>NC_082688.1:26166082-28566082 GCF_949987515.2 Delphinus delphis
CTAATATTGTGATCTATGTCCTTTTTCTTTTCTTTTCTTTTTTTTTTTTTTGGTCACAGGGCACGACATGTGGGATCTCAGTTCCCCCGCCAGGGATTGAACCTGTGTCCCTGCATTAGAAGCATGGATTCTTAACCACTGGACCACCAGGGAAGTCCCTGTTCTATGTTCTTATAGCTTTACTGTGAGGTGGCATAGGTGAGGTGAAGAGCCCTAAATTTGAAGTCAAGAGTTAGGTATCGGACTTCTCTAGTGGCCCAGTGGTTAAGAATCCACCTGCCAGTGCAGGGGACACGTCTTCAAGCCCTGGTCTGGGAAGATCCCACATGTCACAGAGCAACTAAGTCTGTGCGCCGCAACTACTGAGCCTGAGCTTTAGAGCCTGTGAGCCGCAACTACTGAAGCCCGTGCGCCTAGAGCCTGTG
Organism: Delphinus delphis; assembly: GCF_949987515.2. Lineage (NCBI taxonomy): Eukaryota > Metazoa > Chordata > Mammalia > Artiodactyla > Delphinidae > Delphinus > Delphinus delphis. Next base: position 26,166,508 of record NC_082688.1, read on the forward strand.
TTCTGCAGCAAGAGAAGCCACGGCAATGAGAAGCCCATGCATGAAGAGTAGACCCTGCTTGCTGCAACTAGAGAAAGCCCCAGTGCAGCAACGAAGCCCCAACACAGCCAAAACTTACAAATAAATAAGTAAAATTATTTAAAAAAACAAAAAGTTAGGTATCTAGTCCAGGAAATCAAAACCAGAATATGTACACATAACAAAAGAAATTCATTATATTTAAACAAATCTTTAAAATCAACAGTGATCATTTAAAATAAAAAACCTAAGTATGACTAATTGTATCTAAGTTCTCCTATTACTACTTATTTCTGTTAGTTCACTTTGTCATTTTCTAAAACTCAGTCACCAGGCATGTGGCAGTAGGGCCAAAGGATTTTTTTTGGTTTTTTTTTTAAATTAATTTTTATTGTAGTATAGTTGCTTTACAATGTTGTGTTAGTTTCTCCTGTACAGCAAAGTGAATCAGCTATACGTGTACATATATCCCCTCCCTTTTTTGGATTTCCTTCTCATTTAGGTCACCACAGAGCACTGAGTAGAGTTCCCTGAGCTATACAGTAAGTTCTCATTACAAAGGTTTTCTAAAAGTAGGAAAGAAAATCTTAAAATCGAGAAAAAATTTTTATTGATATCTCAAATCCAAGAAATGGTTGTATAGGCTCAGAAGAATCCATACAATGCAGGAATTGTTATAATAGATGTAAATAAGGAAACTACAGCAAATGCAGAGCATTTTATTTTACTTCATTTTTCTGTGAATTGTATAGAGATCACCGTTGTTCATTGGTCTAGCTTCCGGATCAGCACTGTTCTGTTGGAGCACAATTTGAAAACCACTGATCTATTCCAGATGAGAAAATGGTCTCAAGGAAAAGTGATCTTTTGCCCAGAATTACAGACTAAGGTATTGAAGATCCAGACCTACCCAGTTCCTCTTCATGGCAATTTCCGCTCTTCTAGCAAAAGAGATTTCCTTGAGCTGGTAGTAAACCAAAAACTCAGTTACCTTCTTTTTTTCCTTCCCTCCTTCTCTTCCTCCTCCCTCTCTCCCTTCGTTTCTAAGGTTTCCCAGAAATGAGAAACTGTACTTTACATGACCAACAATAATTAACGGCTTAGTCAACCAGTAAATAATTTTTATGCTTTCTCTAAATTATTTTGATGACTTTCAGTTCATTTCATCTTTTTTTCTAACCCAGAGGATTAGCCAAACAGCTAATTGTGGTCTTCATATATCAACATCTTCTGCTCCTTGGGAATGTTTAGGGTTTTCCTTCACCTTTTTCTTTTCATCTTTCACTCTAAAACGGTTTTTATAGGCTTAGGACCAGGAAAGAAAAAACAAAGGTGGCGTAAGGTTTCTTTCACCCAGAAAATTATAATTCTGCTTTTATTTCATATAGAGACATAAATGGAGAAACATAGCACTATTCTACTTATCAGGGATCATGTGAAAGAAGAAAAGTTCATTGTTCTGGCCCTTTTGTGTTCACTCTATATCATGCAGCATTCACAAAGGAATTATTCCTGTGATTGAGAAGAGAGATAGGCTGGTGCTCTCATTTGACTTACAACAGAGCCCTGAATTTGAAATTAGTAAGGACTTTTTAAATATCATGAACATGGAATTATAGTATCAACTTGGTTATCAAATTAACTCTGTGTATACTAGAACTGAATGATAAAGCATATAACATGGAAGAAGAAAAGCAATAGTGCTTGTTATCACAGTTCCATTTGACTATAGTCAGGATCTAGTAGATGCTCCTGTCCCATCCACTGAGGAGACTGCAAAATCCAAGGCATCACAGGTGAACTGTCACCTGAACAACAACTCAGGAACATAAACCCTCATCAGGCAAAGGGATATGGTATTTGTAAGAGAAGATGCACAGATTTTGTCGGAGGCTGGGAAAAGCCTTAACGCACTGGATCAGAAATAGGAATCTCTGACATCTGTAAATGATCTCACAAAGCCTTTCCCATGTACATTTTTAAAATCTATTCTTCACAGCAGTTTATGACATGAAGATTATTTCTTCTGTTTTATATTTGGAGAAACCAAGGCTCAAAGCAGTCCAGTGACTTTGCCCAAGATCATTCAACGAGCGCTTGGACTTGAACTCAGGACTTCTGATTCCAAATAGCATCATCTTTCTCATTGTAAAGTATTAAACTCCCAAGATGACATAGTAATATGTTTTTTCCATTTATCTATCTCTAGATATATTTCCTGATTATTTAGCAAATACAGAAAAATAAAAGAATATCTAGTCCCAAAACACAGAGAGAATTAGTATTATTCTCTGTTTCTTGTCTGTATTTCTCCCTTTGTGGTTTGATAGTCTATGTTCTTTGCTTATTTTTTTGTGTACGTGAATTTTGTGTGTGTATCTTTACATTGACTTGTGATGTTCACTTTATAGATTAAGGATATTAACTCCTAATATGTAATAAAATATTTTTCTTAGTTTTTATTTACTTTTAACTTTAATAATAATGCTTTTTGATACTTAAAAGTTAAAATTTTTATGTTTAAATGTATTGATCATTTTCTCTATGCTTTCTATCATTGGTATAGTTTATACTTTCAAGCCCCCCAATAGGACAACTATTCATTTACACGATTTGTTGTGTTTTTACTAATTCCAAGATTTTTATTTTCACATTTAACTCTACAAACTATGTACAATTTATTTTTTAATATGTGATATGAGGCAGGGTTTAAACTTAATTGTTTTCCAAATCATTAACTAAATCGTCTCAGCATTATTTAAAAAGCATCCTTCCTGAGACCTCCCGGCTCGACTGGCTGCGCAGGCGGCGGTAAAAATGTCTGCTCCAGGATCCTACCAGGCAGCTGCGGGACCTTCCTCGGTGCCGACCGCGCCCCCGTCTTATGAAGAGACAGTTTCTGTTAACAGTTATTACCCCACACTTCCAGCACCCATGCCTGGGCCGGCCACGGGGCTCATGATGGGCCCGGATGGGAAGAGCATGAATCCGCCTGCGTACTACACCCAGCCAGTGCCCGTCCCCAATGCCAATGCAACTGCTGTGCAGACAGTTCGCGTGCAGCAGCCCGTCTCCTTTTTCGACCGCCCGGTCCAGATGTGTTGTCCTTCCTGCAACAAGATGATCGTGACTCAGCTGTCCTATAATGCCGGCGCCCTCACCTGGCTCTCCTGACGGAACCTATGCCTATTGGGGTGCATGGCGGGCTGCTGCTTCATCCCTTTCTGTGTGGACGCCCTGCAGGATGTGGACCACTACTGTCCCAACTGCAAAGCTCTCCTGGGCACCTACAAGCGTTTGTGGGACTCAGCCAGACCTGAAGGGAGCGGTGTGCTGCAGGAAGGCCTTTCCGACTCTCACCCAGCCCCGCCCCTGGTGAAGGCTCCATTTTGGTGGGCTCACCTCTCCAGGGTGTCTACCTTCGTGTCTTCTTTTGGGAGGGAAATATCGCAAAAATAACACACCTCCGAACCCCAGAAATTGCTGCTTGGTGTCGTGCACAGGACATGCAAAGACATTCTCCTTGAGCGCTGGTTCAAGGGTTTCCTGCCTCCCCGTCTGTGACCCCAAGTCACCCCATCCAGCTGTGACCATTGTCCTGTCTGAGTATCTTCTGGTGATTTGCCACTGGCTGGCTTTTTTTTTTTTGCCTCAGTGGGCCTTTCTCTTGGTGGTCTCAAACTGAGAAGCCCCAGATTGCCTTATTTTTGAAGCTGTTCTGGCCCCAGTACGGCTGAACCAACCTTTAGTGCCTACCGTCATAGCCATCTGTTTCCACTTCTGATGACAAAAATCTTGCCTTACAGTCTAAGGGCTTGGCGCTCAGATTCTGCAACTGCAGGCTTTTAAATAGCACACAAATTCACTTTAATTTCTTAATTCGTTTTTAAGTACAGGGAGGGGTTATTCACACCCATCAGACACAAAGCCATGAGGTCATAAACGCAGGCTAGGAATAGAAGGCTGGATCTTTACGCTGATCCGCCTTCTTTGGACCAGATCCTCAGCCACTTTCTACGAAGGGCTTTTATTTTTGGTAGAGGAATTGTTTGTATTAACAGTTTTTGTGACCTCCTTTTGGTCTTAAACACCTTTGAATATAATTTTGAAATGAGGGATTTATAGAACCGTTTTCCTTATCCGTATGACTGGTATCATTTTCCCATTTGCCAATGCACTCTCACTTTTTTTTTTTGCCTTAACAGAAAAAGTCATGGGCATAATTTCATCCACTGCCTTCCCTTGGGTTTAGTGTGGTTCCTAAAGACCTCCATAATGGAACTCTTAAAGAGGGTCCCCTTTTGGGTTCCTGGTGGATATTTGGAAAGGCAAAGGAAAGCGTGTTTGAGCACGTCTGAGTACCACGGTGCTGAAAAGTGCGGGGACCTGGCTGTTTCAAAGGCGTCTGAAGTCTGGATTTTATTTTTCAGAAATCAATTTGTTGTATAACATCTGAAGACATGATTTCTAGGACTGAAGCAGCAAGTCAGAGTTCTCGGTTCGCTGCTGTGTCATCTTTGAAATCAAGACAAAGCTGGGCTCAACTTTCAAGAGCTCCTGTTTTGATACTAAATAGGCACAGGGAATGCATGTGAATAATATTATGTAGAAATCAAGCCTAGGCCTTGATCGAAAGTCTGTATATTGGTTGAAAATTATAGTCATAACCCATTGATTCGGCTTATTCATTTGATGTTTCGAAAGTTCCAGTAATATTTTTTGCAATGACTATGGATACTACATAGTACTTTGGTGTTATCTGCTTTTCAAAATAAAGTCTTCTGTTCACTCTGAAAAAATAAAAAAGCATCCTTCCTTTACCCAAGTAATTGAAAGGTCACCTTTATTGCTACACTACAATTTTGTATGTAGTGACATAATGTTCTAGACTATCCATTTGTTTCCATTTATCTGTCTACATTAGGAGATGTGTGTCAGTTTTATTCTTGGTTCTTATATACTCTTTTATTATCAGGTTTACCCCTTTAAACTGAAAAAGATCACAGAATTGTTTAGATTTTATTAAATATTTGAGTGAAATTTCTCTAGACTTAACTCAGTCCAAATTCCCTCAAGAAGTACACGGGTTACTGTCTAGCTCATGCCCCCAAATGGTGGCTTTATCATTTCACAAAATTATAGGCACATTAGTGGATTAAAAATTCATTCAAAACTTTACATCAGCTTTTTCCTTAATATAGTTAGGTTCAGCACTCTGAGTCTAACGTCTTACACTACTCTTCACCATTCAACTTTGTTTCATCTCACTAAGAAATCAGTTAATCGGGACTTCCCTGGTGGCGCAGTGGTTAAGAGTCCGCCTGCCAATACAGGGGACATGGGTTTGAGCCCTGGTTAGGGAACTAGATACCACATACGTGCCGCAAGCCACAACTAAGGAGCCCTCGAGCCGCAACTAAGAAGCCCACCTGCCACAACTAAGACCTGGTGCAACCAAATAAATAAATATTAAAAAAAAAAAAAAGAAATCAGTTAATCAACTGTACTTCAGTAAAATTTTTTTAAAAAGACCAAAAAAAGTCAGTTAAGGTAATAGAGCAGTGACTTCAAAATTCGTAAAGCAAAGAGGAACAAGAAAATTCAATTAATGCAGTAAAAGAAAAATATAAGAAAAAAGGTATAAACAAACAAGAAGAAATGAAAAGAGAAGACACAAAGGCAATGTTAGAAATAAGATGTCAGAAAAAAGCTGTTTGGTTAATATATTCATGTCCATTTTCAGAATAAATGTTAATGGATGAAGTTTCTCTATTAAGATATAGGAACTCTCATACAAATAAACCAAAGAAATAACCATAAACTTTAATCAAATTTATTAAATGGTTTGTACAATTCCTCTATATCCTTTTTTTAATCTCAGGGTCACAGAATCTGTCAGTTTGTGGAAAGAAGTGTTAAACAACATGATAGTCTAAGAAACAGAAAAGCAAACAGCTATTTAAATAGGTCATAAATAAAAGTAAGTGACCAGAAATTTTTGAAAATCAAAAGGAGTAATCAGAAATCAGGTAAGTACTATCAAAAAGAAAGAAGGAGGAAACATGGTAAAAGTAGGCAAAATAAAATTCAAGACCAAAAATACTAAATTGAAAAAAAATTTTAGTTGTTAAAAGGAATAACTTACCATTTTTTGTACCTGATAATACAACTTTAAAATATATGAAGTATAATCTGTCGTATCTACAAAAAAAAGTTTACAAAACTATAATGATAATTGTAGATTTTTGACATGCCTCAACAAAAATGACAAATTAAGTGGCCCCCAAATACAAAAGGATGTAGAGGAATTGAATACATATTCATTAAACTTGGTCATAGATATATGTATAGAACTGTGTCCCTGATATTCTTTTCCAGTACCCATAGAACATTTACAAAAATTGGCCAGTCATTCAGCCACAAAAATAAAAGTTCTAAAAACTCAATAAATATTGAAAGCAGAATACAGATCAGAATGCAATAAAACTATAAATAAACTCCAAAGGACCGAAACATACACATACACAAACTATATACTATAAAACTTTCATAATAACTTTTGGTTAAAAAGAAAACCAAACTGAAATATAGACTATTTTAAATAGCAACAATAGAGAGAACACAAGATATCGAAACTTATGTGATATGACCCCGTTGTAGTCAAATAGAAATTAATATCACTAAATGTATTAGTTAGAAAACAAAATATTTAAAATCCACAAATACTCAATTGAAAGAGCTAAAAATAATTTTTTTAAGTAGAAAGCATTGAGTGCTAAAGCAGAATTCTATGAAAATTAACAAGTAAACTTTACCAATTAAACTATCAACAAAAAATCAGATAAGTCAGATGAAAAACAAAACACAAATGCATAATATTAACGTAAGGAAAGAGACATAACTACAGACACAGAAGAGATTTTAAAGTTATAAGAATATTATAGGGAATTCCCTGGCAGTCCAGTGGTTAGGACTCCATGCTTCCACTGCAGGGGGCACGGTTTCAATCCCTGGTTGGGGAACTAAGATCCCGCATGCCTTACTGTGCAGCCAAAAAAAAAAAAAAAGAATGTTGTATCAATAAAATTAAAATTTTCAGGTGAAAAGGCTAATTTTCCAAAAATCTATATAGTAATGAAAATTGACTCAAAAGGAGGAAGAAAAGAAATATGACCAATTATCGCATGAAAAGAAAAACATAGCTAAATCCCCAAACCCCACACTAGAGTACTAGGTAAATTCTAGTACACCTTATAGAAACTGATAATTCCTGTTTATAAAATATATGTATGTATTTATCTTTAAACTCATTATATGCAGAAATTTTAAACATAAAAGTAAAAGTCCTAGGTTATTTAAAGAGTTTATACTCATTCTTTGTGTCTAGTGTTACTCTGTCAGCCCACAATCCAGCAAAGAAAACCAAATACATCAAATTTTATAAGAATATGACTTGTAAATATAGATGCAAAGTTCCAGTATAAAATGTTTTATATAAAATCCAACAGCATATGAAAGAAAGGACTCACCATGAGTAAACAAGGTTATCCTAGAAAAGCAAGGATGCTCAAAACCAGGATATCTATTGATAATAATGCATTACATTAACTGAACACAGTAGAATTACGATGTGATAAACTTGATAGACGCCAAACTGTAGTTGATAAAATTTAATACCTATTTCTGATTTTAAAAAAGAAAAACAAAATTGAATTTTTATTAATCCATGACTAGAATAGTATTTTTAAAAATTATTATCAGGTTATGTTTCAAAAAAATACAGCAGAATCTTGCTACTGAAATATGAGAAGCATTCCCATTAAGGTCAAGAATTGAAAAGGAAAATACCTCTTATCCACGTATACAATTCAACATTTCACTAAGGTCTCAGCTTTTGAAATAATTCAAGAAATAGTAAGGGGCTTCCCTGGTGGCGCAGTGGTTGAGAGTCCGCCTGCCGATGCAGGGGACACGGGTTCGTGCCCCGGTCCGGGAGGATTCCACATGCCGCGGAGCGGCTGGGCCCGTGAGCCACGGCCGCTGAGCCTGCGCGTCCGGGGCCTGTGCTCCGCAACGGGAGAGGCCACAACAGTGAGAGGCCCGCGTACCGCAAAAAAAAAAAAAAGAAATAGTAAGAATAAGTATTAGAAATATGTCATTAGAAATAATGACAGTTTTGCAAACTGTCATTATTTGCAATTGCAAATTAGGAACTCTCAAACAAACCTCTTAAAAATTAGTAGAACTCAGAATTCTGTAGGGAAACATACAAAAATCAATCGTTTTCCCGTACTCCAGTAATATCTAAATGGATTTGGATGAATTCAGCTTCAGTTAGAGGATACTGAATTAATCGAGGTTTAAACCTTTTTTGCTAAAAAGGGAATGTGGAAGAAAGCAGTTGACTGACTGGTATGTTCAGTGGCCCAATAACGTCTTCAAGGACCTAGGCAGTTTTCTTCCTTCTGCCCCATCATCTCAAGTTCTTGCCTTTTCCTCTTCATATTTGTGGCCTCATGGCCACATTATGGTTATCCCAGTCAGGTGTCATTCCTGCTCATCAGCCGTGAAAATAGGAAGAAAGGAGAGCAGAAGCAAAGGGGCTTTACTTGTATCAAGGAGTAAAAAGTATCATAATTTCCCTATCACACATTATGTAATACTAGGTAATATGGTCAGTCTTGGTGGCAAGGGTGCCAGGGAATGTGAGCGTAGCAAAAGTCACAACCATTTGGATTGCCATGACTGGTTTAGACCAAAGATGGATGATTCATCCTCTGGGAATGGGCACATTGCTGACCCCAAGTAAAAGTAGGATTCTGTTAGCAAGGGAGAAGTGATCAGAGAGCTACTTGGTAGATGACTCGCAGAGGATGTCACTATACCAAGTAGAAAATGTGATGGGGATAGAAGATCCCAATCACTCAAATGAAAAGTTAAAAAAAAAAATCATGGGACTTCTCTGGGGGTGCGGTGGTTAAGAATCCACCTGCCAATGCAAGGGGCACGGGTTCAAGCCCTGGTCCGGGAAGATCCCACATGCCACGGAGCAACTAAGCCCGTGCGCCGCAACTACTGACCCTGTGCTCTAGAGCCTGCAAGCCACAACTACTGAAGCCCACATGCCTAGAGCCCGTGCTCCACAACAAGAGAAGCCACTGCAATGAGAAGCCCGGGCACCGCAATGAAGAGTAGCCCCTGCTCGCCACAACTAGAGAAAGCCCGCGCACAGCAACAACGACCCAATGCAGCCAAAACTAAATTAATTAATTAAAAAAAATCATAACGGGGGAGGGATGGATTGGGAGTTTGGGATTAGCAGGTGCAAACTATTGTATATAGAATGGATACAAGGTCCTACTGTATAGGACAGGGGACTATATTCAATACTCTGTGATAAACCATACTGGAAAAGAATATGAAAAAAGAATGTATACATATATATGTATACCTGAATCACTTTGCTGTATATAGAAATTAACACAACATTGTAAATCAACTATACTTCAACAAAATAAATTTTTAAAAATTCATAATGTATCTAGAATAAATAAGCAATGAAATATATAAAACCTATATGATGATATTTAGAAATTTTACTAAAATACTTTATAAGACGTGGAAAAGATGGAGACACATCACATTCTTATATGAAAAGCCTCAATATGGTAAAATTTGATTCTCTATATAATAATATACAAATTTGTAGTAGTCCAAAACAAAATGGCCTTTTCTTTTTTAACTGGATAACTGATACTAAAGTTTATCTATAAGAGGACATTATTTAAAAAATAAGACTAGATGAAGCTTAACTCCTCATCATATCTCAAAACGATTATACCAATACATTGACAAAAACAGTGTGGTATTGGCACAAGAATAGAATACAAAGAGTAGAGTACAGAATGGAGCACAATAAAGAATGCAAAGTCTGAAACCACCTATATACACATGAGGATTAGAGTATAATTAATTTAGTATTGCAAATCAGTTGGAAATAATTGATTATTTTAGATTTAATTTTGGAAAAATGTCTCCACTTGGGAGGAAATAATTATACTCCTTTCTCACACCATGTACAAAAATAAATTCCAGATGGATTAAGATTATAAGAACAGAAAAACAAAACTGTAACATACTGGAGTCATGGGGCAATATTTTTGTAATCGTGGGTGTGAAAAGATTTTCTAAAACGACATAGATTGACCAGTTAATCTACATAGTAAATTCTGTAAGTGAAGAAAGTTAAAAGACAAACGATAGACGTGGAGAAGATATTTACCACATATATAACAAAAGATAAATTAATTTATAAAGAGTTCCAATGATTCAATAAGAAAAAGACAATCTATATTTTTCAAATGAACATAGGATATCATCAGGCACAGAAGGCATATGAAAAGGGCAAAATGCATATTAAAAAGACATCTTATCTATAATAAGTATGGAAGTGAAAGTTATAATAATGGTAAAATATAATGATAAAATAATATAATAAAATAATATGAAAGTGAATAAAATCATTCATCAGATCATCAATATATTTTGAAAATTGATACTATTCAGTGTTGATGTGTATATACAAGTGCTAAGTTTGTGGAAATGTAAACCTGTACAGTGGTTTGGTGGACAATAGGGTGATATCTATGAAAATTAAAAATATTCATACTTTCTGACCCAAAAACTATACTTCTAAGAATCCAACCTATAGAAATATTTGCATATGTGCACAAAGGTATTTATTGTAATATTATTTCTAATAGAAGAAATCTGAAGCTACTTAAATGCCCAACAATGGTAGAATTATTTCATAAATTATAGCATGTAAATTTGCACTATTAACAAGTTTTTATGTTTTCATCACAATTAAGATAGATCTGTTTGTATTGACATGGCAAGAACTTCAAGGTATATCATGAAATGAAAAAAGTTGCCATATTTATTTTTAAAGCTAATTTTAATATTACATTATTACATTATACATTATATTTATCTTAGAAATCTTATGTTTGTATATTTTACCATATAAGCATTCAAATGCATAGAACAGCATGTAATAGGATGCTTTCACAGATGATTTCTTATAGATTGGAGAATATTAATGCAGGGAATAGGGGGAGAAAAATTATCTATAAGGGGGCTTCAGTATTTTAGTCTGTGCATTTCTAACTGCTCAAATTTTTCAAAATAAACACGTATCATGTTGCTTTTGCAATTAAAAATATTTAAAAAGGGACAGCTTAGTATTTGGATAAAACAGACTGAGGTTCAAATCCCATATTTATCACCTAATAGCTGTGTGACTTGAATATTTTTAAGTTCTTAGAGACTCAATTTCTTTATCTACAAATTAGGTAAAATAATACTTACTTCATAGTTGCATGAACAGATCAAATGAGATTATGTATGAAAAACACCTGGGTGCTCAACAAGTAAGTGTTGGTTTCTTTTTTTTTTTTGCGGTACGCGGGCCTCTCACTGTTGTGGCCTCTCCCGTGGCGGGACGCGCAGGCTCAGAGGCCATGGCTCACAGGCCCAGTCGCTCCGCAGCATGTGGGATCTTCCCGGACCGGGGCAGAAACCCGTGTCCCCTGCATCAGCAGGCGGACTCTCAACCACTGCGCCACCAGGGAAGCCCGTGCTGGTTTCTTAAATGGCTGAGGTTAGAGATAAGTAAATTACAGTTTTTATCATTTGCTTTTCTTAGCTGGGGTTACAGGAAGCATACCTTGATCAAGCAGATTGTATCAAGCATTTGTACTTGAAATTTTCATTGAAAGATGGCAGATATGGTCTATGTTTTGAGATAAATTAAATATTTAATTGTTTGATCATTCATTCATTTATACAATGAATATAGTGTTATTGACTCTACGTCAGCCAGTGTGCAAGGTACTTGGAGGTGTGAAGATGAAGAAGAGATCATCCTTTCTACTAAGGAGATTGAGGTTTGCTTTAATTTAATGCTTTCAGTTTAGTGAGATAAGTGCAATTCCAGAGACATTTGTAAAATGCTAAGGATATAAAAAAGAATAGTGCTGAAAAATCACAGAATCAGAGAATTTTTGAATTGAGCAAGACCAAGGGATCATTTATTCAACTTCTCATCCAATGCAAGAATCCCTTCCACAACATTTTTGGAAGACTGTAAAACAATTTCTGCCAACATAATAATTATGATTTATTGAATGTTTACTATTGTTCCTGACACTGTCCTAACTCTTCACAAACATTCTCTCAACTTAAACATCACACCAAAACTGAAAGCTAGTTACCATTATTCATAATTTATGGGCAGAAACTAAGACCACAAGAGGTTAAGTAATTTGTCTGAGGTCACACACCTAATTCACGGAGCTGAAATTTGAACCCAGGTCAGCCTCATCCCAGAGCCTATGTTCTTAATTTGAACCACTACACCCTACTGTCTTCACAGTTGGGACCTTTCCAATGATAAGACACTCAATATATTGAAAGACTCTTGTTTCACGTCTTGTACAGTTCTTCCCTATATAATGTTGGCATCTGTCTTCCTGGAGCATCAGTTACATACCTCAATGAGCATCAAATAACACCTCCAGTGTAATTGGACTTACCACAAATGCAAAAATGTTTAAGACATGGTTTCTACCCTCACACAGTTTATACTCTTGCTTTTTCTATTTGGAGGAGTGCAGAATGTCACCTGCTCTTCTACCAGGGAGCCCTCCAAAAGTCTGAAAACAATCCATCCTTCACCCCTTCCAATAAACATTGCACCTCTCACTGAATTTTTTGTTGTTGTTCCACATTGAATATCCTCAGTTCTTTCAACTGTTGCTATATTTCCAGAGCCTCTCCATCTCAATTTTCTTTCTCCGGATATGTACCTGATACTGTCTTTAAAAGACAGGGTTTTGAACCAAAACAATGAAGTTAATGCTATGGTAGTACAGAGGAGATTTAGCTGACTTTTACTTAAATGTCAACTTCAATTAATATTTGCACTAGTGTCTCTAGCTTTTGATTGCAATCATGTTATTTACTTATATTAAGTCACGTTAATACCACTCAGTGCCCCCTCACTTCTTTTTTTTTAATTTTAACAAGTATTAGTCTATCCAGGTCTTGGTTTTCTCCTTCATTTTACTTGTGAAACAAACTTTTTAATTCTTAAATCAAGACTTTATTGTTATCCCTATTAAGTACAATCTTTAAAATTGGTTTATCATTTCAGACTACCCAACGTTTTTTCAGTCTTGATATTGTTTTCCATTTTATTAGATATCTTTCCCAGCTTTACAGAATTCTCAATCCACAAAGCCCAATGTTTTTGTGATTTCTTTGAAAGATCAAGGCAAAGGAGGGAGTTTTGAACTGTGCTACTAATGACCACTTCCAAGTTGGAATAGATTCATTAATCAATCCTCCTTTGTTATTATTGTTCAATCAGGGATGAAGTCACATAGCTAAGTTAGTATCTGACCTACATAGTAAGAGAAACAGATTGTTATATGTGCTCAGATAGCATACAGACATGCGTGGCATAGGCTTCCACGTGTGTTTGGGGAAGGTCCAAACAGGTAAAACACATGATCAGTGACGTGGCGTTCAGCAGATAAAGGCAAAACAAGTTTTTAGTTTTTTGTTCGTTTTCATTTTCTAAACACTTAAGAGAGCCATTACTTATGTGGATTCATCTGTAGCCTCTCAACAGGCTAGAGGGACAATGTCAAATCCTGATTGGTTGAAAGTAGTTCTAGAAAAGCAAAAGTAATGTCCTTTATATTGACATGTTTCTCATGGTCTGACCTCCTCCAGGATAACCCAGAGAACCTAGAGAAAAGGATATACTACTTGTGCTTCAGCCAATCCCCTATTAATATCGTTGCTTGCCACCATGTTTGTTTGTTTTTTTTTGGCCGCACCACATGGCTTGCGGGATCTTAGTTCCCCAACCAGGGATTGAACCTGGGGCCCTGGCAGTGAGAGCACCAAGTCCTAACCACTGGACCACCAGGGAATTCTTGCCACCACGTTTTTTATTTGTTTGGAATAGCTGAGCTCTTGAATGAGAACCTGGACTTCAGATGGTCTGTGTTGCAAATTACAGGCATATCTGTGTGGATAAGCTCTCTGTAGAAAGTTAAGAAACCTTACTAAGATATGTATCTATCATCTCTTTAATAAAGGCCCATTGCTTATCAGGGGAGAAATACAGCTTCTTGAGATATGGTAGTAGTTCACTGGACAAACTTATGAATAATTTCACTTTAATGAGATATTCACATAGACATGTGCACTATTAAAACATTAAAAAGTATTAATATTTATTTTAGCTAGATGAAATCTTTTTTGGTACTAGGTGGATCAAAATAAGAAGTTTTAAAATAAAAAGAAGAAAGAATGCTATTTAAAATGTTTATATTTTAATAATTTTCTTTCTGTCATTTTCTATACAGCTGAAACTTGAAGATTTTCCAGTTATTTCTAGATACAAAAACACGAGCAGAGTGTTATGCCTTCTTATGTTAATCAAGCTATATTTTATTACTCAAAATATGTGATAAATATTGTTAAAGAATAATCTCTCACCCACAGCATATATTCCCCCAATCTAGCAAGTGCTTAAGAAAAAAAACCACTTGACCATTTGCACAAGACTTAGTTCACAGTCTAAGAAGAAACAAAGTCCAGACAATCTACTACTAGGTGCTGTGACCAATGTGACCACCATCACATTTGCACTGTCCTCAACAACAAATGCCCATATTCCCTCGGCCCACCTCAGGGTTTACCTGCAGCTGTGATGGGCATTTCTTGGGCATGCAAACAGTTTTCTACCGCAAGTACCCATGCTTCTGTTTCCCTGCCTAGGGACTTCTGCTAGCACCACAGGACATACACAGGGCAACCCAAGAAATGCAATTTTCAATCAATGAGTCTATGAATAACTACCCCAGTTTGACCCTCTTGACAATGCTGAAGCATATTGTGCATGCTTCCTCAGAAGGTCCCCATTCAACTGAACCAGTTGCCCATAACAATGACATGCTCATTAATACACCTATTGTCTTCTCTCAAATCCTTGTCTCAGGGTCTACTTTTGGGGAAACACCTCCTCCTTCACCATTTCTATTGAACTGTCAGTGAACTTGATTATATTAGCAACTCCCAGAGTGAGAAAGAATCCTATCTGTAGCTCAGGTAAGATAACAGTGGAGCAGAGGGAAGGTGGTGTTATGGAAAAAGCACGGAAGTTAGAAGAAAATCTAACCAAGACCTCAAGTCAAATCTCAGCTCTCAATGGTCTCAATCTTTCTATCAGCAGATTGCTTTCTCCTTGAACATGTTCTTCAGTTGACCTGTGAGATCGCCCTCTTGATTCTCTTCCAGTCTCACAAGCCATAACCTCTCAGTCTCCTTTGCCTGACCCTCTTCATTTTCCTACTTCTATTGGTTGGAGGGATCTAAGCTCAGTCTCTAGACTCCCTCCCTTGGCTATTTAAACTATTGGCTATTTAATCCCAATGTACTTTCACCCAGTTGTGTGTTTCAAGTACCATAAATATATGGTGACTCCGAAACTTACATCTTTGCCTAAACCTCTCCTCTGCACTCCAGAACACTGATGTCCAAGTGCATATTCAACATCTCTGCTTGGATGTCTAATAGGCATCAAACTTAATACTTCAGAACTGAATCCTTGATTTCCACTTCACCCTGTTCTCTCCGGTGGTAAATGGCAGTTCCATATTTCCCAAAACTCCTAAATCATGTTTAACTCATTACTGTCTCACACAGTATGGTACCCATCATCAAACCCTATCCTTCCACTTCAAAATATGTCCTTAATGTAGCCATCCCTTACCTCTTCTACTGCTAACCTGGGCCAAGGCACCATCATCTCTTGACTGGATGATTTCAATAGCCTTCTGACCAACCTCTCTGCTTCTACCCTTGACCTCTTAAAGTTTATTTTGAGTGGCCCTTTTAAAACATTGTCAGATCTAGTGACTGATATGCTGTGGTACCCCAACTCATACAGAATAAAATCCAAAGTATATTGGATCATCATGACCTTGTCTCCACTACCCTTTTGGCTGTAATTTTTACTACCCTCTTTCTTGCTCAGGCTGCTTCAGCCACACTGGCCTCCTCTCTCTTACTTGATTCTTGGTACTTGCTGTTCCCTCTCCCTGGAATTTTCTGCAATCATGTATCCTCAGGGACACATTCTCTTCACCAAGATCTCTACTCAAATGTCACCTTATTGAGATGATTTTCCCCACCACTCTATCACATCCACTTCACACATAAATACATACCTATACATACATACACTGTCCATCTCTGTTAGCACCATCTGACCTATTACACAATTCTTTATTTGTACATGATCCTTCTCTCCCAACTAGAACATGAGCTCTTTGAGGTCAGGGTTTTGATTTGTCCCCTGTTGAATCCCCAGCACCCACCACAGTTTTTGGCACGAAAAGGCACCCAACACATATACTGTGAATGATGTAATAAGCCAGCTATAAATCAGGGTATGTTGGTCTACAAGATCTCCTATCTCCCTCTCACTCAAATACTACATGATCTTAAGTTGACTCTGAAAGTATAGAATATGCGCTGTAACTTGTTTAATCAGACAAAAGACTTGTTTTTCACTCTCATTATTAATCTCCAAAACTTGCCTGTTATTCACATTTCTTGATTCACGGAGGAATATCTGTTGGAATGTTTAAGTTAAATTGATTTTATAAGTTTATATACCTATCTAAAAGCACTTTAGACCAACACAGTGGGGTTTTTTTCTTCCTACTTTGATTATATTTTCTGTAAGCATTCCAATTTTCCCCAGGTACATTGTTTTTCCAGTAGGATTTAGACTTAGAAGCAAAAAGGAGTCAAAATTCCTCTTCCAATCCTGAACTGGCCCTTCTTCCTAAACATTTCCACCCACCAATATTCTACTTTTAGAAAATCAAGAGAGAAAGACAATAATACCAATTTTGCATCTATCCAATTAACCCAAGGCATGGAGTCCTTTCCTTTTGGGCCACACCGTGAGGCATGCGGGATCTTAGTTCCCTGACCAGGGATTGAATCCGTGCCCCCTGCATTGGGAGCACAGAATCTTAACCACTGGACTGCCAGAGGTGTCCCTGGAGTCTCATTCTTTCTTTTTCTCTACATAAACCAATAGGTGTTCATTGTCTTATATTTTCTCCACCTGTCTTAACGGATTATTGCTTCATTTCTAATCTGAGAAATTATTTAGAAAATTATAAAATATCTATCTAAAAATTATAAACATGTAGTTGTCTTCTTTTAATTCTTTGCTTAAAGCTGAAATCCAGTTTTTTTTTTTCATATTTACCAAAACAGTGAAGTCTGATATTTCTTTGAGATCTGCCAGAATTAAAACTGGATTTCAGCCTTATACAAACCCTAGTCAATCTTAAGTACAAGTGGTCATTGACTGCTAAACTTTACTTTTTAGGCTCTTCCTTTCCTTAGTGTGATTTTGACCTAGTCATTTCTCTTGTAAGTCTTCCTCATCCCTTTTTTTGGTAGTTTAGAAATGCTTTAAAATTATTTGCCAAGCTAGACTGAGATCTTCTTGATTCTTTCATTTCCTAAATATCCCACCCTTCACTGTACATTAAAAATGCAGAAAAAACCAAAAATTAAATACATGTTAAAAATGAAGAAACTGAATAATGATAACACATGTGCTGGATCTCTTGTGAAAATGGTGGTTCCCTCCTCTTTTTTTTTGAGGATCTTAAGTTATTCTCATTTCTGGTGTAATTTTGGTGTAAAAAGTCACTTATGGAACCTCCTGGGTAGGTTTCAATGGTCTTTGTGTGTGGATTAACAACAGTGGAAAGGGTGAGAAGAAAGAATAATAACAATGACAAAAAGGAAGATTAGACTCCTTCCATTGATTTGTAAATACCTATTAAGTGCTTGTTCTGTGTTAGGCAATGTGCAAGACAGAGGGAATACAATCGTGAGCAAATCCAGACAACCGTCACTGACCTTCTGGAACTTACATTCTAGTGAGTAGAGTGGGAGAGGCTGGGCAAGTAGAAGGAAAAATGACTGCACGTGAAAACTGTGAAATTGCAGCTGCCATCCTTGTTAAGGAGGACAGGACCACCGCAGCTGTTCAGGTTAGGCCTTACCTGAAAGCACCAGGCCAAGGGGTGAGTGATGCCTGAACGAGCCAGCCAGAGCTCTGCCGGCTATTTCCTGCTGGCATCTGGAAGAGGGACAAATTCCAGTAATTCCCACACAGGTGGGACAGCAGGGGCCCATAAGGAAAGGTTAGGTGAGCCTCAAATATTTGGAGAGGTCATGGAAGGTTTCTTTGAGAAGGAAAAAAACAAACAACACCCAACTAAGTCAGATTTGAAAAAAAGATGAAAAAAAAAAAGAATTAAGGGGGATAGAGATGATAGTGGGTGGGGAGGACAGTGAGAAGCCCATTAGCTGCGCTGGTAGCAGCTTCTGCAAAGAGCCTGTGCATCGTGCCCTGAAGAAGCTGAAGGATGCTGGACTGGAGTGAAAGGTGGAGGAAGTTGGAGAGGTGTTTAGGAGCCAATCATGTAAACTTGACCATGGAGGCCGTATTAAGGGATGAGTGTTTAAGAGTGGTGTCTGGTGCTGCACTGTGGAGGGGCAAGGGAAATATAGACCAGTTAGAAGGCTACTGAAGTGATGAGCGGGACGGTGATAGCACGATCTGGGGTCATGGCGATATCTATGAACACGCTTAATGGGGCTCCCCTGGTGGCGCAGTGGTTGGGAGTCCGCCTGCTGATGCAGGGGACCCGGGTTTGTGCCCCGGTCCGGGAGGATCCCGCATGCCGCGGAGCGGCTGGGCCCATGAGCCATGGCCGCGGAGCCTGCGCGTCCCGAGCCTGTGCTCCGCAACGGGAGAGGCCACAACAGTGAGAGGCCAGCGTACCGCAAAAAAAAAAAAAAAAAAAAAACAACTAAAAACAAAACCGCTTAATAAAAACATGTTACAAGGGTGATGAACCTACTGTTTATTGGAAACGTTGTAGAAGGAAAGACTGTATATAGTGTGAAGAATAGAATTCAGAACGCTTAAGACCCAGAGCATGGTTTCCAGCCTTAGAAAACAGAGCAACACTATTATGATTTGTTTTGTTTTTTGATAATGAAGGCTCTTAGTTGTATGGTCAGGCCACTCAAGATGGCTGTTCTCTTGCTCTCTGTACCTCCCCTGCCCAACCAGCGTCTGCTTCTCCTACATCCTACTCACAGAACTGACCTTCCTACGTACTCACCCCCGCCCCAGCTAGTGATTGTTCTTATCAAAGGGGCGGTGAGAGGCGTGCCCCTCTGCTGTTTCCCGTGGTAACTAACGAGCCCACCTGAGGTCAATTCCCCCATAACTGGCAATCTGCCTCCCCTCCCCTCCCCCCGCGGCGAAGCCTACCGCCCTGTCCTGCCCGCGGTCTGCCGCTTATGGTGGAGTGTTTTTCCGGGACCTTTCTTCAGACATGTAAGCCCCGGCCCCAGCCGCTAAACCATTGATGTCTCTGTTGCTGACTCTGGGCTCTTTCTTCAGTCTTAAAGCTGGGCAAGTGCAGGCCTTATAGGCCTGCGGGGTGCAGCCCAACATTAGGTAAGATGGATTATATTAATTTTTGGCTCTGTGTGGGTCTCAGATGTGCCCTGAACTTAGCTCCCTAAAATTGTTGCTGTCAGACTTAACTACTTGACCTTTACCTTGTTTGCATAAATGTGAAATGCTGTATGAGCCACTCAATGCAACATAACTGTTTAATGGAAAACTGTTTTAATTATTAGTTTAATAATCTAATTTACTTTAGCAATCTAATACTGTTGAATAATTAGTTGTTTCAAAATTCGGGTTATTTTCTTAGGATACAGTTCTGGAGAGAGGGTTTCTGGGTTGTAGAGTATACATATTTCTAAGGCTTTTCGTACACATTGTTAACTTCACCAGAAAATTTTGATATTTTACGATCTCACTAGCTGTGTAGGAATGTTTGTTTCTCTATACTTGCACCAACATTGGATGTTTTTATTAAGAAATTAAGCTTTCGGGGGCTTCCCTGGTGGTGCAGTGGTTGAGAGGCCGCCTGCCGATGCAAGGCACATGGATTCGTGCCCCGGTCCGGGAGGATCCCACGTGCCGCGGAGCAGCTGGGCCCGTGAGCCATGGCCGCTGAGCCTGCGCGTCCGGAGCCTGTGCTCCGCAACGGGAGAGGCCACAACAGTGAGGGGCCTGCGTACCGCAAAAAAAAAAAAAAAAGAAATTAAGCTTTTGGGACTTCCCCGGCGGTCCAGTGGTTAAGACTCTGCCTTCCAATGCAGGAGACGTGGGTTAGATCCCTGGTCGGGGAACTAAGATCCCACATGCCGTGCAGTGCGGCCAAAAACTTAAAAAAAGAAAAGAAAGAAGTTAAGCTTTGCCAATCTTATAGATAAAAGAGAATCTTATTTAAAAAAATATTTCTCTATTACAATATGTACATTTTTTTCAAAATTAGTATCCGTATGTATTACTTTGTGAAATTTCCTTACTGATTTTCAAGGATTCTTTACATTGTAAAGCTCCTTTAACCTTTTTAATCGGATTTAAAACATTGTCATTTCAGCATGTGTAATTGTTTTGCTCACATTTAATGAGGAAACTTGTTTGTTTTAAAATTTTAGAAAATGCTTACTAATGATAATTAAAATCAGGTTGCATTTTTGCATGAGCAAAACTTGCAGACTTTGGTTATTCATTTAGTCTCTATTTATTCTACTTTGTTGCAGCATATTTGAGGGTATAGATTTTTGTTTATTTATTTATTTATTTATTTTTGCGGTACGCGGGCCTCTCCCTGTTGTGGCCTCTCCCGTTGCGGAGCACAGGCTCCGGACGCACAGGCTCAGCGGCCATGGCTCACGGGCCTAGCCGCTCCGTGGCACGTGGGATCTTCCCGGACCGGGGCACGAACCCGGGTCCCCTGCATCGGCAGGCGGACTCTCAACCACTGCGCCACCAGGGAAGCCCGAGGGTATAGATTTTTGAATTAGAATTTTATAGGTAGTTGGTCATTATGTTTGTAATAGTGACCTAGAAGCCAATGGTACACTACTAAATATTTAACAATTGGGTCTTTTTGTAGAATTTACTGCTTACTGTGGTGTAAGTACTCCCATCACAACTGATTTCAGGTTACCAATGTGAAGTTGCATAATGGACTCTCAAAAACAGCTTTTGAAGTAATGCAGGATTTGTAAATGCCAGCTGAATCATCAGAGTGGTTAAGTTTTTGTTGCACATAATTTTAGTATTAGATATATTTCACAATTTTTGCATATTGATATATGGAGGATATTTGATTAATCAAAAAACCCCATTCACCAAATTAGCCAGCAAAATGAAATTTACTTGTCTTTTCTCCATTTAAATCAACATATCATGGGAAATTCTAGGAGTCTTTGAATTTACTAAGAAACAATAAAATATTTTAATTCAAAGTTATTTTCTACCATATCAAATAAGACCCGGCGGGGAGGGTGAAATCATAGGAATTCGGATTAATTCATCTAGAAAAGAATAGGTTAAGGATTGTATGAATACTTATCTTCTTTTTTTTTTAAACATCTTTATTGGAGTATAGTTGCTTTACAATGGTGTGTTAGTTTCTACTTTGTAACAAAGTGAATCAGCTATACATATACATATATCCCCATATCTCCTCCCTCTGGCGTCTCCCTCCCACCCTCCCTATCCGACCCCTCTAGGTGGTCACAAAGCACGGAGCTGATCTCCCTGTGCTATGCGGCTGCTTCCCACTGCTATCTATTTTACGTTTGGTAGTGTATATATGTCCATGCCACTCTCTCACTTCGTCCCAGCTTACCCTTCCCCCTCCCCATGTCCTCAAGTCCTTTCTCTACGTCTGCATCTGTGTAATACTTATCTTCAAATGCCTGAGTGATGATGGTTAAATTAAAATAAAACCACCATAACCACCACACACACACACACTCTTCCCTATTTCCATGGAGTTAAGAACAAGAGAAATTAAATGCTGAAAGAGGAGGGATTTAGCTTGAAGAAAGAAGACTTACCTAGTGGCAAAGATTATCAAGAATGACCTAGTTTTGTTTTCTCCTTTTTCTATATAGCTATTGAAATAATGTAATTTTGTCTCAGATAATTTGGGTGTGATTTTATAATAGCTCTAATGAGTTTCATACATTAAATATACTACTTTTGTTTCTCTCAGTGAGAGAAAGGGAATGTATTAAGCAAAAGCAACTTGGAATCTTGAGCAACATGGAGCTCTCGAAATCCAAAAGTTTCGAGTGACACTGAGCCATGATCACCCTTGTACGGTGGGGAACTCAGTGATTCAGGGAGGAAAGCCTCAAGGTGGGTTGTGGGGGAGGGGGGAGAATGGTAACTGGAAAATTCATTCGGTTGCTTTAAAAGATGAGCTTAACTCTGGCTCAGGATTCACATTTCCCACTTGTGTCTTGTCTTCAGAAATAAAAAAGAGGAAACCACCAATGAGAACATGTGGTATTATAAATCATCCCAGCTGTTGTTAGAAAAATGAGTAAGGGTTCTAAACAGTTTCAAAAGGTCCTTACTAGCCCTTTTCACTCACCTTGAGAAGAACCATAGAAGTAAGAAAACAAAAGGATTTCTTTTTCTTTCCATACACCAGTCATCAGCAGTGTTCTCTTTGGGCTCCTGGCATCTGGGTCCAGTTGCTGGGTTACAGGCAAATATAATCAAAACAAACACTAAAAGGTACTCTTTTGGCTCTTAACATGTTGGAAAGGCCTTCTGCCTTCCATCCTCTAGGCTGGCCAATTCTCAATGCAAAAGTGACTTTCCCATTTGCTGTCGTCCTTTCCTTTTCTTCCTGTACGACAACTCCTGATTATAAACTTGTTGTGGAGTAGAAGCTCTTAATTAGGAGGCCATTAGACCTTTAGACCTTTTCTCCAACTTCCTGTTCAGTAGTACCAGGAATTCCAGTCCCTACCACCCTTCCCTGTCCTCTGAGAGCTGGTAGGCTGGAGAGGCCCTTCCATGGCTGTATTAACCCTTTGCTCCCCTATTGGCCAGTTACCAAGGATAGATTTTCAAGGAAACAAATGGTATTTTCCACTCAGGACTGCAGTGCCAGATCCAGTGATGGACTTCCTGCTTCTCAGCACTTGTGATGTGTTATACTATATTTGAACTTGGACAGGAAAGCTACAGGCATGTTTAGAAGTTTGGGAAATAAGATCTATGGCAAAAGTCAACCCGTTAGCCAGTTTGTCCAGAGTATTTTATTAAGATCCATGGGGTGCCAAGCCCTTGAATAGAATCAGGGCATTCCAGTAAGGTCTGCAGAGGTTAAAGGCACCAGGATGACTTATCCTGGAAGAGAGTGAGAGGAAGCTGTTATAAATCCTCCAATATTTAAAGAGGTACTATTGAGAAGGTGGTAACCCATTGCACATGAACTCTGCTAAGGCTAGAACATGAGGAAATACACTGGAAAGATAGACATTCTGTTTATTTTTAAGGAAAAATTTCCCAATAGTGTAGGTTGATAAATACCTTAATGGGTTCTCTAGAAAGGAAGTATGGCCACATTTCCTTTCTGAAAACCTAGACCAAAAAGGCTTACCTCTTATCTGCCTGAAATGGTTGGGTTTGGTTTGCTATGCATGATTATGAGTGGGTATGTGTTTATCTGAAAAGAAGAGCTGGACTGACTTCTGTTCTAACAGAACTTCTGTTCTAACTTCTAACCCCGTCTGATCTTTGAAAAGCAAATATTCACTATATTTCTGGAAAGGTCAGAAGTAAGTGTTTTTATCCTGGTGTTTTGCAAAATCTGAGCCAAAGAAGACAAGGTGTCTTTTTCATGCTTATCCAAACTGTGAGTGTTAGAACCAAACATATATTTTGCAAGTATTGATTGTGTTTTATTAAAAGATTGAAACTTCCAGAAAGAATTTTACCCCAGTGACCTAAAAAATTACTACATCTTTTCAAAGCTGGCATATAGTATTGTTTTTTTCTTCATTCTTTTTCATCATCATAGCGACTCTTCCTTGAACTTCTGGTGTGTCAAGCATTGGACTGAAGGCTTTGTATGCATTTTTATTTCTTTTAATTCTTACATCAATATGTAAGGTGGGTATTGTTATTTTTAGTTACCAGATGATGAAACTGAGGCTCAGATGAATTCTGCTACAACTTGTCCAATTGCAGTCAGCAAACTAGTATGTGGTAGAACCAGACTTAGAATCCTAACTTCCCTGAATCCAAAGTTCTCCTTTCTCCCCAGCACTGGTCTACCGGCAAAGTCTGACTCAGCTGTTTTACATCAAAAAGATTAAACAAATTGTTAATAAAAACATCATTCATCCACACTAACCTTCCTGAAATAGCTAAAACATATATGACTTACGTCAATTGACACGCTTCCAAAATGGTTGAAAATTTCTTCTGCCTAAGAAAAATACGAGTGTTCAAAAGCAAAAAACATTTTAATTCTCTTACTATTCTTCTCTTTCTGAAATGATTTTTTTCTGAGTGATTGTAAAGCTGTAAGAGTGATTTCATTGGGGCTGTATTTCATAACATAACTAGCATCAAATTATGAAAATGTTTTCTAATGGCCTAGATTTTGTGTTCCACAATTTTATTCTATCTTACGATCCGAGTAAGGCATGTCTTTCACTCCTGTCTTCTGGAATATTCCAAATTCCTTTTAGAGATGACTCTTCCACTTAGGCCTTCTCAGCTGGCACCTTCCCCTCTCTTCTCATGATCAAATTTAGACTCACTGTTCAATAAGAGGGGGCTGCAGGGTAGAACAGGCAGTGGTAAAGACTGCCGGAACTAAATGTGATTTCAGGCAAGCCTCTTCAAATCTTTGTGTCTAGGCTTTTCATCTACAAACTGCAGGTGATAACCCTTGTATTTCCCAGTTGTTGTGAGCTTTGTAAGTGAAAAGGTAACAAGAAAACTTGGTTAAGTGTCTGAGTATTGCTGTTTGCATTTGACATGTGAAGTGGGGGTATCTTAGCTCACTCTGAATCCAGGAATGTGTAATAATGAATTGGTTTATTTTCTGCCTCCTTCCATAAAAAATAGGAATACTTCAGGAGAGGAGAATATAATATCTTTGTCCCTTTGCTTCGAATTTTCCCCGACATGAACCTCTACCAAAATACACCTAATTACTTCCTCCATAAAGCCTCCTCTTCTTCCCATATTTCTATCCTTGTTAATGTCAGAATACACCCAGTTTCCATCCCAGTCTCCCAAATTGAAAACCTGGGAGCTATTCCCTGCCATATTCACCACCCCCTGCCCCCCACACCCCCCTTTCTGTCATTCCTCCCCTCCTCAATCTACCTGGGCTTCAAATCCAGATGATAATGTCACAGAGATGTTTACTGGATTTCCCTTCCACTTGTCATCCCCTCTGTTCCTGGGTAAGGCCTGAATCATCTCTCACTAAGATAGTTGAATCTTTCTCTGTCGGGATAGATGAAAACACAGCTTCCATCCGTAGTCGCTGCCTATGAACTTGTGTCCAAAGGAAAGTTATACCAACAGCAGCCTACCGATTTACTATATTTTTCTGTTGGCTTGGGCTTTTGTTCCAAATTCCTATGTTAGGAATCGGGTTGGATGACATGCCAGCTGGAAGAATTGCTTGTGTCTGGGCTGACTGCTCATCTGCCCAGGCTCCTTTCTCCTGGGCTAAGCTGAGTTTTCCGTTGGCCTTCTGTGGGTGGAGTAGGTTGGCAGCGGGTGAGGACAAGGCCCAAGCCTTCTTATCTCACTGGCTCTAGGGGAAGTGATTTACAGGACAGAGAAGCATTCATTCCAAGGAAGAAGGGGAGGTCAAATAGCGAGATCCCCTCAAATATTTCTCAACACGGGGTCAAAAACTGTTTCTCTCTTGTCTCTTTCTCTGCAGAGTTCCAGCTCCTTGTATCACGGCCCAGCTGTGGGTTCTTGGTCTTAACCCATGACTGGAGCTTGGTCTCCTCCCCGGGAGTGGAGCTGGGGAGAGGTAAGGGAGACTTGGATTTCTCCCAGAGTAGTGTTGTCGCATTGTAAATCATGAAATCATTTTTGTGGGTTGCGACCAGCATTTAAAAAAATAAAATGTAATGTTATAGAGTGGAAGGGAATAGGACAAAACAGAAGAGAAAGCAGTAGAGTAGATTTCACAAGGTAAGGGTGTGACCTTTTCATGAAACCTTTGTTTTAGTCATAGTTAAGGATACTTGTGTGTGTGTATGAGTGTACTGGGTCACAGTATGAAATGTATTTCTTTTTTTTTCCTGAAATGTATTTCTTACTGTGTGGGTCATGGTCTAAAATTTTGGAGGCCACTGCTAGGCTAGAATATATAGAAACAATCTCTCTTCTTCTAGTTTTCGTCCTTTGATCCATCCTCCATCCCCCAATTTGTCATTTAAATAGCCTTTCTACAAACCAGTGTGATCACACAATCACACTGTTTAAAGATCTTCACTACTTGTATTACTAATTCATGAGCATAGCAGTCAAGGTCTTCAGTAATCCAATTCCAACCACTTTTCCAGTCTCACTTACAACTATATTCCTTACTGTTCTACTCTATCTTTTCCAAAAGTGCCTTTCACATTTGTCTTTTTGTCTTTACTCACATTATTCTTTGGCCTAAAATGTCATTTTCACTTCTCCACTTATCTAAATCCAACTCATTAAAAATTTGTTTTTAAATAACATTATTTTTCTGATTAAAACTTTGGACTATTACCTAGGTTACTAAGTATAAAATCAAATCACATAATTCCATAATCCAGAAATAGAATTATATCTTTATATATACCTTCTAGTCTTTACTTAAAAGCACATACACATATTTTATGTATACATACATATATATTTAGAACCCTTCTTTTTTAATGTATATGGAAAGATTTCCAATGTCATTAATATTCTTCTAAAATATACTTAATGGATGCATCATATTTTATTATACAGATATTATTGAACATTTGAGTGGTTTCTAATATTTTATTTTTATAAATAATGCCTTGATATATGTCTTTATGTGTCTCTCTGATTTTTTTTCCCCTTTGAATAGATTTAGATTTACTGGGTTAGATTGTGTTTATCCTTTTAAGGACCTTGATATAGATTGCTTGATCTCTCATAAGAACTACACATACAGTATCCCTATTTGTGCCAATACTGAATATTATCATTTACGAAATGTTTGCCAATCTGATAGATGAAAAATAATTTTGCATTACTTTCATGTAAATTTTTTGAGGGTTAGTGAGATTAATCTCTTTTTAAAAATTTTTTTTGGTCATTTACATTGCATTTTGTAGGAAATTGCTTGTCCCTGGCCTTTGTCCATTTTTTTTTTTTAGGGAGGTTATTTTCTGTGTGTTTTTCTTCTTTATTATAAATCCTGCTTATTCTTTAAAGCTTAATTTAAAACACACTTTCTCCATGGAATTTTCTTCTAGTTTCTTATTTTGAATCTTTGTTTTCCCATAGCACATTAAAAAAAAATTTATTTATTTCATTTTTTCATTTTTGGCTGTGTTGGGTCTTCGTTGCTGCACACGGCTTTCTCTAGTTGCGGCGAGCAGGGGCTACTCTTCGTTGCTGTGCGTGGGCTTCTCAATGCGGTGGCTTCTCTTGTTGCAGAGCATGGGCTCTAGGTGCATGGGCTTCAGTAGTTGTGGCTCGTGGGCTCAGTAGTTGTGGTTTGCAGGCTCTAGAGCGGAGGCTCAGTAGTTGTGGCTCACGGGCTTAGTTGCTCTGCAGCATGTGGGATCTTCCCAGACCAGGGCTTGAACCTGTGTCCCCTGCATTGGCAGGCAGATTCTCAACCACTGCGCCACCAGGGAAGCCCCAGAAACCTTTTCTTATTTGTTTTTGTATCTCTGTCCAGTAAAAGGCAGATATTCAGTATACTGTTGATGTTCTTTGCCAAGCCAGAGAGCAGAGCCTTCTCTTTTCAATGTGAAATTTGGTAGGTTACTTTTCCTGCGTGCTTTTAGAATATTCTATCTGAGGCTGCATTCACATATATTTAGGAAGACATAGTGAGCGCAGAAGGCCTTCTTTTTGGGGTGCTGGCGAGAGGGAGAGAGCAGTGCCCTTTCTGAAATCTGTCTGGCTGTGCTTCCCAGTTCTGTTTAAAGTAATCTCACCAGCCTTAGAGCTTCTGCATTCTGGGTGATGTGAATTTCCATTTTTCCCCTCTTTCCCTCAACACTGGGGAGTTCTGCATTGCTGAACTTACAGGCTATTTGAGATCATTCAAATTACTTTTGGAAATTGGTCAGAGGTTAGAGTTATAGTATATAACTGCTGGATTGAATCTCAGAGCTGTCTAGTCCCACACCTTAGACCTTCCACCAGCTTCTACCCCAAAGACTTCCCCTACGGGAGATGACATTGACCTCTCCAAAAGAGTAAAGCTCAGGTTCTGCGTCAGGGAGCAGTTCTGCCTTTCCACACTTCATCCTGCAGGGCCATCCCTCTGAGCATCTTTCCTGGAGAAGAGCATACCTTTGACCCATCAATAAGTCAGGACCAGCAGCAGAGTCACCCAGGCTAACTCTTCTGCCTTCGTCCTTGGTATTGTTCTCCAGAAGGGGCATAACCACTACATGCCAGTGTTTTCTGTCTGCTTCTGGTTGTTCCAGTTGTTTGCATCCTTTTAACATGTTCTCTGAAGGAATCTGATATTTATTGAGCCTCTCATATGTCACACTGCACTAGGAGCTCAGCAGATAGTATACCATTATTTCCTCTAATTGTTCCCATTTTACATTCAAAGAGTTGAGGCTTGCATAGTCAAACTGAGAAGGTCACACAGCTGGTGAAGTAGTGGAGCGAGGAGGACTTGAGCCCAGGTTGGCCTTACCCAGTGCTTGAGTTACTCTCACTACACCAGGTTTCAATACAAAGAGGAGTGATTTGGGTTACTGAAACCATATGTGCATCCCTTCAAGGCTCTCTGCCTTTTGGTAATGTGAACATTGAATTTGGGGGGTGGAAGGGAGAAGACTTGTTTTAAGACACATTTGTTTTGAAAGTTAATTATAGGTGTTCTGAATAAAGTCTGAATTACTGTTTATAGAGGGATGGGATGAAAAAATGAGAAACATAGTAGGTGATCAAAACGATATATCAAATGAAAGAGAATTATATGCTTATTTTAATCAAGAGTATGTTTAATTAAATGAGAAAGTGAAACTTAGGACCCATAATACCAGGAGACATTCTGCAGAGTAGTTATAACCTCAGACGTTGGAGTAAATCAGAACTGGAGTTAAATCCTAGTTTTGCCACGCATACTGCATCTCTCTCATGAGT
Source organism: Delphinus delphis (assembly GCF_949987515.2). NCBI lineage: Eukaryota > Metazoa > Chordata > Mammalia > Artiodactyla > Delphinidae > Delphinus > Delphinus delphis. The sequence continues at coordinate 26,195,936 of NC_082688.1, forward strand.
ACCTAAGTTTACGCATTTGTAAAGATAGGTAATATACCTGTCGCTCAGGAATTTAATGAGGTAATAGATTCATTCATTCATCTTTTCGCTCCTTTGACAAAAGTATGCTTTGAATATTTACAATTTGCCTGACATTGGAGATGTAGCCACGAACAAAACACATACGTGTTTCCTGCCCTAAGAGAATTGACTGTCTAGTGGTTAAATGTAAAGTGTTTGTCATGGTGTCAAGAATGTGTGAAGCACTAATAAGTGGTAGATGTTACTATTATTATTATATTATTCTCATCCTTATTAGGAGTGTGCATTTCTACAACTACTTGTGATTTTGACATATCTTACATTTGATAATAGGTGTGAGACCTAGTTAACATTTTCCTGTATTGGCATTTCTAATTAAAGGATAGCGTTGTAAGGTAACAAGCAATTATTGTTAACAAAGGAAGCACTGTATAATCAGTGCCTTGCTTCAAGAATGAAGGATTTCTTCTCTGTTCCTTACTTGAGTGTTATTCTGTCTTTAGCCACATGAAACACTCAGAACGGGGTCTGGCACAATGAATACCTATTAGCTGAAAAAAGAATGTATGAATGAATGAGGGTTGCACAGACTCTAAACACAGCATCCGGCTGGTACCTACAGAAGAGGTACCTACCTGGTTGTGAATGTACAATGAGAGTCTCCACATAATAGGGCCCTAGGACTTTTTTTGTAAACTCAAGCACCTAGAGGAAAAATCCAAGGTGGGAGACTCGAAGCAAGAAAGTAATTTTTAATGTCCCTAGACTACAATGGGAGAAGGAAAAACAAAAAGGCTGAATAGGCGATAATCATCTCCTGCAACTGAAGGATTCTAAGCTTAATTAAATTAGAATGAAATGCTGAAATAGTTGTTCAGGTATTTTTCCATGCACCCATATATTTTACAATGAGTGTCTTTAAATGCAACAGTTTGAGTTCGTATTTTATAATAATTTACCACCTTTTGAGATTCATATAGAATTTAACACCTTATTCAATGGAAATAACTTTTACATGCACTTAGAATATATTCTTGAAAGTGTTTAGTAATGGACAGAACATGTGACATGGAAATTTGAAAGGGTTTCTGCCATATCAGATTCACATCCATAAAAATAAATTTGTTCGTGTGGGTCAGATTCCATTTCAACAAATACCTATTTGCAAAAGATAAGAAAGCCCCAGGTAATAATCTATTCATTTTATATCATAAGATCTGTTCATTTAATATTATGTTTAAACTATTCATGTAATATCCTAAAAAGTAGTATAACAAAAAATATATACTTTTATTGACTTTAAGATCATGGAATTTGACCCATATGTTATTTAACGGGCATAATTTCTAGACCATCTGGAGAAATCTTCTATTTTTAATAACCTTTGCAAGACCGTTAGTGGTTATTTAATTTTAGTATTTTTACCTTGTTGTTCAAACTCATTACCACCATAAGAAAATTAATGTGATCAGTATAAGCATACTTTTACCTTTAAAGACATAATCATCATAATTTTAATAGGTAGGCCAAGTGATGTTGATAATGAAGTCTGAAGGAAGTTACAGCTTTCCCTTCCCGCCGGCCTCTTTTTCCCAACAGACACTACCATTTTTTGATAAACATTGCAAGTTACAAGTATAATACTCATTTACTGAAATATTCAGGGAATTAATATTTGACCCATAAATTCCAAACTACTACTTTTCTTTCCCTTCTAAAAGAAATATGCTTTCATTCTCTGTGTATTGAATGTAAAACAGAACCAAGGCATCAGGGATGAACATTACCTTTCAAACTCTATCTATACACAAATGCTCGTGTATCTGAAGCTATAATTGTATGCACGTGAGCATGAGGATTGCACACAGTGTGTAAAAACATGGTTATGGTGGGTGAGCACTTACAAAAATAGCAATCAATCAGCACTAGTTTAAGCCAGACGCAGTGTGGGTAGGTAATATAAAAGCTTCTTTCTGCAGACCTAAGTTGGCTGTAGCATCCCAATTCTGAGCTAACACTTTCATTGTTATTCTAGTCATAGAATTCAAAGATGGAAAACACCTATTAGGTTACTTAGTTTATCTTCCTAGGGCCAGTACTGAAGATGACTCTGATAGCCTATTTTATTCCTTCTTCTACTTCTTCAGTATTTGGTCCACTCTCATTCTAAAATGTCTGTGCTAACAGACATTCAGCTTGTTTCCTTGGGTAAGTATATTCTCTTGGATTTCCTTACATTTCTTCAACATTTAGAACACATTTTTTTCTAGTTTGAAAATACTGTTGTGTGCTGATAACCAGATCTAGGCAAATGCTTTTTCCCTCTTCAGAGCATCAGTCATCTGCTCATGGACCATAGCCTCCAGAGCCATGTGGGGATAATAATATCAATAGTTGTGATGCGTTTTTTGCTTCTATGCATATATGTATGTATGTATGTACCTCATTGGCTACCGATTTCTTTCTCAGATTGCTCATCAACAGAGGCTGAAGAAAAGACAAGCAGATCATCTGAGTTATGTAAAACTCTGCACGCTGAATGAGCCACAAAATAGGATTGCTCCAAATCTCATTATTGGAGCAAATAGGGTTTGCAAGGAGACCTTGATTCAGTTCCAACTGAAGACATCTGGACCTTGAGAACATATCTCAGTTTCTGGTACTTCTCAAGCCCAGGAATGCCAATGGAATATACCAAAGGGAATGGTGTGGTGCTTAAGTTGTATTAGGAATTTTTCTAAGCACTTCACATATTTAAATTCAATCCTCCTAACAGCTTTTTGGAATAGGTTCTAAATAACTCTCATTTTACTGAGAGATCTGAGGCACAGTTTCACTTGCCCCCATCCTAAGACAGGTCAAGGATGGATGGAGGTGGGTAGGAATCCAGTAGTTTAGTTTCAGAGCCCGTGTCCATTACCACTATGCTGATTTGAGTGAGGGAGGGAAATGAGTGAGCATGTCCTTTCAAGTCAGATGGACCCTGTTTTGAGTATTGACTCTACACAACTTTTGTGACTTTGTGCAAGTTAGTTGTCCTCACTGAGTCTTAGTTCCTTTGTCTGGATAGTGACGTTAATAATAGCCTCCTCTTAGGATTTTATGAGATTAAATAAGGAAATGCCTGTTCAGCCCTTGGTACAGTTTCTGGCGTATGATTGACATCAAACAAAGGTTAGTTTCCTTCTTTTGAAGTTCTCATTAATGTCTTGGAGGAAGGATGGCCATCTTACCTTCTCAGCCACTCATCCACCATTCCAAAAGTGATTTTTTTTTTTTTTTTGGCCATGCCACACAGCATGTGGGATCTTAGTTCCCTGACCAGGGAGCAAACCCGTACCTCCTGCAGTGGAAGGGCGGAGTCTTAACCACTGGACTGCCACTGAATTCTTTTCTAAATGATTTGGTTTTTGTTCTCCACATAAAGGCATAGGTTTCTGCTCAAGAGTGTTAGAGAATTCGTGGTATGGAGGAATATCCTTGTGGAATCATGTTAAGGCAAAGTCTGGCCAATGCCTTCATTTCATATGCCATGTTTAGTTGGTAGACATTGTACAGAAATGGCCCCCAAATTAAAAATAAGTTTCCCCAAAAAGATTGTTGCAATTTGGAACTTGAAGCATATTTTCTTCTAAAAATTATATGTTATAAATGATAGGTAATTAGGCTAGTTCATACAATCTTCTTTAACCCACAAGATATCGAAGTTATAATAGCTGGTAGCAAAGACAGTAATTGATTTGTTTGTCATAGCCAAATTCTCCTTCTGGCTTAACTTATTCCACTCAAAGCCATGGAAGAGCCAGAACTGGATACTCCATGTTCTATCGACCTCTGATAATTAGAGGAGTTTTCAAGAACTTATAAATCCATCAGCTGGCCACTGGGCAATCAGATGCTCTCCTTAAAATTTGAAATGAGTTCCCAAAGCCGTCGCCTAACTGTGTTGGACACTGAGATGCTACACTGATGAAGAGTGAGAGACAGAATCCATGCTATGGTCCTGGGATGGATGGGGCAAGAACGACCAAGCTGGTGTGCAGGAAGAGGAGAGTGAAGTCGACGCACAGCAAAGAATGAGAAAGAAACCATGTGGCTCAGAGAGTGAGATGGAATGAGTAGGTGCCTGATGACATTATAGATCATGTGATGCCTGATTGTTAGGTTCTACAATTAGATCCCATAGCATCTTCCTGTATTATTTCAATAAATCCTTCCCTACTTAAAGTAGTTGGAATGCGTTGCTGTTATAAGCAACCAAATGTTTCCTGACAAAGCTAAACTACTCAGAACAGAACTCTTCTGAACTCTACATTTTACGTGTCTGGATGGCTGTCTAGGTATGGCTGGGTTCTGATGTCTGAACCTGCTTGTATTAAGGGAGGGCCCTTGGTTGGGAGAGGAGAGCAAATGGGAGCCCTGGCCTGACAATAGTCTATTTTTGTTAACTCTCAATCCAGAAGGCATTACTGTCATTGCCTTAGTGTCTTCCCTGCCACACACAGGCCATCGCTCTCTGGGTTCACATTGTTCTTATCTTGAATGCCCTTTTGTTCCTCTCTACTTATACAATGTTTATTTCACCTTCATTGTAACTCAAGATGAGTCATGGAGAGTTACAGAGTTTTATGGCAGGAAGAGGACAAAGCCATGTAGTTCAAAGTCTCAACGACGTTGCCCAAGGTCACTCAACTAGTAAGTAGTGCTGCCAGGACTTGAACTTAGGTTCTGACTTCAGTATATTTTCCACTAGACAGCTCTGTCTATAGCCCACAGGGTCTTACCCTCCTCTAGTACATCAGAGTGGCCACCTCACCATGTAGTATTTAGTTGTATATTCCTCTGATATATATTTGGCTCTTGTGTTATTCATGTCTATCTTAACGGGCTGCAAGCTTGTTGAGAGCAGAAAGAGTAAACTTTCTTTTAGTTTGTCGTTCGTCCTGGCACTTCACATGAAGCTTGGCATATATGTGATCAATACGTTTCTGAATATTCCTTAAGTGATTGAAAATGTCATGCAGGGATGAATGCCAATCCTCAGAGGTTTCCAAAGCTGTCATCTACAAAAGTGATGACCATTCCCAACACAGACAAGTCCCATGAAAATAGTTTGATATTATAACCACTGGTGAGAGACAATTTTAGCTGTGAAGTGTAGAGATTGGATCCTTTACTCATTACGAATGGGAACCAGATCCTGAAGCTGGAAGCTTCATTAACTACAGAAGTGATGCTTAGTGGTGGCACAAGCACAGAGATGGGGCATATGTAGCAGTCCTTCCCATCCAGGAATGATGGGGGGCGTGGTATTTCCAGTTGGGGTGACTGAGATGATTCATGGATTACCTTGTTTATTTCAAGTGGTAATCACGTTCTTTTCAGAACATCATTTTGGGTGACCCTAGTCTGAGATTTTATCCTTCATAGGAAGCATGGATGAGAAGGCAACTTAACCTTTTCTCTTTTCTGATCCTAAGAATGTCCTCCTGGTCTCTGACTTCCCTACTGACCACTATTTTAGTGCTGACAACCATCTTCATGATTTTAGATCTCATTGTTCACATTTGGATCCTAACACATTCTGACCCTATGTTTTTGGCAATGTAGACATAACATTCAAATTAGGTCATGGGGACCAACAAGTGGTAGCGATGCCTTGTGGGTCTTACATTCATGAAGTGAGTCCATCCTTACCGGGACCACAGAGCTGTGACTTCCTATTAGAACATACCTCCAAGTGACATCCTTTTTATTCACTGTGATATGTCCAACTGGGATTTCTGGGTTTGAGAAGGACCAGCAGCTTAAATATGCTTTCAGTGTTCAGCTGTCTTCAGTTGAACTGGGTCAAGCTCTCCTCCCTATACTCTGCTTGCTCCAATAGTGAGACTTTACTCAAAGTCGCAATCCTAGCAATCCTATTTTGTGGCTTGTTCAGCATGAAGTGTTTTACATAATTCAGATAGTCTGCTTGTCTTCTCTTCCACCTCCGTGGATGAGCAATCTGAGAAAGAAATTGGTGGCCAGTGAGGTACATATGTATGTACATAACATTGATACGCAGAAACCAAAAATGCATCAAAATATAAACAGATGATTAGATTAAAGTGAGCTTTTCTTCCTCAAATTCTATAAAATGAGTGTAAATTACTTTGTAATCTAGAAAGCAATACTCTTAAATATAAAATGAAAAATTTTGAAATTTAGAGAAATATTACCATTTCCATCTTAGATACACTCACAATGTTTCTTTCTTTTTTTTTTATTAGAAGAGTACAATTTTGGAGAATATAAGCAATGTACTATTGTCCCAATTTCTTGATTTACTCAGCAATTGTCTTCTGTTCATTGGCATCAGTATAAATGTGCATGTTAATTTCCCCATGATGGTTAGTTTATGAGGTGCTCAAGGGGAGATGCTCAGCTCTTGCTGAAGGGGAGATGGAATCAATATTTTACTTAAAGTTTAAGCTGAGTATTTGCTGTGTGGTTATCAGCAAGACATCCAACCTTTCTGAAGAATAGTGCAAATGATAATGAGTCATTGTAAATGCCAACTTAGATAATACATGCAAAACTTCTTTTAAAGTGTGGGGTGTATTATATATCTAGGGATAATAATTATTATTTCTATTTTAAAGTTCATAGGTATCCTTACAAGGCTCTCTTCTCCTTATTGTTGGGCATGGACTGACTGACACTCTCTCTTAGTATTTTTTTTTAATATTTATTTATCATGACACTCTCTCTTAGTATTTTTTAAAAATATTTATTAGTATTTTAGTATTCTCTCTTAGTATTTTTTAAAAATACTCTCTCTTAGTATTTTTTAAAATACTAAGACACTCTCTTAGTATTTTTTAAAAATATTTAAAATATTTTATTTTAAATATAAAATACTCTCTCTTAGTATTTTTTAAAAATATTTATTTATTTATTTCTTTAGGCCACTCTCTCTCTCTTAGTATTTTTTAAAAATATTTATTTATTTATTTGTTTAGGCCACACTGGGTCTTAGTTGTGACATGTGAGATCTTCATTGCGGTGGGTGGGATCTTTAGTTGATGCATGTGGGTTCTTAGTTGTGGCATACAGGATCTAGTTCCCTGACCAGGGATTGAACCTGGGCCCCCTGCATTGGGAGCACAGAGTCATAGCGCTGGACCATCAGGGAAGTCCCTCTCCTAGTATTGATCCAAGCAGTGCTCAGCTTCACTGGTCAACCCCCTCTTCTGTGACTACAGCGGGAAATGTCATGCCACTATGACTTTGCCCAGGTTATTCCCTTCACCTGGAATCCTCTCCTCCACATTCCATCCAACTTGCCTTCTCAGGTAGGCATAACTCTATTCATCTTTCAAGGTCCAGCTCAAAATTTCACATTTCTGTGAAGCCTTCTCTGGTAACCCCTTAGGAAGAATAAGTTGTTCCATCCTCTGCATTAACCTCTCTTTCTAGAATCCCTTAGACTATGTTGTAATTAGTTGTTTACAAATGTCTCTTTAAACTGATCAGTGATTCTTGGCTGTTGTGTTAAGGTTGGCAGATAGATAATGAATCTTCCCCTGATACACTCCCAACATTGGCTCCAAGTGTGAAGCTTATTTTTGCTACAACCGAGTATACACATTTATTATAGTGACTTCTGTCAGAAGGTATGATGAGCTGAGCAAGTTGTGCAACGTGGTATAAAACAGGGTGTTATTTGCTACAGGGAAAGGTAAGAATTGTCAACAGAAGGCCGGGAATGAATAGAGATCAGAAATTTATGTGAAGCCAGTCCACAGTTCTACCCCAACAATGGGACAGTGCTTTGTGATTGATGAAGGAAACTTAAACCCTTCAAATGCACACCCAAATTTCTAGTATTTAAGAGTGTATCACAGGGAATTACTTGGCGGTCTATTGCTTAGGACTCCGTGCTTCCAATGCCACGGGCCCAGGTTCAACCCCTGGTCAGGGAACTAAGATTCCACAAGCTGCGCAGTGTGGCAAAAAAAGAAAGAAAAAAAAAAGTGTATCACAAGTACAAAAAGAATGAGGCACCACTGGACTCAATGTTGAGTTCCTTGAGGGCGTGAATTTGTATTTGAATGAAAAATATAAGAGTAATACATAAGCGCGCCTAGAGCCCGTTCTCTGCAACGAGAGAAGCCGCCGCAATGAGAAACCCATGCACCGCAACGAAGAGTAGCCCCCTCTCGCAGCAACTAGAGAAAGCCTGCGCACAGCAACGAAGACCCAACACAGCCAAAAATAAATAAATTAAATAAATAAATTTTTTAAAAAAGAGGAATACATAAGAAACAGGACTGGTAGGTCTAAAAGGGGAATTGGTCAAGTAATTTACTGGTGACTGTTAAGTGTGTCACTTTTCTAATGTGAAGTAAAGAGATTTTTGGTAAAGTGATTGTCAGTGACCAAGTCGTTTGAGCAAATAAGTCCAGTTTGTTTTGTGGTTAAGATCTTGAGCTTTGGGAAGTCCCTAGTGGTCCAGTGACTAGGATGTGGGTTTTCACTGCTGTGGACCCAGGTTCAGTCCCTGGTCGGGGAACTAAGATCCCACAAGCCACATGGTGTGGCCAAAACCAAATGAAACAAAAGATCTTGCGCTTGTACATCAGATGGATGTGTGGTCAAACCCCAACTTGGCTGCCTATTACCTGTGTGATTTGGTTGCTTAATGTCTCCAAGCCCCACTTTTCTTGTCTTTAAATGAGGCTAATAGACTACATCGGTTGGGATGATTTTGCCTACAAGTAACAGACGTTCCAACAGTAAGATAACTGGCTGTTTCACATTGCTAGAAATTCAAAGGCACAGTGGATTCCATTGTGAGATTCAATGACTCTAATGTTCTTTCCATCTTTCAGCATTATCATCTTCAGGGTTCACTACTTTCTGAAGGGAAGTAGAGGCCACACATTCCAGTGTCTGTGGCTTAGGAGCAAGGGAAATTTTATCTGAAGACCACTGGATTAGCAGCTTACTCCCAAATTAATGACTGGTAGCAAGGATGGAATTATCATAACTGGTATAGACCAATCATCTCAGGACAAATAAATGCTGGAGAGTCCATCACAACCACTACAAAATCAACGTTTTTTTTTGGCCATGCCACCTGGCTTGTGGGATTTTCGTTCCCCAACCAGAGCTCAAACCCAGGTGCCTGGCAGTGAAAGAGCGGAGTCCTAACCGCTGGACCACCAGGGAATTATTTATTTTTTTTAAAGGAAACTGTTTGCTAAATTCTTAGCTCATTGTTTGGAACATGGTAAGAGGGTAGCTCTACTTACCAACCAGCCACGAATTCAGACCTAAAATGACCGACTCAAATTTTGGATTTGTAATAACATTTCTTGCCCTTTTCTTCCTTCTTTTACTTAGAAGTCATTTTTTGGCCTAAATCCCTCTTCTCACCGCTCATCAAAATTTGCCAGGGCTGTGTCTCACACACAGTGGACATAACTGTGAGCACCTTAATGTCCTGGTGCCTCTTTGCTCACCTGCCAGTGATTTTTAGGTATTGTAGTCTGAAAACTCTCTTTTGGCCTGAGGAGTTTGGATTTTGTTCTGTGTGTGTTCTTGAGGAAGGCAGGAAGCAATTCCTAAGACTAAGAGTCAGACCCTGGATTACGTGCTTTCATATAAGATTTGGCTGAAGCAGACCTGGGCTACCCTATCTCTCCCACTCACCAGCTGGGTAATCTTGTGCAGACTACCCTTTCCTGGGAGGCTCAGTTGTCTCTTCTGCAGAATAAGGATGATCTGCTGATCAAGGAAATAAGGGTTTAGAAAGGTTTCCTAAATAATTTAGCTCTATGAAGATACTAGTTATTTTTCCTCCACTTGATAGCTTTTTTGTGTACCATATAAACGTAATAGTCAGATGGGCATAGCCTACTCAAGGGGAAGGTAGAAAATAAACAATGCAAGTGACTTGATCTGGGAGCAGCTTCCTATGTTTAAAGAAAAAAGAAAGCATGTTTCTTCTTGTTCTTCTTCAGGAACTTCCCCACCCTTGATATTTGTAGTGACCTCAATGGGACTCCATTGAGACTCCATTGGGAGACTCTCCCAGTGTTCAGAAAATGTCTCTGACTGAACAGGAACAAGGTGGGTTGGTTGGTTTGGTCTATGTTTGGACCTATGGTCTAGGTGGAGAGTTCCACATTTCACCAATGAGAAGCAAAGTCATCTGCTTTTCTGGATTGATGGACAAAGTGCTATAAACCTTTACACATTTGGTAAATCAATGAAACCCACTCAAGGATAAGTGTCAGTCTCTAAGTGTTCTTTTCTGGGGTTTAAGACTGAAATGATCAGAGCTGTCTTTCAGATAATGAGAACTATCATTTCTCGGGAAGTAGTATCAAATAAAGTGACTTTTAGGGATATTCCTTGGTCTAATCTAAACTGAAACAGACACTGCACATGGCTTTATTTAGGAGCCTGGAAGTTGAACATAGAAGGAGTTCTTAACTCAACATCCTTGCAGATTGTAGAAACTGGTTGATATTTCCTGACAAGGCCTCTTGCCAATCTAACCTCTCCTAGCTAAGCTATTTTAACTCTGGTCTTAGGCCGATGTATCTCCTAGCAACACATCTTCTCCTAAATAAAAACAGATCTCCCAGATGGTCTCATTCACTCTTTCCTTCTATTGACCAACTGTGTTACCCTTTCGCATCACTTTCTCAACCTTCGTCATTATTTTTCTTTTCTATTTTCTTCTTTGCACCTCATTCTTTTATTGTCTTCTCTTCATCCTTCTAAGCTGATGATCTAGATTAGCACTGTCCATTGTGGGAGCCATTAGCCACATGTGTCTATTTTAGTATAAATTAGAATGAAAGAAAATATAAAAAATTCAGTTTCTCTTCAGTTGCATTAGTCACATTTCAAGTCCTTAATAACCACATGTGGCTAGTGGCCACTGTATTGACTGGACAGTGCAGATACAAAAGATCTTCATTATCACAGAAGATCCTGCAGATAGTACTGATCTAGGTATTCAACTTTTCTACTTCCTGTAGTGCTTTCCCCCCCTACTTTCAGCTAATGTCTACCAATTTTAACCCTTATTCTTATAAAAAGGTCAAAGATACTCATTTGAGACAAAAGAAATATCTTGATAAATTGTTCACATACGTGGCGCAAATGTTCTTTGTCTTGGGCATAGCCATTTTCTAGTTTCTGTAACCTTTTCAGCAGATTAAATTGGAGATCAGAGAGTTGTTGTAGTCTTTAAGATTTTTATTCTCCACGACAGAATTTCATATGAGCTATGAAGACATGTAATCCCTCATTCTTCGAGGCGGCCATCAGCACAATTCAACAGTGATTACTGAGTGGAAACTTTGTCATCAAAAAAGGACAGTAGCTTCCTTCACACCTGTTAGGATGGCTTTTATCAAAAACAAAAATGTAACAAATGTTGGTGAGAATGTGGAGATATATTGTATATTTTGGTGGGAATGTAAGTTGGTGCAGCCACCATAGAAAACAATGTGAAGGCTCCTCAAAAAACTAAAAATGGAACTACTGTGATCTAGCAATCCCCCTTCTGAGCATATACCCAGAGGAATTGAAATCAGGATCTAGAAGAGATATCTGCACTTCAGTGTCCATTGTAGCACTTCTCACAATAGCCAAGACACACACACACACACACACACACACACACACACTCACGCACACACACGGTGCAATATTATTCAACCTTAATGAATAAGGAAAGCCTGTCATTTGCAATAATATGGTTGAATCTGTAGGACATTATGATAAGTGAAATAAACCAGACACAGAAGGACAAATACTATGTGATACCACTTACATGATAAATCTAAGATAGTCAAACTCATAGAAGCAGAGAGTGGAATAGGGCTGCCAGAGGCTGCGAAAAGGGGGGAAACTAGGAGGTGTTAGTCAAAGGGTACAAAGTTTTGATTATACAAGATGAGTAAGTCCTAGATACCTACTATGTAGCATAGCATTAACAACACGGTATTGTGCACTTAAAAATTTGCTAAAATGGTAGGTCTTAAGTTAAGTGTTCTTATCACAAAATAATAATAAACATAATAATAATGATAATAAATAAGAGGGCAGGAGGAAATTTGGAAGTGATGGGTAGGTTGAAAGCATAGGTTGTGGTGATAGTTTCACCAAACTTATCTCCAAATTCATCGAGTTGTATACATTAATTATGTATAGTTTTTGTATGTCAAAAAATCTTATTCTATTTTATTAGTTATTTATTTTTGGCTGCATCGGGTCTTCATTGCTGTGTGTGGGCTCTCTCTAGTTGCGGCGAGCAGGGGCTACTCTTCGTTGTGGTGCGCGGGCTTCTCATTGCGGTGGCTTCTCTCGTTGCGGAGCACAGGCTCTAGGTGCGCGGGGCTTCAGTAGTTGTGGCATGTGGGCTCAGTAGTTGTGGTGTGTAGGCTCTAGGGCGCACAGGCTCAGTAGTTGTGGCTCACGGGCTCTAGAGTACAGGCTCAGTAGTTGTGGCACACAGGCTTTGTTGCTCCGCGGCATGTGGAATCGTCCTGGACCAGGTATCAAACCCGTGTCCCCTGCACTGGCAGGTGGATTCTCAACCATTGCACCACAAGGGAAATCCCGAAAATAAATTTTTTTCGAGAGGCCGATCTAACTTTCAGATGTTTTTCTCTACCTTTTTGCCTTTCCGTCCCTGCCAGCTCTGATCTTGACTTACTCCTCAAATTGACTCTTGCCCGTTGCTTTTTGTCAACCCTTTGATTAGGGTTGTCATCTTTTTCATTGGAGTCAGCTCCTGATTTCAGCCTGTTCTGTTTCGCTCCTATGCTAATCTTGCTAAATTTGATGACTCACCTGCATCATTGCCAATATGCAATCTCCCTGCACCCAGATTTTGCCTTGCCCTTCAGAATCTGAGGGCATACTTGGAGTCTGAGGAGACTCTGCTTAGTCCTCCAGTAACAAGCATGAGTTTTTTTTTTTTTGTGGTACGCAGGCCTCTCACTGTTGTGGCCTCTCCCGTTGCGGAGCACAGGCTCCGGACGCACAGCGTCAGCGGCCATGGCTCATGGGCCCAGCTGCTCCGCGGCATGTGGGATCTTCCCGGACCGGGGCACGAACCCATGTCCCCTGCATCGGCAGGCAGACTCTCAACCACTGCGCCACCAGGGAAGCCCCAAGCATGAGTTTTGACTTCTTCTATTTGCCTTGCACTCAGCTTGGAGAGATTGAAAAGTAAGAATTTTTACCTTCAAGGAGTTTACATACTTGCTGGAGATGAGGCAAGAAATAAGACCAGATGATTAACAAGGGTTGGGTCCATGAGTGGTGTAGACCTAAGAACGATTAGAATTAAGAGAAGCGTTTAGATTATTTCATTAAAGAGGTAGAACCTGGCTGTCTGAGGAAGTTTGGGCAAGGTTTGGATTGGCCAAAGGACAGCATCACAGTTGGTGGACTAGGGTAGATGACATGCGGACGAGAATCACTTAGGACTTGACTTTCTTCTACATGGTTTGCTTTCCTTCTTCATTTTCTGTTGACAGTCACATCCACATCTGGGCCCTGGGTGTCACCATCCTTGATTCTGACGCCTTCTTTTATGTGGTTTCCCTTGACTGCCTGTGCTAGTGACTATCCCAGGGAACTTAAGATTCATTTACTTTTATTTGTTGGGCATATAGGAGTACATTTGGGATCTTTCACTGGGGATAAGTCACTCATTCTAAGAGCTGAGATTAAGTCTGTGGCAAACTGTGCCCGTATCTCCCACCAAGATGAGAGAAAGAAACGTTGCTTGTTGGTTTCTTTTCTGGGCACTTCTGAGATCTTAACTATTTGAAGCCCTTCCACTGAGCTCATATCTTTCATGTATCAGTTTTGGGTATAGACGGGTATCCGGGGTTTATAACCCTTATTTTTCAGATGGGAGATCTGGATTTCCACGATCGGAAATGATGAGCTCAGGATGTGAGCTCCTCTAGGGGTTTGGGCTGTTCCTTTTTTCTCCCCAGTGCCTGTTGTTGTTCCTGGAACATATCAAGTTCTCCGTAAATGTTTTCTGGGTGAATATTTAATGAATGTCTCAGAGAAAACAACAGTAATGCAGCGTTTGAGCAGAGCTCAGCAAAGCTTTTGCAATGATTTAGAGTTCTTCTACTTGTTCAAAAGTGTCCAGTGTTTAAAATTACGTCCTCTCTGAAGTTTTGCAGTGACATCCCCCTCGACTGTTAGGCACCGATTCATTGTGATTTCATAGCACTTTTATCCCTCAAAGCACCAAACACATGATACTTTGTGACCTCTTCCCCTGTCTCTTCCTCTAGCTGTTGAGCTTTTTCAGGAAATCATTTCTTGTTTACTTTTCTAAGTTCAGTACCTGGCACATAGCGGGCACTCAATGATTGCTTTGAGAATAAATGGTCCTGTGGCCATATGTCACAGTGGATGCTGTCGGTGCTCTACACAGATGCCCTCAGATACCATCCCCAAGCTCCTGTATGGTTTGCTTCTAACAGTTCACACCATCAACCTTCTGGAGAGGACTAGCCTTGGGCCATTGGACACTCTGTGCCCTGACCTTCCAAGATACATAGTGCTCGGTAGTTTACATTCCTCAGGGGTATCCTGGAGCTGGTGGTTTACTGGGTCAGGAGTATGAAATCCCAGCTCCCTTTCCTCAAAGTTGAAAACAACTCTGCAGCCTTATTTATCCTCCAGAGCTTGTCGCAAGTTCAGATCGATGCTGGAACTTCCCCTGAGCTCACACCATGTTTGGCTTCTTTCTCTGTCTGTCCTGATTTCTCTGCCCTTCCCAGTTTCTCCTGAGAACACTTCTTCAATAGGTCTCCCCTGAAGGAATCCTTACCTCAGGTTTTGCTTTGGGGAAAGCCAAACTAAGACCTATGCTAATTCTGAATGTTGGAATTATACATGCAAGTTTCTCTGCAATTTATACTGAAATAATAATCATAGTTCAAACACTCAGGTAGTTTCAAGAAGTATTTGAGATAGACCTCCTGAAATAATTTCCAATACCATTTTTTATGATGCAACATACCTTTCATGGGGAAGTATAGCCCTTGATAAACCTATTGCTAGAGAGGACTGGCTTTCTTCCTCACAAAAAGAAGTGTGTGTTTCTAAGGAAAAAAACCAGGGAAGCCAGCACTGATGTTAAACTGGACCACTCACGTATTAGAGCTGAAGAGATGAGACCCTAATGTATGAGTCACAGAGAAAACACAGCTGGAATGAAGCAAGGCATACCAGCACATTCAGGAATGTCACCAATTCATTTCTGAATGCGGGGAGGGAAATGTAGTCAACTGTGTAACACATACCTCTCTGTTTGCTATTTCCCATTGCACCTCTTCGTGTCTCCTTTTCTACAGCTCTCCAGATCTGTTTCTCTCACTATCCCCACATAGCTGGTCAAATTTCCTTCCATCTCCTGGTGAGTCACCGCAGTAGGACCCCAGGTGCCAATGGAAAGAGTAATGGCTGAAAACTCTGGCTTTCTTAATGGTTGTGTGTATATTTCCAAGAAGAATAGATCACTGGCATTTTAAAGGGATCATAAATATACCATTAATGAAACTGGAAGCCATCTCTTCAGCAGCCAGATTATTGTCAGGCGTTGACACTGTTCCTAGAGGAGGGGAAAGCACTGAAATAAAGTTCCCTGGGTCTAAATATCTCCATGCTGCACAGGCGTTGGGTGTGAATGACACCTGGCGGTGCATCAATATCTTTTACGTGCACACTGTCCCTTCTTAAACCCTTGGGCTGGTGACAACTTGACACACAGAAGGCGTCGCTCTGCATAGGCTATTTAACCAAGGGAAGATGATTGTCAGTTTTCTCCAGCGTTCTTTTATTAATAGTCTGTAAACACGGACGTCCCTATTAGGTGCACATCCTTTTCTTTATTTGAAATCGCCATTAAATTACTCTCCCCAAATACTGTAGCACAGCCGCAGACCTCACTGAACATAAACTGTATAAGCTTGTCCTCTCTCCCTTGAGCTTTCCCCTGCTTAGCTGCCCGTCCTCCAGCTCTGAGTGTGTCATCCGGCCTGCTCCCCAGCTGAGCATAGTCAGGAAAATGGCAGCTCTCACGGAGAGACAGCAGAGCCATCCACGGTCATGGAACTATTGAAACATTGACAGATATGACAGATATTTCCAAAGCCGTGTG
Source organism: Delphinus delphis (assembly GCF_949987515.2). NCBI lineage: Eukaryota > Metazoa > Chordata > Mammalia > Artiodactyla > Delphinidae > Delphinus > Delphinus delphis. Next base: position 26,212,164 of record NC_082688.1, read on the forward strand.
AAGCATTAATTTTAATGTACGCTGTGTGTCGTTACTTAGTAAATATTTATTTGGCCGTGAAAGATCGGAGAGGTAATCACTTCTTTCCTGCAAATACAGTTCCTGGCGGAGTTCCATCTCCCTTTTCTTGAGGGAGCTCAGGACTCGGTGGAGTTTGGAAACAGAACATGGGGAAAGAAAAGATGCAAGAGGCAAGATCTCTCTTCTAGAGTCAGACTTGAACAGTCTTCCGTGTTTCGTCCAAAGCGTTTCCTTTGGCCACGTGGACATAGCCTAACCAGGTTGGCTTAGCAACCAATAAGAACCTTGTTTAGCTAGAAAATAATTTCTAGGAGGTCTGGATTGCCAATGAGATCTTATCTGAAGACAGGTAGATCTACCTGACACTCTCTTCCACTCCACTTTTCCCACCTGAATCTCCTATTATAGACTTTTCATTTGACCTCTATAGTCATTGGCTGTCAAATATACACAGAGGTCTGTTTGGGGTCCATCTCTTCAGATGCACAGCAGGCCATCTAAGCTAAATGGATGGAGAAGCTGGAAGGCAGTAGATTGAGTTAGAATAATAATCATTGAACACCTGCAAAGGCATATTTATTTCCACATGTACTATCTCAGTTAATCCAAACAACTCCCTCCCATTCAGGCATTTCACAGAGGAGAAAACTGACACATGAAGAGGACAGAATACTTTTCCCAATGTCACCTAATGGCAGAATCAGAATTTAGACTTGGGACTTCCTAATCCAAGGTCTAGTGCTCTGTCAGCTATACTGGCACGGAGAACATTGCATACATAAAAGCATTTTGTAAACCTTAAATCTTTATGAAAATGTTAGTTACTGCTATTGTGAATAGTTAGAAAAATGTGCTTGTTAGTTTTGTCTGGCTGGCCAGCCGTCCAGGGCTTTTCCAATGAGGCAACGAACCCAACAGGGGTGAGGGGATGATCTGCCAAGCCTTTCACATCAACTCTGTGCGCACTAATTAAACATTATGCCTGGATAAATGGCCCAGGATGACAAAGTCCACAGCTTCTCACAGATGGTTCCAGGAAGTCGCATGGTTGGCTGGAGAGAATTTGGTCATGAATAAGATGCAACCTCAAACCTCCTCCACTGGTTCTGTGTGAACGGGTACATTAATCTTCCTTTGTATCAGTAGCAAGCTGTGGGGTGAATGGCAGGTGGGCCCCAGAAGTCAATTTCCTATTGGTAAGTATCTGCTAAATGTATGCTGATTTCATTATAATATATAAGGAGAGCGATATGTATATACTAGGGTATGAGATTGAGCTCTAAAATACTAATTCATTTTAAGTGTTTTTTTTTTTTCTTTGAACCTATGCTGTTTATCTTGGCAACCTCCCTTAAATATCCTTTGACTTTTTACAAGCTGGTTTATTTGTCAAGTTTGCTCTCTTCATTTCTTTGTATTCGGTGGAACTTCTCTGGGATTTTCCTCCAACAAAATTTTACACCAGAGAGGGAAATATACATAGTCTAATTCCCTAGGGAATGAAATAGGTTTACAACTTATGCAAGATATTAGTCATGCATACTATTATTATAATAAATATTAAGACAACTCTAGCTTGGAGTCTCAGAGGCAGCTAGCTGTCTACACAAAACTTTACTAAATCTGGAGTATGCTCTACCTTTTCTGTCTCAAGTTCTGCAAGTATAGAAAAACCAATTTTTTTCTTCACTTCAGTAGTAGTGTGACTGACTGATTACAGCTTTTGTGTGTGTATTGTGGTAAAGGTACGTTTTCCTGTGGAGTACCTGAAAAATCAGTCAGAAGAGAAACTACTTAAAAGTCTTGAATCGTCTAGTCACCCAAATGGGAATGTATTTGCTGATGGTTAACATGAAGATGGGTCTTGTACACCCTCTATCTAATGTTACCCAAGATATGTGACTTCAGTGGATCCACCCCACTGAGTCTTGGACAGGGACTCAACACCTGGTATAAGCAGACCATAATCTTATTTACCCCAAGCTCTTATCCAGATCCAGTATTGATATTTGGGGCAAGTCTTTATTTACTTGACACCATGCTGTTTTTTTTTTATATTTATTATCATTTATTATCCTGTTAATGCTTAAAAAATACTCTAAAGGTGGTTCGGTTGTTTTACAAATAGAGACACTGACCTCCTAGAAGATTTAATTGATTTGTTCAGGGTAGGAGCTGGGATGTGAACCCAGGGTTTCTAACTTTTAATTCTATTTCTTTCATTGGTGATTTGGTATAACAGGCTCCTGTTGTTAACAAGATATGGTCTGTTGAGCGAGGAGGAAACCACCAACCCATGCTGGTTAATCTTGCCCATCAGTCACCTTGCAGGCATCGTTGGTAGTCTGCACCCTCTTTTTTGCCCAACATTTAGCTTGAGGGTGATGAGGCATGATGGTTCTCCAATAATGCTCCTGCCCATAAATTCTTTACCCTCAACCAAGATTAATGGTGAACTATTTTAAAACAAATGATGGTGTTTGGTCATTCATTTGCTTCAAATAACTGACCTAGGGCTGATGCCTAAGGTGGAACTAGGCACCACTCTAGTTCACAAGCCCTTTAGAGACATCTACAGTCAATATTTCTAGTCCTAGAAGAGTCATACAAAGTCATCTGGACCTGGGATACAATAAAGAATTTAAACTTCTCTGTAGAGAAGAATCTATCTCCAAAGTCTTAAGAGGAAGATGAAGGTAGGGGGGCAGCAACCTTGATTTCTGTAATAAAAAGATGAGCTTTCTGGTCAATGTGTATGCAGTTAATTTCTGAAGATGAGTTTATTCTTGCCTTGTTAAAAAAAAAACTGAGCAATTTAGTTTTCCAAACATTTTGTGGCTGAGCAAAGTTGAAGTGAATTACTTGTGGTTAGAAGCCACGGTTTCTGTCCATCATCAAATGGTAACAAAGCCTCAAAAGTCCAAGACACATGTTTCTTTTGATTAATTCAATGCCATCGGACACTTCCTCTGCATTAGAAAGTGAGGTGATCTAGCCATGGTTGCATTTTGTGGAAGAAAAATGTGGTGAAAATTGAATACCTCTAGGGTGGCTTAAGGACCTTGTTTTTGGAGACCATGTGACATAGATTATGCTTCACTTCATTTCAGAAGAGTGAATACCAGGGAAAGTAATGCAATAGACTAAGAAGATTGCATGTTGAACTCCTCTTCCTGGAATGATTCCCAGAGCTTTCACTGCTTACTCTTCTCTGATGATTCCCAAATTTATATCTTTAGCTCAGGGCTTTGCAATGAACTCCAGACCCAATTTTCAACTGCCTGTTCAACAGTTCCACCAACGTGTTTTGCATACATGTATTACTTCTTTGACCAACAGAATCACTGTGCCTCTGTTTTCTTGTCTTTCTTAACTGTAGCTAGAGTCATTCTAGAATCGTTCTTTTCTCTTGTTCATTTGATGAATCCCTATGTTATGTTAATCCTACCTTAATAGTATCCCTCAAATTCAATTCTACTTCATTTACCACTCATTCCCACTTCTCTTTCCAGGATTGTTACAGACATTCCCCACCAATATCCCTGCCTCCACCTCTCCTCTCTCCAGTCTCTTACATGATTTGCTGTGAGAGTTTTCATCCTAAAAACAATGCCATCATGTTGCTTCCTTGCTTAAAGATCTCCATTGTCTTCTCCTTGGCAGCAGCATAAAGTTCAAACTCGTTCATATGGTTTACAAGGTCTTTCACAATCTGGACCTGACTTATCTTTTCAATCTCATCACTTGCCACTCCCCTCAATCACACACACTTCACAATCACCAAACCGAACTGTCTCGTTCCCTTAACACATGGTGTGTTTTCTTCATTGTGTTTGTTTGCATAAGCTTTTCCCTTGGCTTGGAATCCCCTCTACTTTTTCTCAGAGTCCCTAGTCATCTTTAAAAACAGCACAGTCACTGATAACAGGCATATTAATTGACCCTTTAGTCCGATCTAGGGACTATGTTAAGGGCTTGGCATGTATCATCTCAACTTTTAAAACAATCCCAAGATGTGGGTATTATTCACATTTTAAAGAGGAGGTAATGAGATTTAGAGAGCTTGGGTAATTGCCAAATTTACACACGGTATCCAGGCTGGAGGACTCTGGAGCCCATACTCTAATCTCTACAGCGTAGTGCTTGAAAAATTAAGTGATCGAATATACGAAAGGATGAACCAATAGTACTAGGAAGATTGTGAGCTTTGTTTTTGGAGAAAACATGGCATGAATTATATATTCTTTATCTTTAGAGTAGGAGCTACCAGCCCTTTTTTTGCACTGAGAATTGTAAATTTATCATCATTGAGCCTCTTCTCTGAAGCTCCTGTGATTACCGCCATAACCCATTCCAGGTAGGGTTCATAGGCCCTCCCACTGTGCTCCCATAAATTCGTACTTCTGTTTTTATCAGAATTGATAAGTGGTGAGTTCTGATAAAAAATTATCAAATATTATCAATATTGGCTCAAGTGTTTGTCTCTCACCAGACAATGAGCTCCTAGAGAATCAAGAAAATATCTCTTTCCTCTTTTAACTGCTGTGGTACCCAACATGATAGTTGGTCCAGAGTAGGCATATGGTGTGCGTTTCTGGAATAAGTGAATGAATGGACTTAACACCTTTGCTTTAGTCTAGGAGTAGATATAACTATTCTGATGCATAATATTTCTGCTTACGTTTACACTCAGTGAGCTTATACCTCAGAGTGACTGTGAATTGTAAGCTGTAATTCTGGGGTTCCTAAGTGTCTCTCCAGGCTGCTGTGTGCCTCTTCTAGTGGGAGCATCTTGCCATGCTAATTCTATGTCTAGAGTTTAAGACAGTTTATATTTTTGTCTGTAACCGGGCCTCTAAACACATGCTAATGATTTTCTCTGGTGCTCAACTGAAATACTGGTGATCCATTCTAATCCTAGAAGAAAAACTGGGTATTTTTGGCTTCTACAGTTGTTGAAGAATTATATTTTATAGGGACTTCCCTGGTGGTCCAGTGGTAAAGAATCTGCCTTCCAATGCAGGGTATGTGAGTTTGATCCCTGGTCAGGGAACTAAGATCCCACACGCCGCAGGGCAACTAAGCCCATGTGCCACAACTAGAGAAGAGAAAACCAGCACACCACAACTAGAGAGAAGCCCACATGCTGCAACGAAGAGCCTGTGTGCTGCAACGAAAGATCCCGTGTGCCGCACCTAAGACCTGACACAGTGAAAAATAAATAACAAATAAATCTTAAAGAATTATATAAAACAATGGAAAAATGGATGATTTAAGGAATTTCAAGAGTAGTATTTCTTTCTTTTTTTAAAAATTATTTATTTATTTTATTTATTTTAGTTTTGGCTGCATTGGGTCTACATTGCTGCCCTCGGGCTTTCTCTAGTTGACGCGAGTGGGGGCTACTCTTCGTTGCAGTGCGTGGGCTTCTCATTGCAGTGGCTTCTCTTGTTGCAGAGCACGGGCTCTAGGCACGCGGGTTTCAGTAGTTGTGGCACATGGGCTCAGTAGTTGTGGCTCACGGGCTCTAGAGCGCAGGCTCAGTAGTTGTGGCTCATGGGCTTAGCTGCTCCACGGCGTGTGGGATCTCCCCTGACCAGGGCTCAAACCCGCGTCTCCCGCATTGGCAGGCGGATTCTTAATCACTGCACCACCAGGGAAGCCCTCTATTTTTTTCTGTATTGAATTTTTACCTGAAACAAACACTGGAAACTAACCTTCAAATAAGATGTGACTCTACTCCTATTGAGTGGCGGATAGAGTATTAATGTAAAAGCTTAAGAAGATGATATTGAAATTCTAACTTGACTTCTAGGTCTCTGATTTGTAACTTGTCAGAATGATGTACAGCAATCAAAAGTCTTTTTATGAATTTATCTTCCCTTTTTGCGTGCTTGGTATGCTGTTTCTGCTGCGTAGACTGTTGCTAGCTGCCTAGGCCAACTAAAGCTATGGAGCCAAGTACTAGCAATCAGGCCAGGGGGAAATGCTATGGGAGTGCATGTAGGGCAGATAGGATAGCAAAGCCCATCCTAGGAAGAAATGTGAAAACGGGGGTGATAGTTGGGAGATGTGGTCAGGGCTTAAGTCAGTATCGGAAGAGCAAAATAGATTCTATGTTTCACAAGTGAAATTCATAACCTGGGGGTTGGCGATTTGATGAGAGAGGTGAAAGTTGACAGGAGCATATCGGCTTATAAAGTATGTGAACTTTGGTGAAGGCCCAGTTCGGACAGAGTGGTTTCCTTGAGGAATAGTCATATAACTAAAGTACGGATGAATCACCTGGAGACCTGCTCTTGCCAGGTGACACATTAACAACAGCCCAATAAGTGCAGATCACTGCCACCACCCCAAACCACTATCAATTTAACTCTAAAGACTGGAAAATGATGTGGATATTGACTATCTTTTCTTGAAGGACTGCTCCAGGGGTTTACACCTTATTTCTTTTCTTTTTTTTTTTTTTTTTTAAGAAGATGTAGGGGGTAGGAGTTTATTAATTAATTAATTTATTTTTGCTGTGTTGGGTCTTCGTTTACTGTGCGAGGGCTTTCTCTAGTTGTGGCAAGCGGGGGCCACTCTTCATCGTGGTGCGCGGGCCTCTCACTATCACGGCCTCTCTTGTTGCAGAGCACAGGCTCCAGACGCGCAGGCTCAGTAGTTGTGGCTCACGGGCCTAGTTGTTCCGCGGCATGTGGGATCCTCCCAGACCAAGGCTCGAACCCGTGTCCCCTGCATTAGCAGGCAGATTCTCAACCACTGCGCCACCAGGGAAGCCCTACACCTTATTTCATTCGGCAAAATATATTAAATTTTTTCTTCATTCATCCATCTGTCCAAAGACATAAAAAAATTTCCCTTCTTTCCATTTCCAGTTCAATCTCTGATTCTCAGTCTCTGACCCTAACTCTGTGTTCCTTGCCCCTCCGTCATTCCTTTCCTCTTTTTCTATCCTGGGACTACTCCGACTCCCCAGTCCAGAGCAGGATTCTGGTGAATAAAGTTCTCTCTCTCCTTGCAGAGATCAGCCCTCCTTTTTGAAGACTCAGTGAAGCCCTAACTTCATCTCTTTTAAGGTATATTTCTTCCAAACTATCCTGACATTGGAAAATTTTATGGGGAAAAGAATTTCCAAAGGGAAGGCATGTAACTTGATCCTTCCCAAGCGACAGTTGCTTCATGGAAGATCAGCTATTGACCAAGTTGGACAAGGCTAGGCTTTGCAAAGTCCCTGCCACTGGCAAGAACATCCAGAACCAGATTGTCCAAAGATATTGTATATATGGGTTGCTGCTTAAGAGTTTGTGGTTACAGCTGCATTCTCCACAGTGCCAACTATTAGGCAATAATAAAGGGGAGGACATGGCTAAAAGGGCAGTGCTGGTTTGAGGACACTAATTATTTGTTGAAAAATCTTCAGTTTTTTCCTTTGGAGCCAAAGATGATTTCTAGCATCAGAATAAATTGGTGCAATGGCTAAATTCAGAATGAATGAGATAGGCTTATACAGTTTTTCAGAGAATATTTTGGGAAATTTTCTGCCAACTTGTTGAAATTGGGATATTCAAATGATATTGATGATATTAAAAGTGGGAAATACATTTAGAGAAATAATTTGACAACATCTACGAAGTGTCTTAAAAATGATCATTAATTCCATTTCTGATTATCTCTCCAATGAAATGTCTGAAAAAATGAAGACTATGAATAAAGATGCCTATTGCAATGTTCTTTTTTTATTTTTCAGTTTTAATGTTTTTTATTGAAGTATAGTTGATTTACAATGTTGTGTTAAATTCTACTGTACAGCAAAGTGATTCAGGTATACATCTATATTCTTTCTTTTTTTAAATATTCTTTTCCATTATGGTTTGTCATAGGATATTGAATGTAGTTCTCTATGCTATACAGTAGGCCTTTCTTGTCTATCCGTTCTGTATATAAAAGCTTACATCTGTTAACCTCAACCTCCCACTCCATGGCCCCCTCAAGCCCCTCCACCTTGGCAATCACCAGTCTGTTCTCTGAGTCTGTGATTCTGTTTTTGTTCATTTCTGTCATATTTTATATTCCACATATAAGTGATATCATATGGTATTTGTCTTTCTCTTTCTGACTTACTTCACTTAGTATGATTATCTCTAGTTGCATCCATTGTTGCTGCAAATGGCATTATTTTGATTTTTTTTTATGGCTGAGTAGTATATATGTACCACATCTTCTTTATCCATTCATCTGTCGATGGACATTTAGGTTGTTTCCATGTCTTGGCTACTGTGAATAGTGCTGCTATAAATATAGGGGTACATGAATCTTTTTGAATTATAGTATTGTCTGGATATATGCCCAGGAGTGGGATTGCTGATCATATGGTAATTCAATTTTTAGTTTTCTGAGGAACTTCCATACTGTTTTCCACAGTGGCTGCACCATCTTACATTCCCTCCAACAGTGTAAGAGGGTTCACTTTTCTCCACACCCTCTACAGCATTTGTTATTTGTAGTTTTTAATGATGGCCATTCTGACCGGTGTGAAGTGACACCTAATTGTAGTTTTGATTTGTATTTCTCTAATAATTAGCGATGTTGAGTATCTTTTCATGTGCCTATTGGCTGTTTGTATTTCTTCTTTGGAGAAATGTCTATTTAGGTCTTCTGCCCATTTTTCGATTGGGTTTTTGTTTTTTTGTTGTTGAGTTGTATGAGCTGTTTGTATATTTTGGAAATTAAGCCCTTGTCAGTTGCATCATTTGCAAATATTTTCTCGCATTCTGTAGGTTGTCTTTTCGTTTTGTTTATGGTTTCCTTTGCTGTACAAAAGCTTGTAAGTTTGTTTAGGTTGGAATATATTTTAAAACCGCTCCAGAGTCATAGCCAATGTCAGCAACAGAAATTGCCTGCAATGTTCTTCGTAATAGAGATCAATTGGTAAAAGCTAAAGGGACTATTCTGTTGAGAAAAATATTATACAAATCATGGTAAACATGCTCAATGGATAATTAAGTGGCCAGTAACCTGGTACTGTTTATGGCCATGTTGTAATATTCAGTGTAAGATGTAAAGTTATAAATAATTACAAGTTTGTAAGAGATATACAAAACTATATATAATGTATATATGTATTAAAAAGACCCATATATATGCTGTCTACAAGAGACCCACTTCAGACCTAGGAACACATACAGACTGAAAGTGAGGGGATGGAAAAAGATATTCCATGCAAATGGAAATCAAAAGAAAGCTGGAGTAGCAATTCTCAAATCAGACAAAATAGACTTTAAAATAAAGACTATTATAAGAGACAAGGAAAGACACTACATAATGATCAAGGGATCAATCCAAGAGGAAGACATAACAATTGTAAATATTTATGCACCCAACATAGGAGCACCTCAGTACATAAGGCAAATGCTAACAACCATAAAAGGAGAAATTGACGGTAGCACAGTAATAGTATGGGACTTTCACACCCCACTTTCACCAATGGACAGAAATGAAAATAAATAAGGAAACACAAGCTTTAAATGATACATTAAATAAGATGGACTTAATTGATATTTATAGGACATTCCATCCAAAAACAACAGAATACACTTTCTTCTCAAGTGCTCATGGAACATTATTCAGGATAGATCATATCTTGGGTCATAAATCAAGCCTTGGTAAATTTAAGAAAATTGAAATCGTATCAAGTGTCTTTTTGGACCACAACGCTATGAGGCTAGATATTAATTACAGGAAAAAAACTGTAAAAAATACAAACACATGGAGGCTAAAGAGTACACTACTAAGTAACCAAGAGATCACTGAGGAAATCAGAAAATACGTAGAAACAAATGACAATGAAAACATGACCTCCCAAAACCTATGGGATGGTGCAAAAGCAGTTCTAAGAGGGAAGCTTATAGCAACACAATCCTACCTCAAGAAACAAGAAAAATCTCAAATAAACAACCTAACCTTACACGGAAAGCAATTAGAGAAAGGAGAACAAAAACCCCCCAAAGTTAGCAGAAAGAAAGAAATCATAAAGATCAGATCAGAAAGAAATGAAAAAGAAATGAAGGAAACAGTAGCAAAGATCAATAAAACTAAAAGCTGGTTCTTTGAGAAGATAAACGAAATAGATAAACCATTAGCCAGACTCATCAAGAAAAAAAGGGAGAAGACTCAAATCAATAGAATTAGAAATGAAGAAGGAGATGTAACACCAAGTAACACCAGACACTGCAGAAATACAAATGATCAAGCGAGATTACTACAAGCAACTCTATGCCAATAAAACGGACAACCTGGAAGAAATGGACAGATTCTTAGACTGAGACCTTCTGAGACTGAAGCAGGAAGAAATAGAAAATATAAACAGACCAATCACAAGCACTGAAGTTGAAACTGTGATTAAAAGTCTTCCAACAAACAAAAGCCCAGGACCAGATGGCTTCATGGGTGAATTCTATCAAACATTTAGAGAAGAGCTAACACCTATCCTTCTCAAACTCTTCCAAAATATAGCAGAGGGAGGAGTACTTCAAAAGTCATTCTACGAGGCTAACATCAACCTGATACCAAAACCAGACAAAGATGTCACAAAGAAAGAAAACTAAAGGCCAATATCACTGATGAACATAGATGCAAAAATCCTCAACAAAATACTAGCAAACAGAATCCAACAGCACATTAGAAGGATCATACACCATGATCAAGTGGGGTTTATCCCAGGAATCAAGGATTTTTCAATATCTGCAAATCAATCAATGTGATACACCATATTAACAAATTGAAGGATAAAAACCATATGATCATCTCAATAGATGCAGAGAAAGCTTTCGATGAAATTCAACACCTATTTATGGTAAAAACCCTCCAGAAAGTGGGCATAGAGGGAACTTACCTCACATAATAAAGGCCATATATGACAAAGCCACAGCCAACATCATTCTCAATGGTGAAAAACTGGAAGAATTTCCACTAAGATCAGGAGTAAGACAAGGTTGCCCACTCTCACCACTATTATTCAATATTGTTTTGGATGTTTTAGCCACAGCAATCAGAGAAGAAAAAGAAATAAAAGGAATCCAAATCAGAAAAGAAGAAGTAAAACAATCACTGTTTGCAGATGACATGATACTATACATAGAGAATTGTAGAGATGCTACCAGAAAACTACTAGAGCTAATCAATGAATCTGGTAAAGTAGCAGGATACAAAATTAATGCATGGAAATCTCTTGCATTCCTATACACTAATGATGAGAAATCTGAAGGGAAAGTTAAGGAAACACTCCCATTTACCATTGCAACAAAAAGCATAAAATACCTAGGAATAAACTTACCTAAGGAGACAAAAGACCTGTATCCAGAAAACTATAAGACACTGATGAAAGAAATTAAAGATAATACAAACGGATGAAGAGATATACCATGTTCTTGGATTGGAAGAATCAACATTGTGAAAATGACTCTACTACCCAAAGCAATCTACAGATTCAATGCAATCCCTATCAAACTACCAATGGCATTTTTCATAGAAGTAGAACAAAAATTTCATAATTTGTATGGAAACACAAAAGACCCCAAATTGCCAAAGGAATCTTGACAAAGAAAAACGGAGCTGGAGGAATCAGGCTCCCTGACTTCAGACTATACTACAAAGCTACAGTAGTCAAGACAGAATGGTACTGGCACAAAAACAGACATATAGATCAATGGAACAGGGTAGAAAGCCCAAAGATAAAACCATGCACATATTATCACCTTATCTTTGATAAAGGAGGCAAGAATATACAATGGAGAAAAGACAGCCTCTTCAATAAGTGGTGCAGGGAAAACTGGACAGCTACATGTAGAAGAATGAAATTAGAACACTCCCTAACACCATACACAAAAATAAACTCAAAATGAATTAAAGACCTAAATGTAAGGCCAGACACTATCAAACTCTTAGAGGAAAACATAGGCAGAACACTCTATGACATAAATCACAGCAAGATCCTTTTTGACCCACCTCCTAGAGAAATGGAAGTAAAAGCAAAGATAAACAAATGGGACCTAATGAAACATAAAAGCTTTTGCACAACAAAGGAAACCATAAATAAGATGAAAAGACAACCCTCAGAATGGGAAAAAATATTTGCAAACGAAGCAACTGACAAAGGATTAATCTCCAAAGTATACAAGCAACTCATGCAGCTTGTATGAGCAATCCAAAAATGGGCAGAAGATCTAAATAGACATTTCTCCAAAGAAGATATACAGATTGCCAACAAACACATGAGAGGATGCTCAATATAACTAATCATTAGAGAAATGGAAATCAAAACTACAATGAGGTAGAACCTCACACCGGTCAGAATGGCCATCATCAAAACATCTACAAACAATAAATGCTGGAGAGGGTGTGGAGAAAAGGGAACCCTCTTGCACTGTTGGTGAGGATTTAAATTGATACAACCACTATGGAGAACAGTATGGAGGTTCCTTAAAAACCTAAAAATAGAACTACCATATGACCCAGCAATCCCACTCCTGGGCACATACCCTGAGAAAACCATAATTCAAAAAGAGTCATGTACCACAATGTTCATTGCAGCTCTATTTACAATAGCCAGGACATGGAAGCAACATAAGTGTCCATCGACAGATGAATAAATAAAGAAGATGTGGCACATATATACAATGGAATATTACTCGGCCATGAAAAGAAACGAAATTGAGTTATTTGTAGTGAAGTGAATGGACCTAGAATCTGTCATACAGAGTGAAGTAAGTCAGAAAGAGAAAAACAAATACTGTATGCTAACACATATATATGGAATCTAAAGAAAAAAAAAAAGAAAAATGGTCATGAAGTACCTAGTGGCAAGACGGGAATAAAGACGCAGACCTACTAGAGAATGGACTTGAGGACACGGGAAGGGGGAAGGGTAAGCTGGGACACAGAGAGTGGCATGGACATATATACACTACCAGATGTGAAATAGGTAGCTAGTGGGAAGCAGCCACATAGCACAGGGAGATCAACTCGGTGCTTTGTGACCACCTAGAGGGATGGGATAGGGAGGATGGGAGGGCAGGAGACGCAAGAAGGAAGAGATATGGGGATACATATATATGTATAACTGATTCACTTTGTTATAAAGCAGAAACTAACACACCACTGTAAAGCAATTATACGCCAATAAAAACGTTAAAAAAAAAAAAAAGGAGTCATGTACCATAGTGTTCATTGCAGCTCTATTTACAATAGCCAGGACGTGGAAGCAACATAAGTGTCCACCAACAGATGAATGGATAAAGAAGATGTGGCACATATATACAATGGAATATTACTCAGTCATAAAAAGAAACGAAACTGAGTTATTTGTAGTGAGGTGGATGGACCTAGAGTTTGTCATACAGAGTGAAGTAAGTCAGAAAGAGAAAAACAAATACCGTATGCTAACACATATATATGGAATCTAAAAAAAAAAATGGTTCTGAAGAACCTAGGGACAGGATGGGAATAAAGACACAGACGTAGAGAATGGCCTGAGGACACAGTGAGTGGCTGGGACAAAGTGAGAGAGTGGCATTGACATATATACACTACTAGGTGTAAAATAGATAGCACAGGGAGATCATCTCGGTGCTTTGTGACCACCTAGAGGGGTGGGAGGGAGACGCAAGAGGTAGGGGATAATGGGATATATGTATACGTGTAGCTGATTCACTTTGTCATACAGCAGGAACTAACGCAACATTTTAAAGCAATTATACTCCAATAAAGATGTTTAAAAAAAAAAAAAGAGAGGAAAAAAACCCCCAACCCTAAACTGATAGTTGTAGTTGACTTAGGAGCTGATGCTGTGGGTTTCCTGCATCTTCTTTCCACTTTTCTATATTTAACATTTCTTTTATAAAGACCATGTACTTCTTTAATAAGAATAATAGTAGTAGTAGTAGTAGTAGTAAACATTGGTAAAAATATTTATTTATTAAAAGAATGTTTTTATTGAAGTGTAGTTGATTTACAGTGTTGTGTTAATTTCAGGCGTACAGCTAAGTGATTCCATTATATATATATATATTCTTTTTCAGATTCTTTTTCCATATAGGTTATTACAAAAGGTAAAAATATTTAAATACAATTCCAAATGGAACAGTGGTCTTGGGTGCTTAAGCTTATTGCTGTAAACACTTTCCTTTTTTTTTTTTTGTTTTTTGGTTCCACTCCCCTTAAAATGATACCTCACAATGCAATTTCTAGCATCGTCAGCTGTGAGATTGTTGTAATCTCAAGGAATGCATGCTGGTCTTAACAACCATGGCAACAGACTTTGCAAAAATTTAAATGGAATGTGTCTGATTAAGGATCTCCCACAACTGAGTTCAATTTGAATCTTACTCTCCTGGTTGGTGTTGGAGTTCTGTTTTCAATTCTAGCGCAGGTGCACTGTGGTACCATTGGAAGAGAATTGCCACTTATTCCCTGTGTGACATTTAGCTGTCACTTATCTTCTTGAATCTCGGTTTCCCTCTCTTTTGAACAAGGATAGTAATACCTACATCAGAGAACTGTTGACTGAAGCCAAGGAGGCAATTACTATACAGAAAAGCACCACGTAGACACTGGGGAAGCAGTTCAGTGTGTAGGAAAGTGAGCATGGTTTGTCGTAGAGCACACCTGTGTTCTCCTGGCTCTGCCAGTTGCTGTGTCTGAGGCCTTCAGAAGATGACCCAACACTCCTGACCCTTACTTGTTCCATTTGTAAAATGGGGATAATGGCACTCACTTTGCAAAGTTATTATGAGGGTTGGAAATAATATTTGTTAAGAAAATGCCTGATATGAAGCCTTTAGAATTAGTAACCACTATTTTTAAGTATTTATCAAAAGCAACTTGACCTATATTCCCTGAGTATGCTCCAACCATTCACATTCACTGTATCTGAATAATCAAGAACTCTTGATGACAGGTATGGGCACTGCTAACAATGTTCCTAGATTCCAGTCTAATGGATTCTGAAGAGCATGCTCGGCTAACGTTATCCTTTCTTCTGGAGAACTTGCACTTCACATTGCTAATTTTGTAAGTAGATTTTTTTTTTTTCCCCCAGTACGCGGGCCTCTCACTGCCGTGGCCTCTCCCATTGCGGAGCACAGGCTCCAGACGCGCAGGCTCAGCAGCCATGACTCACGGGCCCAGCCGCTCCGTGGCATGTGGGATCCTCCCGGACCGGGGCACGAACCCGTGTCCCCTGCATCGGCAGGCGGACTCTCAACCACTGCGCCACCAGGGAAGCCCCGGGTAAGCAGAGTTTTAATGTGAGTCTCTGCAACTTGGTTGGGTTTGCTATATCTGAAATGAATTATGGAGATTCTGGTCCCAGTAATTTTCTGATCTTGTAAGTCAGTTGTTTAAAGATTTTTGTCTGTGCTTTGTAGAAAGTACTGATTTGGAAGCTATGCCCTTGCTTTCTGAAATATTTAATCATGCAGCCTTGTTGATGATGTAGAGATTTTTCCTTGGGCCATTAAAAATGACCCCAATTCAGTTTCAATTCAGTGCGACCTTACAGGAGTTGGTTCACTGTGGTCTTTTCCAACAGGAGAATCTTGAAATACATACATTAGTGAATTCTAAAATCTGCCGTCTTGAGACAAAAGAGATACCTCTGTGGTGCAAATAGCTATGCGCTCAGCGGGGTGCTGACTGGATTTGTAAAATGTCAATCTCTAAACAATGACTAATGATTAGAAGATAAGTGCTGCTTTAATACTTTGGTCATTTAATTTCATATCCTCCCCTTAGGTAAAGGAGAATCTGTGAGAATTCTTACCATCTGGTTGGTGGGGGATTGAATGAAAGCCCCTAACACATGAGTTCTGTGAAGAAGCATGATGGTTAAGGACTCTTAAGTATCGTCCAGGGTAACCATTTAAGCACAGAATGTACTCAGTTTCGGGGTGATGTCAGGATTAATTTGCTTACTGAGAGAATCTTAAAATGGAATTGCAATGCATCTTGTTCCATTTTCTCCATTTAAATAAGAACTCATCTTACTAGAAGTGACAGGATTTGAAGCCATAGAAAGAAGCTTTGACCATGATTGCAACACTGAAATATATTACATTGGAGAGCTGCACACCTACATAACTGCACCCCTGTCTGTAACATATGCATAAAGAAATCCCCCAAGAGCAACAATAGTAGGAAATTTTAAGCATTTCCTCCTAGGGTTTCTCCCCCTTATCTAACATACACCAGAACAGTCAATGAGCTCTGGACGGCTTGTTGGCTTCGGAACAGGGATTTTCATCCAACTAGAAGCAAGTGTTCTATTTTGAACTGTGGATGAAAAGTTATTGGTATGAAAGTGTACAGGAAGGAAGAATGACATCAACCTCCTTGATGAGCAATGCAGGCTCCTCACATGTTTTTCAGGTGGCAGAGAACATGACAGAACACTGCAGAATAATGATTCCTTTCTTTCCATTACACACATTGGTAACAACTCTATGATAAAACAACAACAACAATAATAATAATGGTAATAATAGTAATAGCTAACATTTATTGATAAATTCATTAGTGCCTGGCAATGTCTGACACATACTAAGTTCTTAATCAATGTTAGCTATTATTATTTCATTATCATAAATGTTCCTGATGGTAGAGCTATTCCTAATGCTTATACTATACAATATGTATATTTGTGTGTATATGTGTGTATATATATTCATTTAATTCTCAAATCAACACTGTGACATCGTGTTATAAGCATCCCAATTTTACAGGTGGGAAAACTGAGGTACTGAGAGGTTGCATAACTTTCCCAAGGAAGGAAGCACAGTTCATAAGTGGTGAGGCAGAGGTGTGAACCCAAGTGGAATGGCTCCAAAGCCTGAGTTCCTACCTCCCTGAGTACTTGTTCATGAAAGAACAGACACAAATAAACAGAGAAAAACTGAGTGCAGACTATCACTCACTTTCTCCATTAACACTTGCTTGAACTTGTTATTATTTTGTTGTTAATTTGAGTGGAAACTTGAGTAAAAGGACTAAAAAATGTAGAGAAGAAAAACTCAAAATGGAGCAAAATGTTATTCATTAATATTTTCCCTTACCAAATAGTAAAAGACCAGATTTTGGTTGCAGAACTCATTAGTCCAACTCATGATAAACTATTGTTTTGTGGGATCACCATTTGAGAACTACTGGGGTATGAAAAAGAACCTTGGGCTTGAGATAGAAACACAGGGTCTTATACATTTTTACTTCTGGGCTGCTCTATGGTTCTGGGCATGGTGAACTAGAAAAAGGTTGGAGAATGAGGTGAAGTGTCACTAGTGCACACCAAGACATCTCCCAGCAACTTGTCTTGATTTACACTCTATCCCTTATACTCTCCCCACTGCCTGATTGAAGCTTCCCAGCTTGTGTATCTTTCAAATCCCACACATCCATTCAGTCCTTTCTCAAGTCATAGCTTCTCATGAGACCTTGCTTGCCCATGTCAGGTCCTCACTGAGCTCACGCGGGCTTCACAAAGGCTGCCAGGCCAATAAGAACCTGGGAGGTTTTCAAGATGTTCTTTTCGTAATTACCATGGATCCTCAGCTCGAAGGTAAACATCTTGAGGTCGGGGCTGGATCTTTTTTGACTGTTACCTTGCCTGGCACAGGTCTCAAGACATGTCTGATGGTGGATGGTGTTGAGTGAGGGAATTGAATTTGTGTTGCCTTAAAGCTCTTCTCCTCTGGTGTCTGAAAGGGCCATCCATCGAGGAAGATAGAAAAGAAACATTTTTAAAGTCTGTATAACAGAAAAGTGCTTTTAAAAAAAACCACAGGGCTTGCCTGGTGGTGCAGTGGTTGGGGGTCCGCCTGCGTATGCAGGGGACGTGGGTTCATGCCCCGGTCCGGGAGGATCCCACGTGCCGCGGAGCGGCTGGGCCCGTGAGCCATGGCCGCTGAGCCTGCGCGTCCGGAGCCTGTGCTCCGCAGCGGGGGAGGCCGCGGCGGTGAGAGGCCTGCGTACTGCAAAAAAAAACAAAACCAAAAAACAAAAAACCACAATGAACTGTTTGAGAGGTGAGTTTCTGTCAAATGGAAGGCTGAGAACCTTGCTGAATTTGACCATGAGAACTAGGGAGAGCTGACTTGTTCTGAACGGCAGAGAGGAATTTGGATTTCCAGGGGAAATCTGGGAAGAAGGTAGGAGGGGGTGGAAAAAGGAGCCAGGAGCAGCTGGGAATTTAGGTGTCCTGGGGGGCACAGGTCACAAAAGGAACTCTCCTAGAGGCGGGGTGGCCCGAAAGGACTTTTAAAGACCAGAAATGTCTAAAATGAGATATTCACTTGTCTGATTTAAGTGTGCTGTTAGACCCCTTTACTCAGCCCTGTGTGTGTGTGTGCGCGTGCGGTGGTGGTGGTGTTGCTTTTGTCTCTGTAGAAATTGGCAAAGGGGCTCGGTTTCACATTTTGTAACTGTGGAATAAGGAATCAGGATTGCAGGAAGTGGACACAGGCTTGGGGTCAGAAGCCCTCTGGGAATTTGCAAAACTCTTGGAGAAGGATTTGACTTTTTTACAAAGCATTGAATTAGGATTCAAGTCCAGAGTCCAGCTCTTGAGGGCCAAGTCTCAGGTGATAGCTGGGTTACATTTGGCAAGATTACATCTTGCCCTAGAAATAATAGAAGTGATGAAGTACTATAGTGAAAGGAGGCCAAACTCGGAATAGGACGACAGGGTTTGTAATTTGACTCTGTGACTTACTGTTTGGGGCCTCAGTTTCATCATTTGCAAAAGATACCTACCTACCCAAAAGGTATGAAAATGAGGATAAAATATGGAACACATACTAGCATATGGTGTGTGCTCGATATGTGAATAGTTGGTCCTACTTTAAAATAGAGTTGATTCAACTTTCAAATCTGTGACGCTCATGCACTAGCAAGGCTAGATTATACCTAGTAACAAACAGTCCACAATTTTTATTGGTTTTTAACAATGAGGTTTATTTCTCACTTGCTGTGTACACATATCACAAAATGGCTGGATATCTGCTTCTGGGTATTCCATTCCGGAACCAGGACGATGAAGCAGCTATTATCATTGGCCATCATGAGAGAGAGGAGAAAAGCTTGGAAAATCTACAATAAACTCTTTAAAAACTTTTTTAAAATTTTATATTGGAGTATAGTTGATTTACAATGTTGTATTAGTTTCAGGTGTACAGCAAAGCAATTCAGTTATATATCTATATCTATCTATCTATCTATCTATCTATATATAATCTTTTTTCAGATTCTTTTCACATCTAGGTTATTACAGAATATTGAGTAGAGTTCCTTGTGCTGTACAGTAGGTCCTTGTTGATTATCTATTTTATATATAGTAGTGTGTATATGTTAATCTCAACCTCCTAATTTATCCCTTCCCCTCAAACTTTCTCCTTTGATAATCATAAATTTGTTTTCCAAGTCTGTGAGTCTGTTTCTGTTTTGTAAATAAGTTCATTTGTATCATTTTTTTAGATTCCACATATAAGCAATATCACATGATATTTGTCTTTCTGACCTACTTAGTATGATAATCTCTAGGTCCATCCATGTTGCTGCAAATGGCATTGTTTCGTTCTTTTTATGGCCGAGTAATATTCCATTGTATATAATGTACCACCTCTTTCCACTCCTCTGCTGGTGGACATTTAGGTTGCTTCCCTGTCTGGGCTATTGTAAATAGTGCTGCAATGAACATAGGGGTACATGTATCTTTTTGAAGTACGGTTTTCTCTGTATACATGCTGAGGAGTGGGATTGCTGGATCATATGGTAGCTCTATTTTTAGTTTTCTTTTTTTTTTTTTAAGGAATACAATAAACTTTTGAGGAGAATGTAACATTCCCATGTGCCTGCAAAGTAGAAAGCTGCAATTATGTAGCAAATAGCACTAAGGCTGACACAACAATATGTCATGCTTTACTGTTTCTCCAGTCTCTTCCTGAAGGCTGAGGCATGGGGCTGTTGGGCAGCTCCTTTCTGGGAGTGGCAGGAAGTTTCCTTGGCTTACTGTACCCTCTCAGGATCAATTACCCTCTGGTTAACAGCAGAGGATTGCTTTCAATGTATCATAATGATTTTGAAGCAGTCGATTTTAAACATCATTTAATTGAGTCAAAGATTTAGACAGTGCAAGTGCAGGATTTCCTGATGCAAGTTCTGATGTGCTCAATTTTATGGCATTTGAGGCTAATTCTTCTGTCTCCATAAGAGATAAAGATACTTTATATTCCAAGTCGAATTTGAATAACTGTTGCTAAAGTCAGATCATCCAAGTGTTGAGTATGAAGCGTCTCAGTTCTGTTATATCTCACGATGATATGTTTACAGGCTAAAGTATATATCTGTACACATGTCTGCCTGCGTGTACACTCTGAGAATAGAAGCATATTTGTAGAGGTAGATTTTATTTATGGTTCTCCAATTGTGCCATTAAAATATGAGGGTGTGGGAACTGTTAGAGTTGGGTTTCTGAAATAATCATAGAAATGGAGACAAATCTGGCCAGTTTGAGTTCTTTATACTTTCTCCCACCTGCCTAAAATCATCATCAGCTATGCTGATCGCCGCCCCCCCCCCATTTTCCCCAAGTGCTGTATACTTTTGTGCATACTGAGGCATAGACCAACCTCACTTTCTTTACCTAGAAGATTCTTGCTCCTTAATTACTTAGCTCAAATATCTAGTTTCTTCTGTGAAGTGGTCTGTATTTTACTGAAAGAGATCAAACTGCTCCCGCCTCTCTAATTCCAAAGCACTTTGACGGTGATTCTCTCATAGCGCTTAGCATATTGCATTGTGATGGTCTGTCTCTCCCCCCCTGGTCATTTCTATATCACTAACACCAAGCGCAATTCCTGGTACACAGTGGATGTTACATGAATAAATAAAAGACATGAAGCTGGAGCTTGAAATCGGGTCTTATAATCATGACTGCAAATCATGTTTGATTTTTTCACACTGCTCGTGACTGACTTAGCAGTAGAGATGTTCTCCTTAAGAAAAAGGTTAAGAACCTCATAAAAATATAAGTTCCTTCCTAGAACATGTGTGCTTTGAGGACAAGGATCTTTTTTGACTTATTCAATCTTATAATGCTGGTGCCTAGAATGTTATCTGATCTATAATAGGGAGACAACAAATATTTGTTGAATGAATCTGTGAAATACCAATAGAAGACATTTTAGCCATTATGACCACTGGGCATTTTAAAAATCATTATTTTCCCTTAGCATACCAGGTAGAGGGAATAGGATGCCGGACAAATACATTGAGATGTTAGGGGAAAAGAGGAAAGGCTGGGAGCATGGGGTCATCCAGGATGGGCAAGTCTGTTTATGGTAATAAAAAGGAATTCTGTGATCCCCACGGCTTACCTGAGATTCTCTGCGTTGAAAGAAACAGGGTGATTTTGAACCACAGGCTCCCTGCTTTGCCAC
Source organism: Delphinus delphis (assembly GCF_949987515.2). Lineage (NCBI taxonomy): Eukaryota > Metazoa > Chordata > Mammalia > Artiodactyla > Delphinidae > Delphinus > Delphinus delphis. The sequence continues at coordinate 26,233,670 of NC_082688.1, forward strand.
CAGACATGCCAAACTCTTGGGGACTCCAGTGTCTGGACTATAGTGTTTCTTCTTTATCAGAATCATGTAAGTGAAATTGTCATCTCTCTTAATAAACCTCAGACCTAGAACCTCCAAGTTTGGCGACAGGGTAAAGCCCTGGTGGGTTCAGCTGGCTGACCCTGGTTGCCATGACTCCATCCTTGCTAAGATTTCCCTTCTCCTGTAGATTTCTCTGCCACCACCCAGCCTGCTCCCCCAGGAATATGTTGGCCAAAGTGTCCACACACATTAATTCACTACAGTGGTATAGTGAAGTGGATAAAGGTGTGTTTCTTCCGTTGGGCATCCAAGACTTGGCTTTTTGGCTATGACAAAGCTACTTCACTTCTCTAAGCCTCAGTTTTCTTAAGCGCAAAATGGGGAAAGTAATGGCGTTACCGATCGAATTGTGTCTCCCCTAAATTGCTAACCTTAACTGCATTTGGAGGTAGCACCTTTAGGGATGTAATTAAGGTTAAATGAGGTCATAAGTTCAGGGCCTTAATTTGATAGGATTGGTGTCCTTATAAGAAGAGGAAGAGACACCAGTCTTCTCTCTCTCTCTCTCCCTCTCCCTCCCTCTGCACAAGAACAGAGGAAGGGCCACATGCGGACACATGAGAAGGCAGCTGTCTATAAGCCTGGAAGAGAAGCTTCACCAGAAACCGAATTTGCCCAAGCCTTGATCATGGACTTCTGGTCCCCAGAAGTGTGGAAAAATAAGTGCCTGTTGTTGAAGCCACCCAGTCTGTGGTATTTTGTTATGGTAGCCTGAGCAGACTAATACAAATAGTATCTCGTAAAGCTCCTGTGGGAAACAGGTGGGGACTCAATAAATGTAACTCATGTTTGTTGTAACAGTGATTCAAGCAGCTGAGAAGAGGATGATTCACAAATAAGACTTTAGTAGAGGTCTGGGGATAACCAAAGGAGCACAGTCACATCCAGATGGGTACAGGGAACCTTCTGCTGTTCTTTTCTTTGCAGGCAGATAGGGAAAGTGGAGTTAAAAGCCTGAAAGTCCAGGACCGTCCAACAAAACCCGGGCCCCGTGGTAAAGCTTCGTGGAGCCTTACATGGACTGGGCGGTAGAAGGTGGTGTCTTGTTTTTCAGAGAGACATTTCTGGCAGTTGTACATTTATTACCAAGAGTCAAAAATAAACATTATCACTTGTCCCCTCGTCTGGGGCTTGGTGGGGGAGACATCTACTGGTCTTGGTTTTGGTGAGAAGTTTTGTCATTGTGCTGGTGGTTGTTTTTGAATTTTATGACACAACCATTGGACTCTATATTATCCAATTTCATGTGGGAAGCAACACACTGGTACGTCCTGTGGTGAAAAACATTCTTGAGAGCCAGTCCTCTGGCTGCCTCGCATCTCCCTGAACATTGTTGTACTTGCTTCCTCTGCAACATTCCTTGCGGGTATCCATGTGTCGCTGAGGTCTGCCTGGCCACCTTGAATAAATCGCAGCCCTTCCTCTCCTGACACCCCCTCTCTTGTGTGCTATGACATTTACTTCCTTATGTTGTCTCCCTGCATCCACGAGTGTGAGGACTTGGACTGTTCTATTTCCTGCTGTGTCCTTAACGCTCAGAACACTGTCTGGAACATTGTAGAGATTCAAGACACGAGCATGAAAAAAGTTAAGTGAATATTCTTATTGTTCTTAGTTTTAGCATCATCAGTACTATGATAATGAAAGTCTTTCTGGGGAAGGTTGGATTATGTCTACCTCTTTGAAGCTCACCCTGAACTCGGTCATCTCTGGTTTACCTAACCAACACTGCCCCCATGGAAGCCCTTGGCCTTGTCCCATTTCTCCATGGCCTCCCCCTAGTCCTTCTCCCTAGTAGGAGTTAACTTTACAACCCAGTGAACTGCTCGGCGACTTAGTACTCCTCGTTGTAAACAGAGTGCAGAGCGTGCACTGAGAAAGATGAAGCTCAGAGTTTTAGGCAGTAATTCTTCTTTAACACACATTTATGAAGTGCTCAGCACAGACCAGGATCTGTTAGCATCTGTTAAATGGAGCAGACACAAACAAGAGTGGCCCTCGTGCGTTGAGTTTGCGGACAGCCTCAACATGTGGTGTGTGACACAGTACGAGGGGTGAGTTCAGGGGTCTCAGGGAGTACAGAGGAAATTTCCCCACCTCACCTGAGTCCCCATCTGTTTGTTAGAACTGGGCTTATCATGTGACATGTGGTGATAGAGGCGAGTCATCTATGCTGCTGAGATAAACAGGCAACCCCCCAAATGCTGAATGCAGTTAAATGTAATGGATTTTTCATAAGACATGTTGGAGGTATACCACTGGAGTGGCTTCCGATAGTTTCCAGAGGTTATTCAAGGTTTCTTCATGTCTTGGAGAAGTAACAGAAGTTGTTTTCTTTTTTTCATGGCCACATGGCCCTTTAAAACCCACATTGGACACGGGGATCAGACTTGCCTTTTGCACGTTATATTCAAGAATGGGGCTGCCTCGCTGAATCTGGCGGTGGTCTTCACCTAACCTGTACCAGAACACATGCTTTGTCCAGAAAGACCAAGTCACGTGAGTGTCTTCAGAAGGCCAAGGAGTGAAATACTAACCCTGATTTTCATGCCAAAACCTAAAAATAATCTAAGTCCAGAGCACAGCACATCACAGAGGTCTCCTCAGCTGCAAAACTGTCTTATTTTCCTTCGCTCTCCAGTGCTTTCCATGTGCCTCCTTTATATGAGCTTGTTGGTTTGTACTTCATGGAGGCAAGATCAGACGCTAAATTTCTCAGTTTTTAAACTGGAGAAATTATTTGACAAAACTGCTCACCCTCATTCATGTAAGGACAGCACCTATTCTTGGGAAACTTTAACTTCAGGAGTTAATAAATAGGTTTTGATGTCATGCCTGAGAGGAGTCTTGGGTTTAGATTGTACCTCATCTCATTTCAGAGGCTGTTTGGGACTGAGAGAGTTTCCTTAAACGTGTTAGGCCCTACATATGGTTCTAACTATAATCGTGTTCTCAAGGGCCTAGGAGATAGAGCTCTCCAAGAACTCTTCTTATGTCCAGACTGGGAATTGGCTGTGGCTAGCTTGGCTTGAGGACACACTCAATACTTTGAAAGCTTTCCTCCAAAACCTCCCTGCTTCTTCTCCCTGCTCTGTCTGGCTTTCTCTTCCAGCCCAGGATTCTGAGCTGGGTGTGAATTCATTTGAGGGAGGTGTCATGATGCCTCATCTCTGCCAATGACATGTGAGGGAGGAACGCGTGGTGTTATGAGGTGCCTACCTGTTACCAGGTTTATCCACAATCCCAGATATGGTAGCTGTCTGTCCCTGGAGCCCTCAGCCATGCCCAGTGCAGGTCTTAAAGCTCACAGCTTGGCCCTACCCAGTCACAGAGCCAGCCCCGTACAGGCTTGGCCCTTTGACAGGGGCTTCTTCCCACCAGGAGGTGGGTCTGATATGTGTCTTGCTGCCATCATCATCTCTATTTCCAGGGGAGCTGGGCCTGGCCCGCATATTAGCTCAGAACCTTGCCTGCCTTATGCTCCACTTTTCTTGACACCGGAACTGAAGCCCTGAGTCCAATGCATTGGCTGGAACACTTGTCCAATGGAAAGGTGATGTGAGCCATGCATGTAAGCTACATGTGTAACTTGACATTTTCTTATAGCCGCATTGCAAAAGGTAAAAAGATGGGAATTACCCCTGGCGGTCCAGTGGTTAGGACTCCGAGCTTCCACTGTAGGGTGCACGGGTTCGATCCCTTGGCGGGGAACTTGGATCCCGCATGCTGTGTGGCGTGGCCAAAAATAAATAAATAAATAAATAAAAACCAAACCAAAACAAAAAAGAGAAACAACACCGAAACAACACAAAGAAAAAGGTAAAAAGAAATAGGTGAAAGTAATCTTAATGGTATATTTTATTTAACCCAACATAACCAAAATATTATCATGTCAACATGAAGGCAATATAAGAAAGAGTATTAATGAGCTATTTTGCTAATCTTTTTCATACTAAGCCTTTCGAATCCAATGTGAAGTTTACACTTACGGCACAACGTGGTGGACTAGCCACACTCCACGTGCTCAGTAGCTACATGTAGCTGTGACTATCTTGGTGGACGATACATGCCCCAATCCCACACTGGTTAATTCGGACATTGTTGCAGCCTGGAAGGGGGACCTGGAGTTGGTGAGCTGCTATTCTCTGTGAGGGCATTTCTTTTTTCTTTTTTTTTTTGGCCATGCCATGCGGGATGTGGGATCTTGGTTCCCTGACCAGGGGTCAAACTCGTGCCGTCTGCATTGGGAGCGTGGAGTCTTAACCACTGGGCCGCCAGGGAAGTCCCTCTGTGAGGGCATTTCGGATGGGAGGTCGCTGTCCACCAGCTCAGCCCCCAGCTTTCCCTGGAGACTGAAATCGACCTGCAAAGGACATTAATTATAGTTTACCCTGGGCCAAGCCATGTGCTAAGAGCTTTGCGAGCATTATCTCATTCTATCCTCAGGACAATCTGGAGGTTCTTTTATTACCTCTGGCGCATAAGAGGTTATGTAAGTTGCCTAAGGTCAAAGAGTTGCTAAGTGGCAGTGCCAGGATTCAAAACCAATACTGTCGAACTCTGGAGTTTGAGCTGTTACCTGCTGTGCTGTATCCCCTTTCCTCTCGCCCTCTTGGACATTGGGACTTGGAAGGCTGCCCTGTCTCTCAGAGCCGAGTTTACTCTGTCCTCCATGACTGTTCCTGCTTACTCACCTGGCCCTGCTGACTCAGCATGGACATCCCAGCATGCTCTGCAGCTCAGCCTGCCCAGGTTGTGGTGGTAACAAGCCTCTCTGGCACTGGGTTCCAGGAAAAACAGATCTGTAGGGCGATCCATGTGATACATTTCTCTCTCCTCTGTTTGGAAAAGCCGGTGAGCCCTGAGTTCCTGGCAGGCTTGCTTGCAGCTAATGAACTCAGGAATATGGAATTAGAAAACATAGCCCAAGCCAGTTGCTCGGCTAATGGAGACATATTACGTGTCTCAGGAGCTTGTCTCAGGTCTCCAGGGACCTGGAGCCTCTGGTGTTAAACAGCTGCTTTAGCCCATTGTCTGACCTGGGAGCGGGTGCTGTGGAGAGCTCTTATGAGGAATCCTTGGGGACTGGAGGAATGTTTGCTATGAGGTGGGTTTTTCTTGGTGCAAACACTCCCAACCGGTCTGATCTTCTCCTGGGAGGAAAGAAGGATTGGACAGCGTGCAGTGAAGATGCAGAGAGCGATGAGTAGCTCATGGACCTTCATGACCTCTGTGGGCATTCATCGTGGCGTGACACTCAGCTGTGTCCTAGGGGTGTTTCCTCCACGCCACGGGCATAAGATACAGTCTACGTTCTGAGCTGGCTCACTTTGTCCTGGGGAAGCAGAAGGGGCCCAGGACTGTACTGAGCCCCTGAATATAGGAAGCATGTGCGTCCAAACATCATGCACGACCTTTGGGGCCATACTGACAAGACACTGTGTGCTCTGAGCCTCGGTTTTTCTACCTCTAAAATTGGGATTCCACTTTAGGGGGATTGCTGGGTACGTGAAAGTGACTAGCACATTCCTGGTTCATAGAAGACCCTCGACGTATGCTAGTATTCATTCCTATAAACAAGGTCAAGCTGTGGAAGTGCAGAGAAAGGAGTGATTAATTCCAAGAGAGCGAAATCAGAAAAGATTTGATGGAGGAGGTAGGTTTGGGCCTTGACTTTGACAAAGGAGGAGTCAGAGAGATGGAGAGTTGGTGGGTGCATTTGGGGAGAAGCAGTCAAGTTGTCTCCATACAAGTGAACTCTGGGTCTGCACACTCTCTTCCTGGATTCTGATCTCTTGACTCTCTCGAGTCTGAATTCGGTCCCAATCCACGTGCTCCCATAGCCCCCTGTACTTCCCTATCCGGCGCTTGTTGAGTTTTATTGATTGTGGGTGTACTGGATCGAATAACGTTCCTTCAACATTCATGTCCACCTGGATCCTCAGAATATGACTTTATGTGGAAATAGCGTTTTGCAGATGTAATTAAGGTCACACTGGATTAGGACGGGCCCTAAATCCAACGACTGGTGTCCTTATATGAAAGCCAGAGGAAGACAGAGAGAGAAGAAGATGATGTAAAGATGCACAGGGAAGAAGGCCAGGAGACGACAGAGGCAGAGATGGAAGCGATGCAGCTACAAGGAATGCCAAGGATTGCTGGCAGCCACTGGAAGCTAGGAAAAAGCAAGGAAGGATTCTTTCTTTAGAGCCTTCAGAGAGAGCATGACCCCACCAACACCTTGATTGTGGATGTCTAGACCCCAGAACTGAGAGAGAATACATTTCTCTTGTCTTAAGCTTTCCAGTTTGTGGTAATTTGTTACGGCAGCTCTAGGAAATTAATAGCACAGTGGGAATATTTAATTCTTTCTCTATTAGCCTATGAGTTTCCTTACATGGTTGTGATTTCAGTGCCCAGTACAGTTCCTAGCCCAGAGTAGACATTCAGTTTTTGCTTGTTGAGTGAATGAATGAATATCACTTGGCCGTTTAAAGCATGAGCACTTGGTGTGACATAATTTCCAGTCCTCCCCACCCCCAGCATTATCTACAGCACCCTGTACCTATTATGTGACCTTTTAATAGTTTGATTCGTGTCTAGGTTTCATTTCTCTTTCTACGGTTGCAGTTTCTAAAAGGGTACAGTGGGATCCTGCCAATATGGCCTAACATAGTGTCCAGTACTGGCTTGGGGTAGACCCTGCACAGTCCAGGCCTCCGTAGCCTCAGAGAGGAGCTCTGGAGAAGATCGTGAATGGACAAGCTTCAGTTATTACCTTCAAAGTGGACAAAATACTGTTCCGCTCCCAGGATTCTTGTATTAAACGAGGGAACCAGCACAAGTGCATGGAGGTGCTTGTTAAGCGGTGAATATTGTTACGACAGTTTGAGTCAAATCTGGTTTCCCCTAAGATCAAGACGTGGCTGGGAAAAAAAAAAAGACATGGCTGGGTTTGTTCAGAAGTCTGATGGGATGGGCTCCTCTCTGTTTTATGTGCCAGCAGAAGAGACTTCATTCTAAAGTTAGACATGATTATTCCGGTATCAAAACTTTAGAATTTATAGGTAAGGATGGGTCGCCCACCTTCAGCCGTAGTGTCTGCCATTCAGAATTCTCCCCTGGTCCAGCCCTCTGTAGATTCTTATATGGACTCCAGAGAAAGAGCGAGCTGCAAATAAGCATAAATACATCACTACAGTTGTCGTAATACTTCCACTTACAATGGAGCTTATAAGACTCTCCCTCCACTTCTGCACAAAGATGAGTTGACTTAAGTACCTTAAAGACTGATGGAAACAAAGTGCTGCTTTGGCATCTTCAGAACTACCTCACATTAGCTGCATTTTTGGTGGGTACGTGGGAGGTGTTTTGATGGTGTGCCCTAGCAACATTGTTGGGGTGCCTTTACACAGCTGTGAAGGTGATGGACATCGGGGAGGTGTTCTGGACCAGGAAGGGAAGACATGGTATGTGGTGAGAGCAGACAGAGTGAGGAAGTGAGCATGCGTGAGACAGCCCTTAGAGGCCTCCTGGGAATCAATGGGCAAAATGATGAGGATGATGCCCGAGTCCTCCGGGGGTCAGAGGAGTGAATAGAGTCAGACCTACTGAAATACTGTTTTAATGAGAATCCATTTCTATCCCACAGGCTGCTTTGTCCTGGGACCACACAGGCTACATTGATACTAGGAGCCTGATAATCCCATTGAGCCTGAATTTATTTGCAGGAGTGAGTGGCATAAAGAAAAGGATACACGCGAGGAGGAAGGTTTGAGTAGACGGTTCAAAATAAGAGAGGCAGCATTGGGTCTTGTTATCAGTAGGTCCATGTGCACCAGGTCTGGACTCTATAAGAGAGGTCTGTTGTTTCCATTTGTGCATAGAACTCAGCAGGGTCTTAATGCATTAAAGACTAAAGGAGAATTTTTGGCACCTCTGAGGAAGACAGCTTTGGGTATCATCCTTTGGTGTCAGCACATTGGAATGCCCATTATTCACCCAGAGAACAGCAGGCAAGTACTGGAGGGACCTGACGCCCAGGGACAGCTCCAGAGTTTCCATCTTTTACACACTGTCCAGCGTGGCTCAGTCAAATCAGCATCCCTGGTGCTGTGGCCCAATGAAATGTCATAGAATTTGGACACCTCTTCTTGAGACAAAAATGGAGGTGGATACAGGGAAAGGCAATTTCAACATCTCTCATCTAGAGTCAACATCTAACAATTGAAGGACTTCCCTGGTGGTCCAGTGGTTAAGACTTCACTTTCCAATGCAGGGGTGCAGGTTCCATCCCTGGTCCGGGAGCTAAGATCCCACCGGTTTCGTGGCTGAAACACCAAAACATAATACAGAAGCAATACTGTAACAAATTCAATAAAGACTTAAAAACAAATGGTCTACATCAAAAAAAAAAAGTCTTAAACAAAACAAAACAAAACATTTAACAGTTGAGATGGTTTTGTTCTCGTGGATCAAGAGTGGATTTAAGAGACAGTTGCCTCTTAGGGAAAGAATAGCTGCTGATCAATCCTTCCAAAACCAATGTCACCGTTTTCGATAGATAAATCAATTTTAAACTCATTTATAGTGAATAATCCTATTTAAAAAGTGGCATCAATCGTTAGGTTGTGTACATTTTGCTGTTAGTTTCTCTTGGTGAACGTGCCAGGAAATTGAGTTGTTTAAAAACTCTATAGATTTCATATATACCTGTGTGTATATGTGTGTCTTGTATATGCATATATGTATACATGGCTAATCGGAGCATTACATCTGCTTTGCATTTTTTCTTATACTTAGGTCTCATTATTTTGAGGCCTCTCCTCCTGTCCCTGTTAAGTTATTTTTATTCAAATTGGTAGTGGTGTGATGAAATTGGTCCACATTGAAGGACACAGATTCTACTTGTAACTGACCTATTTTAGGAATATTCTTGAGGATATTGCTCATTACATTATGTAGTTTCTTCTTTAGGAAGACTAGTGGGTGAAAGCTCTCCCTGGTTTCAGCAGCAAGAATAGATGAGTTTCCTTATTTATTTATTTTGGGGTATATCTGATTTGATCCTGCTTTGTAGACAAAGTGAATCTTCTAACTTGTTAATCTTGTTTCCTTTTTAGCATTGGTTGCTAGGAAGCTCAGAGCCAAAGTTTGGCTTTATTTCTATGGTGATGTACAGGATTTACTGACTTGCATTCGATAAACTAGTTTTACCCTTGAGACTACTATCCTTATTTCTTTTATGTGCTTCTCAAATGATTTATTTTTAGTTCAATTTATCTGACAGTGCTATATGCGTCTTTATAAGTTACCTTAAGTACCTTTTTGGAGTCAGGCAGAACAATAAATACACTCATATTACAATATTGTTCTTTAACTTTGGGTTGGAGGAAAAGGTAAGGACTTAGAATCAGTAGACTTGTCACAACTCACCTCATTTGTCTGATTCTCAACTTCTTCATCTATAAAATAGGGCGAACAGTAAATTCTATCCCAGTGGACGCTTGTGAAAACCAAATGAGACAGTGGATGCAAAAGTACTTTGTAATATTACTTGTAATAGTAAAAACATGAGACTGCTTTTCTTTTCTATTAAAAATCACATGTGTGATACATGTAGTTTGAACATAAAGTAGTACTAAAATCTTACATAAAATTTAATAATTCCTTGCCCCAACTTTTTCTATCTCTGGTCTGTATTTCAGAGGGAGCTACTTTAAACTCGTTTAACAGTTTCTTTTGATAGTTATCTTCAAATATATGAATAATATACTTAAAATTGTTTTTTTTGATATGTATTAGATTCCTATTATGTTCCTTGAGGATTTGTCTCCCTTATAAACCCATTTCTTCCCTTTCCAATTCTCCAGCTTCCCAATATAATTATACAATATTTTTGACCTAATTTATAGATAGGGCAATACTGTCACAACTACTTAAATAGTTCACTACCTAGCTAAGTAGTATGAATTCTTTATCATATAATTTTTGTTTTTTATGCATTTAATAAATACCTGAATTTTTTCCACTTATTTAATTTTCTGTTTACTTATCACACTATTTTTTTTTTCCTAAGCACAGCAACAGACATGTCAAACACCCAGCAGTAATTTTTCCGAATGCTTAAATACATAAAGTAAAAGCTATCAATTCTATATTTTTTTCCTGGGAAGTTCTTTCCTATAGTTCTCAATACCCCTCATCTAAACTGGATGGGTTTTTCTCTAGGTTTGGTGCACATCATAAAATTCTGTTTGCCACTCTCCTTTATTCCTTAATCTTTGAACTTCCATTTTCTCAACCCAGTCCTTCTTCTGCTGAAGTACATCCTTTAGTAGTTTCTGAGGAAAGGTCTAAGAGGTAAACATTCTTGAGGCTTGGCATATATAAACATTGCCCTATTTTTCCTTCTAACCTGAATGATAGTTTAGCTTGATACAAAATTCTAAGTTAAGAAATGTCTCACAAACTTAAAGGCCATACTTCACTAACTGAAAATGAATGTTGATGCTGAGAAATCTAATGCCCTCTTTTATGTATTCCTTGTCTGTGACCTATATGTTGTTTCTGGAAGCTTTTTGCATTTTCTATTTATCTCTGACATCTTAAAATTTCATGATGATTTGCATTTATGTATGTTCGTTTTTGTGTACGTACACACGGGCCCCTTCAATTAAAGATTTGTATCCTTTATTTCTTTGATGATTTCTTTTCCTTCTTCTGGGTTCTATTTTTCTTTAATTTTCATTATTGGGATGTAGTTCCTCCTGGTTGATCCCCTTCCTCATCTCTGTGTCTTTTCGTTCTGTTTTACATAAGATTTTCTCTACTTCAGTACTTCTCATGAACTTTTACTTAGATTAACGTATTTTAAATATCGGAGAGCTCTCTCTTCTCTGATTATTTCCTTTTTATAGCACCCATTTCTTGTTTTATGGATGCAACAGTGTCTCTTATCACTTTAAAGATATAAGTTTCTTTTTCAAAAGCTCTCTTAAGCTCCCTATGTTGTCTCTGTTCCCTCCAAGTTTCTTTTTTTAAAAAAATACTTATTTCAACTCTTAAAAAAAAATCACGTCGATGGCATTTCTTAAATGTCTAATTATGCTCTCCACTCTGTTCTTACTTAAAACTGAGCCATTATCTGGAAGCTGTGTGTGTGTGTGTGTGTGTGTGTGTGTGTATGGGTGTGAGTTGATTGAATGTTTATGAACTGGTAGGCTTCAGTCTCGGCAGATCAAGGATGGAAACTGTCTCACCATGGGTAAAACCCTGGAAGGTTTGTGCATGGTCTTTTCTCTAGAACTGTTTAATTTTTCCAGAGATAGAACTTCAAAATGTCTGCTTTGAACTGTTTAGATTACTGACCTGTGGAGGCTGCAGTTCACAGGTCAACTTACTTGTAAATGGCTTGTTTCAGTCTTGTCCCCCAGCCCCTGCTTTCCATTGTGCTTGGTGCCTCTGAGTCTGGGGTCTGTCTGAAATACACCTCTGTCCTACCACCATGGAGGCTGAGGAAGGGGTAATGATCTAGCTGCCTATAGTGAAGGAGGGGTTGGGGGGGTCCCATTCCTCTCCATACAGACCTTCAGCTAATCCCTCTTTTATTTTTATATTTCAACCCCCTCCCTCAAGTTCTAAGCTTCCCTCTCTTTCCCTCCAGGGATCCTACAGAGAAAAATGCCCAGTAACTTCTCAAGATTTTATTCATCCATCTGTAGGCACTGAGTTTGTAACTTCCTCTGCTCAGCTAAGTTCTAAAAGCTGTTGAATTTTCATCTTCTGAAGACTTTTTATTTCTGTTCTCCTTGTCCTTGGATGTCTTATATCCCTTCCTTTACTACCATTTTAGTGAGGTTATGAGAAAGGGAAAAGTAAAATAAATCCAGCATCTTTAACTGGGAGACTTATTTGAATTTCATAATGAATATATCATTATTTAAACTTTATTGAGATGTAATTTACATACAGTAAAATGTACCCAGTTTAAGTGTACAGGGTAACGACTTTGGACAAATATAGCCATGTAACCACCCCAATCAAGATATACTTTTGTTGAAAGAAATACCGCCATTTGCGAAAATACGGGTGAAACTTGAGGGCGTTATGCTAAGTGAAATAAGTCAGACAGAGAAACATAAATACTGTATAATCTTATTTATATGTAGAATCTAAAAAAAATCTTCGAATTCATAGAAACAGAGAGTAGATCAGTGGTTTCCAGGGGCTGGGAGGGTGGGAGAAATGGGTGAAAGTGGTCAAAGGGTACAAGTGATAAGATGAATAAATTCTGGGGATCTAATGTACAGCATGATGACTAAGTTAACAACACTGTATTGTATACTTAAAAGTTCTTACCCCACACACAAAATGGTAACTGTGTTAGTGATAGATGTGTCAACTAAACTTGTAATCATTTCACAATATACACACATATCAAATCATCACACTGTACACATTAAACTCGCACAATGTTATATGTCACTTATATCTCAATAAAGCTGGAAAAAATATGCTGTTATTACCCCAGAAAATTCCTGCTTGCCCCTTATAGTCAGTCCCCCTACTCCTAGCCCCGGACAAGCGCTGGGCTGCTTTCTGTCACTATAGATTACAAATGTATTATTTTTGTTTCAGAAATGATAAGAGGGGTTATGTGGTTTGTGAGATTGTGAAGAATTTTTCAAAATTGACTTTGTATTGAAAAAACTAATATATTTTAGAAAAACATAAAACATACATCTAACTTAAAAAAGTATACAGTAAACTGTAGAGTGCTTGCCAAACATTACTTAATATATTTTTTAAATCAACATGTACCTTACTGGAAATTGACAGGAGGAGAGGGATTTTGCCAGGGGAGGGTGGTTCAAAGCTTGGCCGGGAGATGGGGCTGAGAGTGATAGCCGGACCATCTGGAATCCCAAGTAGAAATTTACCACTTGTTTCCCTTTGGAGAAACTGGGAACTGGAGAAAAATTATCCTAAGTCTCTGTGAGATGAGCGGCCAGTTAAATGTTCACGAGCCGCTTCATCTTTGGAGCCGAAGAGAAGGACTGTGCTCTCAAGGAATATAGGCGGTAGAATCAATAAGGTACCTTGTTCAGATGGTGTTTCTCCCATCTGTGAGCAGCACAAATCCAGGCAACCTAGTTGTTCAACAGCAATAGAAGCAACAACAGCATGCAGATCTGAATGAGGAGAGCTTAAGTTAAGAGCCGATGTTTCTCTTGGATATAAACAGAGTAGGGGGTTGAAATGTCCCTAAAGTCAGGAGGGATTTTCTTCCTTTTTTAAAAAAAATTAAATTGGAGTACAGTTGATTTACAATGTTGTGTCAGTTTCAGGTGTACAGCAAAGTGATTCAGTGATATGTATATACATGTATTCATTCTTCTTTTTTAAACATCTTTATTGGAGTATAATTGCTTTACAATGGTGTGTTAGTTTCTGCTGTATAGCAAAGTGAATCAGCTATACATATACATATATCCCCATATCTCCTCCCTCTTGTGTTTCCCTCCCTCCCACCCTCCTTATCCCACCCCTCTAGGTGGTCACAAAGCACGGAGCTGATCTCCCTGTGCTATGAGGCTGCTTCCCACTAGCTATCATATATTCATTCTTTTTCAGATTCTTTTCTCGTATAGGTTATTGCAGAGTATTGAGTAGAGTTCCCTGTGCTATACAGTAGGTCCTTGTTGGTTATCTATCTTATATATAGTAGTGCGTATATGTTAATCCCAAGCTCCTGATTTATCTCCCCTCCCCACCCCCGATGTTTGCCCTTTGGTAACCATAAGTTTGTTTTCGCTACCTGTAAGTCAGTTTCTGTTTTGTAAGTAAGTTCATTTGTGTCATTTTTAAAAAATTAGATTCCGCATATGAGTGATATCATATGATATTTGTCTTTTTCTGTCTGACTTACTTTCTACTTAGTATGATAATCTCTAGGTCCAACGAGGGATTTTCAAGTCCTTGAACTTCAATGTTTTAAAAGGGCAGAAAAGCACACATCTTTAGGATGAAGGTGATTAATAGCTGGTTGGAATTATGTGACATATAAAAGTTTCTTTTCCTTTTCAATTCCAATCAAAAAGCCTTGAACTTAAAAAAATGAAATCAAGGTTTTTTTTCTTTTTAAAAGTTTGAACTTTGATAGCATAAATGTTCTTCATAGTTAACATGGATTCTTAATGGACAAGAAGGATGAAGAGACTTAGTGGGAAGGGGAGGGGTAAAACAATTCTATCACTCGGAACACTTAAACTCAGTTGAAGAAAAATCAATAACCATATTCAGGTTGTTGTGGAAAAATGACACAATTAAAATTCACTTTACTCATGAGATTGCATTTGAGTTTTTTTTTGAGGTTGAAAGGGAAATGTAGTTGGGAATTTAATATTTAAATTTATTGAAAGTGAGTCTGTCACCGCTGGGATTTCTGATAACTTTGGACGTTAATAAGGAGGCAGATCAATTATAACAGCAAGGGTGTTGTTGAAAGTGCTACTTGATGGCATGGGACAGAAGAATACATGTTCATGTAAAATGGTCTGATTGGATTTAGTGATCTAGTTTTCACTGTAATCTTATTCGACAAATCTTCAGTTTTTCTTGCTCTTTTCTCTTTCCTAACCCTTGACTAAGAGAAGTAGACACTGGTTGAGTAGTCAAAGAGCTGTGACAGATGACATCCAGAAGAGTCTTACTGGCCTTGGGAAGACAGGTTGTAGTGTGACGCCAACAGTTTCTTCAGTTGCCTAACAAGGGGCAACCTGACAGTGGGAAGAAAAAAAGGAGAGAAGAAAAAGGAGGCCAACCCAGCTTCAGTTTGAAAATTTTAAATGTTTTCAGGTAGTTTTTTGATTTTCCTGTGTTAGAAAGACATTTCCATAAAGGTTTTTTTTTTCATTTGTTTGCTTTTTGTTTCATTTTCTTTCTTTTTTAAAAAATTTATTTTATTTTATTTATTTTTGGCTGCGTTGGGTCTTCATTGCTGCGTGTGCGCTTTCTCTAGTTGCGGTGAGCGGGAGCTACTCTCTGTGGCAGTGGGCAGGCTCTAGATGTGTGGGCTTCAGTAGTTGTGTTGTGTGGGCTCAGTAGTTGTGGCTTGCGGGCTCTAAAGCTCAGGCTCAGTAGTTGTGGCACACGGGCTTAGCCGCTCTGCGGCATGTGGGATCTTCCTGGACGAGGGCTCGAGCCTGTGTCCCCTGCATTGGCAGGCGGATTCTTAACCACTGTGCCACCAGGGAAGCTCTGTTTGTTTTTTTTTTTTTTTGGCCTCGGCACTCAGCTTATGGGATTTTAGTTCCCCGACCAGATATTGAACCTGGGTCTTCGGCGGTGAGAGTGCAGAGTCCTAACCACTGGACCGCCAGTGACTTCCCTCCGTAAAGGGACCTTAAGAGTAAAACCACAATTAACTGGGAGATTAGTGAGTTTCTGATTCATTGAGTTTCTGCTTAGTCCCAACTTATCAAGGTAAAAATAAAAACGAAGTCTAAGTTTGTTGAGAAAGGGGCTTGGGATGTTTTTATAGTTAGAGTATAGGGTTCAGGGAGTTGAGTTAAATGCACATTGGCTCAGGCCTCAGGGTGTTGAGGGTCTGTTATCCCCACCATCACCACCAATTACATGTTCTGGTTGTCAGTTTCTTCTTTTATTTGGAGAGTCTGGGGAAAACAGTAAGTGAGGAGTTTGGTTCATTTTGTTCAAGCTACTTGATGTTTACCTGTGTTTGCAAATGCTCTGTAACTATAAGTCCTATTTTAGTTTAAAGCAAAGATAAGAATAGCCCAAGCCTGGGCTTCAGGAAGCTGGGAATTCTAGTGTAGGCTGTGCTCACTGTATGATCTTGGGCAAGTCTTCTCGTCTTGGTTTCGAGCTTTTTTGTGTGTGGTAACATATATATAACATAAAACTTACCATTTTGGCCCTTTTTAAGTGTACAGTTTAGTGGCTGTAAGTACATTCACAGTGTTCTGCCGCGATCACCATTATCCATGTCTGCAACTTTTTCATCATCCCAAACTGAAACTCTGTCCCCATTAAGCAACAACTTCCCGTTCCCCTCTCCCCTCAACCCCTGACAACCCCATTATACTTTCTGTCTTTATAAATTTGACTATACCAGGTATCTCATATAAGTAGAATCATACAATATTTATCCTTTTGTGTCTGGCTTATTTCACTTAGTATAATGTCTTCAAGGTTCATCCATGTTGTAGTATGTATCAAAAATCCATTCCATTTTAAGTCTGAATAAACTTCCATTGTAGGTATACCACATTTTTTTTATCTATTCATCTGTTGATGGACTTTAGGGTTGTTTCCATCTTTTGACTATTGTGAATAATGTTGCTATGAACATGGGTGTACAAGTATCTGTTTGGGTCCTTGCCTTCAGTTCTTTTGGGTATATATACAGAAGTGGAATTGCTGGGTCAGATGGTAATTATATGTTGAGTTTTTGACTCATTGCCATACTGTTTTCTGTCGCTGCTGTACCGATCTACGGTCTTTTGCTGTTGAGGATAAAGTTAGCTGTGGGGTTTTCATATATGGCCTTTATTATGTTGAGGTAGTTGCTTTATATGCCTAGTTTCTTGAGTGTTTTGGTTTTTTTTTTTTTTTTTTTTTTTTTGCAGTACGCGGGCCTGTCACTGTTGTGGCCTCTCCCGTTGCGGAGCACAGGCTCCGGACGCACAGGCCTAGCGGCCACGGCTCACGGGCCCAGCCGCTCCGTGGCATGTGGGATCCTCCCGGACCGGGGCACGAACCCGTGTCCCCTGCATCGGCAGGCGGACCCTCAACCACTGCGCCACCAGGGAAGCCCTCTTGAGTGTTTCTATTGGCTTCAGTTTTTTATCTGCAAAAATAGCAGGTTGCATAAGGTGACTCATTCAGCATGATAAACATGGAAGTGTATCATTAGGGGACCTTTGATACTTAAACTTTTTGAGACTTGATTTCTCATTTGTAAAATGGAGATAATAGTGTCCACTACACATGGTTATTGGACATACTACATGAAATGAAATATGTCGATTGCACAGAACACATAGCAGTTTAATAAATGTTAATTCACTTGTCTACCCCATTTTGTCATTCAACAAGCATTCATCTAACCCCTACCTCTGGGCAAGTTGTTGGGAATATAGAGCTGATCAGCACATAGAATTTGCTCTCAATATGCTTACAGTTTATGGGTCTCTGTGCTCTCTTCCTGTTCCAATAACCTTTTCTCATTCACTAACAATAAATACTTTGTATGTCTACTATAGACCAGACGCAGAGCTAAGCACAAAGTTAGGTGCTAATAGTCAGTGGTGACTCCCTCCCTTTTCCCCAACAAACACACACAAAACAGATACAGTCTTTTGCCTTCATGAGCTTACAACCTCGTGGGGGATATAGAGAATAAATAAAAAAGGAAATACGTAATTTTCAATTGTGCTTGGTAAGTGCTATGGAACTAATAGAATGCTATGAGAGGGTGAGTAATAAAAACAGACAAATTGACTGGAAGATCAGAGAAAAACCTTGGTCAGAGGTGACATAAAGCTGAGGCCAAAAAAGGAAGAAGGAGCCAAGAATGGGAGGAGTGGGAGAAGGAGAAGCCAGCCAGAGAAGATCATATATACAAGGTCCAAGGTAGGAAAGGACATAGTTTGTTAGATGCTAAGTTATGGGGAGGTGGTTCAAAATGGTGGTAGTGGAAGGCAGAGGCCAATGGAAGAAGTTTGGATTTCACTCAAAGTTCAGGGGGGAGCCAGGGAAGTAGGGTGTATGACATGATCTGATTTATATTTTAGGAGGCATGCCCTCACTGTTGGACGGAGGATGTATTGTAGAAGTCAAAAGTAGAAGCAAGGAGTTAAGATGGGAAGAACCTGTGTTAGTTCAGGGGAGAGATGACGGTAGCTTGGTCAAGGTGTGGCGATAGGGTTTCTGGTTTTGGTTTGAGCAACTGGAGAGATGGTGGCCCATTGAGTTCTGTTCTTGTAAATAAATATTTAGGTCAGATGGACATATTTGTGGTACTCATTACTGGGAAAGCTACCTCATTACTTTGGATTAGTTGTAGCCCCACTATTGGATTTGTCTTAGAAGTGTCATGAGACTCTCCTCCTGCAAACTACTCAAGCTTCCTAAGATGTTTCTTTTACAGCCTAAAGTAGATTCAGCCATTCATTCATTCAAGAAGTATCTACCAGTATTGTTAGAGGTGCTGGGGATAGAGGAGAGGATGAAAACGCCAAAAATCCCTATTCATGTGGGCTTTATGTTCTACAGATGTGTGGCAAAGATTTTGTTACATTTGACTTTCTCTAGGGGACTGAAAGGATTTCAAATATTAACATTTCTTTTTTGAATTAAATTTTATTGGAGTATAGTTGCTTTACAATGTTGTGCTAGTTCCTTGCTGTACAGCAAAGTGAGTCAGTCATATGTATACATATATCCACTCTTTTTTAGATTTCCTTCCCATTTAGGTTACCACAGAGCATTGAGTAGAGTTCCCTGTGCTATACAGCAGGTTCTCATTAGTTATCTATTCTATACATAGTAGTGTGTATACATCAGTCCCCCCAAATATTAACATTTCAGTTTCTCTTGCTTTTCTTTTCTTTTTCCCCTTCTTTCTTTTTCTTTTGCTTTTAAGAAAAAAGGACAATCAGTAAGCACTTGTACTTAGGAACCAGAACAACTTAGCTCACATTTAAGTGTAGTTGACCCTGGTCAAGTCACTTCGTTTCTCTGAGCCCCAGTTTCCCTTTTTGATTCATGGGGAAAATAAAGAAAAACCCGACTTGCAGGGATTTGCGAGGATTGAACTCACGTCTAGGGGAGGGCTTCTCAAAATGCAAGTGTTCAGTAAATGGTAGCTATTAATAATCTTATTATTATTGATTGATTTGTTATTGACATTCTGGGCTAGATCCCCACTGAGAAAGCGTAACCCAAGTCCAAACTTTCAGATCACAATGAGGGATCAGGCTGTCATCAAAAGTGGGTTAATCCAGGCTCTGACATTTCTTATCCTCGTGACCTTGAACAAACACTTCGTAACTCTCAGCTGCAGTTTGCCCATTTGAAAATTGGGGACAGTAATGTCCAACTCATAGTATTCCTGTAAGGATCAAAGGAAAAAGTTTGCATGACGGAATCCAGCACGGGGGAGGGTAATTACTACCATAGGGAGTGATGAAGACCGGGGACTCTGCAGCTGGACTTGCCAGGCTTAAAGCTTGGCTCTTGCACTTACCCACTGGTGCACTTGGGCAAGTTACTTAAGCCCATGCACTTCAGTTTCCTCATCTGTAAAAAGGAGATTATAATAGTGCCTACCTTGTAGTGTTGTCTGAGGATTAAATGATTTAAGGGCTCAGGGCCTGGCATATAGAAGCACTACACGATGGCCATTGTTATGATCACTATAACTACTATAATCATCTTGTCTGCCCTCTGTCAGAGTCTGTAGAATGCCTTATAAAACCATTTATAATCTCTCTCCCCATCCTCCCCCCACATTAAATGAATGAGGTCTTAAAAAAAAAAAAAAAGAGCCTCCACCCACGAACTGAAATTCCCCTGTTGGGAGTACTTCCCCATCTCCTGCCTGTGGTGACACCACCTGGAGGGCACACGCCTCCCTCCCCACCTTGGCTTTAGCAACAGGCCTGCTGGAGATCTGAGCAGATGTTTCTGCTTTTCAGACCCAGGCATTTCCTCTCTTCTAGGAGCACATGCCAGCACAGTCAATATCTGGAAACCTGCTGCTTCACAGTAGGGCTGAGAACTAAACTGGTACTTTACTAGAAAATGGTAATAAAGCAATTTAAATTGCTTTTCATCCTCCTTGCTCTTAACAGCTTTTAGGTTCATACGAGACCAATCAATTAATCCTGCTTCAGAGCTGCAGGAATGGGGTGTTTTCCAGCCCCTGAATAAAAGATGGGCCCATAACAGAGATCTCCTAGCGCTACCCGCGAGGACCATCCTGAGTCTGGTGTCTGGGGCAGTGGTGAGCGGAGGTGCCCAATTGGGCGATGCCATGTTCCTGCAACCTGGCTGGCTCCCCAGATACTCATGAATCGCCTCTGCCCCAAAGGTGAACCGTGACTATGATTCTGCTTTGCACACTCCTTTCCTCACCCGCTCACTTCCTTCAATTCCTGGTTTCTTTCTGGGAGGGTTAATAAGGTAGAGATGATGATTTACCTGGATGGAAAAAGACACACAAATATGAAAAGGAGTTGCCTTTTCTTTCCTGACCAAGTGCAAGGTAGCTCGATTAAAAGCTTCTTCTCTCACCCCGAGGAAGTCCTCACTCATCCCAGCATCTCCAGAGCTGTGCCCAGCATAGAGTAGCTCTTAGAGAATAATGCAGGAAGTGAATTAAAACAAAAATGAAGTGAAAACTTTGAAAGAAGGGAGGTTAGGGCAGGATTTTTTTCCCTTCCCCTCATGACCAAGTATTGAATGTTATTCTTTTAGGAATTAAGTTCTTAAAAACAAAACAGAACAAAAAACAAAACCCCACAAAATGTAGGACCGAAATATAAATGATTAATCCGTAAGTGGAAGGTAGCAGATTGAAAGTGATCAGTGCGAGGAGACTGTCTCATTGTTTCTCCTGCAGACAAATTGGTGACGGGACGAGTTGATGCTTTTCCCTTGTTGTGGAATCAGTGTGGGATATTTCTCCATCTCAGCACAGATTTTGCCAGAAGTTGTCTTGAGACCTCAAGCACAACTTGTTTAGACATTTTCCAGTTGTAATTTTTTTCTAGGCTGTTAAAAATATTGACTTTGACAGCTTTAAAATGATGGCCTCAAAATTGGAATAATTTACATTCTGGAATTAAGATAATTCAGGCATTTCTGCTGGCAACGACAGCGTGTAGGAGCCAGTTATATAAATCCCAGATTGGAGGGAGACTGAGCCATTAGCATAGATTGGTCTGCTGTGGGTATTCAGAGCAGTCACCTTCCCATGTAAATGGATCTTTCTGTCTCTCCCAGGCAGGCCCAGATTCTGAGCTATTTTCGGAGCTCCTTTTGGATCAGGTGATGTAGAAGAGGGTGGGCAAAGGCCGCCGACTCAGGCTACATGCCTGTTGCTGGCCTCTTGGTGCTCTGCAAGAGACGCGGAAGGCCTGAGGAAAAATTCTAGCCGCTGTCTGGCCGTTGTGTGTTTACCCTAGACGTTCTCCCCTTTAAATCCTGGGTCTGAGTCCCAGGGAGTCAACATAGAAGGCATTCAGAGCAGCTCAGTGGTCCTGGCCCTGGCCCAGAGCTCTCTGCCAGATTTCAAACACACCTGCTAAACAGATTCCTTTCTCCCAGCACTCTGCTGACATTTTCAGCTGGAACCAAAGTCCCTCTCTTGGTCCATAGCATTCCTTTGACTGCTAACTGGATCATCTGTCCACTCCTTTTCTCAAGAGCTGCTCCTTGACTCTGGCTGGAAACACCTAAATCAAAAGGAAACCTGGTTCTGGGACTTCCCTGGTGGCACAGTGGTTAAGAATCCACCTGCCAATGCAGGGGAGCCCTGGTCCGGGAAGATCCCACATGCCGCGGAGCAACTAAGCCTGTGCGCAACAACTACTGAGCCTGCGCTCTAGAGCCCGCAAGCTGCAACTACTGAGCCTGCGCTCTAGAGCCCGTGAAGCACAACTGCTGAAGCCCGTGCGCCTAGAGCCTGTGTCCCGCGACGAGAGAAGCCACCGCAATGAGAAGCCCGCGCACTGCAATGAAGAGTAGCCCCTGCTCGCTGCAACTAGAGGAAGCCCGTGCGCAGCAACGAAGACCCAACGCAGCCAAAAATAAATAAATAAATAAATTTATTTTAAAGAAAGGAAACCTGGTTCAAACCCCAAGGCTACGGCTGGGAAATGATCACGTGGTGATCAGTTTCCGTAGGGAAAAATGAAAGCAAAAGCTTCCCATTTGGAGTTCCTCCTTCTCTTTCTTGGTACCAGGTATATTAGCTCCAAATTGCTCTGAGATGTCATCCACATTTGACATGTGGGAAAACACAGAAAACCTAATGAATTTGCCCAGGGATACCTGACTGGTGATTGGGTCAGATGGACCCCAAGCCTGTGGTTGGGATGTTTTAGCTGTCACTTCCAGCAAAATGCTGAGGACTGAGTCTGTCTCCTCCGTGGAATCCAGCAGGTAGAAGAGACACGATAGATGACTAGGTCCTCTCTCAAATATGTGGCTTATAGATGTTTTTGTTTTTGCGGTACGCGGGCCTCTCACTGTTGTGTCCTCTCCCGTTGCGGAGCACAGGCTCCGGACGTGCAGGCTCAGCGGCCATGGCTCACGGGCTCAGCCGCTCCATGGCATGTGGGATCTTCCCGCACCGGGGCACGAACCCGCATCCCCTGCATCGGCAGGCGGACTCTCAACCACTGCGCCACCAGGGAAGCCCTATAGATGGGTTTAAGTTCAAATCAGTCACAGCATCTTTGGCCTTTGGAATTTTATGATTTGGAAGAGTATCAAAAGGCATCGAATCCAGCTCCTTAACATCCAATGCCTGAAATCCTTAAGAATATATAAGTAGTTCTCGATCGGGGATGATGATTTTGACCCTCAGGGGATGTTTGGCAATGTCTAGAGATATTTTTCGTGCTCCCAACTGGGCTGGGGGTGCCTCTGGGTAGTAGAGGCCAAGGATGCCCCTAAACATCCTTCAACGTTCAGGCCAGTCACCCCTCCTCGGCACAACAAAAAATTATCTGGCCCACTGTGTCCGTAGTGCCAAGGTTGAGAGATCCTGATATATGGGAAGGCAAGATGATAAAAACAGAGCGATTGGAGATAAGCTGGACCAAGGTCCTCATTGTTACAGACGGGGAAAAAGAGGCCCAGAATGGTGAAGTCACTTAGGCCTGATTGCACAGCAAGATTTTGGTAGAGCTGGATCTACATGCCATTTGATACTGACACACGAGGTATCTATATAATATTAAAGTGAAAATTTGTCTGTACATGCGATGCACTTATAGAAAAATGTACAAAAAATATTAACAGCTATTATCACCAGGCATAGTTGTCACATTTACTCTGCATTCGAAGTTACAACAAAGATGAATGAAAGATACTGCCTGGATATAATTTCTATTAAAAAAAACAAACAAACAAACTGTTGAAGAAGCTGAGGGACCGAGAAGGAAATAAGCTAGCTTAAAATCTCACAGCCAGTAAGTGGCAGAGCTTGGAATTAAGCCCATTTTCTCTAACTCTTAAATCAAAGGCCTTTGGGGTGATCAGCCTGGGCCTTGGTTATTCCCATGACTGTAGAGGCATGAAAAAAAAAGAAAAAAAGAAAGTTACTGTCCTTATATGTGAGAACTGAAGGATGTTCAGACACCTTGTATTGTATCATAGTTGTCTGCATTTGATATATCTTTTGAGTCCACTGCTATGAGTACTGCATTGACTTCTGTTGGGTGTATAAATTACTCTAAAATTTCTGGAAGATAATTAAGTACTATGTATGAAGAGCCACCCTTTGATACAGGGATTTTACCCATTGGAACCGGTCCTAAGAAAACAATCGAGTGCAGATAGATTTATGCACGAAGATATTATGATAATAATAATGGCTGGGATTTATCCAGCTCACGCCATATGCCAGACTCTGTGTTAAGTGCTTTACAGGCATCATCTTATTTACTCCTTATAACAATGTTGTGAGGTGAGTGTTATTCTCATCTCCATTTAAACACGGGAAGCTGAGGCTTAGAGCGCCTCAATCATTTGGCCAAGGTTACTTGGCTATGATGTGATAAAAGGGATTCAAAGCCGGGCAGCCTGATTCACAGGGTTTCTTCATTTTCATGACGCTGCAATACTGACTGATAGCAGTAAATCACGACTTCATTGGGGAAAATTGGAAGGAACCTGAACGTCTAACGTGAGTGCTCTTGTTTAGGTGAATTATGACCTTTTACCTCTTTTTGTACCTTGGCCTGAAGTACTCTTGACTGTGCCTTCCTTGGGTAACAAAGACACAGATGTAGACGTGCTTAGTGACTTTGCAGATAGTTGGCGCTTGGGTGGAATGTTATTTGGAGCTTAACTCTGGTCACAGGAAGGAGGATGCAGCCGACTGGAAATCAGACTGACCTCAGGTTGAATCTGGGTTTGGCACGTCCTGGAAGCTCAGTCTCTGATGAGTCACCTTTTCTTTACCGAACCTCACGTTAAAATAGGGTCGTCACATCCACCTTATGGGGTTGCTGTATGGAATCGCTGACTTGCGGAAGTGCTTGGGGCATACAGTAGGTGCTCACTGAGTCAGACAACTGCAGATAGGCAGAGGTGGAGCCCTCTACTGGTTAGGGCTTTGAGAAGCAGGGCTTGCTGTTGTCCTAGGGAAGTGGATTCCCAGCTGTGCTAGGGATGAGGAAGTCGGTGAAGGGCACCTGAGAACCCTGCATTCTTGTGGCGAAGTCCTGTGAGCATCTCTAAAACAATGTAAACAGGATAATTGGCTGTGGGAATTGACACAGGCAGGAAAAACCGACTGGGAGAAATCCAGAGACCTGAAACAGAGGACTCTTTCTTCTGTGGAAGTCCCAGCAGGTCTCTTGGACTTAGTTCGGTTGTACCTTGGAAGGGGAGAAGCTTGGAGAGGCTTGTGTGACCAAGGAGCTGCCTCTGACATCTGGCCCAGCCTCGGACCAGACCTGCTGGTCCTAAGAATTGACCTTGGGATATTACTGCAGTGACTGAACTCTCATTTCCTGGTCAAGCCCAGAATAATCTTTGTTTCAGAGGTGATTCATCTTGGAAAGGCCGGGACTGGTGGTCCTTATCACAAGGGTTTGACTCACAGATTGTGAGAGCAAGAGGAGGCCTTGGAGAGAAATCATCCCAGTAAGCTTCTCGTTTTGGGACATGAGAGAGTCTCAAAGAGACGAAAGGACTTTACCGTCTGGCCAGCTCCTAAGGGACAGGGCCAGAACACCATCCCAAGCACTGCTGACTCAGAGTTCAGAAGAGCTGTTTTCCCCTAGTACATGAATGTTGTTTATTTGTCATCTTGGAGGGTCTATTTATCGAATTATGGCTCTTTACTCAAGCAGTTAAGGAACTTACGGACTTCTGTAAACTCAAAACGTGTATGGTGAACACAAAGAAGTATATATCCTGTCCATAGTGCTGCCAATTTTAATCCCCAAATATCTCTTGACTCTATTTCCCTCCCTCGAGGGCAGACATCTTTTCTGGATCTTTGTAAGTATCTAACTGGTTGTCCCATTTTATTAACTGCTTCTCTCCTTGAACCTTTTTTTATCAACCCTGCCACCAGCATCAATTTTCAAGGAAATCTTTCCATGGTTCCGTTGCTAAGCGGACAAACTCAAACATCTTGGGAGGACACATTCAAGACCTTTTTATAATCTGAGCCCAATCTCCCTTGTCAGGTTCTTTTTTAAAAAAAAATTATTTATTTATTTCTTTATGGCTGCATTGTGTCTTCGTTGCTGCCCGCGGGCTTTCTCTAGTCGCAGCGAGCTGGGGCTACTCTTCGTTGCGGTGCTCAGGCTTCTCATTGCAGTGGCTTCTCTTGTTGCGGAGCACGGCTCTAGGCGCGTGGGCTGCAGTAGTTGTGGCACGTGGGCTCAGTAGTTGCGGCTCGTGGGCTCTAGAGCACAGGCTCAGTAGTTGTGGCACACGGGCTTCGTTGCTCCACAGCATGTGGGATCTTCCCGGACCAGGGCTCGAACCCGTGTCCCCTGCATTGGCAGGCGGATTCTTAACCACTGTGCCACCAGGGAAGTCCCCCTCATCAGGTTCTTGTCTAACAGTGCTGCCCACCCAGGCATGATGTACTCCTGGCACATTGAACAATTCACAGTAGCTGCTCCACGTCTCCCTGCCTTTTTCTTACAGGATTCCCTCTGCCTGGAAGGCCCATCTTCTGTGCACCAGCTCAGAAAGCTTTTGCTCATCCTTTTAGCACAGCTTCTTCCTGAAGCCCTGCGTCATACTTCTCCAGGCAAAACCCACCATCCCCTCTGCTCTGTTTCTCCAAGCCTCTGCACACACTTGCATTACAGCTCTTGTATTGTATTGAGGGGGGTTAATTATTTGCCTGACTCTTCAAGGAGGCTGTGACTGAGCATTTTCACTCTATCTCGCCTGCTTCCAGGTTCTAGCATCGGGCCTAGCACAGAATGTGTTCAATAGTGTTTTCTGATTTAATGAATAAATTATTGAATTCACTTAAATAAAAATTGTTTATTGTGTATCTGTTGTCTTGGGAGGCAAAAGATGTAGGTAGATGGTCACCAACTTGAGGGTCAATTTGAGATGGTTTGAATTAAATTATAGCCTATGTAGGACAGAGAAATTTGCTGAGATAGAGAAAATACCAGTGATTTTAAATATACACCCCAGATAAAAATCATAAGGGAAGATGCCTCAAAATGCAGGTGCAGAAAAGAAACAGAACTGCTTCTCATGTGGACAACTCTACCCTGCATACACAGGGGGAGTGACACATGTTTACGTAGATAGTGAAGACATGATGATTTCCAAATGCAGTACCATGGAGGCCAACTGGAATGCAATAAAGTGTTTAAGTCTGATGAATACCAAAGTGTTGGTTGCAACATCATGTGCTTTAGGCAGTCACTATGGGAGAGTTCGTCCTGTGTCAAGGACAGCTTCTTGGAAGAGATAAGCCTTGAGAAAAACTCCCCTTCACCACCATCACCACCACTACCAAACACGGACCTACTATTTTAATCCCTCATGGCTTCAGATGTAATCTCCTGACTTACGTGTGGTGGATCTGACCTCCTGTGTTTTGAACTTTTATGTTTAAGACAGTACCTTTTAGAGGGATTTGATGTTCTTGAGTCAAACTATGTTCAGAGAAGAAATGAAAAGCTAGAAACTTTCAACAAACATTTTCTTAGACCTCAACTGACCCACAGGTGACTTAATTGATAATGAAGTCTTTCAAGTTCGTATCCTTTTCATCCACTAATATTTTATATTTGCCTGTAAGAGATGTGGAAATGGGTTTAGAAGACATAGATGAGAAATGACTCCATTGAATTTAAAAATCCCTAATTAAGAAAAATTATGCTACTGTGTTAAGGTTGACATCCTTTGCTAAAAAGATTTGTATTAGTCATGATTTTTATCTGTCCAGTTAATCTTATTTTTCATCTGCCTGCATAGGCAAAAGCAGGTTGTGTTGAAAGATACTTCCTCATAGTAGCTGGATACTTCTACATTTGCCATCTTCCTGTGTGTTCCCAGCAGCCTGGGATGGGGGACTTAATAGACCCATTTTACGGATGAGGACTCTGAAGTGCAGAGATGTTCAGTAATTTTTTTCTTTTTTTTTTTTAATTGGAGTATAGTTGCTTTACAATGTTGTGTTAGTTTCTGCTGTACAATGAAGTAAATCAGCTATATAGTAATCTTGTAAAAGAAGCAAGTGGCACAGAAGAAACTTAAACCTAGATTTTGTGACTTCCGTTGTAATGCTCTTGGGTGGTTCGTAGCTCCTGGATTTCCATCTTGTCTCCATCTCTACTTACAAATATGATTTGGAGTAAGTTACTGTTCTCTGAGCTTCAATTTCTTTATCAGTAAGATGGGCATTACGATATCTCTGTCTCTGGATGCTCTTAACTTCAGGAAACACAGAATGTGAGGAAGTAAAACTAGCAAATGTAAATAAATGCAACTGATTCCCTTCATGTGGCTGGAATGTAGGGCGGGGAGCTGGAGTGCTGGGACTTGAGGACCTACTTTAGAAGGTGCATGCCAGTTTATTCAAGATCTCATGGAATTTGCATTTAATCCCAAGGGCAATGGAGACCATTGAAGATTTTAAGATGCTTTAAGAAAATGGAGAGGGGGGGACTTCCCTGGTGGTCCAGCGGTTAAGACTCCGTGCTCCCAATGCAGGGGGTCAGGGTTTGATCCCTGGTCGGGGTTCGATCCCTGGTCGGGGTTCGATCCCTGGTCGGGGAACAGTCCCTGGTCAGGGTTCGATCCCTGGTTGGGGAACGATCCCTGGTCGGGGAATGCTCCCTGGTCGGGGAACTAGATCCCACATGCCACAGCTAAAGATCCTGCATGTGGCAACAAAGATCCTGCGTGCCGCAGCTAAGACCCAACGCAGCCAAAATAAATGTTTATTACGAAAAGAAAATGGAAAGATGTGTCTTTTCTAGCAGAGTCTCTCTGGCATGGGATCCTACAGGAGTGTCTTAACTGGTCTCCCTACATAATTTCCCTCTCCAGTCCACCTCACAGTGATATTTCTGCACCACATTCTGGCATCTCAGTCGCCTGCCTACAAACCATCACTAGCTCTGCGTATCTCACAGGATGAAAGTACAAGCCGTGTATGCTGGCATTCAAGGCTCTTCACCCTTGGCCTTTGCCAACCCTTCTGGGTTTGTGTTGCTCCCCTCCCCCAGCAGTGGCTCACCCTGATGGAAGCCCCATGATGGTCACTGCTGTTCCTTGCCCTTGTACACAACACTCCTGGAGGTGCAATACTTTATTCTGGTATCCAACCAAGGGATGCAATGCTAATCATTACCGAAACTCAGCTCAGCCAGCTCTGTCCTGCCTTACTGTGATTATGCGTCTGCCCCAGCCATCAGACTGTGAACTCCTCAAGAACAGTGGCCTCGTTCAGTGGCTTATTCAGCTCAGAGGCTCTAACATGCAGCACAGTGCTCAGCCCCACGTGGATGCAGCAGATGTGCAATGAGCCAGCATGGGCTCTGGGGTCAGGCTGCCTGAGTTCCAGCTCGAGCTTTGCCACTCACTAGCTGTGCAGGTCAACGCAACCTTACTGTGCCTTGGTTTCCTCATTTGTAAAGAGTACCAGCCTTCTAGGATTGATGGATTATGTGTACGTATGTATCTCTGTTTAATACTGATATTATCTAGCAGCATCATAGATAGAGTGGTATATATGATGTATAGAAGTGGCTAATATATAGTATATCTATACATTTGTATAGATAGATATAGATATAGTGTGTAGCATATATAGTGATAATAAAAGGGCTTGACACACAGGGAGTCCTCATCAGACATCAGAGTGGGTGTCGTTAGCATCCTGATTGCAGCCTATGAATTGGAAAAGCCATAAAATGCTCAATGATTTTCTACTCCTTTGGACTTACTGTTAGTCATGGAGATGCAGCAGGATTTGGGGTAGAGCAATCTATGAAGTCAGAGGTTACGTTTACCATAAATTTCTACTTTGAGCAGGGCAAATACCTATTTCTCCAGTCTACAAAAAAGGAATCCCATCTAGACAGGTGAGTGGAAGCTGAAACAGAACCTTGGAATGGGACATGGGCTCCATTTCCCCTTGGTACTATTGATGAATGCACTCAAGCTGGGCCATGCCGATGACACGTGGGGGTAGCATCCAGACAGAGACGGCACTGGGTCCAATAGTAGAGAGGTCGCAGTTTGTCTTTGCAAACGCTTTCTCTTGCCCTTTGCTTACCTAAAGATCTCAGAGTTCTAGCTTCAGATGAAGCTTGACCCTCCTTACTTGTCTCAATCAAAGCTGACTGTCTGTGTCCTCAGTCTTTCAAGATCCTGCTTAATTTCTGCAATGGTGTGATAGTTTGTGGTAAATGGTTTTTCAGATGAATATGTTCTAGTTAC
Source organism: Delphinus delphis (assembly GCF_949987515.2). Taxonomy (NCBI): domain Eukaryota; kingdom Metazoa; phylum Chordata; class Mammalia; order Artiodactyla; family Delphinidae; genus Delphinus; species Delphinus delphis. Next base: position 26,263,451 of record NC_082688.1, read on the forward strand.
CATCTCAGAGTCTTCCCGGGTGACAGTAACCCTTTAGCAAGACATAGCAGACTAGTCGGGACCATGAAACGTTTAGACACGTAGCCTCTCAGCTGAAGGTTGTTGATGGGGATGTCAGTGTCCAACCCTATGTTGATGTTCTGATGACATAGAGATTGGTCCATTTGCAGCTATACCACATCCCATCAGTGACCACCTGTTTCAGGAATATGTGAGACTATCCTCAGCTCTAGGACTAAACCCATTCCACGTTTCTGGATGCCCAGATAACCAATGAATAAGTTCAAGTATGTGTGGGAAAAGGCTCACACGTGATGGTGGTGGTAGTGGGTAGCAGTGGGAAATAGGGAAAAATAAGAGAGGAAACCTAGCAGCATCTCCAAGAAAGATGCTCAGACTCCATGGGGCTGACTTCCGTTTCAGATATCATGAAACTAATGGTCCAGTCTTTAATAAAGTGAATGATTGCCTAATAAATAATATATAACATATAAAGGCAAAAATGCTTGTTCTCTAGATCTGTTTATTCAGCTGCTAAGATTTATATCCAGGGCACTTTCTCTTTTTCCCATTAAAAAATCTATTTCATTGAAAAGATACAACATCCTTCTGGCATAAGTTCTGATGTAATTTTTTGAGAAATGTGAAATGATGAAAATAGAGAACTTCTCCACCAAGGCCTTGCAAACCAGCTGGTTAATATTTATCTGAAAGAACAAAAGAGGGTATAAAGTGAGATTGTGTACATTCGGGGTGGGCTGGAGTCAGGAGGTGTGGATTCTAGTTCCCTGTCTGTCACCAACTGGCTGTGTTACCTTGGGTAAGTGACAACTGAACTCCTGTGACCTAGACTGACCTCATCCGAAAACTGTGCTTGACTTAGAGGGTCATCAAATTCCCTTCTTCGTCTCTGGTGAAAACATACAGTAGTCCCTGAGGGCTGGAAGCTCTTCAGAATTCATTTTTTATGACCTGTTGCCCCAGATGAACACCGAATGCCCACGGCGCTGCTTAGAGCTTTTTCTGGTGCTTTTCTTAAACCATCGCCAAGGAAAGAGATTCTGCAAGTTGCCTTCGTAACTCAGTCCACTGTTTAGCACCCCCTCCCATCTACTGGAGTTCTTCCTTTTACACTGAACGTTGTAGAATGCTTTAAAGAACCCCCCCCCACACACACACATACACCCCCACACATACACACACACACCCTCCTGACTGCAGAGGACTATTCAGATGCAACAGGTGCAGTGAGTTATAGATCTTACAAAGGACACAAAGAAGCACCCAGTCGGCAGGAACAGCGGTTGCCAAGAATTTAATTCATCAGTACAAATCCAAATTTACAAAGAACTAATCCCACATAATGGATAAAGGACAAAAAAGAAGGATTAATGGGGGAAAAGGGAGTTTCTGAAAATTCACATCTCAAGCCTGCTAAACTCCTTATTTGGCCTGCTTCATTTTCCTTCTTTTCCCAGCACACTTCATTTTTCTTAAGAAAAATAAAGTCGTCTGTGATGAATAGTTGCAACCTAAGAACATGTATGTGCTCAACTGCTCTGAAGTTGGTCTGAATGTGTCTGGGTGTGGAATGGCGCTTGTGTTGGGAATGTGGAAGATTGCAGTTGGAAATAATGAATCCCTTCCTCAGGACTCGCATGGCCCTTGCAGAGTCAGGGCAAAAAGCTGTTTCTTCTCAAATGAAAAGAAACCTTCTTTCTCTCAGCTGTGGAAAGAATATTCTTCTGGTGACAATCCAAGATGAGATGTTGGCCACCCAACATCTGAGGGGTTCAAATTCATCAGGCCTTTCTTCCAACTCCTGTTAACGGCTCACTTCCATTTCCAGCATTTCTCCTAACTCTGCTCTCCACTGCTCACTTTCTGGTTGCAGTTGCTTCCCATCGAAAGCACCAGTGCAACTTCCGTGACTTATCCCCATCATGTATTTAATTTTTCTCTTATGAAGCATCTTGCCCATGAAGACCAGGACAATCTTCCTAAAATAAAATTCTGATTAGATATTAGGTAATTCTACTGTCAAAGGCACCTGCTTTTTTATTTTGCTTAATTTTAGACCCTTTCCCTGAGTTTCAGTGGTGGAAACCCATGGCATCTGCATAAGCTTATTTTCCACTAGTCCCTGCACATGCCTCATGACGGCTAAAATGGAATTTTGGTTACTGGATACATGTACACACACACAGTGAAGCTCTGGTGTTCCAGTCAGAAGACCTGGCCGTGAAATTTGCTTTCATCTCTTACTAGCTGAATGGCTTTGTGTGAGTTCCTTAACCGAGCCTTGGTTTTCAAATATGTTAAAAAATGGTCTTAATGCAGCCAGTGTGATGAGATTTTTGAGAAGGTTGAGGTCAATTGGTTTCTATTCTTTGAAGCCCTTTCTGATCTCCTCAACACCCAAGCATTCCTCCTCTCAGCCTCTGCCTTCTCCAGAGCTTCCACCCATCTCTGAACAGATTGTGTTCCAATTATCTGATAATAACAACTAACATTTCTGAACACTTAATTTTCATGTGTCAGGCATGATGATAAACACTTTACGTATATCTTTTCCATATAATCCTTTCCACCTAGCCCTGTGAGGTAGGGACGATTATCATCCAATTGACAAGTCTTTGAAGGTAAAGAACATGTGAAATTCTCTTGTATCCCTTTTGCCAAGCACTTGCTTGGCAAATGACGGATGCTTGCGGTAGGCAGAATTCTAAGTTGGTCCCCAAGAATCCTGCCCCCTGGTGTCCATGCCTATGTAATCTCCTCCACTTGAGTATGCGTGGGAACTGTTCATATGATGGATGTTATATACCTATTAATATGATGGATGTCACTTCTATGATTAGGTTACATTATGGGGTAAAAGTGAAGGGATTTTAATGATCTCATGACTCCCTAGCCTGCAGGGTAGATTTGTGAAAGATTTGTCTACAGTTGATAGTTGAAATAATGGCGAAGCTGAGCTTGACAAGAGAAAGTGTAAAGGGAGAAGAGGAATAGAGACAGAGCAGTGACCATCACATTCACTCTGGTGGAGCAGAATAAGCCTTCCTGAACAAAAAGGAATAGGGAAGCAGCCTGGAATAATGCATTAACCCAGAAATTAACAAGGTAGCATTTTAAAAGTTACAAATTACCCATCCCCCAGTGGACCCTAAATTCATATTGATTTTCCATCCTCTTTCTTTTTCTCTACTGTCATTCAGGGTAATGAAAGTATTTTTTGAGGAATGTCGTATTTTGCAAAACATTTTTATGTGATCTTATCACAAGTTACTGAGGTAGGTATTATCATTACTATTTCATAAATGTGTAAGCCAAGGTATGGAGATATGAAATAGCTTGCCAAAAACTCAGCCACCTAATTTATGATTAAATCAGGATTCACATTCAACGGTCTGTCTCCTAATGCTCTGTTTTTCTTTCTTTTTTTAAAAAATTTTTATTTATTTATTTTTTGGCTGCACTGGGTCTTTGTTGCTGCGTGTGGGCTTACTCTAGTTGCGGCGAGCGGGGGCTACTCTTCACTGCGGTGTGCAGGTTTCTCATTATGGTGGCTTCTCTTGTTGTAGAGCACGGGCTCTAGGCATGCGGGCTTCAGTAGTTGTATCACGCAGGCTTCAATAGTTGTGGCTCACGGGCTCTGAGCTACAACGAGATTTAAGAATTCCCTTTCCTAAAATGATCAAGTAGGGTTGTAGGTGTCTGGATAAAATATTGCACACAGCAATGGAAGTGGGATGAGGAGATTAAATGTCCGAAGGCTGGTAAAAGAGAATTAGAGGAGAATATTCCAGGTCTCCCCAGATTCTAAAAAAAAAAAATTTTTTTTTGGCTGCATTTGGGTCTTCATTGCTGTGCGTGGACTTTCTCTAGTTGTGGTGAGCGGGGGCTACTCTTCGTTGTGGTGCACGGGCTTCTCATTGCAGTGGCTTCTCTTGTTGCGGAGCACGGGCTCTAGGCGCGTGGGCTTCAGTAGTTGTGGCGCACGGGCTTAGTTGCTCCGCGGCATGTGGGATCTTCCTGGACCAGGGCTTGAACCCGTGTCCCCTACATTGGCAGGCGGATTCTTATCCACTGCGCTGTGCCACCAGGGAAGTCCCCTCCGCAGATTCTTCAACTTGCAAGTCAATCAACTTCTCAGAATGCTGGAGATGCCATACTTGCCCCTCGTGGCTTCAATGTCCCATAAAAGACATGACAGAGCTAACATTTACTCACCTATTATTGTAGAAAATTGAGTAAAAGCTTTTCCATTTCCAAATCATGCATGAGTTATCAGCAAATTGCCTTTTCTGCTGTTGACAATTCTGTGTTTAACCCAAGAGGCTTTTGCTTTTCTTGTTAGGGACACAAAATAATAATAATAGTATGATCAAGGTGATGATGATGATGATGATGGATATTGAACGCTAAGGCATTGTGCTGCATGGTTTACAGATTTGATTTCGTTTAATCATCACAACAATTCTGAGAGATTTAGAAATTTTTATCTCCATTTTGCAAATGAGGAAACTGAGGCTTGGGAAAGTTCAATGATCTATTACAGAATACAGAGCTAGAGAGAGTAGAGCAAAGTTTTGGGTAAAGATCTGACTCCACAGCCCTCTGACCCACTAAGCTATATAGCTACTGAGGTATCTGACCACTGAGCTATATGACCCCTGAGCTATATGCCAAAATGCTGCTCCACACAGGTGGTTTGAGGTACAGGAGTAAACATATTCCTGATCTAACTGTTTCACTTTACATCTTTTCCTTCCTTCCTTCCATGAGCTGTCAGTAACAGTAGGTAGAAAAACACTATTAGGGCTTTAACAGGACATGTGATACAGAGTCTGACATCTAGTCTCTGTGTCTTAATAACTATGGGAACTTGATCAGTTTAGTTCAAGTGATGGTTATTGAACACACACTGTGCGCCAGATGCGGAATTAGGTCCCTGCTTCCATGAAGCTTAGAGGGAAGACAGGTGTTGAGTAATCAGATATGAGTGGGTGTTAAAGACAGGTAATCTGGAAACATCCAGCAAGGAGACCTCCTCTAGTCACTGAATAGTTTGACCAACCTTAGTTTGCCTAACTAAAGAATGGAGATGGTACTGCTCTCCTCATTTCATAAAAACCAAAGTATTGTGTATGATTGTATCATGTAAAATGTAAACATGTAAATGTGAATTATCCTATTATCTGGAATTGTTATCGTGAGATTGATAAGGTCCCCGTCAGCTATTAATCTTCCCATTCCATATTACTTCTCTGTAGGCATCATACCCCCAATTTGTGGTTTTGAGAAATAAATTCTTAGAGGGTGTATATTCAAACCTACACATTAGGCAGACTGTGGACATTAGGCAGCTTAAGGACTTTGCAACTAATTTGTTCATGAAATACATGAACAATAGAACTATATTAGCATTTAGTACCTTGAATTCACAAAAATGCTGAATTATTGATTGGGTGGGAAAGATAGGGATTTATACCTAGACATAGAGTCAATTGGAAGTTTACCAAAAAAATATAGCTATGACCCTTTATTGATACAGTTGGTGGGAGACTTTACTTTTTTCTCCGCTCTTCTGTTTTCTTCCAATCGTTTTAAGTGTTTGGCTCAAGGAAAGAAAATAGTTCCATTTAGCCAAAAACATAGGCATTTCCCATAAATTCTGTAGTCATGGTCTTGAAGTGAAATCTCAAAACTGAATTTCTAAGAGGATCCGTTGGAAACTGATGCTTGATGTAGGGAAGGAAAAGCTTTTACTCAATTATCTACAATAACAGCAGGGGAAATGCTGAAAATTACTGACACAGTAAATGGATTTTTGCATAAATGTTCTCTGTTTTCAAGTTTACCTTAGTGTGAAAGACCTTTATTATGAAGCGGTCCCTCTAGCTCATCTCTTGTTTTTCAAAGAATAGAAGATCGATTTAGTTTTTTGTCAGAGACAATGGACAAATCACCATGGTAGACTGTTTAGTCTTAAACATCTGGCAGCTCCCAAGATTTGATTTTTCGCAGGTGGACAATGTTTGGTGGCTTGGACACAGGATAATGTGATCTTAAATGTGGACATCTCTTTCTATTTTCTTCCCTTTTTAAAAAACAGCTTTCTTGAGATATAACTTATATACGCGAAGTTCAACGTTGAAAGTATAATTCAGTGGCCTTTAGTATATTTACAGAGTCATGCAGCCATCGTCATAGTCTAAATTTAGGACATTTTCATCACCTCAAAAAGAAATCCCATTAGTAGTCACTCACATTCCCTCCAACTCTGCCAGCCCCTTTCAACCACTAAACTTTCTGTCTCTATAGATTTGTCTATAGTGGGCAATACATATAAAGTGTATCATACAACGTACATGGTCTTTTGTGATTGACTTCTTTTACTTAGCATAATGTTTTTTGAGGTTCATCTGTGTTGAAACATGTATCAGTACTTTATTCCCTTCCATTGCTGAATAATATTTGATTGTATGGATATGCCACATTTTGTTTATCCAAAGTCCTACTTTTTAAAAAATTGAAGTATAGTTGATTTATAGTGTTGTGTTAGTTTCAGGTGTACAACAAAGTGATTCAGTTGTATATATTCCTTCATAATATATATTCAGAATATTTTCAGAAATATTTCTGAATATGTATTCTGAATATATATTTTCTGAATATGTATTCAGAAAAAATAGTTCAGAATTTCAGATTCTATTCCATTACAGGTTATTACAAGAAAATGAATATAATTCCCTGCGCTATACAGTAGGTCCTTGTTGCTTATCCATTTTGTATACAGTAGTTTGCATCTGTTAATCCCAAACTTCTAATTTATCCCTCCCCTCTCTTTCTCCTTAGGTAACCATAAGATTGTTTTCTATGTCAGTGAGTCTATTCTGTTTTGTAAATAAATTCATTTGTATCATTTTTTAAGATTCCACATATAAATGACATATGATATTTACCTTTCTCTGTAAAGTCCTACTTTTTATTTATTTATTTATTTATCTATTACCTCTTTGCAACCCTTGCCTCCGTTGGTGATTCCTTGGAAATCCTTCTTCCCTTGATTTCTGCAACACCACTTTTGATTTTCCTCGTATTCCTCTGGCCCTTTCACCTCAAACTCCTTCATGGGATCCCCTCTTTCCACTCACTTTTTAGCCATTGATCCTCCTTGGACAGGTCCACTCTTCAGACTCAGCAACAGGGAGCCCTGGCCTGAACAACATCCTTTAGAAAGTCCCATGTATCATACCCTCCCAATATGTTTATTGAAGGACACAAGGACACCTCTACCATTTGGTATCCAGTGCTCAGCAGGGGCATACCATGTCTCATAACCTTAACCAATTACTCTCATGACTAACACTGTTCAAGCCCCAGGGAAATCCTTCCCTACATCTTTCAACCATGACTTCTAAGCAAAAGACCTCTAAGTTCAAGTCCCATAATGGTGTGTGGGTTATGCTGCTGAGGAAGCCAGAGATGGGCACTGCTTTGGAGTATAGGGAGGATCTGAGTGGCAAAAGTGCTTAGATAAAAGGAAAGACAAATTAATTAACGTGTCAAAACTTTCCTCTCAGATACCATGAATGCAATACATTCTTATATAATGAAGTATCATTTCTACAAAGTACCAAGTGTCCATTTTCTTGCTTTTCTTCACTTTCTGATTCAGAGTTCTAGAAATATTCTTGAATGAATGTAAAATTTACAGTAGCGTCACATAGAAGCAGAGAAACATTTTGTACTGTTAGCTCATATTTCTCTTAAATTTGTATATATGAAGGTTTAGGTGTAATAAGGGTGAAGTATGACACTGAATTTTTATATTGCTCTATAGATCTAGATACTACTCTAAGAGATAATGAAGTTACAATATTCTGGAATATTGTTTATATATTCTGTATATTACAGTGTTTGAACATAACATGTAAAATTAACAATGCATTTCTGAAGTGAAGCATTACTTTAACAGTTTTTTGGACATTTCCAATTGCTACTGCCTCAGTTTTCTATTTTGGCTACTGTGAAAAGAACATGAATTATATGAGAATCTTGATTATAACAACATAATTTGTGATTTTTTTGAAACGAAGACAAGAAAATAAATTTCAGGGAACAAATTGGTAATAACTCATAAAGTGTGTATGAATTTTTTTTATCCCTTATTTGCACACTGTTGGCCTACCAACAGAACATGCAGACCTTTAAAATAGTATTTGAACTCAGTCATCTTATTAATATTTTGCCAAATTTTAGTCATCTAAAATCATTATTTTACACATTTAAAACTGTATTATCACAAAGATATAATCTTATTTATTTTAAAAATAAATGTATTTATTTATTTATTTTTGGCTGCATTGGGTCTTCGTTGCTGTGCGAGGGCTTTCTCTAGTTGCGGGGAGCGGGGGCTGCTCTTCATTGCAGTGCGCAGGCTTCTCATTGCAATGGCTTCTCTTGTTGCAGAACATGGGCTCTAGACGCACGGTCTTCAGTAGTTGCAGCACGCGGGCTCAGTAGTTGTGGCTCATGGGCTCTAGAGCACAGGCTCAGTAGTTGTGGTGCATAGGCGTAGTTGCTTCGCAGCATGTGGGATCCTCCCGGACCAGGGCTCAAGCCCGTGTCCCCTGCATTGGCAGGCAGATTCTTAACCACTGCGCCACCAGGGAAGTCCCACAAAGATATAATTTTAAAAGTAGCAGGATCAAACATTTTCACAGCCTGTTAATTTGATGTTTCACTTTCAAGTATTTAACCATATGCATGGGACTTCCGTTGGTACTCTTGCCCAAGACCCCATAAATGTAGACTGTCCTCAGGGATGTTCATGAGGATGCCTCTTTTTTCACTTTATATCCTTTCTCCAGGTGATATCCATTTCTATCTCTTTGTACCACCTATTTGCTGTGGAACTCAATTTTCTTTTTCCTATCGAGATTTTTCTCTTGAGCTTCAGATGTGTATATCTTTTTCTTTTAACATCTTTATTGGAATATAATTGTTTTACTATGTTGTTTTAGTTTCTGCTGTATAACAAAGTGAATCAGCTATACATATACATATATCCCCATATCCCCTCCCTCTTGCGTCTCTCTCCCACCCTCCCTATCCCACCCCTCTAGGTGGTCACAAAGCACCGAGCTGATCTCCCTGTGCTATGCGACTGCTTCCCACAGGCTATCTGTTTTACATTTGGTAGTGTATATATGTCCATGCCACTCTCTCACTTTGTCCCAGTTTACCCTTCCCCCTCCCCGTATCCTCAAGTCCATTCTCTGTGTCTGCATCTCTTTTCCTGTCCTGCCCCTAGGTTCTTCAGAACCATTTTTTTTTTAAGATTCCATATATATGTGTTAGCATACGGTATTTGTTTTTCTCTTTCTGACTTACTTCATCTGTATGACAGACTCTAGGTCCATCTGCCTCACTACAAATAACTCAATTTCATTTCTTTTTATGGCTGAGTAATATTCCGTTGTATATATGTGCCACATCTTCTTTATCCATTCATCTGTCGATGGATACTTAGGTTGCTTCCATGTCCTGGCTATTGTAAATAGAGCTGCAATGAACATTGTGGTACATGACTCTTTTTGAATTATGGTTTTCTCAGGGTATATACCCAGGAGTGGGATTGCTGGGTCATATGGTAGTTCTATTTTTAGTTTTTTTGGGAACATCCATACAATTCTCCATAGTGGCTGTATCAGTTTACATTCCCACCAACAGTGTATGAGGGTTCCCTTTTCTCCACACCCTCTCCAGCATTTATTATTTGTAGATTTTTTGATGATGGCCATTCTGACTGGTGTCAGGTGATACCTCACTGCAGTTTTGATTTGCATTTCTCTAATGATTAGTGATGTTGAGCATCCTTTCACGTGTTTGTTGGCAATCTGTATGTCTTCTTTGGAGAAATGTCTATTTAGGTCTTCTGCCCATTTTTGGATTGGGTTGTTTGTTTTTTTGATATTGAGCTGCATGAGTTGCTTGTATATTTTGGAGATTAATCCTTTGTCAGTTGCTTCGTTTGCAAATATTTTCTCCCATTCTGAGGGTTGTCTTTTCGTCTTGTTTATGGTTTCCTTTGCTGTGCAAAAGCTTTTAAGTTTCATTAGGTCCCATTTGTTTGTTTTTGTTTCCATTTCTCTAGGAGGTGGGTCAAAAAGGATCTTGCTGTGATTTATGTCAAAGAGTGTTCTTCCTGTGTTTTCCTCTAAGCATTTTATAGTGTCTGGCTTTACATTTAGGTCTTGAATCCATTTTGAGTTTATTTTTGTATATGGTGTTAGGGAGTGTTCTAATTTCATTCTTTTACATGTAGCTGTCCAGTTTTCCCAGCACCACTTATTGAAGAGGTTGTCTTTTCTCCACTGAATATTCTTGCCTCCTTTATCAAACATAAGGTGACCATATGTGCATGGGTTTATCTTTGGGCTTTCTATCCTGTTTCGTTGATCTATATTTCTGTTTTTGTGCCAGTACCATACTGTCTTGATTACTGTAGCTTTGTAGTATAGTCTGAAGTCAGGGAGCCTGATTCCTCCAGCTCCTTTTTCTTTCTCAAGATTATTTTGGCTATTCTGGGTCTTTTGTGTTTCCATACAAATTGTGAAATTTTTTGTCCTTGTTCTGTGAAAAATGCCACAGACGTGTATATCTTAACGTCTACCTTGGATCCTCCACCTCCACCTTGGACACAATATATCACTAACTAAATGCACTCTAATTCTGCTCCTACTCAAATTGACTCCACTGAAACCTGGGAATCACCTCTGCCTCCTCATCCTTCTTCCTCATCTCTTCCTCCAATAGCATCTTCGCTGTTATCTTCTGCTGATCCCACCTACCTGGTGTCTCTTGCCCATCTTCTCTTCTCCATTCCCCTTGCCATGACCTTTGTTAAGTCATTCCTCACTTTATGTTTATTTTTCTACTAGTCTTCATGATTCCAGGATTGGCCCTTCCGGCAAAAGTCTGATCAGTTTACTATCCTGCTTAAAATTTTCCAGTGTCACATCAGGACCTTTAGGAAAAAGTCCAAACTCCTTAATATGGTATAAAGGGCACTTTGTGACATAGTCCTTACCGCCTTCTTCTCCAGCCACATCTTTTTTTTTTATTTAAAAATTTTTAATTGAATTTTTATTTTATATTGGAGTATAATTGATTTACAATGTTGTGTTAGTTTCAGGTGTAGAGCAAAGTGATTCAGTTATACATATACATGTACCTATCCTTTTTCAGATTCTTTTCCCATATAGGTTATTACAGAGTATTGAGTAGAGTTCCCTGTACTATACAGTAGGTCCTTGTTGTTTATGTATTTTATATATAGTAGGTGTGTATGTTAATCCCAACCTCCTAATTTATCCCTCCCCCTGACCTTTCCCCTTTGGAAACAAGTTTGTTTTCTATGTCTACAGGTCTGTTTCTGTTTTGTAAATAAGTTCATTTGTATCATTTTAAAAATTCCACATATAAGTGATATCCTATGATATTTGTCTTCCTCTGACTTACTCTGCTTAGTATGATAATCTCTAGGTCCATCCATGTTGCTGCCAATGGCATTATTTCACTCTTTTTCATGGCTGAGTTGTATTCCATTGTATATATATACACCACATCTTCTTTATCCATTTCTCTGTCAGTGGACATTTAGGTTGCCTCCATGTCTTGATTATTGTCAGTTGTGTCCAGCCACATCTTGAAACAGTTTCCCCCTTGCTCACTGCTGTGCTCCAGTCACAGTGGCTTTGATATTCTGAATTGCACCATTCCCCCTTCAGCATCAGTGCCTTTGAACTTGCAGTTTCCCTTTGCCTAGAATGTTCTCTCTTGCCATATTTCGCCCCTTCACCCAGTGTCTTGGTGAATATATGATAAATGTCTATCTCTACTATAGGTGATCCTTTTGGGCAAATTTCACATATTTTTTCCATCACAACTTTATTCCTAGTATTTGACTGGCACAAAGTAGACACTCATTTGTTGAATGAGTAAAAGGCTCGTTCATTGCTGTATCCCCAAGGCCAAGCAGGATGAATGGAATAGATTAACTGTTCACTAAATGCTGAATAAATGAAACAGATAAATGGATGCATTCTATAGGAATATCTAGGTAGTTGTCTGAAGGATGGCTCTTTGGAGCCTGAAGTCACTTGGAGGTCCAGCAACTTGTCCCTTTAATTCACTAAGAGCTTAACTAAGTGCTGGTTGTGTTCAGGAACTTAAACGGAATAGGTGGACATGGTAACGATCATGAAGTTTGCCTCTACCTGCATATGGTCTAGATTCTCTTTTTGGTAAGAGATGTCAGGGGGCTGGCTTAGCAAGTGAGTGTTCTGTAAGTGTAAGGGAGGAGAAAAGGGTGGTGTGTGATTTGGGCATGGAATTAAGGGACCATATAGACTTGATAATTCAGTGTAGACCATTTAATCAGTGGGTCGCCCAGCTGAGGATGAAGGCCAGCAACACCGCCCACAGCAGGACTATGGGACCAGGGATATGAGGGGGAATGGCCAAAGCAGGTATGGGGCCTCACCTGTTGGTTATGTTATAGCAGGTAGAAGGGCTATGCTTTAAAAAAAAATCTTTAAAAGTTTCAGTCAATTTAATAAACCAAATGTATTACGATTATTTTGGCCTCAAGTAGCAAAGGAAACTAATTCTGAGTGGCTTACCCAATAAAGAAGTATATTATTTCATATTATAAGAAATTTAGAGATAACGGGGACCAGTGTTGGTTACTCAACAGCACAATATCAAGAATTTGGGGCCTTGTTTCTTTCGTCTCTGCCATCTTTGTCCTTGTCCTCAGGCTAAATTCTCTCTTGGTTGCAAGATGGCTGTTGCAGTTGTAGATATCACAGATAGGCATGACAAGGTCCAGCGGAAAAAGAGAGATCAGGTTTTCCTATGTATCTTTCTTTTTTTTTTTTAAGGAAAAATTTTCCTAAAAGTCTCCAGCAGATTTTCTCTCACACTTCATTGGCTTGAATTACATCCATGCCATCATCTAAACCAGTTGTTGTCAAGGGGAATAGGTTCATGACCCATCCCTGGGACTGGAACTAAGGGCATGCATAGGCAACCAATGGTATCTGTTTTCCTCAGGCTTACTCTATCCTGAACTTCTGACTCAAAAGCTTTGCCAAAGAAAATGTATCCTCTTTCCCCCAAGCTCTCACTCCACTGGAGGAGAAGGACTGAATTTCAAAAGAATTAATGAATTTTTGTGTATAGACTCCATTATACGCTGGAAGCATAGTCAATGGTCCCATCTCTGTGGGTTGGGTGTAAGTTACAGAGTCTGGAGAGCAGTCCAGGGGTGCTGGAGATTAATTGCACAATGCATAAGAGTGATTAAGTTTAATCACTGTATTTTCTCCCCCCTCTTACAAAGAGCAGCATAGGTGGGGTTTACCAATTGTATCAATCTGTTCCAGCTTCTAGGCCAATAGTATTTGCAATTATGTGGCCCTGGAGTCACATTTTCTGTTACCATTAACCAAAGGAGCCACATGAGCCTAATAGAATATTCTAATACAGAAATAAAAGGTCTTGCAACTTTGCAGGTTACAGAAGAAGGACCCACACTCAGCCTATTAGCTTTTGCCTGAGACTGTGATTTCCTCAGACAAAGCTCCAAGCTTGGCTTTGTATCCAGAGGGAAAGAAACTGGTCAAACCAGTTTATTTTTTTAATCTTTTGTTTTCCCTTCACCATTTTTTATCTTTGAAAACATTAGACTACCACGCAGACAAAATTATGTCAGAAAAATGAAATTCAATCAAGCTGAATGTTCCAGAGACACTTAATTCAATTCCAGAGATACTTTTTGAGCCCCTACTATGAGTAAAGCACAGCACTAGATATTGTGGAGAACTCACAAACTAGCAAACAGGTCACCAGATACACATTTTCTGAGAACCTACCTTTAGCCAAGTACTTGGATAAGTTTGGGGGTGTAAGAGGCATGAGAGCTTTCTCTGTTTCCAAGGTATACGTGTGTTTGGAGTGAGACAATACAGATAAGTAAAAACTCCACTGCTATAGACTGAATATTTGTGTCCTGTTCAAATCCACATGTTGAAACCTAATCCCCAGTGTGTTGGTATTTGGAGGTGGGGCCTTTGGGAGGTGATTAGATTGTGAGGATGAAGCCCTCATGAACAAGGTTAGTGCCATTTTAACAGAGACCCCAGAGAGCTCGCTTGCTCCTTCCACCATGTGAGGACACAATGAGAAGATAGCTACCTATGAACCAGGAAGAGGGCTCCCACCAGACACTGAAGCTGCCAGAGCCTTGATCTTAGACTTCCCAGACTCCAGAACTGTGAAGAATACATTTCTGTTGTTTACAAGCTCGCTAGTTCATGGTAATGTGTTATAGCAGCCTGAATGGATGAAGATATCCACTGAAGTTCATTGTGATATGTCAAGTTATTGCTGGTTTCTATGGCATCAAAGAGATGGCCAAACCAAGGATGGGAAGAAAGTGAGGAAGTCATTTCCAAGGAAGGGGTACTTAGGTGAGTATTGAAAGGCAAATAGGGGTTTGCCGGATGATCTTGAGCCCTAATTTTCAAAAGTAGAAGTAAGATATTTACACCAAAAGCTACAAGTCAAGACATCACGTGCAAAGTTCTCTAAGGGGGCATGATGCAATCTTCAAGGAGGAAGGATCTTTTGTTCTGGGCTGGGGTGGTCGAGTGGGGTAGTAATGATTAGAAATGGGCAAAGGGCATTCCAGGCAGAGTGTGCATTGTCAGTATGACAGAAATAAGACAAAGTGTAGAACATTTTTTTTTCAGTCTTTTCCACTTACACTGTCTTCTAATGAGGAAGAATTTTTGCTTGTTGGATTAGCTCTGGGGCTTTCACAGGAAAATTCAAAGAAGCCAGGGAGGCTGACATGTTATAGATATGAAGAGCTTAGTCTAGCAAGGAGACAAAAGAGCTTGATGTGGGCTCGAAGGCAACCTTGGAGTAGGAGTTGGGGAGGAGAGAGACTTTGTGTCAGCCTTGATGCATGGGAAAAAATAAGAGAAAAGAATGGGGAAAGACAGGTTTTAGGACGTTTTCCTGTGTGTTGTGTGAGCATGTTCTCCCTTTTGGTGTTTTTATGAAACACTGCCAGGGGTTTAATTAATTTTACATGTTTGGGTCTGGGTTGATGTTGCTTCAACACAGCGCTGTATTAAGATGGTGTTATATGGCATCTGGGCTTTACATGGAATTAATAAGCTAAGGTGTAAAGGTGAAAAAGCACAAGCAGAATTGGAAAGCAAGAGTCACACTGGATGACAAAAGACAAGGCTGCTTGAAGTAGAGTCCTGGGATGGAAGTTAGGTTATCGCAGCAGTGGAGGGCTTAGACGTCAAGGTTAGGAAGGTGGTATGTGCTCCTGGACGAGGCAGAGCCTCTGAGGTTTCTGAATAGGGTGGCTCAGTGTCAGAGACAGGTTTTAGGACAATTGCACTGAAGGTGGAACCGGTGGGAAAGGGATAATGGAGTAAGAGATATCAATTAAAGAGCGTTTACAAAACCCGATGCCAAAATAATAGATTCAGAAGATTTTTCATGGAATTGATTTGCTTCTTTATATCAACCGGGGGTTTGGGTTCATCCACACGCAGGCTTCCCCAGGGCTACAAGATGAAAACATGCTCGCCAAACTCATTTCTACTTTTTATTTCTATTATGTAAGGAATGACGGAGGACTTACAGAGTGCTCAGGGTGGATCTGGAACATAAGGCAATAGAGCAAGTTTTATATTGATCCCCCACCAGGTGGCTGGCACCAGGGCCTTGAGCACCGAGCTTACCCTATAATTATAGTTACCAGATCAACACAGAAGCCAGCTCCCCCCAACTCCCACCACCCAGATGCGGGTGGTGGGGGGTGGTGGTGGGGGTGGGGGCTGTAATCTAATGAGAGGCAGATGTCAGCAGGGAGCAGATGTTTGCAGCACTTTAGTTTATATCAAATTAATCATCTCCTGACTTCAAGGTGCTTCTTGGAGTCCAGGAAATGTCCCTGTAATAAATTGCTCCTGGGATTAATTTTTAAAGTGAGAATGTATATGCCACTGTCTTGAATGCTTTAGAAGAGTTCTACCCAGAACCAGAGGAAGTTTTTTTTAATATGGACAAATTTAGGTGGAGGTAAAACAACCAAATCCAAACTCATAGATCTATTTCTAAACAACAGAGAGGCTGCCTTTTTATTAATAAGATTAGCTGCTGGTGCTGCTCATTAGTCTGCCCGCCCTTTCATTACTTAGCAAATAATTTTTATGGACACACTGTGTACTGAAACCACCAATAGTGTGTGAAAACACAGATGCTGACCTCATGGAGCTTGCAAATCGTAGTAAATAATCATGCAAATACACCTAAAATTACAAATGCAGTGAGTGCTGTGAAAGAGTTATGTGATTCCTAAAAAGTGTTCATGCAGGGTTTGGTCTTAAATCTGCAAGACCTGAGAAGTCTTTTCTGAGCAGGGAACAAGAGCACAGCTCCTCCTTCTCCCTTTCCTTCTCCTTTCTTTTCTCCTTCCTCTCTCCCTCCTCTCCCATCTCCTCCTTTTCCCCTCCCAATCTGCTTTCTTCCCTCCTTCATTCTCTTTCTGTCCTCCATTCCTTTGCCCTCCTTCCCTCCCTCCCCGCTACCTTCCTTCCATTGTTCTTTTCTGTTTCTTTTCTCTTTCTTTTCTTTGCTCTCTTTTTGTCACCTTTCTTCTCTACTTTTCTTCTATTCTTTTCCCCAATCGTCCTTGAAAGCTAGT
The DNA here is from genome assembly GCF_949987515.2 of Delphinus delphis. Classification (NCBI taxonomy): domain Eukaryota; kingdom Metazoa; phylum Chordata; class Mammalia; order Artiodactyla; family Delphinidae; genus Delphinus; species Delphinus delphis. The sequence continues at coordinate 26,280,261 of NC_082688.1, forward strand.
TAGGGACCCAAGCCCTGCCCTGGGTCTGGTAGGCAGTAGAGGGGTTGAACAGGGAACTGTTCAGAGTGCTCAGAGACAGGGACTTCTCTGGTGGTCCAGTGGTTAAGACTCCGCGCTCCCAATGCAGGAGGCCCGGGTTCCAGCCCTGGTCAGGGAACTAGATCCGATGATGCAACTAAGAGCCTGCATGATGCAACTAAGACCCGGTGCAGCCAACTAAATAACTATTAAAAAAAAAGTTCTCAGAGACAATGGGCAACTAGTTGAAATTCAGGACCACAGGGGCAGGTGTTATATTGGCAGTAAATACAGGGGCTTCTGGGAGGTCACAAGAGGGCCACCGGACTCGAGCTGGGGGATTGGACAAAGGGTGAGAAAGCGGTTGATACTTGAGATAAGTCTTAGAGAATGCTAGGGGTTAGATGAAAAGCAGAGTAGAGGACCTTGCAGGCAGAAGAAAGTTCCCATGTTTTCAAAACAAGAGAGGAAGCATGATAGGAGTGTTATATCCTGGGGAAGACAAAAAGTTCAGTATGACTGGGGTATAATCCAGGAGATGAGATGGTTGGAGAGATGGGTAGGAGCCAGGTGGAGGAGAGTGGCATAGTATTTTGTCCTGGGTGCAGTGGAGAGTCGCTGAAGCTTGCAAGAAGAGAATCACATAATCCAGTCCACCAAGATCTTTTCAGGCTGTAGGATGGTCCTACTCACTCCTAGCAAACAGGATATCACACATACTCACATGTGACTTTTCCAAAACATTGTTTCAGACTGTGAGGCCCTGGAAGTGTCTGGCAAATCCTTAGGTAGCCTCACATTCCGGAACAAAATGAAATCTCAAACGATTAGACTCTTGACTGTGTTGCAGTATCTCCTTCCCCATCTCCAAGCTCTCCATTCTACATGACCCGCCCCCCCCCCACCCCCACTGGAGATGAGTAAACACTATTGGAACATCTTCTTAACTGCTGGGACTTTTTCATTATTGTTATGATATAAGGTAAACCATTGCCTTTTGTTTTAAATGGGTGTTGCCTTTCAAGGTATCAATATAAACATAAAAGAAATAAAATAAGCCTATAAAGGATGAAGGTCAGAAAACATCCAGGATTCAAAACCAGGGTTTTTCAACCTCAGCACTATTGACATTTGGGCTAAATGATTTTTTCTTGTGTCTTGCATTATGGGATGTTGAACAGCATCCCTGTTCTCTACCCATTGGATGTAGCCCTGGCAAGCAAAAATGTCTCTAAACAACAAAATCAGTACCCCAGAAATAAACCTGTGCATATATGGACAATTAATTTACCACAAAGGGGCAAAGAACATACAGTGGAAAAAGGACAGTCTCTTCAATAATTGGTGCTGGGAAAACTGGACAGCCACATGCAAAAAAAATGGAATGACCGTTGTCTCACACCATACACAAACATTAACTGAAAATGGATTAAAGATGTGAATGTAAGACCTGAAACCATAAAACTTCTAGAAGAAAATATAGGCAGTATGCTGTTTGACATTGGTCTTAGCAATATCTTTCTAGATATGTCTCCTTAGGCTAGGGAAACAAAAGCAACGATAAACAAATGGGACTCCATCAAACTAAAAAGCTTCTGCACAGCAAAGTAAACCATCAATAAAACAAAAAGACAACCTATAAATGGGAGAAGATATTTGCAAATGATATATCCAATAAGGGGTAATATCCAAAATATATAAAGAACTCATACAACAAAAATGAAAAACAACCATGTTAAAAAATGTGCAGAGGAGCTGAATAGATATTTTTCCAAAGAAGACATACAGACACATGAAAAGATGTTCAATATCACTAATTATTAGGAAAATGCAAATCAAAACCACAATGAGATATCACCTCACACCTGTCAGAATGGCTATTATCAAAGAGACAAGAAATAAGTGTTGGCCAGGATGTGGAGAAAAATCTTATACACTGTTGTCGGAAATGTAAATTGGTGCAGCTACTATGGAAAACAGTATGATTGTTCCTCAAGAAATTAAGAATAGAATTACCGTATGATCCTGCAATCCCACTTCTGGGTATTCATCCAAAGAATATGAAAACACTAATTCAAAAAGATATATGTACCCCTATGTTCACTGCAGCACTGTTTATAACAAACAAGATATGGAAACGACCTAAGTGCCCATTGATGGATGAATTGATAAAGAAGATGTGGTATACACACACACACACACACACACACACACACACACACACACACACACACACACAATGGAATACTACTCAGCCATAAAAAAGATGAAAACTTGCCATTTGTGACATGGATGGACCTTGAGGGTATTAAATGCTAAGGGAAATAAATCAGATGAAGAATAACAAATACTGTATAGTTTCACTAATATGTGGACTATAAAAACTAATAAACAAACAAAAGTAAATAAAACAAAGAAACCAAACCAAACACATAGATACAGAGAACACAGCAGTGGTTACCAGAGGGGGAGGGGTGAGTGGGCGGCTGAAATGTGTGAAGAGGATCAACTGTATGGTGACAGATGGAAACTAACTTTTTGGTAGTGAGCATGCTGTACGGTATACAAAGTAGAAATAGAATGTTGTACACATGTAACTTATATAATATTATAAATCAGTGTTACCTCAATTTAAAAAAATCTCACTGTGTACATGGACCACTTTTTCGTTGTCCATTCATCCATCGATGGACACTTTAAAAAAATAAAAAGAATGTCTCTAGATATTGCCAAATGTCCCCTGAAGGGCAAAACCCCACCCCCTGCTGAGAATCATTCTTCTAAACTGTACAGCTGGAAGTTTTGTAGATAGGTAGAAATTCAGATGAGATTTAGCCAAGGTATGCTCAGCACATTCTTCCCATGTTTAGAGTCACATCAGGAAAGACCTTGGTGACATCTGATGTTAAATGAATTCTGCATTGTCTCCAGAAGCACATCTCCCCAGTCTCAGGCCCCTGCTAATTATTAGACCACCTCTTTCTTTCATCTCCAAATGCCTTTAATGTGTTATTGTGGCACAGATCCTACTTTCTCTCCAATTACATGATCAGATGGACCTTTTTCAATTTGGCTTTCAAAGCTGGTTACTCCTAGGAGACAGCTTTGCTAAAAGCATTTAATGATCAGAGAGGTAGCCAAGCCATAGAGGTGCATATCTGCAGGGATGGGCAGAATGGGGACGCCGTCTGGGGTTCTGTCCATCTTCGAGGGCTGCCACATCTACCATTCCTCCCCAAGTGGGGCCTGCTGGCTTTATTTAGGTTTTGCCTTTCAGATTTCTGTTTGATATAATGCCAGCAGCGACGTTTCCCAGGCAATACGGGAGGCTGCTTTTCCCCAGCTAGGTTTTGTGTGCTGCAGTTCGGTCTCATATATTAACATCTTTTCTTTTTTTTTTTTTTTTTGTGCGGTACGCGGGCCTCTTACTGTTGTGGCCTCTCCTGTTGTGGAGCACAGGCTCCGGACGCGCAGGCTCAGCGGCCATGGCTCACGGGCCCAGCCGCTCCGTGGCATGTGGGATCTTCCCGGACCGGGGCACGAACCCGTGTCCCCTGCATCAGCAGGCGGACTCCCAACCACTGCGCCACCAGGGAAGCCCACCGGTCTCACATATTAAAATGATGATGTTTTGGAGTCACCACTAGGCTGCTGACTAGACTTGAAGCCCCTTGAGAACCAAGAACACTGTCCTTTTTCTCTTTTTTTTCCAGTGCTTATATATGCTCTCACACCTTAAGGGATGCTCAGAGGCACCCTGCTGGCTGCTTAACATGGATGTCTTCCAGCACACGTGTGAGCCGTGGACTTGACACATTTGGCAGCTCTGTGGGGCGTCTCAGTATTCTGAGCCTCCACTATGGAGGCGAACCCATACTTCACCTGGAATCTTCAGCCGGGAGACTGTATGCTATTTTTAACAGTGTCCCTTTTTTTTTTCCTTCCCAACATCGTTCTTTAACAAGGTCGTGTCATTATCAGTTATTTAATATTTCTAAAATTAGAAGCAGTTTCACCGCTGCGGCAGCTTCAGCGTTAGGCCAGACTCTTTGAGCCTCTCCTCACACTGGGGCTACTGATACAGGTTAGTGCTGAGGCTTCCTGCTCCTTCTTTTTCTAGCTTACAGTGAGTTCAAAATTCAGCCAGGCTCAACTTTTCGCTCTCCTTTGGTCGGGCTTTTCACTTATTTAAGGAATTGAAGTCGCCACCCTTAAGCCCGGGGATTGAGATTTGGCTGCGTGGTGGGTAGTCAATGCTCTGTACTCAGTGATCTCATCCAAGTAGCTCAAGATAGCCCGCTGACTGGCCTAGAGAACAGGCAAGGCAGAGAAAGGGGGGTGTAACAATGATTCCTTCCCAAGCAGCCCTTCCTGCTTCTTCCTAATAAAGCAACCGTGAGTTCTGGGTATCATCAAGAGGAGGCAAAGTGACAAACAAATAGAAGAAAGAAGGGAGGACGCAGACTGTTCATCACCTGTGGTGTGCCAGTCCCTGTGCTAAGGGATAGAGAGACCATTATAAATGCCATGGTCCTGCCCTCACCAAACTCCTGGTCCACATGCAAAGGGGAGACTGGGAGTGAAAGCTGGACCATGATTTACACCTATCCAGACAGTTTCCCTTAGCACTTCCTGGAATATAAAGAATTTTTTTTTTTTTTGTGGTACGCGGGCCTCTCACTGCTGTGGCCTCTCCTGTTGCGGAGCACAGGCTCCGGACGCACAGGCTCAGTGGCCATGGCTCACGGGCCCAGCCGCTCCGCGGCATGTGGGATCTTCCCGGGCCCGGGGCACGAACCCGTGTCCCCTGCATCGGCAGCTGGACTCCCAACCACTGTGCCACCAGGGAAGCCCTATAAAGAATTTTTGACTATCTTATGGAATCTCTGTGTTGCATGGGTACCATTACTATCCCCATTTTACAGAGGAGAAAACTGAGGCTCAGACAGGTTAAGTAACCTGTCCAAGGTTACTTTACTGATAAGGGACAAAACCAGGGCCGGAATGCAGATCTTCCAACTCCAACTTGGAAAAGTTCCATATTCCCACCTGCACTCATCTTCTCTCCTCCACCCAACAAGTCCTCAGTGAAATCTCACTATTGAGCTCCTGGCAGAGTCTATGGGTCCTTGTGCCATGTCTAAAGACAATAACTACTTCTCTTTCCACAAGGCTCCATGTAGACTGAAGAATCATTAATTAGATGTGCTGGAAATCCACAGTCCACCTTCAAGGGCAGCCTTCAAGTAGAGTCCTCAGGGCCATTAATTATTAGCCTGTTTCCATTTTCCATTGTGGAGTACGATTCTCAATACACCTACAACCTGGATGAATTATTTAACCTAAGTTACAGAGACAAAAGAAAACCTGTCCACCATCAACTGGCATGCATATGTGAGCTGTGATTCATGTAATTAGTATCATGCCTAGAACAGTGTAGATACTTAGAAAATAGTGGTTTTATATGGGATGAATAAATAAAAGGCTTACTGCCAAGATATTTACTCAAAGTGGAAAACCTCAGTGGCTCAAGTAGGCATATTGTTCACATCATACCAAAAAAAACAGCCTCACTGATTTTTTTTTCCCCCAATGGAACTGGCCCGGTGTTGAGTGTGTATCTGGGACAATTAGAGATTATGTGGGATTTTAGATTTGGTACGTGGCCCAGTTAATGCACATGACCTCTAATTACTGTGTGGGATAGTGAGAAAAAAATCCAAGGGTTATAGACTCAGAAGATTTGTGTTAAATCCTAGTTCTGCCTCCTACTTGGACCAATCATTTAATTTCTTGGAGCCCCAGTTTCCTCCTCTGTAAATGGAGATAACATCAACAGAGAGCTCAAGTATTGGTTGGTGAGTATATGCTGGCAATGACTGTGGAAATGCACTGTCCACCATCACCTGGGATGCAAGTGTGAGCTGTGATTCATGTAATTAGTCACCTGTGTCCTCATCAACGTTGAATGAGTGGAACAAACAGCCGGCTTTCTGATTATGGTGTTAATAATCATGAATAGTAATTAATTGGAAGTGGCTTGGGTCCTTGCTCAGGTATGTCACCCATCGAAACTGGAGGAAAACCTCCCTGAGTGCTGTTGGAAGGCCATGTGGATTCCATTCGAACTTTGGGGCCCCCCATGGTTATTTTGGAATCATCACCGGCTGAAAGCATCTGAGCGAAGAGCTTTGATATTCTCCCGCACAATGTGTTCAATCAGAGGATAAGGGACAACTGACTTCCCTGAAGCCAAACCAGAGCTGTGTGCTGAGTTGCAGTTTGCCTGTGTGTTCAGATTCTTTTCTACAGTTACCTCCAAGTGGGAGATGAAATGGGTGCTTCTGACCCTTAACAGAACCCTACTTGCTGAAGGGTAGCCAGAAAATGAGGAGGAGCTGTCATCCTCCTGGGGTTTGTTCTAACACCCCTTTCTCTTGGCAGACATATGGGTGAAGAACTCTGCCACAAAGTCTACAACAAGACAAGTTTAGGGAGTGGAGACAGGGTTTGACCAAATCCGTGCCCTCCAATACCTCATTTTGAGGAAATTGGGCATCAGAATAGAATAAGAACAGAGCAGACATATCCCAAGATGTAAGCCCCCTCCTTATTTCTATTTAAAAAGTTAACCTTTAATCTCCTTTGTACCTCGCGTTTTCTTTTCCATAGAAGCTTTGTCTTTGCTATCATTTCAGCAGTTTTTATCCCTGCTAGCTGCTAGCTGTGCTCCACTCCATCAGGCTAACCTGGATGATGCGTGAGCTATTAAGAGAACACACTGTTTCCTTGGGGAGTCATTTATTCCCATGATCACTGATAATAGAAAGTCCTTTTCTGGGCTTGATGCTAATGACTTCTCAATCCAGACTGGGTGCATTTTCTCCAATTGTTGGTTATTCTCGAGCTATCACCGCAGCCTTGTGGAAGCCAGGATGGAATATGCTTCGTGGATCCATTCTGTGCTCTGTTTTGTTGATTGTCAGCAAGGTGGATAAGGTAGTAGAAGTGAATGGGTGTTGGATAATCCTATTCATGAATAGACAAAGAAAACATGAAGTGCTTCTATTTTCCTTCTTGTTTGGAATTCGGAATGGATTGATAAACAAACAATGAGAAGGTGTCACTAGACTTTACCACTTCCCAATTCAAATCTAAATTTGAAAAGTGAGATTTCTCATAGGCACAGTGAGAAATATTTTTTAACTCCTTAAATGTTTAAATTTGAGTTAATATTATCCCTCATACACTGTTTGTTCCTCAGGGGAGCCATATTGTTTCTGTCAGCTCAGCTGAAAGTTCTGGAATTTTCTATGACTCTTTCTTTCTCATTCTGCATATATGGTGTCTAATTCTTCTACCTGTGTTTTTGTAGTTCTTAATTATTTTTGCCTTCTAATTTCTACCTACCTAGGTGTGATCACTATTATCTTGCTTTGAGTCACCTGAAAGGGCTTGTAACTGATCACCGTGGCCCCAAGCTCACTTGACTTCAGTCAGTCCTGGATCCAATTTTGAGATCAGTGTTCTGAAAGCAACATACCATTCCCTGCTCCAAACCATCACTGACTGCTCCTTTATAGTAAATAAACGCCATGTGAGATTTAAAGTCATTTGTAACCTACCCCAACCTACTCAGACCTTTCCAAGACTTTTCCCCTCCATTCCCTTTAACATCCAGCCACACTGATTCAGTCATCCCTTAAAATAGCTTTCTACTTTTTGTCTCCACCTCTATGCCCATTCTGTTACCTCTTTCTGGCCTTCCATACCTTTACATCCTAATGTGTACTTTTGAGTGCCTCTTTTTAATTCTTTAATAGTCAACGCAGACTGGACTTCCCTGGTGGCGCAGTGGTTAAGAATCCACCTGCCAATGCAGGGGACATGGGTTGGAGCCCTGGTCCGGGAAGATCCCGCATGCCACACAGCAACTGAGCCCATGCGCCACAACTACTGAGCCTGCGCTCTAGAGCCTGCAAGCCACAACTACTGAGCCCACATGCCACAACTACTGAAGCCTGCACACCTAGAGCCCGTGGTCTGCAACAAGAGAAGCCACCACAATGAGAAGCCCGCTCACCGAAACAAAGAGTAGCCCCCGCTCACTGTAACTAGAGAAAACCCGTGAGCAGCAATGAAGACCCAACACAGCCAAAAATAAGTAAATAAATTAATTAATTAAAAAAAAAAAGTCAATGCAGAATGATGTATCATAGTCATATGCATATCTTTTTTGTCTCCCCACTGGACAATGAGATCATAAAGGATAGAGCTATGCCTTATATATCTTTACACTCTCCACAATGCTTAACATAATATAATGCCTTATCATGGGTTCCATCCCTGGTCGGGAAACTAAGATCTTGCATGCCACCGTGGCACAGCCAAAAACAAACAAACAAAACCAAAACAAACATAATAACTTATACAGAATACACTGTCAATAGGTATATTTACTGAATGAATGAATGTGTAAATAGAGACAGAATCAACATATTGTTTAGACTTTGGACTACATCATACCCTGAAATATAGTGAATGGAAACATTTGCAAAATGAATTGATATTTTCAGTGCGCAATAGAATTGAGAATCTTAAATCTTTCTAGTCTCATCAAGGCCAGAGCTCCCTACTGTTCTCTTGCTTAATCCTTCCTCATTTTCATTTCCTTGGACCCTTACCCCTTCACCATCTCAGAAATACAACGTGCTATATAGAAAAAAATTTAAAAGCTGTTGGCATTTAAAGATTTGTGGCAGTTAAATCCCTTCTCCATAACTCTGCCAAACTGTCTCAACTATTCAAACACAGCCTGTAAATAAAGACGACTCTTTGTGATCAGATAATGGGCAAAACCATGCAGTGGGTCACTCTAGCCAAAGCCATCACTGAAACAAGTCAACAGTCTCCTGGAACCTTATCCTTTTTGCTGCTTTTACATTGACATCCCCACATTCTAGAAAACTGGCCTCCTCCTGATGTTTTGGAAGAGTGCAGGGTCCTACAGTGCAGTTCCAGTAGTCACTGGGACATGTATGGACATCTGTACAAGGGTATATTATACGTGAAAGCATGGCTCTTTTCATGTATGGGTTAGTTTTACCCCAAAGTTTCCAAGATCTTTTGAGGCAGAAAGAAAATGCAATTCTCAATTTATTCCTGCTTTAAAAAAGGGACTGAGTCCAAGGACTCCGAGGTTTGGTTTGGATGAACACCCAGAAGTTGGGATGACTATCTGAAGCTCTTGCATCTGCAAATTTGGGCTGGATCAACTGAGGACAGGCGTTGTCATGACATTTCCAATACTCCACAGTGCCATTCAGGCTGGAAAGGGGCATCTCCTTCACCATAATACATTAAAATTTGGGGAACTTGAAGAACAAACAGGAAAAGTAGGGAGAGAAGAAGGGAAAGTTTGATTTCTTTAAGTACTGACAGTCTTTCATTGTCTCCAAAGTTGTGATTATACTGCTTATAGCTGGGTCAGGCTATGACATACAACTGTTATGGGTTAATAATGGGCAACTTTACAATAGATCTGCAGATCCACAGAACTTGAGAGCTAAAGGAGGACCTTGGGGACCTTCTAGTCAAACCATCTTTTTATACAGATTATAAAGCTGAGGCTTGGAGAGAAGAAATGGCTTGCCAAGGACGCAGAGAGTAGAGCTGGGATTCATTCCAGAGTCCTGACATTTAGTCAACATGGTTATTCTAAATCATTACCCAGTCAGTTCTATTGTAGCACATCTAGATGGATTCAATGGGCTGTGATCAGAGTAAGGCTGAGTTTTACCGAAGTTCTCATTTTTATTTAAACTGACTTGATTTTTGTCAATTTATTTGTCGAATGAGGGCTTGAAGGGTGGGATGGATTAATAAAGGATGGGAGCTTTCAGCAGGGCCCAGTAGGACAGTCATTGCTGACATTCTTTTGCTGGGAAGGAGTAGTATTGAGAGTTCTGAGCCTTCAGGGGAAATGCTTTCCTTCGTAGTGGAATATGGCCTCCAAAGATTGGAGGAAAAAAGCTCATTTAACCAGAATCCAATTTAGGAAAGCATATGTCACCAACCAGAGAACTAACCAACCAACCAGCCAACCAGGAAATAAAGGAAATGGCACAGGGTGCCTGGAACCTTTCATCGAGCAAGGGCTGGAAAGTTGGGGAGTCTTGAGTCCAAAGCAAGAAGAGAGTTGCAGGCAAAAGAGTTGGCCAGAGGGTCCCCAAAGGCAAGTTGCTTCTGCACATAAACCTGTGGTGAAAGCCATATTTTAAAGCTCCTTCATGCGCTTCATTTTTGGTTTCTAATAGTTTCAGAATCTTCTTGATGGAAGAAATTTTATGTGTTTGCGAAACTCAGTTTTCTAATTTACCGATGCAGTGTATCTTTCAAATCTTACTAGCCTGAAAAATTAGATTTACACACAGGGTTATTAGTGATGTTTAAGTCTATCATGATAAAAAATCACACAGCAGGAGGAGCAAATTTGAAACAATCCTAGACAAGTGTGTTGAAGTCCACCCAAGATGAAGACTCTTTAACTATAGACCTTGCACAAGAAGGGAATCAGGATTACTTAGTTTAGTTAACTGCCTTAAGGTAAGTAAGGCATTTTTACCTCTTCCCCTATATTTTTTTTTTTAAATTTGGGAGTGATATCAAATGTATTAGATGATTGATTCAGTATCCAAGAAGTCTCAAGTCTGAAGCTGTGAACAGAGAAGTTAACTAACACAAAGACGTAAAGCAGTATGTCCTTTGATCAATGATCAAGGTTCTAATATACTGCATGATTTTACTGTGGAAAGTCAAATTATACACTAATTAATCCACTTATGACTTGAATAGGAAGTGGACACATATTTATGGAAAAAGAGGGAAAATTTTAGTGATTATAGCCTTAAAAGTTTCTTCCTAGGCAAAAGTCTCAGACAGTTCATGAAAGAGATAGATTGTAAAGCTTAGGGGCCAGAATGGGTCCACTGAGACCTGGTCGTGCTAGACTAACTTCTTTTTCAAAACAGGTTAACAGGGGAAATGCTATAGACATAATGTGTCTGCATTTCAGTTTTTCCGATGTGTCTGTACTTCACTGAAGACTACAGAGTCCTACAGACGGAAGGAATGATAGGCATAATGTCATCCCAAGCTTTTCTGATCTTATGAAGATGATGGTAGCTGATGCTACAATTAAACTAGACAATAGATAATCAGTGACCACTCTCAGAACTGATTAATGCATGGATGGAAACCTGGCACTCTATAGGATGCTTTTCTTGGTAGTTTCCAGTTTAACATTTTATATTAGAAAATTTGTTGAGCAGTATTATACATGGCAATTCGGGGTTGGTATCCAATAAGGTGATAAAGGAATCAGTAGCTGAGATTTCCCCAAGTCTGAAACCATGGGTGAAATATTGAAAGACATGTAATAGGGATAGATGTAAAGTGCTGGGGAAAATATTGAAGGTAGAAGGTGGGAAAGAAATGGCTGACATAGCAGACAGCACAGTGTGATGGCTCATTTTATCAACTTGACTGGGCAATGGGGTGACCACATATTTAGTTAAAAATTATTTCTAGGTATGTCTGTGAAGGAGCTTCTGGTTGAGATTAACATTTAAGTCAGTAGACTGAGCAAAGCAGATTACCTTCCCCAGTGAGGGTGGGCCGCATCCAATTCATTAAAGGCCTGAATAGAATAAAAAGCTGAGTGAGAAAGAATTCTCCCCCTCTGCTGGGCTGTCTTTGAGCTGGGACGTCAGTCTTCTGCCTTCAGACTCGGATTCAGACTGGAACTTAGACCAATGGCTCTCCTGTTTCTCAGGCCTTTGAATTTACACTAGAACTATGCCATCAGCTCTCTCCCTCCACCCTGACTAATAACAGCTCCCTCCTTCACACACACAAAAAAAGACAGGTGGAGAGGTGGAGGATGCTAAACTTTGTATAAGTCAAGAGAGTCAATGACTAGAGCACATCTTTGGTCTAGAACAAGCAAGGCAGTATCTTACTTATTACTCTGATCAGATTATAGAGTATCATGTTCAGTCCTGGTAATCCCAGTATAGGAGGAAAAAGGTCAAGCAGGAGGAAGTCCAGAAGGAAACAACCTAGGCAGATGACGCATCCAAAGTCATGCCAGTAAAAAATAGTCCAAAGAACTGAGGGTGTTCTTTCAGGGAAAACATTTCAGGGAAGGATATAACAGCTGACTTCAAGTTCTCAAACTGCTATCAGCCAGAAAATGAATGATACTCCTTCAATGTGATTCCAGGCAGCAGTGCCATAGAATGAACATTTTAAGGACAAAGAATTTAGCCCAATCTAAGGAATCACTTTCTAAAGATGGACTAGACTGAAATGAGAGTATAAGCTTTCTTCATGGAATCCATGTGACATTAAGTGCTGGGTAGCTTGGGTTTCCTGGTAAGAGTAAGATTGGCATCAGTTATCTTGAAGATGCTTTTCAATGCTTTTTTAATCTATGAAATTGCTTTTCGTAGGGAAAGTGATGGTTAGTCAAGCAAATAGTATAATGTGATAAAATACTATTTAATAGAAGACACTTTTCAAAGGACTTAATTCATTTATAAGCAAACTGTTAACATCCACTTTCTGAAGTAGGTTCCCTATGAAACTTTCTGTGTGAATACTTTTTAGTTACTTCAGTTTAAATGCCTATGTCTTTTTGAAAGTAACATTAAGGATTAAAAAAATACTGTAACACAGATTTTTCACTAATTCAAGCATTAAAAAAAAAATTAGCCTGAATGAATCCCACTGTTTTGAACACGTGAACGACAGGTACTAGAGAAAAAGTAATAATAAAAACAGCAGCTTAGCTTGGTTGAAAGTGCTTACCATGTGCTGGTTATGGTTTTAAGCATGCATTCATTCACTGACATGAATTTACTCTCTTAATCTTCATAGCAACGACATGAAGTAGCTACAATTATTATTTCCATTTCTACAGATAAAGAAACTAAGCCATAGGGAGGTTAAACAATTTGTCGCAGGATATACTGTTTCTTTAAAAACTTTTATTTTATTGAAGTATAGTTGATTTACAATGTTGTGTTAGTTTCTGGTGTACAGCAAAGCGACTCAGCTTTATATATATACATATATTCTTTTTTAATATTCTTTCCCATTATGGTTTATTACAGGATATTGAATATCATTTGCTGTGCTGTACAGTAGGACCTTGTTGTTTATCCATTCTACGTATAATAGTTTGCATCTGCTAATCCCAAACTCCCAGTCCATCCCTCCCCCACCCTCCTTTCCCCTTGGCAACCGCAAGTCTGTTCTCAATGCCTGTGAGTCTGTTTCTGTTTTGTAGATATATTCACTTGTGTCATATTTTAGATTCCACATGTAAGTGATATCATATGATATTTATCTTTCCCTTTCTGACTTACTTCACTTAGTATGATAATCTCTAGATGCATTCATGTTGCTGCAAGTGGCATTATTTCATTCTTTTTTTATAGCTGAATAGTATTCCATTGTACGTATCAGGATGTATTGTTAATCAGAAGCAAAGCTAGAATTCTTTTTTCTTTTTTTTTCAAAGCTAGAATTCTGATTCTAGAGTCTACATTCTTATTACCACAATATTTCTTTTAAGGAAATTTTCGATTTTACAGAGTTGCATGTAAAAGTAAACCTTGGAATCTCTGCATGTGTTCCTTGGACACCCTACACGTGGGCAGCCTCATAAAAAGTATCAACTGCGATGGTAGACAAATGGTTTCGTTGCTTGAGCTCACACTTCCATTGAGACAGGTATGCAGGTCGAACATCCCTGTGATCTAGTAATTAGTTGATGTTTCTAAGTAATCCCCAAAGAATATTGCCTTGGCAGGCTGCAACTTGAACTTTTTGGGTGCTTTGCTTCTAATATTGCACCGATTAGAACTCATCTGAGCTGCATCTGTCTTGGGAAATTTGACTTCATTAGACCTGAACTCAGATCCTAACTCTGTTTCTTACAAGGTATATGGATTGGGGCAAATTAACTATACCAGGTGACAGCTTCCAACTTGTGAAATGGATACCTACTTTGCAGAGTTTTGGTGAAGAATCCATGAGGTGTTATGTATAAACTTCCTTGCAAAGATGTGACACATAAAATAAGTATTCTAGAAGTGGGACTTCTTTTTTTTTTATTTGATAAATGCTATATATTCTACTTAAAATTTTTTCGATACTGCTGGTTGAGGGAAAAGTTTCTCCTTGTAATCTGAGTTTCTGTTTGAAGATAAGAATCACATTGAGAATGGCTTCCAAATAGTTCGTCAAGTTTAAATAGGCTCCTGTGTGCCTCCAGTGGGGAGTTAGCTGCATTCCAATGCCATGTGTAACTGGGGATTTTTCATGCTTTACACAAACATTACAGTGCATCTTAAATTTCCCCCATTATAGGTATTAATGATATGATTGTGTTGTAGACCTGGCCATGTGAAATATACTTTCCATGAGGTGCCCAGGCTTTCCACAAACATATTGGGCACCTATTGTGTTCTTGCCTCAGAGTAATATGAGTATTATGCTTATGGAGTAGGCAAAAGCTCTAGAATACAATGTAAAAAAAGGTTACATTACAAAGTGCTTTGCAAACATGGAGAATAAATAAGGGCAGAAGAAGGGAAATCCTTCTACCTACAACAAACTCACGTATTGTGTGTGGTTCATGACATAGATGTATATATTTGTCAAAATTCATCAAATGATACACCTAAGATTCGTACATGTCACTGTATAGAAATTTTACCTTATTTCCAGTGCTTTCTAATGTACTCTTCATCTGAGTTCTTTAGCTCTAAAATTTGTTTGGTTCTTTTTCAGAGTTTCAATCTCTTTGGTAAAGTATTCCTTCTGTTAATTTTCTCCCCGAGCTCATGGTACATCTTTCTGAGGTTTCTTGTAGCTTGTTGAGTTTCTTCGTGACAGCTATTTTGAATGCTCTATACGTTTTAGCAATATGCCATAACGGAAAGTTTGGTTTCTGGAGAACTGTCATTCTCTTTTCCCAAAACACTAATTCATAAAGATATATGAACCCCTATGTTCATCACAACATTATATTTTTTAACATTTTCAAAAATTAATAAACTCTATTTTTATGGAAGTTTTATATTAACAGCAAAATTGAGCAGAAGGTGCAAAGATTCCCATTTACCCATATGTGCCCAGCCTCCTCCATTACCAACATCCCTCACCAGGGTGGTACATTTGCTACAGTCCATGAGCCTACAGCGACACATCATTATCACCCAAAGGCCATAGTTTAATACATTAGAGTTCACTCTTGGTATTTTACGTACCATGGGTTTGGACAAATCATCACAGCATGATTTACGATAGCCAAGATATAGAAATAATCTAAGTGCCTATCAGTGCATGAATGGATAAAGAAGATGTGATGTGTATGTATACACACACACACACACACACACACACACACACACACACTAAAATACTACTCAGCAGTAAAAAGAAGAGAAATCTTGCCATTTGTAACAGCATGGATGGACCTTGAGGGTATTATGCTAAGTGAAATAAGATGGAGAAGACAAATACTGTGTGATTTCACTCATGTGGAATATAAAAAAACAACCAAACAAAGTCAATGAACAAACCAAACCAAAACAAACATGTAGATACAGAGAACAGAGTAGTGGTTACCAGAGGGGTTGGGGGTGGAGGGAGGGTGAAATATGTAAAGGGAGCCAACTATATGATGATGGATGGAAACTAAACTTTTGGTGGTAAGCATGCTATAGTGTATACAGAATTAGAAATATAATGTCGTGCACAAGATGCTTATATAATTTTATAAACCAATGTTACTTCAAAAAATTTAATTAACTAAAAAATTTGACCTTAAAAAGAAAAGAGAAAACACTGAATTTTAAGCTTCTCTTTCTTCATCAATGAAACCAAAACCTGGAGTCATATTTGCAAAGCATAATGCCTGGAGATAGCAGTGTTCTGTTAGGGACAGCAATCCTTCAAAACAGGAACTTTTCTCCAAAACAAAGAGGTCATATACTTAATATATAAAAAGCTCACGCAACTCGCTAATAAGAAACCACTGAAACTTCAATAGAGAAATGGGAAAAAAAATAAGTGAACTTAAAAGTTTAAAAAGAACTATACATAGCCAGTAACCATGAAATAATTTTCCAACTCATTTCTAAAATAATGATAAAGTAATCTCTTCTGAGGACTTACAAGGTTTATATGCATAATCTCAATTAATATAGATGATTAATAAACTTGCCGAACAAATTCAACCTCACCAGTATTTTAAAAAGGACAATTAAAATAATAACTTACAGTTTTTTCTAACAAAATAATGAAGTTTAAAAAAGTATAACAGGGCTTCCCTGGTGGCGCAGTGGTTGAGAGTCCGCCTGCCGATGCAGGGGACAGGGGTTCGTGCCCCGGTCCGGGAAGATCCCACATGCCGCGAAGTGGCTGGGCCCGTGAGCCATGGCCGCTGAGCCTGCGCGTCCGGAGCCTGTGCTCCACAACGGGAGAGGCCACAACAGTGAGAGGCCCACGTATCACAAAAAAAAAAGTATAACAGTGCTGGGTAGAGTGTGATTGAATAATCACTCTCAAATATTTCCAGTGGGATATAATTTATTACCACTTTTTGGAAAGTGTTTTTGCCATATGGATTAAGAGTTTAAAAAGGAAATATACTCTTAGAATTAGTAATTCCACTCTGGGATCTTTTATAGGAAGTAGTCAAAAGTATACAAAAGTGCAACTATAAAAATGTTCATGCCGGACTTCCCTGGTGGTGCAGTGGTTAAGATTCCGCACTTCCACTGCAGGAGGCATGGGTTCGATCCCTGGTCGGGGAAGTTCTGCATGCCGCATGGTGCGGCCAAAAAAAAAAAGTTCATTCCAACATTCTTTATAATTTCAGTACAACTGAAAACAATCTGAACATCTACTATAAAAGGTTGGTAAATGGCTTAATGGAGTGTACTCACATATTGGAGTAATGGAGCCCTGTCCATTTCCCTTCCTGGGGTCCCTAATTGTCATCCGATCACTGATCAAGGTACCTGAGGGGTCCAAAGAGAGGGGAACCTTTCATCTTCTTGTTCTGCCCTGGAGAGTAGGGAAACATTTAAGGCCAGATTTACAGGTTGTCTTCTAAGCTTTTGTGCATTTCCAAGGGACAGAAACGTCTTACAGGGAGAAAGGCTGATGGTTAGGCAGGCATATTTTCATGTATTTCCTTTATCAGTCCCTTTCTCCTTCTTTTCCTCGTTCTGTCATCCTTTCCCTTGTCACTTCCTCTCCCATCTTTCTCCTTACCAGGTTCTCCGGGCACTGAATGAATCCTAGGACTTAGGAGAGGGCGCCTGGTCTCTGTCTATATGAGGAAAGCACGTGGGTTATTGCAAATGTTGGGACCCCTTCCTTGTGCTCCTCCAGGCCCCTGTACACAGTCCTGTCACTCTGTATTGTACTACCTGCTTACTTGTCTGCTTTTTCCACTAATTCCTCGAGGACAGGAATATTGCCTTATTCATCTTGGCGACCCTAGATTTAATATATGAAATTAAATATGTTAATTTCATATATTAAATTGAGAGATTAGATAAAATAGTGGTTTAGTTCTGTATTCAGACTACCTGGGTTTTCATCGTGGCTTTGCCATTTCTTAGCTGTCTGACTTTGATAACACGCTTATCTGTATCTCAGTTTCTTTATTTGTAAAATGGGATTCATCAAAGCTTCTAAACTTACGAAGTGACTGTATTAAACGCGTTAATACACGTCAAGTTCTCAGAACAATGCCTAGAGGACTGTAAATCCTCAGTAAACGTTGGCTGATATTAATATTCACATTTCATAGCAATTATTCTTTTTATAGAAAAATTGCTCTGTTGAGATAAACATAGCCTTCCTGGTCAATGAGTTCTAATCACCAGATAATCAATAAGTTTGCCTTGGGGACACAAACGCACATTATTTATCACTTGGAGTTCATTCCAAGTGTTTGCCACGATGTCTGGTAAATAGTAGGTGCTCATTACGTGTTCAATGAGTAGATAAAAATATGGATCGGTGGTAGACATAAAAAGGGGAGAAATTTGTAGCTGCTGTAACAAACATAGTGCCTCGTTTTTGGTGTCTCAATGACTGTGGAAGTTCTCTGGTTTGAAATTGGACATATCCCATCTTTTAGGGGGAGGCCACATGGCTTAATGGGAAGAGGCAAGGGGATGGAGTCAAGTGATTTGGCTCTAAACTGGGCTGTGCCACTTAGTAGCTGTGTGACTTCAGACAAGTCAACTGCTTTGGTCCTCTGTGTTCTCTGTAAGATAAGGTTAACATTCCGCACCTCTTGGAGCTGTTATCTTATTGCTGTTATTGTTGTCTCACTTTGTTTTTTGTTTTGTGTGCACAGTCTTTATTTCAAAGATTTGTTAAAATACCATTGGTTTATTCCTCAGGGCAAGCGCAGTGTCCATGCTCTGCAGAAACTTAGGAACTGTTACAGAACTTTACAGAAAAGAGGACAACACTTTAGCTGAAGCCTGCCTGCTGACCATGGAACTAAATATGATCAGGTGTGTAGATCACTTACTATAGTGTATGTATGTATGTATGTATGTATTTATTTGGCTGTGTTGGGTCTTCGTTTCTGTGTGAGGGCTTTCTGTAGTTGCGGCAAGCAGGGGCCACTTGTCATCATGGTGTGCGGGCCTCTCACTGTCGCGGCCTCTCGTTGCGGGGCACAGGCTCCAGATGCGCAGGCTCAGTAGTTGTGGCTCACGGGCCCAGTTGCTCCGCAGCATGTGGGATCTTCCCAGACCGGGGCTCGACCCCGTGTCCCCTGCATTGGCAGGCAGATTCTCAACCACTGAGCCACCAGGGAAGCCCACTATGGTGTATTATAGTTACTCTTATTTCAGACCGTTTTATGTTGATTCACAGGCTCAGTGGTGAGGCTCCTGAAATCTAGTTTTCTGTCTGATAAACAGTGAAGATTGGTGGTCATGAAGCTCTCAGAGGTGACATGTAACCAAGAACAGGGAGGTTACTCAAATCAGGGCAGTTATTGAAGATCAACATGGAAAGAAAATTTGTTACATATGGACTTAACGGAAAGTACGCCCTAATTTACGTCAAGCTAATCCACGAAGCTGCTCCTGGGAGTATGTCTGGAATTGTCTGTGTGATGCATTATATCAGAGATTGTATTCTGATTATATTCCTTTAATTCAATCAAAGGGGTTGCCTTGGGCTGACCTGTAGTAGATTGTGACATCAAATCATTGTCTGGAGCTAATACACAGAATACAAATGGGGTTTTGTCTTTTGACTTAAGAAGCAGAAACATTTTATTGAGAATATCTGCAACAAGGCTGTTATCTAGAATTGTTTGGCTATTTGGAGTGTCCAGGGCTGTCTAGGCGGGATTCCGATTTGCAGTTTTTGCTTTCATCAAATACTTCTGTAAGCACTCACTGTGTGCCAGGAGATGTGTGAGGTGCTAGGGACCCAAAGATGAACAAAATACTGTCATATTCTGGCTTGAAGGAGCTCACCCTCATGGAGGAGAAAAACGTTAATTTTTAAAAATGTAGTTGTATCCATGTTCTAGCAGAGATGTGTGGAAAGTGCTGTGAGGCACAGAAATAGGAGTAATTATTCATCCTGGAGCATCACAGAGAAGGTGGGACTTTGGGTGGCTCTTGAAGGACAAGTGGGGGCTGACCAGAGAAATAAGAGAGGGGTGTCATTCCGGAGAGAGAAAAGAACACTGGCTGAAGGAGCATGGCGTGGAGACATCCACCACGTGGGTGGTCGGAGCCCAGAGAACGTGGTGGAGCGGTGAGAGAAGGGTGAGGTTGTTACTGACCAGGGTTCTTGGCCTTCCCCAAGAAGGGCCTTCCTCTTAGGAATTGATAAGAGGCCAGACAAGAAATTCAGGCACAGCTTTACTGGGGCCCCAGTGCAGAAGGGGGGGAGCGAAAACAAGTAACAGGTTCCCTCGCTCTGTCCCTGAGGGTGGGGTGAGCTGCTTCCTTATACAAGGTGAGGGTGGGGGTGTGTCCAGGGGTTGGGCTGAGGCGGGGCTTAGATGGTTTGCCCACCCCTTTGGTGGTGTTGAGTGCAGGGGGCATGTGCAGTACCCTGCTTTTGCCCCCGACACCCTGTTTTTGCTCCTGGCTCTTCAGAAGTGGCAGTTGAGTTTTTGGAAATTTTCTGTCTTGTCCATAATTTGCCCCAAATGCCCATGCACGCAGTTATTTTTAGTCCCCCATAGTTTCTATGTATTTCGTTACTCGAGGAAACATTTGTCCTGGTGCAAGCAGTGCAGCAAAGGGTCCCAGGTCCCAGTTCCCAGTCTGTCTCAAGGTCACACTGTTGAAGACCTCAACAGGTGACTTTTTTGAAAGTTAAGAAATAGGACTCTAAAATGACGTAAGTAATCAAAGTCTTGTTTACTGCAAAATCTAAAAAAATACTGCAAAGTTGCCTGAAGTGAAATGGTAAAGTTCTGTTTTTCCTCCCCTGCCAGGTTCCAAATCCCACTCCCAGAGAGAACCGTGATTGACAATATTTTTAATAAATGCATCCGTAGGTTTTCTATGCATCTATGACCCATATAGGTGCAGTATGTGTGCATTCGAAAACACATTTTTCCAAAAATGGAATCAATATTTATGTACAATTTGCTTTATTGTCCATGTAAAATTAGATTTTTAGACATCATTCCACATCAGTCCATTTATTTCTGTCTTATTATTTTGAATGGCTGTATGGTAGTCCATCGTCTAGGGGGGGGCTGCAACTCTGGAAATTTCCACTGACTTTCTTAGATCTCAAGTAAAGATAGAAGATAATATAGATAATCATTCAAAATATACTTTTGGGTTAAAACCATCCTGCTCGTGGGAGGGGTAATTGTCCTCCCAGGTCTCCTAGAGTTACTCATCTCCACAGAAGTACCATGCTATTTGGTTTGAACAGGGGTTCTCAGCATTTTTCTGTTCGTAGGATTGTTGCAGAGGAGTTGGCGCTGAGAGCTAGATGTTGAAGCATCATCAGAGGCTCATCAGGCAGGAAAGCTTAACTCTGCTCTGAGCTGAATGCCGCTGGGCTGGATTCAGGTGGGTGGGTGACTGTTTTTCTCATTTTAATCTGTTAGTCAACACACAAGTTTTGAATACTTGTGCCCAGTATCAAGCAGCAGGGAAAACATGATTCCTGCCTTTGAATAACTTATTATCTGGTTAGAGAAACAAGACTCATGAAGTAGTTAGTGTGATCCATTAAGCTGTATGTAAGTGGTGTTGAATTATGTCCTATAGAAAAGCGCTGTAGCCACCGCAAAGAAGGATGAGATGAGTGTGGGCTAGGGTAATCAGGGAGGTCTCTCTGGGTTGCGTGAGATGTGAATGGACCTAGGAGGATGAGTAGGACTCGAATAAACAGGATACTGAAGAGGGAATTTCCAGTCAAACCCAGTGCACGGTCATACCCATGCAGTTGATTGATAGGAATATTCAATCCAGTTGTTTGATTAAATAAAAGGAAAGGTCTACATTTTCTGTCTGTAGTCTTCAGACACCAAAGCATCCTACAATACTCCTTTGCTCATGAGTCACAAATTTCTCCTGGTGAATAAAGAAAATAATAGTCACTTCCTATCATGAAGATAAATTGTACAGCTCTGATACCGCTGATGGTTATGCCTCATCCCTCCTATTTTCAGGCATGTCATCACTTTTATTACCTCGGTTGCTGGAGAACTTTGATTCACTGCTGGTTCTAAAACCAGGGCAAGATGTTATGTTTGATTTTCAGATGTTTTGACAATAATCAGAAGATAGCCCAAGATTTATGAAAGAAGAACTGTCTAAAATGGATAGGATGCTGTTATGAACTCTGGTCCATTGAAAAACCATGGTGTTGGTGACTTCAGAAAAGCCTTTGAGTCCACCTTTACTCCAAGTATTTTCTCAGTGTTGTGTTCCCAGGGGATACCTCAATCTTCCGTAGGTTTCCCTAGATGTGTGTCTTAGAGATTTCTCTCTTAACCCAGGTTATGGGAAACCAAGGGAGGTTTTTAAATCTAAGTGGACAAAGGATCTGAGAGAATGAAGACTATCCTGGGAGTTAGAAGACCTGGTTTATATCCTTCATCTGCCATTTAATTTGCCTTATGATCCTGGGCAAGTTACTTCACTCACTTGGAGGGATTAATGTTGTGAAAATAAGAAATGTTGTTCAATGAGGCAGAATGCTTTCTCTAAAACCCTCTCAAAAACACAAGGTTGAACTAGCTCAGGTGTTCTTATCATAGGGAATTGTGGATGGACGTGAGGTCAGTCTTGAACCTCTTCAGTTTTATGCAAAATTTGGTGTACATGTGTATATTTCTGGAGAGAGACTCCATAGCTTTCATTAGATTTCGAGAGAAGTTCATGACTCCCCCAAAGTTAATCATTTCTGGATGATAGAAATTCTAAAGGCTTTCTAGGTTTGCAAATGTTATCCTTCTTTGATTTTCTATCTTTGTAGTAAGACTTATAGAGTAAATATTTTTACAGGGAGAGGACTGGCAGAAATCCCTTTAAATCACACTTTCTTCACTTTAATCTGAGGCTAATTTCATATCATGGAGGAATATATTTTACTAGAGAATTCTATGCATACCAAAGTCTTATAATTTTTGGTCTGTTAACCTTGGAGTTGTTTATATGCCAACAGTGTTTTTTATTGCATTATTAACACTGGCTACTCTAAATGACTCTGGGGAGAAAACATTGCTCCTTTGACCCAAGAGTCTTCCCCAGGGTTGTCTGCGATCTATCCCTGAATTAAGAAGTTAGGTATTCCAGGGGAAACATTTATTCACTATCTTACTTTACTTTCCTGACAAAATATCTTTTCTGAGTCGTTTACTCTTATTTCCTCAGTGTTTACATTTTTAGATGGTCACTATAAGGCTGTGCCTTTGAACAAAGAATCTGTGTTTTCCATAGAAGCAGAATGAAGGCATTGTTCGGTGTTACCCAACGTCTCCTATATAAAAACCTCTCCTGTATAAATATAGTCAATAATATCCTTGGGGAAAAAGTCTTTGAAAAATGAATTAGTAAGCTTTCTATTAAAAGGTGACGTATGCAGTTTATTTCCCTTTTGGCTTTATCTGCCAGTACTCTCAGAGCTTGTCCACGCTCAAGTGTAATTTACAGGAGTTTATTCATTATAGGTATTTGCATGCCTCTATCTTCCTATATTCACTCCACTTTTATAATTTACAATTTTTGTGGATTATAAAATAATAAGTTTGCATTGAAAAAGATTGTACAGAAGAAAGTAAGAATCATGAGTACTCTCATCATTAGGAAAAACACATGTTAACTTTCTGGCTTCCAGTGTTTCTTTTATGCATAGGTACCCTTTACATAATGCTGCAAATTGTATACATACTGTTATATAAACTCCCTTTTTATTATATTAATATTTATAATATTAATATACTATGAGCGTTTTCCATTCCTATTTTCTTTTTTTAATTAATTAATTATTTTTTTAACATCTTTATTGGGCTCTAATTGCTTTACAATGGTGTCTTAGTTTCTGCTTTATAACAAAGTGAATCAGTTATATGTATACATATAACCCCATATCCCCTCCCTCTTGCGTCTCCCTCCACCCTCCCTATCCCACCCCTCTAGGTGGTCACAAAGTACCGAGCTGATCTCCCTGTGCCATGTGGCTGCTTCCCACTAGCTATCTGTTTTACATTTGGTAGTGTATATATGTCCATGCCACTCTCGCACTTTGTCCCAACTTACCCTTCCCCCTCCCCATGTCCTCAAGTCCATTCTCTATGTCTGCGTCTTTATTCCTGTCCTGCCCCTAGGTTCTTCAGAACCATTTTATTTTTAGATTCCATATATGTGTGTTAGCATATGGTATTTGTTTTTCTCTTTCTGACTTACTTCACTCTGTATGACAGTACCTAGGTCCATCCACCTCAGTACAAATAAGTCAATTTTGTTTCTTTTTATGGCTGAGTAATATTCCATTGTATATATGTGCCACATCTTCTTTTTAATTAATGTAATTTATTTTATTTTTGGCTGCATTGGGTCTTCGTTGCTGTGTGCGGGCTTTCTCTAGTTGTGGCGAGCAGGGGCTACCCTTCGTTGCGGTGTGTGGGCTTCTCACTGCAGTGGCCTTTCCTGTTGCGGAGCATGGGCTCTAGGTGCGCGGGCTTCAGTTGTTGTAGTGCACGGGCTTGGTTGCTCTGCGGCATGTGGGATCTTCCCAGACCAGGGCTCGAACCCGTGTGCCCTGCATCAGCAGGTGGATTCTTAACCACTGCGCCACCAGGGAAGCCCCCTATTTTCTTTAAGAGCATGAGTTTTGATGATAGTATGATGTTCTATAATAAAGATCTACTATTATTTTAAATAATTCTAAGGTTGACATCTTTATGCATAAATGTTTGTTCTCCTTTTTATTTACTTAGAATAAATATCCAGAAGTGGAATTACTAAACTTATTTTAAAGATTTTCATTAATATTGAAATTTTTCTTTCCATTAATGTTGCAGCAACTTATACTTCACACCAGCAGTGTTTGAGGGTAGCTGTTCCCTCACACCATTGTCAACACTGAGCAGGATTTTTTTCGATTATAAGAAAAATTAGAATTCATCGATTATGAATTCATCTAATAGAAAAAAAGATATATGATTGTTTGAGCTTACGTATCTTTGATTTTAGTATGATTTGATATTTTAAAACATTTTATCAACTATTTGGAGGTTTCTATATGTGTGAATTGTCTATTGTTGTCCTTTGTCTATTTTTCTGTTGAGGTATTGGCTTTTTTCCTCATTGTTTGGCAAAAGTTCTTTGTATATTAAGAATCATATCCTTTTGCCATCTGTCTTGCATATGTTTCTCCCATTTGTCAGTTGCTTGTCCACTGCTGTGAGAGGCATATAGTGCAGGGAGTACAAATAAAGACACCAGAGCTGAACTCTCTGGGTTCACAGCACAACTCAGAAATTACTTAATATCTCTGTTCATCTCTTTCCTGTCTCTAAATTGGGATCATAGTGCTATCTCTCTGATATGTCAATACTTGGAGCGGTGCCTGGCATATAATGTGCAGTCAGTTAACACTAACTAGTTTTATCAATCACAAATTTATTTTCAAATACTGTGTGTTCTATTGTACTGATTTCATAGTTGTCTTTTATCTTTTTTTGTGGGGGTGGAGGGATGAGGAGGGTGGGAGAATCAAAGGAAGGAAAAAAATGCGTGAGTCAATTCCATTAGCACTCTGTGACAGTTTTGTAAAGAACAAACGATACTTCTCCAATTCCAGGTTTGATTTCCACCCAAAATATATGTAGGTGCATAGAAAAAGGTAACTCGATAGACTTGGAATGTGCTGGTCATCAAACACATAGGCTTTTGCATCTGTTTAATTGTTTTGTTTTAAATGACAGATGATGTTCCAGTGACCTTTTCCTGTGAGGATCTCAGGACGTCCCACAGGTCTTTAATTTAAGCCTCATCTTTTCCATCCAGGAAATAATGCAAGTAGGGCTCTCTTGCTAAAGGGGAAGAAAATGACAGGTTTATTCATGAAGGAGCTGCCAGTTAGACATCTACCCCAGAATGACATAGAATAATTTGGCTTGAGACCGGAGACCCCACCAGCTGAAAATAAAACAAATTATATTCCAAATCTGATTTTGAAATGAGAAGTGAAGAGCCTCCAGTTTGAAAATAATCACATCCTCTGTATCTTCATCCTCCAAATGAGCACTCTCTTCCATTTTAGTCAGTCAGTGTGCAATGTTCCTTTTATTTCTGTTCTCCAAGTCTTGACATCACTAAAAATAAATGACTCAATTACACTTGTGCATAGGCAGCTGGAAAACTACCAAAATCTTCCCCAGCTCTAAACTGTGTAAACAGAGACACCAGAGGGGGGGGGGACAGAGAGAAAAAGGAAACAAAAGTGAAGAGTGCAAGAGAATTTTAAAAAGAAAAAGTTACACAAAAGAAGGTCCCAGGGAAGAGCGTGGAGTGTTTATTCCACGTCTTGGTTCCCGGTGGCACACTGCAGTCTATAAACCTCTGGATCCAGGAAGCAGACCAGGTGGAAAAAAAGGATCAAGAAATTTTATAAACACCTTGCAAATCAATGTGTCCGGCCAATACACATTCCAGCGCTCATCCTGGGAAAGTGTTGGCGGTTGCCTCTGGTCTGATGCCTCAGGATCTTGGGGGCCTCATCTAGAACTTGAGGACTAATGGGAAAAATGGAAACAGAATCCCAGCTGGCCAGCCAGCCCCAAAATACAACCACAAAACCCCATCAGTTTCCAAAGACTGGTCTTTTGTGGTGGCTCTTAGCTCACAAGGCACAATTACAAAAATGAAATGTTCCAAACGTCCTATACACCCACAACATTCTTTCTTTTATTTACAGTCTTGGGTGGAAGAATATACTTTGTCTCCTAGTGTCATTTTGCCAGGAAAGAAAAGCAGGTTTGGCCAGCAGAAAACCTGGTCGTCTTTATTCCTTCCTTCGTGTAACTCTGGAGAGGAAGGGAAAGGTCAGGTCAGCTGTGTGGCTCGGCTGCATCACCCTGTTGCTGAGCTGCGCGTTACCTACATGCTTCCAGGGGAGAACCTCGCTGGAGATGAAAGTAGGTCACCAGGCGGTGAAAGGGGCAGGAGACTTGACCGAGGATAATGAGATGCGAGAGCTGGGTTAAACCCAGGCCCTAGAGCCCTGGGTGCTTCCTCTCCACAAAGTTGGCCAGAAAGGAAAAGGCGAGGGTTTCTCCGTGACCTCGCTCTCCTTCTCCTGTTGTCTCTGCCCCTGCTGTGCTCTCGTTGCAATCAGTAAATGAAGTGTCTGTGGGAGCCAAGGAATCTGTGAAGGGACCCGCATGGGCAGTGGCAAAGAGCTTTCCTCTTTTTCCACACAAAGACAGGCCAAAGGGGAATGGTTTAAATTGCTTCCAGCAGGATTTAGGTTCTGCAGGAGGAAAATCTCTCTGAGTATGATGAGCCTCTGGAATGCATTACTAAGGGAAGCAATGGAATCCACTTCAGAGATCTCCGAGGACGCCGTGGAATGCTAATCTTTCCTTAATGGCTAATATTTTGGTGTAATCAGAGGCGGAGGCATGGATGAGCTTTTAAGTCCCTTTCACTCCTGAGATTTGAGTGTACGCTGGCAGTAGGATGAAATATCAGTTGTCCTGTGACATCTTTAGTACCCACACCCAGCTTCATTCAGATCACCTGAGGCCCTTTGGGCATCTCCCCTACCGCCCTTCCCCCCTCCCCCACCACCACTGGTGATTAGTTTTGGGACCTTAGTGTATAGATCTGGTGGTGTCCGGACGGGGGAGGGGTGATGGGAAAGAAAAGAATCACGTTGAAAACAACAGGAGTAAATGGACCAGAGAGGGAGTTCGAGCCAAATTTCTAGAAAGTGCTGAAATTTGAGTGAGGGAAATGATGATAATCTATCAAATATTACAAGGGGTAGAAACCATGACAGAACTGGAAAGCAGAGCCAAGGCTCCCAGGCTGGGTAGAAGGAAGATGAAAAGGGAGGATGTGAAGAGCAGGATTCTTACTTATGGGACCTTTGGGACTCCCAGGCTCGCCACAGGTGTATCCAAGGAGTTGAGGAGGAAGTCAATGAATGAGCGAAAAAATGCACTAAAAGTTGGATATTAACAATAGTTAACATTCAGAAATTTACAAATGAATCTACGAATGGCTTCAAAGAGATCTTTATGATAATAAGGTGATTATATCACTTGTAGTCCCTTTTAATTTCTTGGGCCAAAGCTAGTGGGTGGAGAATCGGGATGAACTTGTTTTTGCTCTCTGAGGTGCTTCACGTGGGTAAATGAGGGCCACCGGTTTGAGAGTTAAGGCCTGGCTCTCAGCGAAGATCCCATAGATGGGTCTGACTGGCAAGGTCATCGCTGGGGAGCAGACAACCGGGTGAGTCGGTCAGGCCCCGTGGAGGTCCAGAGCTTAGTATGAAGATATGCTCACTGGTGCATCTTCATTGTGAGACTATTTGCCTGTGCAGAGAGCCAGCGCCTTTTCTGCTTTACTTTTGCCTCCAGAGCAATTTTGTCATGTAAGGGTGCTCACTTCTACCGATTACTTCGGTAGAAACAACCTGTATGTTTACATGATGGAGTATGGGCTAGCCAACAGCCTGCTTTCCAGTTTGTGAGGTTTTTAAAAATTTTATTTATTTAATTTATTTATTCTTGGCTGCATTGGGTCTTCGTCGCTGCACATGGGCTTTCTCTAGTTGCGGCAAGCGGGGGCTACTCTTTGCTGCACTGTGTGGGCTTCTCATTGCAGTGGCTTCTCTTGTTGCAGAGCACGGGCTTCAGTAGTTGTGGCTCTTGGGCTCTAGAGTGCAGGTTCAGTAGTTGTGGCGCACAGGCTTAGTTGCTCTGTGGTATGTGGGATCTTCCCGGACCAGGGCTCGAGCCCGTGTCCCCTGAATTGGCAGGAGGATTCTTAACTACTGCGCCACCAGGGAAGCCCCAGTTTGTGAGTTTTTAAAAATACTTTGCCCTTCCCTTATTATTATTTTAAAATTAAATTGTTTTAATTGAGGTATAGTTGATTTACAGTATATTAGTTTCACATTTACAACATAGTGATTCAATATTTTTATAGCTTATACTCCATTTAAAATTATTATGAGATATTGGCTATGTTCCCTTGTACTGTATATTACATCTTTGTATCTTATTTATTTTGTGCCTAGTAGTTTATACCTCTTAATCCCCTCCCCCTATTGTGCCCTTCCCCCATTCCTCTCTCCACTTCCAGTTTGCGAGTTTTTTGTTTTTTAACATCTTTATTGGAGTATAATTGCTTGACATTGTTGTGTTAGTTGCTGCTGTATAACAAAGTGAATCAGCTATAGTACACATATATCCCCATATCTCCTCCCTCTTGCGTCTCCCTCCCACCCTCCCTATCCCACCCCTCTAGGTGGTCACAAAGCACAAAGCACAAAGCTGATCTCCCTGTGCTATGAGGCTGCTTCCCACTAGCTATCTATTTTACATTTGGTAGTGTATATATGTCCATGCCACTCTCTCACTTTGTCCCAGCTTCCCCTTCCCCCTCCCCACGTCCTCAAGTCCATTCTCTATGTCTGCATCTTTATCCCTGTCCTGCCCCTAGGTTCTTCAGAACCATTTTTGTTTTTTTTTTTTTAGATTCCATATATATGTGTTAGCATACGGTATTTGTTTTTCTCTTTCTGACTTACTTCACTCTGTATGACAGTCTCTAGGTCCATCCACCCCACTACAAATAACTCAATTTCGTTTCCTTTTATGGCTGAGTACTATTCCATTGTATATATGTGCCACATCTTCTTTATCCATTCATCTGTTGATGGACACTTAGGTTGCTTCCACATCCTGGCTATTATAAATAGAGCTGCAATGAACATTGTGGTACATGACTCTTTTTGAATTATGGTTTTCTCAGGGTATATGCCCAGTAGTGGGATTGCTGGATCATATGGTAGTTCTATTTTTAGTTTTTTGA
Source organism: Delphinus delphis (assembly GCF_949987515.2). Taxonomy (NCBI): domain Eukaryota; kingdom Metazoa; phylum Chordata; class Mammalia; order Artiodactyla; family Delphinidae; genus Delphinus; species Delphinus delphis. Next base: position 26,309,930 of record NC_082688.1, read on the forward strand.
GGAACCTCCATACTGTTCTCCATAGTGGTTGTATCAATTTACATTCCCACCAACAGTCAGTTTGCAAGTTTTTGAGCTAACAAGCAAAGAGAAGTGGTTAGCCTTCCTTTCTCTTGCATTTCACAGTGACATTCATGCAAAATTGTCTTTGTACCATGAACTAGGCTGTGGAAAAGGGAGTTGAGGATGAATAAGACAGGGTTCCTGCCATCAAAGCAGTCCATTCAGGAATAGCTGTTAGCTTGCATCAAGGCTTCTGTGTGGTGGAAACCAGGCAGAGAGGACAGAGGGAATGAAGCCGCCGGTCATGAGAAGCATGACTCCTGGCATCACATTTTGTTTCACTAAGACACTGATTTAATGAGAGAACGTAATCAATGGAGGTGAGTAGAAGTCACAGCCCTTGGAGAGAGTTGGTTAATACTATAGCCTTTGCTTTCCTTCCCCACAGGCAGACTTTTAACTGGAATACTTGAAGCCCCATCATTCTCTAAGATGAAGAACGAGGAGTGTAAAACCAGTCTGCAACCACAGCAGCTCTAAGGCACTAGGTAGGTATTGAAACTTGGGTTTCTTTCCTTGATGCCTCTCATCAGAATGGATTTGAGGCAAGAGGCTCTGCGATTTTGCTGCTCCCCGGGAATGGGTGGAGTGACATGATGGTTGAACAGCAGGGATGATGTTAATGACCCAGGCCTGGGAGTTGTTGAACTGGTGGTAATTGTCTGAATACTGCCACTGACATTTCTAGGAAGGAATTTTGGCCCTGATGAGTTTGGCTGCAAAATGGTGGTAAGATAACCTTCCCTTCCCCCTTCCCATTTTCAGTTCCTCTGGGGAAGAGGAAAACCCCAGACACCAGCTTTCTGGTAACATAAGAAGCTTCCCATAACCATGTACTGTAAATTATAATAAGCACGACCCTTCTCCTTCTCTTCCTCTTTGTTTCGCTCCCTGAGCAATATTGTAAGAGTCTACACAGTCTCATAAGGGACTTGGCTGGCAATCAGTTGAAGAGACTGTTCCTTTGGCAGCGGCTCCAGGCGACTAGACTAGACTAATGTATTCCTTTCTGCTTAGTTTTTACAAAATCGCCTTATGGTTCTATGCAGCTGAGCGGCTGGAAGAAGAAACCCAAGCGCAGAGAAAGTTAAGGCGCAACCTGGCAAAGCCACTCAGCTAGTATTATTTCACCCTCGTTAAGTCACGGGGCCGGACACATGCAGCAGAGTTGCTGTCCCCTCGGGATGTGGCCTCTGGACAGTCAGTGAGGTCCGAGGTCTCTGGTTGACCCAGAGGCAGCTGGGGCTGCGATGAGTCTCTCCGGAGATAAAGTGTTCTGGGCTGACTTTGTTTTCTGTGTGGCACATCCCCCTCCGACTCCACCTTTGGTCTTTCGGAATCTGGCTGTGTTGGGATGGGAGGATACACGTAGCACAAACACCCCTGGAGACAAAGACCACCCACCAGTTTGCCCAAGTGAAGCTATTTGTAAGACCATTTTTGCCTATCTTAGAGTCATAAGAAATGAATTTTCTTAATTCCAACACTAGCCACCCATGTGATCTAGGGCACGTTGTAAGACTTTTGCTCCCAAATCTCTTATTTATCACAGGATGGGGGAGGCAAATGATCTCTAAGTTCCCTTGTTGCTCACTTAGAAAGAGCCTAAGAAACCAAGTCTTATTTTCTGGAAGATGCATTACCAGCAGATGAAAACATTTTCCCCACCTCCTGAAAAACAAATAGATAGATAGAGTCTTATCAAAACTTAACTGAGGTTTCTAATCATGCTCTTAAATTTTGTTTTGTAGAAAGTGAAATAAATTCAGACCAAATGTATCTCACATGAAAGAAGTCAAGCTTAGTAAACTGCAGTGAGATGGGGCAGCCTGGATGAGTCTTAGTCTGAGGCTGGGCCCCATCCACAGATGCTGCAAGAAAGTTCAGTCCAGCGTAAGCGCAAGGCCCACAGCATATGCATGTCTGGCTCTAATGGCCTCTCAAAAGCTTCTTTGCTTGCCCCATGTACTAGATAGTTCATTAAGAGGACAGCTTCCATGCATGTCCACAGTTTTAGCTCTCAAGCACTTACTCTGAATTGTTCAGTGATGCCATTTTGTTGTGGACCCACCCAGCTACTAACCTTGGTACTTATTCTTTTGTTTCTGTACTTGCTTCACCCTTTGAACTTGATGGTGAATATTATGGTTCCAGCTGAACTTCCTTCTGTAAGACTTTATTTCACCCAGATACTCTGCTTTAGGCCTCCTTGGTTGAACCTGGCCTTGGTCTCTCCCCATGGTGAGCTCTGTCACCATGCGTACGACACTCACCAGTTTTAGCTGACTTCCTTGTGCAGCTGCTGAACATGGTCATAGATAATAGGTGAAAGAAGTGCAAACGGTTAGAATCAAGGGGCTCGGAAGATTTTAACAGGGTTTCTGAGGGAGCAGCAGAGAACACAGAGCAGGTGATCCTCCACGTTCAAGGTGTATAATGGGAATCAAGGATGGATAGTAGGGACCCAGCTACTGGACTAGAGTTCAGAGTTTGGGTTCTAGTTCCTGGTGATTAAGATGGTGAGGGTTCACACAGGATCAAGGTTCTCATGGCTCCAGGGATCCTCCAGGTCTATAATAGTGATACCTATTAGAAAACCTGAACACATCAGCATTTTCACTTACTGGACCATAATAGTTATGTTCCAGGTGAGGAATTCTAGCCACAGTGAGGTATTCTACAGACAGTCTGCAGTCTCTGAAGAAATGCACTGGTGACCGTTAGTTAGTCTGTTGCTTGGTACCTACTGGGGCTCTGCTCCTTTTACCTTGCCTTTCACTGCAGGTGGCAGGTCTATCTCACCTGGTCCAAATAAAAGCTTAACTCCCCCGGTCCATTTTAAACCAGGTCTTAGAAGTTGTGATATTTTCAGGCTTTCTGGGCCAGGTCACCTCCATGCAGTCAAGGTTTCCTCTTGTGAAACAGCCAGTAGAAGGGTTGTCGCTGAGGGGAGTGAGCTGAGCTATAGGTGAGAGGGTTGGACAGCATGGGGGCGACGGGGGAGGAGTCTAGTGCACGAGCCAGGAATGAGTTGGGGACATGGCCCTTGCTGGGGACTCAGTAAGTACTTGGGAATGACTACGTGAGGAAACCATTCTTTCCAGTTTTTCCCAGACTCAGGATGAAGGATTAAGGCTGACGATTCAAACTGACATACTGTCCACAGAGGTGACTCAGCGCTGAGTCCAATGAGAGGCTACTTTGCATCTCTAACCCCGGTCCTGGTTGGTCTTTCGGGGCAGGTTGAGCTGTGGGGAGGAAGAGGTGTGCGGAGGCAGAGTTGCATGCTGGGTAGGGCTTTGCAGGGCAATGTTTTTCACAGCCAGCCTATTTCTGGCAAGAGGTATTACTTTCTAGGCAAGTGTCTATTTGCTATGTTGATCTAATACAACATTAACTTCTGAAACAGTTGTGCTCATTTTGCCAATTTTCCAAACTTAAGATGGGAATAGAGTTAATAAAGTAATGGAGGCATTTTGGATGGTGAAGCGCTGCTTAAAAAATGGCCACATGTGTATAATTTTACACTTGCTTCCTAAATTCCCATGCCTGGAAGGAGCCTTAGAAATCACAACCTCTTGTTTACAAACAAGAAAACTTAGGTCAGGAGAAGGAGAGGATTTGTTCAAGGTTACATGGTTATTAAGGGAAAAGGCAGGATCAGAGTCCAAGACCTCAGGCTTCCAGAAAGTGCTGTTTTAACCCTATTCCAATCTTTTAATTCATGAATGGATGCCATTGAGGGATTTTTAGAGATTGCTTTAGCATCGGGGAGCAATCAACTTTGCTCCAGCACAGACCATGGCTTTGTCTCGGTAGGCAACTACAGCCATGTAGAATCGTGGTCTTTTGTTTTTTTTTTTTTAGGGGAGTTTCAAAAGGTCTGATGAAGCAGTGGGAAGCTTTATTTCACCTTATATATTTTGTATATATAATATGTATCTTATAAGCGGATAGTTCATCTTATAGTCTCTATTTTATGCTATGATATTATTTATCATCATAAGCTGATTCATTCACAAAGTGCATTCCACAAGTACGTGGGACTGACGATCAGCACCATTTTAGGTACCAGAGGGTTTAATGGTGATGAATAAGGCAACCTCAATCCTTGTTCTTATGGAGCCTTCAGCCTAGTAAAGGATCTGGAAAGCTATTTTTAAAGTCCCACTTCATTGTTCCTATCCAAAGTCCCCTGTAGACTATATCCTTGTCCAGCTCCCTGCCGTGACATTCTATTAGATAAAACACACTTCAGAAGAGTGAAACACTTTCCCCAAATTTAACCCTTGGTCAAATAGTTCTTGGAGAAGCAGCTCTACTAATTCAGAAAGCAAAGCGAGAGGAGTTTGAAAAGCCTTAAATGTCAGGAAAGTATGGAAACTGCTCACAGCAGGAAAGTGACTTGTTCAAGACCTCAAATATTGGTAGAGCCAGGAAGAGAACCAGATTCCTAGGCTCTTATTTTGTTACTCTTTTACAAGAATGAAATCTTCTAAAAATTCAAAAACATTCTAAAAATTCGAAAACATTCCTAAAAACTTGAGTCATTCCTTTATACAAAAGGAAAATCTACGGAAAGGACCACATCATTTGCCCCCAATGAGTCTATTTGTTTCCTGCTCTCACCCTAGGACTTGGCAAACTGCCTTGTACAAAGCAGGCACTCAATACACTTGTTACAAATGAACGAATGAATGACTGTTATGGACATTAATGTAAAGTATTAACTTACATTGATTGTTCATAGACACGTATGAAGCACAGTTTGGAAATTCATCCATGATGCCCCTAGAGGAGCTTTGTGTAGGATTTTTGAAAATTCTGTTACATTCCACAGGAAAGGGAAATGAAAGCTATTTCTGTGTGGTTTCTCCGTAGGTGAAATTGAAAATGATTTTTTTTTTTTTTTTTTGCGGTACGCAGGCCTCTCACTGTTGTGGCCTCTCCTGTTGCGGAGCACAGGCTCCAGATGCACAGGCTCAGCAGCCATGGCTCACAGGCCCAGACGCTCCGCGGCATGTGGGATCTTCCCAGACCGGGGCACAAACCCGTGTCCCCTGCATCGGCAGGCGGACTCTCAACCACTGTGCCACCAGGGAAGCCCCTGAAAATGGGTTTTGCTGTAGAGTGTCAGGCTGGTCTCCAATATATTATAAGATCACCTTCAAACTGACTTTTACTTTCTGAAGAGAGGGTAGGAGTAGTAACGTCTTCTTTTAAACACTGGTCAGTCTGGGAGAAACAGAAGGACATTTGAAGGGAATGGAGAAATATAGAAAAAAGGAGAACTATGTTAGTATATTACTATCTACAAAACATTTAAACACCCACTGCCTCATATGATCCTTAAAAGCAATTCTGTAGATGCTATTATTATTCCCATTTTACAGACGAAGACACTGAGGCATAAGCGTATAAGCTAGGAAGTGTCAGACCTGCGCTCAGAGCGAACTCTCCTGCCTTTAGGGCTGGTGCTTTTGGAAGCATCTCACCCTTCTTTGTACACATGGCAATGTCACAGCCACCTGCACACGTACAGGCTTTTATCCATGAATCACGACATGGGAGGTTTTGTGGTGAATCTGTCTTAAAAATGATGGATGCTGTACATTGGTGCACATTCCCTATTTTAGTTGACAGCATCACCTTGTGGATGAAAATACATCTGGTGTGTGTTTTTATTTGTAAATATATGTATACTCTGTCGATCAGGGGTAATGAGCCAAGCTATTATGCTGTCAATCAGAGGTGTTTTGGGGTTGAAACTTCCTTTCCCGGCTTTATTTTTTAGTAATCAACTCTTAAAGAGGGATCAAATAATAATATTTAACTGATGAGTGAAGAGAATGAAGGCTGGTTTGTTTCTGGCCATCTTGGTTAAAACTTTCTCCTGTTTTACCTGCTTAATTAATATTTTTGTTTTGAAAAGTGGGAATTAGAATGTATAGTATTTGTGGCTTTGTGGCAAGAACTAAAAGAGCAAAGTAAAATAATAACATCTTAGCAGAATCTCACTGTTTAAAACAAAAGAATGATAGGGCCTCAAGCCCCCAAATCTTGAAGTTCTGCCATTTCAACTTTGGGTGATTTTAAAACTCTCTTAGCCTCAGTTTCTTTATCTCTCACATAGGGAGAATAAAGTCAAGCTTGTGGAATTGTCCTCAAATGCCTGGTGACCTGGGTCCATATTTTGAAGATTGTAAGAGAGTCCCTGCATTCAAAGGCAAGGAATGAAAACTCTAAGACGTCCACCCAGTGCAGACAGAATCCCCAGCCCGCAAGCAGAAATGTAGACACATTTTAGCAGGACCCTTAGATAGTTCGGGTTCTTTCGCTGCTGCAGTTTTTGGTTGACAAATGGGCTCATAAAAATATTTTTATTATCCACAGTGAGAAATGACAAATACCCTGATTATTTTCCCCCAAGGTTTCTCAAATGAGAACAGAAAACTAACAACCCAACTTCTCGGTAGCAAAGTAAGGGCAGCTTATTCCAATGAATAGATTATTAATAATTCTAGTCGATTATAATTAATTACTAAATTTAATAATTTGAGAATTATTAATTTGAATGGTTATTTGATAGAGAATTTAGCAATCTCCATTCCATTACATGTGATGTCTTGATGAAACGTTTCCTTCAGAAGTTTCATTGGAACAAAGTTTTGTGTTTAAAAAAATTTTTTTTCCCCTTTTCTTGTAAGAGAACGCCTTATTGGGCAATCCATGCACAGCGGGAATGGATTATAAATAATGGCTCCTGGGCATAGAGTCTGAAAAAAGCCGGCCTCCTTAGCTGTACACCACACCAGCCTCTCCGCAGACTGCCAACCTCCCTCCCTGCATCCCCGCATCCCCGCATCCCCCAACCCCTCCGTCCCCCCCCACATCCGCCCCCAGCCCAACCCTCATGCCGAAGGTCTTCAGGGCAACCTTTCCGTTTGAATTTCCCGGCTTTTTGTCAGTTTCTGTCAGAGCCCTCGCCACCTTCTTCCACTGCCTGCAGGGCTTTGTTTTCCCTTCCCCTGCATTTGCTCCCTGTTAGCCCGTGTCCCGTGCCGGCGCATTTACAGTAGGCAGAACGCTGCTGACAGATGGTGGGGGGCTGGGAGTGGGGCTGCCTTGGCGCCGGGCCAAGGGATGTGCCTCCCGCCGGAATGCGCAGCCCAGAAGCTCCTCCTCGAAGCCGCGTCCGTTTGGTTTGGTTCTGTGGGCGTGTTTGTGTGTGCCCGTGCCCACGTGGCATGTTTTGTTGTGGTGGTGGCGGCGGTTGTGGCTGTTTTTGTTGTTGTTTGGGCCAATGACAACAGAGGCCTCGCTGGCTGGCTGCTGCTCTCCACTCTTGGCACTTTCCAGACTCCCAGACAGGAAATTCGCCTAACGTTTGCAGCTGTGAATTGGCCCATTTTTCTGGAAAGAGGATAAAGAAAAGAGTTCTGTGGGATCTTTTGCTTCTCTCGCACAAGCAGGGACGCGTTGAATACAAACAGGGACCTGGGGGGGGGGGGCCGGGGAGGACGGGGGAGGGAGAGACTGTGCACTTGGAGCATGCGCAGTGCTGTTCCCTGCGGCTTGATGTCGGGCTGCCCGGCAGGTGACACTGCCTTGGGTCCTGCTGGGGTTTCGGCAATTTGAACCCATCTGACAGCCAAGAGAGACTCCTTTGCTTTCATTCCTTCAACAAATATTTAGAGCTTGCTCTGTGACTGGTGGTTTGCTGGGGGTTGAGGGTACACCAGGAAACAAAACAGATAAGGTCTGTACCTCATGCAACTAACAGCTGGGTAGACAAAGTGCAAGTAAGCAAACACATGTCACAATCACACCCTTTTAGCAGTGTTTTCCATGCAACTTAATAGGCTGCCGTGGTAGAGAATGATGATTGTAATGATGATGATGATGGTGATGATGATGGTGGTTCACAGTTTTTAACGAGTACTTCTTATATGTTAAGCACTGTTCTGAAGGCATTGCTCACTTAAACCTCATAATAACTCTATGGGGTGAATATTATGCAAAGAGGCATTTGGGGGTGGTCAGGAAGGCCTCTCTAAGGAGATGACATCTGAGCTGAGATACGGAGGATACAAAGGAGTCAGCTCTTTAGGCAGTCAAGGGGAGGGAATAGCAAGGACAAAGGTCCTGAGGTAGAGAAGAGCTTATGTGTATTCAAGTCATTGAGAAAGACCTATGGGATAGGGGGAAGAAGTAAGATGGTGACTGGAGTAGGAATTGAGGAGATGGTGTGGTGTGGGATAAACTTGGGGAAGTAGTCAGGGCCCTTGTGAGGACTGTGTCCTGGAAAGCCTTATAAGAATGGGAAGCCATTGTTGGATTTAGAGCTGGGAAGAGATGTGATTGGAATTACATTTTTAAAAGATTTCTCCATCTGTACTGGGGAGCATGAAATGGATTGGATCATACAAGTGTGGAAGTGGGAGTACAGAAAGCTATCACTGGCAAGAAATGATGGTGACGTGACTTAGGATGGTAGCTATGGACACGGAGAAGTGGAGGATTAGGTCTCTGTGTTGGAGGTGGACACAAGAGGAAGTGCTGACCCACTAAGTTGATGAGGTGGTGAGACAGAGTAGTCACGGCTGGCACCCTGCTTTCTGGCTCTGGACACTTGATGGTGACGGATGGAAAGGACTGATGACGGACCACGGGTTCCTCCCTTGGCACACACAGCAAGTTTGTACCTCTTTGTATACTGGAAAGGTCAGTGCCCAGAGAGGAGATCTGAGGTCCTGGAACAAAGAGGAAATACCTTCAACTGAGGGGAAAAAAGAACCACCATATCATAGCAGGAGAATGATCACCTTACCTTTGTGACATGATGTTTTTACGCTTTAAGTTCTGTCCCTTGCCTTATTTGTTCTTCATTATAATATTGTGATAGCATTATGATTACTTCAGTTTTACAGATGGAGAAAACGAGACTTGTGGGAGTGAAGTGGCTTTTCGTGGTCATGCAGCTGGTAATACTAGTTATTGTCAACATGCATTGAAAACTAACTTTGTACCAAGTGTTCTTCTGGGTGCTTTACATATGCTGAGTCTTCATAATCATCTAAGGTAGATATTACTTTTTCCCCATTTTTGCAGAGGGAAACTGAGGCATAGAATGTTTAAATAACTTGTTCAAGGTTGTATAGCTATCACTGTTACTATGTCTATAAGTAACAAAACTGGGCTGCAAATCTAGCTATTTGTGTCCTCAACCACCATGCTACACTGAGAATGACTGAATTAGGACTCTGACTGCCACAGCCTCTTCACTATTCTGAAACGCTTCCTCAATGCTACTTCTGCTGATTACTCTTCCCCTCCAATGGATCTGTGTATCTAGGCCATTTGCAGTTTTGCTTTAGGCAGCCCATTTAGATGCCCATTCCTCAAATGTTTTCCTCCAAAGCCTCTACAGCATCATGATGTGACATCCGACAAGAGACTAGAACTCTTTTGTTGAAGTGACATACATTTCAATCCAATCAAAATTCAAAAAGAAAAGAAAGAACCTGTGAAATAATTTGGTCTGTATTTATTTATTTATCGGAAACCATTTTTTTTTCTGTTCTAAGTTTAAAGTTAATACATACGTCATGGGATGTGACTTCTTATTTTCTTGAAATTCTTAGGGCCAAGTAGGAAGGCAGGCATGTAAACATTATATCAGTTTCATTTTCCTGTCTCTTAAAAGATGATCCATGCACATAACAAAGGTGAAAGACTTAGGCCACAAACAGTCTCCACGTATCCCCTGATGAAGGTCCTGTGGGTGATCATCTTGGCAGCACTGAATGTACTTCATGTCACATTTCTTCATTGAGGGCGGATAGGAGAGCGATAACGCCAGCTTTCTTTGTGCATATGTATCCGATCAAGCTTTCTGACTGGTTGTGAGAGTGATGATGAACATGCATTCCGGCACTGCACAGCCTTCCAGAAAGTGGCTCTGTTCCTGAGTAGGGTTGAAACAACCACAGGCAATGTGCTTTTTTTTTTTGCTATTGATTGGTTGAGTAACAGTGGAGCTGGGTCCTCATTCTGAAAATGCTCTCTTGGTATCTCTCATCCCCAGATGGTGGTGAACAGCTGCCTCACTTCAGGCTGGTGGTTCTGAAGATGAGGTGAGATGATTTCTCCATTCTGGCCACCATTCAATCAGGTAGCGAGGACAAGAGAGGCAAGATGCCTACATCATATTTCTCAAAAAAATTACTGCAGAATGTTGCTTTATGTTGTTCCCAAAATGTGCTCCTCAGTTAGGTTTGGGAAATATTGCATTCTATTTCTGCCATGTATTGGCATATGAAAAGCTCTAAGTCCTACAGTAAAGAAACATGTTTGATTTTGCTGAACATAGTACTTCCCAAACTATCTATTGTCGTGTGTGCGATAATCAGTTGCGTGAACCATGCCCCAGCCAGATCATTCTTTAGCCCATTCAATGTGTGTTGAGACCAAATATGCCTTAAATAAATCCCTAAGAGAAAAAAATAATGTCTAGGGTAAGGTGTTTCCAGTCAGATGACCTGGAGCTCATGAACTGTCTTAGTCTATTAGAAATTCTGTAATTTGGGGGAAGCATACTTAAATTCCTTGAGTTCCTTCATTTGTAAAATGGGAAAAGGAATATTTTTTTAAAAGGTGATTGTGATTTATTTATTCATTAGTGAATGTAATCACTGAACAAATATTTATTGAATGTCTTCTCCATGCCAAGTATTGTGCCGTGGACTGGGGATTCAGGAGTTAGCCAGCTCTATTAGTCAATCAGCGTTCTCTAGAGAAACAGAATCAATAGGAGATAGATAGATAGGTAGATAGATAGGGAACCAATCATAGATATATATTAGAAGGAATTGGCTCTTGCAGTTACGGAGGCTGAGATATGCCCACTGCAAGCTGGAGACCCAGGAAAGCCAGTGGTGTAATTCAGCCCAAGTCCAAAGGCCTGAGAATCTGAAGCTGTGAGGCAAGAGAAGATCAATATCCCAGCTCAGGCAGGAAGGGCCAAATTCTTCCTTCGCCTGCCTTTTTGTTCTGTTTGAGCCCTCAGTGGATTGGATGATACCCATCACATTGAGGAGGGCAAGTTGCTTTACTGAGTCCATTGATTCAAATGCTAATTTCATCTGGAAACACCCTCACAGACACATCTAGAAATAATATTTAGCCAAATATATGGGCACCCCGTGATCCAGCCAGGCTGACACGTCAAATTAACCATCACACCAGCCCACTCGGAGTTGTATTGCTTACTCATGAGAAGTCCCTGATCTACCTTTTGCCTTTATACTGTCCTGGGGCATCAGTTTCTGGTCCTATGTTTTGGTATTACATAGCAAGAGAGATTCACCAGCAAGGCTGGTCACTGCCAGACCAAGCCAGATGTTTTTCAGAACCTCCAAGCAGAAAGGAGTGTTACTCACAGCCTGGATGGGTAATGTAAGATACACCCAGGTGAAAAGCAGCTATGTGTCAAGGCTTCTACAAAAGTTTTAAAAATGCTATTCTGACTTCTACCCTTTGTACTTTTTCTCTTTTTAAGCCTGTAGTATTCAATCTCTGCTCTTTCATTGGAGAAATTTATTTTTAAAAATTGACATATGAAAGATTTTCCTTTGAAGATGAATATATTACTGAGGGGAGAGGGGGAAAACATGGCAGATGGCTGGTTCACTTGTGTCCCATGTTGTTATTACTAGTGCCTGGATAGAGAAGATACTTGGTCTCCTCACCTCCTCCTTCCCTCCTGCTGCCCTCCTAGCCTTGAAGGGAGCCCTTTTAAAAGAGGTCACCCTTGAGGAAAGCACTAAATTAACCATACAGTCAATACAAGGCCTTGGTATCTAGACAAAGGGCTTACGGACCATCGTGCTTTTGCTTGTGGTTCACTGGCTCCTTGCTTACATTTTTAAGAAGTTGGTCCAATAAATTCATCAATACTCATAACTCATCCTGTTCAGAGCTTCTGGCTCACAGATCTAGGGCAACTTGGAATCCTTGGAGATGGGGTGGGTACAAGAATTAAAAACAAAAACAAACCTACTTCCTCTATGTGATTACTCAAATGGAGGGCAAGAATATCAAAACAGATGACTCTAAGTGGGAATTCAGTGGGAATGGAGCGACTAGCAACTTTTTGGCCTTTTGTCGTATATTGCTCCCAAATAGGGTTTCTCAAACTCAGCACGATTGACATTTGGGCATAATTCTTTGTGCGTGGTTGCTGTGCTGTGCATTGTAGAACGTTTAGCAGTATCCCTGTACTCTACCCACTCAATGTCAGTAGCAGCTGTTTCCAGACATTGTCAAATGTACCCAGGGGACAGGGACAAAATCATCTCCAACTGAGAACCATTGGCTAAAAGCAAGAATTCTTAAACATTCTGTGGCAATGGATCCTTTTGGTAATCTGGAGGAGATGATAGACTCTTTTCTTTAGATTAGTGTTTCTAAATGTATAAAATAAAATACACAGAATAACAAAGGAAAACGTTTATTTTAAAGTTATCAAAGTATTAAAAAATCAAATTTGTGCTATGGTAATTTATGTGCTTCTATTAACATATTAAATAAAAATACCTAAAGCTGGACCCAAATAAGTACCTTACTTTCAAAGCAGTGGTGAGCTCATAAGCTATTTCAAGAAACCTGCAACAACCATTATGTAGATATAAACATACCTGTGACTTGAATTGTGACAAAATTCTAAGACTGCTACAGTCTGTTCCCTACATTTATATCTGAAGGTAATGTTAAATTTCAGTTAGCAATTGATGGAAACGAAGATGTAACTTTTTCTTGTCCATGTCCACAGAGCACCTGAATTCAGCGGTACTGAATGCAGAACTCCCTTTTCTAAAGTGTGAAGGAAAGAAACCATGTAAGTTGAAGTTCTTTTTGTGATATTTAATTAATAACCCCAAATTCAAATCAGAGTGCCTGAAGTGAAGGTGAAGCTTTGGCAGTCGAACAATTATGAGCAAACCACGAGTGCAGAGAGAATCTTTAAATCCAGGAAAGCACGCAGTTTACAGGCATAACCTAAGCACTCCATCTTACAAATGCAGAACTCAAAGACAGCAGAAGAAAGACTATAAAATCATTGGGCTAAAACCAAAGAAGGTATCCTGGTGTGGCTGAGGGGTCTGAAGGTCTACTGGGCTCTGCTGATGGTGGTGACAGCAGTACTGTTGGGAATTGGCGCGGCCAACAACTAGCTGCACATCTGAGCAAGTTACCTAACCAGCTAGGCCTCAGGGCCTTCTCTGTAAAGTGATGGACTCAGCTCGGGCCAATGTTGATTGAATATCTGTTGCTCACTGACATAGTTTAATACGTTTCCACCCATACAAAACTCACTTAGGCTAACCAAAATCACAGAAACGTGTACTTTAAGGTGAAGGCATTGAGATGGAAAGAGAGATTAAGTCAAGTTGTTTAGTTGTACAGGTAGTTAATGGAAGAGTTAAGTAAGCTTGTTGGGACAGGAGCTGAGTTTATTTTTTTTTCCAGGAGTCTTGGCAAGTGCCAGGAGTATATTAGGCACTCAGTAAATAGTTGTTGAATGAATGAATAAATGAGTATATGAATGCATCCATAAATCACAAACTTCCATTTTTAAAGCTGAGTCAACCCATTTATCTCTTAATATTATACTCTTTGAGTAGAGGAATTGTGGGGATACATTTTTATCTCATTTTCTTATTGTGTAATTCTAATACACTTATCTACTCATAAATCACACACACACACACACACACACACACACACACACAGAAGTGTCTTATTTTGTGGGTCTGTTGGCTCCTGTGGGATAGAGAAGTCCAGTTCAGGGTTATCTTCCAGAGAGTCCTGTCAGAACCTTAACCAGGTTCTACTGACAGCAGGATGGCTCCTGCAAGATTTATTGCCATGTGATGTTACCACCCTAATGAAGTCAAGTTTCTGATAAACTGATTGGGCCAGTGAACATGTGGTAATGAAAACTACTATATAAAAAAAAAACAAAAACAAAAAAAACACAAAACTATATAGAGATTATTTAAAGTATACCTGAGGATATGCACAGGTTATATGCAATGCTATACCATTTTATATAAGGGCCTTGAGCATCTGTGAATTTTGATATTCGTGGGAGTCCTGGAATCAATCCCCCGTGGATACCTAGGGACGACGCTACATGTCCTGTTTTTTTTTAATAAATTTATTTATTTATTTATTTATTTACTTGGCCGTGTTGGGTCTTCGTTGCTGTGTGCAGGCTTTTCTCTAGTTGCGGTGAGCGGGGGCTACTCTTTGTTGCAGTGCGTGGGCTTCTCACTGCGGTGGCTTCTCTTGTGGAACATGGGATCTAGAGCGCAGGCTCAGTAGTTGTGGTGCACGGGCTTAGTTGCTCTGCGGCATGTGGGATCTTCCCGGAGCAGGGATTGAACCTGTTTCTCCTGCATTGGCAGGCGGATTCTTAACTACTGCGTCACCAGGGAAGCCCTCTATATGTCATGTTGAATGAGGCGCGTCTATTCACTTTTAGTTCGTTATTATCATGCTAGAATGTAGGTCTAAAGTTCTTCCAGACTTTTAAAAATATCTGAAATTTGAGTTTTAAATGTTGACAACTCCTTTAAAATGTTGAAGACCCAGTGAAGGCCAGATTTGATCCTAGGCTGGCCTTGGACGGTCTCCAAAGTCTTGCAGTATCAACAATTCAGTGAATACAAGTAGATGTGCTTATTGTCTGTGAAATAATTCTTTAAATTCACTTTTTATAGTGCTTTACAATTTGCAAGTCGTTTGCATGATTTTATCTGAGTCCCATGAAAACTTTGTGCACTGCTGTTACCCTGTTTTACAGAAGGGGAATCTTAAGTTCTGGAATGTTGAGTGACTTGTTCACAGGTCCAGAGCAAGAAAGTGGCAGAACCTAGGTCCATTCTGTAGTCTTGAACTCCCTGGCACTTCTGCCAACTATACTGCCTTGTCTCATCACACAAGACCTTTGTAACTGTATTTCTGGGGGTCAATAAGAGGAAACATCACCACTCCAACCATTGACCTGTACAAGTCTGTCCTTGGAATTAGGAAAGGTTATGAGATGATCAATCTTTCAGAAGGAAAATCTGAATCTCTATTCTTGTACCACGTTGATGTCAGGTCAATATTTCTTCTAAAGCTTCAGGCATTCCCCAGTCACTTCAAAGTAGAAGTAGGACTGGGGGGAAGGAGGCTTATATCCTGATCATGATTCAACTGCTAACTGGCTGTGTGACCTGAGGCAACAATTCCTTTGTCCTCTCCCTGAACTTTAGGTTCCTCATCTGTAAAACAGGAACTGTGATATGTTAAGTGGCAGAGCTGGAGGCCAGATCAGCACCCCACCCCATCCCATGAAATGTCACCAGCTTATCCTTTAGAGATCACAGGTAATTGGGGGAAGCAGCCCTCCGACATGCAATAGCTCTACAGGGTGATATGCGCTACTAATGAGAGATGCATGGAGAATGATACATAAAGAAGACACACCGCAAGGCATTGAGGTATTTAGTAATTTTTAACTCTTTCTATTAGTGATTATAAGTAGATGTAGTACAGAAGCTGGCTCAATTTGTGCTATTATCTTAATACCTTTCAGAAAGAATTAAAAACCGTGAGTATAAAAGGATATAAAATAGAAAGGAGTCTCCCTCTCACTCTGACCTCAAATTCTACTTTCCAAAAGGTAGCTTATCACAGATTTCTGTGTGCCTTCTCAGAATTTCCTAGATTTACAGAAGTTCATTTGAGTGTGGTGTATATGTCTATCTCTATTTGTGTCTGTATCTAGTTTTATATTCCCTGTTTTTCACAAATAAGAGCATGCTACACACATCCTTCTCTACTTGCTCTTCTTAGTTAAAAATTTAGTACATATAGATCTATCTCATTCTTTATAGTAGCTGTATAGTATTCCATCATTACATCTCTCTCTTCTCTCTCTCTCTCTCTCTTTTTTTGGCCACACCATGTGGGATCTTAGTTTCCCGACCAGGGATCGAACCCGCACCCCCTACAGTGGAAGCGTGGAGTCTTAACCGCTGGACCACCAGGGAAGTCCCACCATCACTGCATCTCTTTATGTGCCTGTCTTAGTCAGTTATGTCTTCTATAACAAATCCTCATAGATTTGGTGGCTTAAACAACTTTTGTTTTTCACAGTCTTAGAGACTATAAAGTCCAAGATCAGGATGCCAGCAGTGTCAATTTCTTGAGGAAGGTCCTCTTCCTGGTTTACAGAGGGAGCTGTCTCTTCCTTGTATCCTCACATGGCAGAAAGCAGAGAGGAAGAGGAAGCAAGCTCTCTTGTGTCTCTTTTTATAAGGGCACTAATCCCATTTATCAGGGCCTCACCTTCATGACTGAATTACCTCCCATAGGCCCCACCTCCTGAAATCATCATAAGTTAGGATTTCAACATATGAATTTGAGCACACAAAAATATTCAGTCCATAATATTTATTTAATAATTTCTAATTGATGAACATTTAGTATATGCCTACTCCTTCGCTGTTTCAAAATGTTTCAATGTACATTCTTGTGTATATCATTGTATACAAGTTCATCTTAAAATAAATTTCTACTATTGCTTTATTATAGGTTTTGAACATTTACATTGCTCTTTAAAAAGACTGCACCCTTAATACTTTAAGGAACATTTTGAGAAAGTACTGACACATTTTTACTAATGTGCTGTCTTATAAAGCTTTGATTTTTGTCCACTGAGAGGTGAAAATATTCTGTTTTTATTTGCATACTTGCTTTTAGTGAAGTTGAACAGATTTTCAAATGCTTTCTAGACATTTGTGTATCCTGTGAAGAAGCTCACTTGTGATCGTTATCCATTTTTCTATTGGGTTGTTAATTTTCTTTCTTATTGAATTATAAGAGCTCTTCATATATTAAGGAAACCATACTACTTGTATGTCACAGATGTTGCACTTTTTTCTGCTGTTCGTCTTTTGTCGTAATATCTTCTACATACATCTTTTTAAAGGTCTGTTTTTCAATGGTTTAAAACTCAGATTATTCCTCAATGTTACTCTGATTATGTGGCTGATGCTGCTGAAAGTTGGGTTTGCACAGCTTCACTGAGAAGCTTCTCTTTGTTTATCACAAGGGGATGATGTAACACTTCTTGAGGACCTGGTTTCTGCCACTGTGAGTCATTCAATTACTGGAAAAACTAAATGACCACTGGACACTATTGGAACATTTCCCATAATTCTCTAAGGAATTGAGGGCATTCTAGAGGGAATGTTTCTCATTCCCTCTGTAACCAGTCATTATCCTGACTGACTTCAAGGCTTTGTCTCTGTGTAAAAAATTAAGGAAAATCCCAATGCAAGAAAAGTTGCCCAAGTTATTTTGAGTTTATAAAAAACTGTTCATCAATGGAAGCAGGAATTTTGGAAGGAAGATCCAGAAGACTTATTGGAGAAGCTCAATGCCTTCAGCCATCATGATTTGGTTTGCAGGCCACACAGTGAAGTGCTTAGAGTATCCCAGCCAAAGAAGAGAGGACTTCCATTAACCAGGCAGAAATATCGACAGAAGAACTTGACTTCAGCCTGAACCAGTGGAGACAAAGATCATACACAGTCACCGAGGTAAGAGAGGTGCACGATTTTATTCTGACCCAGATTTGATAAGACAAGACACAAAAACAAACCCCTCACTATGGACTTAGAGGATGGGCTCTTCATTTGAAAACCATCTGGCATGGAGCTGTCAGATTCACCATCTGAAATAGCATCAGAGATATAAGGAAGGGAAGACTACCTTTCTTCCAAGGTCACAAGCACCACCAAAACAGAGGGTAGGGTCCTGGCAGTGCACATCTATGCCATCAGGGTCCTAGCTGATTGACCAAAAAACCATGTTTATTTAAGGGGAAAGGTGGTAGTGTGCATACTAGTCTATAAGGGATATTTGCCTATAGTTGCTTATGACTCTTGGTTGTCTATTTGTTTATAGTAAGAAATAGAATGCAGTGTGTTGTACAGCTGTTGGCTTTTCCGGCTTAACCAGAGATAAAAATTCTACATTAGGTGAAGTAGAGAGACCAATTGACCCTGTTTACCCAGGACTGTCCTCGTTTTAGTGCTGAACCTCCAGTGTCCTGGGACACCCCTCAGTGTCAGGCAAACTAGGAAAATTGGTCACGCTAGACCTCAGTCTTGTCCAACTTATTCTTTCTCTAGTCTTGTTAGTCTACAGAGAAGTTAAAAAAGATAAAATGGGTTTAAATTTAAGAGGAAGCTTGGTAATATATAAGTAGGATCACAGCTTTGGAGTGAGAAATACTGGAATCAGATGTGCAAGACCATACTCTCAGGAAGAGAAAAACACTTTTTGAGGTCACTTCTAGCTCTGTGATTCCCTGATTCTACAATCAACTCCTATCATCTTAGGAAAGTTAGGTGAGCTGTAATGAAAATAACCTTTATTGCCATTTATTGAATAGTTACTGTGTACCAGGCACTGTCATAAATTCTTTCATTTTAGTCTCATGACGGCCTTAGGAAAAAGATATTATAGATAAAATTTATAGGTGAGAAAAGCCTAAAGAGGTTATGTCATATCCAAAGTTACACAGGTAGCAAACGGTGAAGATGAAATTTGAATTTAGGTCTGTGTTGTTACAAGGCCCACGCTCACACTAGTTCTACCCCATCTTCCATTATCCACAAATAGTTCTGAGCAATCATTTCTGCTGTCTCTCTGATGTGAGGTTATCAGTACAGCCTATAACATGATCCCTGGAGACCAGAGAAATAGTAATACTAACGTGCATTTGCATAACTTATTTTGCATTTCAACACACTTTTACTTCTCTTTTCTACTGTCATCATCCCAAAGATGCTGGGAAGTAGCTAACATTGATCTTATCTCTATGTGAATGAAACAGTTGATGGACACACAGGGGATTTGTAGCAAAACAGGACTCACAGCTACAACTCATGATCCTAACTCTTGAGTACCAAGTCCATTCTGCAGAGATTAAGGGATTCTGTGACTTTCCTGGTTGATATCAAAGGCCTTCCAGAATGTGGCAGGAATCAGTCCAACTACATTTTCCCCACTTCTTTGTCTCCCTCACTAGATGGTAAGCTCTGAGAAGGCAGGTTCAAATGTCTGTCTTACTCATTTCTGTATCTCCAGAACTTGACACACAGATTCTCAATAAATACTTGATAGATAAATGGATATCCTGCACAAACCTTTCTCTTAATTCAGATGGTGGTTCCCATTTCCCAATTCCCCTGCCATGGTTGCTTGCCACCATACTTTCTTTCACACCATTTCCTCTGCCTGGAATTCATGTTTTCTTCCCTCATTTCTACATGATCTTCAAAGTATGGCTCAAATACCACTTCTTCCAGGCAGCTTTCCTAGCCCTCTCAGCTGCAAATGTTCTCTCCTTAATACCCAGCATCTGCCACTAGCATCCCCTCTTTTGTTGTGTTTACCTCTGTCTCTCTTTTCTTATAGTGATTTGTAACTTGTGTAAGCAAAAGGGAGTAGTGGGGACTGTGGCTAACTACCTGGTAGCTCTTCCATCTGATAGTGGCACAGCTGCTCAATTTTAGTCCATTAGATTTTCCACATTTTTTTTAATGGAAACTGAATTTGAGTTTTAAATCTTGGTGACGCTGTCAAAGTTCTAAAGACACAGTGCAGGCCAAATTTGAGCCCAGGATGGTCAGTGTTCCAATATTAACCATTCAGTGAATGCAGTACATATGCCATTGTCTGCAAAGTCATATTTTAGTTAACATTTTATGTGCTTTAATGGTTGCAAGTCACTTTCATGATTTTCTACGAGTCTTGTGAAAATGCTGTAGGGTCCCGTTATGCCTATTTTACACAGAAGGAAACTGAAGCTCAGGATTGTTGTTAAGTGGTTTACCTAAGGTCACACAGCACGAAAGTGGCAGAACCTGGACGTGTTCTAAGGTCTTGACACTCCCAGCCCTTTCTGCCAGCCACGTTACTTTATCCCTCTCCTCCTGGACATGTTAAGTGTAGATACCCGTATAAATCTTTTCTGTTAGCCACCGTTACATAGTAGTGTCTTATATATATAAGTGCTCAATGCATGTTTGTTTATATGAAAGGAAGAAAGAAAAGATATAGATACACTTAGAGGTAGAAAAACAGCCAACATGGATTATATTTCCCTTTTTATTCCAATGGACCAGTTGCATTACAATTTTCGTAACTACTTTCCGTGATGTAGGAATCCACCATCAGAAACTCAAACCATTCCATTTCTTGGTGGGAATTCTTTGAGCTCTCATTACTTTCATGGATGTAGTCTGTATTCAAAAGTGTTTCTGTAAATATGTATTGATTAGCTGTGCTAAGCCTTCCTTATAAAAGATTTGAATGTGTGTGTATGTGTGCGAGAGAGAGAGAGAGAGAGAGAGAGAGAGAGAGAGAGAGAGAACAGAGAGGTCTGGATTATTTGAGGGTGTGCTTAGTGTTATGGAATTAGGGAAGCAAAAGAGATGAATAAGTAAGTGGTCTCTGTACTCTAGTAGTTTGTATTTCATTAGAGTTCTAATATGTAGACGGGGAAAATAGTACCGTTTTAAAGAAAGGAAAGACTGGGAGAGAAGTAGATCTTAATGAATCAATAAAAATTTATTTGATTCCAACTCAGCCCAGATATAAGAGCCTCTGTCTTCAAAAGATTTACGATCTAGTTGGGAGACAAAGTTTATACATGTTCACACAGATACACACACTTATATTCGCATGCAAACTCACTAGCCAGAAGTATCTTTACTTACTTTTACCTCTAAGGTGATTTAGGGCTAAATCATTACTTTTGGTCCTCCATTATTTTTTAGACACACTGAATATTTTTCAAAACATGTAATTTTGGAAACCCAAATAGTTTTTCTTCTATTTAGCCAATCATTCTCTAACCTAATTTGTATATTTTCCTACTTAGCTACTCTGAAAAGAAGCCAACTTGCCACATTTTCATGTAAGAAAGACTCCTTGGTACTTTCATTTGCATGATGCCAGGAACTGTTATTTCCAGTCTGAATCAAATAAAAATCACTCTACCCCCAGGAGATGCTCTTGTACCCTATCGAGAGCCCCCTGTTCCCCAAACACAGTTTCTATCCCCCTCCCTGGGGGCCAGGAGGACTTCATTTTTATTTTTCTGTAGGCTCTTTAAGGCAGCTTCGGATGAACTGGACCTCTCTTTATTTTGCACAGCTCCTGTGAATAAGCCCTTGAATCATGAGTCCACAGCTTGGTCCACCAAGTCCAGGGGCTTCTGGAAAGAACCCAGAGTCTCTGCATCCTTGGGCATCAGCCCATACCTCCGAAGGAGGCCAGCAATGGTCTCTGCAGGCTCTTCTAGTTATAAGAAGGAGTGAGACAGGGATTGGATGGTCGAAATGTGATGCCTCCACTTGGAATCAGAAGAGGAGGGCTTGAGACGAGGGCTGGTAGTTGTTGCTCTCTATTAAGAGAGAGCACCGCTGCATGACTGGTGTGTACGCTGCCCATAGCCACCTATGTGGCCAACTCAGTGGGATTATCTCTTAGTGAGATTTTGAAAAGATGTTTGCTATTGTTTTATCCACCTGAAGGAAAATATGAAAAACTATGGATCCAAGACAACATCAGACCTTTGAGATTTACCTCTCTGCTATTGCTATTTCAGAATTCAAATAAAAATCCACAAAACTGTTTTAAAAAATGTAGACATCAAGAGAATCACTGAACAACCCTGAGATTGTGGGCATTCAGGCCAGGTGCTGGTTTTCAGCGCAGTATTGTTTGACCCCAGGTTTTTGTTTTAGATTTTCCACTCTGAATGCTAGATAATATCTAATATAAGGCTCAGGGAACTGGGGCAAGATAATAGCATTCACATGACACTTGCTAGAGAAACTAGAAACATTTAGTAATTTATATACTCAGGCAAAATAAAAATAATTTGCTACTTTAATGCATTTTGATAGAGCAATGTTTTGTGTGATAGATTTTCTTATCACAAGGAATAGCTGTATGATTTTGATAAGATATGTGGTGCTTTTGGTTTTCATTCCCAAAAGACAAAAAACAAACAAACAAAAAAAGCAGAACAAAAGCAAAACAACCTTTACTTCCTGACAGAACCTGAAGATGACGCCCATCTGAGTAAATGATTCTTCTCCAACCGTCTGCTTTCTCATTAGCTGGTGAGGGGCACAGATGCCTCTTCCCTTCCGTCTTCCAGATCTCCACACCGTCCCCATGCCGAGCTTCACCCATCATTATAGAAGCAGATGGGTATGATGCAAAAGGTTCACACAAACCTCCCCTGCCTCATCTCAACCGTGAGACTCAGAGCAATTTTTTTTGTCTTCTCTGAGACTTCCTCACAAATCACACGAGACTAACAATACCTACTGCACAGGTTGTGAAGCTGAGAGAGTCTAAAATTCCTTTTCTCCTGCCCGGCGAGGGGGTAGCCCCATGACTTAGTTTTAGGTTCTCGCTACCTTCCCTTGTCACCTGCATTTCTTCTATTGATACTTCTCTTCCCAGAGCCCCTTCCTGCCATCTCACATCTCACAGAGCATCTCTGGAGGGCCTCTCTTTGCCAACAGTGACCACATATATCACAGAGATGGTATGGGGGGGAACCTCCTCGTCTAGAAATTCGTCTGTGGGATTGTCTGGAGGAAACTTGACTTGCAAAGTGTCTCAGCCTCTCTTGTTGTTCTGGACATGAAGCAGAGGTGGAAGGTTAAGAGTCCAGAAATCAGTGGACAACCCCTGAAAGGAGGTGTAAGTTACTGAGTGTGAAAACATAGGCTCTGAAGCTGATGCTGGGGTTTGGACTCACCACCCTCAGAGGCTCTAACCAAGTAATTCTAGTTGTGGTTCTTGCCTGTTCCTGCTCCTGGCCTTTGCCTGTACATTTATATGTCTTGGAGAGTCCTCCCCACTCCCATTTGTACATATCCTTAAAGGTCTGGTTCAGTCTCACATCCTTCATGAAGTCTTCCTAGATTTATTTTTGCCTCTATGCTTATTATTGCTTATTTCACGAAGGTGGTACTGAACACCCACCATCCTGAATTATGCTGTGTGTGTGCAGCTTGTTTCCCACCACCCCTGAGGCTGTGACTGCCCTTGGGTGGAGAGCATCGTAAAGGAGAGCTGTCAGAGGCTGGTTGGAAAGAGTAGCCATGAAGGGAAACTGGAACTGACTCTCCCAAGGGAAAGGAAAAGTGAGAGGGTAAGGATACGTGGGAAGGGAGAGGAAAGCAAAAAGAAGAGGCTCAGTAAGCCTATTAAATTTTCTTGCAACCTTTAAAAGTTTCACCCCCAGGGACTTCCCTGGTGGCGCAGTGGTTAAGAATCCTCCTGCCAATTCAGGGGACATGGGTTCGAGCCCTGGTCTGGGAAGATCCCACATGCTGTGGAGCAACTAAGCCTGTGCACCACAACTACTGAGCCTGCGCGTTAGAGCCCGCGAGCCACGACTACTGAGCCCACGTGCCACAACTACTGAAGCCTGTGCACCTAGAGCCCGTGCTCCGCAATGAGAAGCCTGCGCACCGCAACGAAGAGTAGCCCCGTTCGCCGCAACTAGAGAAAGCCCGCGTGCAGCAACGAAGACCCAACGCAGCCAAAAATAAAATAAATAAGTAAATAATTTTAAAAAATAATACAGAAATGAAAGGTTCACCCCAAGGAGTTGTGGTCCATAAGCAGTTTAGCCGAGCAGCACCCCTTGCATAGCAGGTGGATTCTTAGCGTAGGGTGAAGGAGGGTGTCTTGGTTTGGACTGTTCTAACAAAGTATCATAGACTGGATGGCTTATAAGCGATAGAAATTTCTTTCTCACAGTTGTGGAGGCTGGAAGCCCCAGATCAGGATACTGGCATGGTTGGGTTCTGGTGAGGACTTGGTTGGGTTCTGGTGAGGTTGCAGACTTCTTGTTGTGTCTTCAAATGGCACAAAGAGGGCTACAAAGCTCTCTGGGGTCCCTTTTATAAAGACACTAATCCCAAGCATGAGGGCTTCACTATCATGATCTAATTATCTCCCAAAGGCCCTGCCTCCCAATACCATCACATTAGGGTTAGGATTTTAAGATATGAATTTGCCGGGGGAACACAAACCTTTAGGTGATTGCAGAGGGGATGTCCGAGTGAGAACTGGCAGAGGATAAAAGTGGTTCCTCAAGTGGTCAAGCAGTGGAGGGTTCCTGCCCAGGCCTGTGATCCAACATGCACGTAGCTGCAGGAAGGCTGGCCCTGGGTGACCATCTTAGTTATTAACAGCATCCCCCCTGCACTCTCAAAAGTATCTTGGGAAGGGTGGTAAGTTATATGTTCACCCAAGACTGGAGGCAGCCCCTTCCACAGAGATGTTTTGTTTGCTTGTTTTATTTTGTTCTGTTTTGTTTCCCATTGTAAAGCATTATTGCCCAGTGTAAAAGCATTATGTCATGGTCTTAGTTTCACTTAAGGTCAGACCATATTCCTCATGAAGGTGGGCACAAAACATTGGACGTTTATATGCTGCATTGATTTTTTAAAAAATCATTGTTTTTAACTAATAGTGAAGGATATATATACATATATCACATTAAGAACACATGTTAAAATGAGTGGGCAGCTGGTGGTCTGAATCATGTGCTTGAGTGTGCATGCCTGTGCACGGGAACACACACACACACACACACACACACACACAAATAGATTCAGTGGGAGCGGGCAGGAGGGTGGAAGGAACAGAGTTGGTGATTGAGGCCAAGGTGAATGGCATTCAAAGTCCAAGGTAACCCACAAGTTCTCAGTGTTGCTACATAGCTCGTGCTCAATGTTTGATTTACATTCCATTGTATCTTCAGCTAATTAAGTTCTTATGATAATTTGGATAGGAGAGAGCTTATCTTGCATTTCAGATACTTCTAGGCTTTCTAGAAAAGGACAACCCGTCATCCATAATATCCGATGAACCTATCCCCAGGCGAGTGATACAAAAATCACACTGACAGGTGCGAGGATGAGAATTTGTGTAGTACTTTCCGCACCCCCTATGCCTCAGTTCTCAGCAACTTCACCAGGATATACTTTATACATGAGGGAACTATATTCTCAGAGAGGGTTAGCAGCTTGGAAAAATCACAGAGCTAGTAAGTAGGGGCAGGATTGACCCTGGGAGTCCACTCTGTGGGCTCTCAGCCTCATCCTGGCTGCAAAATACAGAAGGCAGTGAATGCAGTGAATGCAGTGACATGGTGAATCCAGAGACATAGACGCCCTTGCATTGGATCTTGAGCTCCTGTGTTCACTGAGTCCATCCCTGATCTACTGACTCCTTCCAGGCCTCCCTGCATCCACATAGCCTTTCCCACATCGCCACACCTCAGACAGTATTATGTTACCTGACGATGTCATCTCCTCCCACCTTTCCCCCCTCCCAGCCAAAGATAATTCCATATATTCACATGGTTCTTGGTACAAAGACCAAAAGCTTCAGTGCAGCTTCGTAAGACCTGGTGGGGTGTGACCTGGACCACCCCACCACTGCTCCCTGCACCCACCCACCAGGATCTGGCACTCCAGACCGCTGCCCCCTCTCAGTTCCCCTGACGGCTCATGCTGCCACCTGTCTCAGAACTTCTGCCACAAAATTCCCTCTACCTGGAAGGGTCTCACCTGGTTAACATGTACCCATCCCTCAGATCTCAACCTGAACATTCCTCCTTCAGGAAACTTCCATAAGCCACTCAGACCAGGTCTCAATAGACTCTATAGGTTTGCTCTGTAACACTTGGCTTTATAACCACCAATGTCATTTTATCTTTATTGGTATAATTATTTGTTTGATATCTATCTTTTAAAAAAGTTTTTTTATAGAAGTATAGTTGATCTACAATGTTGTGTTAATTTCTGCTGTACAGCAGAATGATTCAGTTATACATATATATACATTCTTTTTTATATTCTTTTCCATTATGGTTTATAATAGGATATTAAATATAGTTCACTGTGCTATACAGTAGGACCTTGTTGTTTATCCATTCTATATGTAATAGCTTACATCTGCTCACCCCAACCTCAAACTCCATCCCTCCCCCAACCCCCTCCCCCTTGGCAACCACCAGTCTGTTCTCCATGTCCATGCGTCTGTTTCTGTTTTGTAGATAGGTTCATTTGGGCCATATTTTAGATTCCACATATAAGTGATACCATATGTTATTTGTCTTTCTCTTTCTGACTTACTTAGTATGATAATCTCTAACTGCATCCATGTTGCTGCAAATGGCACTCTCTCATTCTTTTTTATGGCTGAGTAGTATTCCATTGTGTATATGTACCACATCTTCTTTATGATTGATACCATCTTTATTAGACTATAAGCTCCATGAAAACAAGGGATTGCTTTGTTTTTCATCTTGCTTTATCACTAACATCTAACTCAGTGCCCGACATGCAGTGGATGCTCAATAAATAACTGTCGAATGAAACTTCTTTGCTCTCTAATGGTCCCATATGGCTGTTTAAATGTAAATTAATTAAAATTAAATAAAATTTAGAATTAAGTTCCTCAATCACACTAGTGACGTTTCGTGTCCTGGACAACCACATGTGGCTATTCCGTACTGGACAGTGCAGTCCTATAGCTTCTCCATAATCACAGAGAGTTCCGTTGAACTGCACTGCCTCAGAGGTTTGCAGAACCAAGAAATACAATGTATTTGCATCACGTTCGTGTCCAATATGGGCAAAGGTTAGGTTTTTCTTAAAAAAATTTCAAGAGATGCTGTTCAGTTTGGCCCGGGGATCCCTGGGGAATCTGTTCTGTGAACAGAAGAAATCTGAACATGAATCGGCAGAGAATTCTAGATGGATTTTTCACTCACTCATTTTCATTCATTAGATAGTTGTTATGTATTGCACTGGCTACATGTAAAGGAAAAATCATTCTGAATTAAAAAAAATTTTTATTGACATATGTAGTTGATTTACAATGTTGTATTAGTTTCAGGTGTATAGCAAAGTGATTCAGTTTATATATATATATATATATATATACACACACATACATATATACATATTCTTTTTTTTTTTTTTTTTTGCGGTACATGGGCCTCTCACTGTTGTGGCCTCTCCCACTGCGGAGCACAGGCTCCGGATGCACAGGCTCAGCGGCCGTGGCTCACGGGCCCAGGCACTCCGCGGCATGTGGGATCTTCCCGGACTGGGGCACGAACCCGTGTCCCCTGCATCGGCAGGCGGACTCTCATCCACTGCGCCACCAGAGAAGCCCTATACATATTCTTTTTAATATTCTTTTCCATTATGGTTTATCACAGGATAATGAACATATAAAATATTTTTTTGGAGAGGCAACAGAGGTCAATGATGGAGAATACAGACTGTGAAATCAGGAAGACCTTTGTTCAAATGTTGACCCTGCTGCTCGTGTGTGTGGCCCTGGGCAAGGTGTTGAGCATCTCTGAGCTTCAGTTTCTTCCTATGACAAATGGAGATCGAAGTAGTACTTACCTGATAGGGTTAGTGTGAGTATTAAATGAAATAAATGTGAGATTTTTTATTAATAGTAACTTTATTATGAGTCTTTTAATTTCTATTCTCGTTTGGGATTGGCGTTAGCTTTCTGCATTTTGCTTGTCTGTCCTTCCCGAATTCTGATAAAAATATACTGGCATTTTCTCTTTCAAAATAAATCAAATGCTGGTTCCTGTATTCCCATTAGGTTTCAGTTGATAACATATGAAGACAGACTTGCTCAAGACTCAGTGGTAGTTTTGTCTTGCTACCAACCTTCTTGCCTCGATTATCCCACCTGCAAAGTGAAACAGAGCCATTGAGAGTTTTCAGAAGGGTGAAGGAGGTTTGCGTGGCTCACAGCCTATAATTGATAGGGATCTAATTGCATACCCTCTCCTGGATGCTGGGAGAACCCAGGAGGACACAAGCAGTTATTTTTTCATGAAGACTTTGAGCAAGTTGGTGAGCAGCCCTTAGGGCTGCCCTTCCAACTGTAGTACATTGAGATCAAGTTTCTCATTCAGTCTTTGAACTTTGATTGAGAACCGTGTAAGAGGCCCTCTGCTAGGAACTGCAGATTCCAAAATGAGGAAGACATGGGCCCTGTCTTTAAGGAGGCCACAGTCTAATCAGGGAGGACAGTAATCCTAGAAGTCTCCCTGGAGGATATTCCACCAGCTCAGTGCTGGATAAAGAGAAAGAAATAGGTGGAGAAGAGGAGGGTAGTTTCAGAAGCGAGAGCGCCATGCACGTACGCATGGAGCGAGAGAGTGAGTTAGTGGGTGAAAGTGGGCAGATGGTGATGAAAGATGGAGCTACATACGTATAAAAGGGTCAGATTATGGAAAGCTTTTTAAGCCAAAGGAGCTTGGACTGAGGGCCATGGAGAGCCACTGAAGGATTTTCGCAGTGAGTGACACAATCAGACACAATCACATTTCAGAAAGATCACTCTTACTTGCATGAAATCATTGGAAGTGGACAAGAATCAAGGCAGAGAGAACTGATCGGAGGCTGATACAGTGATCCAGGTTAAGACACGATACTGGCTTGAGCTAAGGTGACAATAGGAAAATAAAATAGGATTAAGAGATATTAACAGGCAGAATGAGTAAGGTTTATTAAGCAATTGTGTAAGTTGAGTGATGGAACTGGAGAATCAATCATTACCTCTGTTTTTCTGGCTTGGGCAAAATGTGCTGATAGCATTCCATCAGTTAGAAATTCAGGAAGAGGAGGAGGGAAGGGGATGAGTTAAATATTAACCATGGGGTGCTTGTAAGACAACCAAGTAGAGATGTGCGTTCAGCAGATAGTGATACACTTTTGGAGGTCAGAAGAGGGAGCCGGGCTGCCATTAGCATGGCTGAAACCATGGGAATATTGGAATGAATTTATTTGTTGAAATGAAATTTGAAACCACTGAATAAATAAATAAAGGAAGGAAGTCATCCATGGAGCAAAAGCAGAGGGAAGAGAGAAGTAGCCATGGGATGGGCCTTGTTTTCTTTCTCAGTGACCATATATATATTTCACCTACTGAGGACTCAATGGTCTGGTTGTGTCAGGCTGAAGATGGGAAAAGACTTTGGGAAGCCACAGACATTATGCAATTCAAGATCAGCAGATTTTTAAAGATGCTGTATTTTGCTATCTTTGCAGCCAAGTTAAGTTGTAGCATGCAGAGTCTCAGTGAGTGTATAATCTGATGGGCAAACAACCAAAACTACTTTAAGAGAGAGAGAGAGAGAGAGAGAGAGGGAGAGAGAGGGAGAGAGAGAGGGAAGGTTGGTTTCCTGCATCAGCGATGACATAAACACAAACATGGCCACAAAAAGTGAAAATCATTTTCTCAGAATTGCTGATGTAATCCGTGGCTGGGCCCGTTCTCCTCAGTCTTGGAGACCCTTAATCCTAATACAGTCACTGTCTTTTGAACAGCTTCTGGCAAGTTGCTCAAAAGCAGTAAAAAAATTTTAGTGTAAGATGTGATCCATTTCTCAGTCGTATATCTGGGAAATGAGACTTGCCTAGACTGTTAACACATCTCTGCTCACCCTATGTGGTCCTAATCACCGTCGTCCTCCCACTCCCAAGTGCCAGGCTGGTGTCATAATGGATAGAGGATTTGCAGAAAAATTCTCTCTCATCAACCCTGTTCTAACAACACCACAGAGCCTACTGCATATTCTACCTTTGCTGTAAGCTGAGCTACTCTTCACATGAATAGGACTTAAGTGCATGCCAGGAGGCTAAATTATGCAATGGAGACCATCACTGTGTTTCAGAGAGGAGAATTCAGCCTTAAATGATGGGGCCAGAGGTCACACTTGGAGTTTCCAATTGCTCTGTCTTTCAGCCCCCAAAAAGCTTGCAGCTTTCATAAGAAGCTCTTTCCAAGAGCAAACTATGCTAGCGTTACTTTTTTTTTTTTTAACTTCACAAAAATGTCCTTTGGCAACTCAAAGCACATGAAAAGCAAGAGTATAAAAAAGTAAGGAGGCTTCAGTGGGTGTTTCATGCTTGTTTTCTGACACCATGAATTTAATGCTTATCCAGGTGTGTGCAAAAATCAGAGTGGCTAGCATAGTTTAAGCTCTAACTTTTCTGCAGTAGTAAGGGGCTCAGAGAAAGGAACGAGGCTGTGTATCTCAGGCACTGCTGGGCAGGTGCTCAGAGTTCTACCTGAGAACTTGAGAGAGTCTGGGGATCTTCACTGGAGGAACCAGTCACCCCAAAATTGAGCTGATGGCCAGTTCCCAGGCCGAGTCTCATCCAAACCATGAGGAATAAAAATTCCATCTTAATCACAGGAGGTGAGGAGGGAACTATCATTAAAAGAAGAAAGTCAAGGTGTACATCTTGGTCCAGAAGTAAAAACAATAATGAAAAATTGTGTCTCTTTATATTATAGGCCCTGGGCTGGTGCTTTATAAACTATGATGCGGGTATTATTATTCTTCCAATTTTACAGATGAGGAAGATGAGGCACGGGGAGATTATGTCACTTGCTCAAGTTCACATCTAATCAGTGGACAGGAAGGGACTTAAACCCAGGTCCACCTGACTCCATAGCCTGTTGTCCTACCCTCATTTTATACTAGAAAAGAGAAGGGTGATGCAGAACAGAGCATGATTTTACCCTGATACAAGTATTGCTACTCGGGCTTTCTTTTGATTTCCACGTGCATGGAATACCTTTTTCATCCCCTCCCTTTCAGTCTGTGTGTGTCTCTAGATCTGAGGTGAGTCTCTTAGTGGCAGTATATATACAGGACTTGTTTTTGTACCTATTCAGCCACTCTATGTCTTTTGATTTGAGCATTTAGTCCAGATACATTTAAAGTAATTGTCGATATGTATGTTCTTATTGCCATTATGTTAATTGTTTTGGATTTGTTTTTGTAGATCTTTTTTTCTCCCTTTCTTCTTCTTTTGTCCTCTTCTCTTGCGATTTGTTGACTGTCTTTAGTGTTGTGTTTGGAGTCCTTTTTTTTTGTGTGTGTATATCTATTATAGATTTTTGGTTTGTGTGTATATCTATTATAGGTTTTTTTTTTTTATAGCAGTCTATAGAAATACATGATTGTTTTAAGTTGCTGATATCTTCATCTGAAATTCATTTAAAAAACCCCCTGCATTTGTACTCTCCTTCCTTCATAATTACAGTTATTTTCCTCTTTTTTATTGAATTATAGTTAATTTACAATGTTGTGTTAGTTTCAAGTGTACAGCAAAGTGATTTAGTTGTACACACACACACACACACATATTCTTTTTCAGATTCTTTTCCATTATAGATTATTACAAGATATTGAGTAAAAAGATACATGCACCCCAGTGTTCACTGCAGCACTGTTTACAATAGCCAGGGCATGGAAGCAACCTAAATGTCCATCCAGAGGAATAGATAAAGAAGATGTGGTACATATATACAATGGAATATTACTCAGCCATAGAAAAGAATGAAATAATGCCATTTGCAGCAACAAGGATGGACCTAGAGATTGTCATATGGCTTCATATGGCTGAGTGAAGTAAGTCAGACAGAGAAAGACAAATATATGATATCATTTATATGTGGAATCTAAAAAAAATGATACAAATGAACTTATTTACAAAACAGAAATAGAGTCACAGATGTAAAAAACAAACTTATGGTTACCAGGGGGGAAGGTGGGGAGGGATAAATTGGGAGATTAGGATTGACATATACACAGTACTACACATAAAATAGATAACTAATAACAACCTAGTGTACAGTACAGGGAACTCTACTCAGTACTCTATAATTACCTATATAAGAAAATAATCTAAAAAGGGGTGATATATGTATATGTAAAACTGATTCATTTTGCTGTACAGAAGAAACTAACACAATATTTTAAATCAACTATACTCTAATAAATAATTAATTAAAAAAACAAGATATTGAGTATAGTTCTTGTGCTATACAGTCGGTCCTTACTGTTTACCTGTTTTATATATAGTAGTGTGTATATGTTAGTCCCAAACTCCTAATTTCTCTCTCCCCCAGCCGCCCCCCCGCCACCCACTATGCCCTTTGGTAACCATAAATTTGTTTTCTATGTCTGTGAGTGTATTTCTGTCTTGTAAGTAAGTTCATTTGTATCATTTTAAAAAATTAATTAATTAATTTATTGGCTGCGTTGGGTCTTTGTTGCTGCGTGTGGGCGTTTTCTAGTTGTGGTGAGTGGGGGCTACTCTTTGTTGTGGTACACAGGCTTCTCATTGTGGTGGCTTCTCTTGTTACAGAGCACGGGCTCTAGGTGTGTGGGCTTCAGTAGTTGTGTCACTTGGGCTTCAGTAGTTGTGTCACTTGGGCTCAGTAGTTGCGGTGCATGGGCTTAGTTGCTCCGCAGCATGTGGGATCTTCCTGGACCAGGGCTCGAACCCGTGTCCCCTGCATTGGCAGACAGATTCTTAACCACTGAGCCACCAGGAAAACCCTGTATCATTTTTAGAGATTCCACATATAAGTGATATCATATGATACTTGTCTTTCTTGTGTGACTTACTTCACTTAATATGATATTCTCTAGGTCCATCCATGTTGCTGCAAATGGCGTTACTTCATTTTTTTAATGGCTGAGTAACACTCCATTGTATAAGTATACACCACATATTGTTTATTATTACTGTCTTTGATGTCATATTTTGCATCTAATTGTTTTGTGTATCCCTTAACTGCTTATTGTGGATATAGATGATTTTACTACTTTTGTCTTTTAACCTCCTTGCTAGCTTTGTGTGTGGATAATTTCCTACCTTTACTGTATGTTTGCCTTTACCAGTGAGCTCTTTAATTTTGTAATTTTCTTATTTCTCCTTGTGGCCTTTTCCTTTTTTTTGTCTAGAGAAGTCTCTTTAACATTTGTTGTAAGGCTGGTTTGATGGTGCTGAACTCTTGGCTTTTGCTTGTCTGTAAAGCTTTTGATTTCTCCATAAAGTTTGAAGGAGAACCTTGCTGGGTAGAGTATTCTTGGTTGTAGGTTTTTCCCTTTCATCACTTTAAATATCATGCCACTCCCTTCTGGTCTGCAGAGTTTCTGCTGAAAAGTCAGCTGATAGCCTCATGGGAGTTCCCTTGTATATTATTTATTGCTTTTTCCTTGCTGCTTTTCATATTCTCTCTTTAATATTTGTCATTTTAATTACGATGTGTCTTGGTGTGTTCCTCTTTGAGCTAATCCTGTGTGGGACTCTCTTTCCTGGACTTGGGTAACTGTTTCCTTTCCCAGGTTAGGGAAGTTTTCAGCTATTATGTCTTCAGTATGTCCTCAGGCCCTTTCTCTCTCTCTTCTCCTTCTGGGACCCCTATAATGCAAATATTAGTGTGCTTGATTTTGTCCCCAAGGTCTCTTAAACTGCCTTCATTTCTTTTCATTCTTCTTTCTTTTTTTTTTTTCCGTTCAGCGGCAGTGGTTTCCACTACTCTTGTCTTCTAGCTCACTGATCTATTCTTCTGTATCATTTTGCCTGTTTTTGATTCCTTCTAGTTTATTTTTTATTTCAGTTATTGTATTCTTCATCTCTGTTTGGTTTTCTTTATATTTTATAACTTGTTAAAAACTTCTAACTTCTCACTCCATACATTCATTCTTCTCTTGAGTTCATTGATCATCATTACGATCATTACTCTGAGCTCTTCCTTGGGTAGATTGCCTATCTCGAGTTCACTTAGTCCTTGCCCTGGGGTTTTATCTTCCCTCGTCTGGAACCTGTTCTTCTGCCGCTTCATTTTGTCTAAGTTGCTATTTGTATTTTTATATGTGTGACAGGTTAGTTAACGTTTCTTGATCTTGGAGAAGTGGCCTTCTGTAGGAGACGTCCAATATGTTCCAGCAGCACACTCCCCTCTTGTCACCCAAATTTTATGCTCTAGGTGTGCCCCCTAAGAGGGCTGCATGGGTCCTTCTTTTATGGTGGGCTGACTATGTGGGCAGTCTGGTAGGCTTGGTTGGCCCCTAGTCCAGTTGGTTACCAGGTCCTGGCTTGTGCAGATGCTGCTAGCTACTGATTAGCCGGGCCTGGTCATGAGGCATCCAGCTTCAGAACCTTAGGGAGCCCCAAGGTTAGTGCTGGCTCACTGATGTAGGAGTCCAGGTCCAGAAGACTCCAGGGCTGTTGCCCACCCACTGGTGGATGAAGCCACATCCTGCAGTTAGTGCCAGATTAATGGCAGGCAGAGCCAGGTCCTGGAGGCCGTCTGCAGGGCCCAGGGATCCCGAGCTGGTGTCAGATCGCTGGGTGGGATGGGGGGGTTCCTGACACAATTAGGTATGAGATCTGGGGTGTCCTGAAACTTGCGCTGGCCTGATAGTGGGCAGGGTCAGGGACCAGCTAGTCACAGGGTAGGGTCTGGCTTTCTGTAAATGGGCTGGGTCCACATGCTGTGGGGTTGTGGTTTTTTTGTGTTTGGTGTCTGCCCCCTGGTGGGTGATGCTGGTCTAGAGGCTAGTGCAGGCTTCCTGGAGGGCATGGCCATTGCCTGCCCACTGGTGGGTGGAGCTGGGTCTTGGCCTTCTGGTGGGCAGGGCCCTGTCCAGGGGCATGTCTAGAGGTGGCTGTGGGCTCAGGAAGATTCTAGGCAACCTGTTTGCTGATAGATGGGGCCATGTCCCTACCCAGTTTGTTGTTTGGCCTGAGGCATCCCACTACTGGTGCGTACAGGTTGTTGGGTGGGGTCACGTCTTGGCACTGGTGAGCCAGTGGTACCTCCAGCATTGGCTTCCATGGTAGAGGAGCATTTAAGATATGGCTTCCACCAATGTCCATGTCCCCAGGGTGAGCGGCAGCCATCCACTGCCTCTCCAGGAGACCCTTCAAGACCAGTAGGTAGGTCTGGCCCAGGCTGCTATCATATTATTGCTTTTCCCTAGGTCCCAGTGCATGTGAGATTTTATGTGTGCCCTTTAAGAGTGAAGTCTTTATTTCCCCCAGTCCTTTGGGGCTCCTGAAATTAAGCACTGCTGGCCTTCAAAGCCAAATGCTCTGGAGGCTCATCTTCCCAGGCCCACACCGCTGGGCTGGAGGCTTGACTTGGGGCTCAGAACTCTCCTGTGGATGAACCTCTGCAATCTAATTATTCTCCAGTTTGTGGGTTGCTCACCCGGGGGGTATGGGATTTGATTATATCATGAAACTTCCCCTCCTATCCATCTCCTTGTGGTTCCTTCTTTATGTCTTTAGTTGTAGGAGATCCTTTCTGGTAGTTCCTGGTCTTCTTCATCGATGGTTGTTCTGAGATAGTTGTGGTTTTGGTGTGCTTGTGAGGGGAGGTGAGCTCAGGGTCTTTCTTCTCCACCATCTTGGCTGCTTTCTGATTGCACCCTTTTAAAACAGCCTGGGGTCCAGGCTTGGTGAGAGAGTTCTAGGTGCCGCTCCTGAGACAGCCTGTTGTACTGAAGATGTCATCAGATAGATGGGCTGGCAAGGAAACTGACAACCAAGACAACTCTCTAGACTGACAGTTGAGTGCAACACAGAGAGGGGGATATTCTGCCACCCAGACATGCATGCCTGTTCTTGCTTTTTATCTTGGTTACTGTGAATGAGAAAGGGAAGTAGCTAGAACTCTGCCAGCACAGGTGATATTGTACAATGTAGCAGGAGCTGCAGGAACAATAAGGTTGGCTCCACATTCAGCGTGACTCTGGAGAGACTCACCATAAAAGAGACAGAAGTGAGTCATGACTGTTTTGAGTCACTGCAGGAACCCCAAAATAGGAGGTAATGACTTAAGTGGGGGCTGGGATACTGGAGATTTTGCTCCAGGAAACTCCTTGCCCTTGCTTAGCACAGACTCTCCAGATTGGCTTTTGTGTTCCTTAAACCTACCAGCCTGTTCCTACCTCATGAACATGCTTCAGCTTTTCTCAGAGCTCCACCTGGAGAGCTCCTTCTTGGTCTTCCCATCTTAGTTTTGAGGTCACCTCTTTAGGGTGGCACTGTGTCATCAAATCAGCAGCCTTTTCCCAAAGCCCATGCACTTGTCACTCTCAGCCACATTACCCTGATTTCTCTTCACACAGCACCTAAATCATCTTGTTCCATTTGTCTGTTTACATGTTAAGTATCTCTCCCCCTTCCTTGGAATGTAGGCTCCACTCTTTCAGAGACCTCATCTGCTTCACTCAAGGCTGTACTCTAGCACACAGAACCACGACTAATTTAGTGAATTCTCAAGAACTACCTCTTGAATTAATGAATGAGTGAATGAATCAATGAGTAGAATATAGCTGTGTCATTATCATGATTATAACTTTTTTATGCTACTAAGCCCTTGATGGTGGGAGGAAATGTGTGTTCCCAGATGGCTAAGGCCCAGACGATCTACTCAGAAACTGATGGAGAGGAAGCAAGAATAATCAGGTACGGCATCTTTTGTGGGCTAATGGCATCACACATGCTAAGTCATGTAGCTGCTGCAGGTGAAGAAATGTAGGCATAGGCTACATAAGCAGTAAGTGTAAAGAGCAGAGGTATTTA
The DNA here is from genome assembly GCF_949987515.2 of Delphinus delphis. NCBI lineage: Eukaryota > Metazoa > Chordata > Mammalia > Artiodactyla > Delphinidae > Delphinus > Delphinus delphis. Next base: position 26,346,604 of record NC_082688.1, read on the forward strand.
CTCAGGTCTCTGGTTCCAATGCTTTTTCCATGCAAACAAAGGGCCAAGTAGAGTTCTAAGTATTCTGTTATTGACCTTATTTTGCAAATTGGGCACAGAAAGTTTTGGTAATTGGCATAAAGTTGTTTAGCTAAAAAGTAGAAGTTAGCTCCAAAATCCATGCTCCTAATCACTGGAATATAACGACGTCTTCCAGATCAGATGAAGAAGAGTCTTCTTCTGACTCCCTTTTGCGAGAGCACTGAAATCACAACTAGCTGCTGAACAGTCATCGACAGGAAGACACTGGAACTCACCAAAAAAGATACCCCACATCCAGACACAAAGGAGAAACCTCAGTGAGCTGGTAACAGGAGTGCAATCACAATAAAATCAAATCCCATAACCACTGGGTGGGTGACTCACAAACTGGAGAACCATTATACTGCAGAAGTCCACCCACTGGAGTGAAGGTTCTGAGCCCCACGTCAGGCTTCCCAATCTGGGGGTCCAGCAACAGGAGGAGGAATTCCCAGAGAATCAGACTTTGAAGGCAAGTGGGATTTGATTGCAGGACTTCAACAGGACTGGGGGAAACAGAGACTCCACACTTGGAGGGCACACACAAAGTAGTGTGCACAACAGGGCCCAGGGGGAAGGAGCAGTGACCCCAGGGGAGACTGAACCAGACCTACCTGCTAGTGTTGGAGGGTCTCCTGCAGAGGCAGGGGGTGGATGCGGCTCACTGCGGGGACCAGGACACTGGCACCAGAAGTTCTGGGGAGTACTCCTTGGTGTGAGCCCTCCTGGAGTCCCCCATTAGCCCCACCAAAGAGCCTGTAGGCACCAGTGCTGGGTTGCCTCAGGCCAAACAACCAACAAGGAGGGAACTCAGCCTCACCCATCAGCAGAGAAGCGGATTGAAGTTTTAGTGAGTTCTGCCAACCAGAGCAACACCTAGCTCTACCCACCACCAGTCCCTCCCACCAGGAAGCTTGCACAAGCCTCTTAGGTAGCCTCATCCACCAGAGGGCAGATAGCAGAAGCAAGAAGAACTACAATCCTGCAGCCTGTGGAACGAAAACCACATTCACAAAAAGACAGACAAAACGAAAAGGCAGAGGACTATGTACCAGACGAAGGAACAAGATAGAACCCCAGAAAAACAACTAAATGAAGTGGAGATAGGCAGCCTTCCAGAAAAAGAATTCAGAATAATGATAGTGAAGATGATGCAGGACCTCGGGAAAAGAATGGAGGCAAAGATTGAGAAGATGCAAGAAATGTTTAACAAAGACCTAGAAGAATTAAAGAACAAACAAACAGAGATGAACAATAAAATAACTGAAATGAAAAATACACTAGAAGGAATCAATAGCAGAATAACTGAGGCAGAAGAACTGATAAGTGACCTGGAAGACAGAATAGTGGAATTCATTGCCATGGAACAGAATAAACTAAAAAGAATGAAAAGAAATGAAGACAGCCTAAGAGACCTCTGGGACAACATTAAACACACCAACATTTGCATTACAGGGGTCCCAGAAGGAGAAGAGAGAGAGAAAGGACCTGAGAAAAAATTTGAAGAGATTATGGTCAAAAACTTCCCTAACATGGGAAAGGAGATAGCCAACCAAGTCCAGGAAGCTCAGAGAGTCCCAGGCAGGATAAATCCAAAGAGAAACACACCAAGACACATAGTAATTAAATTGACAAAAATTAAAGACAAAGAAAAATTATTAAAAGCAACAAGGGAAAAATGACAAATAACGTACAAGGGAACTCCCATAAGGTTAAAAGCTGATTTCTCAGCAGAAAATCTACATGCCAGAAGGGAATGGCATGATATATTTAAAGTGATGAAAGGGAAGAACCTACAACCAAGATTACTCTACCTGGCAAGGATCTCATTCAGATTCAACTGAGAAATCAAAAGCTTTACAGACAAATAAAAGCAAAGAGAATTCAGCACCACAAAACCAGCTCTACAACAAATGCTAAGGAACTTCTCTAAGTGGGAAACAGAAGAGAAGAAAAGGACCTGAAAAAACAAACCCAAAACAATTAAGAAAATAGTAATAGGAACATACATATTGATAATTACGTTAAATGTGAATGGATTAAATGCTCCAACCAAAGGCCACAGGCTCGCTGAATGGATATAAAAACAAGACCCATCTATATGCTGTCTACAAGAGACCCACTTCAGACCTAGGGACACATACAGACTGAAAGTGAGGGGATGGAAAAAGATATTCCATGCAAATGGAAATCAGAAGAAAGCTGGAGTAGCAATACTCATATCAGGTAAAATAGACTTTAAAATAAAGAATGTTGCAAGAGACAAGGAAGGACACTACATAATGATCAAGGAATCAATCCAAGAAGATATAATAATTATAAATATATATGAACCCAACATAGGAGCACCTCAATACATAAGGCAAATGCTAACAGCTATAAAATAGAATATCGACAGTAACACAATAATAGTGGGGAGCTTTAACACCTCACTTCTACAAATGGACAGATCAACCAGACAGAAAATTATTAACAAAACATAAACTTTAAATGACAAAGTAGAGCAGATAGATTTACTTATATTTATAGGACATTCCATCCGAAAACAGCAGATTACACTTTCTTCTCAACTACACATGGAACTTTCTCCAGGATAGATCACATCTTGGGTCACAAATCAAGCCTCAGTAAATTTAAGAAAATTGAAATCATATCAAGCATCTTTTCCTACCACAACACTGTGAGATTAGAAATCACTTACAGGGAGAAAAACTTAAAAAACACAAGCACATGGAGGCTAAACAATATGTTACTAAATAACTAAGAGATCGCTGAAGAAATCACAGAGGAAATCAAAAATACCTAGAGACAGATGACAACGAATACATGACAATCCAAAACCTATGGGACGCAGCAAAAGCAGTTCTAAGAGGGAAGTTTATAGCAATACAATCCTACCTCAAGAAACAAGAAAAATCTCAAACAACCTAACCTTACACCTAAAGGAACTAGAGAAAGAAGAACAAACAAAACCGAGAGTCAGTAGAAGGAAAGAAATGATAAAGATCAGAGCAGAAATAAATGAATTAGAAACAAAGATCAATCAAACTAAAAGCTGGTTCTTTGAGAAGATAAACAAAATTGATAAACCTTTAGCCAGACTCATCAAGAAAAAGAGGGAGAGGACTCAAATCAATAAAGTTAGAAATGAAAAAGGAGAAGTTACAGCGACACTGCAGAAATACAAGGCATCATAAGAGACTACTACAAACAACTCTATGCCAATAAAATGGAGAACCTGGAAGAAATGGACAAGTTCTTAGAAAGGTATAACCTTCTGAGACTGAACCAGGAAGAAATAGAAAACATGAACAGACCAATCACAAGTAATGAAATTGAAAGTGTGATTAAAAATCTTCCAACAAAAAAGTCCAGGAACAGGCATCCCTGGTGGCGCAGTGGTTGAGAGTCCGCCTGCCGATGCAGGGGACACGGGTTCGTGCCCCAGTCCGGGATGATCCCACATGCCGCGGAGCTGCTGGGCCCTTGAGCCATGGCCACTGAGCCTGTGCTCCGCAACAGGACAGGCCACAACAGTGAGAGGGCTGCGTACCGAAAAAAAAAAAAAAAAGTCGAGGGCCAGATGGCTTCACAGGTGAATTATATCAAACATTTAGAAAACAGCTAACACCCATCCTTCTCAAACTCTTCGAAAATAATTGCAGAGGAATGAGCACTCCCAAACTCATTCTCTGAGGCCACCATCACCCTTATACCCAAACCAGACAGAGATACTACAAAAACAAAATTACAGACCAATATCACTGATGAATATAGATGGAAAAATCCTCAACAAAATGCTAGCAAACAGAATCCACCAATACATTAAAAGGATCATACAACATAATCAAGTGGGATTTATCCCAGAGATGCAAGGATTCTTCAGCATACGTAAATCAGTCAATGTGATACACCATATTAACAAATTGAAGAATAAAAACCATGTGATCATCTCAATAGATGCAGAAAAAGCTTTTGACAAAGTTCAACACGCATTTATGATAAAAACTCTCCAGAAAGTGGGAATAGAGGGGACCTACTTCAACAGAATAAAGGCCATATACGACAAACCCACAGGAAACATCACTCTCAATGGTGGAAACTAGAAAGCATTTCCTCTAAGATAGGGAACAAGACAAGGATGTCCACTCTCGCCACTATTATTTAACGTAGTTCTGGAAGTCCTAGCCATGGCAATCAGAGAAGAAAAAGAAATAAAGGAATACAAATTGTAAAAGAAGAGTAATACTGTCACTGTTTGCAGATGACATGATACTATACATAGAGAATCCTACAGATATACCAGAAAACTGCTAGAGATAATCAGTGTATCTTGTAAAGTAGCAGGATACAAAATTAATGCACAGAAATCACTTGCATTCCTATACACTAACAACAAAATGTCTGAAAGAGAAATTAAGGAAACACTCCCATTTACCATTGCAACAAAAAAGAATAAAACACCTAGGAATAAACCTACCTAACGAGGTAAAACACCTGTACTCAGAAAACTATAAGACACTGATGAAAGAAATCAAAGATGACACAAACAGATGGAAAAATATACCATGTTCTTGGATTGGAAGAATCAATATTGTGAAAATTACCATATTACCCAAAGCAAGCTACAGATTCAGTGCAATCCCTATCAAATTACCAATGGCATTTTTTACAGAACTAGAACAAAAAATCTTAAAATTTGTAAGGAGACACAAAATACCCCGAATACCCAAAGCAATCCTGAGGGGAACAAAACGGAGCTGGAGGAATCAGACTTCCTGACTTCAGACTATACTACAAAGCTACAGTAATCAAGACAATATGATACTGGCACAAATACAGAAATATAGATCAATGGAACAGGATAGAAAGCTCAGAAATAAACACAAACACCTATGGTCAATTAATCTACAACAAAGGAGACAAGAACATATGATGGAGAAAAGATAGTCTCTTCAATAAGTGGTGCTAGGAAAACTGGACAGCTACATGTAAAAGAATGAAATTAGAACACTCCCAAACACTGTACATAAAAATAAACTCAAAATGGATTAAAGACCTAAATGTAAGGCCAGACACTATAAAACTCGTAGAGGAAAACATAGGCAGAACACTCGTTGACATAAATCGCAGCAAGATCTTTTTTGACCCACCTCCTAGAATAATGAAAATAAAAACAAAAATAAACAAATGGGACCTAATGAAATGTAAAAGCTTGTGCAAAGCAAAGGAAACTATACACAAGACAAAAAGATAACCCTCAGAATGGGAGAAAATATTTGCAAATGAATCAATGGACAAAGGATTAATCTTGAAAATATATAAACAGCACATGCAGCTCAATATTAAAAAAACAAACAACCCAATCCAAAAATGGGCAGAAGACCTAAATAGACATTTCTCCACAGAAGACATCCAGATGGCCAGGAGGCACATGAAAAGATTGTCAACATCACTAATTATTAGAGAAATGCAAATCAAAACTACAATGAGGTATCTCCTCACACTGGTCAGAATGGGCGTCATCAGAAAATCTACAAGCAACAAATGCTGGAGAGGGTGTGGAGAAAAGGGAACCCTCTTGCACTGTTGGTGGGAAAGTAAATTGATACAGCCACTATGGAGAACAGTATGGAGGTTCCTTAGAAAACCAAAAATAGAATTACCATATGACCCAGCAATCTCACTACTGGGCATATACCCAGAGAAAACTATAATTCCAAAAGACACATGCACCCCAATGTTCTTTGCAGCACTATTTACAATAGCCAGGTCATGGAAGCAACCTAAATGCCCATTGACAGAGGAATGGATAAAGAAGATGTGGTACATATATACAATGGAATATTACTCAGCCAAAAATGGAACAAAATTGGGTCCTTTGTAGAGACGTGGATGGACCTAGAAGCGGTCATACAGAGCGAAGTAAGTCAGAAAGAGAAAAGCAAATATCGTATCATGTATGTGGAATCTAGAAAAACGGTACAGATGAATCGGTTTGCAAGGCAGAAATAGAGACACAGATGTAGAGAACAAACATATGGGCACCAAGGGGGGAAAGCTGGGGGTGGTGGTGGTGGTGGTGGGAGTGGTGGGATTAATTGGGAGATTGGGATTGACATATATACACTAATATGTATAAAATAGATAAGTAATAAGAACCTGCTGTATAAAAAAAGAAATAAAATTCAAAAAAAATGTATCAGTTGTTGAAGAAAAAAAAAAAAAGAGTCTTACAAGGAGGAGACAGCCAATCTAGGACTATCACAATGTGAGGGGACTGTGGGAAAGGCCTTCCAAGCCAAGGATATCTGTCTGAGCTATAGCCTGCTGTGTTCTTCCTTCCTGCCTCCTGACTTTCTTACTGACCTGTCTGAAATCCATATATTCTCAGAAATATTGCTGCCTCTGATTTCTGGGTAAATGACACAGTGGATACTAGAGTAGACAGGTTTCATGAAGGCCATTGCTTCTCTTTGAACCATTCTGTCTTTACTGTCTCTGAGCCAGGTTCATGGTGGTCCTAAGTGTTTGTTGTCTGAAGCATGCATGGCCAGGTGGTCCAGCCTAAAGGTTCTGCTCTATAAAGTGTGGACATAGTGCCCACCGAGTGGGCACTATGTTATAGGTCCCCATTTGCCTTTCACGTGTAACAATTAAATAGCTTCACGGCAGCCTGGTTGCCAGCAGGCTCACACCCCATTGCAGTATAATCACATCTAATCTCATTGAGCTGTGCTGAAAGTAGCTATGATTGGTGGTTTTATCCAAAATAAAGACAGTTTCTATATATTGATTATCATACAGAGTATAAAATCATCATCAGTTACCTGGAAAAGAGAAGCAGGCTGCCAAGGGAAATGGTCAGATATTCCGTTTGAACAGGGGAGGGAAGGGGGAGGCGGACCAGTGAATTTTAAGGTAATAGTATCAAATTACCTGAAAATGCACACAGTATATTCTTGTAATTTGCAACAACAGAGAGCCCAGAAATAGGTCAATCATCTAAGTGAGTCTTCCAAGTTTTTCTCTTGGTGATGCACTGAGCCAGCTTGCATTAGCAGTCTTAAAGGGGCTGGGGCCAACCAAGACAGAGAGGGCTGCGGAGCTCCTTCCTTCTTGCACTTTATAACTCATAGTGGTACCTTTTCAGTCAGACATGGCTCCACCCAGTTTCTTGTATCCAGTTAACTATCCACAGAGATTCTCAGCCACTGTCATGAGTGACTATGGGAAGAGTAATGAGCGGGAAGGTGACTGGACCAGTCCGTCTGATCCTGGGGCAGAGAGTGGAGACGCTCACTTCCAAAATGAGTTGGAAGGCATTTTTCTGCAATGGCCTTCCGCAAAGGAAGAAGGAAGGAATCTGCCCATTTCTAAAGGTTACATTTCTAACCACAGAATTGAAAATGAACTGGTTCTGTTATTTATTGCAAGACGAAGCTCATTATTCTTCTTTCTAGCAAATATTGAAACAAAAATTGCATTAAATGATTCAATATCATTCATGAAAAACACAGTACAAACAAGACAATCCATTCATAATCTTTTTATTGCAACATATTAAGACTGGTCTTGGGTAATTCTTGAGCCCAGTTTCCTCTTCTGTTAAACGGAGATGGCAGTGATGACAACATCTTCCACATAGGGCTTTTTCGAGGAATTTAAATATATATATAAAAGAAGAAGAAGAAATAGATGGAACTCAACAAATAAGTACAGAATTTCCCTTTAGAAATTATTTATGTGAGTCCTCTTAAAGTTTTTATCCATATAACTATATCATTTTTATACAGCTATGATTATTACAGAAATATCACTGGTATCTCCTTTAATTTTTCCCCCTAGTTCTTTCTTCATAAATATGCCATTGTAAGAGCTGCATAAAATTCTGTTAAATGGGTATTTATTTAATTCATCTCCTGTTGTGAGATATTATCTTTCTATGATAGATATTTCAGTCAATGTCTCTGCTACAAGGATTGTTCTTCCTTTTGGATTAATTTCTCAATATAATGTGAAGTGGGGTTTTGGGGTCAAAGGTATTGTGATACCATAGGCACTGGAAGTAGAAAGGCTTAACCTGGCAGGGAAACCATAACAATAGTCTTATTAGGGGAATAACAGTCAAAGCCAAAGTTAGTTTGCAATGCAAGAGTATTAGATAGAAAATCAGTACAGTTTCCATTTTATAGGTGAAAAAACCCTGAAAATTTGGAGAGGATATTTAAGAATAGAATAGACACATAAAACAGTCAAGAAATAGAGTAAAGGCCTTCACGTACTATGATGTTGTTGAGGACAAGTAGGTTGGTCAACAATATTCTTGCATGTTCTGAACTGGACGGCTATACCATAGCAGTGGAGGAGGGACCAAAGTGTGAGAGAGGAGGGAACAGGTGGTGGCTTGATGGAATAGAATTTGCAACTGGCTGACTCTTAATGAAGATTAATTGTGGCATGTCCATTAATGATCCCCAGGTTTTTATCTCTAAAAGTGGAGGATCTCAGCGCTCCCATTTCATGTGATGGTTGCATGGGATTTCTGCTAGGTAAAGATTGACTTCCATTGTTCCTTTCAAGGAGGCAGAGATGGGGGACAGATTTTAACCTTCACCTATTGGATTTTATTTAACTTAATTATTGCAATTATAATTAAGCATGAGTTCCCAGGGAATTTTTGGTTTCTGAATAATGACTAAAGTTTTAATATTTTGGAATAGCAATTAATAAACAGGACAAAATTAGCAGAATAAATGAAGAGAATAGAATGGGATCACCAAAAGCTAGGTTTTTGGGGGTTTTTTGCCTTTGATTACATTTGTCTTTATAAACTAAAGTTTTCCCTGATGGCAGTATTCAGTACAAAGCTAGAAAGTGGGTAGTCCTCCAAGTATATGGTTACAAAGAAATAAGGCACAGCCATAGCTGCTGAATTGCTGCTACCAGGCCCGGGGGTCCATCCTTAGTCCCTACAGAGAAAGGAGTGTACATTTTCCCTGGATTATGAAATCTACTGCCATGACTTCAGTTATACTCTCTATATAAGTGACTCCAGTGTCCCCATCTCCAGCTAAGACCTCTCTCAAGTTCCAGACTGGTAGGGATGCCCATGTACCCACTTCTCCAATTGGATATCCTTGAGCATCTGTAATTCAACTAAACTTTTTCTCCTCCTTCATATCTCATCTGCTGCCCCATCATACCCTTAACTTCATTGCAAGTGCTTCTTCCCTATCTTTGAAGTTTCCATGAATGGCTCTATCCTCCACCCAGTCACCCAGCCAGACCAGGGATTTATCCTTCTCTCCTTCCTCCCTCTTATGTTCAAGCCATCATCAATTTACCCACTTTTAACTGCCGAGTGTCCCTGGGATTCACCCCCTCCTCTCAACCTCTGTAATGTCTGCTCTGGGTTATTCCCTTACAGTCTCTGGCCTGGGCCAGGCCAACAGCTTCTTCAGTGGCCTCCCTGTTTCCAAGACTTGACTCCTTTCAATGTATCTTTGCTTTGCTGCTGAAATTAATATTGTAATAAACAAAGGTGACCGTGTCACTTCCTTGCTTAAACTTTTTCAATGATTTCACATATAATGCTAGGAAATCAGTACATAACATGCACGTGTGTGCGTAAAGGAGTGAATGAGTATAAGATACTGACAGAACACCTTAACTTACAGGACCCTTCATGAACTGCCTCTGCCTCCATTTCTAGCCATATTTCCTGCAATGTCTAACCCACTACTTTAGATACTAGTAGTTTCGGAAATATGCCGTATTGCTTTACTTCTCTGGACAGGCCTGGAAAGCTCTTCCTCATTTGGATAACTTTCAGACTTCCTTTGGGACTCAGCTTGTGTGTCACTTCCTCTGGTTCACCATTTATAATTCAGTTTTCCTCAAACACTTAATTATCCTACTGTGTGCCAGGAACTGTGTTAGGCACTGGGACCAAAATGGCAGATTAGATCATCTCTGCCCTCAAGAGAGGAGGGAACAGACAAGTGAGGAGACAGACATGGAAACAAATAAGCATCATTCATTCACTGAAAGAAGAACTATGAAGAATGCAAGGAAATGGTGAATAGGAAAAAGGAGAAATACAATGTTTAGTTTATCAACTCTACCTGTAGAAATTGAGGGCTTGGTGGTAAAAAATTCCAAGCAAATGGGCCAATATGTGCAAAAACTTTTTTTTTTCTTTTTAAAAAAATGATTTTATTTTGAAACAGTTATGCAAAAACTTGAAAGGGACTGGAGGGGTGATGTTATGGGTTGAATTGTGTCCCCCCAAATTCATATGTTGAGGTCCAAATCCCCAGCACCTCAGAATGTGACCTTATTTGGAAACAGGATCTTTACAGAGGTGACCAAGTTAAACTGAGGTCGCTAGAGTAGACCCTAATCCATATTGACCGGTGTCCTTCTAAGAAGAGGACAATTGGACACAGACACATAGAGAGGGATGACAGTGTAAAGACACAGGGAGAATACAGTCATCTACAAGCCAAGGAGAGAGGCCTGGAACAGATTCATCCCTCATGGCCCTCAGAAGGAATCAGTACCTTGATCTCGAACTTCTAGCCTCCAGAATTTGTAAGACAATACATTTCTGTTGTTTAGCCATCCAGTCTGTGGTCCCTTGTTACAGAGGCTTTAGTATACTAATACAGATGGTAATTTCTTTGGGTTTGAAGACGGTAAGAATGGGCAGAGTTAAGAACAATTATGGGAAGTCTCATGTGACACACTGAGGTTTCCTTTTCCAATTGAAGTTTGGAAATTTATTTTGTCAGTGATGAGAGCAGTGAAGACAATTAAGCAATTTAAGACTGAATTGGAGAAAATCCATTCTGGTGGCTGGGCAGGGGAGGGGTCAGGGGTGGAGAAGCATGGGGAATGGTTGACTATAAAACAGCTGTGGCAGTAGTTCAGATAGGAGGGCTGAGAGCTTGGCCCAAGGCAGTGGCTGAAGGTTGGAGGAGATGAAACAGTATGAAAAAATTTAGGAGGGAACATTGGTGGGACTCAGGGACTTGACCAGATGTGTGAGTGAGTGGCGCTGCCTAATTGCTTTAATTGCATTTGTCTTTAAATTAATATTATGTGGGACTAAAGAAGCCTATGCCTGAAAGTACAAATAAACAAGACAAGTCAAAGAAGAATCTGATACAGACAATCATACGCTTCCTCCCGAAGGCTCCAGCCCTGATTCAGACATCATGGCACACTCCAGACACTTGGAAGTCATAATCCTAATGCTTCAGTATTAAAGAACAATTGGAACTTATTGAAATTGATTATGTATAAAGCCTATGAACAGATGAAACTGTTAAAAGAAGCTACCAAGAGAATAAAGAAAACATCATTGGACTTCCTTCTGGAGACAGCAAAGAACATTCTTCTTCCCTTTCTCCCTTCATCCTTTCCTTCTTTCCCTCTTTCTTCCTTTCAACAAATAATTCCTGAGCTCCAACTTCATGTGGGGTGCTACATTAAATGCTGCGGTACACAGAGAACAAACAAAGCTTTGTCAGAGGAACTTATGATTTACTGGAGGAGAGACGTATAAACCCAGAATCACAGTCTAGTGTAGTAAGAGCTGTAGGCACTGTGAGCTGCTTAGCAATGCCTGCTGTGATTGGAGGAACTAGGAAAGACTTCCCAGAAGTGGTGACTCAAGCTAGATCTTGAAGGCAATAGGGAAGGGCTCAAAGTGTGGGAGAGGGTGGTGTCTTCAAGGAAATGTGCACAGTTGTGTGGCTGCTGATTGAGGCCATCTCAGGGCAGACAGAAGCCACGTGAAGTGGCTGGAAGGACAGCCTAGAGGTCTGAGCTTGCAAGCCTAACATTTTGCCACTGAAATCACCAGTGTGGACAACACCATGGCACCAGAAAATTTTTTTTTTTTTGCTTGGAGTATAAGTTGATTTACAGTGTTGTGTTAGTTTCTGATGTATAGCAAAGTGATTCAGTTATGCACATATATATGTATATATATATTCCTTTTCATATTCTTTTCCATTATAGTTTAGCGCAAGATACTGAATATAGTTCCCTGTGCTATACAGTAGGTCCTTGTTGTTTATTTTATACACAGTAGTTTGTATCTGCCAATCCTAAACTCCTAATTTATACCCCTCCCTTCCCCCTTTGGTAATCAGAAGTTTGTTGTCTATGTCTATAGGTCAGGTTCGTAAATAAGTTCATTTGTATCATGTTTTAGAGTCCACGTATAAGTGATATCATATGATATTTGTCTTTCTCTGTTGGACTTACTTCACTTAGTATGATAATCCCTAGGTGCATCCATGTTGCTGCAAATGGCATTATTTCATTCTTTTTTATGGCTGAGTAATATTCCATTGTATGTATGTACCACATCTACTTTATCCATTCATCTGTCAGTGGACATTTAGGTTGTTTCCATGTCTTAGCTATTGTGAATAGTGCTGCTATGAACCTCAGGGTGCATGTATCTTCCTGAATTTGAGTTTTCTCTGGATATGTGCCCAGGATTGGGATTGCTGACACCAGAAAACTTTTTTCGTTGTTAACATCTTTATTGGAATATAATTGCTTTACGATGTTGTGTTAACTTCTGCTGTATAACAAAGTGAATCAGCTATATGCATACGTATATCCCCATATCCCCTCCCTCTTGCATCTCCCTCCCACCCTCCTTATCCCACCTCTCTAGGTGGACACAAAGCACCGAGCTGATCTCCCTGTGCTATGCAGCTGCTTCCCACTAGCTATCTATTTTACATGTGGTAGTGTATATATGTCAGTGCTACTCTCTCACTTCGTCCCAGCTTACACTTCCCCCTCCCCATGTCCTCCATTCTCTATGTCTGCGTCTTTATTCCTGTCCTGCCCCTAGGCTCATCAGAACCATATTTTTTTTAGATTCCATATATATGTGTTAGCATACGGTATTTGTTTTTCTCTTTCTGACTTACTTCACTCTGTATGACAGTCTCTAGGTCCATCAACCTCACTACAAATAACTCAATTTCGTTTCTTTTTATGGCTGAGTAATATTCCATTGTATATATGTGCCACATCTTATTTATCCATTCATCTGTCGATGGACACTTACGTTGCCTCCATGTCCTGGCTATAGTAAATAGAGCTGCAGTGAACGTTGTGGTACATGACTCTTTTTGAATTATGGTTTTCTCAGGGTATATGCCCAGTAGTGGGATTGCTGGGTTGTATGGCAGTTCTATTTTTAGTTTTTTAAGGAACCTCCATGCTGTTCTCTATAGTGGCTTTATCAATTTACATTCCCACTAACTGTGCAAGAGGGTTCCCTTTTCTCCACACCCTCTCTAGCATTAATTGTTTGTAGATTTTTTTTTTTTTTTTTTTTGCAGTACGCAGGCCTCTCACTGTTGTGGCCTCTCCCGTTGCGGAGCACAGGCTCCAGATGCGCAGGCTCAGAGGCCATGGCTCACAGGCCCAGCTGCTCCGTGGCATGTGGGATCTTCTCAGACTGGGGCACAAACCCATGTCCCCTGCATTGGAAGGTGGACTCTCAACCACTGCGCCACCAGGGAAGCCCTGTTTGTAGATTTTTTAATGGCCATTCTGACCAGTGTGAAGTGATACCTCATTGTAGTTTTGATTTGCATTTCTCTAATGATTAGTGATGTTGAGCATCCTTTCATGTGTTTGTTGGCAATCTGTATATCTTTGGAGAAATGTCTATTTAGGTCTTCTGCCCATTTTTGGATTGGGTTGTTTGTTTTTTTGATATTGAGCTGCATGAGCTGCTTGTATGTCTTGGAGATTAATCCTTTGTCAGTTGCTTCATTTGCAAATATTTTGTCCCATTCTGAGGGTTGTCTTTTTGTCTTGTTTATGGTTTCCTTTGCTGTGCAGAAGCTCTTAAGTCTCATTACGTCCCATTTGTTTGTTTTTGCTTTTATTTCCATTTCTCTAGGAGGTGGGTCAAAAAGGATCTTGCTGTGGTTTATGTCGTGGAGTGTTCTTCCTATGTTTTCCTCTAAGAGTTTTAGAGTGTCTGGTCTTACATTTAGGTCTCTAATCCATTTTGAGTTTAGTTTTTTATGGTGTTAGGGATAACATCTTTTACATGTAGCTGTCCAGTTTTCCCAATACCACTTATTGAATAGGCTGTCTTTTCTCCATTGTATACTCTTGCCTCTTTTATCAAAGATAAGGTGACCATATGTGCATGGGTTTATCTCTGGGCTTTCTATCGTGTTCCATTGATCTGTATTTCTGTTTTTGTGCCAGTACCATACTGTCTTGATTACTGTAGCTTTGTAGTATAGTCTGAAGTCAGGGAGCCTGATTCCTCCAGCTCCGTTTGTCTTTCTCAAGATCTGAGCAACCTTCTTAAAGGCTCTGCTGTTAACTTTTGTGTAAGACAGCATTACATGGTGGAAAAGCTGTAGAATTTGTATATTAGTTGTTGCCCAGTGATGCACCAGCCTTACATCCTGTTAAGTTTCTGTGTTTCTCTCAGCCTTCTTTGCTTCCTTAGAAGTCCTCATACGCTAGCCTTTGATTAACCTTTTCTTGGGAAAGCTGCAGCCACGTGGACTCAGGGGTTCCATAGTAGAAGTACACATACAATGAGAGGGAAAGAGAGTGGACTCCAGTCTCTTCAGGGGTGGATGCCAGAGCCACCAGCTGGAGTTGCAATGAAAGCTTTGGGGGAATTAGAGCATGGCTACCACCAGCTTCCTGGGTGAAGTAAAGGATTTAGAAAATCAAAGTTCTCCAGTCAGTAGCCTTTGGCTCCAACAGGGCCATTCTACTCAAAAGGCACACCCAGGCATGGAAAATCACAGACTAGAAGAATCATAGGGCACCAGTACAAGAAGGAACCTTGTAGATCATTGAGTCAAATTCCTACATTGCACAGAGGAGAAACCAGGACTGGGAGATTCTAGGGGGGCTCAGCTAATCAAGCATCATTAAGCACCTCTTTAATCCCCTTTATTAGGAACTTTATTAGTGGAAACCTGGTGTTGGAAAAAAGCTTATTTCGCCTGAGCAGTTGGTTTGTTCCTTGTCTTTTGGGCATGGAAAACATAATTACCGTTAGTATTACCAGGTAAGATACAGGAAGCCCAGATAAAGTTGAATTTCTGGTGAACAATAAATATTTATTTTGTATAAATATGTCTCAAATATCATATGGGACAACTTACACTAAAGTTATTCATTTTTTAAAAACAAATTCAAATTTAACTTGGCATCAAATTATTATTATTACTATTATTATTATTATTTTGCAGTATGCGGGCCTCTCACTGCTGTGGCCTCTCCCGTTGCGGAGCACAGGCTCCGGACGCGCAGGCCCAGCGGCCATGGCTCACGGGCCCAGCCGCTCTGCGGCATGTGGGATCTTCCCGGACCGGGGCACGAACCCGTGTCCCCTGCATTGGCAGGTGGACTCTCAACCACTGCGCCACCAGGGAAGCCCCTAATTATTATTTTTTTAGCAACCCTAATCATAGTGTCATTTCATGTATCACCATTGCCTCCTAATAGAACTTTATGGTATGCACTTAACTTTATCTTTCCTTCCCATTTGTTTGTGTTCCCTTCACCTTCTTTTGTTTATTAAAAAAAATCAAATTGTTATAAGTATCTCAGTAAGCCATATCAAAAACTTTGCTTTTATATGATTTAAAAAAAGAACAACACAAGATTAAGTAATTATTAAGGGCCAGACTTTGTACTGTATCCTGCAGATGTTAATGTGAGTAATAATTGCTATTTCATCTCAAAAACCCTAGTCATGTGGAGGAGATAGTCATTCATGTAAACAATGATAATGTAGAGAAATGAATGATGAATATGGCCCAAGGTCACATAGCTAGTTGGTGGCAGAGCTAAGATGTATTTCATCATGCTATATTCCATGTAGTTGGCTAGCTGACAACTCTTTCTTAAACATGTCTACCTGTAAATGCCTATAGGACAGTGCAGAGGACACTGGCTTTCTCGGAACTCATCCTTTTTCTGGAAATAGCACCCCCTTTGGGGGCAAAATTGCTCCCCCTCTTACTTAAACTTTGTAATATGAATAGGAGTTAACAATCAGAGAACTTGTCCTCCACAGTCTTGGGTGATTGCTTCAGAGTGTGGACACATGATCCAAGCCAGGCCCGAGTCCTTCCCCAGGAATTTCCAAATCGGAAAAGGCAAAAGCCAGTCCCTCTCTGGTGGCAAAGAAGCAAATATAAGTATCAGCCATATTGTCTGCTGTGTCGACAAAGCCTGGCTGAGCACATACAGGTAATATGCAGAGAGCAGCAGAGACAAGAGATGAGATAGCTCTTGTAACAAGTGAGTTTTTAATTTCAGCTGTTCTCAGAGCTCAGCTGCAAATCTGCTTAATCCTTTTAGCCTAAAATAATTTGAATTGTGTTCTGTCACTTGCAATCAAAAGGGCTGGAGTTAATAGAGATGGTTTGAGTTGAATAGCATTATCATCTCCCCAACTCCTAAACCATAAAGGGGCACCAGAGTGGGCTTTTGGAATTCTGTGGCTCAGAGCACAGTTTATACACAGAGCTGCTGATTCTGCCTCCAAACAGTGAAGAAAACCTCCTGACCTTCTAAAGACTCTGCCCAAACCAGTGTTTTCCCGACCTGCTTCCATGATGCCCTCAAAATTCTTTCACTTATGACAAGGTTGTATCCAGCAAAATCAAACAGCACTGCAATGGGTCGATGCTGAAGAGCTAAGCTGACCTCAAGATCTCTAAACTAGCTTCATGCTGCTGTTATAACTGCTTTGATTTTCAAGATGGGGACATTGAAACCCAGAGAGGAAAAGTAGGTTATTCAAATTCATACATATTTGGCTAGGTGTATTCTAGAATCTATATCTTTTGCCAATTAGAACATTGCATCTTTCCAAGATGCTCGCTCTTAATGGCTGGTATCATTCATTGAGGATCCTCAATGTGGAAAGAAAGTGTTGATTGTGATGAACATAAAAAGAGCAAAAACTTTTCAGGCTATATGGTTGTGTATTTAAATGAAACGGTCATTTGGGGGAGAAAAACCGGGAACGTTGTTAAGACATAATATTCATTTAAGCATCTCCATTTTGGGTACACATCACAGTCATTTGTGAAACTTTTCAAAAAGAAAGATTTTGGGGTTTCCTCCACTCACACCAAGATCTACTGAGTCAGAATGTTTGGGAGGTGGGTGTCAGATTTTATATATTTAAAGATCTCCGAAGATAATTTTGGATTGAACTGATCTAAGGACCAGCATTTGGCATTACTAATATAGATTTCTTGGTCTACATCATCTGTTATTTTATTAGCAACACTTAGGAAAAAAACCTCTGTTAGGTGTATTGATGTAAAATCAATACAACTGTTTATACAACCAATGTAGACCTGCTATTTAAGCAATGCTATAACCCACTCGGTCAACAAATATTTACTACTTCCCTACGAGTTGCTGGGTTCTGTGCTAGGCTCTTGGATTCAAAGATGAGTCGGATGGAAACCCTGCCCTCAAGGAGCCTAGAGGGGGAGATAACACATGTTCAAATGAGGTTGGGATGTCAGAGCACCATGGGTGAGTGTTCCAGGGAAGAAGTTGGAGAGAATTAGGCAGAGCTTTGTGGAAGAATATTTGAACAGGGTCCTGAAAGCCAGGTAGGATTTGGATTAACAGATGAGAGGAATCAAGTCAGACAGAGGAAAAAGCATTAGCCTGGGAGCAGGGAGATAATAGCAATAATTATGATGATAGTTATAATAATAAAGCAGCAAGCAGTTTTTGAGAGCTTGCCATATGTACCAGTTACTTTTATAAGTGCTTTACATGGTCATCTCTTAATCTTCAAAACAAAGCAATGAAGTAGGTACTTCTGTTATTCCCACTATACAGCTGAGAAAACTGAGTTCATGGTAGATTTGGTAACTCGCCTAAGGTCCTGCCTAAGTTCAAATAAATTAGGTGGTGGAAGAGGGGCATTTCTATTTTGTTCTATATTTGTTTGTGGAATGAATAGATATTTTAATTCAACACCTTCATTTCACAGATGAGGAAACTGAGGCTCAGAGAGGTCAAAGGACCTCCCCAACGTCACCCAGCTGGTTAGTGGCAGAGCCAGGATGAGAGTCATTTTAGTGCGCTTTGTACTATGCCACGGTGCCTGCGTGCACTATGCATGCAGTGTGAGACTGAGTGAGAAGAAAGGGTTAGGATAGCATTTCCTTTTATCATAAAAATTTGGAGGAAATGTGATATCTGGAAAGGTAACTAAATCCAGAGCTGACCCCTAACCAAGCTATAGCTTTTAAATGCGGGAGAACAAATACAAGGAAGAGGAAGTAAGTAAAGCACAGTAGAGTAGAACTCATTTTGGACAAACCTTACCTTTGTGTCCTCATCTGTAAAATGAGGAAATTAGATGGTTCTTCCGTTTTGGCTATTCTGTGTGATCCTAGGAAGGACTAGAAATAGAGATCATGTCCATGTCTGTCTGTCTGTAGGTTTAATGGCCTGAAATATAGCCAGCAATGGATAATCATGGTCTGTGAAACCTACATCTGGGGGCCACAGGGCAGCTGCTAGATAAACAGAGAGAACAGCATTCTTCGGCTGAGATCTGATTCTACACGTATGGGGCTGAGAAAAATCTCTTTATCCATTTATGGAAACTTCCAGGACCCAATCAGTTTCCTCCTTCCAAACGAAGGGACGTAGCAAGAGAGAGCGTCATTTTCTGTGGTGGGAAAGCTGAAGAAAAGACAGAGCAGATCTTGGGTCGAGGCCACCTGGCCTTTTCTGGTTGTTGTTTGTTTTAGCCCAGACAGCATGCCTCACTTGACCCCAGAATCAAAAGCTTTACCCCCTTTAAGTAACAACACAGGTTCACATGTATTCCTTGTGCTGTGCTATATTTTTTTTTAATTAAAATAAAAACAATTAAAATATATGAGAGTTGAGGGTTGTTTATAATTCATTTTGATTTATGCCTTTGCAACTAATGCCATCTGTAGCTGCTTTACCTCTTTAGCAGCCTGAGAAGAGCAGGGATCCTGGAAAACATTTTTTTCCACACAGAAGCAATGATTACACTTTGAATTTAAACAGCACCCATTTCTGGAGAGCCTCAGAGAGACCTTGAGAATATTTTTTCATTTCTCATTTTAAGAAGACTGTGAGGCTGCTTAAAGAGGGTCTTTTGCCAGGTAGACAGTTAGACAGTGAGGCAGACAACTAGCCTCCTGATTTCCTGAAAACTTCTCCAGTGAGTCTTTTCATTGCCAAAGTCAAGGTTTTACATGACCCAAGCACTAAAGGACAGTGCTTATTTATTGAGTCCCTGTTCTCTGGTGAAATGCAAAGGCAAGGAAAGTCCTTGCTCTCAAGTTTTGTTTGTTTTGTTTTTTTTAATATCAGAGTCAATATTGAGCATAATCAGAGAAGAAATTTATAAATATGGAAAAGGGAAGTCTAGAAAGAAACCTGAGGTGTTAGTTTGTAATTGAAGATGGAATAAATTCATAGCTTTGCTTTGAAATGTCTATCTATCTAGATATAGAAATACACATAGATGTGTATACATGTATGTATATGTATGTGTGTTAATGTATGTATATATGTGCATAAGTTTCTTACCTCTGTCCGCTGAAAGGGCCTAGAAGCAATGCCATTCCCATAGCAGTGAGCACACCAGGCCCCCACATCTTGCTTTTCAAGTAGAATTTTCCACTAAAAGGAGTCAAGGCCCCTTGGAAAAAAGGGTTGACTCCAGAGTTGGGGCATGAAAAGTGTAACATGAGCTTCCCAATTTTTGGCAACAGAAAGTAGGAAAGTGCTGGAAGAATATGGGGAGAAGTCAAAAGGAATCAGGGGTTCCTGCTGACCAAATCTAGGACAATTTAAGAATCAAAAGAAATGGTTGTAGCAGATTGCCTCCTGTTGCAGAAAACAGGAATTACTGGGTCTGTCATGAAGAGAGAGAGAAAGAGGAAGAGAGGGAGAGAAGAGAAAGCTCTTCCTTGTAGTAAAACGCCAACTAATCAATGATAAATGTAGTGAGGATGAGGAAAATAGGAAGTGCTTATCAGGGCAGTGGCTGTTTCAGGCAGGAATTATTAATGAATGCCAAAGTAGGTGAGTGGAGGCTTGTTGAAGTACAAGATATTGGTTAGTTTGGAATATCTTGCTATAAAATATTTATTAGTCACAAAGATAAATTCCAGAGTGGAGAAACCTGGCAGAAAGCAATTTGGACCACCTGGTTGACCAATTGGGGCTGGTTAGAGTGACATTAGGTACCTCCCCATGGAATGCATTATGAGGAACAGAGCAGCAAGTCTATGATATTTTTGCCAAAAGTACATGCTCTGGGTCTGTTCATGAGGAGACATTGGATGAACCCAGATTGAGAGACATCCTATGGAATGAAAGACTTATCATCCTGTCAAGTTCAAGAAAGACTGAAAAAGATGGAGGAACTCAAGAGACATAGCAACTAAGTGCAATTCATGACACTGAATTGGATTGTAGACCATAAAGTGAAAAAGGGACACTGTTTAGAGAGAGAAACAGCTGAATGGGGCCTGTAGATGATGGTGCTATATTGATGTTGATTACCTGAGTTGAATGGGGACACTGGATTTTGTTGGAAAGGGTCTGTCTCTGTTTTGGGGATATACATATTGATCTCAACAGATTAAAAAAAGAAGAAGAATATTTAATGTGTGTATGTGTATGTGTGTGTGTAGGGTGGGGAGCAAAAATATAGCCCAAGGCTGACAACTGAGAAGTCTGGGTGAAGAAGATATAAGATCTCTTTGTACTGCTCTTGCAACATTTCTTTTTAATTTTTTTAATTTTTAAATTTATTATCATATCTATTTTATTTAGTTTTTAAATTGAAGTATAGTAACTGTATAGTATTATATAAGTTACAGGTGTACAATACAGTGATTCACAACTTTTAAAGGTTATATTCCATTTATAGTTATTATAAAATATATCCTTGTAGCTTCTTTTATACCTAATAATTTATACCTCTTACTCCTCTACCCCTGTATTTCCCCTCCACCTTCCTCTCCCCATTGGTAGTCACTACTAGTTTGTTCTTTAGATTTGTCATCTGCTTCTTTTTTAAGTTATATTCGGTAGATTGCTGTATTTTTTAGATTTCACATACAAGTGATACACAGTATTTGTCTTTTTCTGTTTGACTTATTTCACTTAGCATAATGCCCTCCAAGCCCATCCATGTTGCTGCAAATAGCAAAGTTTCATTCTTTTTAATGGCTGAGTAGTATTCCATTGTATGTAGACACCACATCTTCTTTATCCATTCATCTGTTAATGGGCACTTGGGTTGCTTTCATATCTTGGCAATTATAAAAACTGCTGCTATGAACATTGGGCTGCATGTATCTTTTCAAATTAGTGTTTTTGGCTTTTTTGGATATATACCCAGGAGTGGAATTGTTGGATCATATGGTAGTTCTAATTTTAGTTTTTTGAGAAACCTCCGTACTGCTTTCCACAGTGTGCTCTTGCAACATTTCTAAACATTTAATACTACTAAACAATCAGAGCTAGTTTTGTGAGTTCAGATGAAAGTATGCTTCAGTCTGAAGCCTTTCTCATGTCCCCACACCGTAATCGCAAATATAGTCATTAAAAGAATCATTCTCTCCACACCAAGAATTTGTTTATTTATTCAACAAACATTTTCATGTACTTAGTACAAGGTACAAAGTATGGTAGTAGATGATAAGAAAGGTAGAATTAAGCTATGGAGCTCAAAAGTAAGAGATTGTATTTCATTGGGAGGACAGACGAGATTTCATAGAAATGAGGTTTGAGATACGTTTTTAAAGCAGGTTAAAATGCAGTCAGGGAGAACCAGGAAGAAGGCATTCAAAGCAGAGGAAGGAGACAGACAATGACATATAGTTAGGGAAAGAGGAGTGCTGACATCAATACTATTTGGATTATAAGGGGCAGAAACCTATTCAAACTTCTCAAGAACAAAAAGAGACCTTATTGTTTCCTACAAATGAAAAGCATATAAGTAGTCTAGCGTCAGGTATAGTTTGAACCAGGTGCCTACAATATGCCATTGGGACCAGATTCTCCATCTAGAGTGGCTCTGCTTCCCTCTGTATTGACCTAATTCTCAAGTCACCTCTCCCTAGTACTAGCTGCAGTGGAAAGGCGCAAGAATCTTGGTGGAAAAAAGAGTTTTTCTTTCCCAAGAGCTTGGGAAAGAATTATACACCAATTATGCCCCATTGGTGTAGCTTCAGTCTCAGGCCTGTTTCAGAATCAATCACGATAAAAAGAATGGAATACTCTAATTGCCAGGTCTTGCCATTATTCTTTACGGGGGTTGGGGTGGGGTTAGCCCTGAAGAACCACAAGACTGAGAGTTGAAGATTAGCAGTTTTCTAAAGGAAAACTCAAGTGCTGTAATCAGAAAAAGAAAAAATGGGCATGGAGCAATCTAACTCCACCATTGAGTGTTTGGGGAGCACTGACTGGTCCAAACTGACTCTAACATGGGCCATATTAAAAGAAGAATAGTAATTAAAGTGGGAAGCAATTGTTTGGAAGGTCTTAAATGCTAGACTGAGACCATGGTTCTTATTTTTTTTAACATATATTTTTTTAACAAATTTATTTTATTATTTTATTTTATTTTATTTTATTTTTTGGCTGTGTTGGGTCTTCATTGCTGCGCGTGGGCTTTTCTCTGTTTGTGGCGAGCGGGGACTACTCTTCGTTGCAGTGCATGGGCTTCTGATTGCAGTGGCTTCTCTTGTTGCGGAGCACGGGCTCTAGGGTGCACAGGCTTCAGTAGTTGTGGCACGCGGGCTCAGTAGTTGTGGCTCGCGGGCTCTAGAGTGCAGGCTTCAGTAGTTGGGGCTCATGGGCTTAGTTGCTCCACGGCATGTGGGATCTTCCCAGACCAGGGCTCGAACCCATGTCCCCTGCATTGGCAGGCGGATTCTTAACCACTGCGCCACCAGGGAAGCCCCATGGCTCTTATTTGATGGGTTAGAGCAGGGAGTAGCAAGCTCTTTCTATTAAAAAAAGATGGAAAATGTTTTAGGCTGCAAAGGTGATATCGTCTCTACCACAACTACTCATCTCTGCTGTTGTAGCGTGAAAGCAGCCATAGACAATACATAGAAAAAGAACATGTCTGTGTTCCAGTAAAACTTTATTTCTGAAAATAGGTGGTGGTCTGGATCTGGCCTGTGGGCTGTAGTTTATAGATATGTGATTAGAGGAAAAGCCATCTAAAGTTTTGAGCGTACAAATGATATCATCAGAATTATGCCTTGGGAAGAGGCATCCAGGTCCTGGATGGAAAATGGATTAGAGGGAATAGACTGAAAGTGGGAATACAAATTAGGAGGCTGTTGCAATGGTCCAGATGTTTGTACCATGAAGAAACCACAGCTTTTATGAGCCAAATGTACCTGGGAGTTTGGCCTTACAGACTTTAGCTGGCGCACAGCTGGGTCTGTCTGTCCTTAGCTGACCTAGTTTCTCAACATCTTGCCAGTTCAGCCACCTCTGAAATCCTGTGTCGGAGTTTGTAAATCATCTTGGGAACTTGATTATTCCTTTTCTTTGCTCTACAGTATTTTTGATTTTGAGGACTAAGTCTGTACTATTTGTATGAGACGGAAAAATCAATAGAAAGAGAAAGTTTAATAAAAAAAAATACATTCTCCATTGACTTTAATTAACTTGGCCTTAGGTTTACAACTCTGGCAAGTATGGAAAATAGAAAAAAAAAAAAACCCCAACCTTACATCTCACCCTATACACCAAGCTTTTTAAGACTAAAATCTCAAATTAAAATTCATGTGTATCAGCAATTTATTTGCCAGCAATAAGTGGAAGAAAAAGAATAAGAAAGGAAAGAAAAGCAATTTTCTAGTAGGATCTGACTGAACAGCCTGGCACTTCTGATTCCCACGATAAATGACTGAGTACCAAAATCAGGTCAATGATTTACTGATGTCAGAGAACCTTGCATTTTTCTCAGATGCTCATGGCTTTGCTGTGTTCTTCAGTCTCATGACTCAAGACTCATAGTCTTTAAGACCTGTCTGCTTGTCCCTTCAGCATGGCTGCTTTCTGCTTTAGGGTGGGGTTCTCTTGTGAGGGGGAATGACATGACATGGGCACCTGCCTTCTGCCAGGTGCCTGCAGAGAAAGCCCATGAATTTGCAGACAGTTCATGTAACTGTGAGACTTTCCTATCATTTACAGTGACACATGGCTATCTGTAGACATGTACGCTAGTGTAGTACATAAACACACACACACACACACACACACACACTCATGCGTATGGGGTGCCACTGCAGTCCATAAACTCACATGTACATTCAATTGCACGATAGGTACATGAATGAACCATTATACCATTATCATAGGTATAGCTTATCTAGACATGATCAAATGAACTGTGTCACACAAATATATACATACTATTTCTATTTCTCAATATGTATATAACATATTTAGACAATAAAAATACACATAAGGCTAAATGCATTTAAGACTAAAAACATAAACATGTCTCTGTGTGTATTCCACATACATGCATAGCATCATCGTATTGTACCCATATGCTTTATATGATCGGGTCCCCAGCACCTCTCTGACTATATTCCCTAATACTCTCCCTCCATCCTTAACATTCCAAGATACTCCTTGCTGTTCCATAATGTCAGGTTACATTCTCACCTCAGGGTCTTTGCACTGATGGCAACTGGAAAACCCTAGCCAGCAGCTATCACATAGACTATTTTCTCACTTTCTATAAGTCTTTGTTCAAACATCAGCTTCTCAATGAAATCTGCATAACACTCTATCACTCTGTTTAAAATTGTAACCCACCCACTCCAGCCACATTTCTCATCTCAGTCCATAGTAGCACTTACCTTCTAAGATATCATATAATTTATTTATTATGTTTACTCTTTAACATTGTGCCCCCCCCACCCCAGAATGTAATTTCTAAAAGGGGCAGGGATATTTGTCTGGTGTGTTCACAGACATATTCCAAGCATCTAGAACAGAGCCTGATTCATAGGAGACATTTGGTATATTTGTTGAATGAATGAATAGATATATTCGTATATGAATATGTAAATATTTGTAAATCAACATATATGTATGTATGCTTGCTGGACCATATCCATATAACAAGAGTGGCAACATCCATCCCTATAAAAAATGTGCATTGTGGCATAATCTGAATACATGTATATATACGTGTGTGTGTGTATGTGTGTATGTTCAAGGAAACTGAGACACATTGGTAAGGGGTGTGTGTATGTGTGTGTATGTGTGTGTGTGTGTACTGAAAGTATTTGCTCCTGTTAACTGTGCTCAGCAAAATTCACATTAGGGTGTGGAAAGAGTTGGATCTCACGACTCTCTGTGAGCCCAGCTACAGGAACCTATCGTTACAATCCACAGAGAGATAAGTTCAGGGTGATAAGAAGTTTTGGAAAAGAAACTTCCTGGACACTGGGACACAGATTTTGGACTACGAGAACTATGTTAGTTCTTAGAACCTAAAGGTTATGCATTTAGCTCTGTCTTCTGTTAAGCTTGATAACGAACACAGAATTTCAACTTTGAAAACTTTGCCATAAGGTGAGCTAGAGGAACAAGGCAGAACAGCTTTTACGGCTTTAGATCTGGGCTCAAATATATCTCTCTCTTTCAAGATTTCCATCGCGTTCAACCTGGGGAATATGAACAAGATGGGAAGTTTAAGTCAGAAGCCTTGACTTTTGGAGATTAGAGAAAATAGAAAAAGTCACATACTTCTCTGCTTCCCTCATCACTAACTAACTCTGTGTCTGTGTGTTTGTGTGTATGTGTGTGCACGTAAGCATGTGTATAATGGGGTAGGAAATGTTTAAGAGATAGTTTGATTTTTTCCACTAATGTAACAAGGAAACCAAGTCCAGATCTGAGCCTCCCTCAAGGAGTTGGATAGATGCAGCCCATCAGAGACTCAGGATACCCCTGAGGCTCCTTGAGAGTCTTCTGGAACTACCAGAATTTGAATTGCCCTATCTGGCTTTCTGACTGCCTTGTGACTTCTCTAGAGACATGGCAAATTTCCAGGTCCTAATCTCCCTCACATCCTTTGCTCTTTGACCTAAAAATATCTATGAGACATAGCTATGGTGACCATATAATTTATTGGCCAAACTGAGACCCTTTGGAGAGTAACGGGGACTATATTGCTAGTTATGTCTCTTCTGCCTGTTCTTCCTCCTCTTCGTCTTGCTTCCTACGTATTCACATGACTGTTGAGTGTGTATTTTGTGCCAGCTACTGTGCGGGTCCTTAGGCATACAATGATCTGCAAAAATAACAGTATATGTCCTCATGGAGCTTTCGAGTTTAGTGAAAGAGAGGTGCTGACTCATTCTTTCAACAAATAGTTCTTGAGTATCTACTGTATATTTGGTGCTATTTTAGACACTGGGACACAGCAGTGATCAAAATAAATAAAGTCCCTGCCCTGCCCTTATGAAACTTAGAAACAGACATAAATAAAATTTTCATTATAAACTGTAATTCCTTCTCTGAAGCAAAGAGGTACAATGCTAGGAAAATCAAACAACACCCGATTCTATTCTGGGGTCAGGAACGACTCCTCTCAGGAAATGATATTTGAGTGAAGGGTTAACTAGATGAAGGAGAGCAAAAGGATAGAGAAAGAACCTTTCGGGCAGAGGAAAGAGCATGTGCAAAGGTCTTGAGGCAAGAAGAAATATGGTGTCTTCAAGGAACCAGGAGATTGGAGTACAGATGCAGGGTGGAGGTGGGTGGTGGGTGACATGAGGTGAGTCTGGAGGAAGCAGGAACAGACCTCATAGAACTTTGTAGGCTGCGGTAAGGCCCTACTTTCCACCTGGTTGCCCAGGGAGATGGTGTGTTCCTGAGATAGTTCCTGGGGTATTGCAGCAGCTTCCCAGTGCTCAGGAAGATGAGCCTGAGTGCTCAGGAAGATGCTCAGGAAGATGAGCCTGAGTGTAGCCCCACAGACAGAGTCTAGGGCTCTGATAAGACACAGAGAACAGTCAGATGTCTTCCTGTGTGGTCACACCCAGGACAGGAAGTGGCAGTGAGAACTGGTGGGACAGAGGAAACCTGTGGTCATGATAAAAAGATGCGGTCTCAGATGAACTGGTAGAGACCATGCCTGGGGGTACTGTTTATATTCATGCATTTATTCAGTCATATTCACTGAGCCCCTAGAAACCTTGTTAGGCAGTGAAGAATCAACCATTACCATGATAGATGCTATTTCCACCACCAAGGGAATTATATTCTATTTGACAGAATAGGTCTAGGCACCATATTTTAAGAGGGACACTGAAAACTAGAGTCTGGGCCTTACAAAAATGATAAAGAATCTAGACGTCAGAGCCCATAGAGAGTTGAAGATCAAAGGTCAACATGGTGATTGTCTTTCTGTTCTCCGCAGGAGAGGGTGCAGGAGTATTCTGTTGTATTTCAGGAGGTGGGAGTTGAAGCAGGGGATAAGAGTTCTGAAGAGGTCTGTGCTGGTAAAAAATAAGCAAGAAGACTGTTTTCACGGCAGAAGAGTTTTGGGATACAGTAAGGTTCCCTTTCACAGGAAATGCTTCAAGTTTGATCTAGTGAGCATCCGGTATAGATACTGCTTCCGGGGCCAGAAGATGAGCTGAGAATTTTCAGTTTCCTAAGGGACCAAATGTACGCATATAATGTAGAAGAAGTAAACCCAAGAATGGGGAGGTGAAATGAGGTGGTGAAGAGAAATGGTTAGTTGTGCAACACGGAAGGCTCAGGCTTCCTGGTTGTACCCTGAATCACTGGTGGTAGGTACTTCATTATTCAACGTGCCATCTCAGAGCTCTGGTAGGTAAAAGGATGTCCTCTCAGGTTTGGGAACAGAAAAATTGTCTGGTGCGACACTGTGCTGCTCTATCAGCTCCTAGCCAAGTGGTCAATGGGAGGCAAATCTCTTGGATCTGGAATCTTTCAACTATAAAATTTTTTAGTTTTAAGTCTCGGATTCTATTAGGCAATGTTTAAGCAGTGGATTCTGATCCTTAATGAAAGTCTGGTGATAAAGTTCATCGAAGATTTTTGTTATCCCTGAGACTGCTCTTCACCTAAACCCAAACCTTGAAAGAAATGTGTTGTGAAGTCACTTTGAGAAGGTAAATTCCTCCATCCTTAGATAATCTGGCAGGGACGCTGTTAAAAGGATTTAGTGTTTGTGTGCTAATTTTAGATCCTTGGAAGAGCTGATGAGAGTAGCTATTATTATAGTTCTCTCCATTTTAGAGGTGAGAAACCTGATGCTCACAGAAGCAAGAGTTTTATTCAATCATCTACGGAAAGGACTTGCATCAGTCTGAATAGACTGGACTATATGGCAGTAACAGGCAACCCCCAAATCTGTGGGATATCAAATAATACAAGTTTAATACCCTCTCATGCGAAGTGTGGAATTGAGGGTCCACTAGGAGGCCTGCTCTGCATCATCAGGGTCCTCACTCTGGGACGCAGACTGACAGGGCAGCTGTAATTGGTGCATTGGCCATCACCATGACAACAAGAAACGAGAATTCACCAATTCTTTAATCTGCCATTGAGAAGTGGCTCACCCGACTTGTGCTCATGTTTCATTGGTCAGACTTAGACCACAGCTAACTTTAAGTGGGTGGAAAATTCAGTCCAGCCTGGGAGAGGAACTGGACTATTTGTAAACGGCCCTAGTGACTGCCAAAATGCTAGGGGTGGGATTCCAATTCATTTCCTCCATCCCAGCAAATCCATTTCCTTTTCTCTGAACTCATTGTCTCTTCATGCTAAGTGTGGAATCAAGACTGAGGTTGACATAAGCAGTCCTAGCTGGAAAACTAGCTGGAAAAATCCATTATTTGCTCGCTTCTCAGTTTTGTCTCTTGGTTTCTTTTTTTTCCCCTAGACCACAGCCTTTTGGATGTTAACATATGTCAGGTTCCTCCTTCCATGTGACAGTGTGGTCTGGCTGGGAGACATTGGACTAGGCTCCTCCGAGAAGATTTAACTGTTATAAACCTTGTTATGTTTTCTTAAGTGAATTGTTCAAAGATTTACCTGGAACACAAGTCCAAAGGAATGATAGCTATTC
Organism: Delphinus delphis; assembly: GCF_949987515.2. Taxonomy (NCBI): domain Eukaryota; kingdom Metazoa; phylum Chordata; class Mammalia; order Artiodactyla; family Delphinidae; genus Delphinus; species Delphinus delphis. The sequence continues at coordinate 26,375,876 of NC_082688.1, forward strand.
TCTCCATAGAGGAAACACATTTCATCTACCATTAAAACATGCTTCCAGCTCTACCACCAGCCTTCTCAATACATACATACATACATATATACATACATACATAAAAATTCATAAATACATAAAATTATTGGTGGGGGGGAGACAGTGGAAGAAGTAATCCCAGAAACATTGTTACTTATTGTTCCCAAATGTCATCTTTGATCCTGTGGACACTGTGTCTTCAAGAATCTCTAGCCTAGACTACTATGTGTTGAGTTTTTTCAAATTACTTGAACTACTGCAGACAAGAGAATCCCAGAGTCCCTCATTTCTCCAATAAATTAATCCTAACATTCATAGCGGCATCAGAAGTGAGAGAAACAGTATCAGCTAAAAGAGAGAAATGAGATATTTATTAAGAATTCACACAACAAAAATAATAAATAATCAGGTAAGCAGTAGTAAGAAGGAATCTCAGCAAAACCAAAAAATGTCAATGGTGATGATTTTTGACTGAAGTTTCTCTTCTCTGAACCCAGTGTATATAACTGGAGAGTTTTGAACCAATATCCTTTTTACTCTTTTGTGCCCTGGATGTTAAAGACATCTAGATAAAATGATCATATAGACAGAATTGTCAAGTCGGTAGATGATGTGTGTACTTGCTACACCTTGATTTATGGCCCCTTATGCCACAGAGCCCAATAGGTTGATGGGAAGAAGGAGAAAACATAAACTGATCAGGATCCATGCTTGGTGGTCTTACGTATATTAACTTATTTAATACTATGCAATCCCTGCAAGTTAAGTGTTACTATCCAGTGAGGAAGGGAAACAAGGATCAAAGAGATTTAAGAGCTTTCTTAGGAATACACAATTGGCAGAGCAAAAATTCAAACCCAGATCTGGCTGACTCTCAGATGCAAGCTTTTTTTTTTTTAAACATGCATTACTTCCTCTTGCTGACCATAGGGCTCATACCTGAGAGGACTAGCTAATGATTTAACCAAATTGTAATTCCCTAGAGAAATGCCAACAAGGGCTAAAACTGGGCAACCCCGTCATGCAAGGTGGTACAATCCACTGGCTGTGGTTGGAGCGTAGGTAGTATATGGTAGCATCCTGGATGCAGCTGTTCATTTGCCACGGAGGAGGGTGTTGGAACAGATTTCTATTGTGAATGTATGCTGTACACAATTTGCACAGCTGTATATGGCACTGTTTCCTGGACGAAAGGTTTAGAAACGTGGACAGCACTTAGCTTTCCATAGATGGGTGTAGGCAAGAGTTAGCGTGGAATCCAGGGCCCAGCCAGGCCTGCTGGGCTGAGAGCTGGACTCCATTACCAACAAGTAAGAAAGTGCTAGTTAGCAAAGAGAATCCAAATGTCTTCATACACACTAAGTAAACACATGTAATATAAGGACCCAACATTTCAAAGTCGATCAATCATTGCTAGAGATAGGCAGAATGTTTAATTACTTGGGATTACAGCTCTGTAGATGGGACAATGACCAAAATAAATGACCTGCTAAGCTTCTTGGATATGGTGACGTCTGAGCTTAGTCTTGAAGGACATATGTGAGTTAGCTCTGAAAGGTCGGGAAGGACACTTCAGTAAAAGTGAGCGGTAGGTGCAAAAGCAGAGAAACAAAAAGAAGGTACTCCCCATTCCAAGAATATGTATTTCAGCGTGGTTAAAAGAAGTAGCACTGAGATATGACCCTGAAAAGGAGACAGGAACCAGATCACGAAGGGCCTTTTATGCTATGCTAAAGAATTCCAACCTTATCCAAGGGCAAGAAGAGTCCACGAAGTGTTTTAAATAGAGGAACACCATAAGCAGGTCTGTAGTTTAGGTAGACACCGTGGCCATAGAAAAAAGATTGTTGGAGGCAAAGGAGGGGGACAGAGATTGGGACAGAAAGATCAGTTGGAAACTTGCAGAAATCCAGCCCCCAAATGGAGCAAGGCAGGAGGTTATGGGTAAGGAATAAGAAAAAGGACAAAAGAATCTTTAAGTAATAGTCCCATAGAACTTGGTAATTTACAGGATGTGGGGTTGGGAGGAAGAATAGAAGTCAAGGATGAAGCCCTTATTTCTGGGAGCATGAGAGGGTGGTACATTCAAGCAAATGAGGAATGAAGGAGGAGGAGCAGGTTGGGGATTAGAAGAAGGGATGTGCTAAGTTTAGACTGGGGTACCTCCCCCAATCTGAGATTCCTTGGGGACATCCAGTGAAGACATGCCATGGGACGTCATGCATATGAGTCTGTTGCCCAGGAGAGAGGTGTGGGATTTGTATTCCCCGGATTGAGTTGGGACTCATCCAAGCACGAGCCATGGTTGAAGCCACAGGGGTAGTGAGATCATTCAGAAAGAGCAAGCAAATTGAGAAGATAGCCAAGGACATGACCCTGGGGAATATCAGTGTGTGCAGTATGGGCAGAGAAGGAGAATTCTGGCGAATTAGATATAGAGGAATGATCAGAGAAAGAGCAGAAAGGCCACGGAAGTGGAGTGTAATGTAATGCAAGGGAAGTGAGAGAGCCAAGGAAGGCATGTGCAACAGAATTAGATGCTACGGAGAAGGCAAGTCGTATAAGGACAAAATAATTTTAAGTGAAGTTGATGACGATAGAAGCCAGACGATAGGGAGTTAAGTATGAGGTGCAGACAGGGAGTGTAGACTATTCTCCAACTTGAGTCTAAGCACATTTATTAAATACAAAATAAGTATGTAAATTCCCACACGATAGTAACTATTCCTTTTTCAGCCAACAGTTGCCCCTTGCAAGTTCTCTGTCTGTTCCACCAGGACCCCAGATATTCCCAGCTCAGAGGCTTCAACTCCTGGGAGCTCTTTGAAGGAAGAGTCCATGTGAGGGGAAAGTGTAAGAAAGGTTGTCTCTAAAAGGTTGAATGTTTTCTGTCCCCCTCCCCCAAGATGGAAGAAAATGGAGTATGCTTCTATAATAGTAGCAATGAAATAAATACGTTTGTTGTCATTAAAACCTGTTCCTACAATCCTCATAGCTATGAGGGAAAGATATTATCACGCATGTTCCTGCTTCCTCATCTACCAAATTCAAGTGGGAAAATAGGTTTCCAAAATTATAATTTAATGTTAGTAACTATGTAAAATAAAAAGTTGACTTCTGCTTCTATCAAAAACAATCATATTTATGTTTAAGAAATGAACAACTATATGTAAGAAAGTTCTTTAATAAATAAAAAATTTAAAGCTACTTTTAAAGATTATTTAGTTATGAAGCTTCAACTATTTGATTTTGGAAAAAGATTATTATTCTTTTTCTCTGACCATGATTATCCTTGGCTAATCTAAAGAAATAGATTAAGAACCAGGAACAATTGCCAGTCCCCCTCCCTATCCTTATACATCCATCAGTGTTGTAGGGAATGTACCTTAGGGAGAGATTCTCTTCTTGGGCAAAGTGTCAACCTACCAGAGTCTTGGTTTCTTCATCTTTAAATGGAGCGATTTATCTTTACCTTATGAGATTGTTATGAGAATTAGAAAATTAACACAGCGCCCGACACATAGGTGTTTCATAGATGGCAGCTCTACTAAATGCTCATGTTGAGATTAATTGCTCACAATAAAGTGAAAATCTTAGCTTTATAATGGAGTGATCAAATTTAGCATCACTAATCACAGAACAGCCTGACATTATGTGTTTCTGAAGGAATATGGAATACTCGGCATCACCATTGAAACATTCTTGCAAAATACCATATTTAGCTTGAATCGAATCAAGTTTCTAGTCTTAGCTTCTAGGTTAGAGGAAACACAGGTAATTGAGGAAGCAGTTAAATGACACCACAAAGAAACCATGAGACAAATTCAGAATGTGGATATTTTAATGACAACTGACATGGTATCTCCAAAAAGTGTCATGATACAAAGTTTGTGTGGGGACTTCTGTAGAGTAGAAGAGACAAAAGTGACCTAACAATCAAACAAAATGTAGGAGCCCTCATGGATCCTAATTTTTTAAAAATCCAAAAAATATAATTTGGGATCAGTTTGGAAAATTTTTAATATAGACTAGTCATTAAATGAAGATTATTTTCTGGATGAAATGGTGGTATTGAGGTTATGTAGACTAATGCTTTTATTTTTAGGGGATGCAGGTTGGAATATTTAGGAGTAAAGAGTCATAGTGTTTATGAATTATTTTCAGCAAAAAATAAACACATATATGTATAGATAGAGGTATAAAATAAATACAGCAAGATGTTAATTATTGAGTCTAGATGGTGCGTATGTTAGTGCTCATACAATTCTTTCAACTTTTCTGTGTGCTCAAAAATTTGATAATAAATATTCAGAAGAGAAATGGAAAAGAATTTACTTAGTAAGATGACGACAGCCAAACTGACTTAATCAAAAGCAGCAAATTTAGCAACAGAATCTCAGCACACTATCCATAGCATGGAAGAAAAGTTTTTGTATATTTTTATATGAACATGGAATGCTAAAAATAAAATATAGATAAAATGTAAACAGTTTATTATATACTCTAAGCAATTTCATAAATTATTTAAATAAAAATACATTCAGGAAGCTAAGGGTTTATCTGGCACTAACTTGAACTTCTTGAATTTGCTAATACTGAGAACTAACCAGGTGGTGATAACTATTGCTCCCTCTTTTGGAGAAGAATGTAGATCTGTCTCACTTTTATTTTTTTCTCTTTTGGGTTCTGACCATTGTAGCAAGGGTGGGCAGAAAGTTTTCATCCATCCCTCCATCCATTTATCCATCATTCATTTATTCTAGTCACTGAGTTCTAGGGATACGGAGATGGAGAAGCCCACAGCATAGTGTGAAAAACAAGCATTTGCATGAATAACCACAATGCAGCATTACAGGGGGATTAGGAAAGGCTATAAAAAGTGCTTTAGGATATTAAAGAAGGGAATATCCAACTCTGGCAAGGAAAGTTTGAGAAAGTTGAATTTGAGTTAGTTAATAGGAGAAAGCAAGGGACAAATCAAATGCACTACATTTTTAGAACTCCATTTGAATTTATCTACAGACTTTTAATTTATACCTATTAAAAAGTTTTGGTTCTTGTACCATTTCACAGAAAACATAAGACTTAGTGAGAATTTCTAGAGGTCCTTCTCTATATAGCTCTCTTCTTTCTAGCACCTTGCCTTGCAAATTCTAGCTGCCATAGCAGCCCTGAATTCTGATCTACGTTTCCTGTTGCCCAGGGAGACTGATGCTTTCTGTTTGGCTCCACTTCTGTGAGCAGAAGTTTAAAAAATACTCCCATGCAGAAACCTAGGATGAATGTGGAGCTCACCTTATGTGTCTCGCTGCTCTCAGAGTTAGAGTTCTGTACTCTGCTGTGCAACGCCTGAAAACAGTTGCTTCATGTATGTGTCCCATTTTAGAGTTGCTTACAGTGGGACAGTGAGAATGATACCCATTAATTCATCATGGTTGAACTCCATGACTATTAAAAAGGTCACAGGAGAGTATTGTCAAGCCCATATTATAAGGTACAGAGAAGATATGTATATATCTAAAATATATACACATACATATTATATGCATGTCACTGTATCACTGCATATCAACAAATATCTATGTAGAGTGATATATACAAAAATATATGTATACACCATGTGTTATTTTACATTTCCCTCAATGCATTCTTTCAGAAAGATGTTTTAAAAGGGTCCTATTTATTCTTCACTCAATTTAAACCAGTTTGTAGACATAAAAGACCAACTTACCAATTTGGGAGAATTTGTCAAGTGAGGCCTCCAGGACTATGGATAACATCTAAGCCCCCAGTGGCATTGTAGTTAAGCCTTCCTCACCCTCTGCCCTCATTTCCTGTTATTTCATATCCCATCCCAACCCCTGTACCATTTAAGGCCCCTAGAAATCTACTTGCGATTTCCTAAATATATCATACTCTTTCACACCTCCATGCCTTGCATATGCCATTGTCTCTGCTTGGTATGTCCTTCATTTCTCCTTTTTTTTTTTTTTTTAAAGATAACTGTTTCACCTTTTCTTCAAAGGCTGTTTATTTTCCACCAGAAAAACTAATTATCCTTCCTTATTGCTGCCATAGCTTTAAATTCTTTCCTCTAATATGTCATTTATCTCAGTGTCTTGAAATTACATCTTTATGTATCCATCTCCCTACATCCCATCCCCATTAGACCATAAAATTAGAGTCGGATCATGTCTTATTAATTGGTGTACATTCCCATCACATTCACAGTACCTGGAACATAGTAGATTCTCCGTGAATGTTTGCTAATTAGATGAATTAATAAATATACATATGGTGAAATGAAAATAGTTGTTGCTACTTTCTAATGATAATACTCCTAACCCCTGGACAGTAGGATCTAAAGACCAAGTCACATGCTTCCCAAGCTGTCCAACATTCACTCTTTTGTCTCCGGGTGCAGATCTGAATTGTATCATTTCTCAAAGACCATTAAGAAGCCTTCAGAGAAAGCACGAAAAATTACCGCCAGTGCCGGTTTGCAATAATGTCCTTTTGTTCTCAGATAGTCTCCAGTTGACAGTTATCAAGGTTGTTCTAATTTGTGTCAAACGGGCCATCTACAGGGAACATTTTGGAATAGGGAAGGTTCAAGAGACAGAAAAAAAAGTAATGAATATAAAGTGTAAATGCCATAGTAAAGTAATAGAGACATATAATAACATCAAGGGAAATTTGACCTTCTGGCCAGAAACTCGATCGTGAACCAATTGGAGAACTTTAGAAAATTGGATCAGCCTCAATAGTCACAGAGTAAACATGGGAAGTGCAATCCAGTCTTATTAAACATAATGCACACTTAATGCATAATTTTATTGCAACCAATTTCATGCTGCTGCTTTAAGTGAAGCTGGGTTTACTTCCATTGCACCAGTCCACTACCATTAGTGCCCCTTAAGAGAACAGCAAGGCCAGTAAACTGTTACTGAGCTGATCTCTTCCTCAGCCCGTATTTTCTGCTCCATAAATTCACCCTGCTCCCACTGCTTGTACTGAGATCTTGTCTCCATTCAGAACATGGCTTTTGAAACACTACACTATTTTGGCAAGTTGTTTGCATATGGGAATGTTAGAGCATTTCCATTTTATGCCAGCATGGAAAGCAGTGAACCTTTGTCATGGTAGAATGTTTGTTGAATCCTAGACCCAAGACCTAGGGTTCCTATTATCTGTACATTCAGTCTGGGACAGAGGTAGCCTCTGCTCTGTGATAAGAAGGGAGATGTGATTATGAACCAAATAAAAAAAAGAGAGAGAGAATAAAACCCACAATATGCCTCTTCTTTGCCTCTTCTTGAGGCAAATTTTTTCCTGTTAATGTTAATTTTGGAAAATATGTCCTCACATTGTTATGTTTGTCTTGCTCTGGGGTCTGGTCTTCATATGTCTAAGTATAATGGGATAAGGTGAGATGCTAAGGAGAGATTATAAAATCCAAAGCCTGATTACTGATTTTGGGGTCCCAGTTCCGCTGTTACCTGTGTGTGCACTCAGGAGATCATGACACCTCTCTCAGCCTCTTTCTTCATCTCTAAGATGAAGTCCATAGTCATCTTGCGAGCAGTAGTTGAGGGCAGGCTGCAAAAGTACTTTGTAAGCTTAAAAGTGGTTTGCACATGTTATTGGAATGAAAGAAAAAATATCAAATGTGTTAAGTTATGAGCAAACAAAATCCTGGAAAAGCCACGCATCTTCCTGTAACCTAATAGACATTAGATTTCTAAAGATACCTAAACGTGTATTGGATGCCTTTTAATTCTTCCACAGAATTCTGAATTCACCTCTCCCAAAACAAAATCTACATAAAATTTTTGTGTGGAAACAAAATTTCTGAAAATATTTTCCATCTGCTATGAGGTGAGAAAGCAGATAGTACCAAAGTCTATGAACATAGGCAACAGCAGCAGAAGAGCTTCAGAGATTTCCGGGGCTCTTTAAATCTTGTACAAAGCTTTGCTTTGCCCTTGAACAGCTCACTCACCACAGGACTCCCTTGAACGCGCCTCTCTGCAGGAGCCGTGGAGAGCTCTGGCACTGGGGTTTGTAGAGGCCTCGTAAGAAGTACTCTCGAGGAGGCCACGGGAGATCCAGAAAGAACAAGACTCATCTGCATTCTGAATTCTGGATTCATCTGTATTTCAAAGAACATCTATAGAGGAAGGCAACTGCTTCCGGATAGTTAAACATTAAGGCCAGTCAGAGTTTTCTACAATTTCCAAAATCTACCTGGTGTTGTAAAGGGAACAGTGTTCAGTTGTGCATCACGCTATGGCTGTTCAAAAACGCTAAGCGAAGCCGCTCCAACGTAGCAGAGGATTGGGGCTGTGCCGCTGGGGAAACTGAGGCTGGTTTGGGGAAGGGCAGAGGCAGCATAGGCTACAAATTCCCTTTGCTTCTGAGATCACCAACATTCTTACATTGTTTTGTTTGTTTTTTTAATTCTTTATATGTGTGCTCTGTCCATTTCCAAATGGAATTGGAGGTTCATTGATTTGTTCACGAATAAACATCAGCAGAACCCAGGATACTGTTAGCTGGTCCTGTGCTAGGCCCCCAGGATACAGAGAGGATTCTTCACTGAAGGATTTATAATCTATCAAAGAAACAATCCAGACCTGAAAGTAGCATAATAGAAGATAGGGTGCAATTAAGACCCCAGAGAGAGAGATGAAATTCAAGGTTAGAGAAGTTCAGAGGAGAGATGGGTCATCCCAGCTGAAAAGATATTTATTTTGTACTATATCAAAATTAGTTATTAGTACTCTATTATTATTAATATTATTCTTATATAATCTTTAAAAATCCTTTCCAGATTTAAAGCATAATGTTTTAAAAATCTGGGCAGCACACATCGCCTGCTCTAGGGCACATCAAGTTATCTACCAGACGTGTGGCACCCACAGCATGACGTACCAAAGCTCAATGTTTAGTATGTTAGGAATGAAGTTGTAATTGGTGAGTACAGTTTAAGATGACCCCTGACATTAAGTGATGGGTTGAAAGGACCATGTGAATCGGGCATTTCAATGAATCTAATCTTCATTGAAGAGGTGGCCAGCTTACCTTCAGGTCATTTTTCTGCATTCTTGGACATCATTGTCCTTCTTTACTTCCATGTGGTAACTCGACGTTTAACACTTGCTACCTTACTTCTCTCTCTCCTCCTCCATTCCCTCCTCTTTATTCTCTTTCTTCTTCTCCTCTTCTTCCTTTTTCTCCCCCTCCTCCTTCTTTACATCTTTAAATTGAGATATAATTCAAATATCACCATTCACCATTTGAAGTGTACAACTCACTGGTTTTTAGTATATTCTTAAAGTTGTACAACCATCACCACTATCTAAATCCTTCACCCTCTGAAAAGAAACCCCATAACTCTCAGCCATGACTTCCCTGCCTCCCACAAACTCCTCTTTGTGCTTCCCTAACCCCAGTCCTAAGCAACCACTAGAAACCTTTGTCTCTATGGGTTTGCCTTCTCCAGATATTTCGTGTAAATGGAATCGTACAATATGTGGTCTTTTATGCTGCCTCCTTTCATTTAGCATAATGTTTTCAGTGTTCATCCATGTCGTAACACGTATCCTTTGTATGGTTGAGTAATATTCCTTTGTATGAATATACCACATTTTGGTTATCCATTCATCAATTAATTGACATTTGGGTCGTTTCCACTTCAGGTTATTATGAATAATGCTACTATAGATATTTGTAGACAGGTTTTCCTGTGGACATAACGTTTTTATTTCTCTTTGTTATATACATAAGAGTGGAATTACTAGGTCATAAGGCAAGTCTATGTTTAACATTTTGAGGAACTGTCAGACTGTTTCCCAAAACAGCTACACCATTTTCCATTCCCACCAGCCATATGTGTAAGTTATAATTTCTGTTCGTCATGGTCAACATGTGCTCTTGTTCGTCATTTAGATTATAGCCACCGTAGTGGGTATGACGTGGTATCTCATTGTGGGTTTTATTTGCATTTTCCTAATGGCTAATGATACTGAGTAATCTTTCATGAGCTTATCGGCCATTTGTATATCTTATTTGGAGAAAAAGTTTTTGCCCTCTTTTGATTATTGAGTGATAAGAATTCTCAATATATTCCAGATAAAAGTTTCTTATCAAATATATCATTTGTAAATATTTTCTTCCATTCTTTGTGTTGTCTTTTCACTTTCTTGATGTCCTTTGAAGCACTAATGTGTTTACTTTCAATGAAGTCCAGTTTTTCTATTTTTTGCTTTAGTCACTGTACTTGTGGTGGTATACCTAAAAAAAAGGCTTTGCTTAACCCAAGGACACCAAGATTTACTTTAATGTTCTCTCCTAAGAGTTTTATAGTTTTAAGCTTCTACATTTAGGTCTCTGATCCATTTTGAGTTGATTTTTGTATATGGTCTGAGGTAGAGGCCAACTTCATTTTCTGCCTGTGGATATCCAAATGTCCCAACATCATTTGTTGAAAAGACTACCATCTCCCCATTGAATGGTCTGTGAACCTTTGTCAAAAATTCACTTCATTTCTTGATCAGTACAAGACATCCACAGTGGAGACTTGAGAGAAAACTACCACATTATTCTAGACAAGGGAATAAAAGAAGTCTAGGCATCTAGATAACCCTGATAATTGTGTATTGCTGTAAGATTGGAGGAAAAATGATTAATCCAGGAGTAATAAGCAAAAGAAAATATGGCAACATTACATGAGTCCAGTTGTTTTTCCTATCCTTCTCTACTAATACTAAGTGTGTGCTACAGGCTAGAGATTGGCAAAGATCTTAGAGATATGATAGCAATATACAGAGTTAATGTTTCTCATTAGAAAGAATGCTTGGAGTTTTTTTGGGGGGTGTATGTGCAAATCTGGGAGCAGTACACGTTTCAGAGACATTGAATAAGTACACAGGAAGGAAGGAAACCTCTCTCTCTCCATCAGCATCCATGGGTGGACAATATGGGCATTCACAGACTCAGATGGCCTAGCATCGTATGTAATTCACAGGCATAATGCTTCTTGTTTTGTTTTTTTACATGTTTTTATATGTTTATTTGACATGTTTATTTGGCATGATGATTGCAACAAACATATCCTTCGTTTTTTTGGGTTTTTTTCAGCCATAGTTTATTCGCGAAAAGATGATTAAGGAAGGTAAGATTATAATTTCTTATTTTAACAAAAAGAAATATCTTTGCCAAAAATAAAATTGCTACATTAACATTTTTAGATAATTCTACATTATAAAAGGAATGAGAATTATTTCATATTCTTTGTGTAATTTTACTTTTCTGGTCACACACTACTGGAGAGGTACTATAATATGAAAAATTAGTTCTCCCTCAATAGAGTAGAGCAATGGTAAAGAATATTGCTCAAGAGTGATCATCCCCAAAACATGACTTTGATACCTACTTTTACATTTACATTTGAGTTAGGGTTATAGTTAATGATCGGGCACCTTTACGTGCTAAAAGAAATATATTTTGCATCTTATGTAAAAGACCTAGTTCTTAAACATAATTAATTTAAGTAGTACTTTGAAAAACATGCAATACAATGCAAATGACCTATTTAAAAATTAGTTTTGTTGAAAGAAATGTGTAATTTTTTAATATAGGAGGAAACCTAAAAATACTAACTCCTTTAGTCAAAGAAAATATGAGTCTTGGAATTTCTCATTTGGTACCTTTTATAAGTACTTTAATTCTTTTCATTTCATTGATATATTTATCTCTGTTTAATTTTTTGTCATTGTTTTTTACTTTTTACTGTGAAAAAAATTTTTTTGATTTCAATTTTATTTTATTTATTTTTATACAGCAGGTTCTTATTATCTATTTTATACACATCAGTGTATACATGTCAATCCCAATCTCCCAATTCATCACACCACCACACCCACCCCCCACACCCCGCTTTCCCCCCTTGGTGTCCATACGTTTGTTCTCTACATCTGGGTCTCTATTTCTGCCTTGCAAACCAGTTCATCTGTACAGTTTTTCGAGATTCCACATATATGCATTAATATACGATACTTGTTTTTCTCTTTCTGACTTACTTCACTCTGTATGACAGACTCTAGGTCCATCCACATCTCTACAAATGACCCAGTTTCATTCCCTTTTATGGCTGAGTAACATTCCATTGTATATATGTACCACATCTTCTTTATCCATTCATCTGTCGATGGGCATTTAGGTTGCTTCCATGATCTGGCTATTGTAAACAGTGCTGCAATGAACATTGAGGTGCATGTGTCTTTTTGAATTACGGTTTTCTCTGGGTATATGCCCAGTAGTGGGATTGCTGGGTCATATGCTAATTCTATTTTAGTTTTTTAAGGAACCTCCATACTGTTCTCCATAGTGGCTGAATCAATTTACATTCCCACCAACAGTGCAAGAGGGTTCCCTTTTCTCCAAACCCTCTCCAACATTTGTTGCTTGTAGATTTTCTGATGATGCCCATTCTAACCGGTGTGAGCTGACACCTCATTGTAGTTTTGATTTGCATTTCTCTAATAATTAGTAATGTTGAGCATCTTTTCATGTGCCTCTTGGCTATCTGGATGTCTTCTGTGGAGAAATGTCTATTTAGGTCTTCTGTCCATTTTTGGATTGGATTGTTTGTTTTTTTGATATTTAGCTGGATGAGCTGTTTATATATTTTGGAGATTAATCCTTTGTCCATTGATTCATTTGCAAATATTTTCTCCCATTCTGAGAGTTGTCTTTTCGTCTTGTGTATAGTTTCCTTTGCTTTGCAAAAGCTTTTACATTTCATTAGGTCCCATTTGTTTATTTTTGTTTTTATTTCCATTACTCTAGGAGGTGGGTCAAAAAAGATCTTGCTGTGATTTATGTCAACGAGTGTTCTTCCTATGTTTTCCTCTAAGAGTTTTATAGTGTCTGGCCTTACATTTAGGTCTTTAATCCATTTTGAGTTTATTTTTGTGTATGGTGTTCGGGAGTGTTCTAATTTCATTCTTTTACATGTAGCTCTCCAGTTTTCCCAGCACCACTTATTGAAGAGACTGCCTTTTCTCCATCATGTGTTCTTGTCTCCTTTGTTGTAGATTAATTGACCATAGGTGTGTGTGTTTATTTCTGACTTTCTATCCTGTTCCATTGATCTATATTTCTGGTTTTGTGCCATTACCATACTGTATTGATTACTTTAGCTTTGTAGTATAGTTTGAAGTGAGGGAGTCTGATTCCTCCAGCTCCATTTTTTCCCCTCAGGTTTGCTTTTGGTATTCCAGGTCTTTTGTGTCTCCATACAAATTTTAAGATATTTTGTTATACTTCTGTAAAACAAATTGCCATTGGTAGTTTGATAGGGATTGCACTGTAGCTTGCTTCGGGTAGTATAGTCATTTTCACAATATTGATTCTTGGTATATTTTTCCATCTGTTTGTGTCATCTTTGATTTCTTTCATCAGTGTCTTATAGTTTTCTGAGTACAGGTCTTTTACAGGTAGGTTTATTCCTAGGTATTTTATTCTTTTTGTTGCAATGGTGAATGGGATTGTTTCCTTAACTTCTCTTTTGGATCTTTCATTGTTAGTGTATAGGAATGCAAGAGATTTCTGTGCATTAATTTTATATCCTGAAACTACCAAATTCATTGATTAGCTTTAGTAGCTTTCTGGTGGCATCTTTAGGATTCTGTATGTATATCATGTAATCTGAAAACAGTGACAGCTTTACTTCTTCTTTTCCAATTTGTATTCCTTTTATTTCTTTTTCATCTCTGATTGCCATGGCTAGGACTTCCAAAACTATGTTGAATAATAGTGGCAAGAGTGGACATCCTTGTCTTGTTCCTGATCTTAGAGGAAATGCTTTCAGTTTTTCAATGTTGAGAATGATGTTTGCTGTGGCTTTGTCATATATTGCCTTTATTATATTGAGGTCGGTTCCCTCTACGCCTGCTTTCTGGAGAGTTTTTTTTTTTTTATTATAAATGGGTGTTGAATTTTGTCAAAAGCTTTTTCTGCATCTATTGAGATGATCATATGGTTTTTATCCTTCAATTTGTTAATATGGTATATCACATTGATTGATTTGCATATAGTGAAGAATCCTTGCACCCCTGGGATAACTCCCACTTGATCATGTTGTATGGTTCTTTTCATATGTTGTTGGATTCTGTTTGCTAGTATTTTGTGGAGGATTTTTGCATCTATATTCATCAGTGATATTGGTCTGTAATTTTCTTTTTTTGTAGTATCTTTGTCTGATTTTGGTATCAGGGTGATGATGGCCTCATAGAATGAGTTTGGGAGTGTTCCTTCCTCTGCAGTTCTTTGGAAGAGTTTGAGAAGGATGGGTGTTAGCTCTTCTCTAAACGTTTGATAGAATTCACCCGTGAAGCCATCTGGACCTGGAATTTTGTTTGTTGGATAATTTTTAATCACAGTCTCAATTTCAGTGCTTGTGATTGGTCTGTTTATATTTTCTATTTCTTCCTGGTTCAGTCTCAGAAGGTTGTGCCTTTCTAAGAATTTGTCTATTTCTACCAGGTTGTCCATTTTATTGGCATAGAGTTGCTTGTAGTAGTCTCTTACGATGCTTTGTATTTCTGCAGTGTCAGTTGTTACTTCTCCTTTTTCATTTCTAATTTTATTGATTTGAGTCCTCTCCCTCTTTTTCTTGATGAGTCTGGCTAAAGGTTTATCAATTTTGTTTATCTTCTCAAAGAACCAGCTTTTGGTTTTATCGATCTTTGCTATTGCTTTCTTTGTTTCTCTTTCATTTATTTCTACTCTGATCTTTATAATTTCTTTCCTTCTACTAACTTTGGGTTTTGTTTGTTTTTCTCTCTCTAGTTCCTTTAGGTGTAAGGTTAGCTTGTTTATTTGAGACTTTTCTTGTTTCTTGAGGTAGGATTGTATTGCCATAAAATTCCCTCTTAGAACTGCTTTTGCAGCATCCCATATATTTTGGATCATTGTGTTTTTGTTATCATTTGCCTCTAGGTATTTTTTTATTTCCTCTTTGATTTCTTCAGTGATCTCTTGGTTATTTAGTAACGTATTGTTTAGCCTCCATGTGTTTGTGTTTTTTATGTTTTTTCCCCTGTAATTGATTTCTAATGTCGTAGGGTTGTGCTTGGAAAAGATGTTTGGTGATTTCAGTTTTCGTAAATTTACCGAGGCTTGATTTGTGACCCAAGATGTGATCTATCCTGGAGAATGTTCCACGTGCACTTGAGAAGAAAGTGTAATATGCTGTTTTTGGATGGAATGTCCTATAAATATCAATTAAATCTATCTGGTCTATTGTGTCATTTAAAGCTAGTGTTTCCTTATTAATTTTCTGTCTGGATGATTTGTCCCTTTATATAAGTGAGGTGTTAAATTCCCCTACTATTATTGTGTTACTGTCGATTTTCTCTTTTATAGCTGTTAGCATTTGCCTTATATATTGAGGTGCTCCTATGTTGGGTTCATATATATTTATAATTGTTATATCTTCTTCTTGGATTGATCCTTTGATCATTATGTAGTGTCCTTCCTTGTCTCTTGCAACATTCTTTATTTTAAAGTCTATTTTATCTGATATGAGTATTGCTACTCCAGCTTTCTTTTGGTTTCCATTTGCATGGAATGTCTTTTTCCATCCCCTCACTTTCAGTCTGTATATGTCCCTAGGTCTGAAGTGGGTCTCTTGTAGACAGCATATAGATGGGTCTTGTTTTTGTATCCATTCAGCGAGCTTGTGTCTTTTGGTTGGAGCATTTAATCCATTATAGTTAAGGTAATTTTCAATATGTATGTTCCTATTACCATTTTCTTAATTGTTTTGGGTTTGTTTTTTCAGGTCCTTTTCTTCTCTTGTGTTTCCCACTTAGGGAAGTGCCTTTAGCATTTGTTGTAGAGCTGGTATGGTGGTGCTGAATTCTCTTTGCTTTTGCTTGTCTGTAAAGCTTTTGATTTCTACATCGAATCTGAATGAGATCCTTGCGGGGTAGAGTAATCTTGGTTGTAGGTTCTTCCTTTTCATCACTTTAAATATATCATGCCACTGCCTTATGGCTTGTAGAGTGTCTGCTGAGTAATCAGCTTTTAACCTTATGGGAGTTCCCTTGTATGTTATTTGGCGTTTTTCCCTTGTTGCTTTTAATAAGTTTTCTTTGTCTTTAATTTCTGTTAGTTTGATTACTATGTGTCTTGGTGTGTTTCTCCTTGGGTTTATCCTGCCTTGCACTCTCTGCACTTCCTGGACTTGGGTGGCTATTTCCTTTCCCATGTTAGGGAAGTTTTCAACGATAATCTCTTTAAATATTTTTTCGGGTCCTTTCTCTCTCTCTTCTCCTTCTGGGACCCCTATAATGCAAATGTTGGTGCGTTTAATGTTGTCTCAGAGGTCTCTTTGCCTGTCTTCATTTCTTTTCATTCTTTTTTCTTTATTTTGTTCCACAGCAGTTATTTCCACCATTCTGTTTTCCGTTCTTCTGCCTCAGTTATTCTGCTATTGATTCCTTCTAGTATATTTTCATATCAGTTATTGTATTGTTCATCTCTGTTTGTTTGTTCTTTAATTCTTCTAGGTCTTTGCTAAACATTTCTTACATCTTCTTGATCTTTGCTTCCATTCTTTTTCTGAGGTCCTGGATCATCTTCACTATCATTATTCTGAATTCTTTTTCTGGGAGGTTCCCTATCTCCACTTCATTTAGGTTTTTTTTTTGGAGTTTTATCTGGTTCCTTCATCTGGTTCATAGTCCTCTGCCTTTTCATTTTGTCTGTCTATGAAGGTGGTTGTCATTCCACAGGCTGCAGGACTGTAGTTCTTCTTGCTTCTGCTGTCTGCCCTAACATACCCTTTATAAATTAATTATCTGTCTTTCTATATTCTTGTCCAAAGATTAACTATCAAGGGGGTATGGGCAAGACTCCACTTGTTCTGCCTAACAGACATTCCTGGGACTGCTGGAAGCAGCCTTCTGGAAGTGCGAAGTTTGTGTGTGTGTGGCTGACGATAGCTTAAGACATGCACATGTTGCTTTTGAACTTTGGAAAAGCTGATTTCAAATGAAGACTAGCCATAATTCCACAACCTGCCTCTCAGAGTGGGGAAGGTGGGAAGAGAAAGTGAAGCAAATCTTAAACAGGCAGTTCTGACTGTAAATCTATGGGGCAGCCCAAGTGGGAGAGATTCTAAGAGCAAAGATGGCTGTAACAAAGGAAGAAAGGAAAAACAGCATGTAATAGAAGACAGTAGGAGAAGGCATGGTAGAGAAAAGTTAGGATGTATCAAAACTCTTGGAATGTATGAAGGCACTAGAAAAGGTGAATCAAACATGGTTAGAGGGAATCAAAGCCCATCCATGGTTTCCATTATGTTTCATATCATGTATTTTCTTTTACATCTTTACCTCCCACTTATGCATCATTCATCAACCATATGGTTCTGGCCCCTCCACCTTCTCTAAAATTTTTCTATCCAATATTACCAGGGACCACGTAAATTCTAAACCTTATAGGCATCTTTTAGTGTTCACCATCTTCTGCTCATCTTCTCTAAAGTATTGCAAAGCTCAAACAGTTCTTCCTTTTTGATATTCTCTCCTCTCTTGACCCTTCACTCTCCTCCTCCTTTCCTAATTTCTAGTTTATTTCCATCTACCAATCTTTTTTTTATTGGAGTATAATTGTTTTATGTTGTGTTAGTTTCTGCTGTACAGTGAAGTGAATCAGCTATATGTATACCTATATCCCCTCCCTCTTGGACCTGTCTCCACCCCCATTCTACCCATCTAGGTCATCACAGAGCACTGAGCTGAGCTCCCTGTGGTATACAGTAGGTTCCCACTAACTATCTATTTTACACATGGTACTGTATTTATGTTAAACTTAATCTCCCAATTCATCCCACCCTCCCCTTCCCTGCCGTGTCCACATGTTTGTTCTCTACATCTGCCTTTCTATTCCTGCCCTGCAAATAGGTTCATCTGTACCATTTTTCTAGATTCCACATATATGTGTTAATATGTGATACTTCTTTTTCTCTTTCTCACTTACTTCACTCAGTATGACATACTCTTGGTCCATCCATATCTCTACAAATGACCCAATTTCATTTCTTTTTATGGCTGAGTAATATTCTATTATATATATGTACCACATCTCCTTTATCCATTCACCTGTCAATGGATATTTAGGTTGTTTCCATGTCCTGGCTATTGTAAATAGTGCTGCCAGGAGCGCTGGGTAAATGTGTCTTTTTGAATTATGGTTTTCTCTGGGTATATGCCCAGGAGTGGGATTGCTGGGTCATATGGTAATTCTATTTTTAGTTTTATAAGGAAGCTCCATACTGTTCTCCACAGTGGCTGTATCAATTTACATTCCCACCAACAGTGCAAGAGGGTTCCCTTTTCTCCACACCCTCTCCAGCATTTATTGTTTGTAGATTTTTTGATGATGGCCATTCTGACTGGTGTGAGGTGATACCTCATTGTAGTTTTGATTTGCATTTCTCTAATAATTAATGCTGTTGAGCATCTTTTCATGTGCCTCTTGGCCATCTGTTTGTCTTCTTTGCTGAAATGTCTATTTAGGTCTTCCGCCCATTTTAAAATAATTAATTAATTTTTGACTACGTTGGGTCTTCGTTGCTGTGCGTGAGCTTTCTCTAATTGTGGCGAGCAGGGGTTACTCTTTGTTGCAGTGCATGGGCTTCTCACTGTGGTGGCTTCTCTTGTTGTGGAGCACAGACTCTAGGTGCGCGGGCTTCAGTAGTTGTGGCTCGCAGGCTCTAGAGCACAGGCTCAGTAGTTGTGGTGCATGGGCTTAGTTGCTCCGCGGCATGTGTGATCTTCCTGGACCAGGGATTGAACCTGGGGTGCCTGCATTGGCAGGCAGATTCTTAACCACTGTGCCACCAGGGAAGTCCCCACCCATTTTTTGATTGGGTTGTTTGTTTTTTTGATATTGATCTGCATGAGCTGTTTGTATATTTTAGAGATTAATCCTTTGTCTGTTACTTTGTTTGCAAATATTTTCTCCCATTCTCTGGGTTGTCTTTTCATCTTGTTTATGGTTTCCTTTGCTGTGCAGAAGCTTTTAAGTTTAATTACGTCCCAGTTGCTTATTTTTGTTTTTATTTTCATTACTGTAGGAGGTGGGTCAAAAAAGATCTTGCTGTAATTTATGTCAGGGAGTGTTTTTCCTGTGTTTTCCTCTAAGAGTTTTAAAGTGTCCAGTCTTAACATTTAGATCTTTAATCCATTTTGAGTTTATTTTTGTGTATGGTGTTAGATAGTGTTCTAATTTCATTGTTTTACATGTAGTTGTCCAGTTTCCCCAGCACCATTTATTGAAGAGACTATCTTATCTCCATTGTATTCTTGCCTCCTTTGTCATAGATTAGGTGGCCTTAGGTATGTGGGTTTATCTCTGGGCTTTCTATCCTGTTCCATTGATCTATATTTCTGTTTTTGTGCCAGTACCATACTGTCTTGATCACTGTAGCTTTGTAGTATAGTCTGAAGTTGGGGAGTCTGATTCCTCCAGCTCTGTTTTTCTTTCTCAAGATTGCTTTGGCTATTCAGGGTCTTTTGTGTTTCCATACAAATTGTGTAATTTTTTTGTTCTAATTATGTGAAAAATGCAATTGGTAATTTGATAGGATTGCATTGAACCTGTAGATTGCTTTGGGTAGTATAATTATTTTCACAGTATTGATTCTTCCAATCCAGGAGCATGGTATATCTCTCCATCTGTTTGTGTCATCAGCATGCCCTGCAGTTCACTCACACTCTAAGAGTTTTGTATAATTTGTCCAATAATGAACTAATTATTTTTCTCAAAAATTATCATCATCCTCCAGCATAGACAGCTGCTATAAATGCCAAACTAGTATCTCACACTCAGCTTCTCCCTTCTGCATTCACTAGGTACATTCTCCGTGACATCTTTCTCCATCACTCTCTAACACCTTTAATGATTCCCCATCATTCACAAGTTCAAGCCTGACTATAAGGCTTCATTTCTGTTTCTGGGTCTTTAGACCAAGTTTCTTGGTTCCCAGGGTTCCAGGCCCCATCGTGGTTGATGGCTTTGGGATTTTCTTTATGATCTCCCTACTCTGGTCCTGGTTGCTTGACCCTACTTCTCGGACTATGAATAAAACCATTGCCCCTTCACTCCATCTTTGCATATGAAATATTCTCCAATGTTCTCAAGTCATCCTGCTGTCATTTGACACAGGTGATTTTGTCAATATTCGATTTATCTTTACACACACATAAACACACATATTGCACCATTCAGTTGACCTGAGCACCCATTATTTACTCAAATGCGTGCCTTTGTTCATGTTAAACATGCACGCGTGTGCTCGTGCATGCACATATACAGCGACATGGATCATGATGAGTTAACTCTAACAGGTGTGTAAAAGCCTTTGAAGTTATGGTGAACAAGAAGCTGAATATGAATCGATAGTGAGATGAATTTGTCAAAAAAATGTGCATGCTATCTTGGTTTGAATGGAGGGAGGTAAATCATACATTCATCTAACAGTATTATTGATTTTCTATGCTGGATGTTCCAGATGTGATACAGTTCCTGCCTTTTTGAAGTTTAATGTCTATAGGGAAAATATACATTAAACAATTGTATCCGTAGAAATGAGTATAAAATTATAAATTGTGATAAATTCTGTAAGGGAGAAGAACAGAGTGCAGGTATAATGGAGAGCTAATTTGGATTAGGAGGTGAGAATGGCCTCTCTGGGGAAGTGAATGAGAATTGAAGGGCAGAGCCAGGAGATGTGTGAGGAAGAGAATTCCAGGCAGAAGGAACCAGGTGACAAAGGCCAGGTTAAGGAGCTGAATATTATCGTAGGTTTAATGGGCGATCATTGAAGCTGGGTTTTAGTGGATAGGCATCATCTCTTTCACGGTGGTTATACCACCGCAGTGTGGAGTAGACTCTTTATTCTATTTTGCAAAGTTAATGTTATTATAGATAGATTATAGCTTTTAAAAACCAGTGTTGCAGATGAGAAGAGCCCCTGAAAGCCAGGAGGAAGCTAGTGGTGATTAATCTGGAGAAGACAAGATGCCAAGAAGAAGAAAGGAAAGAAAAATAGTATTTATTGAGCGTTTGTTATATGGTAGTCACTGTGTTAGGAACTGTCACATATATTATCTCATCCGATCCTTACCACAACCCTGAAAGGTAGGCGTCAGTTCCATTTTACAGATGGAGAAATTGCGGTTGGGTAAGATTTAATTGTTTGCACAGTTAATAAATGGTAGAACCAGCTTTCAAACTTAATTTTACTTGATGTTGGTGCTCTTCTGTGACACCATTTTCACAAGATAATTATTTTCAGATCTCCAAAGAGTTGTCAAGAGTCAGAAAGATAAGCTTCCTAGGTTCCCATAACAGACTAAGGCAGCATGTGCAGCTGAGGGTAGAAAGGGTTCAGTTGAAGCAGCATCAATGGAAACAGTGGAGTTAGGAGCCCCATCAGTGAGGAAGTTAGGTGAGGCAAATAGACCTGGAAAGCCAGGGGTTAGCAGAGGAATGCAACCGAGCGTCTGGAAGATGCAAAGGAGAGTCTGAGAGTGGGGGGAACCTATTCAGTGAGTCCAAAGCTGTGGCAGCCATATGTGCACTCCTTGGACCACCCCTAAAGAACGAGCTGGGCCGTGAGCCGTGAGGTATAGAGCCTTGGAGCCACACTCTTCCTGGGCATTCTTCTCTGGCTGGTTACCAAACACAGTAGCCATACTAGGGCCTGACCACTTCTGCCCAGGGCGAGATTCCTCAAGCAGGCATTCTTTGCTCTGGAGCCTCTCAGTGGATTCTCTAAGACTTTGTCAGATGGTCATTGAAGTCTAAAGCTCTCCCTGCCCAATCCATCTGCTTCCCAGAAGACCTGAACTGACGCAGAAGCAAAAAGTAGAGGGAAACTAGGAGTCAGGCTGCTGGCTTGGACCATGATATTAATAACAAAGTTTTATATAGCACTTATTATGTGCCAGGCACTGTCCTAGAACCCTTATGTCTATTTACACAAATAGTACATTTAATCCTCAAGACACTGTGAGTGAGGACTACTATTATTATCACTTATAGATGGGGATTCTCAGAAAAATACATAAATTACTCTAAGATCTCACAACTAGTAATTTGAAGATCCAGAATTTGTACCTGCGCAGTCTGACATAGAATTAAAGTTTATAACCCCTGAGTTCTCTTTGGGCAACCCACTTCAGGGCAGTTATAGATAAACTTGAAAGACACAGGATGAAGACCTTGTAAAGTATTTGCCTTGGTGTGGGGTGGGCTTCCTGATCTCTCTCTCCCCTCTCACTCTCCTACACTTTGTTCCCCCAACAATGGGCTTCCTTTCTTTTCCAGATTTCTCTGGGCCCTTTGTCTTCTGGGCCTTCACAAGAGCTATTGCCTTGGCCTGGTACCCTCCTCCTCAAATTTGTCTAACTTCACTGGTCCAAAGTCTACCGATCCTCCAGGTCTCGGATTATCACCATGGCCTTGAGGAAATCTATCCTAACCACCAGCCTGTGTTCAGTCACTCCATTACACTCATTCATGGCATCCAGTACTTTTCTTCCAGAACTCCTATTACACCTTCAATGATGTAACTAATTTGGTAATGACTTGTTTGATGGTCATGAATACATTGATTGGATGTGGCTCTACCCCAGCAGCTTGGGTCTCAGCCAAAAAGGAGAGAGGGTAGACAGAGGCTTACAGTAGGTGCACATCCTACTCAGAAGAAGAATATATGTTTGAAAAGTAGGTCGGGATGACATAGACAGGCATTGCGTGTACCATCACCAGAGGTTGTGAAGAGGATAGTTGACACCTGGTGGGAATTTGGGAGAGGAGAAGCCACATTGCAGGTCTGATTACAGAGCCCATTGTAAACCTTCTGTCTCTGAGCATCCCCGAGTGACCTCTCTGATGTTATACGTCCACAGGTGACCTTCCATCACCCAGAGGATGTGTATTTGATCCTCATAAAATAAGGCAGCACAAGGTGGTGAAACATCTAGAGGCAGAACGTGGAGCGTCGTCTCTGTTTTGGGTTTGGTTTTTATTCCTGCACTGCTGAAAGCCAGGCCCCTCCTTCCCCACACCACCCATCCTGTTTCCTTAGCTGAGAAATGAAGAGATAGACTAGATGATCCCCAAGGTCTTTTAATTCTGAGAATTATAGGCTATATTTCTTAGGATGACTGTTCCACCCTTTCAGAGTCCAACCCTTTTTAATATCATAGGCCTTTTTCCTGCCTTATCAGTGATCGACACAAGGAAAAAATGATCCTTGCCTAATACAGCTGTAGCTTGAAAGAATTGTAATGAAAAAAAATTATTTTCTATAAGACTTTGAATTTCCTAAAGCTCTTACATAAATAAATTGTTTATCTAATTTATCTCAAGAATGATGTGACACGGATGATATTATTTCCACTTTATGAATGATGAAACTAAGTTTCAAGGAGGAACGTAATATGCCCAGGGTCTCAGTGCTGGAAGCATTTCTGAGGCTCGAACCAGCTCTGAAGCTCAGCAATGTTGTCATTATTGTATGTTGTCAAGTAGGGTCAAGGAACAAAATTTAAGTAGTATTTGTACGCAGTGAACGTGCATGTAAACTTGGTCACTGGCTTTGTATATGTAATCATAACTGAGAACTGAAAACCAATTATTTCATTCAGCGGATTATTTCACTGAAGATCAGTTCATTAAAGAAATATTTGTGGAAGTATTTAGCAAGTGAAAAATCCATATATTCTTGCTATGAGTGTACTTAATAAAGGAAAAAACCCCAAGGACACCTGTTTCAGTCATTCTTTTTCAGGCTAAACATTCCAAGTATCTCAGCTTTTACAAGTGGTAACCAAGCAATATATCTAAGTAGTGGGGAAGAAAAAGAAATATGGGGAGAAAATTATTTTGGTATCAATCTTTCAAAGAGTTATTGTTTGAAGGCAGATTTTAAAAAAAATTCTGAAAAGTACCTTTGTTTTTTTCTCTCTTGATGGCTGAATGGGCTTTATGTTGGAGTGGTTTGGGTGGGGAATGTTTTCTCCAGAAAGACAGCATGGTTGGGGGATACAGACTGGGGTTGAGCGGAGGTGGACTAGGTTCTCATCTCAAGTCACTGGTCTCTGGGAGATTCTGGATGAGCCAGTGTTACCTGTCTGGGCCTTCCATTCCCTAACTGTAAACTGGGAGTAACTTGTCAAATGTTCAGACGTAATGGCCAACATAGACATAGTTACTTTAATCCTTGTGTGTAAGACTTTAGACAGCTTAAGTTCTTCCTTATTCATCATCTTATTTATTTTCTCCCCAATTCCTGAGACA
Source organism: Delphinus delphis (assembly GCF_949987515.2). Taxonomy (NCBI): domain Eukaryota; kingdom Metazoa; phylum Chordata; class Mammalia; order Artiodactyla; family Delphinidae; genus Delphinus; species Delphinus delphis. The sequence continues at coordinate 26,400,284 of NC_082688.1, forward strand.
TAGGTAAGAAAGAGAAGTGCACGTCCCCTTGGTAGACAAGGAAACTATTACCCAGGTGAGGTAAATGGACTTGCCCAAAGTTGTAGTGCTAGGATGGTGGGGAGCCCGGACTTGACCTCAGGTCTGACGGTTCTAATCTGGGATGTTTTCTCCTCCACCATGAGGTGCTGACTTGCAGAGGCGAGCCAGCTGAACGAAAGTTCTGTGTTTCCTTTCTAACATGCAGCTCTGGAGAAGGATGTGTAAGGTGACTGAGGCTGGTGAGAAAGGAATTTATGTGGAAGAGGCATCTGTGCATTAATGCGGTGAGTGAGAAGTCGAACTAACATCTAATTTTAGTTTGCAGCTAGTGCCGTGTTCCTGTTAATCGTATTCAGTCAGGCTGACTAAGGAGAAAAGAATAAAATAAACATTTCACTTAACCTTTACAATTTGTATATTTTGATGGTCCCACCAGCTTTAGAATACCATTCCCCCTGTAATTGTCAGCCATTGTCTATGCTCCCCACATACTCAACTGCTTCTCTGCTCTCAGTTCTTTCTCTTCTCCTCCTATTTCATCCTTAAGATGTTTCCTTCCCCTGCTTCCTACCTCCTGGCACCCCTCACGCCCACCGCCTTCAGTCCCGAGTCCCTGTTTGTTCTCTCTTCTCCTCCTCTACTTGGAGACATGAAGCTGGTGCAAGTGGAGTTGGAACAGAGGTCACTCAGAGGTGACCTATTAGATGTTCTGCACACAAGGATCTCCAGGAAGAGGAGGGGCATGAAACCCCATAAACCACAGAAGCAGGAATTTGACAACCTCTTCAAGGCACAGGAAACAAAGGAGGAGGAAAAGAAAAGAAGCAAGTGAAAGAGTAAAGTAAAAGAATCTTTTTATCTTGACATTCTCATCCTACCTAGGAAAAAACCACCACCAGGAAAACATGAAGTGAAGGCTATGGAATGGAAGTGCTCTTTGTGTTATTGTGTTCAACGTGGTAACTATGAATGCAAGAATTCAACAATAATAATACAAGGGATTGGGGTGGATGAGGCAGTGGAGTTTAATACAGAGGGATTATCATGGTACAACTCCTCAGTGGGAGTTGGAAGTTATTTTCAGGTTGATCTGAATCAGAAAGTTATATATCCCAACAAAATGTGAGCAGGGTGCAAATCTCTTACTGTAGCCAGCTGGCCAGAACTCAAAGCCTCTAGAGTAGATTTGTGCTGGGCTGTCCAATGTGGTAGCCACTAGCCACATGTGCCCTTGGAACACATGCAATTTGACGAGGCCAGATCCAGATGTTCTGCAAGGCTGAAACACACACCAGATTTTCAAAACATAGTATAACAGAAAAAAATAAAAAGGAATGTGAAAGATCTCATTAATGATTTTTGAAACTTGATAACATGCTGAAATAATGTTTGATGATTTTTAATATATATATAAAATTATTTTTTTACTCTTTTTAATGTGGCTGCTAGAAAATTTGAGAATACATATATGATTCATATTTGTCCGTCTCATTCTGTTTCTATACGACGGCCCTGGATTAGAGTTCCAGAGTTGCAATTAGGAACAAACAGAAAGAGAAATCCTTTCCAGAATCATGATTAGTATGCCCAGTCTAGGCAACACTGGAGAGTATGTGAGGCAGAAAATTGTCTTAAAGAGTGTTGTTGATAAAATCTAGGTACTCCAAGTGAACGTTGAACAACTGTGGGTAGAACTAGAAAAAACAGGCCGATGTTGGCAGCGTGTGGTAACAGAAACAACTTCTCGGAGAAGGCAGTGCATGGAGCGAGTGGAGTTAGAATCCCTCCAGGAGGGGAAGCCAGGCCAGATCAGCCAGACTTTTCATTTTCACTATATTTCCCTGAAGTTGTTTTCGGTTTTAGTGAGGAAGAATGGAAAGTTCTTAGGAGGAACATATTGTTACCTACATAGTACTGTATAAGACATTGTGCATATTTGCATACAAATGGTTACACTTAATGTAAAATTGCAGTTAGTCCTGCACGGAGCGTGAATTTTATAATGCCCAATAAATCCTTTTGTGGGCTTTGTTAAGGTCCATTTTAGGAACTGCTTTAGGTATTCTTGTGGCTCGCCATCTCAATTTGTATTTCTTTGGCGTGCAGGATCTTAGTTCCCCAACCAGGGATCAAACCTGTGGACCCTGCAGTGGAAGTGTGGATTCTTAACCACTGGGCTGCCAGGGATGTCCTTCCATCTCAATTTGGAACTACCTCAGACAAAATTCCAGCGACCAGAGGATCCAAAAAAAAAAGCAAGTGATCCTTCATAATGAATGTGACTTCAGCCAGGCCCATCTTAGCAGGAGATGCTTCAAGTCCTGTTATTAACATTCCTGTTCACTGAAATCCAGTTTTTCAAAACCCACTGTGAAAAGGAGTCCTAACTTAAGATCTTTGTAAACCCAGTGATCCAAGAGGAGACACACCCATCAAGCCATCAGTGTAACCATGTATGTGTGGGTCACTTCCACAGGGGGAATTTAATGATGATTTCAACTGTTCCTTCTGTATCCTAAGGCCACTCTTCCCAGCGACTGTGGCTGTGGACCAAGCTGGGTCCCTTTGGGTTTTCTGTTAAAAATATAATATTGGTTTTTGAAACAATCAAGAAATCTAATACCAGAAACTTTTTTTTTTCTTTGTCTTTAGTCTTCTTTGGCTCTAAATTGCAACATAAGAATAGAAGAGGTGGCTGTTTTTAAACCTGAGAGATAATAGGTAACTGAGAGTCTTTGCTTGTCTAACATAAACACAAATGAAAGGGAAGCCACTGCAGGATGAAACCCAAAAGCCAGATTTTAACCCTCTAGCGGGAGATACAAGAAAAAAGACTGAAGTTTTTTGCATTCTCTTTAGAGACACCCCAGTAAAGAAGTCTTCTCTATTCCTTCTAGGTTTAGAAATACTCAAGGGAGAAGCTAGTCCCATCTATAAACACTCGTCATAAGCACGTTTCTTACAGCTGCCTGCTTCAGGCTTATCAACAGCCTTGCCTCCTGGGTTGACCATTAAGGACATCTGCAACTTACTGTTTCTCTTCTTCTGTTTTTCAACAGTACAGGTACCAGTATATAGTTTCTTGATTACTGTCATCAACATAGGTTACCAAGCTTTATAAACTTTTCCATTTGGTAGTTTTTCACAGAATCAATATCATGTTCTGACCTTAGTATTCAAGATTCTAATTGTATCATGGACAATCAAGCTCCCGTTCTGTCCCTTAAAAGTTATAAGATCTTGGGCAGGTTATATAATCAGTCTGAGACTTAGTTTTCCTCATCTATAAAATAAGGATAATGATTTTTCCCTCATCTGGAGATTGAGTGAGATGTGATCTACAACATTGAGTGAGATGTGATCTACAACAGCTATGCTCTCTGTGTCACATAGTAGGGAGGCAAATCATGGTTGCTGAATAGCTGCTTCTTAAACGTGGTTCTAAAAGGCTATTTTAAGAGACAGCTGCAAGAAACCTCAATTTTCTCCCACAATGATGCATGGTGATCAACAATGCAATTCTGTTCCTGCCAATCATTACAGCAGGAAGAGATGGAAACACTTGGGGCAGGGAAAGAAGCTGAAGGAGGTTTTGGGCTCTTCCATTTAAGTTAATAATCAAAGAATAATTGTTGAAAAGTTCCCAGTTCTCAGTGGGTGTGGTCTTACCCCAGAACCTCATTTCACAAGATGTTGGCTACCATTGTGATCCAGGTTAAACGCAGATCATGTTACCATATCTTGATATTGCTCAATTCATTCCTCATCCACTCATCAAAAAATGTATTGTGCTCCTAACAGGTGACAAGTACTGTTCTAGTTATTGGAAATACAGATGTCAGCCAAGTAGGCAGTGTCCTGGCCCCCACAGAGCGTCCACCCTGGAAGGAAACTGGCATTTAAAAACATCACCAAAAATAAATTCACAGAGAGGATCTATGTTAGAAAGCATATTGCCTTGGAACTTCATAACAGTAACCCACCATGGCAGCACAGATCACATCATGTTATATGGAAGTGAGCCTGTAAGGCCCCGGGGAGCCAGGAGCAGAGGTGAGGCTGGGCTTTTCCAGCTCCACCACCCACTACAGGGAGCATGCTGGGGCCGAGGATGCAAAATAAATAAATCTTCAGTTTCCTCATTGTAAAAAGGGGAGAATTCCTCACTCTTGGGATGGTAAGAATTAAAGCAGCTATAGAAGAAAAGTGCTTAGAACAATACCTGACACTCAGGTTTCATTTAAAAACACATGGTAGCGACCTTCAAGATGGTGGAGGAGTAAGACATGGAGATCACCTTCCTCCCCACAAATACATCTACATGTGGAACAACTCCTACAGAACACCTACTGAATGCTGGCAGAAGACCTCAGACTTCCCAAAAGGCAAGAAACTCCCCATGTACCTGGGTAGGGCAAGAGAAAAAAGAAAAAACAGAGACAAAAGAATAGGGGCGGAACCTGCACCTCTGGGAGGGAGCTGTGAAGGAGGAAAATTTCCATATACTAGGAAGACCCTTCACTGGTGGAGATGGGGGGTGGGCGGGGGAGAAACTTTGGAGCCACGGAGGGGAGCACAGCAACAGGGGTGCAGAGGGCAAAGTGGACAGATTCCTGCACAGAGGGTCAGTGCCGACCAGCACTCACCAGCCTGAGAGGCTTATGTGCTCACCCGCCGGGGCGGGTGGGGTCTGGGAGCTGAGGCTCCAGCTTTGGAGGTCAGATCCCAGGGAGAGGACTGGGGTTGGTGGCATGAACACAGCCTGAGGGGGCTAGTGTGCCATGGCTAGCCAGGAAGGAGTCCAGGAAAAAGTCTGGAACTGCCTAAGAGGCAAGAGACCATTGTTTCAGGGTGTGCAAGGAGAAAGGATTAAGAGGACCGCCTAAACGAGCTCCAGAGATGGGCGCGAGCTGCAGCTATCAGCATGGACACCAGAGACGGGCATGAGACGCTAAGGCTGCAGCTGCAGCCACCAAGAAGCCTGTGTGCAAGCACAGGTCACGATCCACACCTCCCCTCCTGGGAGCCTGTGCAGCCCGCCACTGCCAGGGTCCCGTGATCCAGGGACAACTTCCCCAGGAGAACACATGATGCACCTCAGGCTGTTGCAACATCATGTCGGCCTCTGCCACCACAGGCTCATGCCTCATTCCATACCCCTCCCTCCCCCTGACCTGAGTGAGCCAGAGCTCCCGAATCAGGTGCTTCTTTAACCCTCTCCTGTCTGAGTGAAGAACAGACACCCTCAGGCAACCTACACGCAGAGGCGGTTCCAAATCCAAAGCTGAACCCCAGGAGCTGTGAGAACAAAGAAGAGAAAGGGAAATCTCTCCCAGCAGCCTCAGGAGCAGCGGATTAAATCTCGACAATGAACTTCATGTACCCTGCATCTCTGGAATACCTGAATAGACAATGAATCATTCCAAAATTGAGCTGGTGGACTTTGGGAGCAACTGTGGACTTGGGGTTTGCTTTCTGCATCTAGTTTGTTTCTGGTTTTATGCTTATCTTAGTTTAGTATTTAGAGTTTATTGTCATTGGTATATTTGTTTATTGATTTGGTTGCTCTCTTCCTTTTTTTCCATATATAGATATATATATTGTTTTCCTTTTTCTCTTTTTGTGAGTGTGTATGTGTATGCTTCTTTGTGTGATTTTGTCTGTATAGCTTTGCTTTTACAATTTCTCCTAGGGTTCTGTCTGTCCATTTTTTTTTGTTTGTTTGTTTGGTTTTCTTAGTATAGATTTTAGCACTTGTTATCACTGAAAGATTGTTTTTTAGGTTTGGTTTCTCTATTCTTTCTTTTTTATTACTTTTTAAATTTTTAATAATTTTTAAATTTTATTTTAATAAATTAATTTTACTTATTTATTTATTTTTCTTTCTTTCTTTCTTTCTTTTCTTCTCCTTTTTCTTCTGAACTGTATGGCTGACAGGGTCTTGTTGCTCCGGCCGGGTGCCAGGCCTGTGCCTCTGAGGTGGGAGAGCTGAGTTCAGGACATTGGTCCACCAGAGACCAACTGACTCCACATAATATCAAATGGCAAAATCTCTCCCAGAGATCTCCATCGCAACACTAAGACCCAGCTCCACTCAATGACTAGCAAGCTACAGTGCTAGATACCCTATGCCAAACAACTAGCAAGACTGGATTGCAACCCCACCCATAAGCAGAGAGGCTGCCAAAAAATCTTAATAAGGTCACAGACACCCCAAAAGACGCCACTGAATGTGGCCCTGCCCACCAAAAAGACAAGATCCAGCCTCATCCACCAGAACACAGGCACCAGTCCCCTCCACCAGGAAGCCTCCACAACCCACTGAGCCAAGCTTAGACACTGGGGGCAGCAACCAAAAACAATGGGAACTACAAACCTGCAGCCTGCGAAAAGGAGACCCCAAACACAGTAAGTTAAGCAAAATGTGAAGACAGAGAAACACACAGCAGATGAAGGAGCAAGGTAAAATCCTATCAGACCAAACAAATGAAGAGGAAATAGGCAGTCTACCTGAAAAAGAATTCAGAGTAATGATCGTAAAGATGATCCAAAATCTTGGAAATAGGATGGAGAAAATACAAGAAGTGTTTAACAAGGACCTAAAAGAACTAGAGGACAAACAAAGAATGATCAACAACACAATAAATGATATTAAAAATTCTCTAGAAGGAATCAATAGCAGAATAGCTGAGGCAGAAGACAGATAAGTGACCTGGAAGATAAAATAGTGGAAATAACTATATTGAGGACAGTCTCAGAGACCTCTAGGACAACATTAAACACAGCAACATTCGAATTATAGGGGTCCCAGAAGAAGAAGAGTAAAAGAAAGGGACTGAGAAAATATTTGAAGAGATTAGAGTTGAAAACTTCCCTAATATGGGAAAGGAAATAGTCAGTCAAGTCCAGGAAACACAGAGAGTCCCATACAGGATAAATCCAAGGAGAAACATGCCAAGACACATATTAATCAAACTGTCAAAAATTAAATACAAAGAAAAAATATTACAAGCAGCAAAGGAAAAGCAACAAATAACATACAAGGGAATCCCCATAAGGTTAACAGCTGATCTTTCAGCAGAATCTGCAAGCCAGAAGGGAGTGGCAGGACATATTTAAAGTGATGAAAGGGAAAGCGCAACAATCAAGATTACTCTACCTGGCAAGGACCTCATTCAGATTTGATGGAGAAATTACAACCATTACAGACAAACGAAAGTTAAGAGAATTCAGCACCACCAAACCAGCTTTACAACAAATGCTAAAGGAACTTCTCTAGGCAGGAAATACAAGAGAGGGGAAAGACCTATAAAAACAAACCCAAAACAATTAAGAAAATGGTAATAGGAACATACTTATCGATAATTACCTTAAATGTAAATGGATTAAATGCTCCAACCAAAAGACATAGACTGGCTGAATGTATACCAAAACGAGACCCATATATATGCTGTCTACAAGAGACCCACTTCAGACCTAGGGACACATACAGATTGAAAGTGAGGGGATGGAAAAAGATATTCCAAGCAAATGGAAATCAAAAGAAAGCTGGAATAGCAATTTTCATATCAGACAAAATAGACTTTAAAATAAAGTCTATTATAAGAGACAAAGAAGGATACTACATAATGATCAAGGGATCAATCCAAGAAGAAGATATAACAATTGTAAATATTTATGCACCCAACATAGGAGCACCTCAATACATAAGGCAAATGCTAACAGCCATAAAAGGGGAAATCGACAGTAACACAATCATAGTAGGGGACTTTAACACCCCACTTTCACCAATGGACAGATCATCCAAAATGAAAATAAATAAGGAAACACAAGCTTTAAATGACACATTAAATAAGAAGGACTTAATTGATATTTATAGGACATTCCATCCAAAAACAACAGAATACACTTTATTCTCAAGAGCTCATGGAACATTCTCCAGGATAGATCATGTCTTGGGTCACAAATCAAACCTTGGTAAATTTAAGAAAATTGAAATCGTATCAAGTATCTTTTCTGACCACAACGTTATGAGACTAGATATCAGTTACAGGAAAAAAACTGTAAAAGTACAAACACATGGAGCCTTAACAATACACTACTAAATAACCAATAGATCACTGAGGAAATCAAAAATAACTAGAAACAAATGACAATGAAAACACGATGACCCAAAACCTATGGGATGCAGCAAAAGCAGTTCTAAGAGGGAAGTTTATAACAAAACAATCCTACCTCAAGAAACAAGAAAAATCTCAAATGAACAACCTGACCTTGCACCTAAAGTAATTAGAGAAAGAAGAACAAAAAAACCCCAAAGTTAGCAGAAGGAAAAAATCATAAGTTCAGATCCGAAATAAATGAAAAAGAAATGAAGGAAACAGTAACAAAGATCAATAAAACTAAAAGCTGTTTTTTTGAGAAAATAAAGAAAGTTGTTAAACCATTAGCCAGACTCATCAAGAAAAAAAGGGAGAAGACTCAAATCAACAGAATTAGAAATCAAAAAGGAGAAGTAACAACTGACACTGCAGAAATACAAAGCATCATAAGAGACTACTACAAGCAACTCTATGCCAATAAAATGGACAACCTGCAAGAAATGGACAAATTCTTAGAAAAGCTCAACCTTCTGAGACTGAACCAGGAAAAAATAGAAAATATAAACAGACCGATCACAGGTACTGAAATTGAGACTGTGATTGAAAATCTTCCAACAAGCAAAAGCCCAGGACCAGATGGCTTCACAGGTGAATTCTATCAAACATTTAGAGAACAGCTAACACCTATCCTTCTCAAACTCTTCCAAAATATAGCAGAGGGAGGAACATTCCCAAACTCATTCTACGAGGTCACCATCACCTTGATACGCAAACCAGACAAAGATGTCACAAAAAAAGAAAACTACAGGCCAATATTGCTGATGAACGTAGATGCAAAAATCCTCAGCAAAATAGTAGCAAACAGAATCCAACAGCACATTAAAAGGATCATACACTATGATCAAGTGGGGTTTATCCCAGGAATGCAAGGATTCTTCAGTATATGCAAATCAATCAATGTGATACACCATATTAACAAACTGAAGGAGAAAAACCATATGATCATCTCAGTAGATGCAGAAAAAGCTTTTGACAAAATTCAACATCTATTCATGATAAAAACCCTCCAAAATTTAGGCATAGAGGGGACTTACCTCAACATAATAAAGGCCATATATTACAGACCCACAGCCAACATCGTTCTCAATGGTGAAAAACTGAAGCCATTTCCACTAAGATCAGGAACAAGACAAGGTTGTCCACTCTCCACTATTATTCAACATAGTTTTGGAAGTTTTAGCCCCAGCAATCAGAGAAGAAAAGGAAATAAAAGGAATCCAAACCAGAAAAGAAGAAGTAAAACTGTCACTCTTTGCAGATGACATGGCACTATACATAGAGAATCCTAAAGATGCTACCAGAAAACTACTAGAGCTAATCAATGAATTTGGTAAAGTAGCAAGATACAAAATTAATGCACAGAAATCTCTGGCATTCCTATACACTAATGATGAAAAACCTGAAAGTAAATTAAGGAAACACTCCCATTTATCATTGCAACAAAAAGAATAACATACCTAGGAATAAACCTACTAAGGAGACAAAAGACCTGTATGCAGAAAACTATAAGACACTGATGAAAGAAATTAAAAGTGATATAGACAGATGGAGGGATATACCATTTCTTTCATTGGAAGAATCAATATTGTGAAAATGACTCTACTACCCAAAGCAATCTACAGATTCAATGCAATCCCTATCAAACTACCAATGGCATTTTTCACAGAACTAGAACAAAAAATTTCACAATTTGTATGGAAACACAAAAGACCCCGAATAGCCAAAGCAATCTTGAGAACGAAAAATGGAGCTGGAGGAATCAGGCTCCTAGACTTCAGACTATACTACAAAGCTACAATAATCAAGACAGTATCGTACTGGCACAAAAACAGAAATATAGATCAATGGAACAGGATAGAAAGCCCAGAGATAAACCCACACACATATGGTCACCTTATCTTTGATAAAGGAGGCAAGAATATACAGTGGAGAAAAGATAGCCTCTTCAATAAGTGGTGCTGGGAAAACAGGTCAGCTACATGTAAAAGAATGAAATTAGAACACTCCCTAACACCACACACAAAAATAAACTCAAAATGGATTAGAGACCTAAATGTAAGGCCAGACACTCTAAAACTCTGAGAGGAAAACATAGGCAGAACACTCCATGACATAAATCACAGCAAGATCCTTTTTGACCCACCTCCTAGAGAAATGGAAATAAAAACAAAAATAAACAATTGGGACCTAATGAAACTTAAAAGCTTTTGCACAGCAAAGGCAAACATAAACAAGACCAAAAGACAACCCTCAGAATGGAACAAAATATTTGCAAATGAAGCAACTGACAAAGGATTAATCTCCAAAGTTTACAAGCAGCTCAATATCAAGAAAACAAACAACCCAATCCAAAAATGGGCAGAAGGGCTTCCCTGGTGGCGCAGTGGTTGAGAGTCCGCCTGCTGATGCCAGGGACACAGGTCATGCCCCGGTCTGGGAAGATCCCATGTGCCACAGAGTGGCTGTGCCCGTGAGCCATGGCTGCTGAGCCTGCGCGTCCGGAGCCTGTGCTCCTCAATGGGAGAGGCCACAACAGTGAGAAGCCTGCGTACTGCAAAAAAAAAAAAAAAAAAAAAAGCAAAAATGGCCAGAAGACCTAAATAAACATTTCTCCAAAGAAGATATACAGATTGCCAACAAACACATGAAAGGATGCTCAACATCACTAATTATTAAAGAAATGGAAATGAAAACTGCAATGAGATATCACCTCACACCAGTCAGAATGGCCATCAACAAAAAATCTACAAGCAATAAATGCTGGTGAGGGTGTGGAGAAAAGGGAACCCTCTTTCACTGTTGGTTGGAATGTAAATTGATACAGCCACTATGGAGAATAGTATGGATGTTCCTCAAAAAACTAAAAATAGAACTACCATATGACCCAGCAGTCTCACTACTGGGCATATACCCTGAGAAAATCATAATTCAAAAAGAGTCATGTACCACAATGTTCATTGCAGCACTATTTACAATAGCCAAGATGTGGAAGCAACCTAAGTGCCCATCGACAGATGAATGGATAAAGAAGATGTGACACCTGTATACAATGGGATATTACTCAGCCATAAAAAGAAATGAAATTGAGTTATTTGTAGTGAGGTGGATGGACCTAGAGTCTGTCATACAGAGTGAAGTAAGTCAGAAAGAGAAAAACAGATTCTGTATGGTAACACATATATATGGAATCTAAAAAAAAAAAAAAGGTCATGAAGAACCTAGGGGCAAGATGGGAATAAAGACACAGACCTACTAGAAAATGGACTTGAGGATATGGGGAGGGGGAAGGGTAAGCTGTGACAAAGTGAGAGAGTGGCATGGACATATATACACTACCAAACGTAAAATAGATAGCAGTGGGAAGCAGCCGCATAGCACAGGGAGATCAGCTCTGTGCTTTGTTACCACCTAGAGGGGTGGGATAGGAGATGCAAGAGGGAGGGGATATGGGGATGTATGTATATTTATAGCTGATTCACTTTGTTATAAAGCAGAAAATGACACATCATTGTAAAGCAATTATACTCCAATAAAGATGTCAAAAAAAAAAAGGAAATGTAGAACTTGAACAGGCTTATTAAAAAAACCCAAAAAACAAAAAACCACATGGTAGCTGCTGTCAAAAAGTACCTAGAAGACGAATAACCATATAATGGTGTCCTAAAATTCCTAGGCAAAGGTCCTAGTCGCTTCCAGAAGAGAGATTGACTGTAGCAGAGTGTGCAGGAGCCTAGATGGGTTTCGAACATGAAATAGGAGCGTGAGGTGGGACCTGGCTGTGATGACATGAGGAAGTAGCACGCCCCACACATGAAAGAGCATGGCTCGTGGTGGAGGGTAGACTGTAATTGCTTCTTATGGTTGGAATACAAGTGTCCTGGAGGAGGGGCGAGAGATGGGCTGGCTGAGCCCAGAGAGTAATCCCCTTTTCCATGGCTGTCAGGAGCTCCGGAAGGTGATGAGAGGACAGAAGAGCCGGAGAAAACCTCCCAGACCCAGGCGCAGACGCGGTGGGCCATTTGGACCTCCATCATCTGAGAGGTGAAACCCCAATCGTGTGCCAAGTTGCCTCTTCAGGCTCTGGTGTCTCCCCACAGTGGACTGTTTGCCTGTCTGGAATGAGATAATTTGTCAGACACCAGCTGCTGATCATGCTTTCCTCATGGGCACATTTATTATGATGTTACAACGCGCATGAAGAATCTTTACCATCTCTCGAGTGAAAATTATTAAACTTTTTTTTTTGGCAGAAATTTTCAAACCTTCCCTCTGCCAGAGACAGCATCGGTCGTAGACTGTGTCGAGGGAGCAGAGCGAGGGGGGGATCCTTGTCATAATGAACAAAACAGCAAGCAGAGAACCCCAGGGTGTGGGGCTGGGGAAGGAGGACCCTCCAGAGCTTTGTGAGTAGCCTGGGAGTTTGGGAGCGAGGAAGTTTGGGCTGTGCGTTTCTGAGAGAGTGCAGAGGATGCGCTGGCTGGCTGGCTGGTTTCTAGAAGTGCACCATGTCTAATTATGTACTAGGAAGCAAGAAAAGGTGTAGGTCTGTCTGTCTTTCCAGTTCAGAGGGAGAAAAAAAAGATGTGGTGTCTCGCGTCTAAGAAACGAACAGGCTGACCTTTTCAGAGCGTCTGAAAGAAAAAACCAGATGTATTCCTCAAGAGTCACTGTGACTGAAGGCTTGCATTGTACACTCACATAAAGGGGGAGCTAACCAGAAAACAGCAGCTGATGATCTGAAGCCAGGCTGTGCTATTGTCCGGCACACAAATGTTCTACAAGGACCCGGACCACCATGCGGTTCTCTGTCCACAGACTATGGAGGTTGGAGGCGGGGCTGGGGAGTAAGGGCTTTTTTCCCTGATTTTCTTTCTTCCCCTTCTGAAACCTTTTCCTTCCAATCCCTCTCCAACCACTCACATTCAACTGCTAGCAATTCTTCCCACTGACCCTCTTCGCTCTCCAAATGGGGTGTGGGTCTCTGAAGGTTTTTCTCTTTGTACCTGACAATCCCATGTTGCAGGCCGGCTCCAAGGGAGGAGGTGAGGAGGTCTCAGCTCCCTGGGGACAGTGACCGGGAACGGAGTGGCTGTGATTTATTTTCCATCGAGCAAAGTCATAGCCAGGCAAATGTGGCTTGGGACGCAGACAGGAGATTCTCCCCAGCCTCATCAAGGGCTGCTTCCCTATTGTCCTTGGGGAGGCTCGGGTGAATGCGGGTGGTGTTGGAGGGGGGAGGGGGAGGGGGAGGGGGAGGGGCAGCAAGATGAAAAAGAGGAGGCAGCTGAGGGAGGTGAAGTGAGATCCCGTGTCCATTCCAGGTCAGGTCTTTTAGGTTTGCTTCATCAGCCTTCACCATCCTCAGCTTCACTGGAAACACTGCAGCCTCCCTACAAACTGTGAAGTCCTTGAAGGGAGACGCTTGCCTTATCCTCCTTCTTGCCTTTCCATTGCCTTCACTCTTATATTGGCTCCAAGCAGGTTCCCAGTGAATGTCTACTAAATGGCATTAACTCTGTGCCCCCAGATCTTTGGATCGGGTTCATCCTTGTCATTCACAGAGTATCTCCTCCCAGCAGCAGCTCCATTGACTAACTAATGTGAAGAGGCTCCTGTCCCAGAAATTCTTTAACACTTCATTCTGCTGGAGTTTTTAATTGGGGGCGGGGCATGTCTGTAGACATTTACTAAACAACATTTATTGGCCAGCAGGCAAAGAGAAGTTCATCTAACAAAATGAAACCATAGCTCTCTGTCCTTTTAAGTGGTCTGACCACACTTTTCATAATCCGCTTGAGGCAGACTCAACAATATTCCAGAAGCAGGATCTTATTACTTCTATAGTTGAGATGAGAAATCCTACTACCTAATGGCTGGACACTGGAACACTTCGGGTCGAGCCTCAGGTGCTGTCCCTAAAGTAACAGGTTATACCCTGTTTTATATTTGCCATTGCACTTTGCACTGAAAAGAATTCTGATCATACATGTTTGTTTCTTGTCTCTTTCTCCCACTGGACTCTAAGTTCCAATGTAAAGACAGCAACAACAACGATTAATATTTATGGAATGTTTAGTGTGTGTCAGGTACTATTTCAAAAGCTTCCCATGTATTATCTTATTCAACTTTTCGTTTTATGAAACTGTATTCCCAGTGTCAAGAAGAGTGGTGGGCACATTTGGAATTTAATAAATACTTCTCGAACCAGTAGAAGGAATGAATGCTAGACTCTTCCAAGATTGCAACAACTAACAATCAAAGCAAAGTCCTAGGGGAAAAAAAAGGTGTTATAAGGATGTGACCACGTCAAAGGAATATCCTAATGAACCCTCGAAAGTACAGGTAAACCTTGTTTTGTGTGATAAATTTCATGGCCCCTGGATTTTTCAGGATATAATCTTATTTAAAAAGCATCAAGGAGTTAGTTATTTTAAGCCAGTTCTGTTGTGGAGTCTTTTGTTAAGCAAAGACACGTTTTGTAATGAAAATAAATCATCCCCCTCTTCGAAAATAGTAATCACTGGCAAGAACATCACAGATTAGCATTCTTCAAAGTGCTTTGCTACATATATACACATATATTTACACATAGGCTTTTAGCATCACCAGAGAACTCAGGCATCTATTCAGTGACAGTTCCTTTAAATACTAAGAAGCAAATACAATACTCCATTGAACAGATAAGGAAACTGAGGTGCAGGGCAGTGACATAATTAGTCCAGAGAAAGTCCCTTTGACAACTTCTGCCTCTGAAGGGTCGTCTCAGGCATGTTGTCATTTTGAATCTTGACCTGGGATAATTCAAACTTAGAATTAGCCTCACTGGTTAGGTTGTTTCCTGATCAGAGATGCCTGTTTCATACCCAGATTTAATAATTTATTAAAAAAAAATACTTATTGAAGTCCTTTTATGTGGCTGGCATTGCTCTGGGAACTGGGAAATCTGAAAGGAAACAAAATAGAAAAAAATTCATGCTCTCAAAGACTTTTCTGGTAACTCACTGTCCAAAATGATAGTCACGAGCCATATGTGGCTATTTGAATTTGAATTAAATTAATACATGTTTAAAAAATCAAAAATTCAGTTCATCATTTTCACTAGCAGATTTCAAGTTCTCAAATACTTGAGTTTTAAGTCAAATATTAGTTGCTACATACGACTAGGGGCTCAGGTATGGGAGGGCACAGTTATAGAATGCTGCAGAAAGTTCTATTAGATAGTGCCACTATGTAAGGGACAACAGACAGACAATAAACAGATATCAGTACATACAGTAATGTGTCTGGTGGCGGTGAGGGCTGTGGAGCTGATTAAAGCAGCGTTAGAGGACAAACAGAGATGGGCAAGGAAGTGCTCATTTATACGGGGTAGGAAGGGAAGATCTCTGAACAAGGGCCTGAATGGAGATGACTCAGACCCCATGGGTGGCTGGGGGGTGGAACATTCCAAGTAGGGAAGTGCTTTAGTACACTGCCCAACAGGTAGGATGCTTGTGAGGCCTTTCTGGTGGGAATGGGTGCATGAGGAATGATTGGGGCTGAAATTAGAGTGGAAGGCTGGACCAGATCACACAGGGCCTCGCAAGTCATGATAGACCTCGGATCTCCTTGAGGGCTGAGTGCCAGCCATTTGGAGATTTGCCTTTACCTTCCCTTTCCTCTTTTCCTCTCAAACTTTCCCTCATTCTCTTTCTCCCTCACACCCCTGTGCCTTATAACAACTCCTGTCTTTGTAAGAATAACAACCGGGAGAGTCACGCTTGGTTGACATTTTCACCTTCTGGCAGAGAGATACCGTGGGTAGTAAACAGTAGTCATCAGGGTAATCCACGCGAGTCCTAGACTTTACTATTCACCAAATCAAGGTGCTACACCATTTTTCTTCTTCTTGCATCTAACTCCTTTATTGAGCATGTACTGTGTAACCAGTGGTTTGCCCAGGAATGAGGGGATTCCCAGGACACCGCACTTTTCATGCTAAAACCAGCAAAGTCCCAGGTCAATCGTGGTCTGCTTGGGGTGGACATTGTGACTATAAAAACACAGTGCCGTATATCCACTAATATGTATAAAATGGATAACTAATAAGAACCTGCTGTATAAAAAACAAATAAAATAAAATTCAAAAACAAAACCAAAAACAGTGCCTGCCTTCGAGATGTCACAGCCTGGGAGAGAAAACAGACAATACAGAGCTCTGAGTGCTTTGATGGAAAAGAACACAGGAGCTTTGGCAAGTCGTACACTTGCAAGGCCTGAGTGCAGTGAGGGCAATGAGGGAGGACCTTGGCTTCAATTCTTTTTTTTTCCCTCTCTTTTTTTAAATTGAAGTGTAGCTGATTTACAATGTTGTGTTAATTTCTGCTGTAGAGCAAAAGGATTCAGTTATACATATATATATTCTTTTTCAAAAATTCTTTTCCATCATGGTTTATCATAGGATACTGAATATAGTTACCTGTGCTATACAGTAGGACCTTGTTGTTTATCCATTCAATATGTAATAGCTTACATCTGCTCACCCCAACCTCCCACTCCATCCCTCCCCCAATCCCCTCCCCTTTGGCAACTACCAGTCTGTTCTCCATGTCCATGAGTCTGTTTCTGTTTTGTAGACAGGTTCATTTGTGTCATATTTTAGATTCCACATATAAGTGATACCATATGTTATTTGTCTTTCTCTTTCTGACTTACTTCACTTAGTATGATAATCTCTAGTTGCATCCATGTTACTACAAATAGCATTATCTCATTCTTTTTTATGGCTGAGTAGTATTCCATTGTATATATGTACCACATCTTCTTTATCCATTCATCTGCTATTGGACAGTTATGTTGTTTCCATATCTTGGCTATTGTGAATAGTGCTGCTATGAACATAGGGGTGCATGTATCTTTTTGAATTATAGTTTTGTCTAGATATATTTGGCTTTAATTCTTGAAGCTGACTAAAGATGTCTACCTTGCTGCCTCAACTCCCATGTCTTTCTGGGCTCTCTGCAGAGACTTCATTAACAGGTAGACTGATGTGCACCCACGTGGCCGACTGTTTTCCACTGTGCCTTCCCCACCGGAAGACCAGATCACCACCTGACCTCAGAGATGCCACCAGCTCCCAGTTGCTCCATTCCTATTGCTTTGTTTGATTAGGAAGTCCTAGAAGGGGAAGGAGTGACTACATATGTGTCCACGGGGGTATCAATATTTGGGCAAAAAAGGCTGTTGATCACATCTGTCATTCTTTGCTGGCATCAAGAGAACTCGAGGGCATCTTCAAGAATGTATGTTCATCTAAATACGTGGGACAGAGGCGTCAGGCGGAAAGGCTTTTCCGAGGCATGCTGCATCTTGCTCGGTGAGTGCGCATTTCTCAATTCTTCCTCTGAAGCAGATGTTAAAACCTGCAACACAGTCATTTAGAATTTCAAAGGCTTATTCTTCAGGGGGTGGGCCACAAAAGACACCACCATTATTCACATAATGCTGGAATAGTGGGGAACAGCCACACACCATTAACGAAGTCTGTGCAGCAAACCTTTATGGAGAAAGGCAAGAGCTATTCTGCCAGGATAAAGAAGATGCCTCATTACAGTGGCTTTAAGAAAAGATTATTATCATTATTGCTTTTTAAAATGCGCTCCTGCATCCTACCTAGGTTGGGAGAGCTTAAGAGGAGAAAAGCCAATTTTTAAAAGTAGTTCATAGATCACTAAAAAGTCACAAAACGCTCAACATTCAGTACACATCTCCCCCCACCCCCAACCCCATTCTCCTCTCAGAGTTGAGGATGTCAATCTGCTTTTAGAAAAAAATCCAACACCCCCATCAAGAGACCCTTCCTTTCTTCAGACAGACACCTCTCAGTACTGCTCTGCCTGGTTTTAAATGGTGCCAGAATCCTAGCCAATGGTTCTAAGGACCAAACAAGATGGAGCTTCTCACACAGAAAGCTGCTGGTCCTTCAACATTATCTTGCTTGGCTTCACCTGTCATCTCCCTTTCCTTTGTTTTGGAATCACAGGAGGCGAACGCCACAGATCTGAGTTGGAAAACCAGGAGCCCAGGCTGCAGAACAGCCAGCAGACAACATTGTCTCTGAACTGCTATTGTTTCTATTTTAGGAGCACATTGAGTGATTAGCTTGGGTAACAGTAACATCGCATTACCTTGCACAGGCTGGAAATGTCTTTCAATAAGGAGGCAACACGGAGGCCATGTGATACAATCCCGTAGACAGAGCCAAGTGGAATACATCAAAGAGAGCCTTGATGCAGATGTTTCATGCAGAAGAAAATTAGGTCAGAGACCACTTCAATTTCAGCTTCTGCCAGCCTCGTTTGAGAGCTTCCAGTGAATTCGTAATGAATAGCTTCTAGGGCACTTTTCTCTCACTCAGTCACAGGCTGCCACAGCCAGATGAGCGTTCCATGTGGAATCTTCTCTCATTATTTAAAACTGCTACTTTGTGTTCTGAAATTCCAGAACCCTTCCAATGCACCACCACTCTGGCCTGAAACAAAAAGACTTGGAAAAGGCAGACAATAATCTGCATCATATCCTCTCTCTCTCTCTCCTATGCATCATACACATACATGTTTTTTAATACATCCCAAGCCCCTTTTTCATCTGTCCGTGCAGGTACATAAACCTTTGCTGAGGAATATTGGCGATGTCAGGCTTTTTTAAATCTTACTCAACTTTGAAGAAGCTGAGTGGCCTATAGATGACCAAAATGCTTTGTCGGCTTCTTGCAGGGAGCGTGCATGCGTGAGTGAGTGCGGCATGCATGTATAAAAAAAAAAAAAAGCTTTTCTCTGAAAAGAGCACAGAAGGGCAGTGTGACCTCCATGAAAGTGAATGATGCATCTTTTCCCTGCCCACCCTCAGCCCCATCGCACATGTTATTTATTATATTGGAGGGTGAGTTTCTAGAGCACCCTGGGATCTTCCTGTTTCAGATGCTTTTTCTGCCTACCCTTTGCAGGGTTCACACTGACAAATCCTTGCTGATTGGACTGGGGGTGTGTGGAGGGATGACTTCAATTCATGGCAGGAGAAGAATCATTAGATTCTGAATGCATTTAGAAGAGGGGCAGAGAGACAGACACGGAGGATCACAGAGGCTGCTCAAAGCTGGTGACGCTCCCATTTCCCATGGGAAAGGAAAGGAAGTGGCGGCCACAGCTCCAGCTCCCCATGACACAATTGCTTTGTCTTTGCAACCTCCAAAGCACCAGGGCATTCATTCAGGGTTGTTCTCAATTCTAGGGTTTGCACAGCGGTGGCAGAAAGCCTCGGAAAAGCCCTCAAAGGTCTGCTTCTGCTCCAGTCAAGGATGGAAAGGCACCAGGAAGATGTTGCCTCTCTGGTCGTGTCATTTAAAATGCTTTCTCTGCCTTAAAAAGACACTAGTCTTTCTGCCATGCTTCCCCAACTTGGTCTCCTCCCTGCCAGCGCTGTCCTGTGATCTCTTTCTTTCGATTTCACAGAGATGCACACACGCACACGCACACGCACGAGCGCTCACGTGGACACATGCTTACACTCAAACTCAGTTAAAATTTCTGAGGAGGACAGAAGTGCAGCGGAGGCAATTACAATGAAATAAAAAGATGACCTGATGGAAAAGGAGAACTAGTTTAAGCTCCACCTATGTGTGAACTTGGACCAGCAGCTCTCTCCTCTGGGCTCAGGGTCCATATCCGGAAAATGTGGGTACCAATCCCTACATCCCTCACAGCTTTGATGCTGACTCAGTAAATGATCTTTCTCATGTGTTATAAGCAATAGACATCATGTGGAAATGTTTGGCTGTGGTTGTAGCCCCAGATCTACCTACTGAGATGCTAACAAAGACCTATGACGCTCATAGACTAGCAGCAAGGAATATGGGCTTGGTCATGCAGCAGTGAGACAGCGTGATTCCTTCCAGACACACTGCAATGGGGCAGCTCAACACAGCAGAAATAACATTGCCTTTGGAATCAGCTAGACTTGAGTTTGAATTTCGGCTCTGTCACTTCCTGGCTGTGTGACCGCAGGCGAGTCACTTAGGTTCTCTGATCCTGAGTTTCTTCCACAGTAATACTGGGGTGATACTCACTATGAAAGGTTGTTACAAGATTAACTGAAATATATGAAATATATGTGCCTGATACATGGTAGGTACTCAGCAAATATTAGTGTTATTTTTATTATTGCTATTAAAATTAATAATGGAGACATTCATGCATATATGCAGAAATGGCACGTATGACTTAATGTAGTCAAAAATTAACACTTTATTTGAATTGATTTTCCTTGCTCCGTGTGGAGAATCTAGACACATGTATAGACACGCACAACATACCACATGTGTGCACGCATGAATACACACATGAAATGCAGTTTATAAAGGCAGTAGCAACCATAGTTATTTCAAATGCTTATTAGAGATTTTGGCAAATAAGTGCTCAGTAAGTGCTAATTACATTTATTTTTATTTACAACAATATCTTTTGGTGTGAGTTCCCAACTTATCATGTACCCCTTGCCCATTCTCTTCTCTGAAAAGGCCTCTTCTTAAGAGGCAACTTGGTGCAGAGAAAATCTGTGTAAGTAGGAGTCAGGAGCCATCAATATGATGCTGAGTTCTTGATCACAAAACCGTAGCACTTCAGAGCTTGGCAGGTGAGAAACTGAAACACAAAGAGATTACGTGACTTGACCAAGGTCATAGAGGAACCTCAGTTCTCATGGAGTCCTCCCCTATGTCCTTCAGCATCATAAGGTTCAACGGAGGCCCTGAGCCTGAAAATGCTTGGCAGCAGTCAGGTGCTTTCCACCTGCCAGTGCCCCCTTCCCCAGCACCTGCCAGCCTTCCTACCGCAGCCCTGGCAGAAGGCCATCGTCACTGCAGTGACTGCAGAGCTGTCTGCCACCAGTGGCACCACTGTCCAACAGAGCACTGCCTGCCCAGAACTGGATTTTGTCCCTGTCAAGTTATGGGCCATGGAAGACAGCACAGCCTTGGGAAGGATGTCCGTGGCCCAGCACGCTGAGCAGCCTGGGCCAGTACCAAGACTGAGAGTCAAATATTGGTCTGCCAGGCTCTGGCTCTGTGTGCTGGTGTGTGACCATGGGCATTTCCAGAAGCTAGAGAGGCCAAATCAGGGGAAGAGAAACATCCATTTGTTCTGTTCTACACCTATTCATTCGCTCACTTGCTTACTCATTTTCCCATTCATTCATTTAGTTATTCTTTGTTGAAACAAGGCTTCTACGATTTCACTATTTAGTGAAAGAGATTACATGGATAGAGATACAAACCAATTACAGTACAATATGGCGAGTGTTATAATAGCGAAATACCGTGGCCGCACAGGAGAGGGAGGCGTTCAGTTTTCCTGCTTTACAAACACTAGTGGAAGTAGAGATTGTGTAATAATCAGGGTTGGATCCTAGAAATAAAACAGCTGATAAATAAATGTCTATATACACACGTTTCTACAGACATACACACATATGCATTATACATATGCCTATATTCGTAGAGATTTGGCCTTATACGATTGTGGGAGTTGGTTTAACAGTCTATACATGGCTGTTGTCTGTACCAGGGTTTGGGAAACTTTTTCTGCCAGATAGTAAATACTTTAAGCTTTGCAAGATATATGGTCTCTGTAGCAACTACTCAGCTCTGCCAGTGAAACACAGAAGTAGCCCTTAACAATTCATAAACAAATAGGCATAGCTATGTTCCAATAAAACTTTACATGCATAAACAAGACAGGGGCCGGATTTGTCCTGTGGGCCATAGTTTGCCAACCCCTGGTCTTTGAGACTGGGTATGGAGGCCAGAGTCAGTAGGATGGCCACTGGGGAAGGAAGATGGATGTGAAGGGGAGGAGAGCAGTGCAAACTGGAGCCCATTGACCTGGGACTTGTGTCAGTCTCTCATTGCCTTCAGGTCTTCAGCTTCAGTGATGTATGTGTCTTGCCGGAGAAGTGGTGCCTTTCATCCTGGAGCTAAACCTACACGTGACCCAGGAATTGGAAAAACTGATATAAGGTTCATTGGGAACTGGAGTTGCTGCTGGTTTGGCTGCTGCTCCATGACAACAAGGTAAGTCAGCAGATAAATAACAATAGTGCCTGGTGCTCTTAAGTTGGTTGACCTTCTGAGTGTAAAATGCATATAGCTTCTGCTTCAATTCAACCGTCCAAAACTCATGCAAAATGACACTTAGGACCCACTCTAACTTGGAACAATGTAGGGAAGGAAATTCCGCCACATCATTCTTGTCTAGCTAAGTGATTCAATCAAGTCCACACAGATGAGAACATTTCAGAAGAGTTAACACTGAAAGCGGATGTTAAGCATGGGTGAGGATTTTCCAGGCAGAGGGCGTCTGTAGAATCCTCAGACAGTGTGTTTTGTGAGTGATCCGTTTTAAAGTGACCCCAACACAGAGCTCAAAAGGAAAAAGAAACAACCTGGTTTTTGCCTGCTAAACATTTGAAAAATTTATTTTCCTAATTTTTCACTGATTAACCATTTCCATCAGAATCCAGATGTGAGCAGTAAATGCTCACAGACTTGACTCAAGTCCCCACCCCCAGCTCCCGCATCCCTTGCAGAATGAGGATCAGTCTGCCTGGCCATCCCCAGCAGGCAAACCCACTCCTGGGACAAGCTGGCTGATCTGTCCATGTAGCTCTGGGCATCTAATGAGAATATTCACATTTAGCGATGGTTTAGCAGACAATTCCCATAAAGCTCTATTTCGAGTCACAGCACTGAATGTTTCCCCCTTTTTTAGTAACTTGTTCTTTCTTCCTGTGTTTTGTCTTCATTAATGCTGTCAGATTTTACTAGATGTTCTGGAACCAAGAGTTATATTTAATGCCTTATTCTTTCCAGTTCTTTCACTATATTGACATTACCTCCACAATACTTCTGGTCACCATCCACTCATCCATTCTCTACCCATATGTCCATCCTTCCATCTGACTTTGCATTTATTTGTCCATCCATTCATCTCCTTTTCTTTTTGGGTTACCATCCCATTTCAGTCTTCTATCATCTTTTGCTTACATGATTATAAGATCCAGTATATTTATTTTACTGAAAGGCTGAGTGAATGAATAGGATGTAGAGCAACACAGGCTTAGATTTGAATTTGTGTCTGTCCTTTACTAACTGTACAACCTTAAGCACATAATTGAAACTAAGTCTTACTATTCATGTCTCAGGGTTGTTGTAAGCGTTGAGATAAGGTGTATGTAGTAGATGATAGAATACCAGGCACATACGAGGTACACAGTAAGTATTATTTTACCCCCTTCTCCCTATTTCTGCCACTACCTTCTACCTTTTTTCAGATATCTTCTTCATAAATGCAACCAATTGTTACCTAACATCCCAGCCTTTGCTGAAGCCATACTGCTTTCTAAAACTGTATCCTCAATTCCTCACTTACTATTGAGATTCACCACTATTTGTCTCTGGGTCTTTGATCATGGAAACTCTTCTCATCAAATTATCCATTGTCTTATTTTTTTCTTTGTAAGAAATTTATCTGATTTCTTGGATCTACCCATTCCCCAGATAGAATGCTACCTCTTCCCATAACCCTTCCAGAATCCCCCAAATTGAAACTTTTGCTTCCCCTGCATTATTATAAGACTTTATTTGATGGGAAGGGGAAAGGGAACTGCGTTTTTGAGCACTCTGTTGAGTGTTGATACTTGCATCATATATTTTTTACAACCTTATAAAGTAGTTATTATCTTCATTTTTCAGCAGAACTTTCCCAAGGTCATTCAGCTGGTGAGGACCAGAGCAAAAATTCCAACCCACATCTATCTGATTCCAGATGTCCTTTTCATTTCCCTCTGCCTTGCCTTCCATTTTCTACACAATAATAGTGATAATTACATTTTGACATCTATGAAATATTAAAAAATAAAAAACATGATTGGTTCCATTAATGAATTATATTAAAGGATAGGGATAGTATTTTATTTTTTCTTATATCACCTTAAGTGTTCTGGTTTAACAATTTAAACATACCATTAAGGATGTGGTAAATGTTCAATTAAATAACCTTCAATGAGCATATAGAACTTTCACTAGAATTCTTACTCTTGGGAGGTTTTTCCCCAATTTCAAATGTGGTAAATGACCAAAAATCCTTCAGCCATCATATTCTCAGGGTATGGTCAATTTCAGCTTTCTTTATTTTTAGTAAGGATGTCTAAAACAAAGAGAAAATTATTATTATTTGGTTAAGTTCTTATCACAATGGGCTATTTTGTGAAAATCCTTGGGCCGATCCCTGCAGCCAGCAGGCAGCCAGCCCACTTGTTTATCTCTCCATGGCGTTAGTAACCCTGTAAAAGTTAAATCTGTTTTATTTATAGGTTGGAAGAGACTTCACCCATGAGGAGTGCTGCATAAATAGACTTTCGCCATCATTCTCCAAAGAGGTTGGGAAGGAACCACTCATGAGGAAAGCCTGGAGGGGACAAATTGTCAGAATGAAGTATGGTCCTTTGTTCAGAATCAGAAGAGTTACCCACTCGAATCATAAAATACCAGATGAAGCTCACTTCACTAAACATGGGTGAGCAAATGGAAAGAAGAAAGACATGGTGACAGTGAAAATGCCCAAGATGTAGTCCCTCCAGCTTAAATGAAGGCAAGTTCATTTGGGATCCCAGAGGTTATACTTTTGCCAAAGCATGCTTTGAGTTAGCACAGAAAAGAGTTAGAGCTTTATTCTTTCTTTCTTTTTTTTTTTTAATAGAATGAGATTGATTGGGCAATGTAGAATAACCTGCCTGTGTTTATGTCTAGTTATTTGTCCTTGAGTGTAAGAAGAGCAACTCAAAGTTATTTAATTAGGGGACTGCAAAGACCAACCCGTCATTAAATATATTATGAATTGAATCAACATCAGTTAAATAATCATGTTATATCTTAAGTCTGCCAACTCTTTGGAGAGGAATGAGATAGTTATGCTCTTTGATAAACCCCCAAAGTCTGTGCTGTCCTCATAAAAGGAGATGCTGCTGACTCACCATGAGCTTTGAGATCTTTTCCAAGAGAAAGAATGGGTTTTTGCTGCACAGTCCACATGAGCTTGCCTGGTGCCCCTGCTGATTAATGGCATTTATTCCCCAGAGAGCTGCCTGAGGCTGAAGGCAGAGATATGACATTGAGACAGAGCTAACCTAACTGGCTCTTATGGGGGTCAGTCTCACGCCTGACTCTTCACTATAGTGTTCTAAGCATTTCAGTTAACTGGGTGTGTCTCCCCTTCCAAATAAGTCTCAGCCAGTCCATAAAGGGGAAGATGGCATTCTCAGATATCAGGTTTCAGGCACTGTACCTTTAGGATGCGTGGAGGTTTGCTTTCAAAGCTGGGTGTGGGACCTTCTAAAGAGAAGCCCTGCATGGTCATAAACTATTCATGTAACTTATCATGTTTCTAGTACTAGCTACTTTCTAGTTCCCTTCCCTTGTCTCATCACCACCTGTCTCATCTTGACAACTCTGATCTCAGATCTGCCTTCCATTTATTTTTATTGTATTCACCCTCTCATCCTGGAAATGACACCCAGTCTTGTCGATTTGATACCTGACCTTGACTTACCCTGACTCCACTTTCCCTACTTGTACTGGAGGTGGGTGTTGGCATCAGACACATTTGTCAGTATCTCTTCTTGATTCCATCCCCTGCCCCATTTTTGGCTTTGCTCTTTTTATGAAAACACCGGTAACTCCCAGACATCTCACTCCATGGTGCAAAGCCAAAGGCAGGACAGGGGACCGAAAAGGCTCCCACAGATGAAGTCTGAAGTGTTGCACGCCTGAGGGAACATACTCCATCATCCTTGCACCCAAGCCACAAAAGGGGTAGTGCAGTTTCATATATCCAGAGAACTCTTAACTAAAGAGGTAGTTGCACCCATTTCAGACTGTACCTCAATGTGTCTGTGTCTTGAGAAAAACCAACTATGTCATTGTGCATCACCCAATGTGATACAATAGAATATCAAGTGTTTTGGAGTCAGGCAGACTTGGGTTTGAATCCCGATTCTACTCTTTGCTCACTGTGTCCTCTCAATTAAGCATCTTAACTTCTCCAAGCCTCAGTGTTTTCATCTATAAAATGAGAATACCTACTTTATACTGTCATTGTGAGAAATTTAAGAGGTAGTGTACATAAAATACAGAATGTTGCATATGGTGTTTAATAAGTAGGGTTTATTATTTTTTTTTATTATAACCATGATAAGGTCCTAATGCCTAAATTCTGGCAAGAATGGAGAAATTCTTAAATATTCAGGCAGCTCATTTACTGATAGATGGGCCACAGGTTTCTTCAGGCACTAGGCTGGTTGTTCAGTGTTGTAAGTCACCAGCTGGCTTCCTGCCTGAACTTTTAATCTTGTCCCCATCTCAATTTAAAGAGGGTGAGAAAGCAGAGACATCAATCGTTTCCTTGTCAAGGACAACAGCCCCTTCCTTCTTCCTTAGTTCTCTCCTGGGGCCCCATCCACCCAGTGCCAAGGGAGGGCGCTGCCGCTGAATACAAATCACCACGTGGTGGGGAGGCTTTGTGCCTCCATGGGAGCCTGGAGCAACTTCACTGTCTCTGTGTAAGGCTGTGATGAGTCCCATCCAGTCCTCCCACTCCTGGGGTTAAGCACCCCACCGTGTTCCACAGTCTCCCTGGGTAGTGATGTAACCACAAGCATGGCAGTTACCCAAGGTACTGGGACACAGACTTTATTGATTTGTTCTTCTAATGCATTAGGAGGAAACAGGAAACCTCAGGAAGGTCACAAACGACAATTGTGCATTGACTGGCACAGACATTGACTTCATTCAGGAAAGAACAACTCAAGTGGCCTTGCTATCAGAGAGGAAAGGAGACCATAGATGCATGACTCAAAAATGAAGACGATAAGCATGGGCTGGATCCAAACGCATCAGAAAGAACTGAAGCATGTAATGCTCAAGCTCCAACTTGAGGGAAAGTCTTTGTTCATTGACTGGCAAGGCCAGATTCTCAATCAATGTTGCTTAACAGTGGGATGAAGAAATAAACCAGGCAAGAGTGATCCCCTTAGGTCTTTGCCCTATTAAGTCCCTAAGCAGCTCTCTAGTGTTCTGCTACTTGATCCTGTGGTTACCTGTCCTTCCATCCCACCTTCATGATCTTGAAAGCTGAGCACTTCAGACAGCTTCCCATGCATCCTCGCTCTTCTCCCTAGCTTGCTCCCCTCCGTGATCCACCTTGGAATCATTAATCATTAAAAACTCACAGCATGATTGAAATCACCCTAGACTTTCTGCACCCTCTTTCTTTTCCAGACCTGTGTTCTGAACGTTTGGGGTGTGTCTCCCGTATGTCTAGGCCAGCCTTGTCTTCCCTGATGATTGGAAGAGTTGAAATCTTCCTCTGAGGGTTCTGATTATTTCAATGTTATCAACAAATTCTTGTTTGCTGGTGACAAATTATTCCAAAATGTCAACTCCCCATGTTAGTCCTTTATCTTCTAAGAAATGAAACCTTCTACAAAATCAAGCCTTTCCAGATGTTCGGCCTTTAATCATTTCAGGAGATTCTGGATAGGATGCTAAGGTCCCTTCTAATCCCATGAGTTTAGATAACTAAAGCCAAATCATTGGTCCAAGACTCGATGGAATATTTACATTTTTCTAGAAACATTTCCATATTGATTACTAGAAATGGGAAAGTGACAGAGTACCAAGGAGAGATGGGCCTTCAGAATGTACTTTTGTTTAGGCTTTTGTGGACTCTGTATTGACATTTAGTCTCTAATCCTGATTTGAGCAGCCGTATGAAATACCATCTTGGCATTGGGAGAAGCAACAGAGAAGTGGTATCTCTAACAAAAAACATTACGCTAGAGTTTACTCATAATCAGTGTGGAGACTGAGTAAGGACAGCCCAAGGCTTCTGTGGAGGTCAGATTCTAGCAAAGGGATATTGCTTGTCCCAACTCTGCCAGTCACTCTCTCTGTATCTTAGGTACAAGACATAAATTTTGTGGGCCACAGTAGACTCATGTTTCAAAGGGATTTCTAATAAGTTAATTTGGAGTTGCTTTGAAGATTAAATGAGACAGTGGATTGTAAATAGCTTAGCACATAGTAAATGCTCAATAAACATGTGTTTTTTCCCTAAGGGTCCATAAGATGTCTAGTCAGTGGAATGTAGTTTCACTCTTAGGATTAAACAGCTAATATTTATTAACCACTAACTATATGCAAGGTAATGTGACAAGCAATTTGAAAGTAATATTTTATTTACCTAGATACAAGTTTTATACTTATTTTTCAAATAACGAAAGTCAGGCTCAGAGGGATTAAATGACTTTCCTTACATTATACAGCTAATCACTAATAAACCAAGATTCACATCTTAAACTTTCTCAGTCCAGAACCCATTCTCTCAATCACTTTGTTGTAAGGACATTTTAGAATGAGAAATCAGTGGTATGACTTTAATAAGCTAAAAAAGAAAAAAAAAATCCAGTGAACTGTAGAGTCCCTGGGGAAATAGAGGCTGGAGAGTACAGGTGGAAAAGCACTAAAATAATAGATTCCAGTATCGATCTAGTGAGCTGGGCTAAGGAGAAGGAAATTAGTAGGATTTGTAAAGTTGTTATTAGTATTTGCCAAAGATGTTTGCCATCTCCCATGTTCTTCTTGGAAATGTTGCCTTTTGAATATATTTCTGGCAAACAAGATCACAAAAAAAAAAACCCCATTCTTCTTTCCTTCTTACTCAATCTTTTCAGCATTGGGTGCCATATTAGGTACTGAGAGTACAGAGATATGGAAAATGGGGCAAGATTTTCTTTTTTTAACATCTTTATTGGAGTAAAATTGCTTTATAATATTGTGTTAGGTTCTGCTGTATAACAAAGTGAATCAGCTATATGGATACATATATCCCCATATCCCCTCCCTCTTGCATCTCCCTCCCAACCTCCCTATCCCACCCCTCTAGGTGGTCACAAAAAACCGAACTCAACTCCCTGTGTGATACAGCTGCTTCCCACTAGCTATCTATTTTACATTTGATAGTGTATGTATGTCAATGCTACTCTCTCACTTCGTCCCAGTTTACCCTTCCTCCTCCCCATGTCCTCAAGTCCATTCTCTACATATGCATCTTTATTCCTGTCCTGCCTAGGTTGATCAGAACCTTTTTTTTTCATATATATGTGTTAGGATATTTCTGACTTACTTCACTCTGTATGACAGACTCTAGGTCCATCCGCCTCACTACAAATAACTCAGTTTCGTTTCTTTTTATGACTGAGTAATATTCCTTTGTATATATGTGCCACACCTTCTTTATCCATTCATCTGTTGATGGACACTTAGGTTGCTTCAATGTCCTGGCTATTGTAAATAGTGCTGCAATGAACACTGTGGTACATGACTCTTTTTGAATTACGGTTTTATCAGGGTATATGCCCAGTAGTGGGATTGCTGGGTCATATGTTAGTTCTATTTTTAGTTTTTGAGGAACCTCCATACTGTTCTCCATAATGGCTGTATCAATTTACATTCCCACCAACAGTGCAAGAGAGTTCCCTTTTCTCCACACCCTCTTCAGCATTTATTGTTTCTAGATTTTTTTGATGATGGCCATTCTGACTGGTGTGAGGTGATACCTCACTGTAGTTTTGATTTGCATTTCTCTAATGATTAGTGATGTTGAGCATCCTTTCATGTGTTTGTTGGCAATCTGTATATCTTCTTTGGAGAAATGTCTATTTAGGTCTTCTGCCCATTTTTGGATTGGGTTGTTTGCTTTTTTGATATTGGGCTGCATGTGCTGCTGCTTGTATATTTTGGAGACTAATCCTTCGTCAGCTGCTTCATTTGCAAATATTTTCTCCCATTTTGAGGGTTGTCTTTTCATCTTGTGTATAGTTTGCTTTGCTGTGCAAAAGCTTTTAAATTTCATTAGGTCCCAATTGTTTATTTTTATTTCCATTTCTCTAGGAGGTGAGTCAAAAAGGATCTAGCTGTGATTTATGTCAAAGAGTGTTCTGCCTGTGTTTTCGTCTAAGAGTTTTATAAAGTGTCTGGCCTTACATTTAGGTCTTTAATCCATTTTGAGTTTGTATGATGTTAGCAAGTGTTCTAATTTCATTCTTTTACAGGTAGCTGACCTGTTTTCCCAGCACCACTTATTGAAGAGGCTGTCTGTTCTCCATTGTATATTCTTGCCTCCTTTATCAAAGATAAGGTGACCATATGTGTGTGGGTTTATTATCTCTGGGCTTTCTATCCTGTTCCATTGATCTATATTTCTGTTTTTCTGCCAGTACCATACTGTCTTGATTACTGTAGCTTTGTAGTATAGTCTGAAGTCAGGGAGCCTGATTCCTCCAGCTCTGTTTTTCCTTCTCAAGATTGTTTGGCTATGCGGGGTCTTTTGTTTTTCCATACAAATTGTG
Source organism: Delphinus delphis (assembly GCF_949987515.2). Classification (NCBI taxonomy): domain Eukaryota; kingdom Metazoa; phylum Chordata; class Mammalia; order Artiodactyla; family Delphinidae; genus Delphinus; species Delphinus delphis. The sequence goes on from NC_082688.1 coordinate 26,430,964, forward strand.
AAAATTTTTGTTCTAGTTCTGTGAAAAATGCCATTGGTAGTTTGATAGAGATTTCATTGAATCTGTAGATTGCTTTGGGTAGTAGAGTCATATTCACATTGTTGATTCTTCAAATCCGAGAACATGATATATCTCTCCATCTGTTTGTATCATCTTTAATTTCTTTATCAGTGTCTTATAGTTTTCTGCATACAGGTCTTTTATCTCCTTAGGTAGGTTTAATCCTAGGTATTTTATTCTTTTTTTGCAATGGTAAATGGAAGTGTTTCCTTGATTTATCTGTCAGATTTTTCATCATTAGTGTATAGGAAAGCAAGAGATTTCTGTGCATCAATTTTGTATCCTGCTACTTCCAAATTCACTGATTAGCTCCAGTAGTTTTCTGGTAGCATCTTTAGGATTATCTATGTATAGTATCATGTCATCTACAAACAGTGACAGACTTACTTCTTTTCTGATTTGTATGCCTTTTATTTCTTTTTCTTCTCTGCTGTGGCTAACACTTCCAGAACTATGTTGAATAACAGTGGTGAGAGTGGGCATCCTTGTCTTGTTCCTGATTTTAGAGGAAATGCTTTCAGTTTTTCACCATTGAGAACAATGTTGGCTGTGGGTTTGTCATATATGGCCTTTATTATGTTGAGGTAAGTTCCCTCTATCCCTACTTTCTGGAGAGGTTTTATCGTAAATCGCTATTGAAATTTGTCAAAAGCTTTCTCTGCTTCTATTGAGATTATCATATTTTTTGTTTGTTTGTTTGCGGTATGTGGGCCTCTCACTGTTGTGGCCTCTCCCGTTGTGGAGCACAGGCTCCGGATGTGCAGGCTCAGTGGCCATGGCTCACAGGCCTAGCCACTCTGCAACATGTGGGATCTTCCCAGACCAGGGCACAAACCCATGTCACCTGCATCGGCAGGCGGACTCTCAACCACTGCGCCACCAGGGAAGCCCTATCGTATGGTTTTTATACTTCAGTTTGTTAGTATGGTTTATCACATTGATTGATTTGTGTATATTGAAGAATCCTTGCATTCCTGGGATAAACCCCACTTGATCGTGGTGTATGATCCTTTTAATGTGCTGTTGGATTCTGTGTGCTAGTATTTTGTGGATGATTTTTGCATCTATGTTCATCAGTGATATTGGCCTGTAATTTTCTTTCTTTGTGACATCTTTGTCTGGTTTTGGTATCGGTAATGGTGGCCTCGTAGAATGAGTTTGGGAGTGTTCCTCCCTCTGCTACATTTCAGAAGAGTTTGAGAAGGTTAGGTGTTAGCTCTTCTCTAAATGTTTGATAGAATTCGCCTGTGCAGCCATCTGGTCCTGGGCTTTTGTTTGTTGGAAGATTTTTAATCCCAGTTTCAATTTCAGTGGTTGTGATTGGTCTGTTCATATTTTCTATTTCTTCCTGGTTCAGTCTCGGAAGGTTGTGCTTTTCTAGGAATTTGCCCATTTCTTCCAGCTTGTCCACTTTATTGGTATATAGTTGCTTGTAGTAATCCCTCATGATTCTTTTTATTTCTGCAGTGTCAGTTGTTACTTCTCCTTTTTCATTCCTAATTCTGTTGATTTGAGTCTTCTCCCTTTCTTTCTTGATGAGTCTAATGGTTTTTCAATTTTGTTTATCTTCTCAAAGAACCAGATTTTAGTTTTATTGATCTTTGCTACTGTTTCCTTCATTTCTTTTTCATTTATTTCGAATCTGATCTTTATGATTTCTTTCCTTCTGCTAATTTTGAGGGTTTTTTTGTTCTTCTTTCTCTAATTGCTTTAGGTGTAAGGTTAGGTTGTTTATTTGAGATTTTTCTTGTTTCTTGAGGTAGGATTGTTTCGCTAGAAACTTCCGTCTTAGAACTGCTTTTGCTGCATCCCATAGGTTTTGGGTCATTGTGTTTTCATTGTCATTTGTTTCTAGTTATTTTTTTATTTCCTCAGTGATCTCTTGGTTATTTAGCAGTGTATTGTTAAGGCTCCATGTGTTTGTATTTTATTCAGTTTTTTTTCCTGTAATTGATATCTAGTCTCATAGCATTGTGGTTGGAAAAGATACTTGATATGATTTCAGTTTTCTTAAATTTCCAAGGCTTGATTTGTGACCCAAGACATGATCTATCCTGGAGAATGTTCCATGAGCACTTGAGAATAAAGTGTATTCTGTTGTTTTGGATGGAATGTCCTGTAAATATCAATTAAGTCCTTCTTGTTTAATGTGTCATTTAAAGCTTGTGTTTCCTTATTTATTTTCATTTTGGATGATCTGTCCATTGGTCAAAGTGGGGTGTTAAAGTCCCCTACTATGATTGTGTTACTGTCGATTTCCCCTTTTATGGCTGTTAGCATTTGCCTTATGTATTGAGGTGCTCCTATGTTGGGTGCATAAATATTTACAATTGTTATATCTTCTTCTTGGATTGATCCCTTGATCATTATGTAGTATCTTTCTTTGTCTCTTGTAATAGACTTTATTTTAAAGTCTATTTTGTCTGATATGAAAATTGCTATTCCAGCTTTCTTTTGATTTCCATTTGCTTGGAATATCTTTTTCCATCCCCTCACTTTCAATCTGTATGTGTCCCTAGGTCTGAAGTGGGTCTCTTGTAGACAGCATATATACGGGTCTTGTTTTGGTATCCATTCAGCGAGTCTATGTCTTTTGGTTGGAGCATTTAATCCATTTACATTTAAGGTAATTATTGATAAGTATGTTCCTATTACCATTTTCTTAACTGTTTTGGGTTTGTTTTTATAGGTCTTTTCCTTCTGTTGTGTTTCCTGCCTAGAGAAGTTCCTTTAGCATTTGTTGTAAAGCTGGTTTGGTGGTGTTGAATTCTCTTAAATTTTGTTTTTCTGTAAAGGTTTTAATTTCTCTGTTGAATCTGAATGAGATCCCTGCTGGATAGGGTAATCTTGGTTGTAGGTTTTTCCCTTTCATCACTTTAAATATGTCCTGCCACTCCCTTCTGGCTTGCAGAGTTTCTGCTGAAAGATCAACTGTTAACCTTATGGGGATTCCCTTGTATGTTATTTGTTGCTTTTCCTTTGCTGCTTTTAATATTTTTTCTTTGTATTTAATTTTTAATTGTTTGATTAATATGTGTCTTGGCATGTTTCTCCTTGGATTTATCCTGTATGGGATTCTCTGCGCTTCCTGGACTTGATTGACTAGTTCCTTTCCCATGTTAGGGAAGTTTTCAACTAATCTCTTCAAATATTTTCTCAGACCCTTTGTTTTTCATGTCTTTTTCTGGGACCCCTAAAATTCAAATGTTGGTGCATTTAATGTCCCAGAAGTCTCTGAGACTGTCCTCAAATCTTTTCATTCTTTTTTCTTTATTCTGCTCTGAGGTAGTTATTTCCACTATTTTATCTTCCACATCACTTATCCATCCTTCTGCCTCAGTTATTCTGCTATTGATTCCTTCTAGGGAATTTTAAATTTCATTTATTGTGTTGTTAATCATTGTTTGTTTGCTCTTTAGTTCTTCTAGGTCCTTGTTAAATGTTTCTTGTATTTCCTCCATTCTATTTCCAAGATTTTGAATCATCTTTGCTCTCATTACTGTGAATTGTTTTTTGGGTAGACTGCCTGTTTCCTCTTCATTTGTTTGGCCTGGTGGGTTTTTACCTTGCTCCTTCATCTGCTGTGTTTCTCTGTCTTCTCATTTTGTTTATCTTACTGTGTTTGGGGTCTCCTTTTTGCAGGCTGCTGGTTCATATTTCCCATTGTTTTTTGTGTCTGCCCCCAGTGGCTAAGGTTGGTTCAGTGGGTTGTGTAAGTTTCCTGGTGGAGGGAACTGGTGCCTGTGTTCTGGTGGTTGGGGCTGGATCTTGTATTTCTGGTGGGCAGGTCCATGTCTGGTGGTGTGTTTTGGGGTGTCTGTGAACTTAGTATGATTTTAGGCAGCTCCTCTGCTAATGGGTGGGGCTGTGTTCCTGTCTTGCTAGTTGTTTGGCATGGGGTGTCCAGCACTGTAGCTTGCTGGTCGTTGACTGGAGCTGGGTCTTAGCATTGAGATGGAGATCTCTGGGAGAGCTCTTGCCCATTGATCTTATGTGGGGCTGGAAGGTCTCTGGTGGTTCAACGTCCTGAACTCAGCTCTCCCACCTCAGATGCTCAGGCCTGACACCAGGCTGGAGCACCAAGGCCCTGTCAGCCACATGGCTCATGAGTAAACTGCAAGCTGTGCAGGCCTGCCTCTGAGTTGGGAATTAGTTACCAAATCTTGTTTACCCCAAGTTATTGAATTTTTTTCAATTTCCTCACATTGCCTGCTGGTCTTGGAGGGTCTCCTGGAGAGGCCAGGGGGTGGGGGCGACTGTGGCTCTCATGGGGTCATAAAAGCTGGTGGCGGAAGCAGGGACCTACATCAACTCTGGCTGGAGGCAGAGACATATATTTTGGGTCCATGGCACCGAGACCTGGCCCCACCCACCATTCAGGGATAATTTTTATATTTGATATGTTTGAATTATAGGTGCAATACATTGGATGTGGCAAGGCGATCTGAGGCAAGATTTGGATGAGCTTTGAATCTACACTGAGAAGTCTTGACTTGGGCAACACCCTTACACATGGAGCTGTTTAGGAGGGGAATGCTGTAAGTGCTGCAATTTCTAAAACTCACTTTGGACCAGTGATGTTGCTAAAGTTTGTCACTTGGTGATGCCAAGAGGTTCATAGATGTGATGACATGAATACCCTAAACTTGCAGCTGAAAGTTGTGTTTTATGTGCATATGATTTTTTTCCTGAGGAGAGTGTCCATAGCTTTATTCTCAGAGAGTAAGTGACACAGAATGATTAAGATCAAATACCATTTGAGCTGACTTAGAGGAAGAAAAGTTAGAGGAAAATATGTGAAAATTGGTGAAGAAGATAGTCAAGAGATGAGTATGAGCTGAGGTAGTGGCCATGGGGATGAATCCAGCCGATATAATGGCTGGTTAGCAGCTAGGAATGGTAACTGGAATTGACAATCAATCAGGTGGACGGTGATAGAGAGGAAAGATTAATTCACCAAGAGAGGAAATATAAGTGAGGGTATAAGCTTGGTGGGGAGGGTGGGTGGGGAGTAATACATTTAATATTGGTATTGATTGCTCTTTGATTTGCAATTATCATATTGCTATTTTCTCTATGAAGCTTAGAACTTGCATCAGGAAGTGTAATTTAACTCATTGACATACCAGGCAAGTCAGGGAGAGCATGCTGATTTGAGATTTGTACTTCAAACACATAAAGGATTGTTTTTAATAAAGCTTGGATATATACCTAAAATTGAGGGGCATGACCTCATCTCCTATTTCCAGCCCTCCCACCCCTCCATAGTCTCAGAGACAAAGACAGGAATTCACAATGATCTAGGGTATGTTTATACAATGCTAGATGCTTCCAGAAATTTGTAAGTATTGGCATAATCCAGCTCTCTTCCAAACTGGGTATAGGAAAACTCTAGTTATTGCCTGAATTTCCCCTTTTTATAAAGCTATTTGGCATTGGGTAGATACAGTTAAAGTCATATAAATGCCTTGACCATACAAAGGGTGAAATCTTAGAAGAAGATTTTGAGCAAATACCATGTGCCAGGACTTTATCTCATTGTAAATAGTAACAATTTAACAACATATTCTTAGGGTATCAACCTTGTAGGTAGATATTATTATCCTTGTTTCAGAAATGAGGAAAATGAGAGTGAGAAACTAAGAAACTTCCCCAAGTTTGTCAAAGTAGGAAGTGGCAGAACCCTCCCAATCCCCATTCCAAACGTTATTTGACCATATCTGGACCCAGTGATCCCATTCTTTCCCAGTGTCCCCATCCCCTTTATGCCTCTTCCTTTCACTCTGCACTCAGCTTCGATTCCAGAATTTGCAGCTCTAATCGGGTTCTTGCATACTCTCACATTCCTAGCCCCTCCCACCTCCCATCATCCTCAACCAGCAAAACGCAGCCCAGAAATCCCAGCCTGCCCAGTTTGTTCTTATACCAGAGTCAGTGATGGTGGGCTGGAGAAAAACACTCAACCATGCTGACTGCTCTTACCTTCAATCTGTGACCTTGTCTGGCAACCTTGCCACATTTGTTCAGTCAATTGCTCTTTCATTTATTCAAGACAACCATGGTCTCGAGTCTTCTCATTTCTCAAATTTCCTGCCCTTGTCCCCTTCTCCTTACTTTCTGATGAAGACTTTGCTTCTTGTTCGACTGAAGAAGTAGTCACAATCTGAAGATGAATATACCTATTCTTGTGACCAAATTTAACCAATGTATCTGTGTCTTAACTTAGAGACTCTGCTTTCCTGCTATTTATATATTTACTCATAAGAATTGTTTATGCTCCTACTAAGACCAACACCTCCACTTGTGTACAGAACCTCATCCCTTTCCTCCCCTCCTACCTTGTTCCTGCAGTGGTCTTTCCTCTGTCCTCATGACCACTTTTCCCCCTCACTACTGATCATTGCCATTAGCAGGCAAACATGCTCCACCATCGCCTATCTTATGAAAACAAAACTCACCTTCCACCAACGTTCCCTGCCAACTCTCGCCATGTGTTTTCCTGTGTCTTTTAAAGCAAAACTCCTGTAAAGGACTGTCCATCCATATTTGCTGTCTCCACTTCCTCACTTCTAATTCCCTTTTTAACCTGTGCTAATCAGGCTTTGGCTCCCAGTCCTTCAAAAGCAATTTCGAAAAACCACGCTTGTCAATGTCACCAAAAAACAACATGTTGTCAAATTCAGTGATGAATTCTCAGCACTACTTTTAAACTCTTAGGAGCTCTGACAAAGTCGTTTACTTCTTCCTTCTTCAAACACTCTGTTCTCTCGGCTTCTAGGGTAGTGTGTTCTGGATTTCCTTTTCCTTCACTGGTCACCCCTTCTTAGTATTTTTCTGACTTCTCCATCCCTGCTCTAACCTCTAATCCAAAGATTTGGCGTGGTGCTCTGTTGTTTTCTCTTCTCCACCTGCATTTACTTCTGAATGATCCCTTATAATCTGATAACTCCCAAATTTCGATCTCTTGTCCTAACCTCTTCCATGAGATCTGAGATAGCAAACTATGCATTGAATATTTAGTGTCTAAGATGGATGTTATAATTAACATGACCAAAAAAACCCTCTTGATTCTCTCTTTCCCCCTCGCAATAATCTGAGTCTTCTAAGTCTTTATCAAAATTTAGAAATCATTCTTGATTTCTCCTTTCCCCTCGCTTCCTATATCCAAAACATCAGCAAATTTTGCTGGCTTTACCTTAATATTATCACTTCCCTCCAACGCCACCTAGTCTAACCCACTATTGTCTCTTGCTTGGACTACAGAAGCCTACAGACCAATCTCATTGCCTGTTCTCTCCCCAGCAGTAAGTGTTATTTTTTTTAAATCAGTTGTGTTTTGTGCTCCTAAAAGTACTTCAATTACTTTTCATTTTACTGAGAATAAAATTCAGACTACTTAATGGCCTATCAGGCATTACTTGATCTAGCCATTGCTTACCTTTCTGACCTTATTTTCTACCACTTTTTCCGTTGGTCAATTGTGCTATATTTATGCTGGCTTTCCTTTAACACACTAAACTCATTACTGCCCCAGGGCCTTTGCACTTCTTAATCCCTGAACTGAGAATGCTCTCAGTCCAGATATTTGCAGAACTCCTGCCATTGCGAAGTATAGAGCATCTTAAAAGCACAGAATATCAGAGTTAGGAGAGTCTAAGGGATTTTCAAAACCCATCCCTGCATTTTCCAGCTGAGAAAAGTGAAGCCTAGAAAGATTGAGAGCTGCTCAAATCCACACAGTAAGTGACCAAGCTGAGACCACCTCTCTTGACCAATGCTTTCCTTTAAATTTTGTTGGATGAGCTAATTACTCTGTGTATGGCATTCTCATTTTTTTGGCTCCAAATCGACTGTGATTAGTTTTAAACCACAATGCAGTTTGTCCACCAGAATAACATGCTTCTGAATTCTTTTGATGTATTCTTTTCCGGGGCAGTTGGCTCCACTGGGTGAGCTGGGGTAGAGAAAAGAGGATGGGAATGCAGGGGTGATGATATTTTAATTACTTAGAAGTATTGGGTTGGCCCAAAAGTTCGTTTGGGTTTTTCCATAAGATGTTATGGAATAACCCGAACAAACTTTTGGGCCAACCCAATATTTGGCATTTCTCTGTGAGATCAAAGTGCCTCACCCAGGTGTTAATTCAGTCCTCCTGCTAGCCTTCTGAAGCAACTTACAGAAACCAGTGCACAGATGAGAAAACTGCGTATGTTATCTCCTGTGTATATTACTCACATCAGAGTGACTTTTCTAAAATATGAAACTGGCTGTATCATTCATCTGCTTAAAATCTTTGCATGGCCCCCTTTGCCCGTAGGGTAAATTCCAGTCTCTGTAACCGGGCTCCCCAGCCCTTCACAGCCCATGCTTTCATCATTAACCGCATCCCCTTCCACTCCCTTTCATAGACCCACTGCTATCGCCCAGCGGCTTTGCATGCTTCAGCCACATGTGTCATGCTCACCATCTTTCACCTCTCCAGGCCTTTGCCCATGCCGTTTCTGCTCTGCACAACCTTATATACCTGTTGTTTGTTAAAGGAAGCAGGTGTTTCCACTTCTGAGCATCCTGTGAGGCCTTTCTTGGGCAGTGTCATTTGCTTCTCCAGGATCTTGAGTATCGCATCCTTGACCCTAGCATTTATCAGTGTGTGGCGATAGGATAGTAACTGAGAACATGCTGGATGAATGAGTGAACGAGTGAAAGTGTCTAGCATGCTGGCAAGGAGTGAGAATAGCCTCCCCAAAGAATATTTTAATGGATTCTTATCTGCCGCCTCCTTGACCACGCCTCTTTCAATCCCACTTATATTTCACAGACTTTACGATAATCTCTCCCCAGAGTTCGAGAGACCAATTACTCTTGCAAGGCTCCTTCTGGCAGGCACTGCCCCTGGCTCTCTAAGGGGCCTCTTGAGCCATCTATGAGGTCCCAAATGTGAACACATGCTATGGGATTTCACATTCATTTGTTGATTGCAGGGCACTCACTGCTAGTGGTCTGCAATATGATTTCTAGGTTGTCTGTGGATGCTGTGAATTTATTTATAGATGATTTAGGAGGAACTCCTTTCACATTTATGATAACAAACGACACTGTTTCTGTCTAAAAAATCATTTAGGTTTAAAAAGTGAATCAATTTAAAGAGAAATATTAAAAGGTATATAAACTGACATATGGCAAAAATAGTGAAGTGGTGCCTGAATGACTGATGTGTTTTATTCATGTAAGCGCTCATCTGGGCATTCAGACATCAGGTGTTTATGGTGCATCACTTGCCAGGCCCTGTCCTGTGTAAGGGGTATGTAGATGGTGAGTGGTTTGGGTCTTGGTCCCCATGTCCTTTAAATTTTAGACTCTTCCTGGACACTCGGCAGGATGCTGAGAACAATTTGTTAATATCCACATTGACGTGGGGTGACCGGATTGGGTGGAAGTAGGACAAGAAAAATATAAACACATACACCTGTAAATGTACATGTGAGTGTGTACCTGTGAGTGTGGGCTGGATTTACTGTTTTGTTTCTAATCGGTGGAATATGTCTGGGGTCTATGCACACTCACCCACACACAACCCCTCAAATGTGAGAAGTGGAGAGCCGTACTTCATGGGAAAATAACTTGCCGGGAGGGGAGCTGTAGAGTAGACGGTGAGTGATGGGAAGAGGATAGACAATGGCATCGGATCATAAGTAACACTTCACCCCTCTGAGATTCAGTTTTCCTCTGTAAAATGAGAGGCTTGGACTGGATCAGTGACAGAAAATACATTTCCCTGATTGAGCTTACGTTACTGGAGGGCTTTGGTGAGAAGGCTTCTCAGGGCAGATCCTGCTTGACCCCCTGGTAGGTCATTACTTCCCCTTGAGTGTGAGTTAGACTTGTTTTGCTTCTAACAAATAAAGTAGAAGTGGTGTGATGCCATTTCTGAGATTAAGTTATAAAAATACTGTGCTTCTCCCTTGGGTCATTCATTCTCTCTCTCTCCCCCCCCCACTCCCCCCCAGCCCGCCTCTCTTTCTTTCTATCTTGGAAACCAGCTGTCATGTTGTGAGCCGCTCAAAGAAGAGGTCCCTGTGGCAGGGAACTCATGTCTCCAGCACACAACCAAGGTGGACCTGAATCTGCCAACTGCCGTATCAGTGAGCTTGGAAATGGATCCTTCCTGAGATGAGTCTTTTTTTGTTTTTCTGAGATGAGTCTTGAGATGACTGCAGCTTCTGCAGACACCTTGATTGTAGCATTTGGGGAGATCCTAAGGCAAAGACACCTAGATAAGCTGAACCTGGATTCTTGACCCACAGAAACTGTGAGATAATAAACTGTTGCTTTAAGCTGCAAAGTTTTAGGGCAATATATTATGTTGCAGTAGATAACTAATACAGAACTCTAAGTCTGGCAATCACAAAGGTCAGCCTACATGAGTAGCATGCAGGTCCAAGTTTCACATTCTATACAGTAGGAACCACGGGCTCAGATCTCGATATGGCCACAAAAACATCCTCTGCACATATAGGCACTTGGGGACCAGGGTCACACTTTATCCTAGCTCCAAACTTGTATTCCAACTTTCTACTGGATATTGTCAAAAGGATGTACCACCGGCACCTCCTATATAACATCTCTGAAATTCTCCTCTACTGTTCCCTATTTTCTGTTCAAGCCCTAAATTTTAGGATCATCAGTGATTCCCCCTTTGCCCTCACTCACTGTATCTTTATTTTTTTTTTGGCAGCGTTGGTTCTCCGTTGCTGTGCATGGGCTCTCTCTATTTGGGGCTAGCGCTCTTTGTTGCGCTGCACGGGCTTCTCATTGCAGTGGCTTCTCTTGTTGTGGAACACGGGCTATAGGCATGAGAGCGTCAGTAGTTGTGACTCGTGGGCTCTAGAGCGCAGGCTCAGTAGTTGTGCTGCACGGGTTTAGTTGTTCCGCAGCATGTGGGATCTGCCCGGACCAGGGCTCAAACCCATGTCCCCTGCATTGGCAGGTGGATTCTTAACCAGTGCGCCACCAGGGAAGCCCCTCACTCACTGTATCTTATCTCTAGGATTCCCCCAACTGCCACTGTCCAAGTTCACTACTAGGATCTCACATCTGATCGGCAGAAGCCTTCTACCTACAGGTATTCATTGCTTTCCAAAAGTTCACTTTACACCACTTCGCTTTTACTGAAGACCTACATTAGCACCTGTTTTCGCTAACCGAAAAGGTGAAAATTGGAAATTGCCTTCCGCGTCTGTCTTGCAGTGAGCGTTTATAGATGCAGTGCACGCCCGCTCAGTGGGGGTGGCGCCGCCAAGCGCCTTCCCCGGGAACTGCGCTCAGGATCTCAGCATCCAGCCTCCAGAGCTTTGAACTGCGCGAGCATCTGTGCTTTATCTGGATTTATTTTGTGCATCCGTGACCAAGATGTGTTCCATGGTAATTGTTTCTTTGCTTTACGCCATTTCAGCTTACGAATCGGTTCATAGGAATGCCGTATTTTCGGATAGTGGGGAAAGCCTGTGTCTTCTCGCTTGTCTCCAGACTTCCTTCTGTTCTGCAACTGTTACAAAGCCTTGCCCTTTTATCACTGAATGTTTAATATTTAGTGTGGAAAGGAGCAAGTGAAAGTATAACTATCCCTTATCCTATCATCATAAAACCTGACAATTTTTGTATGCCCTTCTAGCCTCTGTCCCTGTACAAAAGTGCATTTCACTTGAGGGTAATGATTATACATATATATATATATATATATATATATATATATAATTTTTATGTTTTATTTTCCGCACTTCATTAAATGATAAGTATTTTCCCAGCTTGCTACCTTATCTTTGAAATTATCACTTTTATTGGTGCTTATTATTCCAAGGAGGGGATATTACCTTAAGATACTTATCTATTTCTCTGTTGGACATTAGAGTTGTTTCTAATATTTGTTGTTATAAGTAATGCTGGATTAATCTTCCTGGGTAAAGTTGTTTGCTTCTCTTCAGTAAATTCAGTATAGGACATTTTCAGGAAGAGACTTCCTTGGTCGACTATTCTGAAGAAATTTTTGTACAGGATAAAAGTCCCTGATTGCTTTCTAGAAGGCTGACTCTAGGTGACAAGAGTGTAAAATGACATCTTTTTATTAAAATTTTTTTTTAATATACAACACAAGTTTTTAAAAATCCACATGGCAAGTAACTCATTTGAGAGCACCAGAAAGTTCACACAGTAATATAGATAAATAAGTGGGTCTAGGTGGAAGAGAGGATTAGAATCATTTAAAATTCAAGTTATTAAGACTGGAATTTTTTTCCTTCCCTATTCTAATAATCAAACAAATAACCCTCACTCTCTCTGTTTATTGACTTCTAGGAATGTAGGGGCCTATTAATTTCCATACGAACTTTGTAAACTTTCGTCCTACTATAGTGCTGTGCCCTTCCCTGCAGGATGAGGAATCTGCCGGGCATGGAGCCCATAGCCCTGTCCTGGATCAAGCTCTGGGCACCTGGGATGCCAGAGTCCCTGCCAGAATGACCCTGGGCCTGATGTTCACTATCATAGATGACGATACATTTAACGTTTTTTTCTAAAGCTTCCTCCATCTCCGTTTCTTCCTTTTCCATGTGTTTCTCTTCCTCCTCTTCTTCCTTTTATTAGCAAGCTTCGCACACTGCGGTAGCATTAATACAGAAGTCAAGAGTAGAGCCTGTGGAATCAGATTGCCTGGGCTCAGTTCAGCTTTTATACACTCAAGGAACATGAACATACACACGATTACCTCTCTGTTTCTTGGTTTCCTCATCTGCAAAATGAAGGTCATATTAATACATCCTTGTGGAGTTGTGATGGTGGTTAATAAGTCAATATACATGCAACAATTAGAACAGAGTTGGCACGTCGTAAGTGCTCGATAACTACCAGCCTCTATAACCACATTCTTCCAGATTATTTCCTTAGAACAGATTCCCAGAAATAGAATGACAGAGACACAGGAAAGAGTACCTCTTATTCTTGTTCTACGTATAACAGCCCCCCAATTTTTGCACTGATTTCCTCTGGATGGAGGTGATATTTCCAAGGACTCTGCCTCAGTGAGGGCTGAAGATGAAGGCTTGGAGGCTAAATGATTCACTGTGGGCATGATGCTGCCTCAGTCCTGGGCAGCCAGGCTGGCATCTGAGGAAAACGCAGCCAGGCTCACCGATGTTATGAAATTGGCTACGCAAGGGTGTCAGGCAACAAGCTGATACTGGAAAGAAGTTGAGGAGAAATATGATTGCCTCAGGATAGGGACTGCTCTTGTCAGGAAAATTCCTAGGAACATGAAGAGAGACGTGCTTAAACGCTTCTGTGAGTCATATCCAGGAATTTGTAGAACAAAAGGGCGATCACGCCATGGCCAAGCAGGGCTCCTGACAGAGAGCTTTTATGGAAGGACCAAGGAGGGCCAGAGAACACAGAACAGACCAAGTCATTACCACCCTGGTGATTCCTGACCCACATTCACAGGAGCTGGTTCCCCTTTCTTCTTCTTCTATGAGGGACATTAATAGTTCAGTTCTTTTCAGTAGACAGAGAGGTTCTGGGTATCTGAGGGGCTTGAGAATGACTGACAGAGAGGTCTGCAAGAAGCTCAGCGCATGCTGACAAGACCTGACTTCCCAAAATAACTTACTCACCAGTTCCTTGTTGCCAGTAATTTAGCAGCACTTGGGGTGTTTTCGTGGTTGCCTGGGAAGTCAGGGGCACTGGCGGATGCTGTTGTTACTGACAATGATGAGAAAAGGGTGAGGGGTGACGATGATGATCATGATAATAATGAAAGGAAAGAGGAATGAATAATGATCGAGTGCACCAACGCTGGGTGCTTGTACATTATTTTAATTTACTCTCACGACCCGCCGCCCCCCCCCCCCCACCAGAGTTGGAGATAATTATTCCCATTGCACAGAAGTGCCTCACGGGGGTTAAGTTCCTTGCCCATGGCCACACAGCTGCTCAGTGGCCACCAGGGGGTTAAATTCCTGTCCTCACTTCAAGTCCTGGGCTCTTTACATTACATGCAGCAGATGAAAATGACACACACACACACAACTTACCTTGGGAAAAGACCCCTATGTAACCATCCCGAAGGGCACTGGAATTTTTGTAATTATAACACTTTCTTTGTTAACCGTCCTGTACTGTGTCTTCTGTTATAACAAAGCCCATCGAGCATGTTTTAATTGCCAGGGCTTTAGAACAGAAACAAGTTCCAGATTAGTGATAACAGTCTTGAGATGTAGGGACTAGAGCAGGCTGATCACAGTGGGTTAGACCATTGGAACGGCCAGCAGCCTTCACCCAGAGATCCTAGTGACTTGGATCCCTATGTGGGGCGGCTGTTAGATTTCTCAGCAGACCAGTTTTCCCAGTTGCTTATCTTTCCTGAGCAGCCAGAGAGCCCTTTTGGTTTCACCCTGAGGTGAAAACCTGAGGCTGCCCAGCTTGTCAGAGTGCCCAGCAAGTTTGTTGACCCGATTAACCTATAATAATTATCTTCGGAAGCTATTCGGTAGGCAGAAGGGACTAGACAGATAGCCCTGTTGGCTCAGCCTTCACAGTTCATTTCCACAGGGCTTTCCCCTTTGGGTCCCTGGACATGAGCTAAGTTCACCCCCTCATATTTCTTTCCTTTCTCAGCTTGTCCTCTCCCCTGCCCTCTGTCATACACATGCCAGGGTCACCGATTTCCTTGTATAAAAAGATGCAGAGTGGAGAAGGGAAAGAAAGGTGAATTGCTCATCTCCAGGACCAGCTAAACGGTATAATGCATATTTAATATGAATGCCTTGCAAAGCGGTAGTTATGTCTCTCAAGAATGATGGAGTTTTTCAGGCAAACAAGAGAAGGGAATTTCCCAAAATGCTCTTCACTGGGAAGCGAAGAATGTCAACTTTTCCCTGAATCGGCACTGCCTGGTGGAGTGGTGGTAAGAACATGGTTTGTATAGTTTCTAACCTGGTTTGAATCTTGGTCTTATACTTTCCTCGTCTTCTGAACTTGAGCTGATTTTTAAACTTCTCTGAGCCTTGGCTTCCTCATCTTTCAAGTGGGAATAATAATACCTAGTCCTAGGGTTGTTATAAGGATGAAATGAGAAAATGTGGATAAGAAGCTTAGCATGGTGTCTGGCATAGAGAAACATCCAGTAACTGGAAGCTATGGTGATGTTGCGTATTGTTACCTGGGGCATCAAAGCCAAGGGGAAGCTCAAGAAACATACGACCCTATAGGCCTGGTACCATGAAACAAGGGGGAGTCAGGAGCCCAGGAGGCATGGCATGAAGGGATTCCCAAGGGGATCCCCTTGAGAAGGCGTCTTCCACAAAGGAAATGGACTGGGTCTTGCTTTCAGGAGATGGTGTATGACAAGACGGTTTGCTTTAGCCCTAAGAGACTGGGAACAAGAGCTTCTTTTCATAAACCACGATGCCCCTTGAGCCTTATGACCTCATTCTTTTCTTGAAGTAAGGCTCAAAGAGCAGCTATCAAATGATACCCATCCACTTGAAAACACTGATCTGTCTCAGCAGGTTGCAGGCAGGGGAAGGTCACATCATGTTCTAGGCCAATGTTATTGAGGTCTGCTTTTCTGCTTTTTCATAATAATTCCGTTTTGCTCCTGCGGGGGGACCTAGTACCAAATTACCTGTTACTTACACTTTTTAAAAAGGAAAAATATAATGATACTAAAAAAGATTTGGAAAAAGAAAACGAGTCATGATCATTATGGACTTTTAAAATGTTTGCTTCTTTCACCTACAATTTTTTGTTTTGTTTTTGCGGTACACGGGCCTCTCACTATTGTGGCCTCTCCCGTTGCGGAGCACAGGCTCTGGACGCGCAGGCTCTGGACGCGCAGGCTCAGCGGCCATGGCTCACGGGCCCAGCCACTCTGCGGCATGTGGGATCCTCCCGGACCAGGGCACGAACCCACGTCCCCTGCATCGGCAGGCAGACTCTCAACCGCTGCGCCACCAGGGATGCCCTCACCTACAATTTTATCATGTCTTTTGTATCTTCTCATAGCCTTCATGGCTATCACCGTAGACTGCTCCACAGTATTCCTGTCCCCTCTTGTTGGACCGTTAGGTTGTTTCACTTTTTTTTCTCATTCAGGTCAGTGCTGCAAAGAGTGGTATCCTCTATCCATGCATTTTATTCTTTTAAATGATTTTTGGGAGATAAATTCCTACCTAGTTTAGAGTGATTCATAGGTCTTTTTTTCTTTGTTAATTTTTTAATTGAGGTATAGTTGGTGTGCACTATTATATGTTTCACATGTACAACACAGTGATTCACAATTTTCAAAGGTTATATTCCATTTATAGTTATTATAACATGTTAGCTATATTCTCTGTGTGTACAGTATATCCTTGCAGCTTATTTATTTTATGCATAGAAGTTTATATCTCTTACTTCCCTGCCCCATCTTGCTCCTCCCCGCTTCCCTCTCCCCACTGGTAACCACTAGTTTGTTCTCTAGATCTGTGAGGCTGTTTCTTTTCTTTTCTTTTTCTTTAAGACTTTTTTTGATGCGGACCATTTTTTAAAGTCTTTATTGAGTTTGTTACAATATTGCTTCTGTTTTCTGTTTTGGTTTTTTGGCCACCAGGCATGTGGGCTGTTAGCTCCCTGACCAGGGATCGAACCTGTACCCCCTGCATGGGAAGGTGAAGTCTTAACCACTGGACGACCAGGGAAGTCCTAGTCTGTTTCTTCTTTTGTTATATTCACTAGTTTGTTTCATTTTTTAGATTGCCCATTCTTGATACGTATTACCAAATTTCTCTCCGGAAGGCCTGTACTAATTTGTTGCCCTTAGAACATATCCTTACAGAACTGCCAGGCTTGGATGTTATTTCTTTATTTTTAATTTGCTAATTCTTTGCCTCATGGCTTGTGCACATAGCCATGGGTCCAAGGCTTATTAACTCTTTGTGTTTCCCCTCAAGATGGCCTGTTTTTACAGCCAAACCTAAGTTGAGAATCCTAAGCATGACTGTGACGGGTCAGCGCTGGATGTCCTGAGGGGCCTTACTTCTCATTCCACCCTGGCCCTGGAAATCTGACCATCTTACCCTGGCGTCCTGTTCTCAGTCCACTCTCCAAGCACTATGCTGGGCACTAAGGGAAGAAGGAAGGAGCAGGGTAGGGGTACACAGATTAGTGGGGGAGACCAACAAGGGACGCACAGTATGGGGTATGGGGCAGGGGAGTTCCCAGGACCCAGGTGGGGAGCTCAGGGATTGCTTCCCAGAGATAAAGCTTAGGCTGACATTGGAAGGACGAATAAGAGTGTATCAGGTCAACAGAAAGGAAAAAGTCATCCCCTCTGCCATTATCACCATCTCCCCTGATCCCTCCACCTCTGCACCTTCTCCCAATACTTGAGTCACACTGAGCTGCTCACACTTTTATGCCCAGAGTTTGCTCAGACCGTTCCCTGCCTTGGAAGCTCTTCATCCCTATCCGCTCGCTCAAGTCTTACTTACTCTTCAAAGCACAGGTGAAATTCACTTCTCTCTAGCTTCCCTGTCCCAGTCTAGAGGCGGAGGTAACCCCAAAGGAGGCTTTCTATTGCTCCGTGTAACGTCCCACAAAACTTAGCTTAACGACAGCCATGACTTTCATCACATGTTTTGCTCCTCCACTGAACCGTGAACGTGGACTCTGTGTGACTCCTCTTAGCGTTGCTTTGCTGAGCTCAGGGCCTGACTCAGGGGGTGCTGGGTGACCGCTGAGCCATGATGAACTCATTGAAAGATCACTTCTTCAAATGCAATCCCTAAGCCCCACTGCTGGAACTCAGTAGCTTCTCAATAAATAAATACACACTGAAGACATTTAAATATTCCTGTTCCATTTCCATTAGATCTCCCTTCAGGAAATCACTATTTTTTTTTCCCAGTGGTCTTTGCGAGGATGTCCACCTCCTATTCCATGTGGTTTTCTCTCCTGCCCAAGAAACCTGAGCCTTCCTGAAGATCGTAGTCGACTTCACCAGCCCCACCCACCAGCAGGCAGGCCAAAGCTTGTCTCCTGTGTAACACAGAGCCCTTTTTTCTCCTTGTGAGAAAACCAAACCTCCTCTGCTATCTGAGATGAATAACCCCTGCTAAAATAGAACCCACTGAGTCTTCCAGCCAAGGAGGCGGCCGGCTGGCAGAGTTGGGGAGGTGAGCACATTTTGAAGCATAAAATTTCCCAGGATTAGAGCATTTCATTAGGAGACTTCTGGATGTGTTTTTCCCCTCTAAAGACTTCAGTGAGAGTCCAGAGAATTTACCAACTACAGTGAAACATTCTTTACCACCAGGAGCTCAGTTGCCCATTAATTGTAAACAAGTTTGTGTGTTGATCTAACAAATGCCGATTTATTTTTGTCGGTTCATCCTGTTTCATTTTTAATTAAAATCGTTGCATTGATTTGTTTTTAAAATAATAGCGAAGACTCTGACTTTGTAGGTTGAGAAATAAATTATCATTTGAAGGATTAGAGTGGTTCTTCTTTTGATTTTAATAAAGATTAGAAGAAGAAAAAGAAGCACAAAGGAATGAATGCAGCTCCCCCAATATAATGAGTTAGACGGCTCCCTCCCCCACCTTGATCAAACAAAAGAACAAATGTATTAGACAAAGAGTATAGATTTGACAAACCATCTATGCTCTCGCAAAGGATTTTCCAGGGGATTTGGAAAGTTGTAGCCTGCCCATGTTCTCTTATTTCTACGTATATTAAAGCCAGTATGCTTTAATATTGTTTTTGTGTGTGCTTTGCTTCCTGGCAATAGAGTCTTTCTTTAAGAAAAGCAATTGGGAGACACCCTAGTCCTGGTTAATCTGTTCCCCTTTTCATACACAGACCATTGTCTGGATGTGCTTCCCAAGAGGCGCAGGCTTTATGTCCCAGGCCCCTGCTCCCAAGTCGGCAGCGTGTACAAAGGGAACAGCACATCTTGGGAAGAGACTGCTGGATTTCCATTTGACACTGGAGCTGTTTTGCTTTGTGCAAACCTCAATGCAAAATGTGCTGATTCCCAAGGAAAAACAAAAAACAAAGTGAGGAACAAATGTGGTGATTTGTCAGTTTGCCACCCAGACCCTCTACCCCAAAGGGGAAGAGTTTGGGAAATTCCTGCTGTCTTCATGGGTGACCACGGGGCTCCGAGGGCTCAGTAAATGATTCATCCCTCTGGGGGTGCTAAGAGTCTGGCCACATCTCTAGAATAGGAACTTCTGGAACTGTCCCTTTGTCCCTGTATCTGCTGTGACTTTCCACCCAGATGCAAGAGACAGGGCCAGCTTATCTGTACTCCAATCAGTCAACTCTGACGACACACCCCAGGAGTTTCAACTGGGCTTACTTGATGGTTGCCCTTTTCATATTGATATTAAATTACTACGTCTTCACTGTTTGTTTGTTTCTTTGAATTTATAAATACGGCCTTGGCCAAACACACACACACACACACACACACACACACACACACACACTCACTCCTCTGGATGACTCTGAATCTCCCTCTCTGTTTCCTTCCCTCTCTTCTTCTAAGTGTCTTAAGACTGCTGTCCACTTCCTTTCTCTCCAAATCCACCTCCCACTTACTCCTCAAGTCATGGAGTATTGAGTGCTGCCTTTCACCCCCGTCTGTGGTCCCATCCTGGCTGAGGTCACTAGCACCAGCCATGCTATTGTCTTGTTTGTTTCTTTACTGTCTCTTCTTCCAGACCATGAGCACTTTCAGAATTGGGGGCTGTCATACTTTATTCATCTCTGTGTTCATAGCATCATGGCGTTCAGGACCTGTTTGACTCAAGGAGCTTATTCCAGAACTATCACATTGTCACAGCTTTTCTTCTTGAGTTATGGAAAGAAATAACAGGTTCTGAGCATTTTGTCTTGTACCAGGCATGATGCTGGAAATAGCCACATACATTTTCTCCATCATCTTTACTCCAAAAAGGCATTTTTGCAGGTAACACAATTCAGGCTCTGAGAGACTAGACTACACAGCTAGTAAGTAGGAGATGGCAGATCTAGGGGGGCTGTGTTTTAAAGGCATTTCTGTTCTCTGGGCTGGTTTGGATTGTGGTCCAAATGTTGCAGGCATTGAGAGCGCTCCGTACAAATGGAAGACTCACCTGAGGTAAACGTGGGCTCCCCAAAAGCTCAGGAAGTGGGAAGCAATCTCCAGGCTGCCCTCCTGGCTGGAGAGATTGATTCTCTTCTTAGGAAGCTCATGAGTCTCATATTGGAGAAGCAGCAGCAAATATTTAATATATAGTGAGATTTATGCTCTGCTATGGTAATAACGTGTTAAATTTATCTTCAGAGTAATCCTACGTGGAAGGTACTATTATTCGTACTATTATTCTATTGATGAGAACACTGAGACGCAGAGAGGTTAGGTAACTTACTCAAGGTCATATAGCGGGTAAGTAGTAGAATTAGAATTTAAATCCAGACAGGTATCATTGCAGAGTCTAGTATTGTATCCCAGAGGTAATTCTCTTCTTTCTAAAAGTCCTGGAGTTTCCACGTTTGCCTGGGGGTGAGAATATCTTGCATTCTTATCATGGATTCTCTAAATTAAACATGTTGAGTTGTTTCATTCTTTGACATGCTGCCATCATATTGACAGTTTACCATCTCGTTTGCTCTTTGGGGCACATCCTCCACTTCATGGGTCTTCCTCTTAACAGCAAGAAACCCCAAACGGAGTAAGGTATCCTAGGAGGCATCTGCTGTAGCATAATTCCCTAATGGGTCAGTTTTTGTGGCCATGTCCCATATATTAATTTATGCTATTCTTCCTACTAGATACCTCCTGAATCTTTCTTGCAGTGAGCTGCTGGCACACTCTCCTATGCTTCTTTGATGGATAATTTGGGAATAAGTTCAGGAAGTCCCTTAAATTTATCCTTGATACATTTCACGCTATAAGATTCATTTAACCCATTTTTTGCAAGTGCTTTCTTCAAGTCAGCTACGAGTTTGGCACCAAAAGATTTTGCAAGGGTATAGGATTTAGAATCAGAGAACCTTGAAATCAGAGTCTAGCTTGTCACTTACGAGTTATTTGACCTTGGGTAATTCCCATTAACTACTCTTGCCTCAGTTTTCCCACCTGTAAATTAGAGCTAATGGTATTGACTCTAGAGAACTGGGGAACTCATTGAGAGAAGGACTTTTAAAACTGTATTCCTATTATCATGACATTCATAAATATTTCGGTTACCGACCTGCCTCCTTGGACTCTTTAATCAGTAGAAACTGATAAGAGGCCAGATGAGAAATTCAGGCAAGTCTTTATTGGGACTCACGCTACAGCATGGAGGAAGCAAGAACAAGAAACAGGTGCCCCTGCTTACTCTCCGAGGAGGGTGGGGCTGGTTCCTTAAATAGGGTGAGGGTAGGGGCTGATTGGTGGATGAGGCGGAGGGGTGTCTGAGGTAGTCTGCCCACCCCCTCGGTGGTGCGTGTGCAGGAATCATGCGTAGTACCCTGCTTTTGCTCTTGTCCCCTTTCATCCTGGAGACTCCCCGTTGGGTCACCTTTTCATGACCCCCCAGTACTTTTCTGTTTTGTGTTCCCACCTCCGGCTGGTAGAAGGGCCAGTTGAGAGAGGAGCTGGGCTGAACCAAGTCCCTCCGGAGACCGCCTCATGGTAAGACCATCTCTTTGTTTCTCGTTTGTGACTTTAGTTTAAGTTTCTGTAGTTGGTACATGTTGAGTCTCGGTCAGTGAATTTAAAAGGATCTATGTTTTATGTGGTTTTGTCTATCCAACTTCTCCTGCAAGTCTCTGCTGCAATGGTGGGCATGGGTCGAGCTCGGAAGCCTTGAAATGCAAACACAGCCCACACTGCCTGAGACTCTGGCCTTGGGTTACTTACTAGGACTTTAAAGAAGAGAGAGAAAAGAAGAGGAGCTTGCATTTCTCTCCCTGTGCCTTTAAAATGTAACTGTTCTGCCTGGGCTCTCAGGAACTTATCTGATCACTGTAGTCCCTGCAGCTGAGGGGAAAAAAGAGGAGGCCTTTTTAAACTACAGCAGGAAAACTATGAGATCTCTGGCTCTGTCTGTCTTTATGTAAAAAATTAATTTGCAAATGAGCTCTATTTAACTGGCTTAAAGGAAATTAAGCACTTGTATAAACTCTCAGAAATATAGAAGAAATTGGCCAAATGAATTTATTAAATTAATATCTGCTATTAAAGCTAGCTTGAACTTGTGAGTTGGATTAATACAGACATGCCTTTAGAGTCATCAGTATTAGATATCATACTCTTATTGTACCTAGGGTTACTGCAAGTCAGTAAGTGCACGTTGTTTCTGTTGTTTATCAACCAGGAAAATGACATGATGAAACTTTTAAGTAAATGTAACTGAGATAAGAGCTTTCAGGTAAACACTATAGGAATAATTATGTTTGGGGAATGTCTATCAAAGTAGTCTCTGCAGATTTTGGTTACTTGAAACTTTTAGTTTTGCTACATTAAATGAAATGATAGGAATTTATTGACTATTCAGGTCATTTCAAGTAAGATAAAATACTGGAACATTAATTGCCAAACAGCTTTAAGTTTACCTACTTTTGTCTTAGGAGAAACTGAAGCTGTTTGGGTTTATTAGACACGTCTTATACCACACTGAGGAAAGACGCTACTCCCTTAAAGGAATTTCAGATGGGCATTTGAGGAGAAATTTCTAATCTAGGATCATCCCTGTGTTGATTAATAATCTAGGTCAGGGACTCTTGCCACCTGCTCAACCTCTGCGAGTGGCCCTTGTGCCTTCCAGAGGGCTTTTCCAGTGCCTCAACCTGAATTCCCCATACAACTGGGCCCGAGGCGTGGGGTACACTAAACTAAACTGCACAAAACAGCACTTGCTTCACATGCCCCGGGATCGCCCCCTACCCCCCTTCCCGGAGGTATAACTACACCAGATATCCTACCTCTTAACTAGGCAAAGTACGTTACCAGCCCAGGTCCTTGGACTCTTTAATCAATAGAAATTGATGAGGCCAGGAGAGAAATTTAGGCAAGGCTTTACTGGGACAGGTGCTGCAGCTTGAGGGAGTGAGAACAAGAAACAGGTGACTTCGCTTGCTCCCGGAGGGAGGAGGGGGCTGGTTCCTTAAAGGGGAGGAGAGGGGTGGATCCATATTGATGGGTTGGGCTGGAGGGAAGGCTTGGGTGGTCTGACTGCTCCCTTGGTGATGCTGTGTGCCGGGATCACGTGGAGTACCTTACTTTTGTACGCAGAACCTCCAAAATGTCAGTTTGTTTGTGGCCCTTTTGTATCTTATTGTTCATAATTGCCCTGACTGCTCAAGCATGTAGTTATTTTCGGTCCCTCATAGTTTCTTTGTATTCTGTTGCTGGAGGAGAAGTCTGTCCAGGTGCAAACACTCTGGTAGAAGGTCCCAGGCCCCAGTCTATCTCATTTCAAGCCTTGCTAACTATCCAAGAGCCTATCTAAAAGTGGAGAAAACAAATTAGCTTTGACGAAAACAAATTATGACAACGTACACTTTCTTAGCTTTGACTTCTGTTCATATGCATTATGCTAATGTTACCATTTTCTGCAGGGTCTCCAGCAATTTGCTTTTATTTCTTAGAAATGTTTAGTAATTGTTTGCTGAGAAACTAGCAATGGAATCTAAAATACCTATCCCTAGAAGTACTTCTGGTGAGCTTTAGTATTTGCATAAAACTTCAGTAATACGGTCACCTGTGCAAAGTGTTACTAGGGGGTCATCACCTTCTGGAGATACAACCCTGGGCTGGGGCACACCAGGCAAAGAGTCTGATTTTATATGGCCTCTGTCTCTGGCATAGTCAGAGGCAAGGGTGATTTCTGCTTTTCAAGCTTCTTCTGGGGGCTCAGCTGCCAGCCCTTAGTTGGAAATATGAGAGAATAAAACAACAGGAAAATAACTTTCATTCCTTATCCAAATCACAGTTGCACCTCGACAATACTGATCTCTAATCATCTGAACTACCACATTTTGGAGCCTTTTGCTAGCCTTGACTTTCAAAGTCATCCCAGTCTTCCAGCATTTTACAGACTTGTCAGACTCTTCCATAACAGGCGCTGATCACTTTTATCTGCCTGAGCCTTGCAGACTTGGCGGACTTCTGAACTTGCCCTTTGCCTGTGCTGACACCGGATACCTGCCTAACCCTCAAGTCTCCCACAATCCTCCTGCCTACAGTGTGAGCTGTAAATCAAATTCTGCTGTTACCAGTGAGGAGAGAGCTGTGAACTATATTCTTGAAAGGTTCTACTAGGTCTTCAAGAGGGGGAAAGTTCATAATAAAATATTTTTCCTATGCTCAGGCAACAGAAGCCTACACAGCTGATTTAAATTGAATTGGAAGCTAATGGGGCAGGCAGTAAACCTTAGTGGTTAGGACAATGGACTTTGGAGTGAGACAGACCTGGGTTTGAATCCTAGCTCTTTGAATTATTGGCATAATGTGGGGGCGAGATGTTGTCTTCCTAAGTCTCAGTTTTATCATCTGTAAAATGGAGATAGTAATGCCTGTCTCATAGGCATTGTAATTGTATTCCATGAAATAATGTATAATGTGTTTATCATAGTGCCTTGTGCATAATAAACACAAGTACTAGTTTCTATTTTGTAATTTTATGTAGCACCCCTTTTGCAAAATTCAGTCCAGCCCAGCCCATCTGACCATACTGGTCCATACTCTTTCTACTGTATCAAATGGCTTCAGTTTATGCCCTCAGACCTATCAGCTGGTTCACAAGATCTCTCTTCAGTTACAGACTGTCTACTGGATTTTTTATTTCAGTGACTATATTTTTCACTTCTAGAAGTTCTAGTTCATTCTTTTAAAAGTAGCTATTTTTTCTGGGTGTCTCATTTTGGGGGGAGCTATTTGGTGTACCTTTAAACTATTTAATATACTTGTTTTATAGTATCTATGAAATGGATTATATGAGTTCTTTAGGGCTGAATTCTACCATTTTTGTTTGCGCCGACACTCACGATAGATCAATTTTTGGATATGTTTCCACTTTGGATTGAGAGTTATCTTGAGGAGGTCTTTATCTGTGGAAATCATGTTCAATTTTGATTGCAGACATTTGCCCATAAGAGTGGTGATATTTTCTTCTTATAGATGCTTCAGGGGCATTGGAAGTCTAGAACCTATTCTGTGTAATAGTCCAGCTCGGTGGTTTCAGGATCATATGAGTGAAATCAATTAGGGCTTTAGATATACATGTGGTGCAAGCTGGTGGTTACAGACTTTTCCTAACTGCCAACTGTTTGAGGGAGACAAGGTTTCTTGTCATCTCTTTGGGGGTAGGCTGATTATTTCTGGTTTATCCTTTTATTGTATGTGTTATTCTTCATAGAGCCTGTTGTTCTGCAAGTGACTGAGTTCTGACTCTCCCCACCTTGCATAAGCACAAGATCTCATGTCTTATTACAGCATGGGCATTAAAACTAAAGCCCTGAGATTACTGAGAGTGACCGAGCCTGACCCTGGTCACTTCAGGGTAGCTGCAGTATCAGCAGACATGCCTACATCCTTGCTTTTGAGTTTCTTCTCCATTTCTGACCTCTGAGGATTTCTCTTTCTTATGATCTGAAATCATGCATCTAAATGAACGTTTGCTCATTTTATCTAGCATTTATAAACATTTGTGGAAGGAATTTTTTCGGAATATCTAGCGTGCATAATGTTGGAACCGCAAGTCTCGTAATGGAAGAATTTCTCCCGTTGTTCGAGACATCCCATCCTTAATGCTTTCTTTACTGTGAATGTCTCTACTACAAAGCTGGTGCTCATGGAAGCTGCCTGGCCCTGGGATTGTTTTTTAACAACTTGAGGGGTCTCTTTCAAGCCTCTGTGGGTTAACTATTTCCTGCCCATTAGGCATGAGTAATCTTTAAAGTGGTCTTTATCATTCTGACTGAAACTATAAGGTATTAAGCAATATCCTAGATGATTTCCATTCCTCTCAATTTGTATGTTCCTGCTCTTGGCAACATTTCCCCAAGACAATAAGAAGTATCTGATTATATATGCATGTATTTCCTATGAAACCTTTACAGTATTGAAATCCGAAGAGCAGAGAGAGACCTGCATTTTCTGGGCCACATGAACCGTGGAAGGGAGACCCATTCTTACTGCTTTGGGTAACGACAACTAATTTCCCTTCAAGAAATGATCGGTCATCTCCATAGCTCAAGCCGACTAGGTCTTACCTCACTAAAACCAAAAAATTAGAATAATTTGCCTGAGTGGGAAGTAAACACGTATCGGTTCAAACACACACTGCCACCTTCCTCCACCACTTTTTATACCGAAATGAGCTTCAGATCTTCTCAATAAAAGTCATCAGGTCTGTACGATCCAGACAGCCCCTCTTTGGCCCGGGAGATGTGTCTGTTTTGTTTCATATCACCTCATTCTGCAGTAAATTGTGACTTCTGGGGCGCAGGGGCAGCGCAATTACTGAGCTACTCTATAAAGGGCTTAGGCTTCAAGAGTGAAGGAGCAAAATGTTTCCTGATTGGCAAGAAGCCACAGGATTATTTTATTTTAACTAAAGATATATGAGGCATGGAGGAAAGCACGTCAACTTTGGAATCAGTCAGAAATGAATTCCAGTCCCGGTTCTGTAACTCATGAACGGTGTGATACTTGACAAGCTAGTAAGCCTCTTAGAATCAATTTGCAAGGCATAGGAAGCTAATATTTGTGGAAGGTCCAATTTAGGGGCCGCATAATATTGTAGAGAAGATCTTAGAACCATCCGGGTGTAGGTTCAGATTTGGCCTCTGCCATTTTCTTTTGTCTAGAATGGGGACAGCAGTACCTCCTGCACAAAGTTGTAACGATTAAAGTCAAGGAGAAAATCTCTGTTAAGCAGCTGGTCCGTGATGTGAGTTCCCTTCTTTGGTTAGGCAGTCCTTGGCTCGGTACATACCAGTTCTGGTCCCTTGCTCCAGACTGAGGGACTGAGCGATTCGACTCAGTCCTACGCTTACAGTGCCCTCTATGCGGGAGGAGGCCGTTTGCTCGGCTTTTCGCTCCAGGTACGATGCCCCTTTCATTCTCCTTCCTTCAATTTTTTTCCCAGAGGGTTATTGGAAGCTGGGAATGGCTGCAGGCCAGTAGGCCGCTTCCTGCCGACCACCTGGCCCTCCCACAGAGCTTTCTCTCTTACAGCCTCTGGGCCCACGCAAAAGGCCACTGGCTTAGGCCTGGCCTTAGATTCCTGAGAGGCCTCTGGAATTTTCTGGAGACAGACTGGGCTGTGTCGGCAGCCCACAGCCTGGAACAGAGGGAACAGAGGTATATGGCAGGCCGTTCCTTTGAGCCTCTCTCCCTCCCTGAGGCTTGTGGTTTTAAAGCTTTAATTGCCGAGATCAGAG
Source organism: Delphinus delphis (assembly GCF_949987515.2). NCBI lineage: Eukaryota > Metazoa > Chordata > Mammalia > Artiodactyla > Delphinidae > Delphinus > Delphinus delphis. Next base: position 26,458,475 of record NC_082688.1, read on the forward strand.
CCACTCTGTTTCAATGCAGCGCCAGGAAGGGCCACGCCAGCCTAGTGCAGGTGATGGCGGCTCCTTCCAGAGGTCCTCAGCCTGGCCTAGAGAAGCGGTGGCTGCAGGGCCCTGGAGCCTCCTGTGGGGCTTGTGTTTCCCTTCCTATTAAATCCTCTCTGTGCTCAGAAGGCCGCTCCACCTGCCCATCTCTCCAGCTTTGCCTCTGGTGTCTTTCAAAGCTTCAGTGTTTCCTCAAATTAAGAGACCCAGCTGCTCGAGGCCCTTTGTTCGGTGTCTCTGGGATGACCTTTCAGATGATTCGTCCCCACTTGCAGGGGCTCAGCTTCGCTGGTATTTAGACTCCGAGCTTCCCTGGCTAATCGGAATTTATTATCCTCTTTGTGAGGAGACTCTGAGGTTCTTTCTCTCCAGGGAGGGCTGTCTTCTGGGTGAGTGATACATGGGCTGGCCCTGGCTCCCTAATCCTGGCAAGCCCCGTTTCCAGGTTGCGTCTCCATGGGCCCCAGAGACTCCGCGTGTGTGTGCGTGCGCGTGCGCACACACGCTCGCTTGGTCATGGAGAATAAGGACTTTCAGATCTCAGGGTTGTTCTGGGATAAAGGAATCAGATTAGAGTTGAAGGAACCTGGAGTCTTCTTGGCCTCGCTTTAACAGCTTTGCGAGAGCTGTTTAATTATTCTTGCAGATCTGAGTAAGTCTTGTTGGTGGAATTTTTATTGTAGTAAACTATATATAAATTTTAGTCCGTTTTAAGTGGACAGTTCAGTGTCGTTAAGTGCCTTCACATTGTTGTGCAGTCATCACCGCCATCTGTCTCCAGAACTTTTCCACCTTCCCAAACGGAAACTCTGTACCCAGTAAGCATTAACTCCCCATTCCCCACTCCTCCAGCCCCAGAAAATCACAATGCTACCTTCTGTCCTATGAATTGGATTACTTGAGTTATATAAGCGGAATCATACAGCATTTGTTGAATACTAGTCCATTGTACAGGTGTGCACATATTGTTATCCAGTCACCCACTGATAGACATTTGGGTTGTTTTCACCTTTTGGCTATTGTGAATAATGTTGCGAAGACCATTTGTGTACAAATATCTGCTCAGGTCAACTACCTTCAGTTCTTTTGGGTATATACCTAGAAGTGGAATTGCTGGGGCATATGGTAATTTTATGTTTACTTTTTTGAGGAGTTGCCATGAGGTTTTCCACAGCGGCTGTGCCATTACAGCCTGTCTCGTTTTTTATAGTAGCTATCCTAGTGGGTGTGTGGTGTATGTTCATTGAACTTTGAGGGTGATAAAAACGAGAACTGCCATGTTGATCATTTATTAAATTCATACTGTGTACTAAATATTTAACACAAATCATCTCACTGAATCTTTAAGACAATCCTGTGTAGTTTGCTGTTATTTCTGTTTTACAGAAGGGCAAACTGAAGCTCAGAAAAGTTATGTAACTTGCTCAAAATCAAACAACTGAAAGTGAGCAGAGCAGGGAGTCCAATGCAGGGGTCAGGGTCCCATGTCCATGCTCTTGCCACTAGACAGCTAGTCTTCTAACCACATAGTCGTGCTTAGAGGAAAACTTAGGATTTCCCCCACTGCCAGTGGACAGCTAATTACAGAAGGCTTCAAAATGTAAAGCAAAGACTTTCCATAAATGTGGGGAATTAGGATGTTGGCAGGTTTGCTGGGAAAATGTCTCCCCCTCCCACCCACACAGTGAAAATATAGTCACCCAGGAGACATTCCAAGCCTGCCTTGAACCTTACTAGGTGTGACATTGCTGTTGTAGATCCTAAGGCCCTTCCTTCAGGGAGCACACCATCTAGTTGGGGAAACACCTCCTAGGGTAATCATGGTATAGGGCGCTGTGAGCTGGGGCAGAAGAGGCAACTACAGAACAGTGTGCAGGGTGTTGTGACTAGGGAATACAGAGAGGGTCTTAGGAGCACAGATGGTGAGAATAATCGACTTCATCCTTCAGCATGAGGACCAGGAAAGGATTCATATCAGAATCATCACTGGAATTGAATGCTGAAGGCTGAGCTACAACATGATAGTTGGAAGCATGGTGACAACAGAGGGCAAAGGTATTTTGTGCATAAGAACAAAGGCTCAGAGGATGGAGAGAATGTGGTCTATGTGAAGTGGTGCAAATATTTCAGTACATCTGTAGCATAAGAGACGTGTTAAGGAGTGGCCGAAATTGGATTGGAATTATAGATACAGGCTGTCTCATTGAAGAGTCTTATCTAACAAAATGTTTCTATTGGTCTTGTAGTTGATGGAGAGGCATGGAAAATCTGTTTTAAGCATGACAGTGACCTGGTCAAATTTGTGTTTTAGAAAATCACTTTTACACAACCTGAGGTGAGTTGGAAGGTGAGATCTGAGGCTAGCAGTAGGGAGACTAAAGCGTAATAATAGCTTACATAAACTAACTGCTTGCTATGTGAGTGCACTGTACAAAAACATGACATGCATTACTCATTCAGTTTCCATAACAACTCTGTGAAAAATGTATTATCCCATTTTACAGATGGGGAAACTGAGGTTAAATAACTTGTATAAGGTCACATTGCACTAAGGGTGTGGCTAACATCTTAATCAGAGCTGTCTTAGTTCACAGCCCAAGGAAGAAATGGCCCCTGAAATTAGGGCTGCCATTTAGGAAGAAAAAGCTGACTGATACCCAAGGTATTTAGAAGGTGGAAATAACTGAAAATGATACTGACTAGATTTTCCAGGGAAGAAAGGAAAATGAGGTGTCAGTGAAGGGTCTTTGATGCCTCGTTTGGAGGACTGTGTGTTTGGCTGTGACTTCTACTCAGAGGAGAAGCATAGGAGGGTGGAGGAAAAAGATGGTGGGCTCTTTTCTGGACGGGTTGTAAAGCCCATAGAAATCAAATGTTGATCAAAGATATCTTTTGAAATATGAACTTATGTCATTATCATTAGTGATGAATCTTCCCTTGAGATGCCAGTGACAGTTGCACACATATGTAATGTACAAATAAATTAGTAAGTATATAGTTATTGGAGGTGCATTCAACTTTCTTTACTGATCCAGATGAATGATAAAAAAAAGTTTGGGAATTGGGAGTATGGGATTAACAGATGCATACTCCCATACATAAAACAGATAAACAACAAGGATTTAGTGTATAACACAGGGAACTATATTCGATATCATGTAATAAACTACAATGGAAAATAATTTTAAAAAAGAATATAGATATATACACATATATGTATAACCAAATCACTTTGCTGTACACCTGAAACTAATAAAATTGTAAATCAACTATACTGCAATTAAAATTTTTTAAAAAAACTAAAAAAGTTTGGAAACTACTAATTTTATAATAGATTCATAGAAATCAAGATTAAAAGTATATTCAATACCAAAGCATTGCCTAAAACATGGAGACAATATTTTTGTGATGTATGGTTTTCTTGACCACCTGGTCCCACTTATAAAAAGTCTGTGTTCTATTATTTGATAGTATATTTATTAGTTACATATATTCAACACTGGTGAACCTATTCCACCTTCTTAGTCCTCACTCCTAATATGTTATTTCAATCCCTGGTCACATTTTATTAATTTTAATTTATCTTGTTTTAGAATTAACCCTGCAAAACTATTCTCTGTAGAGTCTCTGGACAGTGTCGTTTCATTGTTTAAAATCTGTCAGTGGCTCCATATTGCCCGTATGGCACTCAAAGTCTTGGTCACCTGTGTCTTTTCCTTTTCTCTCACTGTCAGCTACAATGAGATATTTATGGAGATACAAGCAAGCCCTGCCACTTTCCAGTGCTGTGTTTTTCACTCCCAATATACCCATATTCTTTCTTTCTTATTGATCTAGAAACCACCTATTTATCCATCCAAACCCTGTTCTTGTCTCCTCTAAGAACTCCCCTCCAGACCCCAGCAGAGGTGTTATTTCCCCTATGTCTACAATATACCAAATACATACCTGTTTAACACTGTTATAAACTTATGGGTTACCAGGGGATGGGGGGGGGAGGGATAAACTGGGAGATTGGGATCTGATATATACACACTACTATATATAAAATAGATAACTAATAAGAACCTGTTGTATAGCACAGGGAACTCTACTCAATACTCTCTAATGGCCTATATGGGAAAAGAATCTAAAAAAAAGTGGATATATGTATATAACTGATTCACTTTGCTGTACACCTGAAACTAACACAACATTGTAAATCAACTATACTCCAGTAAAAATTAAAAAATACATTTGATGTGTCTGTTTCATGCCATAGACGGTGAGCTCCTTAAGGGTAAGGACTGGATTTGTATAGCTGTGTAGTCTCTCACCATCCCTTATAATATACCAAATACAAGAAAGGCTTCAACAGGTGTTGGTGAGCTAAATGAATGAATGATTATTTATTGTCAAAATTACATAAGTTAATATGTACAAAGCCCTTAAAGAGTGCCCATAATTGGTGTTATGTAAGTATTTGCCACTATCTTTCTCCTCTGTAATTTCTTTCAATATTTCTTTCCAATTGGTTTTGTCATCCAAGTAGATCAAAGGAAAGAAACATGGCTTCACATTACTTCATAAAACCTCCTCTAAGCACTTAGTTAACTTCTCACACATTCATCAAGCATTTGTGATCCCCACTGTCCAAATTTCTGTTGATTTTCTTCCTAACCATGTGTGGTCGAGCCCTCTGAGTACATTCTAATACCCCACCCGTCTGTAGCATAGATGTATTTACTTTCTTTTCCCCACCAACATTCTCCAATCCCTCTCACTTTTCTAGCTTTTGCAATGGTGTTTTCCATCTCTCTTGAATCTCAGGGATTCTTTGCAATAACATTAATCTTTATTGCAAAAGACTGCCACATTCTTTTGGTATGGATTTATCTTTGCAGATTTTGCCCCAGATAAATAAATAAAATGGAACACCACACTTCTGGAACTGAACATGGAAATTTGTTTTACTTTTGTGAGGCTGAACATTTATTTATTATTATTTTTTTAAATATGGAACGCTTCACGAATTTGCGTGTCATCCTTGCGCAGGGGCCATGCTAATCTTCTCTGTATCGTTCCGATTTTAGTATATGTGCTGCCGAAGCGAGCATGAGGCTGAACATTTAGTGATGAATCCATATTGTACTGACGGCAACTGCTTCAAAAATTTCATATGTTGTATAGCCGTTGGTAATAGTGCATATGCATGTGGGCAGGGAGAACTGTGCAAATATCAAAAATAATTATGATTATTAAAAAAAATTCCACTAGGTGTTCTCAGAAATGAATCTTCCAAATTACTTTTGCACAATTCAGGAAAATTGAAATGTGCATTTCAATAATTGTAGAAAAATTTTCAAGCAATCTCCTCTCATTTAAGTCATCCAGTTAAGGTGCTGCTGTTACAAACAAAAGGATCGTAGATACGTCAGACACAGCAGCCATACTGTCAAAACAGAACTATAGAGATCATGAGAGTCATGCTTTGTTTGTAGACAGTTTACCAGGGATGATATTGTTTGGATTATTTTGTTTGGTTGGGCAATTTATTACTAATATTCCTCAAAAGTCATTACTAAAAAGCATTATTGTTTCACTTGTTCACGTGCTCTTTATCTATTCTTCATGTGTGAATATCTCCATTTATCAACCCATCCACCCATCAAGTTCATGTTTATTAAGCATGACTCTGCATCAGGGCCTGAGCTAAGTTAAATTATAGGAGTAGGAAAACCTTTTGACTTGGGCCTCCAGCCTAATGTGGGCCACAAATTTACTTAGTTTGGGGTCTTTAAATTTCCTCCATGAGTTTAATATCAACTGTAACTTTGTATGAAAGCTAGATTTTTTGGGGGGGTGGGCAATAATTAGTGCATTACATAGATAAAGTACTTTTAGTGTCTTTTTTTGCGTTCATGTAGTTTTAAGTAATCAAATTATGACCAGGGATTTAAATGCTGAAGATGACCCTAGGTTTCTCTGACTTCCTTGAATACTTGAAATGAGGTTCTCAGGGAGAAATATCATTGAATTAGTGGGTAAAGGATAGAAAGATACTCTAGCCCTGTGCTCAGGAAACTGCTGTCTCCTAGACGTGTGGGACAAAGAACAATAAGCCAATTATTAATCCTTGTGATTAGAGCACTGTAACCACAGACCAGGGACATTTTGAGGAGAGAGGGGTCTCTTCCTTTCAGGGGTGACGGAGATGTTTTCAGGAGGTTCTTGAGTTGTGGCGTGGGAATGGGTTTCACAGAGAAGGTGGTGAAGACAGCTTTGGAAGAGGGATGCTCCAAAGCTTTCAGTCTTGGCTCAACAGTTATGACTGAGGTGTTAATGATTAGCCTCATCTGTAAAATGGGGATGGGGACACCAACCTCAAAGATTTTGGGGAGGATTTAGCTTATGTTTGCCAAGTGCTTATTAAGTTATATTAAGCAGGGAATCCTAGTAGAGGTGATGGTCTAGGGCAAAGAAGGAACAGAAGCAGGAGGAAGAAAAATATTTGGAGACTGGTGGTAAGGCCAGTTTGCCTAAAACTTGGGGTTCTTCTATAGAGAACAAGAGGCGGTAACTGCAAATTTGCCGTTTGTTTAGTGACCTTGAATTGGTGACTTAACTGTCTGGATTTTTAATTGCTTATCTCTAAAACGGGTCAAGAAACATGCTGCCCCCAGTGGTGGGAGGGAAGATGCAGAAATGTTGTCTGTGCAAGGAAGGCCTTTGTGTTTCTCTTCTGACTGATGTTCTCTATTCATCTGACTGTTTCTTACCAGTTGCTGCCCAGGGGTGAATTCCTGGTAAAGATATACACTTCTTTGGCCATATGTCCTAAGTCAGCTACGTTGTTTCTCATAATGAACACACTTCTGATCCAGAAGATGGGTTCCAAATATCCTCATTGTTTATTATAAGCCAGTGTAGCATTCTAATTTGTTGGTTTTTTTTTTTTTTTTAAGAGCAACATTGAAACTATACCTTCAGCTAAATTGAAACTATTCCTTCAGTCAATCTCATCATTGACTCATTTGGTGGAAACAATTTTCTCATCCTAATTGGTGAGATCTGGGTCCTTAGATCAGACAATTTATTTCTGTGTTTTCCTACATTTTGGAGTGCTGGTTAGTTTTTCTTCTCTGGTCTCCTATGACTACATCTGCGATCCTACAAATGGCACACTGATTACAGAAGTCAAAGCAGGTAGAATGGTAGAGACTTCTTGTGAGAAACACAGAGAGCGAGGACAGCGTCTTTCTCATTTCCCAGTTATTCATTCAACAATCACCAAGTACCTGCTAGGTTGCTGGTGCTGTGCAGGAGCCAAAAGAAAGCTCAGAGAGATATCATCTGTACCTTCAAGGGACTTGCCAGTTGTGGGGACGGTGGTTAATAACACCAATAGCCAATTTTTTAATGAAGAAGTTCAGTTGCTCCAGAAGCACTGGGGCGGAATGACCAATTCAGCCTGCTGGGAGAGCTGGGAAGGCCTCACAGAGGAGGTGATGTTAGACTGAACCACAAACACGAGAAAGAAAAGAGATGAAGGGCCTTCCAGGCAGATGAATGATTACTTCAGAGGAAGGTCAGGCCATAGAAAGGTATAAAGCTTTAAGGGGTTCAGAGAAGGGAAACATAGCATTTCATAAAGGGGACAAAAGAGACACTTCAAGGAAGAAGTGGTATTTAAAATGGGCCATGACGTTTCAGAAGGCACGGAGGGGGCTACCGAGAGCATTTCCAGTAGCGGGAATAGCATGAACAATGGTGTGGAAGTGGGAAAGTTCACGAGGGCGTTTAGGGAACATGGAGAGCTCAAGTATGCTTAGAATGTAGGCTGGGTGTAGTTAAGACTGGAAAGGTCAGGTGCAGTTGGATGATGGAGAGCGCACAGTGGTTTTTTTTTTTTTTTTTTTTTTCCAGTACTTGGGCCTCTCACTGTTGTGGCCTCTCCCGTTGCGGAGCACAGGCTCCGGATGTGCAGGCTCAGCGGCCATGGCTCACGGGCCCAGCCGCTCCGCGGCATGTGGGATCTTCCCGGACCGGGGCACGAACCCATGTACCCTGCATCGGCAGGCAGACTCTCAACCACTGCGCCACCAGGGAAGCCCGAGAGCTCCCAGTGTTGATGAGAGGGCTGGGGCCTAATTCTGTTATATGGTAGGAGTCACCAAAAGTTTGATTTGGGGAGATGAAAGCCCATTCAGTTTAATTCCACCAATATTTTCTGAGCTTTTGCTCTGAACCAGGTATTTTGATAGGACCTAAAGACACGACATGAATCAGGCATGTTTCCTGACCTCTTGAATCTCCCATTAAACTATATCTATGTATGTCTATACCTGCTCTTACACCTGTGACTATATCTCCATCCATCTCAGTCTGCGTCTGTAACCAGATCTATAGCTATGGAGAGATTAACCCGATGGTGGTGTGTAGAATGGTTTGAAGCAGAGGAGGTGAGATGGGGGTGGTGAGTAAGCATCAGACATTCAAGTGAGAAGGCCCTGCACTAGTCCGGAACATGAGGACGGTGCAGCGTAGCAAGAAGAGCTCTGTCTTCAGAGCCCAAGGAACTTGGAGTTGAATCCTGGCTATATTGTGAACTCTCATTCAGAATTTCTCCAAGTAACTTCCTCAGCCTCATTCTTTTCATCTATAAAACAAGATCATGACATTTACCTTTGAGGAGGGATGAGAAGATTAAAGATGATGTAGTGAGCACGTGGCACCGGCTAGCATCAGGGGTTGGCAGTGATGGTATCTGTGGTTGAGAGGCTGCAGTGGCTTTGGAGCGCGACTTCTACTCAGAAAGAAGTGGATATGTTATCCCGGGAATGGAGGCAGATTTGGTGGCTCCCGGCAGGGAGTAACGATGTGGCTTTGACTCAGCCCACCCTTGGACCTCTATGTTCACCTTCCCAGGTAAGGAGCACAGATACTCCTTGCTTGGCTGGCAGAGCCAGGCTCAGCTGGGGAGGCCCTTTCGCGGGCTGCTCTTCCCATGTCCCCAGTGAACCCACTGACTCCAGAGCCTCTGTGAGGCTCTGGCAGTGAACGGGGCTGCAGGTCGCTCCATCTCCAGCAAACATTTACAGTGGCTCAGTGCCTCTTGCTTCTGCTCTGACACACAGGAAACTGAGAGCCGGGCCTGCGAGTGGTAGCCAAGAGCATGTGCTGCCAGCATGGCAGGAAGGAGCTGCAGAGGCCCCGAGCAAGGGTGAGGGTTGCTTCTAGCTGCGGGGAGTCTCCTCCGCTGTCAGCCTCTCAGCTGCGGCGGCAGCTTCTCCCGGGAGTTCAACTGAAGTCTTGAAGGAGCGGGACTGTCTCTCGGTTCCTGGCTGATGTCAGGTGGCTTCCAGGGGTGACAGTGCCCCTGTGAACCAGGGGGAAGCTGCGACAGAGTGAGGAAACATGGCAGGATATTTCCAAAGGCAGATCCTCCTGGGGGTTCTTGTGTGTCCGGGACTGAGGCTCACCTCTGTGATCATTAGCATTTGTTAGCAGTTGGGTGCTAGTAGAGGTTGAACAGTCAGCTCTCTGGAGGTAGAAAGGAGAGAGGCAGGGAGGGAGGAAGGAAGGAAGGAAGGAAGGAAGGAAGGGGGAGAGGGGTGAGAGAGAGGGAAGGAGGGAGGGAGGGAAGAAAAGGAAAGCCCTTTTCCAAGGTATAGAACCTTCCACCACAGGAAGTGTTAAGGTATCAACAGGATCCCGCTGAAGGTAAAGTTGAAAAAAGATGCTCGGTAGCTCATCATTATGTGGTATTTTCACCATTGATACATGAGATACAAATAACCTCAAAAGCAGAGAGAAATAGTAATCAGGAAGTGAGGAATTTTGAGTACTTACTATCTTTGTTCTTAATATAATTGATTTCCTTATAATTTTATATAATTTAATATTTAATAATGGCTCAGTTTAACAACTGGCTCACAAAATTCCTGATTTTTTTTTTTTTAAAGAGCTTCTCTGTTCCACCTTCTCTGGGGAATAACTCTCCAGTCTCATGCTTTCATTTGAGAAGAAACATTGCCTGCCTGATGGGTGTATTGTAGGGGATCTGGGGATTGGATTTTTTTTTTTAATTTATTGAGGTAAAATTCACGTAACGTAAAATGAGCCATTTTAAAGTGAACAATTCAGTGACATTTAGTACGTTCACAAGGTTGCGCGACCACGACCTCTATCTAGTCCCAAAACATTTCAGTCACGCCAAAATAAAACCCTCGTATTTGTTTCCTTGGGCTGCCGTCACAAAGTATCAGGAGTCTTAAACAACAAAAAGTTACTTTCTCAAGGTTCTGGAAGCTAGAAGTCTGAGATGAAGGTGTCAGCAGGCTTGGTTTCTGCTGAGGGCTGTGAGGGAAGAGTCCGCTCCAGGCCTCTCTCCTTAGCTGTAAACGGCCGTGTTCTTCCTGTGTCTTCTCATATGCTCTTTCCCTCTGTCCCTATCTGTGTCCAAATTTCCTTTTCCCGTAATGACACCTGGCATATCGGATTAGGGTCCGCCTTAATAACCTCATTTTAACTTAATTACCTCTTTATAGACCCTTTCTCCAAATACAGTTACATTCTGCCCTACTGGAGGCTCGGACTTCAATATATGAATTTGAGGGGGGTCACAATTCACCCCGTAACAACTCTATGCCCATTATGCAGTTTCTCTCTGTACCATGCCCTGCCCCTCCCAACCCCCAGGCCCTGGCGACCAATAATCTGCATTCTGTCTCTCAAATTTAACGTATTCTGAATATTTCATATAAATGAAATCATATAATATGTGACCTTTTATGTCTGGCTTCTTTCACTCAGTGTAACGTTCTCATTTCCATGGGAGTGTGGGGCTCACAGGAACATCATTACTCATATGTATTCTGGTTTTAAAAAAATGAGAACCAGTGGTCTAAAAAGCTACCAAGAACAACTGCTCCAAAGTTCAGGGATTCTCTTGGCGTCCACAAAACTGACCGATATTTGGCAGATAACCTTGCCTCCTTTTTATGAAACTAGAGGCAAGAAGACTGGTCAAGAGATCACCGAAATAGCTGAGGCAAGACAGTTTGAAGGCATGGACTAGGGAAAGGACAGCGCGAACGAAGAGAAGATTGATCAGTGATCAGAAGATGCAAATCATTCCCCGAAGCTTAAGTATTACATATTTGAAGGTATAGGAAAGTATAAAGACAATTAAGTATCACTTGTGATGTTACAACTCAGTGATAAATACTGTAAACATTTTGACATACCTATGTTTTTTTGACATACCTATGTTTTTATCAAAGAAAAACAAATACAAACAAAAGTGCACAAGTGATGTAATTTTAGAAAGTGAACATACTCATGTATCCACCATCCAGATCGTGATGTGTAACATTGCCAGTACCCTAGAACCCTCACCCATGCCTCTCCTACCAAAGGTAATAATTACTAGGTGTGGCCTATTTTTGAGCTTTCTATAAAGAGAATCATTTTATGTTGTTTTTCCTTTTCTGGCATTTTTCCCTTACATTCCGTGAAGTTGATCTATGTAGTTATGTGAAATATTTGTGCTTTCATTTTCCTCCTGTTGTATAAATACACCACAGATCATTAACCGATCTCATGATTGATGGGCATTTGGGATATTATAGGATTCTTGCCAGAAACATTCTTGTTTTTGTCTTTTGTGCTCGTGTGTACACCACATACTGACACATCTGTACCTGGTAGGATAAGTCCACCTGAGTTTTTCTCCTTGTGTTGAGTACACATCTAGGGGTGGCATTGCTGGTCATAAAGTTTGTATGTTCAGGGTTGGGAAATCCCTGTCAAAGAGTTTTCCACAGCCGTTGTACCACTTTACACTCTTACCGACAGTATATGAGGGTTCAGGTTATTCTACATCCTCACTAATAGTTGGTAATGTCAGTTAACTTCACCATGCTGGTTGATCAGTGGTACAGAATTGGACTTTGTTTCCATTTCCCTTATGATTTATGATGGTGAGTTTTTCATATGCTTGTTCACCATTTGAGATCTTCTTTTGAGAAGTTCCTGATTGTCTTTTTTTTTTTAAATAGGGTCCTTTCTTTTTCTTATTTGGTAAAAATTCTTTATATATTCTAGATATGAGTCCTTTATCATAGGTATATGACAAGATTTACATATCATATATATTGAGATTGATGTAAATATGTTTCCCATTCTGAAACTTGTCTTTTCATGAGCAGAAGTTACAAATTGTACTATAGTCCAATTTATCAATTTTTTCTTTTATGTGTCCAGTTTTAAAAATTTACCTATCCCATGAAAATAGTCTACATTATTGTCTAAAAGGTTTATTGCTTCAGCTTTCATATTAAGCCTGTGATCTGTCTAGAATTGATCATTATGGTACAAGGTGGAAGTCAAGTTTCGTTATCCTTATGAATGTCCAGTTGATCCAGCACCATTTACGGAGCAGATCGTATTTTTTCCTAGGCTATGGTACCTTTGTGTCATAGATCAAGAGACTGTATATGTGTGGTACTGATTCTAAACTTTTTACTCTATTCCCTTCATCTATCTTTCTACCCTTAATACTAATAATATATTGTCTTATAGCTCTATAAGGAAGTCTTGATATCTAGTAGAATAAATCCTTTGAAGTTTTTCTTCAAGATTATTTTTGCTAGTCCCAGCTATCTCCATTTCCAATGAAACTTTAGACTATTTTGTCAATTTCTTCAAGACTTGCTGGGACTTCACTAAAAACTAGTTTGTTTTTTGCTTTAAAACTCATGAGCACGTTTTGAATTTTAGCAAATGTTTCTTATGCATTATATTGAGATAATGATATGGTTATTATCCTGACAGTGAACTGTACATATTGGTGTTTGAAAATTATACCGGGGGCTTCCCTGGTGGCGCAGTGGTTGAGAGTCCGCCTGCCGATGCAGGGAACACGCGTTCGTGCCCCGGTCCGGGAAGATCCAACATGCCGCGGAGTGGCTGGGCCCGTGAGCCGTGGCCGCTGAGCTTGCGCGTCTGGAGCCTGTGCTCTGCAAGGGGAGAGGCCACAACAGTGAGAGGCCCACGTACCGCAAAAAAAAAAAAAAAAATTATACCGACCTTCCATTCCTGAAACAAACCCAGTTTGATCATGATGCACTAGTCTTTATATATAAATTTGCTAATCTTTTGTTCGGTGTTTTTGCATATATGCTCATAAGAGAAATAGGCCTGTAATTTTACTTTCTTAAAGTGTTTTTATCAGATTTTGTGTCAGAATTATGCTGGACTCATAATGACTTGGAAGTATTTCCTCTATTTTCTAGTCTCTGAATTTTTAAAATATAAGATTGTGTTCTTCCTTAAATATTTGTAAAAATACACAAATGAAGTCACTTGGGTCTGGAGAAGTCCCTATAGGAAGGACTTTTTTACACATTCAATTTTTTAATAGACGTATAGGCTATTCAGTTTTTTTAAAAATTGTATTGGAATATAGTTGATTTACAATGTTGTGTTAGTTTCAGGTGTACGGCAAAGTGAATCAGTTATACATATACATATATCCACTCTCTTTTTTTTTTTTTTTAGATACTTTTCCCATATAGGCCATTACAAGGTTTTGAGTAGAGTTCCCTGTGCTATACAGCAGGTTCTTATTAGTTACCTATTTTACATATAGCAGTGTGTATATGTCAATCCCAATCTCCCAATTTATCTCCTCCCTCTCCCCAACTGGTTAAAAAACACTTTTCTTTATGCATATCCAATGGTTTTAGTTGGAATTGTTTCCCTGCCCATGTTGAAGAGTTTTCTCTTGCTAAGGAAATTATCCCATTTACAGTTATATTCATAATTGTGCTGTTTTGTCTTACTTCTGTTATCTTGATTTATATTTTATATTCTAATAATTTTTTTCTATACTATGCATATATGTAGAATATCTTTTACTCTATTTTTATCTAATAATTTAGAAGTTTTAGAGCAAAATTCACATGACACTTCTGAAATTTCTGTCTGGGATTGGGCCATTCTGGGTTATGTTCACAGATTGCTGGGGTGTAAGTTCACTTCTCTAATGTTAGGGATACTTACATAGAAACACTTGAACATCTGTGTCCATTTTTAAAAATTACTTTTGATGACTGAAGCTATATTATCTAATTTTCAAAGTCAAAAATAAAATAGTATTTCTTAAATTTCTACTCTCTCAAATAAGGAAATTAACACACTTTAACTTCTCCCTCCCCCCTACCATATTTTTTCAGTTTAATTGATATAACCTAGAATTTTGGACCCAGATTATTATTCTAATTCAGATATGATTTTTAACAATTATTCAAAGTTTCTAATTCTTATTTACTATGCAAACACTTTATGGTACCTTTATGGTTAAAGTTAGACAATACAGATAAACATCCTTAATTTCTATTTTTTAAAAATATAAAGAAGGGGTAATAATTTTGTCATACTGGTGTGAGATAGGAATCAAGTTTAAATGTTTTCCCATTTAGTTAGTTTATAGAACATTGATCAATTTGGGTCATCATCTTTATCATGTATATTTTATATGTGCTTTCCTTTGCCTAAATATTATATTGCACTATATCACAGTAAAGTTAACTAAATAATACTAAATGATACTAAAACTAGGTTCCTGTGAGCCTCTGGTCACAACATTTTCATCAGCTGATCAATACATAACCTTGCTTTATGTGTATTTCTGTTTAAAGGCATACACACACACTTTTCACACACACACACACACACACACACACACACACACTTGTGCTGGGGAACACCAGACAGCACCTCAACACTACACTTGGGGGCCATTTTAAACGGTGAACTCACCAACAAAAAGCACACAGAAAAATGAAAATGTGGCACTAAATGTACTGCAAAAGGACACATTTACATTATAAGAACTGAAAAAAGAAGGCAGAGCGTTGCCTTGTTTGACCGCAGCTGGGGACATGCAAGTCAGACGACTCAAATTTTTTGCCACCCTCTGAGTGACTGTGAAAAGCACTGTGAGTATTAATTTGGGGGTTACTAATAATTTTAGTGAGCAGGGGAATTTGTAAATAGAGGATCTGCAAATAATGAGGGTTGACTGTGTGTGTCTGTATATATATGATATATATATATATACACATATATATAAACTATTGGTAGGCTTGTCATGCTAAAATAATTCTTGGCTATTTTTGAGGGTTTATTTTCAGAAATATTCTTCTCTGACTCATCTCAGTTTTTTTACTCAGCGTTTTTTTGTTTTTTTTTTTAATGTTTCTCTTCTTTCACTTTACATGTACACTCAGACTAATCATCTCACTTTGGTTTGTGTCCATCTCTTCCCTAGGGTATATGTTTACTTTTCCCAGCTATTAGGAATCTTTGGCATGGATGGGTCTAGAGATCAGGAATAATGGCTTGCCTTTGGTTCCCCTTCTGCCTTTTTGTATGGGTACAGTCCTTCCCCATGTATCACTGGTGGGCAAGTTGATGGGCATGATTCCCTATCTGTTTCTCAGTTATTAACAGTTTTTCACCTATTGCAATGATTCCCAACTATAGCCATTAGACCAATGCACACTTGAGATGAAGTGTTCACTGGCCTACTGTGAATGGAGAAAAATGCCAGCATTGTATTGAGAATAAATTTACTTAAGGGACAATTCTTGATTTGAAATTATTTTTCCATGCTTTGGGAATTAAACTCCTTTTGTTCTTATTTTTTTAATGTTTTTACTTATAAAATAAAGCAAATTGCAACCCAATATGATTCAAAAAATTTTATTTGACATTTTATTAATGTATGAAATCCAGAAGTCCAGACACAGTACACTCTGTTCTAGCAGTGTTATCTTTTCCTTCCCCAACCATCGTCCTCCTTGCAAAGATAGATGGATTGGTAGATATAATAGGTCCTGGCATATTATTATTGTTACTATCTAAACACTTGATGTATATGAACTTATTTAATCTAAGTAATACCTCTGCTAAGTAGGTAGGTACTATTATTATCCCCATTTTACAGATGGAAGAATTAAGGCACAGAGGGACTCAGTTTGTGGCGGATTCAGGATTTGAACATGGGTGGTTTAGTTTGAGGCCACTCTCCTAAGCACCACACTGAGTTCCCTCTCTACCTGCTTCACACCTAGACCATGGTTCCCACCTGCATTGTTGGGCTCTTCCTGTTCCCACTTCTGACTTTAGTGCTTTACTTGTAGGGATTGCATTTCCCGGCACGCAGTGCTGCTATCACTCCTGCCCACCTCTCCTTTCCTGCCCTGTTCCTGCCACATTCCTGCTTCCTTGGATGAACAGGGATGGCCAAGACTGGAGGTTGAAGGAACACAGAGGAAGAAATATAACGTGCCTGATTCTTAGTACAGAGGAAAGAGAAGCTATTTCCTGTTTTGCTGGAGATTCTGACTTTCTCATTCCAGATAAGACTATTTGGAGACACAAAGTATCTTCCTACTTTTAGACTTTTTTTTTTCTTTTTTTTTGCTAAAAGCAATCTGGTCTGTGCCATACACTTAAACCTGGATATGTTTTCCTTACTCCATCTCTTTGTGTCTTACACATTCAATATCTTTCGTATTTTGAGACATTATTCCTCAGCTTCAGCTTTTAAGGCTGTTTGGAGTTTCGTTTTTGTTTTTTGTCTTTACGAGTATATTGGCAGAAGCTATGTTAGTCACCATTTTAAATTCCAAGCAGGTTCTCCCTAACTAACTTTTTTTCTGTTTGCTTTAGTAATGTTTTTCCAAAAGTAAGTTCTTCTGAAGCTTGACTGGTATGTTTTCCTCCTTTTATTTTGCAGCATCTTTTCACTGCTTTCATTTTGGTTCTCTCTCTGTTCAGTCAAGTAGAAAGAGGACACATTGTACACAAGACTTATGTTTTCTCATAAACAGGATGGGTGGGTCCTTCCTGATTTTCCCTTATCTATTTTTCCCTTCATCGCTTGACTTTTCGAAACCCTGTCTCAGATCCTTGACTAGAGGGCTGGCTATTTTTCTAGTTCTCTGTATGGCTTCCTGAGCAGGGGAGGTGGGGAGGTGGGGAGGTGGGGATGTTGGCCTGGGCCGCCCCTTAGGGGACTCGTCTCTGTGTTTGATGCTTCTGCCACACCCACGACTCAATGTTTGTCTCCCTCTCTTAGCCGTTACAGAGGCACATGTGCTGGTCCTGCCTCCTGCTTTGTGCCATTGCGCATGACCATGAGGAAGCCTCACTATCTTACTGTTCTCCTTGGTAGCACCTCTGCAAACCCACTGTGGAATGCAGTCAGTCTGCAGCTGTAGACGAGGCTCCTGGTGCAGTGTTTCCTTGCTATGCTATCGCCTGACTGTGCCCTCAAGCCTCCTCCCTCTAATCCAGAGAGCTTCGGCCAGACTTTCCCATTGAGCCTCGTAACTTCCCTTGCTCTGGCCCAGCTCTACTCTTCCGGTGAGAAATCCCTCGAAGGTTGAGGCATATAGCCAATAACGTTACTAAGTTCTCAGAGCCAGTGCAGAATTGTTGGTATTTTTATATTCCTTTGGTCATGTCAATGGGATTTGGAAAGGGCCTTTCAGAGACCTGTGCCCAAATCACCATCTTCCATTGACATCTTTAATATTTATTTTCTGGGGGGCGGGATTGTGCCAGGTACTTTCTCACTTATGTGGTCTTATTTAGTCCACCAGATATCCCTTTAAGGTGTTTTATCATCAACCCCATTTTGCAGACAATTAAAGTGAGGTTCAGAAGGGCATGTTAATCTGTTTGTACAGCTATTTAGAACTGAACCCAGTAGGAAGTAGAGCCCACTTTGTCTGATACAGTGGGATGCTTTATTACCACCCTGCTTTGCCTCCAGTTAATTACCATGCTTAGGAGAGGCACGCAGAGGCACAAGTACAGTCTTTGACCGCATGTGGTCTTGTTACTTTCTTGCTGTGTGACCTTGGGCCAGTTATTCAAGTTTCTGCTTCAGTAAAATGGGAATAATAACATATGCCCTTTTAGAATTGGGAGAGGCAGTGCATGTTAGGGCCTTCAAACTCAGATGCCTTTAGGAACATGGCAGGTGGCATAAATATGTGAGGTGGCCTCATGTAAGATGATCAGGATTGATGCGGGACTGTGAACCCTGAAGAGGGCCTATTCTGAAGACATCAGAGTCTATTTGTTAAAAGTCATTAGGCTGACTGTATGGCCACCAGAGAGGTTAAAATGAAAAAGAGAAAAATGTCAAAGATGGGGGGAAATTGAAATTCTCATAGATGGCTGGTGGGAATGTAAATTGTATAAACTCTTTGGAAAACCACTTTGGAAAACACACGCATTCTTTGACCCAGCATTTCAACTCGTTGAGTGCACACACAAACCAAATGAGTACAGATGCCCACCAAAATTCTCTATGTTCCAGAATGTGCAAAATAGCTCTATTAATAATAGCCCCAAAGTGGAAACTACTGTCACTATGACAGTGGATCAATACATTCTGGAATGTTAGCACAATGGAATAATACAGAGCAATGAGAATGAAGAAACTACAACTATAGGCGACAGTACGGACACATCTTATGATCATAAGGTTAAGCAACAGAAGCTACACAAGGAAGAATACATATTGTATGATTTCAAAGTTTGAAAAGTAGGAAAAATGAATCCATGCTGTAGGAACCAGGATAGTATTTAGTGACTGGAAAGGAGGTTTTTGTTTATTTGTTTTGCAGTACGCGGGCCTCTCACTGTTGTGGCCTCTCTCGTTGCGGAGCACAAGCTCAGGACGCACAGGCTCAGTGGCCATGGTTCACGGGCCCAGACGCTCCGCGGCATGTGGGATCTTCCCAGACTGGGGCACGAACCCATGTCCCCTGCATCGGCAGGCGGACTCTCAACCACTGCGCCACCAGGGAAGCCCTGGAAAGGAGTTTGAGAGGGGTTTCTGGGGTACTTCTGCTGTTCTGCTTCCTGATCTTTTTACTGCTGTTCATTTTATGAAAATCACTGAGCTCCACTCTCTGGATCTATTGTTTGTGTGAAAATATATATATTCTTTAAGCCACTTCTATTCTGAAAGAAGCTTTACTGATATAAGATCTATTGAAGGGTTTCAATCAAAAGGTGAATATGACCAGGCTAAGGTATAACGTGTGTTTTGAATGTGAGAGTGAGAGGCAGGGGACAGGGAGACCAGTAAGGAAGCTTGTAAGAATCAGAGTGAAAGTAACAGAGAGCTGAACCCACACACTGAAAACCTACTAAACCAGTGATCTGAAAGCAGCAGTTATTCTCATATCATCTGTAACATTTTTACTCAATACTATTTTCTTTAAATAGCTTCCTTTTCAAATAAAGGGGATTGTCCATCAGAATTTTTAGGTGCTAGTTATTTTTTCAAATACACATTAAATAAGTAAGAGATTGTCTCCATTTTAGATTATGACAAACTAGCTTTTATGGACTGATTCTCCCGTTGAAAATAACTAGTAACCTGGATAAAAATATTTCAAATCAGCCCTTGAAGGTCCAGGATCCTAAAGAAAAGAGGAACATGGAGACATTCTCTGATGATTTTCCCCTTGAGGGACATACCAATCCACAGGTGGCAGGTGTGAGAGTGAGAAGCCGATCAGAACTTTCCACAGTCTCTCAGGCTGAGGAGACAGACAGTGTAAGTTTGGGGCCTCGCAAACAATGTGGATTTTCAGCTGGGACTGCTGAAGGGCTAGAGGCATAAGAGTAAACCAGAAATAAATCCACCCTCTCAATGACTGAAACCATCAAATCAGCTTAATGTCTGATTGCAGTAAAGTGCATTCCCCGTAGCCTACCTAATATTAGTTTAGACACTTATTATTCCTTTTCCTGGATCCCTGCAGCTCTGCTTTCTCCAGAGGCAGAAGTGTGGTGAGAAAAATAACCACAGTGATACCTACCGTTTATTAAGCATTTGCTATGTATCATTCTTACTCCTACACTGTGAAAGAGGGAACATTATAATCCCAATTATCTATTAAGAAAACTGAGTCTCAGAGTTAAGTAACTTGCCCAAGGTCACAGAACTAGTAAATGATAGAAATCAGATGTGACTCATTTGTGTCTGTAGAGCCTGTGTGCGTTCATTGTGCCCGCAATCTTTTGTTAGTTTCTAGCTGGCCTTATGTATACCACGGGCAGTGCTGCCTTAGTGACAGTGCAGTGGTACCTGGGTCTCATGGACATTGCATGTGCCCAGCTGGCAGGTCCAAGAGGTTCCTCTTTTAGGCAACAAAAGTCAAACGTAAGTTCCTGGGACTGGGTCATAATTCCAAGCTCCCCCACCCTCCGACTATTGGTCCAGGTTCTTTATGAAGTTTCTTGGTACCTGGAGCTTTACCTCATCCCACTTCCATCAGTTGTTTCCTCCTACTGTGGGGCTATGTTGCCAGCAATCTTTACATACAACCTGACCTTTCCCTGCTTTTCAATAGACTGCTATCTTTCCTGAGTCCGTCCTGTTAATTTTTATGACATTTATTTCAATAAAATGTAGTTCATCTGATTCCATTATTCAGACTAAGCTCTAGGCCAATGATAGCAAACTGTTTTTACTTCTGATGTTCTCTCCAGTCAGTTGATAGCGGCTGCCTGGAGCACGATGGCAGCAGGACTGTGGGGCACACTCACATGGAGAGGTAGAGCGTGCCTGGCTTGATGAATGATGTCTGCTGTGAGCACTGGTTGTGAGGGAGGGAGAGTGTTCGCTTTACACCACGTGTTGGTCTCTATTACTGTATGCTCTGGCCACTGTTCACCTTCCCAATGACCCCGATTTTGTTTCTAGAAGAATGAGCTGAGTTTTTATTTTGAAATTCCCTTCTAGTGCAGTTCCATAAGGAAGGATGCCCCACTGGTCACGTTGAGTTCCTTTTAAACTCGTTTCAGGTGATGTGTATAAAGGTTCAGCTGCTTGCTAGGAAATATCAGAGCAGAGACATAAACCTAGGCTCCTAGGAGCAAATTCTCCAATCTTTCTGCTGTCCTCAGATGTCTCTCCATAGGCCTTTCTACAGCTGATTATGGTTTATGAACCAAGAATTTATACACTCGAGCTGATAAGATTTTTTTTTTCTGAGCTGTGACTATTTTTACATGAGAAGCCTAGCAAGCTTATAAAAAAGAAATCACATTTAGTTACACATTTAATGAATCACCTTCTTTATTGAAAAGAATCAGGTTACATGGAATCAGGATGGTCCCTGAACACCAAGACCATATCTTTTGCATAAAAAAGAAATGTGTGAAAGAGGAGAACTGACTTACGTCACTCACTGGGCAGTGGTTGTGGGCACCTTGGAGCAGGTTTTTCTTCTTTTTTACCTTCGAGGTGCTTCTATACCTGTCTCCCTTTTTGCCTTTAAGTCCCTCTCTAACAAATTCCCCCATCCCTTTGGTTTTACTTTCTCTGCAACATCTATTATTTGCTGTCTCTCAGTGAACAGTTTCAGTCAAATTAACCAGTTCTAGTCCCAGAATTTCCAGAAGAGTAGCTTCGTGTCTATAAACTGATTTCTACCTTTGAGCCAGGAAAATGTAGCTGTTCACTTACCTATATACCACGTGGTTTTATATATGTTAATCCATGGGAAAATGAAGAGGTTTGTGCACAGAGGGTATTATAAGCCAGCTGAAAACGCTGAGACCTTGGAAAGATGGAACTTGAAAGGAAGCAGAGAGGTCATGTAACCTACCCACTCACTTTATTTTTTATTTATTTATTTTTTTACATCTTTACTGGAGTATAATTGCTTTACAATGCTGTGTTAGTTTCTGCTTTATAACAAAGTGAATCAGTTATACATATGTTCCCATATCTCTTCTCTCTTGCGTCTCCCTCCCTCCCACCCTCCCTATCCCACTCCTCTAGGTGGTCACAAAGGAACGAGCTGATCTCCCTGTGCTATGCGGCTGCTTCCCACTAGCTATCTATTTTACGTTTGGTAGTGTATATATGTCCATGCCTCTCTCTCGCTTTGTCACAGCTTACCCTTCCCCCTCCCCATTTCCTCAAGTCCATTCTCTACTAGGTCTATGTCTTTATTCTTGTCTTACCCCTAGGTTATCCATGACATTTTTTTTCTTAAATTCCATATATATGTGTTAGCGTACGGAATTTGTCTTTCTCTTTCTGACATACTTCACTCTGTATGACAGACTCTAGGTCCATCCACCTCATTACAAATAGCTCAATTTCGTTTCTTTTTATGGCTGAGTAATACTCCATTGTATATATGTGCCACATCTTCTTTATCCATTCATCCGATGATGGACACTTAGATTGTTTCCATGTCCTGGCTATTGTAAATAGAGCTCCAATGAATATTTTGGTACATGACTCTTTTTGAATTATGGTTTTCTCAGGGTATATGCCCAGTAGTGGGATTGCTGGGTTATATGGTAGTTCTATTTGTAGGTTTTTAAGGAACCTCCATATTGTTCTCCATAGTGGCTGTTCCATTTACATTCCCACCAGCAGTGCAAGAGTGTTCCCTTTTCTCCACACCCTCTCCAGCATTTATTGTTTCTAGATTTTTTGATGATGGCCATTCTGACTGGTGTGAGATGATGTCTCATTGTAGTTTTGATTTGCATTTCTTTAATGATTAATGATGTTGAACACTCTTTCATGTGTTTGTTGGCAGTCTGTGTATCTTCTTTGGAGAAATGTTTGTTTATGTCTTCTGCCCATTTTCGGATTGGGTTGTTTGTTTTTTTGATATTGAGCTGCATGATCTGCTTGTAAATTTTGGAGATTAATCCTTTGTCAGTTTCTTCATTTGCAAATATTTTCTCCCATTCTGAGGGTTGTCTTTTAGTCTTGTTTATGGTTTCCTTTGCTGTGCAAAAGCTTTGAAGTTTCACTAGGTCCCATTTGTTTATTTTTGTTTTTATTTCCATTTCTCTAGGAGGTGGGTCAAAAATGATCTTGCTGTGATTTATGTCATAGAGTGTTCTGTGTATGTTATCCTCTAAGAGTTTGATAGTTTCTGACCTTACATTTAGGTCTTTAATCCATTTTGAGCTTATTTTTGTGTATGGTATTAGGGAGTGTTCTAATCTTATACTTTTACATGTAGCTGTCCAGTTTTCCCAGCACCACTTATTGAAGAGGCTGTCCTTTCTCCACTGTACATTCCTGACTCCTTTATCAAAGATAAGGTGACCATATGTGTGTGGGTTTATCTCTGGGCTTTCTATCCTGTTCCATTGATCTATATTTCTGTTTTTGTGCCAGTACGATACTGTCTTGATTATTGTAGCTTTGTAGTATAGTCTGAAGTCAGGGAGCCTGATTCCTCCAGCTCCATTTTTCGTTCTCAAGATTGCTTTGGCTATTCGGGGTCTTTTGTGTTTCCATACAAATTGTGAAATTTTTTGTTCTAGTTCAGTGAAAAATGCCAGTGGTAGTTTGATAGGGATTTCATTGAATCTGCAGATTGCTTTGGGTAGTAGAGTCATTTTCACCATGTTGATTCTTCCAATCCAAGAACATGGTATATCTCTCCATCTATTTGTATCATCTTTAATTTCTTTCATCAGTGTCTTATAATTTTCTGCATACGGGTCTTTGTCTCCTTAGGTAGGTTTATTCCTAGATATTTTATTCTTTTTGTTGCAATGGTAAATGGGAGTGTTTTCTTGATTTCACTTTCAGATTTTTCATCATTAGTGTGTAGGAATGCAGGAGATTTCTGTGCATTAATTTTGTATCCTGCTACTTAACCAAATTCATTGATTAACTCTAGTAGTTTTCTGGTAGCATCTTTAGGATTCTCTATGTATAGTATCATGTCATCTGGAAACAGTGACTGCTTGACTTCTTCTTCTCCGATTTGGATTCCTTTATTTCCTTTTCTTCTCTGATTGTTGTGGCTAAAACATCCAAAACTGTGTTGAATAAGAGTGGTGAGAGTGGGCAACCTTGTCTTGTTCCTGATCTTAGTGGAAATGGTTTCAGTTTCACCATTGAGGATGATGTTGGCTTGGGTTTGTCATATATGGCCTTTATTATGTTGAGGAAAGTTACCTCTATGCCTCCTTTCTGCAGGGCTCTTATCATAAATGGGTGTTGAATTTTGTCGAAAGCTTTCTCTGCATCTATTGAGATGATCATATGGTTTTTCTCCTTCAATTTGTTAATATGGTGTGTCATACAGATTGATTAGCGTATATTGAAGAATCATTGCATTCCTGGAATAAACCCCACTTGATCACAGTGTATGATCCTTTTAATGTGCTGTTGGATTCTGTGTGCTAGTATTTTGTTGAGGATTTTTGCATTTATGTTCATCAGTGATATTGGCCTGTAGTTTTCTTTCTTTGTGACATCCTTGTCTGGTTTTGGTATCAGGGTGATGGTGGCCTCGTAGAATGAGTTTGGGAATGTTCCTCCCTCTGCTATATTTTGGAAGAGTTTGAGAAGGATACGTGTTAGCTCTTCTCTAAATGTTTGATAGAATTCGCCTGTGCAGCCATCTGGTTCTGGGCTTTTGTTTGTTGGAAGATTTTTAATCACAGTTTCAATTTCAGTGCTTGTGATTGGTCTGTTCATATTTTCTATTTCTTCCCGATTCAGTCTTTGCAGGTTGTGCGTTTCTATGAATTTGTCCATTTCTTCCAGGTTGTCCATTTTATTGGCATAGAGTTGCTTGTAGTAATCTCTCATGATCTTTTGTATTTCTGCAGTGTCAGTTGTTACTTCTCCTTTCTCTTTTCTAATTCTGTTGATTTGAGTCTTCTCCCTTATTTTCTTGATGAGTCGGGCTAATGGTTTATCAATTTTGTTTATTTTCTCAAAGAACCAGCTTTTAGTTTTATTGACCTTTGCTATTGTTTCCTTCATTTCTTTTTCATTTATTTCTGATCTGATTTTTATGATTTCTTTCCTTCTGCTAACTTTGGGGGTTTTTTGTTCTTCTTTCTCTAATTTCTTTAGGTGCAAGGTTAGGTTGTTTATTCGAGATGTTTCCTGTTTCTTAAGGTAGGATTTTATTGCTATAAACTTCCCTCTTAGAACTGCTTTTGCTGCATCCCATAGGTCTTGAGTCATCGTGTCTCCATTGTCATTTGTTTCTAGGTATTTTTTGATTTCCTCTTTGATTTCTTCAGTGATCACTTCGTTATTAAGTAGTGTATTGTTTAGCCTCCATGTGTTTGTATTTTTTACAGATCTTTTCCTGTAATTGATATCGAGTCTCATAGCGTTGTGGTTGGAAAAGATACTTGATACAATTTCAATTTTCTTAAATTTACCAAGGCTTGATTTGTGACCCAAGATATGATCTATCCTGGAGAATGTTCCATGAGCACTTGAGAAAAATGTGTATTCTGTTGTTTTTAGATGGAATGTCCTATAAATATCAATTAAGTCCCTCTTGTTTAATGTATCATTTAAAGCTTGTGTTTCCTTTTTTATTTTCATTTTGGATGATCTGTCCATTGTTGAAAGTGGGGTGTTAAAGTCCCCTACTATGAATGTGTGACTGTTGATTCCCCCTTTTATGGCTGTTAGTATTTGCCTTATGTATTGAGGTGTTCCTATGTTGGGTGCATAAATATTTACAATTGTTATATCTTCTTCTTGAATCGATCCTTTGATCATTATGTAGTGCCCTTCTTTGTCTCTTCTAATAGTCCTTATTTTAAAGTCTATTTTGTCTGATATGAGAATTGCTACTCCAGCTTTCTTTTGGTTTCCATTTGCATGGAATATCTTTTTCCATCCCCTTACTTTCAGTCTGTATGTGTCTCTAGGTCTGAAGTGGGTCTCTTGTAGACAGCATATATATGGGCCTTGTTTTTGCATCCATTTAGCCAATCTGTGCCTTTTGGGGGGAGCATTTAGTCCATTTACATTTAAGGTAATTATCGATATGTATGTTCCTATTCCCATTTTCTTAATTGTTTTGGGTTCGTTATTGTATGTCTTCTCCTTCTCTTGTGTTTCTTGCCAAGAGAATTTCCTTTAGCATTTGTAAAGCTGGTTTTGTGGTGCTGAACTCCCTCAGCTTTTGCTTGTCTGTAAAGATTTTAATTTCTCCATCAAATCTGAATGAGATCCTTGCTGGGCAGAGTAATCTTGGTTGCAGGTTTTTCTCCTTCATCACTTTTAATATGTCCTGCCAGTCCCTTCTGGCTTGCAGATTCTGCTGAAAGATCAGCTGTTACCCTTATGGGGATTCCCTTGTGTGTTATTTGTTGTTTTTCCCTTGCTGCTTTTAATATGTTTTCTTTGTATTTAATTTTTGCCAGTTTGATTAATATGTGTCTTGGCATGTTTCTCCTTGGATTTATACTGTATGGGACTCTCTGTGCTTCCTGGACTTGATTAACTATTTCCTTTCCCTATTAGGGAAGTTTTCACCTATAATCTCTTCAAATATTTTCTCAGTCCCTTTCTTTTTCTCTTCTTCTTCTGGAACCCCTATAATTCGAATGTTGGTGTGTTTAATGTTTTCCCAGAGGTCTCTGAGACTGTCCTCAATTCTTTTCATTCTTTTTTCTTTATTCTGCTCTGCAGTAGTTATTTCCACTATTTTATCTTCCAGGTCACTTATCCGTTCTTCTGCCTCAGTTATCCTATTAATCCCATCTAGAGCATTTTAATTTCATTTATTGTGTTGTTCATCGTTGCTTGTTTGCTCTTTAGTTCTTCTAGGTCCTTGTTAAATGTTTCTTGCATTTTCTCTATTCTATTTCCAAGATTTTGGATCATCTTTACTATCATTATTCTGAATTCTTTTTCAGGTAGACTGCCTATTTCATCTTCATTTGTTACGTCTGGTGGGTTTTTATCTTGCTCCTTCATCTGCTGTGTGTTTTTCTGTCTTCTCATTTTGCTTATCTTACTGTGTTTGGGGTCACCTTTTTGCAGGCTGCATGTTCGTAGTTCCCGTTGTTTTTGGTGTCTGTCCCCAGTGACTAATGTTGGTTCAGTGGCTTGTGTTGGCTTCCTGGTGGAGGGGACTAGTGCCTGTGTTCTGGTGGATGAGACTGGATCTTGTTTTTCTTGTGGGCAGGTCCACGTCTGGTGGTGTGTTCTGGGGCGTCTGTGGACTTACTATGATTTTAGGCAGCCTCTCTGCTACTGGGTGGGGTTGTGTTCCTGTCTTGCTAGGTGTTTGGCATAGGGTGTCCCGCACTGTAGCTTGCTGGTCATTGAATGAAGCTGGGTGCTGGTGTTGAGATGGAGATCTCTGGGAGATTTTCGCCATTTGATATTATGTGGAGCTGGGAGGTCTCTTGTGGACCAATGTCCTGAAGTTGGCTCTCCCACCTCAGAGGCACAGCACTGACTCCTGGCTGCAGCATAAAGAGCCTTTCATCCACATGGCACAGAATAAAAGGGAGAAAAAATAGAAAGAAGGAAAGAAGGAAGGAAAGAAAGAATGAATGCAAGAAAGGAGGGAGCGGGGAGGGAGGGAGGAAGGAAGGAAAGAAGATAAAATAAGATAAAATAAAGTTATTAAAATAAAAAATAATTATTAAGAAAAAAAATTTTTTTAAAAGAAAAAAAATACAGACGGATGGAACCCTAGGACAAATGGTGAAAGCAAAGCTATACAGACAAAATCTCATACAGAAGCATACACATACACACTCACAAAAAGAGGAAAAGGAGAAAAAATGATAAATCTTGCTCTCAAAGTCCAACTTCTCAATTTGGGATGATTCGTTGTCTATTCAGGTATTCCACAGATGCAGGGTACGTCAAGTTGATTGTGGAGCTTCAATCCACTGCTTCTGATGCTGCTGGGAGGGATTTCCCTTTCTCTTCTTTGTTCGCACAGCTCCCGGGTCTCAGCCTTGGATTTGGCCCCACCTCAGCGTGTAGGTCGCCAGAGGGCATCAGTTCTTCGCTCAGACAGGACGGGGTTAAAGGAGCAGCTGATTCGGGGACTCTGGCTCACTCAGGCCAGGGGGAGGGAGGGACACGGAGTGCCGGGCAAGCCTGTGGCAGCAGAGGCCAGCGTGACGTTGTACCAGGCTGAGGCACGCCATGTGTTCTCCCAGGGGAGTTGTCCCTGGATCCCGGGACCCTGGCAGTGGCGGGCTGCACAGGCTCCCGGGAGGGGAGGTGGGGTTAGTGACCTGTGCTCGCACACAGGCTTTTTGGCGGCGGCGGCAGCAGCAGGCTCAGCATCTCCTGCCCGTCTCTGGGGTCCGTGTTTTTATCCGCGGCTCACGCCCGTCTCTGGAGCTCCTTTAAGCAGCGCTCTTAATCCCCTCTCCTCATGCACCAGGAAACAAAGAGGGAAGAAAAAGTCTCTTGACTCTTCGGCAGGTCCAGACTTTTCCCCGGACTCCCTCCCGGCTAGCTGTGGTGCACTAGCCCCCTTCAGGCTGCGTTCACGCCACCAACCCCAGTCCTCTCCCTGCGCTCCGACCGAAGCCTGAGCCTCAGCTCCCAGCCCCGCCCATCCCGGCGGGTGAGCAGACAAGCCTCTCGGTCTGGTGAGTGCCGGTCGGCACCGATCATCCGTGCGGGAATCTCTCAGCTTTGCCCTCCGCACCCCTGTTGCTGTGCTCTCCTCCGTGGCTCCGAAGCTTCCCCCCCTCCGCCACCCGCGAAGGGGCTTTCTAGTGTGTGGAAACCTTTCCTCCCTCAGAGCTCCCTCCCACTGGTGCAGGTCCCGTCCCTATCCTTTTGTCTCTGTTTATTCTTTTTTCTTTTGCCCTACCCAGGTTCGTGGGGAGTTTCTTGCCTTTTGGGAGGTCTGAGGTCTTCTGCCAGCGTTCAGTAGGTGTTCTGTAGGAGTTGTTCCACGTGTAGATGTATTTCTGGTGTATCTGGCACAAGGTGGCCATCCCTGGTTTCACATCAACATGATCTCAGGCACAAACCTCCTTGTTTTTCCTTGTTGAAACAACTAGCCCGCCATCCGCACGACTGTCGTGGCTTGGGCTGCCGGCGCCCCTCCAGAGCCGGCAGCCTCAGTGAGGCTGCCCTCCCCTCAGGCTCTGGGGCAGTTCCGTGACGGCAGAGGGAAGAGACCCCAAGGCGGGCTACCCACTCACTTTAAATGAGAGCACAGAGGGACCCAGGGAGGTGGGCAGAATGTTTGATCCCCCAGTGTTATGGGCTGAATAGTGTCCTCCCACAATTCATGTGTTCACGAACTAACAGCAAGACCTTACCTCCAGATACAGCCAGAATATGGTTATAGTTGGAGATAAGGTCTTTCAAGAGGTAATTAAGTTAAAATGCAGTCTTGAGGATGGGCCCTAATCCAATCTGACTGGTGGTCCTTTCGAAGGAAAGACCATGTGAGGACACTGCAAGAAGAGAGGCTTCAGGAGAAACCAAACCTGTTGACATCTTGACTTTGGACTCTCTAGCCTCCAGAACTGTGGGCAAATAAATTTCTGTTGTGTGTCACCTAGTCTGTGGTATTTTGTTATGGCAGCCCTAGCAAATGAATACACCCATTTAGTAAGTGGCAGGAACGGGATTCAAACCCAGGTCCCTGAATCAAATTCTAGGTCTTTTCCCTGTCTATTCTGTCTGTAATGAACCCTAGCACTGTTCATGACAGAATATAAAACACAAATCTGTCTTTCCTTTTAGATTTATGGATTGAAGACTGCTATGTCAGGATTAGATTGAACTATGAGTAACATAAAACAAGGAGGGGGGCTTCCCTGGTGGCGCAGTGGTTGGGAGTCTGCCTGCCGATGCAGGGGACGCGGGTTCGTGCCCCGGTCCGGGAGGATCCCACGTGCCACGGAGCGGCTGGGCCCGTGAGCCATGGCTGCTGGGCCTGCGCGTCCGGAGCCTGTGCTCTGCAGCGGGGGAGGCCGCAACAGTGAGAGGCCCGCGAACCGCAAAAAAAAAGAAAGAAAGAAAGAAAGTATCACAGAAAGTAGAAGCTGTAAAAAAATAACTAAACGGAAATTCTAGAACTGAAAAATGTAATATATAAATATTTTACTGGAAGAACTTATCAGTAGATTGGAGATAACAAGAGTCAGAGGATTTGAAGATAGATCTATATAAATTGTGCAACCATAAACAAGGAGAGGGAGAAGAACACAAAATGTTCATTACTTGAAAATGATATTCTCATCTTTAGAAAATACAAGGAATCTACATATACATTTTTAGAACTAATAAAAGATTTAGCAAATGTATCTGGATAAAAAAATCTCATTCTGATCCACCAGAAATAATCAAATATAAAAAATAATATAAAATAGCAATTAGGTATCAAGGAAACATTTATATTGCTGAATTCTAATTACTAATACTTTCTAAAGATTTTTACATCTACATTCAGGAGGGATATTGGTCTGTAGTTTTCTTTTTTGGTATGATTGCTATCTGATTTTTGTCTCAGGGTAATACTAGCTTCATAAAATGCATTGGGAAGTATTCCTTCTACTTTCTGGAAGAGATTGTGTAGAACTCATAGTAATTCTTCTCTAAAACTTTGGTAGAATTCCCCAGTGAAACCAACTATCAAATTTTTTGATAGCTACTGAGCTATTCAAATTATTTATTTCCTATTGAGTGAGTTGTGGTAGTTTATGTATTTTGAGGAATTGGTCCATTTCATCTCAGATGTCAAATGTATAAATGTAGCTTTTTCCTGGTAGTCCCTTATTCTTGGATAGGTGCAGGGCCTATAGTGATGTACACTGTTTCATTTCCTATATTGGTAATTTGTGTCTTCTTTTTTCCTTTGTTTAATCTTGCTAGAGGTTTGTCGATTTTATTGATCTTTTTTTAAAAAATCAGCTATTTGTTTCACTGTTTTTTCTATTTTTCTGTTTTTGTTTTCATTCATATCTGCTCTTACCTTTATTATTCCCTTCCTTCTGCTTGCTCTGTGTTTATTTTGTTCCTCTTTTCCTTGGTTATTGAAGTAGGAGCTTAAATAATTGGTTTAAGACATTTTTTTCTTTCCTAATGTAAGTGTTTAGTGCTATAAATTTTCCTCTCAGCACTGCTTTATCTGTGTTACATAAATTTTAATATGTCATAGTTTCATTTTCATGCAGTTCAATGTATTTTATTTTCCTTGAGACTTCCTCTTTGACCCATGGGTTATTTAGAAGTGTGTTGTTTAGTTTTCAAGTGCTTGGATATTTTCTCTTAAGTGTCTATTGATTTCTTATTTGATTCCAATGTATTCAGGGAACACACTCTGTATAATTTCAATTCTTTAAAATTTGTTGGGGTTTGTTTTATGCCCCAGGACATGGGCTATCTTGGTGAATGGTCCATGTGTGCTTGAAGAAAATATGGTCTGTACTGTTGTCAGTTGAATGTTTTATGTATGTCAGTTAGACCCTGTTGTTGATTGTGTTGTTCAGTTCTATATCCTTGTTGATTTACTGTTAGTTCTATCAACTTCTGAGAGTGGGGTTGAAGTCCCCAACTTCAACTGAGGATTTGTTCTTTGGCTCCATCAGTTTTTGCTTCATGTATTTGAGGCTCAGTTGCTTGATGCGCACAGGTTTAGGATTGTTTTCTTCCTAGTGAACTGACTCTTTTATCACGATGTAATGTCCCTATTTGTCTCTAGCAATGTTATTGTTCTGAAGTGTACTCTACCTGATGTTAATATGGCACTTCATGCGTTTTTTTAAATTAATGTTTGCATGATATAATGTTTTCTACCCTTCTATTTTCATTCAACTTATGTCATTGTATTTGAAGTGAGTTTCTTTTAGAAACCACATGGTTGGATCATGGTTCTTTTTCTTTTTTGTTGTTTTTTTTGTTTTGTTTTAATTTACAGCACCAATCTTGGTATTTTAATTTGTGTATTTAGACCATTTATATTTAAGGTAACTATTGGTATATTAGGGCTTAAGTATGCCATTTTATTGTGTATTTTCTGTTTGTTTCTTCTTTCTGGTTCCCTTGTTTCTGTGGGTTACTTAAACATTTTTTATGATTCTATCTTGATTTATTCGTATAATTTGAATATATCATTTTGTAACATTTTCTCATATAGGTATTGGAATTGGAATTTACATAAGTTATCAAAAACTGCTGGTATCATTTTATCACTTTGAAGTGTAGAAAACTTATTTCCATTTGTAATACTCTTTATACATTAAGGATATTAGTTGCTAAATAGATGGGATTTATTTTTCTTATTTGTGAGTTTGAACTTGAGGTGTTACATACAGAAAAAAAATTTAAGTTCTTCGGTATCACTTCTCTTCCTTTATAGTTTTTCTGGTTGTTTAATGATCAAAAGGTCCCCTTATAACTTTCGCTCTGTTAAATATTTCCCTAAATTTAGAATTTTCTTGTCAATCTTGATATAACACACACACACACACACACACACACATATACATATACACTCATCATCTTTGGGATTTTGAGAAGGATGGTATTAACCTTATAACTTAATGTGCAAGAATTAAAATCTTAACAGTATTGGGAAACACGTACCCCCTTCCCTGGATAGATAGATAGTTAGGTAGATGATACTGATATAGATACTATCTCTTGGTAATATTTTGTCATTTTTCATTATGGAGACCCTACAAATTCCTCCTTAAGATAACTTCTAAGCATTTTATATTTTATGATGTTCTTATGCATATCATCTTTTTATCTCTTATAACTTTTCACTGGCTGTCAGGAAAAAAAGCTGTTGATTTTGAATAATTATCTTGATTCTAAACTCTCTTTTTCACTTAGTGTTTCAGGATATATTCTTGAGGTTTCTAGATTTATAATTTGATACATTCTTAATAGTATGGAAATAGTTTAAATATAACTAGTTTATGAATTCGATGCTTTCAAAGAGAAGCAGCATATAAACGAAAAAACATACATTTTCTTTTCTTTTTTTTTTCTGCGCAGGGAGCCCAGGGAAGGGAGGCTCGCCTGGGGGGGTGGGGGGCTGGGGTGCTCGGCCAGCGCCTGGGCTCGGAGGAGGTGGGGTTGCATATTTGGCTTGCAAGAGCGCAGGGAGCCTTGGGGGTGTAGCTTTTAAACAGGGTAGGAGGAAATCGGCTGTATACGAAGGGTTGGAGGGGAAAGGAGGACGCGCTTAGCTTGGGGGTAGAGGAGGACACGCAGTCCGTCAGGTGGGGGAGGAGGAGTGGAAGGCGCTCGGAGCAGGGAGGAGAAATGAGAGACGGGAGCACTGAGGGTGCGGCGGGAAGAGAAAAGAGCTTGCCTGCTCGACGTGGGGTGTGCCCCCAGGGCGAGGGAGGGGGTGGTGCCTACCCGGGGCGGGGGAGGGGTGGCGGGAAGGAGGAATGCCCGCCGAGGGGATGACCGCCAGCCACCTGCAGGTTGTGGGGCGCGGCGTGCTGCGAGTGGCTACATTTTTCAATTCATGCAGATCTTGATCTGAATTGCTTTTCTGCCATGGACTGTCTTTATGGCACTTCTCTGAACTTCTCAGTGTCCTTAGCTGTTGAAAATAGTTTACATCATAGGGTAGTAGTTGTGACAATTAAATAAGGTAATGAATGTAAAGTACCTAACATAGTATTGATAAAGAGTGAATATGCAGTAAACTTCTATTATTTCTCTATTATTCAACGTTTACCTTCATACCTTTTGCTTGCGCTCTATTATAAAGAATTCTGGAATTGAAAGGTAGGAACATTGTGTATTTGTCCCTTTTCCTGGACCATAGGCTCCTAGAAGGTGGGATTATGTCAGGAATGGCAAATAATATCACCTGACACAACAACGCTGACCAATTTTAATTTTCTGCTTAGGGATCAAGGTTGAGAAGGATGAGGACTGATTAGTGTTGTCTGCCACTAGTGTGTATTGGGAAGGTGATAGGACATGTACCATATACATCATGGCTCTATGCTTTGTCTGATTCACCTCTAGCAAATGAAAAGCACAGAGACAGTCCCTAAGAATGAATGAATGAATCTTCTACACTTTGTCATGAAACAAATAATAAAAATAAACTCATATGATCAGTGTTAAAATGAGAGGCTAACCTTCAAATTTAACAAAGACTATTTTCACATATGGACTTTATGAAAAACAGTGTATTAAAAAGAATGTGAATTCTGATATCAAAGAAGTTTGGGTTCAAACTTCACTGCTTTCTAGCTGTGTTTCCTTCATAAAAAATAACTCTTTGAACTTTAGTTTCTTCTTATTAAGAGAATAATGTTCAAATTCCCTTAGTTTTCCTTTATCTGAGAATGTGTTGATTTCTCTTCGTTCCTGGAAGATACTTTCTTTAGGTATAGGATCCTGGATTGAAAGTCCCTATCTCTCAGTCCACGTACCATTTCCTCTGGCCACCATGATTTCTGATCATAAATCTGCCCTTATGCAATTTTTTTTTTTTTTCCTTAAGTTAAGGCGCTATTTTTCTCTTGTTGCTTGAAAGATTTTTTTCTTTGACTTTAGTTTTCAGAAATTTGATGATGGTGATGAATGTTGGGATGCATTTCTTTGGTTTTCTCTTGTTTGGGGCTCACTCGTCTTGCAACTATAGGTTTTTGACAGACATTTAAAGCTCTCTCTCTTTAATCCTTTTCTCCCTTCTGCTACTCTCTACTTTTCCAGCTTCTTGATTGTCCCGTCTGCTAGTTCAAGGCCAAAGTAAGCCCGAAGAGTTTATTCTAGTCCCTTCCTGTTCCTTCCACTTCCCTTTTGGTTAGTTCTTGAGATTGATGAGCTACTGTTTGAGAAGCTACAACCGCTATTTTTAGATTTTTGAAATTGTGTTTATGGTTACCACCCATATAGAGACACAGAGACCTGAGTGGATCTGTGCTAGTAGTGTAGAGGCTCTAGAAAACTCTTAGCTTATCCAGAAAGTCTTTGGCGAGCTGACATGCATGACGTGTAGAATCCATCACATCCTGTGGTTGCTGTGCTTCTAAAGAGCTTGCACAGACCTTCTTCTCTACAGAAATCTGGTATTTCTGGCTGCTGCAGTGCAGTGCAGTTGGACTGTTGAATACCAAGCTCCAAGGCTGCGTCAAGGACTGAGAATCAAAGAAGGAAGGGTTTTCTACCAGGATTGCCACACATCCATGCCACTTGGCTTGACAATCAGTGCAGAAATCATCTCCGTATTCTACACTTATGAGACGTTACAGGAACCTCTATATCTAACCCAACCATCTCTTTTCACAAGCAGGATAATGAGTCTCAAACGAGGGGAAAGGACATACTTCAGGTCACCTGATATGAAAATGGAAGGGGGACAGCACCCTGGGCTCCAAACTCCACCTCTGGAACTCTTCCATTGCACCATGACATGTACCTAACACCCTCACCCTGATGAGTTCTTATCCCCGAAATGTGAAACATATATGGCAAAGCTAAGACGCCCCAAGAAGGAGGTTGGCAGATCTGGTCAGTGCTAGCTAAGACCAGCCAGCACAGAACTGGTGCCTACTTCACGTGTATGAGCCATATCACAGCCACCCTGGCCAACGAATGGGGATCAACACATCCCTTAGGCACCATACAGTGGAGAGGACATAGGCAAGTTCCATCCATTCGGTCACATGCTTGACAGCGTGTGATGATAACATCTATGCATGGTCCTGTTGCACCAGGAGTTGGAATCTGCCCGGGACTGAGGCTCAAGAGTCCTGAGTCCTCATCTCAACTCTGCTACTTACATGCTTTGAGGCCTCAGGCAATACACTTGTCTTTTCGGGTTCTCAGAGTCTCCATCTGACGTAGGCAGAATAATGCCCACTGCCCGCTCCCCGCCCCCCCGCAAGGTGTCCACATCCTAATCACCAGAATCTGTGAATAGTTACCTGATCCAACAAAAGGAATTTTGCAGATGTGATTAAGTGATTGGAGATATACAGCTGGACCTGATATAAGCATATTGACCCTTGAAAACGGAAAACCTTCAGAATGACCATCATCAAAATGTCTACAAATAATAAATGCTGGAGAGGGTGTGGAGGAAAGGGAACCCACATACACTGTTGCTGGGAATGTCAATTGGTGCAGCCACTATGAAAAGCAGTATGGAGGTTCCTTAAACTAAAAATAGAGGTACCGTATTATCCTGCAATCCCACTCCTGGGCATATATCCTGAAAAGATGAAAACTCTAAGTCAAAAAGATATATGCACCCCAATGTTCATAGCAGCACTATTTACAATAGCCAAGACATGGAAACAACCCAAGTGCCCATTAACAGATAATTGGCTTAAGAAGATGTGGTGTATATATGATGGAATATTACTCAGCCATAAAAATGAATGAAATAATGCCATTTGCAGCAACATGGATGAACCTAGAGAATATCATACTAAGTGAAGTAAGTCAGAGAAAGACAAATATCATATGATATCACTTACATGTGGAACCTAAAAAATGACACAAATGAATCTATATACAAAACAGAAATAGACTCAAAGACATAGAAAACAAACTTATAGTTACCAAAGGGGAAAGTGGGGAAGGGATAAATTAGGAGCATGGGATTAACAGATACAAACTACCATACATAAAATAGATAAGCAACAAGGATTTACTGTATAACACAGGGAACTATACCCAATATCTTGTATTAACCAATAATGGAAAATAATCTGAAAAATATATATATAACTGAATCACTGTGTTGTACACCTGAAACTAACACAATATTGTAAATCAACTATACTTCAATTTTAAAAAACAAAACAAAAATAAGCAAGCAAAAAACCAGAGAACCTTTCCTGGCTGTGGTCAGAGGGATCTGTGACTATGGAAGAACGGTCGAAGAGATGTGGTATTGCTGGCTTTGAAAGAGGAAGGGAACCACAGGCCAGGAAAGGTGAATGGCCTCTAAAAGCTGGAAAACACAAGTAGATAATTCTCTAGAGCATCTGGTAAGGAATGCAGCCCCATCAACATCTTTATATTAGCCCATTGACACTCATGTTGGACTTCTGAATACATTTGTATTGTTTTAAACCACTAAGTTTGTGATAATGTGTTACAGCCGCAATAGAAAACTCATGTACCATCTTCAAGCCTGGAAGTCATAATGAATCAGCTATTTTAAAAGTCAGTTCGTTTGGGGGCCTGTCCTCCAGCTCACTGGCACTGTCATAGTTGTGGCTTCACTCTCTCTCACCTGGACGATTACAGCAGTCTCCTCCCCAGCCCCCATCTCCTTTCTCCAGCCTCACCCCCGTGTGTACTGTCCACACCGGTACCAGAAAGATCAGCCTTGAACATGTTTCTGATCTCACCACAACCTTCTTAAAATCCTTCACTAATTTATCATCTTCTGGACTGCTGGTTTTTAATGTTGTCTGTATTTAGGGAGGGCATGGTGTCAGGGATGCACCGAAGAATATGTAAATATGAAGATACCTGTCTCAGTAACATTTATATATGCATAGACGCACAGAAACTTACATGTAATTAACAGACTTGTGGATGCCTTGAAGCTCGTCCGTGGACTCTAGTGTAAGACATTTTGGTCACAAGGGTAAATATAAATTCCTTCATCTGAAATGATAAGGATTTTGCCTACCTCTTCATAGTATCCTTCTTAACACCCATCATGCCCTCTGCCACATCAAACTCTTTTTAGTTGCCCAAATGTGCCAAGCCGACTTTGGCTTCCATGTTGTTCATCTGCTAGAATAGTTCTCTCCCTCCACTCTCACGGCTTGACAGGCAAACAGCTTTTCATTTTTGCAGACCCCTCTTAAAAGTCTGTTCTTTTCCTGACCAACTTCTT
Organism: Delphinus delphis; assembly: GCF_949987515.2. NCBI lineage: Eukaryota > Metazoa > Chordata > Mammalia > Artiodactyla > Delphinidae > Delphinus > Delphinus delphis. Next base: position 26,496,184 of record NC_082688.1, read on the forward strand.
ACTCTCTCCCCACGCACCCCGCAGGTATGACCAGGCACATTCCTCCATATCCTTCACAGCCTTCTGCCCACAGTCTATCGGCCAGCCAACCCCTTCGGTGTGCTCTTCTCTTCAAGCATCTTACCACTTCTTAACCAGGTGGTGCATCCTGGGTTGGGGAGGGCAGGGTACAGGAGCCGCACCTTACCCCCTGGACAGTCTAGCACCAATCAGGGCTCACAGTAAGAGCCTGAGTGGATGACTGGTTATGGAATCAACATCTACATCAGGGCATTTCTTTAATTCATTCAACCCCTTCTCTTTGCAATGCCATGCGTTACAGGCCACCCAGCTTTGCTAAGTTTCCTAAGTGTTTGTCTTGCTGAGCAAAGCCATTTAATTTCAGTGTGAGGCTGGGGCACATGGGAATCCATTGGTTGTTATTTGCGTTTGATGCATTCAGAGTAACTAATCTCCATCTTGACCAATACTGTGTAGTTTTGTTCTCGATTCATGGCTCCTTCTCACCAAGGATTATCTCCCCATTGACCACAGTGTCTATTTTCTGCCAGGAGCAGATCTATTATCTGGAACACCACAGTGTGCTCTAGATGATAAAATCATCCTGTGTTAACTGTGTCAATTTCTTTTGAGGATCTGAAAATGTGGCATAAAGAACACTGAACTGGAGGTCAAAAGATCTGGATTCTGGTTCAGATGGCCACCCACATCCCCTCAGGCACGTCACACATATTTTCTTAGACTTAATCTCATCTGTACAGGGGAAGAATTTGGACTCAAACAGTATAGGGACTCTCTGGGTTGAAATTACATCATGTGTAAAGTCATATATCTAACCCTCACTGTATGTTTACTACTCTAATGTGTTATTCCTACTAGTGATTAGGAAAACAAGAGTTCTGAAAGTGGTGTGACTTTTCCAAAATTATTCAGAACACTGGAGGGAGGATAATTTAAATTTCTGCGCGCAATTCATTCGTTCATGTGATCAGTCCGCATGTATTTTGGGAGTGTCTGTTATATGACTGGCACCATGCCAGGGGCAGATAATCCAAAAAAGAATAGGAAGAGCCCCTTGCCTTCTAGTGGCTGACAGTATAATGTGAGAATTGGTCATATGAACAAATACCCTGCAGTGTGATAAATGTTATATTAGAGGGAAGCTCCAAGTGCTTTGGGAGGGGAGGAGGAGGAACTGACTGGCTGGGTGAGAAGCAGGTGGGAGTCCACTGTTTACAAAACCCTTTCACATTCATCATCTCCTGATCAGGTAGAGAAGAGGTTTTGTGAGTTTCCTCTCGTAAGTTTCCTTGCCCATGAAAAGAAAAGTGACTTCCTGAAGTCCATGAGGCTGGTGAGGAGCAGATCCAAGGAATGCAGAAGGGATGCCTGGTGTGATTGCACTGAAAACTGCCTCTTTTTGGTCAGCAGCCCCAACCCTTAGCCAAATTGTGACAAGACAGAAATTCATCTAGAAATGCATGCCTTGAGAGATGGGACCAGGTCTTATTTATCTTTGTATTGTGGAATTCTAGTGGAACCCCAGTGGTCTCTACCAGAAGAATTTGGGTGGGTCAAGGCATTTGTAATGGGCTGGTAACAATTTGCACAAGCACTTTGAAGGAAGGACAGAGAAAAATAAACGTGGATGAGAAAGGCTGCTAGGAGAGCATAAATTCTGTCCCAGAGGTTGGTCCTCCAACACTTCCTCATGGACGATTGCTAGAGCCCACCACAAGCAGGAGGTGGAGCTATTTTCAGTTAGAACTTCATGGGACTCCTGTTGGTCCTAGGTTACAAGGTATGGCCAAAGATGACTGTGAAGTGGGGGCCTTGTCCTCACTTTTATGTGGAAAGCAGTGGCTTTGACATGCTGAAGGCTGCAGAGGACACTGGCCCCTTATGTAATTCAAGAGACATCGCACATCACAAAGGAGATGGCGCTATTCAGGAGTGGTTATGTCCAAGTCTTGTGGGGTCACTCAGTGGTTGCCACTAGAAGAAAAGATACTTCTTTCACAAGGTAGCAGGTGGAGGAGGCCTTGTCAAGGCATTTCACTGATCTGGGCCAAAATAAGACACATTCATGAGCCCCTGTGAGACCCTATCTGAGTTGTCCAGAAGGAATCATGGCAGAATCTTTGGCAACTAGAGGTGAGTGAAACATGGGTTTCATTTGCATCTTCAGCATCTACCATTGACCTGCCACATAGCAGGAACTCAATGTCTGCCCATCTGAATGGAACTATTATATCTTTTCACCATGGCTCCTTAATTAATAGGCAACCACACTAGCCTCCCAGGGGCCTTGCCCTTTCATATGTGGTTCTGCACTTCATTCTCTTCTCCTCTAATCAGGTATTAGGACTCCCACCTCTCTTTATATTTCAGTTTAGAACTTTGAATTCAAAAGGCATTGGAGGCTCAGTAGTTAATTTTGAATAAAGTAAATGCATGATGATAAGTCAGTCTGACTTGCTACGGAGTTGAAATATGCTGAGTGCCACTGGCACAGACTGACTTTATCATCTTCATGTCTTCAACATTTTTCTTTGCTTCCTAAATCCGCAAACATAGAATACATGTACAGTTGTCTGAAGCAGAAGCCCTTTGAACTTTTGAACAATCACCTAGAGAAGGTCACTGAACATAAGGGTACCCAAGGGGCTTGATGACATAGTGTCATTCATTCAACAAGCATTTATCAAGCCGCGGTAGAACCCCTGCTGCTGAGAGTTCTTCAGGGGCTTTGTACCTGCGGTGTCTTCTCCTGGCACTAGTAGATGCTTAGGTTCCTGACTTCCCTGATTCACAAGTGGCCAAGCTTTTGGAAAGTTCTTCAGATCTTTTCTGAGCCCTAAACTTTCCCTTTGTACTAAACCTGTGCCTACCATGAATCACCTTTTATAATTGACACTGACCTTCAGAAAGTGTTTCAGTTCCACTTTTGATTTTGGTTCAAGAATTGTTTTACTTTTCCCCTCCCCCATTTGAGGTTCTAGGGATTAAAGAGGAAAGAACAACTGCTTAAAGAAAGTTGGACTTTTTTCATCAACCAACTGTTCCTAGTTGGTTCTTATCTAATAAATCTAATAGCTCATATAAATAATTATTGATTAAATTGGCTCTGAGCAATGACTGTGAGAGCAACCATGACCCGAGACAGAGGCATCAAAATCTGGAGTCAGGAAACCGGGGCTTGAATTCTGGTTCTGTCACTTAACAGCTTAGTGACTTTGAGCAATTTACGTGAACTTTTCCTGCCTTGTTTTCCTCAGCTGAAAACCAAAGGAGACAAAGTCTACTCCTCACAAGGAGGTTTTGAGGATTAAGTGAGTTCATACATGGAAAGTTATTAGTAAAGTACCTGAATGGTAGTAACTCCTATATCTGCTAGCTATAGTAGTGTAGTAGTACTAGTAAAAGAAGATGTAGAGATAGGAGTGAAAATAAAACATTTGTATACTGATAATACGGAAAAAATTATATAGCTCATATCAGATACAAACTAAACTTTCTTCTGCCTAAGAGAATCCATTGTGGCGTGGCAATTTCTCCACAGATGAAAATGTCAAAACTAGCCATCTCCCGTCACTGAGTTTCTATATCCTCCAAGCCATCTTCCGGGGACTAATTCAAATTTCCACGTACCTTAGTATTGAGAGAGTGGTATGATGGAGAACAGGACTCTGGCCACTGGAAAGTGGTAAATTGGCATTTTAAAATCAATTTTGTGTAAAATTAGTATCAGCATGCCACTGAAAACTCTCCTCTCTAGGTTCTGATAAGATCATTTTCTGGACTTCCAAGACCCTAGACCATGATGAATTTGTCAAAATGACGCTCCTCTGGGGGTTCCTTGCCAGCCTTGCCTTGGGACCATTGCTTCTGCTTCATCACATGCTATGCCTCTCATTGCATTTAGACTTCAATAGGCCATGCTTTAATCCTAGTGGAATCTCTAAGCTCTCCAATCCACAATGAAACAATACTTTTCTGTGGTAAGCATGCTGCAGAAAGGAGGACTGGAAGCTCCAGAAGATAGAGGCTGCGTATGTCTTACAGACCTAGCACGATGCCAGACAAGTAGTGGGTACTCAATATTTGTCATATAATTTCATGCACTCCCAATGATTTTGACACGGCCTCCCAGGAAGAATTGGCTTATCCTCCTTTTATAACTAATATGAGCAAAATGTACTTAAACAATCTACACATTCTAATACACTGCACATAACTCTATTCTGAAAACCCATTTAAACTCCCAGTATGCTTTAAAAAAGGGAGGGGCCGCTTCTTTGAACATATCCCATTTCTACCACTTTCAAATCATTTTCATCTATCACTAGTGGTGGAGAAAGTCATGAAATATCTCATTCCACAAAGGCAATTTAAACGAAAGAAAAGCCAGATAGTACATTCCAAATGAGAGAGATTCTGATGTCTATTGTGAGGAGAAGGTCATCTCAAGGTCAGAAGACAGTCTACAGAATTGCCAAAAATGAGAGATACTTCCTGTGCTTTAGGGATTATGGCCAAAGTCTGACCTGTTTGAGATCCCCTTAGAAGTCTGGGGCCTCTGGTTGAGCTGATCAAGGGCAGTGTTCATGTAAAAGATGCCATTTTTCCAACATGAAACCACAAAGGTACCCAGATTCCTCTGAGCCCCAGACTCCACTTGGGAAAACCAGCCAGAGGAACTACCAGTGGCATTAAACGAGTTTTCTATTTTATTAATTTCTGCTTTTATCCTTTTTAATTCATTTATTACACATATTTGAAAACTTGTTTATTTGAATGTGTTTTATTGTTCTTTCCACACTGCTTAAATTAAAAAGTTTCCATTTTGGTTTCTCTTTAAACAAAAATTATATAGAAATATGAGTGTGCACATGTATATTTATATTTGGACACTTTCGGTTTTGTTTTTGTACATCTACCTCTTAGTTAACTTCTAATTTTATTGCATAATAGTGAATTTTTCTTATAAAGTTAACTTTTTGGAATTCATTGAAATTTCATTTATGGCTTTGTTGATGGACGAATTTTATGACTGTAGCACGTGCGTTTCAAAATAATGCAGAGTATCTCTTTATAAGTTACAATGTTTTCTAAATATTATATCAAGCCTATTGATGTATTACTACTAAAATTCATCATATCTGTAGTTTTTTGTCTACTTGATTTAGTTTCTGGAGGGGTTTGTTCAAGTTTTCAATAGCAATTTTTTATCTTTCAGTTGCCTCATAATTCTTCCAATTTGGGCCTCAACTGTTTTGTAGCTACATTTTAGGTGCATAACAGTTATTTTTTCTTGGCTGAATTTATCAGTATGAAGTGAACATCTGTTTCTTTCAATGATTTTTACCTTGAGTTTTATTTTTTATGACATGAATGCAATTATATCTGCTTTATGTTTGGTAACCATTTCTAAACGAGTATTTTCCACCGCTTTATTTTCAGGGAAAATTTTGTTTTGTCTGTTTCTTGAAAACAAGTGGCTAGATTTTTCAAATACAACGTAAGAGTCTGTCTCTTATAGATGAGTTCCACCCATTCGTATCCGTGGTGCTTATTAAGTATGGATTTGTTTCTGTTTTGTACTTTATGCTCTCAATTCACCATTATTTCTAACTGCTTTTCCCTCTCTCCAATTCTTGCCTTCCTTTGTCTTTATCAAGTGTTCTTTACTCCTGTCTTTTTAAAAAGATGTTCTGTTTGTTTGAATATGTTCATTTACTTGTCTTCTGGTAGTTAACATTAGATTCCTAATAGCATTATTGATATATAATTTATATACCCTAAATTTTATCCATTTAATGTGTACAATTCACTGGTTTTTACTATATTTGTAAAGTTATGCAACCATCACCTGATAATTTAATTGTACAATATTTTTACTACCACAGAAAGAAACCTTGTTCCCAAGAGCAATCATTCTCTCCCCTTTCCTAGCCCTAGGCAACCATTAATCTACCTTCTTTCTCTGTAGATTTGCCTATTCTGAGTATTTAATATAATAAATAGCCAGTATAATGTTGAATAGAAATGGCAAGAGTGGCCACCCTTGTCTCATTCCTGATCTTAGGGATAAAGGATGGAGTCTCTTACCATTAAGTATGGCGTTAGCTGCTGGCTTTTCACAGATACTCTGTTAGATTGAGGAGGTTCTTTTCTATTCTTAGTTTTTTGAGCGTTTTCATCATGAAAGGGTGTTAGATTTTTTACAAATGCTTTTTTTCTGCACTTTTGGATATTATTACATAATGTGTGTCCTTTATTTTATTAATATAGTGTATTCCATTGATTGATTTGGGCGTGTTAAACCAGTCTTGCATTGTTGGGATAAATCTCACTTTGTCGAGGTGTATAATCCTTTTTAAATGGTGGTGTAGTAAGTGTGCTAGTGTGTGTGTGTGTGTGTGTGTGTGTGTGTGTATATATAGAGAGAGAGAGAGGGAAATTTTGCATGTATATTCATGAGGGATATTGGTCTGTAGATTTTTGGTGATGTCTCTAGCTAGTTTTAGTGTTAGGCATTAAAATATTTTAAGATATTTTTACACATATTTCAATATATTTTCTATAAACTACTATATGAACATTTATATCCCGCCCTTTTGAAAACAAGAGTATTAATGTGATTTTTCTTCCTGTGCTCTCTTAACCCATGTGCCAGTCTACAATCTACATTGAAATAATCAACACATTAGGTTTAGCAGGAGGTTTTATTTCTTTCTTTTACTCATCATTGCTTCATGAAGCTCACCTCTCCCTCCTGAATTAGTTTTTCTCCTTCCTGTAAAATAGCCTCTAGTAACCCTTTTTTTTTTTTTTTTGAGAATGTGGACCATAAGTTTTTCTGAGGCCATCTATCAATGAAAGTATCATTTTGCCTTGGCTCTAGAGTGAAATTTTGGCTGGCCATAGAGTTCTAGACTTGAAGTAATTTTCAACTAGAACTTCTAAGTTTTTACTTTTTTGTAGCTAAAGCAATGGCAATTTGACTTCTTTTCCTTTATAGGTGAATTTCCTGTCCTTTTTCTGGATTTTTTTTCTGGTTTTCTTTCCCCCTTGATGTCCTACAATTTGTATGGATGGTGTTATTTGGTTCTTACTGAGCATTTTAAATCTGTGGAGTCTTACCTTTAGTTCTGGGGTCTTCTGTAATTTCTTTACATATTCATTTCTTCTGGAACACTTTTAAAAGGATGTTAAAAATTTTTTTAATTTATTTCTCATGATTCTTAATCTTTCTCTATCCTAAACTCTGTATTCCTGTTTTTGCATTTTTTCCAGTTTTATTAAGATATAATTGATATATAAGATTCTGTTAGTTTTAAGGCATACAACATAATGATTTGGTATATGTATATATTGCAAACTGATCACCACAATAAGTTTCATTAACATCCATCATCTCTATCCAACAAGGACCTACTGTATAGCACAGGAAACTATACTCAACATCTTGTAATAACCTATAATGGAAGGGAATGTAAAAAAAGAGATCGTGTGTGTGTGTGTGTGTGTGTATCTGAATCACTTTCCTGTACACCTGAAACTAATACAACATTGTAAATCAACTGTATTTCAATAAAAATTTTTTTAAAATCCATCATCTCACATAGTGACACAAATTTTTTTTCTTGTGATGAAAACTTTTAAGATCTACTCTCTTAGCAACTTTCACATATACAATACCCTATTGTTAACTAGTCACCATGTTGTAAATTACATCCCCAGAACTTAATTTATCTTATAACTGGAAATAAGTACCGGTTTTGACCACCTTCACCCATTTCCCCCACCTTTTACCCGCTGCTCTGGCAATCACCAATCTGACCTCTGTTTTTAATTCCACGTTATCAATGAGATCATACATCATTTGTCTTTCTCTGTCTCACCTATTTCACTTCCTTATTCCTTTCTGCTGCATTCTAAGAGAATTCCTGGGCTCAGTCTTCCAGCTCACTACTTCCCTTTTCAAATGTGTCCATTTTACCATTCATCTGATATGCTGGTTTCTTCCTTTTTGTTCACTGTCTAAATTTCTAATTTTCATGATCTCTAGCTAGCTGGTGTTTTATGGATATAAGTCCTTTCACTTCTGACTGTGATTTTAATTTTCCTTATTCTATAGTACCATTTAGCTTACTCCTATCCCTCCGAGTTGCTGGGTATAGGCTCTGGATTTAAATTTGCTGTTTTTTTAAAAAATTGATGTATAGTTGATTTACAATGTTGTCCCAATATTTACTGTACAGCAAAGTGACTCAGTTATCCACATATGTACACTCTTTTTTGTATTCTTTTCCATTATGGTTTATCACAGGATAGCGAATACAGTTTCCTGTGCTATACATTAGGACCTTGTTGTTTATCCATTCTACATGTAATAGTTTGCATCTACCAACACCAAACTCCCAGTCCCTCCCTCCCCCTCCCCCCTTGGCAAACAAATGTCTGTTCTCTATGGCTATGAGTCTATTTCTGTTTAGTAGATAGCTTCATTTGTGCCATATTTTAGATTCCACATATAAGTGATATCATACGGTACTTGCCTTTCCCTTTTTGACTTACTTCACTTAGTATGATAATCTCTAGTTGCATCCATGTTGCTGCAAATGGCATTATTTCATTCTTTTTATGGCTGAGTAGTATTCCATCGTATATATGTACCACATCGTCTTTATCTATTCATCTGTTGATAGACATTTAGGTTGTTTCCGTGTTTTGGCTATTGTGAATAGTGCTGCTATGAACATAGGGGTGCATGTATCTTTTTGAATTATAGTTTTGTCCAGGTAATACTCCCAGGAGTGGTTTTTTTGGATCATATGGTAATTGTATTTTTAGTTTTCTGAGGAACCTCCATACTGTTTTCCATAGTGTCTGTACCATAAGTTTGCTGTTTTTCTATCATGGTGATGACGTTCCTCGATTATTGGTGAGAGTGGATCGTGCATCCCTCTTTGCAGCTGAGTTTCTCTGTTTGGCTCTGCTCTGTGTGTTCACACAGACTGTCTGAGAGGAGGAGTAGGACACGCTTCCTGGATTGATCTTGCCCTTTGCAGTAAGGTTTGGGGAGTGGTGAGACCCATCTCTGGAACACTTTGTGTGATTGTCTTCTGGGCGTGGAAACTCTCCTTCCTCCCGCGTGCTGTCAGCCACCTGTGGTCCTGCCTAATCTTCCAATCCAAATTCCCACAACATCACTTCTTCATGGAGGCAGACAACCCTGTAGTGGTCAGCTGCCCTGGGGGAGGGAATGGGCGTCAGACTGATGTGCCGGACACACCAGGTCCGTCAGTCACCCTGGTCTTCTCCTCTCCTCTGTTTCTACCCCTTCTGCACAAGTAGAAAACTGTCAATAGGCCTTCACCTGTGCCTTTTGGATTATAGTGTCCATTTTTACACCAGTCCCACCTACTTCCTGCTTTCAAAGTATCCTTCATTGCTTCTGGACCCACTGAGGGCTTCACCTCTTGCTTTGGGGCCTCATTTTGAATTGATTTTTTTCTTTTATATTTCTTCTATAATTTTTAGGGATCTGTTATGGGAGGGGAGGTGGTAGCAAAGTTGAGACTGTCATCTTGTAACCAAAATGAGTGGCACTTTATTAGAACACAGACTTCTGTGGCCATCACCGTCCTCCTTGTTCAGTTGAATTCTCCGATTGAGAGAAAGAGACAGAGGGAGAGAGAGAGAGAGAAAGATAACTTGGAGAGTTGTTTGCAACTCATTTGAGGAAGGGGCATCACTTAAGGAGCTCAGGGCTGTTTATCCTATTTCCACGTCCTGTAATGACAGGTGCCACCTGCAGCAAAGGAACAAAGAGGGTATTCTTCAGAAGGATGGGATAGAATCAGAAGCTCAGCTATAGACAAACCCCAGCTGGCTTCTTTTTACCCTGTCAATAAAAGGCCCTGTGCTTGCACTGTGGCTCCATTATCCCTCCAGCATCAAAGCCAGGACAGGCTCCTCCTATCTCAGATGCTGACTGCAGCTCTTCAGCTGAGCTCTGCTTCCTGGTGTAGATGCAGCTGCACCCACTCCACATGTTCCCTGAGTGTCTTCTTATTCTTCCTCAGACTCACCAAGGGCAGCAAGACATTTCTTCCGAATGAGTTGTTTCAAAGCTGACACGGTATCAGAACTTCAGCTTGCCACGTTATTAATCTCTTCCTTTAATCTCTATCTTGATTTTTTATTTTCCTGTCTTTGATATGCCAAAATAGCCACCAGTAAACGTTCATTGAGTAGATGTTATGTACAAATCCCCCGAGATAAAGAGGTCAGGAAATCCCTGGTATTCCCAGAGAGTCACCACAGTGTCCCCGGAGGAGGGGAATCCACAAATGAAGCGGAATCTTTAGCGTTATCTGTTGAAAAGCCTCTCCCCCTCTTCTGGTTACAGCAACCCTTCTCCCTTTGGGGAACTGCTCCTCCCTGACTCTGTGTGATTTTGGAGAGACCAGCAATCCTAACTTTTGCCATAGTTATGCTACCCAGGCTTGCTCAGATATATCCTCCATAGTGGGGACCAGGGATTGGTCCTGGAGGTGATCACATGACTCATACTGGTCAGTCTGAGTTCTTCCTGGGGATTAACAAAGCAGTGAGAAAGAAGATCTGCCTTCAGAGTTCCTTCAGCTGGGATGATGGAAGCCTGAAGCGGTCTCAATACACACCACCTTCCTTCCCATGATACTCCTCCACATTTAAAACAAAAAATGAGGCCAGTGTCAGGGAAGAAGAGATGAGAGAGGGGCGATAGATAGGGATGGAAAGGGGAAGGGGCAGTGGGAGGGGGAGAAAGAGAGGTCTGATGACACTATGTGAGGTCCTACATCCACTCAAATCTCTCACCTGGACCCCTCCCTCCCCACCCACTCTCTATTTAATTATACCTTACTTCCCAAACATTCCACAGCTGCCTTCTGTGAGTCTTTGAACCACATGGTTTATAATATGGGGAAAGCCTTTTCAGCTCCTTCTCTTCTTTTGTTCCTGGGAAATATCTAATCCTCCACAAAGCCCAAATATTCCCAATTCCTCCTCATAGGGTTGGTCTCTGGCCCCCTTCCCCCTCCCCCTCCAGACCACTTTGAACAGACTTCTAGAATAGCATTTAATTCCTTGTCATAATTATTTGTTTCTACTACTTTTTCCTCCACCAGACTTTGAGTTCCTTGAAGGTGGGAACTGCATCCGGTCATGTCTAAGTTCCCGGAGCCTCACAAGAGTCTGGGCAGAGAGCACAGTGCCTCAGTCACTGAGTGGTCCCTGGAACTGACTTTCCCTTGAGAGGAATGGGAGGTGCATGTGTAGGCTAGGAAGGAAGGTGGTTCTTCTAGAAAGAGGGCTCACTCCAGCCAGCAAAGCATCCACCTTTGTCTCCTGAATCTTTTCTTTGCCAGAGGTTCTCTGACCCACAGGATGGGTGAAAACAGAACCCCTCTTCTGGGGGAAATGGCTACCTTTGGGCATCAGGAAGGGGTTTAGGGAGGTCTTGTATGCCATTTGAGAAACAGGGGCCCACTGAAGGATTTCAATCAAGGGTATCTAAATTACAGTCAGGTAATTTAGAAAGACCACCAGATGGCCGTGTGGGGACCAGGCTGGGGACAGATTGAGGCTGAAGACAGCAAAGCCAGGAAGGAACCAGCAGGGAGGCTCGAGTCCAGGAGAGAGCTGGTAAGGGCTTGGATGGTGCCGTGGGGATAGAGAGGAGGGGATGCTGGCCTTCCTAATCGTTGCTTCTCTCTTGATCCCCTCAGCTGAGCAGCTGAGACCTCCTCCCTGGTGGCCTTCATCCCTGGCATCTCTCATTCTTCTCTGTCTTGTCTGCAAGCCCCAGAATGCCTCTAAATAAGGAGAGAACGATGCTTTCTCCTTGCCCCATATAATCCGTGGGATTTACATCTTTGTCAGCACTTCTGCTTCCAGCTCCCATCGGCTCGGTTAATGTTTCTTTTATGAAGCGAGGACACCTGATTTCTGTCAGTGCAGGGCTTAAGACTGCCTCGTCAGCACTGTCTTCCTGGCCGCCCATATCAAATAGACAGAGGAAGAAAGCAACCAAACCGGTGATCATATTCCAAGGCAATGATGCCAGGGCTGCATGCTGCTTGTGAGAGTGGAGCTAGACAGAACTAAGGGGTCCCACAGAGGGAGGATGATAGAGTTACAGCCAGCTGGGCTGCCAGTTCATCTGGTGTGGGAAAAGCAGAGGACCAGCTGCTGGTCATTTGGCCATCTAGACAAGCGCCTTCCTTGGTCTGGTCTCATTTTCTCATCTGTAAGGGGTCAGTGATCAAGGAAGGTCTCTTCCAAGCTCTCCTAATCTGGACTAAGGGATGCAAGGGGTCCCTTTATTGTTACAACCTGTGGCAGTCCCAAGAGCTAAAGCAATCCTCACTCGGAACATTCTCTGTCTCTCTCTCTCTCATTCACTTATTAAATAAATCATTCATTCAGCAAATACCACTAAGCCCCTACTCTGTGCCAGGCCGTGAGCTCAGAGCTATGGATACAGAGGTAAGTAAGAGACACTTTGATTCTTAAGGAGATTATAATTTAGAGAGAGATCCAGAAGTATAAGCAGATAATCACCATAAAGTGACAGAGTCAGGAGCAAAGGGAAGAGGGTTACAAAGACCAGAGTTATTACCAAAGGATTCTGTTTTGTTCATCCTTCAAGTATCTGGCATTTTTCCTGGAATACAGATTAGGTCCTCAATAAATGAATGAAGTGACATGTTACCTGGGCCTATAGGATGAGTAAACGTTTCCCAGGTAGAGAAGGGAAGGGAAGAGCGTTCCGAACAGAGGGAACTATATGGGTTGAGACCTGAATGCATGAAAGAGACTGGCCGTCCTTGGAAATAAACAAGCAGTTCTATGTGCCTGGCCTGCAGGGCTCTGTAAAGACCTGTTAGGAGAAGAGGTTGGCGAATCAGATAGAAGGAGCATTGTAGACAGTCTTCAAGACTGAGAACTTGGGCTTGGTTTGTGGCAACGAGGAACCATTAAATGTGCATGATAACAACTTCTGAAAGATTCTTCTGGGCTTGCTGTGGGTGGGTTGGGGCATCTGCCCTGGGTAGGGAGGCTGGTGAGACGGCCTTTTCCAAGCTGGTGCTACTCTTGGCTCAAAGCCCACAGGAATGAACAGGGTATCTCCAAATGTGGGTTCTTCTCCACCTTAACAGACTAGGTTGAGTCATTGACTCATGGAGACCCTGATGAGGGAGAAGTAGATTATTTGGGGGGCACATTGACTAAGCAATAACCCTGCAGATTGAATATATCAATAGCAGTAACTCAACTGACATCCGGTCAGAGACCAAAGGAAACAAGAAAGCACTAACCATTCGAAATTCCCTGACTCACCCTTCCCCAACCTCTCCTAACCTAGACCTGATTGATCAACAGGAACCATGATCTCTCCTTCATTGCCATGTTAAATGTAAAAATTCATGTAGCATTTCGGCTAAAGACAAATCCAAGTGACCAGATACTGCCAACCTCATAGGGAAGCACTGATTTGTTTAATCTCCTCGGCGTTTGGTGTGGGGAGCTGAGGACCAGAGAGAGGGGAGGCTCTGGCTGAGGTTCCTCAGTAAGTTAGTATTGTACCTGCAGCGGGATCAGAACCTGGGCCTGGCTGTCAGGCAACTGGTTTCCCCAGAGTGATGCAGGACTTCTGGTCACGTGCACCAAAGGAAGAGTTAAACCAATGGTATCTTCCTAAGCACAGGTTGTCAGTCTTTCAGAGACGATGAAGCCAGAATTTCCCCGGAGACTCAGCCTACCAAGGCTTCACCATTATGCTGACTCATTTCCTATAAGTAGGGTCACTTCCCTGTTTGAAAACCTTGCATGCCCACAGGGGAAGTTCCGATTGCTTAGAGTGGCATCCGAGGCCTTTCATCTTTGTGTCCTTCCTTACTCTCCAGCCTTATCTCTCACTCTAGCCCAGATGCACTCTGGGCAGCACACCAATGGTCCTCAATCCTGGCAACATTTTACCATCACCTGGGGAGATGTTTTAAAAAATACTGTGGTTCAGACCATATGTACCTCCAGAGATTTGGGGAGTGGGCCCCAAGGCATCTGTATGATTTCAATCAACCCATGAGCAGCCAGAATGGAGAACCACTGTTCACCCAAGCTAGTTACTTTCTGTTGTCCAAATCTGCCTTGCCATCTCTGAGGCTTCAGGCAAGGATTCCTTACTCTGCCTTGTCCCCACTTCTTCACCTGGCTCTCCCACTAAACCACCAAGGTAGATCTCTCCTTTTGCTGTGGACCTTTGCACACACTGTGCACATCACCACCACAGCACTTATATTCCTTTTGTGTCTTTCATGCACCCTAAGGATACTGTGGACTCCACAAGGAAGATGCTGTTCTATTTATCTGTTTCTTCCTTATCAAAATTACAGCACCTGACATATAGTAGGTGCTTAGTAAACAATTGTGGTCTGAATAAGAGTTTCTGAACCCCAGAATGACCTCTGTTCAGAAAGCCACCCACATTCCTAGGGTGTTGAGTCTCATGGAGCAGAGTTTCTGAAGATCTCCAGGGTGCTGTGTCCCAGCAATTGGTCTTTTACATCTTCTGTCTCCAAGGAAGGGAAATAGTCAAAGAACTTCTACTCACTTGCTACTAAAAATGGAAGGGTTCTCTCACCTTTATGTGGCTGGGCAACCCTAAAACTAAAAAAAAAGGAAGATGAGATATTTAGACACAGAGAGACCTTGGTTGGAAATGTATTCCCCTTACTAACTGTATGACAAGTTACAGAAAGTGTCTAAGCCTCTATGAAATAATATATAAAGAGCTCAGTACACTGCCTGCTGTTTTAGGGTTCTCTAGAGAAACAGAAGATAGACTGGTTAATAGATAGATTGATAGATATAGATTTTTAAAAAGGAATTGGCTCACGTGATTACAGAGGCTGAAAAGTCTCAAGATCTGCAGTTGGCAAACTGGACACCCAGAAAAGCCAGTGGTGTCAGTTCCAGTCTGAAAGCAAGCAGGCTTGAGACTCAAGAAGCACTGATGTTTCAGTTTGGGTTCAAAGGTAGGAAAAGAATTATGTCCCAGCTCAAACAGTCACGTGGAAGGAGATCCTACTTACTCAGCCTTTTCTTTTTTTCTTCTTTTTAAAAATTTTTATTGGAGTGTAGTTGATTTACAATGTTGTGTCAGTTTCAGGTGTACAGGAAAGTGAATCAGTTATACATATACATATATCCACTCTTTTTTAGATTCTTTTCCCAGATAGGCCACTACAGAGGACTGAAAAGAGTTTCCTGTGCTAAGCCTTTTTTGTTCTGTTCAGGTCTTCAGTTGATTGGATGAGGCTCACCCACATTAGGGAGGGCAATCTGCTTTACTCAGTCTTTGACTCAAATGTTAATCTCATTCAAAACACCCTCACAGACACACAGAATTGTTTGACCAAATGTCTAGGCACCTTGTGCACCAGTCCAATTGACACATAAAATTAACCATCATACCTGTCATATAGTAAATTCTCCATATGTGTGAATTCCTTTTTTTTCCAGAAGATGTGGTTTCAGGTATGTTCCATCCTACTGTCCCTTCTTAAGTTCAGTCTCTGCTATCTTTCTCACCATCCCTCCCATCTTCCCTCTCTCTTTCCCTCCCTCTTTGTCTCTCCCCTGGCACTTTTCCTTTTTTCTGTCTCCTTCTCACTTTCTTACTCTGTCTGGTTCGCTCAGGATTTCTCCCGGGGAAAAGGTGTGAGTTCCTCTGGCACTCTGTCTTTCCATCTGTGTCTTTTGAGAACACGATGAGCACGTCCAGCAGGATTAAAGCAAGTTGGGAGAAGAGTCTGATACCCACTTTGGCCACAATCTAGCACCTGAGCAGCAAGGGCAGGCTCTCTCTGTGCTGGAGTGAAAGGCAGGGAAGGAGAGAAGTGAGGCCTCTGACATACATACTGCACAGTGTGTTTTTATTACCGCATAATCCATGCTTGTGCCACTTGTCCGCATACCGCCAGTTAATGGAAACCTCATGTTCTCCTGCTCTGGCCCGCCTGGTGGTTAACTCTTGCAGGACCAGGTATGCACCCAGGCCAAAGGAAATCCTTTCCAGAAGGAAGCCGGGTTATCAGACAGGCAGGCGCTGCCTCACATGTTGAAGGAAGTCACCATGGAGTGCGGTTAATGATAAAGGCAGGAATGTGGCAGGCGGGCACTCGTCTGGACCTGTCTGAGGAGCTGCTGGTGAAATTCCACAGGGCATTCAGTGCGCTCATTGCTGGAAGCCTAGGCTACCTCTGGACTCGTGCAACTGGCTGCTCCCCACTTGCTGCTCACTCTCTTGGAGCTTTGATTCATCTGGGAGAAAGGACTAAGGAGTCTGCACACACCAGGCACAAAACGAATGCATGGGAGGATGGCTCTGTGTTGCAATACAGCGTGTGCTGTGAGTTTGTGCAAGGGGTGTGGTGGTTCTCTTTCCAAGGAGAGAGCCTCTAACTCCGCCTGGGGTGCCGGGAGCGGCATTCAGAGAAGGGGATATATGATCTTGAAGGTCTTGATGAACAAAAGGGATGTTTTCAAAATCAGGCAAATAAAGAGAGAGGCCAATTCTATGCCTCTGATGCTGAGAAAGAAATGTGTGTAGGGTCTGGAGGTCTTTCCTCATGCAGAAAAGGAGGCAGGGATGCTGAAGTGGTTAAAAGCTGGCCCTGGAGTCACATTGCCTTCCAATCCCAACCTTCTTGACAGCTTTTGACCCAGTTTTATAACCTCTGCTTTTGTTTCCTCATCTTTAAACTGGGGACCCTAATAGTGTCTTCCTCAGAGACTGCTCTGAAGAGTAAACGATGAAATTCTTCCAGCACTTAGCCTAGTTCCTGGCATTTTAGATGCCTGGTTACATGTTGGCTATCATTAGCATCAGGAAACAAAGGACAATTTGGAATGGTCAGAACACATGTTGTTTGGGGACAATGGAAAGACCCAAGGTTAGTCCAGGACCAGATGGTGGAGGAACTGGAGGCTGTAGTAAGAATTTAGACTTGATCTTGTGGGTCATGGGAAATCTCTGAAGGTTAATTCATTCAAATGCTGTCCTCCAGTTGGCTTCCCTTCCTGGAAGATCCTTTCCAGGAAGTCGTCTTTATTTTCTCGCCAGGGATACAAACAGTTCTGGGTAACTAATACCCATCACTCTGTAAAGAGAAGCATCAGTCCCTGTAGCTCAGCCTATACTCGCCACACTGTCATCAGACCTCGTTCTGACACTTTAGCTCCAGGGCATCAGATTCAAGGCCTGCACCTGAGTTCTCCTCCTCATCATTGCCGGAGAAGGATCCAGGTCTGGCTCTCCCCAAAGTTCTAGGCCCCAAAGCAAAGTTTGTGAAACAGTGTCTCCTTGTCTTAGTTGGGACGAGTTGCTTGGCAGGTGAAAAACCCTGGAAATTTGCCACGAAGTGGAGATGTGACCTGCAAGTAACGCTGATGGGATTTGAGTAGCAGTTCACCAGTGGAGGCTGCCGGCCTTTTTGGGGGGTTATCAGGGTAATGGATCCTGGCATTCTGCTCGCACCATCTTTACAAACGTCACTTTCACTTTATTGTACATTAACCCCAATCTCTTCACAAGCTCCAAAATAAAACTTTTTTGCAAACAACCGAGGTCCATCTGCTGCACTGGTAAAAATACCCTAGCATGGAAATACTCAAGCATTAGATAAATCCATGCTCAGAGCTATTACGGTGGAATCACCTGAAAATGCCTGCCTTTGATTGGGAGAAATCAGTCTCCCTTTCTCCCTTAGGTGGGAGATGGATTCCCCCCACCCTGACTCCCATGGTAACAAAAGAACCCCAAATTCCCAAGACTGATCAGATTTCAAACATTGCATGCTGTTGTCCTTATGATCCCATGTGTAGCCGTTACTATGTACTCTAAAAGGAACTCAGCCTATCAGCTGCTGATAGGTTGATTCTCTAGTTGGGAATGAATGAATGAACCAATGAGTGATTAGCAGATAAAGGTTCTGTATCCCCATTTAGTGCACATACATTTTATTCATGTCTGTTTCTATTCCTTTTTTTTTTTTTTTTTTGCGGTACGCGCGCCTCTCACTGTTGTGGCCTCTCCCGTTGCGGAACACAGGCTCCGGACGCACAGGCTCAGCGGCCATGGCTCACGGGCCTAGCTGCTCCATGGCATGTGGGATCTTCCCGGACCGGGGCACGAACCCGCGTCCCCTGCATCGGCAGGCGGACTCTCAACCACTGCGCCACCTGGGAAGCCCTGTTTCTATTCCTTGATCAATTACTCTCTGTTGAGAGAAATAACATTTTGCCAGGTTGTCGCTAACAGTCTCTATGTTGGGTCTTACTTCCTCCTCTAAAAGAGCAACCCCCAACAGCGAGTATTTAAATGAATCCACTTCTGCCGCCATCCTGCACAGCCCATCTATCACAGCAATTTGTGCAAATGCCACTCTAGCATCCAGCTCTATGTATCAGGTATTTTGAGATTGCACAGTTCCTGAGGCCTCTGTAAAGCAAACCTTTCATGAATAAATCAGGAAATACCCTGATGCATGCTTTATGTAGAGGAAGATATTCTATTTAGGTCACGCAGGGGAAGTTCTGCCAAGGTTGCTAAAATGAACAAATCCCCTGAGTGCAGTCTACCTCTACGCAATTCCACAATTCCGAAACACAAGCAAGTATCTTCCAGGGCCCCGTGGCTGTGCTCTGTAGACACTGAGGACGCCGGGTCTATAAAGTATTAGTTTGATCACCTGAGGCTCCAAACACTTTCAAGTCAGGAGCCAGGCAAGAAGTTCCGCTAGTCCAGGGGAAGAACTTTGCAAATGCAAAATTTGTCTACTGTGGTGCCTGGGGCAATGGGACTTCTGCAAGCAAAGGAGGAAGGAACTAGAAAAATTACAGTGAGCCTGTTGTCCTGGCTTGTTTTTTGAATCCACTTAAGAAAGTCCCTGACTTTGTTTGAGTCCAAAGCATTGCAACTGACTCTTGTGAGCCTCTCCCAGAACACAGGATGTGGCCTAGTGCACCCTCCCCTTTAGCAATGGAAATTCTCCTGATAAGAATAAGGATTTCCAGATTGCCAGCCAACATCGAATTAGAGAGGGTTATCTGGGGTAGAAGAATGCGGAACAAAATGTTGAGTGATTCCCTTCCTTTTAATTAGGGCAGGCAGGCCCACCCCCTTTGCCCAGAAAAAGCTGTATGAGATTAGAAGACCAAGTTTGAAGGAGAGATGGAGCATTGACTTGGATTCTGGGTGGTTAGAACGTGGAGAGACGTCACGATGTCATTTAGAAGGTGGGCAGGATGTCTGGACAGGGTCTAAGCTCATAGGACCTTGTTTGGATAGGGTCTGATGTTTGCTTTCTGGGTTCCCAAATCTGTCTTGGACAGTACAGTTAACCCCAGTCAGACACTTAGGGACTGATTCCTTCTAAGAAAAGTCAAAGGAAACAAAACAAAATTTTTCATGTTAAGAATGTTGCTAGCAGCATATCAGCCCATACCCCGATTCTTTCGGAAGTCAAAAGATATTCCAAAGGTTACCTGTGAGTAGATTCTGAACAAAGGAACTTTGTTCCTATTGATGTCCCTAATCTGAGAAGTTGCATTTTCTGCAGCACTGCCCCTTTGATTGTGTTGAATATAGAAAGACCATATCCTCTTTCGTACTTTCTCTTTCCAGTACTGTCTTCCAAACATCTGTCTTTGGTTGTAGCTTTTTTCCTTAGATTCGATGATGCCCAGCTTAAAAAGTTGGACTATCTTGAGGACAATCTTTAAGGATCTCATGTAGTGCCCCCAAATCTCTTTAGCTTCCATTGCCGTTTGTTGCCAAGGTAGAGATTGTACATATAGTTGATCATGGTCGTTTACAGCTTGATGTCCTAATATTTACCTCTGAAAGTGTCACTGATTTCCAAGGTCTTAGGAATGCTGCTTTCATCTTGTTAAACCACTCACATGATTCCGAAGTTTGAGTCTAACCTCATTCCTAATAAGCTGAGTGAACTTGGGCAAGTTTCTTCATAAAATGTCGACTGAAATATACACTTTCCCTCATGTAGGGAGAGGGACCATTTGAGAGAATTTATATCAATGCACCGTGTGAACTATAAATTGCTATACAAATAGGAAGTGATTTTGCTGAAGAGTTTTCAAATAATGTGTCTGGGTTCTCCTTTTGTTTCCTACCACTTTCTGCAGTCTGGCATATAGTTGGAAATCAGTAAAAGTTTGTTGCTTAGTGGTTACCTTATAAATGGGAGCCTGAGTATGGGAACCAGTTTCTAAGGAAGAGGAAACGGGAGAGAGCTTAGAAGAGAATGTACTTGCTTTACTCATTATAAAAGTCAGGTAAGCTCAAAAGATAAAATTTAGAAAATGCATGAAAATAGCAAGAAGAAAATTAAAATACTTCATATTTGCAACCTGTTAGCATTTTGCTGGGCCTGAAGCCTTTCTCTCTGACTTGCACATATGCTTGTGTGTCCTCAAAATAGTACTGTCCCTTTAAGTGCGGACTACAGCTCAGACCTGGAAATATATTTTCTCAATAGGCAAAGGGATAGGAGATTAGTTCCCCAGCAAATCTATTAGTTCATTAATTAATAGAAATCTGAGAAATGTCAGTGAGGACCTGTGAAGCCTCATTCTCTCGGTTTTACTCTTTAAGGTAATAAAAGTAATAATAGCTAATATTTATTCAGTGCTTACTATATGCCAGGCATTGGTCTAAGCCCTTTATACACATTAACTTATTTTGTCTTCATGACTACCCTAAATGGCAGGTACTACAGGTCCATAATCCCTTACCTACAATTCCACAGTCCGAAAAGCAATGAAAATGGGAATTTCGGGCAAGTTTGAAACAAACTCCTTTGGCAGCAAAACCGTATCTGATCTAACATGAGGCTTTTCATGGCCTTTACTTATCCCACTTATGAGCAGTCAAGTTTCACTGAAACAACATGAATGTGTTTGATGATAAGAGTGTTGTTCCAGAACCTTCTGAGGGTTTCATGAAGTAGACAGTATACACATTTTGTTACTGTTATAAGATATGAAAAATTCTGCATTCTAAATCATATCCCAATCCAAAGATTTCAAGTCTATGATTATGAATTGTGCATTACCATCTTCATGTCACAGATGAAAAAACTGAATCAGAGCGGGATTAAGGAACTTGCCCAAGCTAGGTCAGGATTCCAACCCAGATGGACTGGCTTTAGAGTCCGCATTAAAACTCTTCACATTTGTATACTTCTCAAAAGCTTTACAGTCCTTTCCAGCACACTAACTTTATAAGTTAAACTTAAGAGATCTTATTCTATTTTATAGTCAAGACAAGTGCGATTTAGGGAAGTTACATGACTTGCCCAAGGTCCCACCACTAATGCAGCAGAATTAGGGCTCAAGTGCAAGTCTGCTGGTTCTAATCTGAGTGCCCTCATTGCTGCCCTGGGAATTACCTGGATAGCCACCAAACTCATGCCATAACACAGCCTTGCTTTCTCACTTACGCCAGCATGGCTACTCAGGCAGGCTGCACAAAGACCCTTCTACCTCATCCAAGCCACCCATGATCAGAAAATGTGTGAGAAAGCTTGGAGCCATCAAAGGTAACTATCCACACATCACCCCAGGTCAGAAGCCTGAGTCGCTGCCCCAGACCCTGTGGGCTCCCAGAAGCCAGAGTTCACTCTCTGCTTCTGGCTTCCAGTGGTCCATCCCATGCACAGCACTTGGGCCAGAGTGAATGCCCCGACATCTGGCCAGGCGTCTGGGATGAGGCACCTGCACTGTGACTCTGACTGTGGAGGGATGGAGGGGTCCTCAGACACTGGGGATTGCATGATCCGTGGTGTAAACCAAACTCCTTACAGATGAGTCTGGAAGGAGGGGCCTTTGCCACCAGGGCACCCGGGTGTTTCTCATCCCAGGGCTCCCCTGTTGCCCCATAGATCTCCTGAGATCCCTCCAGGTCGGGCTTCCTATGGGAAGTGTGGTCCCGGCTGCAGCATGGCCAGATTCCACCATTGTCTGAGCATCCCCTGGTACTCAGCACATTACAGCCCATCATGTCTCTGCTCCTCCATCAGGATCCACTCTTACTCCCCTACACACCCAAGTCACATAGTGCACCCTGTGGGCTTCAAATGCACCCTGTTTGCCCTCGTGGGAAACTCCACACCCCACTCACCTGGACCAGCCACTCCAGAAATCAAAGAATGGATTCTAGAGCTAACAGGCTATCTCTCTAGAACAAGATCAACACAGTAATGAAAAGGGCACTAGAACATAAGTCCAGAGATCTGAGACCTCGTTCTGGCTTTGTGGCTTTGGACAGGTCATGACCTCTCTGAGCCTCTCTGGGGACATACACCTGTCCTATAAATTACACATGAATGTCGTGAGGATCCAGAAGAAGTTGCGTGTAAAGAAGTCCAGAGACACAATGGTATTTTTGCGAAATATAACAACATGAAAATTAGCTGGGGCTCAGGACTTATCTGGCCATAGGGTAGTCTAATCTTGTAAATGCCGCTGAACGGTAATTGATGAAAGGGCATCGTCTGGGTGCTAAGTCTAGAATGTGGAAGGAAGGGACAGTCCTGCACATCTGTGCTTGACTCAGACACACCTGGGGTGTGGTTACCAGTTATGGGCCTCATGTTCTAAGACAGAGATAAAGCTGATGGAGCCCAGATCCTTGACAGTGAAATACCTTGACACCCTATTGACACTTTGATAGTAAATCCTAGACTGAGTTCATGCTGTTCCTTCTGCTTGGATTGCTCCACTCAGGACAGAGACAGTGACCGCCCCCCAGATGAGCTTAGGACCTTGCAGTCTGCCCTTTGGCAAAAGCTCTTCGTTGCTGCTTTGCTCCTAGCACCTGGTTCCATTTCTCCTTGGTCCTGGCTCCTAACCTTGGCTTCACCTCTACCCCAGGCCATATTTGCAGCCAGTGAGGGAGGCAGCATCTCTGGTTTTGACCTCTGTGCCGTCTTCTTGTGCCATGGCTTTCCCTAGCCCTCTGTCCATTCATTCATGTTTGCCTTTTCAAGGTAACGAAAGGCATTCCAGCCCTGGGCTGCAGAACAGCATTCCAGCCCTGGGCTGCTGAAGCCCCCCCCGCCCCCACCAGGCCCAGGAGAGAGTGACCATCCCAAAGTGTTTACCCATAAGCCTCCAGCGCTCCAGAAGGTTATTTCCCTTCCTCCCATCCCCAATCCCCCAGTGGGGTTAGGAGCTGCATCCCTGTGGCTTCCTTCATGGTGGGACCCTAGAAAGGGACTCAGGCCCACAACCAGCTCTGCTCCTTCTGTGGAATATCTGGGATACCTGCTCCTCTGAGGCAATAATGACTAGCTACAAACTCTTTGTGGGCAGGATTTATGGTACCAGGGTAAGAGAGGAGATGAGGATGGTGAGGGAGCTTTTAGGAGTGCCTTACAGATTTCTGCAGCTACCATATCTCCCTCCCGATACTAACTATATTGAACCCTCGTCCTTTGCTTTCGTGCCTCCCTCTTTCATTAGATTTTGAGCACCTTGGAGGTCAGCACTGCTCCTCTGAATTACCTGCTTGTAATTCCCCCTTGCTCTTGATGGGAGCTCAGAGGCCTTGCTGATTGAAAGAATGGCCAACTAAATGAATGAATGAGAGTTAGGCATGGAAATAAATGGTGTATCAGAAGTACCCAACCCAGACCTGCTGGGGAGGGTTGACAGAATTACCTTATCAGAGCAATTTCATGAAGTTGGGATGTTCTGTCCCCAAATCTGGGCAAGATAAACCTGGAACACATGAGCTATGTTAAGATATAAAATTCTACCTGCACTGCCACATTGCCTGAAGTCAGGAGTTCTCGTCCCTGGTTGCACATGGCATCACTTGAGGCTTTTAAAAACAACCACTGGGGGCTTCCCTGGTGGTGCAGTGGTGGCGCAGTGGTTGAGAGTCCGCCTGCCAATGCAGGGGACACGGGTTCGTGCCCCGGTCTGGGAAGATCCCACATGCCGCGGAGTGGCTGGGCCCGTGAGCCATGGCCGCTGAGCCTGCGCGCCCGGAGCCTGTGCTCTGCAACGGGAGAGGCCACAACAGTGAGAGGCCCACGTAAAAACAAAAACAAACAAACAAAAAACAACCACTGGGTCCCACTTCAGACTGAGCCTAAATCTGAGGGTGGGGTCCGGGCACTGGCATTTTTACAAGCTCCACAGGTGGTACTCCTGTGCAGCCATAGTTGAGAACCACTGTCTGAGTGACAGCGAAGCACTAGGGTTATGTCTGAAATCTTATTCGCTCACCGCCAGCTGTGTACCTCAATTTCCTCATCTGCAAAAGGGGATAATTGTATCTACCTTCAGGGCTTTTAATGAAGATAAAACAATACATGCCTTTGGGATAAGATAAAGCCTCTGTGTACTAGCGCTTGCTACTGTTTCCCTTAGCATTATTAATTTTATTATTTGATATCAATGCCTTAGAATAACGAAGTAGAAAATATGTTCTATGTACTTCAGTTAATTAAGATTCATCTCATGCCCAAAATGGGTGAGCAGTTGTACAAAATACAGTACAAAGAGGAATCAGACTCAGGTTCTGGGCCAAGGAAGCCCTATGAACTGAATTACCTACTATGTGCGAGGCTCTTTACACATATTATCTCATTAAATACTCCCATTCGTCTCATGAAGGGGTTATTACATGTTTACAGATGAGAAAACTGAGGCTTGGGGAAGCTACCTCCAAAGTCTCACAGCGCCAGTGTGGGAGAGCCTGATTTGGACTCAGGCCCCACTGCTTCCCGGTTGGTGGTCCTTCTACCGTATCATCACTGAGCACCTGGCATATATGTCTAGTCGGGCATAGCCTCCCTCTCAAAAAACTTACAGGTCAGAGGACGGAATGACTTGTGCTGAGTGGGGAAAAATCCTAGAAGGATTTTTGAAGGAAGTGAAAATTCAGTTGGGACTGGGAAAATGAAAAGGATTTCACCAGAAATGTGAAATGGGAGGGTAAGGACATTCCTGGTGGGGGGAGCCACCAGGAGCAAAACCAAAAGGATGAGGGCACGCACAGATGATTCGGGGTGGGTGCATTTTTACACTTGGCTGCGTTAGCTCTCTTCCTCATCTCTTGCGTGACTTTCTTTTTTTCTTTTTTTTTGCTTGACTTTTCAAAGAGGGACTTCCCTTCTCTGAAGGGCTCCTGGAGGGATTGGAAAGTAGTCTCAGTAACATTTTCCTCTCTGTCTTCTCATCAACAGCAAAAATCTCATGCATTCTGAGCTACTGTCCTATTGATGTCTGTGGGAGTTTTACGTGTCAGTCAAATGCCAAATATGCGACAGGGCACGAACAAGGGCACTCTAGGGCATGTCAGACACAGCATGTGGCATGTGTGCGTGTATATGCACATGCAAAAGCATGCGTGCACACACACACACACACACACACACACACACACAGCAGTGAGGAAGGAGACTGAAGAATTCTGCTGGGTCCAGCTCTTGTTCTTCAAACACTACCGAGGAGGCTTGATTCATTTTTCTTTGCTAACCAGACTCCAGGTCCCATCTGCTCCTTGCAAAGCAACAAGGTCAATGCTAATTTCCATTTCATCACCCATGTCTGTGACCGAGCCGTCTCTGGTGGCAGAAATGAACGTTCTCCATAGCTTGCAGCTCCGGGGTGGCCACTTCCAGCCTGCCGACAAAATGCAATTGTGCTACATCACAGCCAAGTAAAATACACACTGCTGGTGTCAGTGTCCTTTGCGTGGCAAGGCCGCAGAAGGGGAGAGCCTCCTTCAGAGGAAGCTATTCCATCACCCAAGGTCTGCTTCAGCCTGTTGAGAATTGAAGCTCGGGAAGAAAAAAAGCCTAATATATGTAATACGAACTCCATGGTTTCCGCTGGTGCTTGGCATAGTTGAAGCTGTCACATTTTAGGTCTCCAGTTCCACAGAAACAAAAGGACCATGTGTGTTAAAACCGTGCAGTCCCAGAGATTAGATCAAAATTCTGATTGGAGAACAGGGTTAATCATGGGTTCATCATACTGTGACCTTTGCAGGCAGGGCTGCAACCCAATGAGGTTGCTATTATGCAAAGACCAGATTCAGAAGGCGCCCTATAGGCTTCTGAAGCTCCCAGGGCCCGGATTCCAAGGGGAGGGGGCTTCAAGCTCCAAGCTGATGCCTGCGAGGGAATGGGGGAGGGGTGGGGAATGTCGCAGGAAGTGAGGTTTATAAACTCCGTCTCCATAGACCGTCTGGTCAGTCAAATTTAGCAATGGGATGGAGAAAAGATCTCTTAGGAAGTTGGCCTGGGGGCTTGCTGTTGCAGAAAAGAAACCTGGTTGTCTCCTCTTTGGCTGAAAGGCTCCAGCTCCTCTTGGAAGGGCACAGAGAAACACGACCTTATAATGCAGGGTTAAGAGGCTCACGATCGGAGATCGAGGTAGAAAAATACTTCCGGAAGCTGGCCTGGTGGAGGTGAAAATGAACTCTGCTGCTTTGTTTACGATTATCTGAGGGTCCCATGACTTTCACTACGTACTGAAGCACAGCCCTAGTTTGACCTGGTCCTTTCTGGAGCGTCAGCATCTGTAATTCTAGAGCCAGGTATGAATCCCAGGCTCCTCAATTTATTAGTGCTGTGATCTTGGGCTAGTCATTTAACCTCAGTTGACCTGTTTCTTCATCTGTAAAAGGAGCTAATAATAAAAGGGACCATGTTTTGTGAGACAATGCAGGGAAAAGCCTGTTACATAGTAAATACTCATTATGTATGAGCTAGTAATATTTTTCCCAACCTCTCAGCCAAACTCTCCTTACCCCTCCTGCCCATCTACCTCTCTTGCCCTTACTTTCTTCTTGAACCACAGAGAACTGCTCAGGGTTGCCTGCCCCGTTCTCTGGTCAACACATACAGGGACAGGGACACGGACACACACACACACACACACAGAAGATGCTGGTCCAAGTTTGCAGGGGCTCTATGCCTTCACGTATACTCTTTCCTCTGCCTGGCAAGCCCTCTCCTATTCCAGCATGCCTTTGAAACACCGAAACACCTCTCAGACTTCCTCCCCATGAGTTTTCCTTGAGGCAAGCAGTACCCTCCCCTGACACAACAGAGTTCACCCGTCCTGTTGCATGCTCTTTCTTCTGGACAGTGACAATGTCTGTCTATTACTGCATGAACCACACTCTGTGTACTTACCTGTGCGCGTGTCTGTCTCTCCCGCTGGATGGTGAAGAGCCTGAGGGTGAGGTCTATATCTATTCTGTATCCCAGGTTCTTTGCATATTGTCTGAAACGTAGGAAGTGCTCGTGGAACATTTATTAAATTGAAGTGAATTCAGCTCAGTGGAGCAACTGAGAAGAGAATGGTTTCGATGAAAACATTCATAGAATATTTTCAGCTGAACAAAATCTTCATCGACTGCTTCATTTAATTCTCACAACAAGCCTCTGAGATCAGGAAGGCTTGAGGTATTATTGTCATTTTTGGAGTTGAAGGGGCTGAGGTTCCTGGTGCAAAAGCTGTGTGCAGGGTCATACTACTAGTAAATTGCACGGGCAGGACTAGAATTAAGGTCTATTTCTAAGGCGTTTTCCTCCACCGAGATTCATTGACCCGAATAGCAATCAGGTCACGCTACTGCCTTTTCCATAGCTCTTGGTCCATTCCTCTATCAGGTCATGCACCATGTTGTGCATCTCCGTGTTTCTCCCCCAGTAGGCCATAAGTTCTTTTTTTTTTTTTTTTAATTTTTATTGGAATATGGTTGCTTTACAATGTTGTGGTAGCCTCCACTGCACAACAAAGTGAATCAGCCATACACATACAGATATCCCCTCCCTTTTGGACTTCCTTCCCGTTTAGGTTACCATAGTGCATTAGGTAGAGTTCCCTGTGCTATACAGTATGTTCCAATCAGTAGTCTATTTTATACATAGTATCAATAGTGTATATGTGTCAATCCCTGTCTCCCAATTCCTCTCACCTTTCCCCCTTGGTATACGTTCATTTGTTCTCGACATCTGTGTCTCTATTTCTGCTTTGCAGATAAGATCATCTATACCATTTTTCTAGATTCCACATACGTGTGTTATTATACGATATTTGCTTTTTCTTTCTGACTACTTTGTATGAACTCTCTAGGTCCATCCACATGTCTACAAATGACCCAATTTCATTCTTTTTTATGGCTGAGTAATATTGTATATATATACCACATCTTCTTTATCCATTCCTCTGTCGATGGACATTTAGGTTTTTTCCATGTCCTGGCTATTGTAAATAGTGCTGCTATGAACATTGGGGTGCATGTGTCTTTTTGAATTATGGTTTTCTCTGGGTATATGCCCAGTAGTGGGATTGCTATGTCAGGCCATCAGTTCTTAACCTGCAGTGTCCCATGATGTGCAGGAAAGGTGAAGTTCATGTTGATGAGTAAGGATAAGATGGGACATACACAAGCTAAGTTGTAGATTATGCACAATTCTCCCAGCACCAGGTGAAATTTCACCTATTTTACTCCATTTTAAAAATTATAAGGGAATTCCCTGGAGGTCAAGTGGTTAGGACTCTGTGCTTTCACTGCCAAGGGCCCGTGTTCAATCCCTGGTCGGGGAACTAAGATCCCTCAAGCTGCGCCGCGTGCCCCCAAAAATAAATAAATAAAAAATAAAATAAAAATTATAAATGAATACAACCCAAAGTAATATTTGTTATAAGGATACACTTAGTTCCTCTTAATTTAAATTCAAAGCCATATAAATAAAATATTCATTTTAATTTATTAATAACAAATGATTTGCCACTCACCTTACAGTTACTCACGTCAAGGTAGCATAAAATTGAAGTTGAGAATTGCTGAACTTTCATACGTATTTGCAGAGCCCAGAGCTGTATAGATGGCTGGGGACAAATGTTGAAACAAGATGGACAAGGGTTTCTGTCATTGTGGAGGCTTTAAACAAAACCCAAATTAACATATTAATAAATAATTGGAAATGCATAAATAATTATAAATATATAATATTTATACAATATGTATGTATAACGTTCGTAGCAATTATAAAGGAAGCTTGTGGGGCAGGCAGGGGTAATGGGACCTTCTTTAGGTAGGTGATCGAGGAAGGCACTTAGAAGAGGTGATAAATAAAGTAGTGGTCTCTAGGATGAGGACCACAGCCAAAATGCTGTGCCAAGATCTATTCAGATATAGAAAAAATACTAACCTCTATTGATATTTTTAAAATCTAAAGACAAGAAGTTATATTCTATTTATATCTACTGGTTCCCTCACCCTCTCCACCCCTCCTGCTCTCTCTGCCCACCCCCCCAATTTGTCAGATAACCACATGTCACACACAGTAGGTTTGATTTCTTGAGAGGGAAAATGGAATCCTACAATGTTGAGGGGCAGACAGTGGCACCTCACTTGCTCTTTCCCTTCCCATGGGTAGTAGTGCATTACAGTCCACCAGTGCCGGCTTAAGTGGATTTTCAGGTTATATTATCTAGTTTTAAATAAATGAACACTGACACAATTGACAAGTGGCTTCAGAAGCTTTCTGCCAAGAAACCATGGATAGAAAATAATAGTAATAAAGTAAATGCAGGCAACATTAAGAAAACAGCAACTGATCCATCTATTCCTTGTGCAGAACCTTTGCGTCATTATGGAGTTAAATATAAACATAATGAAGAAACAAACATAACAAAAATTCTCCCCAAAGTAGAAATTATTAAGATGACTTGAAATATAGAGTTATATCAATTATCTTTTAAAATGCCCCATTCAGTAGTTGGGAGGTGGGGAGACACTGGTCACAGTGTATAAACTTCCAGTTGTAAGATCAACAAGTTCTAAGGATCTATTGTACAACATGGTGATTATAGCTAATAATACTGTGTTGTATGCTTGAATATTGCTTAGAGGGTAAACGTTCTCACCACAAAAAAGAAATGGTAATTATTTGCTGGGATGGAGGTGTTAGCTAATGCTATGGTCGTAATCATTTTGCAATATATACGTGTATCAAATCAATACGTTTCACACTTTAAACTTACATAATGTTATACGTCAATTATATCTCAGCAAGGTTGGGGGGGAGAGAAAATGCCATATTCATAAAATGACATGATTGTTTACTTAAAATATCTTTTATCTTTAACATTTCCCTTATAGATCTATATTTGTATATATTTCATAATGTACATAATAGAGTATAAATTATATACAGGTATATATAGTATAAGTACTACTTGTATATAATTTATAAATAAATATACCTATATTGGGAGTTTAGTGTTTTTCCCCCATGATAGAGTAACAGAAACATTTGAAGACCATGGACATAAGGGATGAGAAGTAATTAGCCATGTAGGGAAATAATTCAGGCAGTTGGAGTAGTGTCTGCAAAGTCCTGTTTGGAGAACTGAGGAAAGGCCAGTGTAGCTGGAGTGTAAACTGTGGAGACGAAAAAGCAATGCGAGAAAGAGGCAAGGACAAGGTCATGGAGGACCCTGGAGACCACGGTAAAGAGTTTATATTTTATTCTAGTGAAATTACCATGACCTGTAAGTGTTTAAAGCCGTGGAATGATGAAATGCGGTATAAGTTTTAAGAAAATTGCTTTAGCTGTTTTTGGATGCTGGAATCATGCTGGGCAGGCACGGAAGTGAAGCAGCCAGTTAGGAGGCTGTCATAGTAATACAAGCAAGAGCTTGTGGTGGCCTGAACTAATGTGGTAACCATATAGATAGAGAGAGGTAAACGGATTTTAAAGGCATGTTGGATATAAACTCAATGGTACTTGCAGACGGATGGGATAAGAGAGATTTGTGAGTGGGATGGAAAAAATCAACAATTTCCAGGTTTCTTGCTTGAGTAACATAGTGAAAGTTGGTGGCATTGGTTAAGATGGGCAGTGGTTGGATGAGAGAATCAAGATGTCTATTTCAGGCTTATAA
The DNA here is from genome assembly GCF_949987515.2 of Delphinus delphis. Classification (NCBI taxonomy): domain Eukaryota; kingdom Metazoa; phylum Chordata; class Mammalia; order Artiodactyla; family Delphinidae; genus Delphinus; species Delphinus delphis. The sequence goes on from NC_082688.1 coordinate 26,527,249, forward strand.
AATTTGATATTTCAGTGAGAAATCCAAGAGAAGATGCTGATCAGATGGTTGAATGGATATGCTGTATAGAGCTCGCAGGAGAAATATCACTGGTTGTCCTTAGATGTTAGTATCTTCAAGGCAGGATCCACCATTTATAAAGCCTCGAGATTTACCCCTTTATAGGTGTAGGGGCTTAGAAAATGTGTTTTACATCTAGAAGTTTAGGAGAAAGGGAGTAAAGGGAAGAGCACTTGACTAGAATTTGTCGGTCAGGACAGCAGCCATAGTCCTAGCACACACTAGACCTTCCATGACTGGTGGTCCAGTCATTCTCAATTGAGAAAGACCAGTAAGGCCGGTCAAGGTCAGTAGTAGAAAAGAAAAGGAATTTAGTCAGCTCTGGGGCCAGCTCTGAGGAAGACCAAGACAAAATTACCTCTCCTCCATGGACAAGATATATTTCATCAGCCAGAATTTCCACATGACATGAAACAGAACAATGAGGGAGGGAAATTATGTTTTATTTCTGCTACAGTCTGAGTATTAACTGAAAAAAATTAAGATACATTAGAAAGTTTAACAAAGTTGCTGAATATAAGATTTTTTAAAAATGCGATTGCCTTCTTACATACCAAAACAGCATCAATTAAAAATATAAATACACAAAGTACTCAATTCATCATAAGCCAAAGCAAAAAAGAATTATCTGAATCAGAAATGTTTAGGATAAAAATAAAGAAAAACTGTAAAACTATACTGAGAAATACAAATTAATATTTGAATAAATGGGGAGGCAGATTGTGTTCCTCTATGAGAAAGTCAAGTATTTTAAGACTATAAATTCTTCCAAGTTAGTGCATGGGACTAAGAAGATGTCAATCAAAATTACAGTGGAGGGCTTCCCTGGTGGCGCAGTGGTTGAGAGTCCGCCTGCCGATGCAGGGGACACGGGTTCGTGCCCCGGTCTGGGAAGAGCCCACATGCCGCGGAGCGGCTGGGCCCGTGAGCCATGGCCACTGAGCCTGCGCGTCCGGAGCCTGTGCTCCGCAAAGGGAGAGGCCACAACAGTGAGAAGCCTGCGTACTGCAAAAAAAAAAAAAAAAAAAAAAAATTACAGTGGAATTTTCTTTTGGAACTTGATGGAATCATTCAAAAGTTTATTTTGAAGAATATATGTGTGAGCCCAGCAAAGGAAACCATCGACAAAATGAAAAGACAACCTACTGAATGGGAGAAAATGTTTGCTAATGATATGACCAATAAGGAATTAATATCCAAAATATATAAACAGTTCATACAACTCAACATCAAAAAAACAACCTTATTGAAAAATGGACAGAAGACCTGAATAGACATTTTTCCAGAGAGGATATGCAGATGGCCACAGGCACATGAAAAGACGCTCAGCATCACTAATGACGAGGGAAATGTAAATCAAAACTACAATGAGGTACCACCTCACACCTGTCAGAGTGGCTATCATCAAAAAGAACACAAATAATAAATGTTGGCGAGCATGTGGAGAAAAGGGAACCCTTGTACACTGCTGATGGAAATGTAAATTGGTGCAGCCACTACAAAAAACATAGTTTCTCAAAAAACTGAAAATAGAACTACAATATGAGCCAGCAATTCCACTCCAGGGTATATATCTGAAAAAAACAAAAACACTAATTTGAAAAGATACACGCATTCCAATGTCCTGAGCAACATTATTTACAGTTACCACGATATGGAAGAAACCTAACTGTCCATCAACAGATGAATGGATAAAGAAGATGTGGTATATATATACACAGTGGAATACTTGTCAGCCATAAAAAAGAATGAAAATTTTGCCATTTGGAACAACATGGATGGACTTGGAAGGTATTATGCTAAGTGAAATAAGTCAGAGAAAGACAAATATTGTATGACATCACTTATATGTGGAATCTAAAAAATACAACAAACTAGTGAATTTTAAAAAAAGAAACAGGTTTCATGAATATAGAGAACCAAACTAGTGATTACCAGTGAGGAGAGGGAAGGGAGGAGGGGCAATATAATTGTAGGGGGTTAAGAGGTACAAACTTATTTTATACATTATTTTATTATGTATAAATAAGCTATAAGGGACACAGGGAATATAGCCAATATTTTCTAATAACTATAAATGGAGTGTATCCTTTAAAAATTGTGAATCACTATATTGTACACCTGTAACTTATATAATATTGTATAGCAACTATACTTCAATTAAAAATATGTATATGAGAATAACTAGTAAGTGGGTAAGGAAGGATGAGAGGGTAGGAGCAGAGTCTGTGGCCCAAGGCGAACTCAGAGAGGTTAGGTTAAGATAAGCTCTCTTTATACAACGCGGGTATCTACTCTCTCCATCAGTGATCAATACTGCCCATCTTGAAAAGTACCCAAAGCCAATTCCAGAACCTCCGTTTAATTGTACCTCCACACTCTCTATTATAATGGATTGTTTCATTCCAGCACCTTTCCCATTGTTTTAACAATTAAAAAAAATGGTTGATTCCCTCACTAAATTGTTCTCATGTTTATTTTCCCACTATCTAACACAGGGTCAAATATATTTATATATTATATATATTGTTTGATGATATTTTTGTGAACAAATAAATATTCTGCGATCCTAGTGCCTTTCTGCTCTATTATCGGATCAGGATTTTATTCACTCAATATTTATTATGCACTGACTGTGGCAGATACTAGAGAAGCCAGCAACCATTCCATTGATAAGAATCATCAAGTCTAGTAGGAGGATAATTTCTAGTACCTCTCAGTATAGATGATCTATTACCAAACACCTGAATACCTGTTTCTCAACCTTCTGACGTTTTACAGAGGCCACTTAAGAACAGCCACACATGGTATCCAACCTAATCCCTCTGGAGATCAAAGATACTCAATGTTTAATGTCACAGACATGCCAAAACTTAAAAGAGACTTTCAAGTTTGCTATCTCCCATGTTTTCCAGATTTAAAACAGGAAAGCTTCCTTGTTTTAGTTCACAAAAGTGCTTAATGTCATGAGAGTTTGAAAATTTGAAATAACAAAACATGTTCTAGTATTTCTTAGCTAGAAATTGGATCAGGGTTTTACTACCAACCCTGGTCTTCTTGCTTAGACACAAGAATGAAGAAACTGTGGCTGTGTATTGCAGTTGGTTCTCCAGGCAGTCAATTTTAAGGCCATAATGGATGGATATTGATTGATGCTCTTTTTTCAAAATCATTTGAAAATCCTGACACTGCACTGTCTACCTGTGAACTCAAAATACTTTTGAATGAGACTAGATTAACTGTAAAAGTAGTTTGTCTCTGCTTTGTGCTATACTGATTGGTGAATTCATAATTCCAAAGCAGACATTGAGACTGTTGCACATTCCCTAATCCAAATGTTCTTTTTTTTTTAAATGACAATTGTTTGCAATTATGCACCAGACAGTGTGTTGAGTATAGGGGATTTAAGATAAAGACTGCAATAGCCTTTGTTTCCACACTGGTCCCTATTGACTATTCTCCATACAGAAGCTAAAATGAATGTTTGAATGAAAAAATATAATCACATGTCCCCCTGATCAAACTCTCCAATGGTTTTCCATCAATCATGGTCAGAATGGCCCTACTTGAATTGGCTCCTGCCTACCTCTGTGTCCTCACTCCTGGCATTCTCATTCATTCCATTCTATCACACTGACTTTCTACATGCTTAATAAACTCATTGAGCTCCTCCAATCTAGACATTTGCACTACTGTTTTCTCTATCTGAAAATCTTATCCCGACATTTCCAAATATCTTGCTTTCTCATTTCATACATTTGAGCTCAACATTATCTACTTACAGAGAATTTTCCTGCAAGCATTTCAAATTAACACCATCACAACCATGCCTTTCTAGCTTTTATCCTTCTTTACTTTTCTTCACAGTACTAGTAACTACCCAAAGGTAGTTATTTACTTATTGTCAGTCTCAACCCCTGTACAATGTAAACTTAATGTGAGCATAGATTTATTTGACTTGTCCACAGTTGTAGCCCCATTGCCCCATGCCATAAATGCTCAGTAAATATTTTTGAATGAGTGAATAAAATGAGGGTCTAAACCTTGTTCTTGAGGGAGCTTCTGGTGTATATATACACATACATAGATAACTATTTCTTTTAAAAAATTACAACTGTCTGGTGGATAATATTATCTGTCTTCAAAAAGTGAGGAAACAGACTCAGCAAGGCTAAGTAAGTTTGCCCAGGGTGATCTAGCTAGTTAAGTGATAAAACTCAGATTTAAACCCATAACTGTTTCACTCATAGTGAATTCACTAATTTTTTCTGAATAAGAGATTAATCTTTCAAGTAAGATCATGTAAAATTTGCTTATCTCACATAGCCTTCCTATTTATTTCCTTGTCACACAATTTTTAGCAGTTGCTCATGTATACACATTATATCATATACCAGAAGCAATCTTATACACGGAGAACATTAACATCATGTCTAGGGAAACATATCAAAAATCTCCCTAGTAAAAACCTGAAATAGTGAGAAATTGCAAGTAGCCTGAAGGTGCGTAATATCAGAGAACTGGTGTAGTCAACAGTGATACATGCATTATAGTGGCATATCATGTAGCCCCTGAAAGTTATATTTAAAAAATTTTCAATAACATAGAAAAATGTTCCTGACACATACTTTGGTGGTAAGTGTATATTATAAAATTAAATACAAGATTTGTACTTCTGGCTATGAAGGAGTAGCTTGTATCAGACTAACTCTCCCATGATGAACAACTATAAATGCTATATAACATACAAAAAGCAGCTGTTTGAAGGAGAGCAACAAAAGCACCCAGCACTTGAGAGACCAAGATTCCAAAGAGAAAGGAAAAGAATTGAGGTAAACTATATGTCACTACTTTTCCCCCTTGGACCATTTGCCAATTTGCAGTGAGGACATAGCATTAAAAAAGAAACTGGAAGAGTAAGTATTATGGCAGTATTAATGAGTTAGAGAAATAAAACTGAAGTTCGAGCCTACCAATGCAGCCAGCAGTTGATGGGACAAGATTCTAGTGGAAAGAGAAAACTGAACACAACATTCTGAGCACAATTTCTTCTAGAGGTATTTGCCAATGCCAAAGTAGTGTATACACATTTGAAACAGCTTCTAAGGAGCTAGAAAGCTAAGTGGAGATTTCATGAGTCTCATGATCCTGGTGAAATAAAAATTAACTTCAAGGACAAGGGGTCTTTGTAGACCAGCCATATCCTCAAATCATCATATTCCCTGATTGGACTGAGATAACCTGTCAATGGTCAAAGAAGAAAAATAATTTCTGGAGGAAAATAAAATCATCCAATGCTTCCTTAATATTTCAAATAAAATGTCTAACATTCAATCCAAAATTTTGAGGTGGGCCAGGAAACAGAATCAAATGACTCAAAGAAAAAAATAGACAATAATAAGAAATTTACAGGTAATCTAGCTATAGATTAGATTTATAGCTGACTTTTCAGTAGAAATGATGGAAGGCAGAAGGCAATGGAACAAAAATTTTAATAGACTGAAAAATAACTTCCTAAAATTTTATGTCCAATGAAAATATCTCTCAAAAATTAAGGTGAAATGAAGACGGTTTCAGATGAAAATATTGGAAGAATTCATTGCCAGCCAAACTGTACTAAAAGAAATACTAAAAAGAGTTCCTCAGGAAAAAGAAATGTTATTCCAGATAGAAGCAGGTAACTCAGGAAAAATGAAAATAAACATACATATATGAGTATAGTACAAGGATCAGAATGGAATAAATGGAGTTAAAATTTTGTACAATTTTTCCATTGTTCAGGAAGTTACAAAAGTTAATCAATGATGCATATTGAAATCTGGAGTTAACCAGTAAAAATGAATAAAAGAAAGTATATGTATGCAAAAATAAGAGAAATAAAATAATTTTTAAAATAATTAGTACATAGGAATTTTTTTTTAATAAATTTATTTGTTTTTATTTATATATTTTTGGCTGCATTGGGTCTTTGTTGCTACGTGCAGGATTTCTCTAGTTGCGGCGAGCAGGGGCTACTCTTCGTTGCGGTGCACAGGGTTCTCATTGCAGTGGCTTCTCTTGTTGTGGAGCATGGGCTCTAGGTGCATGGGCTTCAGTAATTGTGGCTTGCGGGCTCTAGAGCGCAGGCTCAGTAGTTGTGGCACACAGGCTCAGTTGCTCTGAGGCATGTGGGATCTTCCTGGACCAGGGCTCAAACCCATGTCCCCTGCATTGGCAGGTGGATTCTTAACCACTGCGCCACTAGGGAAGCCCCATAGGAAATTATTTTAAAGGAAACTAAAGGAACACAAACTAAAGGGGACAAATAGAAGATAGTATATTTAAACTCAAATATATCAGTAGTTATGCTACATATAAGTGCACTAAATATTACAATTAAACACCAAGATTTGTCTTACTACATAGAGAAAATAAATCAACTAGATGCAAATTATGAGACAAGCCTTAAATATAAACACACAGAAATTTAATATACCTATACTAACAGCAAATAAAGTACTTTTGAAAGCAAGAAGTGTTATAGAGATAAAGTTGGATATTTCACTAAAAATTTTTGATTCAAGTGGAAGATATAACAATTCTAAATTTATATGCATCTAATAACATTAGGTCAAAAGATATAAAGTGATAAGTAACATACTTCTTAGTAACTGTGATAGAAAAAACCAGAAAAACAGAGAAGGAAAAAACTCTAGGTCCACATGGCTTTCCACACGAATTTTTCTAATCCATTAAGTAAAAATAACACAAAATTATAAAGTCTTCCATAAAACAGAAAAAGAAAAACTTATTTTATTAAGTCAGTATATTCTTGGTACCAAAACCTGACAAGTACATTATAATAAAATAAGATTATTGGCCACTTTCTCCCATGAGCATAATTACAAAAACCTTAATTAAAATATTTGTAAATCAAATTCAGTGATGTATAAAAAAAGTAATACATCACGACCAAACTGAGTTCATTTCAGGAATTAAAGATTGGTTTAACCTTAAAAAAAAAAATCAGAGTAATTAACCTCATTAGCTGCATAAATAAGGAAAAAATTTTCAACTAAAAAGATAAGAAGCATTTGATAAAATTCAATACAATTTCATGATAAGCAATGGATTTGTATCCATAAATATCAAGACATCAATAGGAAAAAGAGAGACAGTCCAATTTTTTAAATGACTCAAAATTTGAAATGGGTACTCCACAAAAGGAGATGTCCAAATGGTCAATAATTATAGCATAAATCACTCCACATAATTAGTGTTGTGAATTGAATTGTGTCCTTTGGAAAGATATGCTGAAGTCTTAAACCCTGGAACCTGTGAATGTGATCTTATTTGAAAACAGGGTGTTAGTGAAATAGAGCTTTATTCCTCAAAGTTTACTCTCTTGAGATAGGCTGGATATTGCACCAGGGCTCTGTCAAGAACCTGCCACTCAGGAGTGGCCAGATCTCTGCTTCTTTTATCTGAGAGTAATTTGTCCATGCTTCCCTGACTTTTAAAAAGGTCTCTCACCCAGAGGGAATACTGCTAGGACTTGACCAATACCCTTGAGATGAGATGTCTATCCCCTTACTATCAACAGTTACATACAGAAAAGGCACAGGCTTTGGAGTGAGTCCTATCTGAGTTTAACTATGAGATTGACCACTCGGCAGCTATGAAAGCCTGGGCTTCCTCCAAGACCCTCTTGACCTTCTGTCCATTCAGTTCAACTTAATTTAATCCATCAAACATTAACTGAGGATCTTGAGGGCATTAAAAAAAATTGCACTTAATCCTGGAGATAAAAAGTATGAAAAAATAGTCTCAATCCTCAAGGTGCTATAAAATGGAAATACCACACTCTTCTCACAGTTAGTTTTTTGTTTTGAGAATTAATGTGCTACTATTTAAATGAGTATAGTGCAATTTGTCCATATGTTAAGTGTCAGTGTTATTTCCCTTTTCCTATCTCTTCTACACTGCCAATCTTTCCTTGGCTGTGTGCTTTGAACCAGTTATCTTACCTCACTGCAATTCTGTTTCTCCACTTACAAAATGGGGAAAACAATAAGACTTTTACTGCATCCATTAGAATGTATAACTTATGCTGGCAATAACAACTTCAAAACTTAAATAGAGTTGTTCCAGTTATCTATTGCCTTGTGATGAACCCACCCACCCCCATCAAAAAACAGAACAAAACAAAGTAAAAAAACACTTAGTGGCTTAAAACAACTACATTTATTTTGCCCACAAATCTGTACTTTGGGCAGAGCTTGGTAGAATCAACTTATCTCTGCACCAGCCAGCATCCAGTGGGGACTGGATCATATGAAGGTTTGTACACTCATGTGTCTGGTGGTTCAGGCTGGCTGTTGCTTGGGACCTCATCTGGGAATGTGGCCGTTTCATGTGTCTGCTTAGTTTTCTCACAGCATGGAGCTGTATTCCATGGGCAACATCTCAAGAGGAACAGACAAAAGCTGTACTGCAATTTATGACTTAGAAGTTGTAATAGTGTCACTTCTGCCATGTTCTCAGGCTGACCCAGGTTGAGGGGAACATAGACCCTACTTGTCAGTGGAAGAGTGTCAGTGTCACAATGTAAGAAGAGCATGGGTAGTGGAATATTTGATGTCGCCATCTATAGAACAACCTGCCTCAGGTTTGAAACAACAGAAGTTGAATTTTTACCCTCACTATATTGCCACTGAAAGTCAGCATGGGAACCCTAGTCACCTTAGTCACTTGGGGATCCAGACTGATGGAGATTCCATTTTGATGTATGTTACCACAATTGGTGAGACAGGAAATAAGAATGTAGTTTGTCTCATAAAGCTTCTATCCCAGAGTGATACTTATCAATTCATCTCACAGTATATTGACAAAAAAGTCACAAGGCTGAGCCTCAACTTCAAAGAAGATAAGGAAGGGCAATTCTACCACATGCCTGGAAGGAAAGAACTGGATTATTTAAAAACAGTCCTAATGACTAACCTACCCACCGCATAGGGTTGCTAGGAGGATTGAGTGGGATAAAGAACACGAGGTGCTTAGTACAATATTAAATTATTGAACATGTTCAATAAATCATAGCTATAATACTTATAAATATGTAGTTTGTGTAATGGCATGGCATTTTTCTAGCTTTTTCCAACACCGTGGATGAGCCCTTGAGGTTCCCTGGGAGTCTGTAGTCAGGGGCTTAGAATGTAGGATTGTTAGATTTCTCAAGGATGGGTATGACTTAAAAAGCTTTGTTATCTCACTGAGACTCAGAAAATGCACAGTGGAGCTTGATTCTTGGCATGGGGATCTGGAAAAATAGGCCATGCACAGCTTTTATAGGGACCCAGAATTTAAACCTTTATCTTTCATTACTGATACTGACTGAGCACTATCACAGGGAGACAGTTGGGTACCAGGCATTAGCTATTTAAACACAACAACTTGACAGACTTACAGGAAGCCGACTTAGCCTTGGGAGAGAGAGTGTGAAATTTCAAAAGATGCCCACATGCAAAGAATGATGTTCCCGTGAATATGTATCTCCAGAGTTGTCATTTTTTCTTCTCACAGAGTGGTGTTTCTGAATTAGTGACCTCTTTTCCCAATCTGTCCTTTGCCCAACTTTGATGCCTTTGTGACCTTTTGAAAATGTTAGTGGGTAGGCAAGCGTGTCTTCAAAATCAGTTTCCACCATTAACTACTGTTGTGATCTTTGAGCAAGTTACCTGAAGTGTGTGAGTCTAACTTCTCATCTGCCCAAATGGAGATGAAAAGATCTAATTCATGGTGGTTTGGGAAGACTTTAAAGACAATACATATAAATCTTGTGGTTTGATTTCCTATCCTGGAGTGGACGCTGAAATGTTACCTCCTTCTTGCTGTGGCCAGCTTCCCAGATTTGCTTAGAAGAATTTAAATGATCATGCCCCTTCCACTTCTCCCTCCTCTCTTATTTTTCTCATTACGTTCATTGCTAATGTCCCTCCTGGTTTATGAGTCCTAAGAAGAGGATGGATTGGGATCTAGGCTTGGTTCATTTCACTTTTTCATGTAAAAGAGTCAACTCTTAAGCTAGCTATTATATTAATGAATATTCCAAATTTTAAACCAACCGTACTTGGAGAAGGCAAATTATTCTCTTTATTCTTAAATTTATTCTTTGTTCTAGAATAATTTACATGAGATGAGAGTTGTCATCTTTAAAAGAATCAAAGAATTCGTCAAACTTCTTTCAGTTGTGGAGATAATTTTGTTCCTTATTAAAATTGTCAATCTCTACCTTGTTTATTTATTGCTTAATCCACCTTTTTACATCTTTAACCAGTTTGGTATTTTCCTCCAAATCCTTCCATTTCACTGATAACCTCGAATTTTATTAGAGTAGAATGTATTCATATATTCTTTTTTAAAAAAAAAAAAAACCCAAAATCTCTACCATAGGGATTTTAATAGGATTTTTCTTATTTCTAATATTATTTTGTTTTTCTCTATTTACTGGTTAGCTTTTTCAAAGACTTCTCCATTTAAATGTTTTTCAAAAGAATAGGGCTTTGATTTATATATAATTTTAAATATTTCATAAAATAAATGTTTTCTGCTTTCATTGTTATTTATTTCCTTCAGTTCACCTTAGCATTCATTCTTTAATTCTTTAATATTTATGAAAAAAGCATTTAGAACTTTACATTTCTCTTTGAGAATAGCTTTGGCTGTACTTAAGATTTTTATTTAGATAATCTCATTTTAACACTTTAAAAATAGTTTATGGTTTGTCAGATTTATCTTTGTCCAAATAGTAACTTAGAGCAATGTTACTTAAGTTTTCAATCTTGAGGAATATTTAAAATTCATATTTATAAAAGCATTTCTAGTTATTTGTCAGCATGGACAGAATATGTGGCCTCTTCAATGTCTGGCTATTGGAATATTCATTTATATATATGTGTTCATAGCCTATTTAATAATCATATTTTCTAATTATTCCATTAGGCATTCAAAGCAAGTGTATTTTCTCTTGGTAGACACAACCTTGATATATTTATGAACTGTGTAACTGACTATATGTACATATGTATAATTAATCTTAATACTTATCCTATTTAAATCATCACTATCTTTTTTTCCTCCATACTAGATCTATGACTGGGAGACGGGTTAAAGTATCCTAAAACAATCAAATCATTCCATTTATCTTCTTTCTTATATAAGATGCTCTAAAAAACTTGAATTCTATATTGTCTGAAATTATCACTAGCTCTGCTTTTTTTTTTTCTTTTACATTCTAGATCTTCACCACCCAATGATTTTATTCTTATTTTCATACCTTTCAAGTTGTCCCTTGACATTGTGTAGGTTTACATTAGGAATGTTTGACTTAAATGAGGCAGCTTAACCTACATATGCAGACTGTCATGACTGAAATATATACTCATTCTTCAATCATCTGCATTTGTGCCTTCTGTTTTTATGCTGCTTTGAAGTTTATTTTACATCTTCTATTGTTTGGACTGTGTTTTATTTGTTTTATATTTCCTATTAATTTACTCAACAAACGTGAACTTCCTCCTATGTGGCAGGCATTTTACCAGGCTTTAGGCATAAAAATAAAGAGGAAAAAACACAACTCCAGTCCCTGATGGGGTGAGGCAGCAGTGGGCGACATAGATATAAATAAAAGAATTGCATTAATTAATAGATGCAAATACTTGCGTTACAAATCATGATTATACACTGATAAATCCACCAAAAGAAAGGAATGCAGTTCTATGAGAGGCCATGACAAAGGGAGTTGACTTAGGCCTGAAGGTCTTGGAAAATTCCTTGAGAAATTAAATATGACCTAAAACATGAAGAATAAGTAGGAGGTAACTTGTTAAAGGGAGGGTGGTGACCAAGGTGGAAACATTCCATCCAGAGGGAATAGATGAAAAGGACCAGTGATAGAAGGAAGCCATTAAAAATCCTAAAAACAACCCAACAGCAACATTTAAAAAAAATTACACTGTAGCTGGAGCTTAGAGAGCTATCAAGATCTTGGTGTGACATGAGATTTATAGGAATTTCATCAGCATTCATCAGGAATTTATAGGAATTTGATCAGCATTCATCAATTCCTGTCTCTTTAAATCTCGAAGTTAGAAATTAGCTAGACATTCTGATTCCTCCAAAACCAAGCAGTTTAGATGAGGAATCAAGTGAGAGTTTTTCTTCCTCCTTAACACTTCTCAGTCTTAAAACATAATTTTGGATTTGGCACACCAGATTGTGTTTATTAAATTATTCTTTTGTGTATCATATATCTTCCATGTCAAAAACTTTAATTGACATTTGCGTTCAGTTTTGAAACAATATTTTCAACAGTCAGTTTAGGTTAAACTCCAAGACTCTGTTTACCTGCTTTCCTACTTATCATTAGCCTCCTTTTGCCACAAATTCCCCATGCTCAAGCTTTTAACTTTTTTTTTTTTTTTTTTTTTTTTTTGCGGTACGCGAGCCCTCTCACTGTTGTGGCCTCTCCCGTTGCGGAACACAGGCTCCGGATGCGCAGGCTCAGCGGCCATGGCTCACGGGCCCCGCCGCTCCACGGCATGTGGGATCTTCCCGGACCAGGGCACGAACCCGTGTCCCCTGCATTGGCAGGCGGACTCTCAACCACTGCGCCACCAGGGAAGCCCTCAAGCTTTTAACTTTGATTAATCTTCTGGTCATTTAGAACAGGGGTGTGTCTTCCACTTACTCTTTCAAGAAGGGTTTGTGGTGGCATATATTTTCTCAACCTGCTCTTTCATGGAATGTCTTTGACTTCACAGATGAGCAACAATCTGGCTGGTTATAAAATTCTTGGTCTGTAACCAGCTTTCCTCAAACCTCTGTAGGATGATTTCATTGTCGTTTGGCATTTAGCGTTCCAGAGGAAAGGTCTCAGATTGGCTTGATTATCGCTCCTCCAAAAGTAACTCTTTTGTTCTGTTTTGTTTTGTTTTCAGGTTAAATATTTGTAAAATCATTGTTGGTCTATTCAAATATTTTCAGGAAATTTTTTGGGTGTGGCTGTCTTTTCATTGATGTGGCCTCAATGTAATCAAGTAAAGTCTAAAAATTTGCATCTACAAATTTTGAGGGGTTCTTTCTCTAGATAAATCCCATGAGGCTTTGGAATTAAGACCATTCACTATAGAGACAGGCTGGCTGGGTTCAAGGGCCAGCTTTGTCCTTCACTAGGTCTATGACTTTGAACAAAATGAAAAGAAAGCCCCAAATTAAAAACCTCTCTCTGTTTCAGTTGCCCTATTTGTAAAATGGGGCTGATATAGTACCTATCTTAGAGGGTAGTTGTGAGGGTAGACTGGGTCCTAAGTCCAGAATGGTATCACTATAAGAAAAGGGCAAGAGGCCCAGACACAGTGGCAGACAGAGGAGAAGGCCATGTGGAGACAGAGGCAGAGATTGGAGTGATGCAACTACAAGCCATGGAATAGCAAGGATTGTCAGCAACCACCAGAAGCTAGGAAGAAGCAAGGAAAGGTCCTCCCCTAGAGCATTCAGAGGGACCAGGGCCCCGCCAGCACCTTGGTTGTGAACTTCTAGCCTCCATAACTGTGAGATGATAAATTTCCATTGTTTCAGGTTAAAAAAAAAAAGTTAACATTGGTAAAGCATCTAGAAGGTCATTTAGCCCATCCTGAGTGTTTTGCAAGTACCTGCTAGACCACTGTCTTTTTGTTCCTCTCTCTCTGTTTTTAAGCTTCAGAAAGTTTTTCTTTTTCTTTTTGAAAATGTCTGTTTACTTTTTATTAGGTATTTTAAGTTGCTGAACCGAAAAGTATAACAATAAAATTTTTGACTAATTCTGTTGCCATAATTAATAATCCCAAAGGTTTAGCTTAACATGGCTATATAAATTCACAAGGTGTCTGTAAGAACTAATCGAGAATTAAATGAGACAATATACAATATATAAAACATTAAAAATTTCTAGTATTCCAGCACAGGTGTGGATTATTTTTTTCAGCCATCATTGATATCTATTTTGTGCCTGTGTATTAGGTTTTTAAGCTTTACTGAGGTATAATTGACAAGTAAAAATGTAATATATTTAAAGTATTCAATGGAGTGATTTTATATATGTATATATTGTGAAAGGATTCCCACCATCAAGTTAATTAACACAACCATAACCTCACATATTTATCTTTTTTTGTGTGAGAACATTTAAGTTCTCTCTTAGCTAATTTTAATTATATAATACAGCATTATCAATTATAATCACCACATTATACATTAGATCTTCAGGGCTTATTCATCTTATAACTGAAAGTGTGTACAATTTTACCAACATCTCCCTATTTCCCCCTGACAGCCACCATTGTATTCTTTAAGAATTTGACTTTTCTTTTTCAGATTCCACATATAGGTGATACCATGCAGTATTTGTCTTTCTCTGTCTGGCTTATTTGATTTGTCATAATGTACTCCAGGTTCATCTATGTTGTCACAAATAGCAGAATTTTTTTTTTTTTTTTTTTGCGGTACGCAGGCCTCTCACCGTTGTGGCCTCTCCCATTGTGGAGCACAGGTTCCGGACTCACAGGCTCAGCGGCCATGGCTCACGGGCCCAGCCGCTCCGCGGCATGTGGGATCTTCCTGGACAGGGGCACGAACCCGTGTCCCTTGCATCGGCAGGCGGACTCTCAACCACCACCCTGCGCCACCAGGGAAGCCCCACTTTGCACATTTTTAATTGGATATTTTGGGGGGTTGCTATTGAGTTCAGTTCTTTATACATTTTAGATACTAACCTTATATCAGATACGTGGTTTGTAAATGTCTTCTCCCATTCCATAGATTGCCTTTTCATTTTGTTGATGGTCTCCTTTGTGTGCAGAAGCTTTTCATTTGATGTAGTCCCGTGTGTTTATTTCTGCTTTCGTTGCTTTTGCTTTAGGTGTCAAATCCAAAACAAATATTACCAAGGGAATTCCCTGGTGGTCCAGTGGTTAGGACTCAGCACTTTCACAGCCGTGGGCCCGAGTTCAATCCCTGGTCTGGGAACTAAGATTCCACAAGCTGTGTGGCATGGCCAAACAAACAAACAAAAACCCCTCAAATCATTACCAAGACCAATGTTAACGTCAAGGAGCTTTTTCCCTACGTTTTTTTCCTAGAAGTTAAAACTTATGTTCAAGTCTTTAATCCACTTTGAGTTGTTTTTTGTGTGTGATGTAAGATATAGGGTCCAATTTCATTCTTTTTTGCATGTGGATATCCAGTTTTCCCGACACCATTTATTTATTTATAAAATTAATTTTTATTGGAGTATAGTTGCTTTACAACGTGTGATTTTCTGCTGTACAACAAAGTGAATCGATTATACGTATACATATATCCCCCTTTTTTTTTAGATTTCCTTCCCATTACGTCACCACAGAGTACTGAGTAGAGTTCCCTGTGCTCTACAGTAGGTTCTCATTAGTTATCTATTTTATACATAGTAGTGTATATATGTCGATCCCAATTTCCAAATTCATCCCACCACCCCTTCCCCCCTTGGTATCCATAGGTTTGCTCTCTACATCTGTGTCTCTATTTCTGCTTTGCAAATAAGTTCATCTAAAACTATGGAATGCTTCATGAATTTGCGTGTCATCCTTGCACAGGGGACATGCTACTCATCTCTGTATCATTCCAAATTTAGTGTATGTGCTGCTGAAGTGAGCACTCCCAACACCATTTACTGAAGAGACTCTTCTTTCCCCAGTGTATATTATTGGCTCCTTTGCTAAAAATTAATTGACTGTGTATGCATGGGCTTATTTCTAGGGTCTCTGTTCTGTTCCATTGATGTGTGTGTCTGTTTTTAGACCACAAACATAACTGTTTTGATTCTTATAACTTGTAATATATAGTTTACAATCAGGGAGTGTGATGCTTCTAGCTTTGTTCTTCTTTCTAAAGATTGCTTTGGCTCTTTGGGACCTTTTGTTGTTTCAATAAAGTTTAGGATTGTTTTTTCTTTTTCCATGAAAAATGCCATTGCAATTTCGATAAGTATTGCATTGAATATGTATATTGCTTTGGGTAGTATGGACATTGTAACAATGTTCTTCCAATCCATGGACATGGAATGTCTTTCCATTTATTTATGTCTTCTTCAATTTCTTTCATCAATTTTTTGTAGTTTTCAGAGTACTGATCTTCCACTTCTTTGTATAAATTTATTCCTACATATTATATTCTTTTTAATGCAATTGTAACTGGGATTATTTCTTAATTTCTCTTTCTGACAGTTCGTTAGTATATAGAAACATAACTGACTTTTGTGTGATTTTATATTTTGCAACTTTATTGAATTTTTTTATTCTAACAGTTTTTTTGGTGGAGTCTTTTGGGTTTTCAACATGTAATATCATGTCAACTAGAAACAGAAAAATTTACTTCGTCCTTTCCAATTTGTATGCTTCTTATTTCTTTTCCTTGCCTAATTGTTCTGGCTAGGACTTCGTGTACTATGTTGAATAAAAGAGTTGAGAGTGGGCATCGTTGTCTTGTTCCTGATTTCAGAGGAAAAGCTTTCAACATTTCACCATTGAGTATGAGGTTAGCTGTGGCATTTATTATGGAATTTATTGTGTTGAGGTACGTTCTATCTATGCCTAATTTGTTGAGAGTTTTTATCACGAAAGTCTGTTGAATTTTGTCAAATGCTTTTTCTGCATCTTTTCGGATGATAATGTGATTTTTATTGATTTGCCTATGTCAAACCATCCTTGCATCCCAGGGATAAATCCCACTTGATCATGGTGTATAATCCTTTTTAATGTACTGCTGACTGGTTTACTAATATTTTGTTGAGGAAATTTGCATCTATATTCACCAGGGATAATTGCCTATAATTATCTTTACTTGTAGTGTCGTTGTCTGGCTTTGGTATCAGGGTAATGCTGGCCTCATAAAATGAGTTTGGAAGTGTTTGTTGCTCTTCTACCCTTTGGAAGAGTTTGAGAAAAGTTGGTATTAATTCTTCTTTAAATGTTTGGTAGAATTCAGCTGTGAAGCCATGTAATTCTGGACACTTCTTTGTTGGGAGATTTTTGATCACTGATTCAGTCTCCTTACTAGTCATTGCTCTGTTCAGATTTTCTGTTACTTCATGATCCAGTCTTGGTAGGTTATATGTTTCTAGGAATTTATCCATTTTTTCTAGGTTATCTAATTTGTTGGCATATCATTGTTCATAGTAGTTTCCTGTGATCCTTAGTTTTTCTGTTTTCAGCTTGTAATGTCCCATTTTTCATTTCTGATTATATTTGAGTCTTCTCTTTTATTTCCTAGTTGGTCTAGCTAAAGGTTTGTCATCTTGTTTCTCTTTTTTAAAAACCTAGATTTTTGTTTCATTAATTTTATGTATTGTCTTTATAGTCTCTATTTTATTTCCTATGTGATCTTTGTTATTTCCTTCCCTCTACTAACTCTAGGCTTAGTTTTTTCTTCTTTTTCTAGGTCCCTGAGGTTTAGAGTTGGGCTGTTTATTTGAGATAAACAATTTCTTTTTCCAAATGTAGGCATTTATTGCTATATACTTTTCTTTTAGGACTGCTTTTGCTGCATCTCATAGTTTGTGGTAGGCTGTATTTCCATTTTCATTTGTCTCAAGATTTTTTTTTCCCTTTTTTTTTTGCGGTGCGCGGGCCTCTCACCGTTGTGGCCTCTCCCATTGCGGAGCACAGGCTCTGCACGCGCAGGCTCAGCGGCCATGGCTCACGGGCCCAGCCGCTCCGCGGCATGTGGGATCTTCCCAGACCGGGGCACGAACCCGTGTCCCCTGCATCGGCAGGTGGACTCTCAACCACTGCGCCACCAGGGAATCCCCTTTATTTCCCTTTTGATTTCTTTCTTTACTCATTGGTTATGCAGATGTGCATTGTTTGGTCTCAATATATTTGTGAATTTTGAAGTTTTCTTTTGTAACTGATGTCTAGTTTCATACCATTGTATTCAGAAAAGATGCTTGATATGACTTCAATCTTGTTAAATTTATTAAGATTTGCTTTGTGGCCTAATATATGGTCTATCCTGGCGAATCTTCCATATGTGCTTGAGAAGAATGTGTGTTCTGCTCCTGTTGCATGAAATTTTTTGGATATGTCTGTCAGGCCCATCTGGTTTAATATGTCATTTAAGTCCAATGTTTTCTTATTGATGATCTGTCCCTTGATGAAAGTGGAGGATTGAAGTCCCCTACTACTATTGCATTGTTGTCTATTTCTTCCTTCAGATCTGTTAGTATTTGCTTTATATAATTAGGTGCTCCAGTGTTGTGTACATAAATATTTACAGTTGTTATATTCTCTTGATGAATTGACCCCTTTATCACGATATAATAACCTTCTGTGTTTCTTATTACAGTTTTGGCTTTAAGGCTATTTTGTCTGCTATAAACATAGTTACTTCTGCTTTCTTTTTCTCTGCATTTGCATGAAATATCTTTCTCCATCCCTTCACTTTCAATCTGTATGTGTCCTTAGAGATGGAGTGGGCCTCCTGTAGGCAGCATATATTTGGGTCTCTTTTAAAACATCCATTCAGGGCTTCCCTGGTGGCGCAGTGGTTGAGAGTCCACCTGCCGATGCAGGGGACATGGGTTCGTGCCCCAGTCCGGGAAGATCCCACATGCCACGGAGCGGCTGGGCCCATGAGCCGTGGCCGCTGAGGCTGCGTGTCCGGAAGGGGCCACAACAGTGAGAGGCCCGTGTAAAAAAAAAAAAAAAAAAAAAAAATCCATTCAGCCACTCTGTCTTTTGATTGGAGAAGGTAATCCATTTATTTTTAAAGTAATTATTGATGGATATGGACTTACTATTGCCATTTCCTTAATTGTGTTCTGTTTTGCAGTTCTTTTGTTCCTTTCTTCCTCTCTTTCCCTCTTCCTTTGTGATTCTCTGTAGCAGTATGCTTTGATTTCTTTCTTTTTATCTTTTGTGTATCTACTATAGGATTTGCTTTCTGGCTACCACGAGGCTTACATAAAATACATTATAACAGTCTGTTTTAAGCTGATAACTTTGAATGTATACAAAAGCTGTATATTTTTATATCCCCCTCAACATTTATGTTTTTTGTGTCAAAATTTATGTCTTTGTATATTGTGTATCCATTAATGTGTCTCAGTGTGGGACTCTTGGCATCATATTATTTAGTACTTTTGGGGCTTCCTGAATATGGATATCTGTTTCTTTCCCCAGGTTAGGGAAGTTTTTAGCCATTATTTCTTTGAATAAGCTTTCTGGCCCTTTCTCACACTCTCTTCCTCCTGGGACCCTTATAATGCACATATTTATACATTTGACGATGTTCCATAAGTCCCTTAACCTATCTTCATTCATTTTCATTCTGTTTACTCCTCTAATTGGATGAATTCCACTGCCCTGTCTTCAAGTTGCTAATTCTCTCTTCCACTTGATCTAGTGTGCTGTCGTACTCCTCTATTAAAATTTTCAGTTACTGTATTCTTTGGTTCTATGATTTATGTATGGTGCTATTTCATATTTTCTATATTTCTGTTAAAATTCTCTCTTTGTTCATGCATTGCTTTTCTGACCTAGGTGAGCATCTTTATGACTGTTATTTCAAACTCTCCATTGGGTAAATCACTTATCTCCATTTCATTAAGATCAGTGTCTGGAGATTTATTTTGTTCTTTTGTTTTGAAAATAGTACCCCATTCCCTCACTTTCCTTAACTCTCTGTGTTGGTTTCCATGCACTAGATAAAACAGCCACCTCTCCCAGTTTTGACACATTGGTCTCATGTAGGAGGTCAACCTTATTAATCAGCCTGGACCAGTTCTTGATATTCTCTCAAACCTTTGTGATTGTCCAAACTGCTGTATTTGTTCTTAGTGGCTCCCAGTAGTTGAAGACGTGTCAAAACCCATCAGTGTCCCAAATAGGAGGATTGCAGTCAACACCTAGTTGCAGGATGATTAGAAGCCAGACCCTCAGGCAGCAGCTAGGAAAGTATGCAGTTAAAACTCTTCGAGGAAGAAACTGGTAGATGGGCATTTTTGCTTGCTCCCTCTGTCAAGTCTTCATGTATATCCACGGAGGGGGGGAGTATTCCTGCACCTATTTGCTATAGTCCTGTGGGATTCTGGAATGCAATCCTCATTGGCCATCATTTGATTTGGGGCCTGTCCCTTAGGTGGCAGCCATAAAATTTTAGGTACTAGCTATTTGGACAGCTTCTTCCAAGGAGATACCAATAACTTGCTTTAATTGTTGGGATGAGCTGGAGGAGAGGGAAGGGGATGTGCCCACCAGCTCTTTTGGGCTCCAAGGAGGATCACAGGAAGCACCTAGATGCCTGCTAATTAGGAGCCAGACCCTCAAGAAGCAGCTTGTAAAGTATGCAGTCAAACCCTTTCCAGGAAAGACTGGAAGATGGGCAATTTTGCCTACTTCCTTTGCACTGACCTCTGGGGGAATAGCCTCAGTGAATTCTTGTGTGCCCAGTAACAACTGATTCTTTGTTTGCTATAGTTCTGTGGGATTGTGAATGCAAGTCCCAGTTGCTTTCAGAGCCAGTTGATTTGGGGGCCTATCTCTTGTGTGGTAGTCTTAAAATTTGGTGCACTAAATGTATGGCTCAAGCCCAACACTTCTCAAGGAGAAGCTGGGCATTGGGGCTTCCCTCCCAATTGTATGGCTCTGTGCCGGTGGAAGGGTGGTGGTTATGGTGAGAGTGTGTCTCAGCCTTTCCTGCTTTTATTACCATATTTTCTCAGTTGTCTTATGCGTGCAGTCATTCCTCTAGTTTCTGGATATCTCTCAAAGGGAATCATTACATATGTGGCTGAATAGTTGGTTCATCCATCGGAGGAGGGACATTCAGGAGGCTCCAATGTCACCTTCTTGGTCTGGAGTTGAGAATGTTTTCATCGAGTGTTTTCTTTTGCTTGTACTGTAATTATTCTGATTTCATATGGTTTGAGATTTGATCTCCATTCTCTGTGTCTCCTACCTATCTTATTCTTTTCCTAATTTCACCTCCATGCTCGTCCTCTAAGGATGGAGATGCTTCTCTAGTCGCAACCCCATTTCCTGATTTGTTTTACTGCAACATCAATTCTGCTCCTTACTGCCCCCAAAACTGATTGTTTAAATTTCGTTCTTCACATTTTACCTTCTTTGGAATTCTGCCTTGCTATCTTTTCTATTATCTATTGCATTTCACTTTGTTAATATTATCTGTAAACTTCTCTCCTTTAAAATTTTCTGTTCCTCATCAAAAATGCAAGCCTTCTGAGGGCTTCCCCAGCTGGTGGCGCAGTGGTTGAGAGTCCACCTGCCGATGCAGGGGACACGGGTTCGTGCCCCGGTCTGGGAAGATCCCACATGCCGCGGAGCGGCTGGGCCCGTGAGCCATGGCCGCTGAGCCTGCGCATCCGGAGCCTGTGCTCTGCAACGGGAGAGGCCACAACAGTGAGAGGCCCGCACAAAAAAAAAAAAAAAAAAAAAAAAAAGCAAGCCTTCTGGGAGATACTGAACAATTTCTAAACTTTTCTACTGCCTTTTGTAGTTAATATTTTCAAAGTTCTATTGCACGAATCTTCAGAATTACTTTCTTCCCTTCTCCTCCATTCATTGGTCCTCTATTGTTGCTGTTTTGTATTTTCTATTTATTCATTTTAAGAGGAGGAGAGACCCATACTCAATTAGCATCCACCAAGTGTCAGAGTGTGTGCATTTCCTGTGGCTTCCTTCACTCTCCATTTAGTTGCAAGTCAAGCCTCTTCCTAATAACTGCAGCCAGAGGGTAAATTTGAGTCTTTAGATTTAACAAATAAAAATACAGGATGCCCAGTTAAATCTGAACTTTAGGTAAATGATGAAAATTTTTTACTATCAATACATTCCAAAATATTGTATGGGATATACTTATAAAATAACTTAAAAATCATCCAATATTCAAATGTAATTTGGCTCCCTGTTTTATCTGACAACCCTTGACTTGGCTGACAAGCATTCAAACCCAGATCAGTTTCCTCTGTGTGGCAGGTTTTTATCTGATGAAGATCTACCGAGGGAAGTTCTTTTCCTATTCTGCCCACTGGTTCTCTGCAAATGCTGCACTACTCCGGAAGACCTGCTGTTCCTCTTTCCTCCCCTCTCTACAGTGTTGGAGGGGACTCCATATCCTAGGGTCTTATGTGTGATTGCCCTTCCTCCTTCCACTTCCTTTTCATCACTTTGGGAAACTTCCTGTTCTCTGGGAGGTCAAGCTTCCAAAAGGATGGAGTAAAAATAATAAGTATTTGTTGAATGTTTACTGTGTTCCAAACACTGAGCTTAGTGTTTTGCATGAATTCGTTCTTCTAATTTAATCATCGTGGCTACTCTTTAAGGAAAGTACTATATGGATACCATTTTGCAGATGATGAAACCAAGGCTCAGGAAAGTTAATGACTTGGCCAAATACTAAGTTGACAGTGTGGAGTTCAATTCACAGCCATTTGTCCCTCAGTACAAGCTTTTAACTTCTATCTGATGCCCACATCTCTGGGCCAGGAGGCAGCTGTGCAGTAGACACATGTGTCTTCCTACCTTTGTTCTGCCTTTTTGTGAGATCACACATAGGCAGCCCATGACTTTTCCTCTCCTAATCCAGATCCAAAAGCTGTTGTACAAGTGAAATTTCTACCAGGTTGTAGAAATATATTTTCTTGCCATTTTTGTTTTGTTGTGAGTTTTCATGTTGTGAGTACTTTCATGGAGATTTTGGTAGAAATTTGGGACAGGCTGGGACAAGACTTACCGCCAGTTTCCATATTAATTTGTAGAACAGAATTTCATTTTTGCCTCTTTCATTTTTCAGATGACAAGTTCTACTTTTTAAACTTTTTCGAAAAGCCAATTTCGAGCCTAGAGGATATGACTATATCAAGTGTCCCTAAAAACTCACTTTTCCCAATTTGTTATCCACTTTGATATTAATGTTTCCCTTCTTGCTCCCAGTTGAGTCTGATGTCATTATTTCCTTCGTTACTTCCTTGGCCTTTCGGGAGATGATGTCCAAGAAAGTTAAGTATGATGGCCTGCTTTTCAAACATGGAGATTCCCAGAAGAGATGAGAAATACTGGAATCCCCCAGGCTTCCAAGTCCTGGGCCAGCTTTGCAGGAGAGCATGATAAACTTCCTCCCTCTCACCAGGTGGTAGGTGCTAGTTCGATGGCAGTATCACATCAGTTCCTCTCTCCTTTGCTCTTTCATGTTATCCCACTTGAGGTTCTCAATTAACTTACTACTCATTGCTGTCCAGACATACTCTCCTACTTCATTTCCTCTTCTATGTTTTCTATATTTCTATTTCTTTTAAATACACTTAACTTTCAACTGTCATTTTTCGTCCTTGATACCTACTCCATCAAGCTGCACTGATACCTCTGAAATTTTATTTGACAGTTTTGTGCTTTATTCCTTCTCTTGATAGATCTTTGTCCTGAATATGTTGGCATGTCCACAAGGTAGCTATAAGACGTATTTCTGAACATATTTTTATCTGAGTGTTCCTGTGATACTTCATACTACGTTGCTTCTTTTTCTCATATCTATTGTCCTCTGTGACATCTGCTTTTGCAGTTTTATCTGGGATTTCCTTTCCTCTCCCTAAAAATCAGCTACTCAGGCCAGAGACTCTCTGACCAAATACATTCTTTCCAATCTTTGTGAAGCTCCTCCAGGCCTGTAGGATTCCTCCTTCAACTGACTAGAAAGGTGTTTTTTTTTTTTCCCTGAAACTTGAAAAACAAACTGCTGTCTGATTTCCTTGGCTCTCCCAGGTTGAGGTCATATGTGAAGATCTCATATTACTTGTGACCTTGACCTTACCCTGAAAACATCTACTCTATGCCTTTTAGTTAGGGAACCATTTATATACCATTCTGCTTGGGGATGAAGGGGGAGATAGCTGTCTCATAGGGCTGAAAATTAAGAGGAAACAAATCAAGATAAACTTAAGAAAAATTATATTCACACCACTGTATTGTATATTTAGACTTTATTAAGAAGGTAGGTCTCAAGTTAAATGTCTTACCACAATACAAAATAAATAAATAATTATCAGCTTAAAATATAAAAGGAATTCAAGCAACGTAGTATGGTGGTTAAGAGCACCAGGTTGTACTATTACAGAGAATTGAATTTGAGTATATGTTTTGCCTTTTACTAGCCAAGTGACCTTAGACAAGTTACTTTGCCTTTCTGAGCCTCAATTACATCCTCTTTTAAATAAATACAATAATAGCAACAATATGATAGAGTTGCCATGAAAAATATTCTAAATAGTACATGAAAAGTGCTTTGTGTGTGGCAGAGATAATATCTGAAATATGATATGTTCAATAAATGTTACCTGCAACTAAAAAAAGAAAAGAAAAATTATATTATAAATGCAGTGTCTACCTCTAGATACAACAAAAGCAACTTTTCTCCTTTTGACCTTTTCCATCCTGCATATATATTGATACCATATTTATATGATTATAATTAAACATAGATAGCATCTTATTGTTTTCTCATATTTCCACAAAAATTTCATTATATTCTAAAATGCATGCATCATCAGTTCATTGAGCATATATGCCATAATTCAATTAAACACTCCCCTATATGTTGAACGTTCATATGTTAAAACCTAATCCCCAGTGTGATGGTATTTGGAGGTGGAGACTTTGAGGCAATTAGGGCATGAGGGTGGAGCCCTCATGAAAGGCATGTGTATCCTTATAAAAAAGGCCCCAAAGAGTTCCTTTACCCCTTTCTGCCAAGTGAAGAAAGATAGCCATCTATGAGCCAGGAAGTGGGCACTCAGCAGACACCGAACCTGCCGGTGCCTTGATGTTGAACTCCCCAGGCTCCACAACTGCGAGAAATAAATTTCTGTTGTTTATAAGCTGTGGTAACTTGTTATAGCAGTCCAAATGGACTAAGATGAGGTCAGTTTGGAAAGGTGCATCAAGAACTATAAAAATGATTTCTGCCTTTATTGGGAATTAGTTTTCTAGGAGTCTAATTTAATTTTTATAATATTAAATATTTGAAGAACTCAAGTGTCTGGTAGAAAGCAAATTGTTAATGAGTTGTGGTACAGACGTATGATAGACTATGATAGTCATATGTCATGCTTAGGAAGAACATTTTAACAACACGAAATGGGGGAAGGGAAAAAGTAACATCACATCCTAGGTGCAATATGATCTCCATTATGAAGGAAAAAGGGCAAAGAAAAAGTCCTGGAAAGCAATGTGCCTAAATTGTAATAATAGGTTGCTGCTGAGTGGTGAGCTTATGATTTATATTTGTCCTGCCTTTTAACATTTTCTAAATTATTCAGAATGCCAGTCTACTACATCAACAATCATAAATTAAAAAAAAAAAAAAAAGAGAGAGAGAAAAGGCAAGACTCTTTGGTGCCAAAGTCCCAATGTGCTCATACGGAATTTGAGCCCAGTAACTTCTAGATGCAGCCTGAACTCAGCACTGTCTCCTCCTTCATCAGCCTTTGTTCCATTGTATTAACCGAAGCTGCATATTCAGCTTCCCCACTTGACATCAGTCTTTTTAGGAACATGGGTGCTGTCTTCCTCATTTGTAGATTCCATCTCCTACTCCATCCAGTGTCTAATACAAAAGTAGTGATTACTCCTCATTCATTTATTCATTCATTCAGTTATTTAAGAAACAGTTAGTGCATGGTGTCCCAGGCACTGTGCTACACTCTGGGGAAACAAACATAAACAAGGTAGGATTTTTCTCCTCAAGTTGCTTAAGTAAAATCTAAAGGTGTTACTAAGAAGTTATGGTTTCAGGAAACAGATAGTAACAAAGGGGACCTTTCTGGCCATACCAGTCAAGTTACTAGAATGCCAGCTTCCATCCCCTAATGCCTGATGCTCTCTGGTATTAGAAGGCCTCCCAGACACAGCCTCGATGACCACATTCAGGCCAGACTC
The DNA here is from genome assembly GCF_949987515.2 of Delphinus delphis. NCBI lineage: Eukaryota > Metazoa > Chordata > Mammalia > Artiodactyla > Delphinidae > Delphinus > Delphinus delphis. Next base: position 26,553,309 of record NC_082688.1, read on the forward strand.
ACCCTTCCTGGCATTGAGGCCTGTGCACCCCTGCAGGGCACCCCTGCATCCTCTGATACTGCCTTCCCCTCCCATCGCCACCACCTAGCCCACACTCCAGGGCTTTGCCTCTCTAACAAGTCAAGACTGCCATTGCCCCACCAGATGCTGTTTCTCACTCTTCAGTCTCTCTTTGTTCTTTTCTTTTTCTCACACAAGCCCGGGAAAGCCTGAGATCCTAGAAATAGGTGGAGGTGCTCTCCCCTGCCTCTGGGGTTAGAGCCATCATCCTTAATTCTGATACCTCTACAGAAGTGCACAATTTCCTCACAAAGTTTAATCCCACCAGCCAGCGTGGGATTCCCCTTCATTTCTTCCATCTCTCCTCTGCTGGAGGTTTTCCCCTCTGCCTGTCTCCCCTCAAAACAGGCCCACTGTAGGGGTACCCATTTCTATTTCTCCCTGTTCACATTTCACAGAAGCCTACCACTCCCAGGAAAGTCACCTCCAGTGTAGGTGGTGGAAATGAGGAGCCTCAAGGGTGGAAGAAAACTGGGGCAGAATCAGTCCCTTAAAGAGAAAGGTCCTCATAGTAAGTTCTTTCAATTAGCTTATTTCCATCTGCCTATTCTCTTTGATTTAATAGATAAATCCTCACAAACGTTGCTCTTCCATAAACTTAGACTTTCAGTTACACCAACAGGAAAATTAAAAAATATTGCTTCATCTGTTCCAATTTTAGTTCTTTCCCTTTCCCCTTCCTTTTTCTACTTCATAGACTCATATGATTTCTGGATGGAAAAGAGCTCCAAGGTCATCCAATAAAATGCCTCATTAAAATTTCTCTCATCCAGTGGCCCTTCAACATCTCATCCAGTGGCCCTTCAGCCTCTGCTTGCACACCCCCAGGAATGGGGACCTCATCCCCTTACTGGGCAGCCCATGCCATCTTTATACAGCTCTGGAAGTGAAATGTTTTAATTCCCAGTGAGTAAAAACTATTTCCCTGATACTTTCTTCCCTTGGCCCTAATTCAAGTTCTTGACACAAGACCAAACAAATCTAATTCCTCATCCATGTGGAAAGGCTTCCAGTGCTTTCACCCTTCTGATTTATGCTAGACTCCTTTCTATTTTGAACTCTCTCATTAGAAAAAAATGCACAAATCTGATTTTCCTAACAATGTCTAGGAGATAAGAGAAATAAACCATAATGAAGTAAATTTATTCATTCATTCTTTTCATACAACAAACATCCACCAACTTCTCGTTGTTCCAAATCTAGTGCAAAGATCTGGGAACATATAGATGAATGAGGTTCACTCCTTGCCCTCAAGAAGCTCACAGTCTGGTGCAATGTTTAAGAGTAGGGATTTCAGTGTCAGATAGTTCGGTTCAAATTCCTGGTCTATCTCTTGCTATTTGTGTGACCTTGGACAAGTCACTAGGCCTTAACTTTGTCACATGTGAAATACAATATTGATAGTAACTTCTTCGTAGGGTTGTTGTGAGAATTATATGAGATGACACATGTAAAGCTCATTAAAGGATCAATGAATGCTGGCTGTTACTATTAGGAGGAGTCATGTGGGAAAGAGAGGAGGTCAGTTTCAATATAGTAGGTAGATTAGGCAAAACCGGAATGTGCTGCAATGGCACAGAGGGGCACCTAACAAAGACTCTGTGAAGGCCTAAGAGAGCAGGTGATTTTTATCTGAGTCTGGAGAGATGGAGGAATGTGCGTGAAGTTGGAGAGAGATTCCAGGCAGAGAGATCAGGTCATGCAAATGTAGGAATCTGTGAGATCCCAAGAGGTATTCAGGGAACTATGAACAATACAGAATGGCTGGAGTACATCTGTATTGTGGCAAAGGATGAGACCAGGAAGTTTCCAGGGATCATAAAATGGAAAACCTTGTAAGCCAGGCTAAGGAGAATGAACTTTGTCCTATAGGTCTTGAAGAGCCAATGAAGGATTTCACATGAAAAGATCGCATCTGTATGTTAGTATCACTCTGGAAGAGGGTGAACTGGAGAGAGGCAAGCCTGGAGGAATAATAAATTCCTCAGTAGGTGGGTGAAGCTCATGCTTAGGGTGCCACTAATGCATGGGTGAATGATCCTGTGTCTGCTACATGATTTATCCAGAATTTTGCAAGCAGCGAGATACAGAGAAAAGTTCTTTTAATATCAGCATATGCATAAGCTTTGGTTTTACTGTTTGGTGGTGTTTTGTTTTTGATTTACAGATAGCAGCAAAGGGATCATGGTGCATAGAGCCCTTAAAAATTGCATTAGAATAGGTGAGGAATAATAAAGGCTGGAATTAAGGCAGCAGCTTGAGAGACAAAAAGGGCAAGTTTCAAGGAAACAACAGTCAGAGGGGAATTCTCTTCCCCAAAATGGCAGACCAGGGACTACGGTTTTTTCAGCCCAAAGTCTCTCCCTGATAGTGACAGAGCATGGCAATATAGTTGCTTCCAACAAATTAACTTCCAATGACATGAATATATTCTAAATGCAACTTTATCATTTTCCCAAAAATAATTGTTCAAGATATTCCCTAAATCCTTATTTACTCATTTTTATTCATTTACTTATCAAATATTACTAAGATTAACCATGAATTGAGAAGTGTGAAAGTTCTTGAATATGCAGAAATAAACGAGAAAGATGTTATTGCCTGATCTTAGGAAGTTTACAGCCCAGCAATGTGGATAGATATTGAATAAAACACCAAAATTCACCACTTAAGCACATTTATGATAGAAATGTCTATCTACTTTACTATCTAAAATGTCTACTTTCTTAGACAGCTCTTCAAAAAAATGGTAACGTGGTATCTAGACATGCTCACCTACCATCCACTCTTCAACCCATTCTATCCAGCTTGCTCCTTTAGAATTGCCTTTGATAAGGTGATCAATAACCACCTTGTTGCAAATCCAATGGACAGTCTTCAGCCAGCGCCGTATTTGAAATCTCAGAAGCACTCAACACTCCTTCCTCCCTGAAACTTTCTCCTTCCTTAGCCTCTGGAACATTACAATCTCCTCTTTTACCCCTTTGCTTCTGCTTCTGTCTCCTTTGCTGACTCCTCTTCATGTTGGAGTTCTTTGGGACTTTTCTCATCTTCTCCTGTCTTTCCCTAGGTGAACTCATCCATTCCCATAGCTTCATGTACTCTCTCTATATTTCAAGATTCCTAGACTTACATTTCCAACTCCAATCTGTTGTAAACTGTAGATTCATGAAACCGAACTGATTACCTGATACCTCCACTCTGATGCCTCATGAGCATCTCAATCATGACATGTCCAAAACTTTATTCTTGAACTGCTGACTCTTCTGATTCCAAATATGTTCGTCTCCTGGTGCCATTGCTCTCATTGAATGGCATAATCAACCACCCAAATGCAAGACAGAAATGTAGGTGTCAACCCTGACATCTCTTCATTTTTCCTTGCCCCACCCAAGTCTAGGCCACCATTGTCTCTCACCTGAACTACTGGGATAGTTTCCTAATTTATCTCTTCAGAGTTACTACTGTTCCCTTCCCAAAAATCTTCTACACAGCAACCAGATATTTAAAACACACACACATCCTTCTAATCATGCCACTTCCTATTTAAAACACATCAGTGATTTTTCTTGCCCTGAGGACGTAATACAAATTCAACATGACCCAGGCTCAGCATCATCTGAGACCTGACTAACCAGCTCTGGTCTCTTCTGGGGACACTCTCATCTCCATGTTCCAATCATAGAAATCTTTTAGGTCCTCAAACCTTCTATGCTCCTCCTTTGTTCTTGTCTATGCTCTTCGTACTTCTTGGACTACTCCCTTCTCTTTGCCAGTTAATGTCTATTATCCCTCTCCAAGATAGCATCTAGTTCGTCATGTATTTATCGTCTCTTCCCTCCCATTAACATGTAAGGTCCCCACAGCAGGGACTTAGACTGTTTACTTACTGTTATGTACTCAGCACTTAGGAGAGTCGCTGGCACATAGTATTTAGTCAATGAATATTTATGTAATGATTAATTAGCTCCTCATCAGAGTGCTGATTTGGTTAGTTTCCTTTATTGCATCGTAGGCTCTTGTTGTGTCTACCTTCTTCTCAGCAGCATAGATCACGGCTGTAATTCTACATTTACTTAGGATGATAATCGTGGTTATGACTGAGCAGGATGTTGAAGGATGAATGAGGTGTCAAGTCAACTTGACCACTTCTAGCTCTTAATTATCTACTAAGAAGAGAAAATAGGAGGATCGGGTAGGATGAATATTCTTTTAGGTTTGCTTGAGCTGTAGAATTCTAAATCTAGGCAATTCAGGATTCGAGAAGCAATGGGTACTTCATCACTGAGAGGTGCCAAAGGACAGGAATGAGCACTAGGGTAGGAAAAGGGGATTCCAAATGCAGTTTTAAAGGTTAGCATTAGCTGTGTGATACTTGCCTTTCTGTGTAGCTCCTTCTGTAAAATTAAAGAAAATATCAACTTGCCAAGCGTATTAGTCAGGGTTCTCCAGAAAAACAGAACTAATCGGATACACACATCCTACTTATTTATACTAGAGTTATTATAAGGTATTGATTCCTTGTGATTATGGAGGCAAAGACTCTCACAATCTGTTGTCTGCAAGCTAGAGACCCAGGAGAGGTGGTGACGCAGTTCAGAAGCTGAGAGCTGGAGAGACAATGGTGAGGTTCCAGTCTGAATCTGAAGGCCTGAGAGGCAGAAGTGTGAAGGCAGGAGTAGACCTTTGACTCAGCTCATGCAGCCCCGCAGAGAAAGAATTCAACCTTCCTCCACCTCTTTGTTCTATTGAGCCCCTCAGTGGATTGGATGATGCCCACCTCCATTGGAGGGGTCATCTACTTGACTCAGGCCACCAATTCAAATGCTCATCTCTTCCAGAAACGCTCTCACAGACACACTTGGAAATCATTTTTAGCCAGCTGTCTCAGCAGCTGTTGGTCCAGTCAAATTGACACACAAAATTAATCATCCCATCAAGGTTGGAAAGAGAATCCTGGAACATATCTACTTTGTAGACACATTTCCATCTTCTGTCCATCCATCCATCCATCTTACCTGATACTTTTGCAACTAACAGTCACTGTGTGCAGAACTGTGCCAGGCATTGTGCTCGACATTAGAGAGTCACAGATACAAACAGTCAAGTAGCTGACCTTGAGGAGGTTACTGTTTACACAGACAGATTCGTATAAGCAGGTAGTTTAGAATACAATGGTCTAAGGACGAGATAGACATATGGGCACCACTCTGAGACTAGTGCAGTCAGGGAAGGTTTCTGAAGGAAATAAGAACTTAGCTGAGTCTTAAAAAAAAAAAAAAATGGGAGGGGGGCTGTTACATGGGCAAGAAGATTGAGAAAGACATTACAGACCTGTGAGAGAGAGAAAGAGAGAGAGAGGCGGAGGGAGGGGTGCGGGAAAGGGGGCAGGGTTCAGCGAAGCAATGTGAACGGGAGGATGTGTGCAGGAGCTGCAAACAGCCCACTGTGGCTGGACCATAAAGTGTGACATGGGGAATGTGGAGACTAAAGCTGGAGAAGTGATCTGAGGCCAGGTCATGGCAAGTCTTGGGTGGCTTGGGCTTCATCCTCTAGATAACTGGGGGGGCATTGAAGGTTTCTAAGCAAGAAAGGGAGGGTGATGTGGTCAGATTTGTGTTTTGGAAATGCCACTCTGGTAGCTGCGTGGTATTTGGAATGCGTATGATCAAGACAAGGGGTAAAATGAGGACCTTCCTCTTGACTCCACATACACTTAAGCATCATTTCAGGTGTGCATCTGTCCATATATACAGAGTCATATAATCTGAGATTTAAGAAGGGGCCTTAGCATCTGTCCAACCCTGATTCAAATCAAAAATCCCCCTGCCCCGTGGCTCCCGTACACACGCAAACAAACTGGCCCATTATTGTGCTGCAAGCAGACAGCTCCCCGGCACGCAGACATTGGCAATTGCCCGTGGTTTCATTTCCCCAGGTACCCGGCGTAACACAGCCACTGCCTGACAGATCTAATCACAGGCAGGGTCTCTTTCGCAGTCACCCCAGAGTGAAAGCTCAGCGTGTTCCTGAGGAAATGACGGAAACATACAAATCAATTGCCCTTTTCTTCTCTTCTTTCTTGACCCCATTTTAAATGCAAGTATGAGGTTTGATAACAGTACCAGGAGATGAGGTGGATTTCACATGGCCAGGGGCTCATCAAAAGGAAGAAGTCTGCACAGAGATAGAAAGACTGAGCCTTGCGCCAGCCTTGAAGACTGCCACAGCCATTCCTGAGAGTAGCCGGGAACCCAATCACACTCTCGAATGTCAGTGCCAGAATGGGGAGAAACTCCAGCAGCTGTTCCTCACCGCCTTTGGATGGGGCCTCATCATCCCTACACTGCTACTTGCCGTTCCCCGCCCACCCATCCTCCTGATTACCAGCCTCTGGGCCTCCATCTATACTTTTCCCCACCTGGGACAGCTTACCCCAATGCCATACATTGAATTTCAGCGTATCCTTCCATCCCAGCCCAAATGTCTTTTTACCTACGGAGTTTTGCTTGGATGATCTCTTCTAAAATTTCCATATCACTCCAAATGTATCTTTAACATGATACTATGTTTGCCTTGCATTGTGATTATTTATACCCATGTCTCCTCTCTTCCATGCTGAGAGCTCCTTGAGGGCAGGGTCAGCCTTGATATAGCCTGTAGCATGGCCTAGAGCTTGGCATATGGAAGGCACTGGATTAAAGTTTGTTAATTAAATAGGTGAAGTGGAACTGGAACTCACAGATACAAGTGACCTAATTTGGGGCCTTTAGGGATACAATTTAATCATGAAAAGAACTTGAGGAAGACCTACTTGTTCCAGAAAGAGGCTAGTTAAGAGACTATATTGGGGGCTTCCTGTTTTCTTGCTAGGAAGCAAAATGTTATTCCAAGAAGGGTGGTCCCAAAGCTAGTCATCTGTGCATGCTAGGTCGAACAGCGTCTCGCAGAGGCCGGGACAAGCTTGTATTTTCAAGACAGATATACCTGTTTGGAATCTTGAATCCTATGTTAACAGCCACATAACTGTGGGAAATTTACCTCACTCCATCTATAAAGCAGGAAGAATTGTTCTACCTCAGGGGAAAGAACACAAGCAACAGATGCGCAAAGTGCCTTGCACAGTGACCACCACGTTGCCACCTTTTAACAAATGTTAATTTCCTTCTATTTCACTTTTCTTCTTCCTCCTATGCTATGCTTAGAACCCAATTCCTATTTCATATGCAGATGTTTACTAAAGAAAACATGCCATACTTCCATTTTCTGAATACCCCATTACCTGGAAATAGGTCTGGATTGCCACATTCATATCTGGTGAGCCCATCTTCTGGCCTCAAATAAATAAAGCAGGTATTCTTTGCCATTTCAGTTCCTTGCCAATAGAAATTTGGAACTGGAGCCTTGAAACACTGAGTCAATTGACTAGGAGTAGCTTAGACATCAAGTTATATAGAACCAGGTTAGAAAGCGTTTCCATGGTTGACCAAAGCCACTTATAACCTGAAATGTTAAAGTGTCTTCATACCTTTAATATAGTTTCCATTCATATTCAGGTTCTGAGCTCTGGCTCTCATTTCTCACCTGGACAACTGACCACATCAGTTGAATCCATGTCTCAGTTTTTACCCCGCCTCTCTCCATCAGCTTCCCTGCAGCAAGAATGAGTGACTGTTCTAGAATCAAACCTTCTGAGGCCTCTCTCTGGTCTGTACTCCTTCAGTGATTCCCATTTGCCTACGGCATTCTTTTCAAACTCTTCCAGAGAAATACTCACAAGGATTGAAGCAGGTAAATACAACCATGTGGGGCTTCCCTGGTGGCGCAGTGGTTGAGGGTCCGCCTGCTGATGCAGGGCACACGGGTTCGTGCCCCGGTCCGGGAAGATCCCACATGCCGTGGAGCGACTGGGCCCGTGAGCCATGGCCGCTGAGCCTGCGCATCTGCAGCCTGTGCTCCGCAACGGGAGAGGCCACAGCAGTGAGAGGCCCGCGTACCGAAAAAAAAAAAAAAAAAAAAAATACAACCATGTGGTACAAGATCAGAGATGGAAGGGATGGAAGGGAAGGGACCCATCTGAACTGTCCACTTGTCAATATCTTTCACTATCTCAGGGTGTATTAAGATTCTCCAGAGAAATAGAATATATATATTCTCTATACATATGTGTGTGTATATGTATATATAGAGAGAGAATATATATATTCTATGTAGAATATATATATTCTCTCTATATATGTGTGTGCGTGTATATATATATATATATATATATATATAGGGGTGGGGAGAGAGAGAGAGAAAGATATTGACTGATTATAAGAAAATGCCTAATGAGATTACTGAGGCTGAGAAGCCCCACAGTCTGCAGTCTGTAACCTGGAAGCCCAGGAAAGCCAGTGATACAGTTCCAGTCCGAGCCCCTAGGCCTGAGAACCAGGGGAGCCAAAGGGTATAATTCCTAGTCCAAGTGCAGGAAAAGACTGATGTCCCAGCTCAAACAGGCAGAGAGCCAGTTCTTCCTTCCTCCACCCTTCTGTGCTATTCAGACCCTCCACAACTTGGATGAGGTTCACTCACATTGGGGAGGGCAACTTGCTTTACTCCGTCTGCCGATTCAGATGCTAATCTCATCCAGAAACACCCTCACAGACACACCCATAAATAATGTTTAGCCAAATATCTGGGCACCCATGTCCTGGTCAAGTTGATGCATAAAATTAACCATCACACAGGGAAATGGTGCTGTATTATATTTTCTTTTTTTTTCCTTTTTCTTTTTTGTTGTTTTTTGGGGTGAGATGTCTGGGAGTATAGGGCAAAATATATAGTGGCAGAATTTATTGGAGTACTTCAAAAGTCATGGTTTATGACATTGTCCTGGCATGTTACTAAATAGGGCCAACTTTTTGTTGTTGTTGTTGTTGTTGTTGTTGTTGTTGTTGTACACGGGCCTCTCACTGTTGTGGCCTCTCCCATTGCAGAGCACAGGCTCTGGACACGCAGGCTCAGCGGCCATGGCTCACAGGCCCAGCCGCTCCGCAGCATGTGGGATTTTCGCAGACCGGGGCACGAACCCGTGTCCCCTGCATCGGCAGGCGGACTCTCAACCACTGCGCCACCAGGGAAGCCCAATAGGGCCACCTTTCATTCTCAAGTAATAGGACCCATTTCCATTACTGATTTGGATGATAAAGTATATGGTCTCTCCAGAGAAGCATGACTGGGAGTGTTCTTCATTTTCCTATTACTTTTGTAACTTTCATCACATGTAAGTGGAATAAGATTCTCAAAAACAAAATTCCCAAATTAATCCTCATTGTTCAATTGCCAAACGTCAATAAATATTCAATTTTGTTTTTCATTTGTTCATAGAATGTTTGAACATGTTTGTACATCCAGAGAACCAAAATTTGTGGACCACTATCTAATCATGGAGGAAAACAATGAAATCCTTCACCTTATACAGGTTCCCACTCTCTGTTTTGTTTCTCCCCTTCTATGACAAAAAGATCCATTTAGTCCTTCATTAGAAAATCACGCCTGAATTATTTCTCGGGTTAAACAAATATACATTTTGCAGAGTAGAGTAGGTTTTCAAAGCTACATCTCATTTCATTTTGGCTTTATCTTGAGATGAATATTCACACCACTTTCTTTATTAAATAAGATTTATCAGTTTTCTACTCCATTGAACATACTGAGAAATTCAAGAGATGTATTTTTTGGGTGATGCATTCTCAGAGAATAATACAAAGGTGACTAAGGTATTCGAGGGTGCATGGTGGTTTTGATCCGAGCTCACAACTCATATGTGTATGTGTGTATATATATATTTTATATGTATACAAACTTATTTTTAAATTTATATATTGTTTTGAAAATGTTTATATCATGTCACTCTTTGCAAACAAATATTTTAATCCAAATATTTTCAATCTAAAAATAATATAGGAAAAGCAAATAAAATGACCACAAAACCAGCTTCAGTGTCTTATATAGTTAGACATTAAAGAATCAAATTAATTTCAGTTTTTCAACCACTTGTTCAAGAATATATTTCTGAGCACATTAAAAAACAGTGTGTGATAGTATCATTCAATAGTGACACTTTTTCAGCATGGTTGCCTCTTTTTGACCTTAACTTCATTTGGCCTTATCTTTTCCCCTGTTACTTGTGTCTCACCTTTCAAGATGATTTCTTTTTTTTTTTTTTGGTCAGTTGATTTTCTTTTTTAAAAAGTTAATTAATTAATTACTTCATTCATTTATTTATTTTTGGCTGCGTTGGTCTTCGTTGCTGCGTGGGCGTTCTCTAGTTGCAGTGAGTGGGGGCTACTTTTCATTGTGGTGCGCAGGCTTCTCATTGCGGTGGCTTCTCTTGTTGTGCAGCACAGGCGCTAGGCACGCGGGCTCAGTAGTTGTGGCTCTCAGGCTCAGTAGTTGTGGTGCACAGGCTTAGTTGCTCTGCAGCATGTGGGATCTTCCCGGACCAGGGATCGAACCTGTGTCGCCTGCATTGGCAGGCGGATTCTTAACCACTGTGCCACCAGAGAAGTCCCCCAAGATGATTTTTGATATTGAACTCAAAAGAAATGTTAAGCATATTTTGTTTGCTTGATTTTTTTCATCATATCGGTCCCATCTAAAATATGCTTTGGGGTTCAAAAAGTTCAGATAGTTATCTACAAAATTTGCAGGAATAAAAAAACGTTAATGCCGAATACATATGTAGTTATGCTTTTATGGCTCAAAGTCTTCTTAACACAAGATACATCAAAGTTTAAGCCCCTTGAAGCGAGAAAATCACGCAACAGCAAGGTACATGTTTTAAGAAGCATTTAAGCACAGACTTTTAAAGCTGTCTTCTGAAATAAACTATCTGTTCACTAAGTGTCATTGGTTAGTGCTACCATTTTCCTCCTATAAAGTATGTAGTGAGGCAAGGCCATGGCTTTCTTGGTCAGTGATTTCAGGTTATTTCTAGATTTTGCTCATTTTGCAGAGTTTTAACCACTTTCAAGTTAATGCTTAAAACGTCCAGTTTTTAATCGCTGATAAATATTCTCAAATTCAAGATCATTCACTTTAAAATAAATGAAAATAATAAGCCCCAAATCACACACACATACACACAGAGAACAATTTTCTGTACTTTTGCATTATCAGGGAATTCATTAGTAAGGAATAGAATTAAGCATATTTTGTTTTGTAAACCCTGTGTAATAAAACATTGGATCGCATGCAGCTTGTAGAATCAAGTAGCTGACTGTTGTTGCTTTTGTGTGGTGTGTCAACAAAATAATTTTAGAGTACAAACTTAAGATATTTTTCTATACATTTACACTTACAAAATAATGGATGATGCCTTGTCATGGCCCCTGACCCGTCATCGCATACCCTTGGCAATATCTTCACCCCTATTTGAGAAATAAGGACTCAGTCTAGTATACAAAGTCCCTGCTCCTCCTTTCATAATTCATTGTTCATTCTCTGCTTTCTGGCTCCAGATTTGAGATTTTTACCATTGTAGTAGAGGCCATGGAGGGAACAGGCTAAGAACATGGTCTGCAGAACCAAACCGTCTGGGTGAAAATCTGAGGCATGCCATTCTCATGGCCTTAGGCAAACTCCTTAACATCTCTGAGTCTTGGTTTCTTTAGCTATAAAGCGAGAAGGATAATTATATAATACCTCATGGGGTTACTGTGAGGATAAAATGAGTACATACTAAGTTCTCAGAACAGTGCCTCCTTAAAAACACTCTGTGAGGGTCAGCTATTAATTCCCTTAGTGATCTAAATGACATTTCTCCTCCACACCATTGTCCTCGGCTGTGACCCTTCTGGGATACTCGTGCTGTGCTAGAGCCCAGAGAAAGCCTTCTCACACCCTGCCTACCAGACCAACTGGGCCAGTATCCCCTGTGTTTTCCCCATCACTCTGAATTGTAATTGTCAGTTGATTCATTTGTCTCCCTAGCAGAGTAAGGGCCATGCAAGATGGAACCCTCACCTCTCCAGGGTGTATGTAGTCCAGACACCTGAATATCCTACAAACTCATGAAATGATAGTTGAGTTAATGCATCTTAGAACCAGCAAAGGAAGCCACAGAAGAAAATGGGATTCCTTTTAGATAACACTGGATGAAAGATGGGTTTTCAGGGTTACCATTTTGGGGGTAGACGATGGGGCAAACGATAGGTCCTTTGGAAGATTCATTTTCTCTTCCTCTTCCTTATAGGCCTTGGCCACACGAAACTCACCCATATCCATCCAGTGTCTCTCACAGGATGGTTCACACTTGCCTCTTTCTAGGACCCTAGTTGTCTTTCCTGGGGTTAGGTGACACATTGCACCTCCTTGGGACAGTGCCATGTTCCCTGAGGTCTGATTGTACTTAACTAATGGAGGGGTTGTAAGCTTCTGGTTCCTTTGGGCTAAAGAGGTGCTATCGGTATTTTGGACCTCCAAGTAGAAAGGAAGGGGCCTCTGAGAGCCAAGTGAGTTAGATTGTAGCCCACCTGGGATTATAAGCAGCCTGCAGCTGTGTAAGGCCCCTCCCGAGAAGCTTGACTCAGAAGGGGTTGGATTTGAGGCACTGCTGGGCAAGAGTGACCTCTGCTCTATCTAAATATGCGGCACGTAGCGAGCACCCTGCCCCCTAAGGCGCTGCCCCTCTCGAGCCCTAGGGCTCACATGAGCGGGTATTTCTGAGCAGCTCATCCTCAGCTGATGGGCCTGGGAAGAGGGAGCTCGGAGCTTCCCCTGAGAGGAGATGGGCCCACATGTTGGCGCCTCCAGGATCTGGAGGTCTGCTCTGAGCTTCCCACACACAAAGGAGGCTTGAAGGGCCATTCCATGCCTGATAGTTCCTCTTTCCACTTCTTTAAAGTCGAGAGGTCTCAACTATTGTACCCAAGTCTAACTTATTTCTTGAAAAGGCAGCCAATGATCAGTCAGGGGATTAGATTAAAGCCTACGTGTTTGCGGCCATGTTTTATGCTGATTTCATCAGGGACTTGCTGTCTATAGGCTTCTCTTTCTACCTGTGGGAACGTGGGCGAAGGCAGAAATGCTGGTAGGGGTGTGATTGATAGGATAGTGTCCTTCTGTCCACTAGGCTCACTTTCTAGTCTAACCATCACCCCGAACCCCTTTTCTTTCACGTAACCTGCCCTCAATCTCTGCATTTGCAAGGGAAGAGGGGCGGGGGGAACTGCTGTGAGAGGAGAGTGCTTGGAGAGTGGGGACCTGCTGGTGGGCATCCCATTAGCCCAAGCCTGCCCTCAGAGTACACTGTGAAGAGCTCCCCTGTTCTCCCTCCCAGGAAGGTCTCTGCTCTCCTGAGACTGGGGGATATTTGGGAGCATCTCCTTGGCTCCCTCTTTGGAAGGGGTGACCAACACTGGATTTCCTCCCCCTCTCCAAGTAGATGGGAGAGAGGATGGCTGTCTCGGGAATGAGCTAGCAGCTTTTGCAAGTTTTATGAGATTACATGAGAGCTCTTGCTCTGAGTAGCAGAAGCCTTGAGTTACCATGCTACTTTGCTTTCAGCATCCTCTATATCAGGTGTCCTGGGAGCCAGATGTCGGAGCTGAATAGACGGAAAGGTTCCACAAAACAACTGACTACTGTCCCTGGGTAACACAACCCCTATCACTGTAAAGAAGACCTCTTGAAAGTTACACTTGATGTTTTAACAGGTCAGGCTTGACTGTCTACCTGCTCTAATCCAGATGTTTCAGACTCAGCAAGTCCATTCACAAAAAATCAGGGCCTCGCTCAAAGCTAACACATAATAAGAAATCAGAAAATACCGGAGAACTGAGCTGAATTTGGGCATTTGAATACAAAAACAAACAAGAATGACGTAAGAGTCTTTGCAATATTCCAAGAGGTGTCTGCACACACATCTGTTTCAGGCCTAGGTCGGAGGATGCACTGATTGAACTTTTGTACTTTGAACCTGCCTTGGAACTGGACTAACTCAGGGGACCCTGATTTTTGTCCCAACACTGCAGTGTAACTAAATAATTCACTTACCCACTCTGAGCCACACAGAGTTATTGTGAGACTCAAATGGGATCATGTATGTGAAATCCCTTTGTAAGTGGTAAACAACTATAAAAGCAAAACGCTAGGACTATTATTATTAAAGTAATTAATGTGCAGCATATGCATGAAGAAATTTTTATTAGAAACTAGAGGTAGAAAAACAGTCTAGAGAGAGGAAGTATTTCATATTTGGACATCACGTGCATATAGATTATAATCCTGAATTATTATGACCCTCAATTTACAAATGAGACACAAGCAAGGTACAAGGATAGGAAATGACAGAGCCTGAATCTAATTTAGACGTGAAGTATTCCAGTTGCCTCTAGAATAATTAAATGGAGAAGTCCAGGAGACAGTTGTTTCTGCAGTCTAGAGAGAGGAAGTATTTCATATTTGGACATCACGTGCATATAGATTATACATACATGGAAACAGTGGCAGTGGATGAGATATCCAGGGATCTGTGTGCAGAGTGAGAAGAGACGATAGCCCGGAAGAGATGCCTGAGAAACACTAACATTTAACGATGAGTGGGGGAACAGAGTCCGTAGGAGACATAGAAGAAGCATCCAAGAGGTACCAGGATGAGTGATGGCTTACAGAAACCATGGGAGGGAGCTTCTCAAAAAGGGAGTGATCAACAGGGTCAAATGCTTTCAAGAGGCCGAGCGAGGTAAGAACTGCAGGATGCCCTTGACAGCTGCAGCAGGAAGATCATCAGTGACTTTGACCAGCAGTGTCAGGGTAGTGGGAGGGGTGGGGAAACCAAACATCAGTGGGATGGATGGAAAGGGAGTGGGTTCAAGAAGGAGGAACAGGGCTTCCCTGGTGGCGCAGTGGTTGGGAGTCCGCCTGCCGATGCAGGGGACGCGAATTCGTGCCCCGGTCCGGGAAGATCCCACATGCCGCGGAGCGGCTGGGCCCGTGAGCCATGGCCGCTGAGCCTGCGCGTCTGGAGCCTGTGCTCCGCAACGGGAGAGGCCACAATAGTGAGAGGCCCGCATACCGCAAAAAAAAAAGAAAAAAGGAGGAACAGTGAATTCAGCCAAGAAGTGTGGCTGTGAAAGGAGAGGAGGAGACAGTACAACTCTGGATGGGGGTTGAATGAATATTTAATTTTGTAAAGATGGGGGATATATGAACTTATTTAAGGTCTGAAGGAGCTGGAAGAGAAGGAGGGATGTGAAGACGCCTGCGAGAGGGCGTAATGGTGGAACAAGGCCCTGAAGGGCAGAAGGGAGGAACTGTAGGTCCCGGTGGAATATCTCAATTTAACAGAAAGGAAGGAACAAACGGTAGACACGTAGGCTGGTTAAGTCTGCTGGGCTGCTGTGGGCACTAGGGAGTTTCTGCTTTTTTCTTTCTGTATAAATGAGAAGCAAGGACATCCCTTAAGAGTAACGGAGGTGATGGCTCAGGCGAGCAGAGATGATTTGGTTTTGTTTTTTGGTTGTTTATTATTTCAGCTTCAATATGTTTTATTTATTTTCTATTGAAGTATAGTTGATTTACAATGCTGTGTTACTTTCAGGTGTACAGCACAGTGATTCAGTTACAAACACACACATATATATATATTCTTTTACAGATTCTTTTCCCTTATAGATTATTATAAAATATTGAGTAGAGTTTCCTGTGCTATACAATAGGACCTTGTTGGTTATCCATTTTATATATAGTAGTGTATATCTGTTAATCCCAAACTCCTAATGTATCCTTCTTCCCCTTTCCCCTTTGGTAACCGTAAGTTTTCTATGTCTGTGGGTCTGTTTCTGTTTTGTAAATAAGTTTATTTTTTTCTATTCCTCATATAAGCAATATCACATGATATTTTCTTTCTCTGACTTCACTTAGTATGATAATCTCTAGCTCCACCCATGTTGCTGCAAATGGCATTATTTCATTCTTTTTTATGGCTGAGTAATATTTCATCATATATATGTACCACACCTTCTTTATTCATTCCTCTGTTGATAGACATTTAGGTTGCTTCCATGTCTTGGCTATCGTAAATAGTGCTGCGATGAACATTGGGGTGCACGTATCTTTTAGAATTAGAGTTCTCTCTGAATATATATGCCCAGGAATGGGACTGTTGGATCATATGTAGTTCTATTTTTAGTTTTTTTAAGAAAACTCCATACTGTTTTCCATAATGGCTGCACCAATTTACATTCCCACCAACAGTGTAGGAGGGGTCCTTTTTCTCCACACCCTCTCCAGCCTTTATTATCTGTAGACTTTTTGATGATGGCCATTTGGACCGGTGTGAGTGATAGCTCATTGTAGTTGTGATGTGCATTTCTCTAATAATTAGCGCTGTTGAGAATTTTTTCATGTGCCTGTTGGCCATTTGTATGCCTTCTTTGCAGAAATGTCTATTTAGATCTTCTGATTTGGCTTTGTTTTTGAAAGTGCCCACTTCCATCCCATTGCCCAGTTTCTACATCCTTTACTTCACTCTTTAACTCGTTTATTCATTCACTCGTCCATTCATTCAACAATTGTGAATGAATAGCTACGTGGCAGGCCGTGGGAAATGGGATGGAAGTATCAAAGTAAAAACCATGCTGGGCATGGTAGACATAGGGTGACTGCCTGTGGCTGCAGAGGAAAGTCAACCTCACTTGACCTGTAATAGAACAGGTCCAGGTACCTTGGCCCCTGGAATCTTTACATTAACAAACTGAGCCAGAGAGCTACATCCTAATTAATCTGATTATTGGACATAAGCACATTTCATGATCCATGGGGTAACCATCTTCCTTTCTCCACCCCCCACAGAACCTAAATCTCTCTTCAGCATGTGGCTCTATTTGAGTTTCTGGCACAATTCCCTATGATCCCCCCGCCTCCTTTAGAACGGACAGCTAATTATTCCCCAATATCTACGTCCCCTTCCTCCATGGTAAGGGAATTTAACTAGGTCCATGGCTACCCAGCTAAAGGACACTTTTCCCAGTCCCTTTCATGAGTAGGTAGGGCTACCTGACGAAGTTCTGACCAGAATATGAAGGAAAGGATGCAGGGCATTTCCAGGTTGGTCCTTAAAGGCAAGGGGCATGCCCTATTTTTCCCATTTTCCCTTCTGCTGGCTGGAATGAGGACAGAGTGGTTGTTGGCTAATTTGGATGCCGCACAGCAGGGAGCGTGGAGCAATACCACAGAGAGAACCTGGCCTCCTTGTTAAGTTATACATTCACGACCCAGGACTTTAGCAACAGCTGAACCTCCATGTGGGGTCAGCAGGGGCCTTAGCGGAGGAGAGCTAGAGGAGGACAGGGGTCCACGATGCAGTTCCATTTGGGACAATGGTGCTCGTGAATCCATGAAGCTGCAGGTTAGGAGTTTCAGCGGGAAGAGCTAGGTGTCTTCACACACACAGTCTCATTCAGCCCTCACCCCAGCCTTATGGAATACATATTATTACCTTCGTTTTATAGACTGTAAAACTCAGAGGGGAAAACGGGGGTGACCAAACGTCCAGCTCTTGAGCCACACGCTGGGGTAGGCATGTCTGCAGCGTTTGCCTCTGTTCTTTCCCGCTCACCATGAGGCTTCTCCTTGCTCCTGTGAGGGCCCCAGGCTACCAGGAGCTCAGACACTTTCATCAGCCCTGTGGCTTAGCAGGAGTGAGAACTCCGTCTTCCCGTCCAGACCACAACATCCTGTGGCCATGTGTCCATCACGCACTGATGCCTTTGAGCCCCTCCCTGTACAAGTGTTGATAGGGCCAAGGTGGGTAGGGGCACAAAGAAAAACTCCCCCAGGCCAAGAACCCTTTACAATGGAGCCAGGTGCTATAAATTTCTCTAAATGCACGGCCCTTCCCCACACACGCGCATCTGGAAGGCCATATACCTCCCTCCCCAGCCCCCTCCGCAATGATGACTTCCTGGAGAATTTTAATGACTTGCCATTATAAATAATACACTCTACCCTTTCTTGTAAAAAAAAAAAAAAAAATGCAGAGGTTTCTACAAAACCAGCAAATTACTCCAAATCATAATTTCATTGAAAACACTGGGAAAAACAAAAAAAAAAACCCCTTCATACCCTGAGGTAGGAAAGGTTTGGGAGATTTATGTCTTTCCTTGAACACACAGATTTATAACAGAGGATAATGTACATTCATTTCATCCATATTTATACCTGAATCGATGCGGAGTCTGGTATCCATTACTTTAATCTATGTAACTTGATCATCAGAAATCTGAACCATAATTTTAACACGTATTACAAAGAGTTTCTTTTGGGCTTACAGGAAAATGACGGCAGAGAAGAAAAGCCATTAAGAGCCAGCTGCAGTCACTTACTTGTGCTGCACTTCCTTCTGCAGTAGTGTGGGTCCCCTGCCCCATTTCTCATCCCTTACCTTCCTGGACACACGTTCACTCCCGTGTTGAGTCCTCAGCACTCACTGTACCATGACTGGAGCGGGGAGAGAGAAGCATGTGCAGGGCGATTCCGGGGAAATTCATATAAATAAATCTCTGATGTCACGGCCAACCCAGAGCTCACACGGAGGCAGTGGTAATGGGCTGGTAGTAGCCTCTAGTCACTTAGGAGAAGTGAAAAAATGCAGGGTCTGATCAAAGCTTCCCTCTGACAGACAGTGGAAATTAAACCCAGATACCGGTGCTCAAACAGCATTGCTGGCACTCAGCACACAGTTCCTGTCCAGCTTCTGAGCACCAAACATTGGCCGGGCTTAAATACCAAATGCCTGTCCCTGGACTATAGCCAAGTAGTGGATTTTGGAGAGATCTGGGCCCCACGATTATATTGGGCAGAAGATGAGGAAAACAAGAGCCTGGGACCTCACTGTGTCAGAGGACTCTCACAAGTCGCCATCCCTGGGATTTCTAAAAGTCAGAGAAGCACCATCTTTCTGCCTGTTTTGTTCACTGGTGTGATCAGGGCCGGCACTTAGTAGGTGCTTGATAAATATTTGTTGAATGAAAGGCCTTCATTACAGACCGTTCAGAGCTATAAATTGCAGTCTGAGTAGATATTGTACAACAGCAAAGGATGAAACTGAGGGGATTTTATGAAATTAGTTTTAGGAATGTGGTTAGAAGGAAGTAATAAGCAATTAAATCTTTTATTTTCCATTCTTGTATCTTCTAAATGCTCTTCCATTTCTCATTATGTGTATGTCTTAATAATGTTTCATATTTTAGAAATACTTCAAGATTTTAAAGCATGATGTCATTCAGTATTCATAGCAATCCTGTCACATAATTATAACTAATACCATTCCCATTTCACAGATGAGGGAGTTGAGAAGCAGAGTTTCCATAACCTGCCTTGTACTACCGGCTAGGAGCAGGAGGCACTAGGCTGTGAGCATTGCCATCTTTTTTTTTTGCGGTACGCGGGCCTCTCACTGCTGTGGCCTCTCCCGTTGCGGAGCACAGGCTCCGGACACGCAGGCCCAGCGGCCATGGCTCACGGGCCCAGCCGCTCCGCGGCATGTGGGATCTTCCCGGACCGGGGCACGAACCCGTGTCCCCTGCATCGGCAGGCGGACTCTCAACCACTGCGCCACCAGGGAAGCCTTGCATTGCCATCCTTTGATTCCTGGCCCCATGTTCTTTCTTAGACTCTACACCACAGTAGAGCGGCATAAAGAGGGAATATTAGGAGTGGCTGGAGGCAGCTGATCTGGCCCCAGGTAGTAGGACCCAGGAAGAGGCTGCCAACCCACAAATCACTAGAGCTGCTAAGTGCATTTCTCTAGAGCCTGTTGAGGATGGCTTTCGATTTGACTGTGCCTCAAGGGAACAAATTCCAGCTGTCTGATCCTTGAAGTCAGATAGGACAATAGTTTGGCTTCATGTTTCACTGGTGAAAACGGATTTTTTAAAAAGGAAACCTATTCTCTCAAAAGGGGATTAATAGAGCTTTGCTTTATTGGTTTTGTTTTATGTAAGAATGTAAGAGTGTCTATATATATGTATATATGCATATGTACAAACACATATACATATAACATATATAAAATTATATGTAATTATAATAAGTCTTTAAAAATTATAACCAAAATAAATAATTATTGCCTTTTAGGAGGAGGAGACTTCCAAGTGTAATCTGTCCTCTAGACAACTGGGCTTCTTGAGAGAGCCCCATGAAACAGGGGAGGATGCCAAGTTTTCACATTCCACTTTGCAGGCACTGTTAGAAGCAAACAGTGAAAGTTCATTAACTGTCAGACCTGCATTATCCAGATCATCACTCCTGTTTGTAGAAAAGGACACCTAGTGTCAGAGAAGTTGTGCCTGGGCTGAGGTTCCACATATAGTGAGTGAATACATTTGGGATTTGAGTCTAGGTGTCAGTAACTTCACAGCCCGTGCCCTATCCAATCCACGTTCACCATTGACGCATTTCTACCAGTTGCAAGAGTCTGGATCCTGAACAACTTAAAGAAAATTTCTTTAGCTACTACCCTTAGATAGCTTCTTCAAAAAGTTTTTTCTCCCCAGCCAGACCTGAGCTTTTCCCTCCCTTGAATCCCAAATTATTACTTGATTTCAAATTCTTGGAAAACTTTCATACTCATTGTACTTGACTGGGGCACTCATCCTGGGAGATGGACACAGCTGGGAGATGGACACATCCTGGGAGATGGACACATCCTGGGAGATGGACACAGCAGATACTTCTCTCACTCCATCGCCCCTAAACAGATGAACTGACATTAAGAAAGACCGGCAAACTAGCCAAGAGTGAACCGTGAGTCCGAGCTCACCAGGCACTAGTTCTGTGGTCCCAACTCCGGCCTCAGGGCCCTGGTTTCAGCAGCCACATTGTTTTCCACTTACTGCAATCAAAAGGAGGACAGAATGTGTGACATTTCTTTTCATTTTTTTTTATGTGACTCTTACGGGCAAATGAAACAGCAAGGCTTTACTGTGTGTTTGCTGTGTGCCCAGAACTGAGCTGGGGAGTCAGATGACAGAGAACCATGAGCCGTACAGCCCCTGCCCTCAAGGGATGAACAAGGGGATGAACGTTGGAGCTGGGAGGTGTGGCTGAAAACACCTGCGTTATCTGGGCACGGGCTGGCCCATTGCACTCTTAAGTGTCTGTGAAGCCGACCAGGTTTCCTAAGTCTCCACATCTCCTGAGGCTTGGCTCAGAGCGCAGTGTTCAGCAGGCCAGAGCCCCTGCACACAGCTGTACCCACCTCTGCCACACCTGCCGGGCAGGTGTGAAACGATGGACCTCTGGCCCAGCCACAGCCCTGAGTGTCTTCGCTGACCCCCTGCCTAGCCACTCACTGTCCTCTGTTCCCACCCCCACTGCACTTCCACTTCGTTCTTCCATTCCATTCTTTAGATTTGGACTTGACCTGTAGTACCATAAACTTTTCATTTATAAAGTCATGATTGCAGGCCAGGCATTGTGCGAGATACTTTCTATTTGCTGCCTCTAATCCCCACAGCAACTATGGGAAGGAGGAGACTTGGGGTCCCTATTTTATTAACATGGCAACGGAGGCTGGAACAAGGTTAAGGAAATGGCCTGAGGTCACAGCAGGCACCCTGAGCCTGAGAGCTTAATTGGTGAGGACCGATTAAGTGTTTTAATGTCATGAGAAAGACTTTTACAAAACAATCTTGCTTTTCCCAAGATGTCAGTGATCTGACATACATTTAAGTACGGCTCCCATGTTAGAAGGCGTACTTTGAGGCACACAGGCCCAGAAAAATACAAAATAGGAAAATAAACACATTTAAATTTTTTTAAATCGAAATATAGTTGATTTACAATGTTGTGTTAGTTTCAGATAGACAGCCAAGTGATTCAATTATATATCTATACATATATATATATGTTAGATTCTTTTCTGCTATAGGTTATTATAAGATATTGAGTAGAGTTCCCTGTGCTATAGAGTAGGTCCTTGTTGGTTGTCTATTTTGTAGATAGTAGTGTGTATATTTTAATCCCAAACTCCTAATTTATCCTTCTTCCCCTTTCCCCTTTGGTAACCTTAAGTTTGTTTTCTATCTGTGAGTCTAGTTCTGTTTTGTAAATAAGTTCATTTGTATCATTTTTCTTAGGTTCCACATATAAGCCATAATATATGACATTTGTCTTTCTCCGTCTGACTTACTTCATTTCATATGATCATCTCTAGGTCCATTCATATTGCTGCAAGTGGAATTCATTCATTCTTTTTTATGGCTGAGTAGTATTTCATTGTAAACACATTTTTTGATGTTGCCAGAGAAGGATTGTAAAAAATATCTTCAGTAGCTCTCAACTACCTACACTAAAATAACTTCCATTCCATGCATTTATTCTCTGCTAGATGCTTTTATATGTAAAACTTCACAAATAACTTCCCATTTCACAGAAGGGCTGTTTGTGTGTGCATACATGTACATACGTGTATATGTTTATATTTTATAGACACAAATATATGTGTACATGTGCAGTTAATATGTGGGTGAAATAAACGGAGCTCAATCTTGAAATGATAGAAGTGGAATTTGAACCCAGCTTTCTTGACTCCAAACACTGTTGGGGGTTCTATCCACTAAATCATTGCTCCTCAACTTTGCTTGTGCATTGAAATCACCAGGGAGTTTATAAAATTCTGATTTTGGGGTCCCACTCCCAGAGATTGTGACATGACTGGTCTGGGGCATGGCCCCAGCATGAGGACTTCTAAAAGCTCCCCAGCTGATTTTAATGCGCTCTAAAGCTAAGAACCACAGCTCAAGCCAGAACGCCACTTACCAGTTTCTTACCGCTGCTGTGACAAATGAGCACAGCCTGTGGCTCCAAACGAGACACGTTGTTCTATTAGCATCTGTAGTTCAGAGCTCCAACCTGGGTCGCACTGGGCTAAAACCAGGGTGTGGGCTGGGCTTTGTTCCTCTCTGGAGCTTCTAGGGGGGATCTGTTTCTTGCCCTTTGCAGCTTCTAGAGGCTGCCCACATTCCTTGTCTAGAGGACCTGTTCCTCCATCTTCAAAACCAGCAACAGCTGGTCAAGTCCTCACATACTATTACTCTGACATTTCCTGCCTCCTTTTCCTCATTGAAGGACCCCTGTGATGACACTGGGCCCACCCAGTTTATCCAGAATAATCTCTCTATTTGCAAGGCAGATGATTAGCAACCTTAAGTCCATCTGCTATCTAATTCTGCTTTGCCACGTAAGATAACATAGTCACAGGGTCAGGGGATTCGAAGTTGGATCTCTTTCAGGGCCATAATTCTGCCTACTACCATCGACTAGCAGTTTTTTTAAAAAAAAAAAAATCAAGGTTTCCCTGCTAATGCATCTGCTCACAGAGGGGAAAGCCAGTGTGCGGTGTGTTCTTTTACAGAACAGTCAAGTCCGAGCTGCTGGGTATCTGAAAACATTTCCCTTCTGTTCCCCTCGCTCCTCTTTCCCGCTGGTAAGAAGAGCCGTGAGAGCCTGTCATTCTCTGGGCTTCCCACAGCTGCTTTCACACCACTTGAAAACAGAGCCTAGGTGACCAGCGTTCCCAGTCCATCCTGGGACGAGGCAATATGTGAGCTGCCATGTGCTCCGTGGGGTTCCGGCTGATGCTGAGCAGGTGTATGGCATTCGGGCCAAGCGTGTGGAGGGTGGTAGATTCACAGAGGGGAGGTACCGTTTTCAATTTACCGGAGGAAGACCTAGGAAATGACAGAGCGCTGGGTGTATTTGCCTCTCTCCTGCTTCCCGCTCATTTCCTAAGACATACAAGATGGTTCCGGTTTTCTCAAAATCCAAGGAAACACTTTGAACACGACACTTGTGCTGATTTAAAAATTATTCTCCAACATTCAGAATCCATCAATTATCAAGATGCAGAAAACCTCCAAATATTTATAATGACAGCACTATCATTATGTTATTATGACAAGAAGGGGAGGAGAACAGTTTAACCTTAGTCAAGGTGTGTGTGTCTGTGTGTGTGTGTTTTCTGTGCATCAATTTAGTATTCCGATAACAAGTTTGCCATATACAGTCGTGTCTCAATAACAATTATTTTTTCACAGAGACCACAGCGTTTATATACCTGAGCAACTTTATTCCTAAATACATTTACATCTACAAACACCTTTTTGAATTAAATGTATCATTTCTGATGGTGTGTGAAGGGAAGAGAAGAAAAGCCAAAGTTAAATGAATGGGACTCCACGAACAACGCAAGTCGAGTTCGCTGATGTTGGCTCTGAAGAATTCATCTTAATCGATGAGATCGCTTCTGTTCCCATAAAAATGAGTGATTGGGACACATAAAATACGCTATCAACTTTTGCCCAAAACTAAGCAGTTTAGATCATTTATTTCCATAAAATGAGACTGCATCGTATGTCAAGCTGGTGCATTTTCTGTGTGACTGACTCGAGAGTCTGACTTGACAATTTAAGTTCTAATTACTTGCACCCTCCTCAGTCTGCTATTACAGGAGGCCACAGGACTCTCCCAGAGGAGTGCCGGAAAGGACGTTATGTGGGCTGACGGGAAGCAGCTGAGAAGGATCCACAGGGCTTTTTAATGCAGATGATGTACGGTTGCGGAGAGGAGCCGAAGGGGATCGAAGAACCCTGATTGGGAGGTTCAAGTGTGTTCCATCTGTTACTCCCCTAGCCTTTTCATTAATGCTGTGTAAAGGCAAGCAGAGTCCCAGCTGGTGAAAAGGTATCTGTTTGACAGGCCCGCGGCCTGAATCTCCTCTCCCCTGGCAGGGTCAGATGCTCGTAGGGGCCTTGCAACTGTCCAACTTCAATTTCAGGTCAAGACGCAGCTCAGCTCTTTGGTGTGGTCAGAGAATAAGCATGACCTTGGTCAATTGGGTGGGCTTGGGTTTGCATCACAGCACTCCCACGTCCTCACTGTGGGTCCATCAGAACATTAGTTAAACTAAAGGTTAGCGTCCTCGTCTAAACTAAAATGGAAACTTAAGCATGTAAATTCCAGGGCTCTAGTGAGATGTATCTGTGAGACTCCAGTAAATATGAAGTTTCCTTCTTTTTCCACATTATCTACACTGTATGTGGATGAAGAAAAGAAAATGATAAAGAGGCAGCTGGTTTTATATTTTGGATGATTTACAAAAATGGAATATACATGCAAAAAAGACCTCAACTAGCATTTTCAAATGTATTGGGCTTTTTTTTTTTTTCCAGCCTATCTTTCTTAATGGTTTAGAGAGCACAGATCTGGAGCCAGACTGCCTGGATTGGAATTCCAATGCTATCACTTACTACCTCTGCAACCTTGGGCAGGTAATTTAACCTCTCTGTTCCTCGGTTTCATGATCTACGTTATGGAGGTAATAGTAATTCACAGGGTTGTTATGAGGATCCAATGAGTTAATACTTAGAATTACTAGAATACGAGAATAGTGCTTGCCACTTAATGTTTGTTGCTGTTAGTATTTTCAAAAATATGTTAGTATTATTATCATTACCTTCCTTTCCCTTGCCTAGCTCTACACTTAGGCAGCCCATTCATTCCCATTGGGAAGGGGTTGTTTCAGAAAGGAAATAAGAGTCTCATTTTGGCCTTTGAATTTCAAATGCCTAGCTCTCAGGGAAATAGAAATGACAGAGCAGATTAAAAAATACAAACAAGGCTTCTTGCTTCTGAGACTAGAATCGTGTTCTTGAGATGGGAAAGAGAAGAAAGTGAAGGGAAAGGTAGGTGCAGTCGACATTAGTAGGTGCCTGGAAGACATCCTGCCCACTGACTTCACTGACCATGTGTGGGACTGAGGGCCAATGGTGGAAGGAATGATACGAAACTCCAGAAAATCCGTGGAATTCAAGAGCACAGGAGACGCGTGCTTCCTTTCAGGGTAGAGTCCTTGGGAGAGGCAAGACCCCAAAGAAGGAGTAGCTGTGCTGTGTATCCAGGCAGACAGGGCTGGGAGAACCTCACAAAAATTCTCTATACACATCTTGGTGTAGTCACAATGATTCCTTTTCATCTGAGAGGGAGACCAAATTATCAACTAGAAAAAGCCAGGCCTGAAGGAGCTTTGAGGATTGGAAAAGGGATGATTCCTGGTGATCTGCATGTACTGAAGATCAAGGATCAGATGGCATGATAGATGTTTCCACAGACGTCAGCATGGACAAATGACACTGAGGACCAGATGCCCCTTAATCCCAGACCATAGGAATATGGTAAGTCCCCTGAATTTGGATGCACCCCGGGGAAAAATAGGGGGTAATCCTCAATTGACTGAAATTAAATTTCCATATATTTCCACTCTTTGGATCCTTAAATAGAACCTACATTGAGTTTCAGGAAAATTTTTGAAGAAGTTCTTTCGCTTACATACTGGAGTTTCTAGACCAAGATTCATACCCATTACATGTAAAAGGATTTGTGGAAGAACAGTTTTAAACTGATGACTGGATGAGTTGTTTGTTTTTAATTTAAAACAATTTTCTTAAATATATAAATCTCTGAACCCTTCACATGTGGAATTTGGCAATCCCATCTATTGAAACACATTTTTAAAACCTTATTGGGTAACAGTCCAAATATATATGTAAACAGAAATATAATGAAATCTACCCCCCACATACCCATTTCCAATCTTCAACAAATAACAATTAAGAGTAACTTCTGGGAGAGCCAACTTCAGAACACTGGTCCACAGGAGAACTCCCAGCTCCACATAATATCAAAGGGTGAAAATCTCCCAGAGATCTCCATCTCAACACCAGCACCCAGCTTCACTCAACGACCAGCAAGCTACAGTGCTGGACACCCTATGTCAAACAAATAGTAAGACAGGAACACAACCCCACCCATTAGCAGAGAGGTTGCCTAAAATCATAGTAAGTACACAGACACCCCAAAATACACCACCAGACGTGGAAGTGCCCACCAGAAAGACAATATCCAGCCTCATCCACCACAACACAGGCACTAGTCCCCTCCACCAGGAAGCCTAAACAACACGCTGAAGCAAGTTTAGCCACTGGGGACAGACACCAAAAACAACGGGAACTACGAACATGCAGCCTGCAAAAAGGAGAGCCCAAACACAGTAAGATAAGCAAAATGAGAAGACAGAAAAACACACAGCAGATGAAGAGGCAAGATAAAAACCCACCAGACCTAACAAATGAAGAGGAAATAGGCAGTCTACCTGAAAAAGAATTCAGAATAATGATAGTAAAGATGATCCAAAATCTTGGAAATAGAATAGAGAAAATGCAAGAAACATTTAACAAGGACCTAGAAGAACTAAAGATGAAACAAGCAACGATGAATAACACAATAAATGAAATTAAAAGTACTCTAGGTGGGATCCATAGCAGAATAACTGAGGCAGAAGAACGGATAAGTGACCTGGAAGATAAAATAGTGGAAATAACTACTGCACAGCAGAATAAAGAAAAAAGAATGAAAAGAACTGAGGACAGTATCAGAGACCTCTGGGAAAACAATTAAACACACCAACATTCAAATTATAGGGGTCCAGAAGAAGAAGAGAAAAAGAAAGGGACTGAGAAAATATTTGAAGAGACAATAGTTCAAAACTTCCCTAATATGGGAAAGGAAATAGTTAATCAAGTCCAGGAAGCACAGAGTCCCATACAGGATAAATCCAAGGAAAAACACGCCAAGAAACCTATCAATCAAACTATCGAAAATTCAATACAAAGAACAAATATTAAAAGCAGCAAGGGAAAAACAACAAGTAACACATAAGGGAATCCCCATAAGGCTTACAGCTGATCTTTCAGCAGAAACTCTGCAAGCTAGAAGGGACTGGCAGGACATATTTAAAGTGATGAAGGAAAAAAACCTATAACCAAGATTACCCTACCCAGCAAGGATCTCATTCAGATTTGATGGAGAAATTAAAACCTTTACACACAAGCAAAAGCTGAGAGAGTTCAGCACCACCAAAACAGCTTTACAGCGAATGCTAAAGGATCTTCTCTAGGCAAGAAACACAAGGCAAGGAAAAAACCTACAATAACAAACCCAAAACAATTAAGAAAATGGGAATTGGAACATACATATTGATAATTACCTTAAATGTAAATGGATTAAATGCTCCCACCAAAAGAAACAGATTGGCTGAATGGATACAAAAACAAGACCCATATATATGCTGTCTACAAGAGACCCACTTCAGACCTAGAGACACATAGAGACTGAAAGTGAGGGGATGGAAAAAGATATTCCATGCAAATGGAAACCAAAAGAAAGCTGGAGTAGCAATTCTCATATCAGACAAAATAGACTTTAAAATAAGGACTATTAGAAGAGACAAAGAAGGACACTACATAATGATCAAAGGATTGATCCAAGAAGAGGATATAACAATTGTAAATATTTATGTACCCAACATAGGAGCACCTCAATACATAAGGCAAATACTAACAGCCATAAAAGGGGAAATCGACAGAAACACATTCATAGTAGGGGACTTTTACACCCCACTTTCACCCATGGACAGATCATCCAAAATGAAAATAAATAAGGAAACACAAGCTTTAAATGATACATTAAACAAGATGGACTTAATTGATATTTATAGGATATTCCATCTAAAAACAACAGAATACACATTTTTCTCAAGTGCTCATGGAACATTCTCCAGGATAGATCATATCTTGGGTCACAAATCAAGCCTTGGTAAATTTAAGAAAATTGAAATTGTATCAAGTATCTTTTCCGACCACAATGCTATGAGACTAGATATCAATTACAGGAACACATGTGTAAAAAATACAAACACATGGAGGCTAAACAATACACTACTTAATAATGAAGTGATCACTGAAGAAATCAAAGAGGAAATCAAAAAATACCTAGAAACAAATGACAATGGAGACACGATGACTCAAAACCTATGGGACGCAGCAAAAGCAGTTCTAAGAGGGAAGTTTACAGCAATAAAATCCTACCTTAAGAAACAGGAAACATTTCGAATAAACAACCTAACCTTGCACCTAAGAAATTAGAGAAAGAAGAACAAAAAACCCCCAAAGTTAGCAGAAGGATAGAAATCATAAAAATCAGAACAGAAATAAATGAAAAAGAAATGAAGGAAACGATAGCATAGATCAATAAAACTAAAAGCTGGTTCTTTGAGAAGATAAACATAATTGATAAACCATTAGCCTGACTCTTCAAGAAAAAAAGGGAGAAGACTCAAATCAATAGAATTAGAAATGAGAAAGGAGAAGTAACAACTGACACTGCAGAAATACAAAAGATCATGAGAGATGACTACAAGTAACTCTATGCCAATAAAATGGACAACCTGGAAGAAATGGACAAATTCAGAGAAATGCACAACCTGCCAAGACTGAATCAGGAAGAAATATGAACAGACCAATCACAAGCACTGAAATTGGAACTGTAATTAAAAATCTTCCAACAAACAAAAGCCCAGGACCAGATGGCTTCACAGGCGAATTCTATCAAACATTTAGAGAAGAGCTAACACGTATCCTTCTCAAACTCTTCCAAAATATAGCTGAGGGAGGAACACTCCCAAATTCATTCTACGAGGCCACCATCACCCTGATACCAAAACCAGACAAGGGTGTCACAAAGAAAGAAAACTAAAGGCCAATATCACTGATGAACACAGATCCTCAACAAAATACTAGGAAACAGAATCCAACAGCACATTAAATACCGGCAAACAGAATCCAACAGCAAACATATCATACACCATGATCAAGTGGGGTTTACTCCAGGAATGCAAGGATTTTTCAATATATGCAAATTAATCAACGTGATACACCATATTAACAAATTGAAGGAGAAAAACCACATGATCATCTCAATAGATGCAGAGAAAGCTTTTGACAAAATTCAACACCCATTTATGATAAAAACCCTGCAGAAAGGAGGCATAGAGGGAACTTTCCTCAACATAATAAAGGCCATATATGACAAACCCACAGCCAATATCATCCTCAGTGGTGAAAAACTGAAACCATTTCCACTAAGATCAGGAACAAGACAAGGTTGTCCACTCTCACCAGTCTTATTCAACATAGTTTTGGAAGTTTTAGCCATAGCAATCAGAGAATAAAAGGAAATAAAAGGAATCCAAATCGGACAAGAAAAAGTAAAGCTGTCACTGTTTGCAGATGACATGATACTATACATAGGAAATGCTAAAGATGCTACCAGAAAACTACTAGAACTAATCAATGAATTTGGTAAAGTACCAGGATACAAAATTAATGCACAGAAATCTCTGGCATTCCTATATACTAATGATGAAAAATCTGAAAGTGAAATCAAGAAACACTCCCATTTACTATTGCAACAAAAAGAATAAAATACCTAGGAATAAACCTACCTAAGGAGGTAAAAGACCTTTATGCAGAAAATTATGACACTGATGAATGAAATTAAAGATGATACAAATAGATGGAGAGATATACCATGTTCTTGGATTTGAAGAGTCAACATTGTGAAAATGACTCTACTACCCAAAGCAATCTACAGATTCAATGCAATCCCTATCAAACTATCACTGGCATTTTTCACAGAACTAGAACAAAAAATTTCACAATTTGTATGGAAACACAAAAGACCCCGAATAGCCAAAGCAATCTTCAGAACGAAAAACGGAGCTGGAGGAATCAGGCTCCCTGACTTCAGACTATACTACAAAGCTACAGTAATCAAGACAGTATGGTACGGGCAGAAAAACAGAAAGATAGATCAATGGAACAGGATAGAAAGCCCAGAGATAAACCCACGCACATATGGTCACCTTATATTTGATAAAGGAGTCAGGAATGTATAGTGGAGAAAGGACACCCTCTTCAGTAAGTGGTGCTGGGAAAACTGGACAGGTACATGTAAAAGCATGAGATTAGATCACTCCCTAACACCATACCCAAAAATAAACTCAAAATGGATTAAAGACCTAAATGTAAGGCCAGAAACTATCAGACTATTAGAGGAAAACATAGGCAGAACACTCTGTGACATAAATCACAGCAAGATCCTTTTTGACCGACCTCCTAGAGAAATTGAAATAAAAATAAATAGGACCTAATGAAACGTAAAAGCTTTTGCACAGCCAAGGAAACCATAAACAAGACCAAAAGACAGCCCTCAGAATGGGAGAAAATATTTTCAAATGAACCAACTGACAAAGGATTAATCTCCAAAATTTATGAGCAGCTTATGCAGCTCAATAACAAAAGAACAAACAACCGAATCAAAAAATGGGCAGAAGACCTAAACAGACATTTCTCTAAAGAAGATATACAGATTGCCAACAAACACATGAAAGAATTCTCAACATCATTAATCATTAAAGAAATGCAAATCAAAAATACAATGAGACATTATCTCACACTGGTCAGAATGGCCATCATCAAAAAATCTAGAAACAATAAATGCTGGAGAGGGTGTGGAGAAAAAGGAACACTCTTGCACTGCTGGTGGGAATGTGAATTGGTACAGCCACTATGGAGAACAGTATGGAGGTTCCTTTAAAAATTACAAATAGAACTACCATTGACCCAGCAATCCCACTATTGGGTATATACCCTGAGAAAACCATAATTCAAAAAGAGTCATGTACCAAAATGTTCATTGCAGCTCTATTTACAATAGCCAAGACATGGAAACAACCTAAGTGTCCATCATCGGATGAATGGATAAAGAAGATGTGGCACATATATACAATGGAATATTACTCAGCCATAAAAAGAAACGAAATTGAGTTATTTGTAGTGACGTGGATGGACCTAGAGTCTGTCATACAGAGTGAAGTAAGTCAGAAAGAGAAAGACAAATACTGTATGTTAACATACATATATGGAATATAAAAAAATATATATCATGAAGAACCTAGGGGTAAGACGGGAATAAAGACACAGACCTACTAGAGAATGGACTTGAGGATATGGGGAGGGGGAAGGGTTAGCTGTGAGAAAGTGAGAGAGTGGCATGGACATATATACACTACCAAGCGTAAAATAGATAACTAGTGGGAAGCAGCTGCATAGTACATGGAGATCAGCTCAGTGCTTTGTGACCACCTGGATGGGTGGGATAGGGAGGGCGGGAGGGAGGGAGACGCAAGAGAGAAGAGATATGGGAACATATGTATATGTATAACTGATTCACTTAGTTATAAAGCAGAAACTAACACACCATTGTAAAGCAATTAAACCCCAATAAAGATGTAAAAAAAAAAAAAAAGAGTAACTTCTGTTCTGTCAACCCTCCCACATAACTCCAATCCCCAAACCCCTTTAGTATTTTGAACCAAATCACAGACATCTCATTTCTTTAGTTAAGTAAGTATCCCTAAAAGTAGGAATTCTTTTGAAGAACATAACTATATCATTAATCTACATAAATATTTGTAGTAATTTCTTAGTATCAAAAATCCAGTGTCAAATATTCCTAATTATCTCATAAATTTGTTTTTAAAGGTTGCTTATTTTTTGAATCAAGATCCAAACAATCTTCACACATTACATTTTTATGGATTTCTCAGATCTTTTTTAAACTATAGCTTCTCCTCCCTCTTTTGCTTTCCTTACAATTTATTTGTGAAGAAATCTAGTTATTAGTGATGTTTTGTAGTATTTCTCATATTCTGGATTTTGTTGATTACCAACTCTATGGTAATATTTAACATGTTCTTCTACCACTGTATTTCCCATAAACTGATAGTTATATCCAGAGCTTGATATGACTTATGTCAATGGTTTGGCAAAAAAATACTTCCTAGAATATATTTCATAATTCCAAAAGGAGGCACATGGTGTCCGCTTTTCTCTCTTTGTGTGATGTTAGTAGCCATTGATTATAGTTACCTAGATCCACTATTTTATTCGAGGTTTGCAAAATGGTAATCTTCTAATTCTTTCTCTGTTATTTGTTAGCTGGGATACTTTTATAAAAATAAACCTCAGGTATTTGGTTATCCTGAGGTTGTATAGGAAAAGCAGGTATGACACTTGATTCTTTCTCTAATTATCAGCTTTCAGAAAAAAATTGAGAATTCGTTCTTTAGCATACTTCAAGTTTGTCACTGACTTTTCCCCCTCTTTTTTAAATTGAAGTATAGTTGGTTTTAAATATTATATTAGTTTTAGGTGTACAACATACCGGTTCAATGCTTTTATACATTATACTCCATTTAAAGTTATTACAAAATAATCGCTGTATTTCCCTGTGCTGTACAATATATCATTGTTGTTTATTTTATACACAGTAGTTTGTACCTCTTAATCCCATACTCCCCCTTCCTTCTTCCTACTGGCAACCACTAGTTTGTTCCTGTATTTGTGAGTCTGTTTCTATTTTGTTATATACATTTGTATTTATTTTTTTAGATTCCATGTATAAGTGATAACAAAGTATTTGTCTTTCTCTGTCTGACTTATTTCACTAAGCGTAATGCTCTCTAGGTCCAACCATGTTGTTGCAAATGGCAGTGCTTCATTCTTTTTTATGGCTGAGTAATATTCCAGGGTGTGTGTGTGTGTGTGTGTGTGTGTGTGTGTGTGTGTGTGTGTGTAAATATATATATCTCACATCTTCTTTACCCATTTATCTGTTGATGGACACTTAGGTTGCTTCCCTATCTTGGCTGTTATAAATAATGCCGCTATGAACATTGGGATGCATGTAACTTTTCGAATTAGTGTTTTCATTTTCTTCTGATATATACCCAGGAGTGGAATTGCTGAATCATATGGTAGTTTTATTTTTAGGCTTTTGGGGAAACTTCATACTGTTTTCCATAGTGATTCCACCAGTTTACATACCCACCAACATAATATGAGGGTTACCTTTTCTCTACATTCTCATCAACATTTGTTAATTGTGGTCTTTTTGATGATTGCCACTCTTGACAGGTGTGAGGTGATATCTCATTGTGGTTTTGATTTGCCTTTCTCTGATGATTAGCAGTGTTGAGCATCTTTTCGTGTGCCTGTTGGTCATTGTACGTCTTCTTTGGAAAACTGTCTATTCAGGTCTTCTGCCCATTTTTTAATTGGGTTTTTTTTTTCTTTTTTTGGATAGTGAGTTGTAGGAGCTATTTACATATTTTGGCTATTAACCTCTTATCGTCATATCATTTGCAGATATTTTCTTTCATTCTGTAGATTGTCTTTTTTGCTTTGTCCATCATTTCCTTTGCTTTTAAATTTAATTAGGTCCCATTTGTGTTTTTTTTCTTTTTAAATGGCACATGTTATCATTGATTTTTCACATTTTTGATGTTTTAACCCATAAATTTCATTATGCTTTTAGATGCATAAAATGCTTCATCTTGGTCCAGTGGGAGTCTCTTTACATTGCCTCCTGAATCCTTTTGGCATGGCTCCAAAGTTTCTGATAGCTTCTTTATTTTCTGGTATAATAAAGTGTTTTAAGCTCATCTTGTACATTTTCTGTCATAGATAGAATCTGTCATTTCTCCAATCTGTCTCCTCTAGTAGGAAAAGATATTCAGATAACAATTTTGTATGCTGGTGGTGTTTCTTGGTACCAAGTCTGTTATATTATTTTTAAGTCTTTTAAGTGTACAATGCTATATGTTATAAATATGTACTGATATTTCCATTTCCAGTGATAATATAGAGGTTTTATTTAAATTCTTTGATTTTATATGTATATATTTTTTAACATCTTTATTGGGGTGTAATTGTTTACAATGGTGTGTTAGTTTCTGCTTTATAACAAAGTGAATCAGTTATACATATACGTACGTTCCCGTATCTCTTCCCTCTTGCGTCTCCCTCCCTCCCACCCTCCCGATCTGACCCCTCCACGCGGTAAGAAACCATCGAGCCAATATCCCTGTGCCATGCGGCTGCTTCCCACTAGCTATCTACCTTACGTTTGTTAGTGTATGTATGTCCATGACTCTCTCTCGCCCTGTCACAGTTCACCCTTCTCCCTCCCCATATCCTCAGGTCCAATCTCCAGTACGTCTGTGTCATTATTCCTGTCTTACCCCTAGGTTCTTCATGACATTTTTTTTTTCTTAAATTCCATATATATGTGTTAGCATACGGTATTTGTCTTTTTCTTTCTGACTTACTTCATTCTGTATGACAGACTCTAGGTCTATCCAGCTCATTACAAATAGCTCAATTTTGTTTCTTTCTATGGCAGAGTAATATTCCATTGTATATATGTGCCACATCTTCTTTATGCATTCATCCGATGATGGACACTTATGTAGTTTCCATCTCCTAGCTATTGTAAATAGAGCTGCAATGAACATTTTGGTACATGACTCTTTGAATTATGGTTTTCTCAGGGTATATGCCCAGTAGTAGGATTGCTGGGTCATATGGTAATTCTATTTGTAGTTTTTAAGGAACCTCCATACTGTTCTCCATAGTGGCTGTACCAATTCACATTCCCACCAGCAGGGCAAGAGTGTTCCCTTTTCTCCACACCCTCTCCAGCATTTATTGTTTCTAGATTTTTTGATGATGGCCATTCTGACTGGTGTGAGATGATATCTCATTGTAGTTTTGATTTGCATTTCTCTAATGATTAACGATGTTGAGCATTCTTTCATGTGTTTGTTGGCAGTCTGTATATCTTCTTTGGAGAAATGTCTGTTTAGGTCTTCTGCCCATTTTTTGATTCGGTTGTTTGTTTTTTTGTTATTGAGCTGCATGAGCTGCTTGTAAATTTTGGAGATTAATCCTTTGTCAGTTGCTTCATTTGAAAATATTTTCTCCCATTCTGAGGGCTGTCTTTTGGTCTTGTTTATGGTTTCCTTGGCTGTGCAAAAGCTTTGAAGTTTCACTAGGTCCCATTTGTTTATTTTTGTTTTTATTTCCATTTCTCTAGGAGGTGGGTCAGAAAGGATCTTGCTGTGATTTATGTCACAGAGTGTTCTGCCTATGATTTCCTCTAAGAGTTTGATTGTTTCTGGCCTTACATTTAGGTCTTTAATCCATTTTGAGCTTATTTTTGTGTATGGTGTTAGGGAGTGATCTAATCTCATACTTTTACATGTATCTGCCCAGTTTTCCCAGCACCACTTATTGAAGAGGCTGTCCTTTCTCCACTGTACATTCCTGACTCCTTTATCAAACACAAGGTGACCATATGTGCGTGGGTTTATCTCTGGGCTTTCTATCCT
Source organism: Delphinus delphis (assembly GCF_949987515.2). Taxonomy (NCBI): domain Eukaryota; kingdom Metazoa; phylum Chordata; class Mammalia; order Artiodactyla; family Delphinidae; genus Delphinus; species Delphinus delphis. The sequence goes on from NC_082688.1 coordinate 26,589,550, forward strand.
GTTCCATTGATCTTTCTGGTTTTGTGCCAGTACCATACTGTCTTGATTACTGTAGCTTTGTAGTATAGTCTGAAGTCAGGGAGCCTGATTCCTCCAGCTCCGTTTTTCGTTCTCAAGATTGCTTTGGCTATTCGGGGTCCTTTGTGTTTCCATACAAATTGCGAAATTTTTTGTTCTAGTTCTGTGAAAAATGCCAGTGGTAGTTTGATAGGGATTGCATTGAATCTGTAGATTGCTTTGGGTAGTAGAGTCATTTTCACAATGTTGATTTTTCCAATCCAAGAATATGGTATATCTCTACATCTATTTGTATCATCTTTAATTTGTTTCATCAGTGTCTTATAATTTTCTGCATACAGGTCTTTTGTCTCCTTAGGTAGGTTTATGCCTAGATATTTTATTCTTTTTGTTGCAGTGGTAAATGGGAGTGTTTTCTTGATTTCACTTTCAGATTTTTCATCATTAGTATATAGGAATGCCAGAGATTTCTGTGCATTAATTTTGTATCCTGGTACTTTACCAAATTCATTGATTAGCTCTAGTAGTTTTCTGGTAGAATCTTTAGGATTCTCTATGTATAGTATCATGTCATCTGCAAACAGTGACAGCTTTACTTTTTCTTGTCCGATTTGGATTCCTTTTATTTCCTTTTCTTCTCTGATTGCTGTGGCTAAAACTTCCAAAACTATGTTGAATAAGAGTGGTGAGAATGGGCAACCCTATCTAGTTCCTGATCTTAGAGGAAATGCTTTCACTCTCTCACCATTGAGAACGATGTTGGCTGTGGGTTTGTCATACATGGCCTTTATTATGTGGAGGTAAGTTCCCTCTATGCCTACTTTCCAGAGAGTTTTTATCAGAAATGGGCGTTGAATTTTGTCGAAAGCTTTCTCTGCATCTATTGAGATGATCATATGGTTTTTGTCCTTCAATTTGTTAATATGGTTTATCACATTGATAGATTTGCGTATATTGAAGAATCCTTGCATTCCTGGAATAAACCCCACTTGATCATGGTGTATGATCCTTTTAATGTGCTGTTGGATTCTGTTTGCTAGTATTTTTTTGAGGATTTTTGCATCTATGTTCATCAGTGATATTGGCTTGTAGTTTTCTTTCTTTGTGACATCCTTGTCTGGTTTGGTATCAAGGTGATGGTGGCCTTGTAGAAGGAATTGGGGAGTGTTCCTCACTCTGCTATATTTTGGAAGAGTTTGAGAAGGATAGGTGTCAGCTCTTCTCTAAATGTTTGATAGAGTTCACCTGTGAAGCCATCTTGTCCTGGGCTTTTGTTTGTTGGAAGAATTTTAATCACAGTTTCAATTTCAGTGCTTGTGATTGGTCTGTTCATATTTTCTATTTCTTCCTGATTCAGTCTTGGCAGGTTGTGCATTTCTAAGAATTTGTCCATTTCTTCCAGATTGTCCATTTTATTGGCATAGAGTTACTTGTAGTCTTCTCTCATGATCTTTTGTATTTCTGCAGTGTCAGTTGTTACTTCTCCTTTTTCATTTCTAATTCTATTGATTTGAGTCTTCTCCCGTTTTTTCTTGATGAGTCTGGCTAGTGGTTTATCTATTTTGTTTATCTTCTCAAAGAACCAGCTTTTAGTTTTATTGTTCTTTGCTATTGTTTCCTTCATTTCTTTTTCATTTATTTCTGATCTGATTTTTATGATTTCTTTCCTTCTGCTAACTTTGGGGGTTTTTTGTTCTTCTTTCTCTAATTGCTTGAGGTGCAAGGTTAGGTTGTTTATTCGAGATGTTTCCTGCTTCTTAAGGTGGGCTTGTATTGCTATAAACTTCTCCCTTAGAACTGCTTTTGCTGCATCCCATAGATTTTGAGTCATCGTGTCTCCATTGTCATTTGTTTCTAGGTATTTCTTGATTTCCTCTTTGATTTCTTCAGTGATCACTTCATTATTAAGTAGTGTATTGTTTAGCCTCTATGTGTTTGTATTTTTTACAGATCTTTTCCTGTAATTGATATCTAGTCTCATGGCATTGTGGTCGGAAAAGATACTTGATACAATTTCAATTTTCTTAAATTTACCAAGGCTTGATTTGTGACCCAAGATATGATCTATCCTGGAGAGTGTTCCATGAGCACTTGAGAAAAATGTGTATTCTGTTGTTTTGGATGGAGTGTCCTATAAATATCAATTAAGTCCATCTTGTTTAATATGTCATTTAAAGCTTGTGTTTCCTTATTTATTTTCATTTTGGATGATCTGTCCATGGGTGAAAGTGGGGTGTAAAAGTCCCCTACTATGAATGTGTTACTGTCGATCTCCCCTTTTATGGCTGTTAGTATTTGCCTTATGTATTGAGGTGCTCCAATGTTGGGTGCATAAATTTAAAATTGTTATATTTTCTTCTTGGATCGATCCCTTGCTCATTATATAGTGTCCTTCTTTGTCTCTTCTAATAGTCTTTAATTTAAAGTCTATTTTGTCTGATATGAGAATTGCTACTCCAGCTTTCTTTTGGTTTCCATTTGCATGGAATATCTTTTTCCATCCCCTTACTTTCAGTCTGTATGTGTCTCTAGGTCTGAAGTGGGTCTCTTGTAGACAGCATGTATATGGGTCTTGTTTTTGTATCCATTCAGCCAATCTGTGTCTTTTGGTGGGAGCATTTAATCCATTTACATTTAAGGTAATTATCGATATGTATGTTCCTATTCCCATTTTCTAAATTGTTTTGGGTTCGTTATTATAGGTTTTTTCCTTGCCTTGTGTTTCTTGCCTAGAGAAGTTCCTTTAGCATTTGTTGTAAAGCTGGTTTGGTGGTGCTGAACTTCCTCAGCTTTTGCTTGTCTGTAAAGGTTTTAATTTCTCCATCAAATCTGAATGAGATCCTTGCTGGGTAGAGTAGTCATGGTTGCAGGTTTTTCTCCTTCAAAACTTTCAGTATGTCCTGCCACTCCCTTCTGGCTTGCAGGGTTTCTGCTGAGAGATCAGCTGTTAACCTTATGGGGATTCCCTTGTGTGTTATGTGTTGTTTTTCCCTTGCTGCTTTTAATATGCTTTCTTTGTATTTAATTTTTGACAGTTTGATTAATATGTGTCTTGGCATGTTTCTCCTTGGATTTATCCTGTATGGGACTCTCTGTGCTTCCTGGACTTGATTAACTATTTCCTTTCCCATATTAGGGAAGTTTTCAACTATAGTCTCTTCAAATATTTTCTCAGTGCCTTTCTTTTTCTCTTCTTCTTCTGGAACCCCTATAATTCGAATGTTGGTGCGTTTAATGTTGTCCCAGAGGTCTCTGAGACTGTCCTCAGTTCTTTGGTTTCTTTTTTTTTTATTCTGCTGTGCAGTAGTTATTTCCACTGTTTTATCTTCCAGGTCACTTATCCGTTCTTCTGCCTCAGTTATTCTGCTATTGATCCCATCTAGAGTACTTTTAATTTCATTTATTGTGTTATTCATCGTTGCTTGTTTCATCTTTATTTCTTCTAGGTCCTTGTTAACTGTTTCTTGCATTTTGTCCATTCTATTTTTAAGATTTTGGATCATCCTTACTATCATTATTCTGAATTCTTTTTCAGGTAGACTGCCTATGTCCTCTTCATTTGTTAGGTCTGGTGCGTTTTTATCTTGCTCCTTTATCTGCTGTGTGTTTTCCTGTCTTCTCATTTTGCTTATCTTACTGTGTTAGGTGTCACCTTTTTGCAGGCTGTAGGTTCGTAGTTCCTGCTGTTTTTGATGTCTCCAGTGGCTAAGGTTGGTTCAGCGTGTTGTTTAGGCTTCCTGGTGGAGGGGACTAGTGCCTGTGTTGTGGTGGATGAGGCTGGATCTTGTCTCTCTAGTGGGCAGGTTCACGTCGGGTGGTGTGTTTTGGGGTGTCTGTGGAGTTATTATATTTTAGGCAAACTCTCTGCTAATGGGTGGGGTTGTGTTCCTGTTTTGCTAGTTGTTTGGCATAGGGTGTCCAGCACTGTAGCTTGCTGGTCGTTGAGTGAAGCTGGGTGCTGGTGTTGAGATGGAGGTCTCTGGGAGATTTTCACCGTTTGATGATATGTGGAGCTGGGAGGTCTCTTGTGGTCCAGTGTCCTGAAGTTGGCTCTCCTACCTCAGAGGCAGAGCCCTGACTTCTGGCTGGAGCACCAAGAGCCTTTCATCCACACGGCTCAGAATAAAGGGAGAAAAAGTAGAATTAGTGGAAGTATGAAGAAAGAAAGAAAGAAAGGAGGGAAGGAAGGAAGAAAGAAAGAAAGAAGATACAGTAAAATAAAATAAAGTATAATAAAGCTATTGAATTAAAAAATAATTATTTAGAAAAAAAAGGGACGGATAGAACCTTAGGACAAATGTTGGAAGCAAAGCTATACAGACAAAATCTTACACAGAAGCATACACATACACCCTCACAAAATGAGGTAAAGGGGAAAAAATCTAAATCTTGCTCTCAGAGACCACCTCCTCAATTTGGGATGATTCGTTGTCTAAAGGAGGGAAGGAAGGAAGGAAGGAAGGAAAGAAAGAAAGAAGGTAAAGTATAATAAAGTTATTAAAATTAATTATTAAGAAAAAAAATTTTTTAAAAACCATCGACGGATAGAACCCTAGTACAAATGGTGGAAGCAAAGCTATACAGAGAAGATCTCACACAGGAGCATACACATACACACTCACAAAAAGAGGAAAAGGGGAAAAAATCATACATCCTGCTCTCGATGCCCACCTCCTCAATTTGGGATGATTCGTTGTCTATTCATGTATTCCACAGATGCAGGTACATCAAGTTGATTGTGGAGCTTTAATCTGCTGCTCCTGAGGCTGCTGGGAGAGATTTCCCTTTCTCTGTTCTCACAGCTCCCAGGGGCTCAGCTTTGGATTTGGCCCTGCCTCTGCGTGTAGGTCGCTGGAGGGCATCTGTTTTTTGCTCAGACAGGACGGGGTTAAAGGAGCCGCTGATTCAGGGGCTCTGGCGCACTCAGGCCGGGGGGAGGGAGGCGCACTGCGTGCGGGGCGGGCCTGCAGCGGCAGAGGCTGGCGTGACGTTGCACCAGCCTTAGGCCTGCCGTGCGTTCTCCTGGGTAATTTGTCCCTGGATCCCGGGAACCTGGCAGTGGCGGGCTGCACAGGCTCCCCGGAAGAGGGGTGTGGATAGTGACCTGTGCTCGCACACAGGCCCCTTGGTGGCGGCAGCAGCAGCCTTAGCGTCTCATGCCCGTCCCTGGGGTCCGTGCTTTTAGCCGTGGCTCGCGCCCGTCTCTGGGGTCCGCGCTTTTAGCTGCAGCTCGTGCCTGTCTCTGGGGTTCGTGCTTTTAGCCACGGCTCGCGTCCGTCTCTGGAGTTCCTTTAAGCAGCGCTCTTAAACCCCTCTCCTCGCGCACCACGAAACAAAGAGGGAAGAAGTCGTCTCTTGCCTCTTCGGCAGGTGCAGACTTTTCCCCGGACACCCTCCCGGCTAGCTGTGGTGCACTAACCCCTTCAGGGTATGTTCAAGCCGCCCACCCCAGTCCTCTCCCTGCGCTCCGACTGAAACCCGAGCCTCAGGTCGCAGCCCCGCCCGCCCCGGTGGGTGAGCAGACAAGCCTCTCAGGCTGATGAGTGCCAGTCAGCACCGATCCTCTGTGCGGGAATCTCCCCGCTTTGCCCTCCGCACCCCGGTTGCTGTGCACTCCTCCGCGGCTTCGAAGCTCCCTGCTCCGCCTCCCACAGTCTCCGCCCATGAAGGGGCTTCCTAGTGTGTGGAAACTTTTCCTCCTTCCCAGCTCCCTCCCACTCGTGCAGGTGCCGTCCCTATTCTTTTGTCTCTGTTTTTTCTTTTGCCCTACCCAGGTACGTGGGGAGTTTCTTGCCTTTTGGGAGGTCTGAGGTCTTCTGCCAGCGTTCAGTAGGTGTTCTGTAGGAGTTGTTCCATGTGCAGATGTATTTCTGGTGTATCTGTGGGGAGGAAGGCGATCTCTGCATCTTATTCTTCTGCCATCTTCAAGGTCCCCCTGTATATTTCTTTTTCTACTATACTAAAAATCTTAGGTCCTAATGACAGTGATTATGTTAAAGTGATATTACTTTACTATATTATATCATATTAATTATGTATACAAAATACATTGTATAATAGTTTCAGAATAACAATATCAATATTATTACTCATAATTTTATTACACCAGTTTCAGAATTTCTTTTTACAGTTTTGCGCGGTTTTGTCCTTGGGGTACATCTCTCTAAAGATGTACAGATAAACTACTCTGTTTTAAATCACTTGAAAATGTTCCTCTCTGTTGGGCTGTGCCCACAAATTTATATCAAATTAAAAGTTTTTTTCTTCTGTTTTGGGGGAATTTAAATGTTTTTTTCATTATTTTATTTTGCTTTATAATTGTAGGGACAAGGTTTATTCAGAGAAGTCTAGCTTCTGTCCCTAACCCTTTTACTTTGTTCATTCTCCTTCTATCCTTCACTTTCAAATTTTCTCTTTATATGATTGATATGAGGATGAATTAATTCAATGCATAGAAAGTGAATAGTCTATATTTTAAATATTCAGTAAATGGCAGCTATCATTATGGGGAAGGCATATGACTCATTATTGTCTTTGAAGTTTCCAAATTTAAATACGCTCTACCATAGTCTTGAGTGGTAATTTTGGTCTTGATTGAACCCTGGTTTGTATATATAAGTAATCTAAAACTGCTTCTTCAGAAACATTAAGCTTCTGCTTCAGTGCAGAAGTGTTACGGCTTTCCTGTGGTGACATATAAAGTGGGCAGGAAAATTGCAAAACTGAAGGAAGTCCAAGATTCGATGTTAGAAAATGCTGCATTGGAATCTCAGATTTGTTATTTACTGGCTGTTTTATAGTATAAATTTCTTAGCCTCTCTGAGCCTTACTTTCCCACATATGTAATGGTGATGATTATATCCAGTTATTATTGCAAGAAGTAAATAAGCAGACCTATAGAAAGTACACAGTACCTGGAATATACTGGTGTTCAAGAAAAGTTTTTCTTTTTTCCCTTCTTTAACTTAATCTATATGAAAGCCATCCCAGCTGTGATTGAGAGCAGATAGGTCTTTCTCTGATCAGCATTTACCAAATTTCTGTTCTGTTTGCTTCTTCCAGAGAACTCATTCCTATACCAACGTCCACCCATTTTCGTGCTTGTGTGCACCTCCAGATTCACCCACCACTGTTCTCCACCCTGCTCTTTGCCTCTGAACACTGACCTATATGGACTGTATCAAAGGGCTCCCATGTCCTCTAGCTTTCTGTTGAGGTCGTTCAATGGGAGTCCCAGCAGGAGATTGGCGAATTGATCAAAGAATTTGTTCCTCTAGCTCCCTTCCTGTAGGGGTGCTATTCCTTGACTGGTTCCTCTCTGGAAGTCCTGCACTGGTCCATGTTGGTTTCCCTAAATTCTGCCCACTTCTTTGTAAAGAGTCCTTTTATTCAACTCCAGTTACCCAGTTTGAGTGGTACCATCTCTTTCCAGCAGGGATCCTGATTGATACAATTTCCAATCAAGAAAATCATAATGAGATTGTTAGTCTGAGGAGCACATCTTGCCTCAATTCCTTCAGTTATTCTGAAGTCCTAAACTCACATAAATTTGAATTGAAAAGCAGAATACCTAGACTTCAGTAAATTATCTAAAACAGCAAGTCACTCAATGAATTTTGCTTTAACCTCTATGCCCTCAGCTTTTAACCAAGGGTCAATACAGGAAATGGTCATATGCTATCTCCATTCCTGCATCTTCAATAAATGTACTGTTGAAAACAGCATCCATTATTGTGGCCAATGTCTCTGACATGGTGATGTGAAAAGAGCACAAGATTTGGAGTTAAAAGATATAGGCTGGAACTCCCACTCTGTAATTTACTGGTTACCAAACCATATTTCTCTGAGCTTCAATCTATTCTTCTGTAAAATGAGACAAAAATACTTATAAACTTGTATTAGTGGGAAAAAAAAGAGCTTTTTAAACTAAAGAGTACCATAAATATTCATGCATAGTATGAATGATTAAATTTCTTTAAAATTTAGCACAGGCAAAGGTTTTCTTAACTAAAGAACTATTTTGCTTTATCCTGTTAAAAAGGACTATATGACTCATGATTTTTTTACATTAGCTTATAGAAATGCACAATTAACTGTAATATTTTATTATAATAAGTATATTTTACTAGTATTTTTATATTTACTTCTCTCTCCATGATTTTTATCTATTCTTATTTTGAGAATATTATGGTATACGTATATTTTAAGATACATCCAATTTGGGGGAAGAAGATAGGACCTAAACAAACAAGCCAATACTATTTTCAAAAAAGAATTTGTCCATAACTGTATTGCCTCTGGGGTGAAAACTCTCATTCATCTTTCTGCAACATTCCTCTTTAATTCTGTACCCAAGCAGTGTTCATGGTGATGGTTCCAGCCTCCTGTGTTCATGATTCATTATTTGAAAATCAGCAAGATTGACATCTGCCTACCTATAAAAAGATGTAATATAAATATTATGTATAATACATATTATATATAGCAATCCATATCCTATAGTTTATTGGCACTAGGAGAAAGGGATGGAAGAAAAGAAGGAAGAAACGAGGTAAGAAAGGGAGGAGAAGGTAGATGTGAAGGAGGAAATTACCTTCTTCCTAGGAGTTATAATATCCATTTCAAACTTTTTTCAATTTTCGTTCCCAAGTAAGGGTCTAAAATTATTACCATCAGTACAGTATATTCACCTCGGCCCATCAATGTTCTTCTATTGGTTCCTGTCCACCATATGAGTCTGTTCATGAATATTCTGTTCTTATTCTACAGAGACAGGGGCTCAGTTCAGATACCTCCCAGACAATCACCACTATTTCCAGGAGACCACAACCTTTCTCCAAGCCAAATCAAATCCAGGACTTGTGAAACACCATTGCCTAATTTTCAAATCAACAGGACAGAAGCTAGAAAATAAGCTTTATCTCTTAGAATAAAGTGAAATTCTTGAACTACAGAACTACTACCTTATTTCAGGCAAAAGAAAGATTTTGGGTGAAGAACAGGTATAAATGTGTCTGTCATCAGAAAGAAAAATAGAACTGTCTGAGACAGCTGTAAGTCCAAGTGGAGTTGGTAGATTTTTAAACACACTCCCCAGGCCAAACAAAGAACTTATTTGTGTATGGTGAAGTATGATTTACCAAGGAAGGGGGCTCACTGTCCTATCTGAAACATCCTTTTGAAAGACACCTGCAGCACTATTATGCAACGTAAAGCACCAGGTCATTAAGGGCTCCGTCAATCAAGTTACTGATTCTTCCAGATACGGCTGGTGAATAAAGAAGGCACATCTCCGTTTCAGACTGAAAGTCACACTCCACCTGCTCCAAGCCCTGGGGTTTTGAAAAAAAGAGAAGTTAACCTAATCTACTTCCATACTAAAAGAAACATTTGGTTCTCAAAGCCAGACTTTAGGAGTTCTTTCATCCAAGCAGAAGCTGATTCTTCAGGTATGTCCGAAAACACTTCTGGATTTCTTTATCTCTTCATTGTAGGATGACTATTGGTAGAAAAATATGGTACCTACTACCATATTTAATTTTTATTTTGGGGTACAGTTGATTTACAATGCTGTATTAGTTTCAGGTGTACAGCAAAGCAATTCGGTTATACACATATATATCTCCATTCTTTTTCAGATTCTTTTCCCATATAGGTTATTACGGAATATTGAGTAGAGTTCCCTGTGCTATACAGTAAGTCCTTGTTCATGATCTATTTTATACATAGTAGCGTGTATATGTTAATCACAAACTCCTAATTTATCCCTCCCCACACGTTTCCCCTTGGTAACCATACATTTGTTTTCGAAGTCTGTGAGTCTGTTTCTGTTTTGTAAGTTCATTTGTATCATTTTTTTTAGATTCCACATATAAGTGATAATATGATATTTGTCTTTCTGTCTGACTTCATGTAGCATAATAATCTCTAGGCCCATCCATGTTGCTGCAAATGGCATTATTTCATTCTTTTTTGTGGCTGAAAAATATTCCATTGTAAATATGTGCCACATCTTCTTTATCCATTCCTCTGTCGATGGACATTTAGGTTGCTTCCATGTCTTGGCTATTGTAAATAGTGCTGCAATGAACATGAGTGCTGTGTGTATCTTTTAGAATTATGGTTTTCTCCAGATATATGCCCAGGAGTGGGATTACAGGATCATATGGTAGCTATATTTTTAGTTTTTTAAGGAACCTCCACACTGTTCTCCATAGTGGCTGCATCAATTTACGTTCCCACCAACAGTGTAGGAGGGTTCCCTTTTCTCCACCCTTTCTCCAGCATTTATTGTTTGTTGACTTTTTTTTTTTATAGAAATCAGTTTTATTTCTGTATATCAATAGTTAGAAAACATAATTCTTAAAGATACCATTATAATAGTGGAGATAAAGTCCTAAGGAGTAACTCTGACAGAAGCTATATAAAACTTCTATGGAAAAAAACCTTATTACAATCATTAAAGAATATTTAAGTAAATACAGAGATGTATCATATTAAAAGGAAGACAATATAAAAATGTAATTCTCTACTGATCTACTGATGGCCATGCTAACTGGTGTGAGGTGATGCCTCATTGTAGTTTTGATTTGCATTTCTCTAATAATTAGTGATGTTCAGTATCTTTTCATTTGCTTTTTGGCCATCTGTATGTCTTCCTTGGAGAAATGTCTGTTTAGGTCTTCTGCCCATTTTTTGATTGGGTTGTTTGTTTTGATATAGAGCTGCATGAGCTGTTTGTATATTTTGGAGATTAATCCCTTGTTGGTTGCTTCATTTGCAAATATTTTCTCCCATCCTGTGGGGTTTTTCATTTTATTTATGGTTTCCTTTGCTGTGCAGAAGCTTTTAAGTTTAGTTAGATTCCATTTGTTTATTTTTGTTTTTATTTTTATTACTCTAGGAGGTGGGTCCAAAAAGATCTTTCTGCTATTTATGTCAGAGAGTGTTCGGCCTGTGTTTTCCTCTAAGAGTTTTATAGTATTTGGCCTTACATTTAAGTCTTTAATCCATTTTGAGTTTATTTTTGTGTATGGCGTTAGAGAATGTTCTGATTTCATTCTTTTACATGTAGCTGTCCAGTTTTCCCAGGACCACTTATTGAAGAAACTATCTTTTCTCCATTGTGTAGTCTTGCCTCCTTTGTCGTAGATTAAATTGATCAGAGGTGCATAGGTTATTTGTGGGCTTTCTATCTTGTTCCATTGATCTATATTTCTGTTTTTGTGCCAGTACCATACGTTACCGTAGCTTTGAAACATAGTCTGAAGTCAGGGAGTCTATTCCTCCAGCTCCATTTGTCTTTCTCAGGATTGCTTTGGTCCAGTACCATATTTAAAAATAAATAATAGAGCACTTACATTTCTGAAACTATAGCCAAATAATCAAACCCTAAAAATTTGATTGCTTGCTCATCCATTTATTTCCCCCCCCATTTATTATAAAAATTTTCAGTCAGGCAGCAAACTGAAAGAACCATACAATCAACATCTGTATACAAATCACCTAAATTCTATCATTAACCTTTACTAGACTTGCATTCATTACGTACCTAGCTATCCATCCCTCTCTACTACATATATCATCCTATCTATTTTTAAGGCATTTTAAAGCAAATTGCAGACCCTTATTATTTCCCTCTAAATACTTCACCATGCACATCATTAATAGAGTTCAATAGTTGTTTGATAGTTATTTTCTTTGGATGTAAAATTTACATACAATGAAATACACAAATCTTTACTTTTGTTGAGTTTTGATAATGCATACATCTGTTGTAACCCAAGCTCCTATCAAGATATAGAATATTACCATAACCCCAGATAGTTATCTTTTTCCCCCTTTCCAGTCAATCACTATCCCTACTACTCTGGAGATAAACTTTGTTCTGATATTTTTTTCTGACAAAAATTAGATTTGCTTGTTCTAAACAGAATCATGCAGTATGTATCCTTTGTATAAGACTCTTTCACTTAGCATAGTGTTGTGGATTAGCCAAGTCATGCATGCACAAGCAGTAAGTCTTTCCACTTTATTGTTGAGTGGTATGCTATTGTGCGAATATCAATTTGCTTATCCATTCTCCTATGGATTGACACCTGGGCTCTCCAGACTGTGCTGTTATGTTTCTTTTAATTTATTTTGGGTAAATAACTAGGACTGGGATTGCTGGGTCTTAGCTGTAAGTCATTTTTTTGGTCATTGCTTTATGGTTGTCAATACTCATTGTTTTTCAAAGTCTACTTTAGAAAATTTGCAACTGTAAAAGTGCATTTAGTCCCTTTGATTCCTAAGCCTATAGTTTTCGTAAACATTACATCTACACACATTATACAACCTGCAAAACAATATGTTTTCCTTTAACTATTCATATATATTTTAAAGAGGAAAGAGAAAGAACTTTTATATTTACCCCCATAGTTATCATTCTCAATAATTTTCACTTCTTTTCGGGGAGCCAAGTATCATCTTGCATCATTTTCTATCAGCTGAAGAACTTCCTTTTGCACTCCTTGTAGTGCAAGTCTGAAGCTGATGAACTCAATTTCATTTTCTCTAAAAATATATTTACTTTTACTTTGAAGATTATTTTTTCTGGATACAGAATTCTATTTTTTCCAGATTTATTGAAGTATGATTGACAATTATATATGTTTAAAGTATATGTTTGCTATTCATATACATTGTGAAATTATTACCACAATCAAGCTAATTAACATATCCATCGTTGCACATAGTTCCCGTGTTTGTATATCTCTGTGTGGTGAGGATACTTGAGATCTACCTCTTTATAAAATTCAAGTTTACAACACATTATTATTAACGTTAGTCATCGTGTTATGCATTAGATCTCTAGAACTTATTCATCTAATAACTGAAAACTTGTGCCCTTTGATAAGTATCATCTCTCCTTTTCCCCCACCCCTAAGCCTTTGGTAACCATCATTCTTCTGTTACTGTGAGTTCAGCTTTTTTTTTTTCCCTTAGATTCCATATGTAAGTGAGATAGTACAACAAGTATCTTTCTGTGTCTGGCTTACTTTACTCAGCATAATGTCCTCCAGTATTATACAGAATATTTTCACTGTGCCCTAAAAATCATCTGAGCTCTGCTTATCCATCTCTCCCACCAAACCCTGGCAACTACTGATCTTTTTACTCTCCCCATAGTTTTACCTTTTTCAAAATATCATATAGTTGGAATCATACAGTATGTAGCCTTTTCAGATGGGCCTCTTTTGCTTAGTAATATGCATTTAGGTTCCTCCATGTCTTTCCATAGCTTGAGAGCTCATTCATTTCTTTTTAGCAAAGAATACTATTCCATTGCCTAGATAGATTATTTATCCCGTCACCCACTGAAGGACATTTTGGTTACTTCCAAGTTTTGGCCATTTGAATAAAACTGCTATAAATATTCATGTTCATGTTTTTTGTGGACGTAAGTCTTCAGTTCATCTGGGTTAATATTAAGGATCATGACTGCTGAATCATAAGGTTAAGAGTATGTTTAGGTTTGTAAGAAATTGCCAAACTTTCTCCTAAGTTTCCATATTATTTTCCATGCTATTTTGCATTCCTATCAACAACAATGAGTGAGAGTTCTTGTTCTCCACATCCTTGCCAGCATCTGGTGTTGTCAGTGTTCTAGATTTTGGCTATTTTAATAGATGTGTAGTACTATCTCACTGTTGTTTTAATTTGCATTTCCCTGATGATGTATACAGTGGAGTATCTTTTCATGTTTATTTGCCATCTGTATATTTCTTTGGTGAATAAATATATACTTTTATGTCTAGTATTACATTAGAATTTCCTGTCGGTTCTTCATAATTAATAGTATCTCTCTTTCTCCACTGACATTTCCAATCTTTTCATTTGTTACAAGCATACTTTTCTTTACCTCATTTATTTTAGTCATAAAATCCTACTTTCAAGTTTTTGCAGCTGTTTTTGTTCACTCTCCAACAAAACAGAAATTTCATCTATTTAGTTTTGAAAGCAAATGCCTAAAGGCTTGTAGTATAAAAAGCAATGAATATATCCCTAAAATTATTTCTAGATATTTAATAGCTACTATATATGTGAATAATAAGGAAAGAAATTTAATGACTGGCTCCATATCCCACAGTTAGATCCTTCTGCTACAGCTGCTTCCAAACGTCTGAGAAGATTGTCCAAGATGGCAGAGTAAAAAGACCCTGAGCTCACCTCCTCTCATGAGCACATCAAAATCACAACGATCTGCAGAAGAGCCATCCGTGAAAAAGACTGGAGCCTACCAGAAAAGATCTTCTACAACTAAAGACATAAAGAAGGAACCACAATGAAATGTGTAGGAGGGGCAGACTTGCGCTATCATCAAATCCTATAACCCTGGGTTGGCGACCACAGACTGGAGAATAATTATATTGCAGAGGTACCTCCCATAAGAGTGAGAGTTATGAGCCCCAAATCAAGCTCCTCAGCCCAGGGGTCCTGGACTGGGAAGATGAGCCCCCAGAGCATGCGGTTTGAAGACAAGTGGGGCTTACTTTTTGACAGCCCTGTAGGACTGGGAGAAATAGAAACTTCACTAGGGTGAAGTGCACACAAAATCTCACATGCACTGGGACCCAGGGCAAAAGGCGTAATTTGATAGGAACCTGGGCCAGACCTAACTGCTGATCTGTGGGAGAGATTGGCAGGGGGGGGGGGGGGGCGCACAGCAGCTGTGGCTCACCCTGGGGACATAGACTCTGGTGTGGCAGTCATATTTGGGAGTGTTGTGTTGTGGACACTGTTGTTGGCATTGTGAGATCCTCCTTCTAGCTCATTAGCACCAAGAGCTGTTCCCACCCAAAAGCCTGTAGACACTAGTACTGGGGACACCTCAGGCCAAACAACTAACTGGGTGGGGACAGAGCCCATGTGTCAACAGACAGGCTGCCTCTAGACACAGCCTTGCCCACCAGATGACCAAGACTGAGCTCTACTCACCAGTGGGCAGGCACCAGCCCTGCTCTCCAGGAAGCCTGAACTAGCTTCTAGATCAGCCTCACCCACTACGAGGCAGACACCAGACACGAGAAAACTACAGTCCCTCAGAATGTAGACCCATCCCACCCACAGTAGGCCAGACCCTACCCTGGAACCAGCTGGGACCTGCCTACTAGCAGGCCAACACAAGCTTTGGGACACCCTGGACTCCATACCCAACTGTGTCAGCAATCAGCCCCCCGCCAACCCACCAGTGATCTGACACCAGCTCCGGGATCCCTGGGCCCTGCAGCCAGACTCTAGGACCTGGCTCTGCCTGTTGGTAGTCCAGCACTAACCACAGGACCTGCCTTCACCTGCCAGGGGGTGGGCAACAGCCCTGGGGTCTTCTGGACCCTGAGTCTGCCCACCAGTGAGCCACCATAGCCCTGGGGTCCCCTAGAGTTCTGCAGCCAGCCACCTCATGACTAGACCCCAGCCAGCAGCATCTCCACAAGGCAGTGCCTTGCAACCAACTGGGCCAGGGGCCGACCAAGCCTACCAGACTGACTGCTCACATAGTCATCCCAGAGCAGTCAGAACTATCAGAAAGAGAAATTAAGGAGACAATCCCATTTACCATTGCATCAAATAGAAGCTACTTAAGGAGGCAAAAGATGTGTACTCGGAAAACCATAAGACACTGATGAAAGAAACTGAAGACAACACGAACAGATGGAAAGATAGATAGACTGTGTTCTTGGATTGGAAGCATTAGTACTGTTAAAATCACCATTCTGCCTAAGGCAATCTAGAGATTCAATGCAATCTATCTCTGTCAATATACCAGTGGCATTTTTCACAGAACTAGAACAAATAATTTTAAAAATTGTATGGAAACACAAAAGACCCTGAATAGCCAAAAGAATCTTGTGAAAGAACAGAGCTGGAGAAATCATGCACCCATCTTAAGACTATACTACAAAGCTACAGTAATCAAGACAGTATGGTACTGGCACAAAAACAGAAATATAGATCAATGGACCAGGATAGAAAGCCCAGAGATAAACCCATACACTTATGGTCAACCTATGACAAAGGAGGCAAAAATATGCAATGGAGAAAAGACAGTCTCTTCAATAAGTGCTGCTGGGCAAAGTGGACAGCTATATGTAAAAGAATGAAATTAAACCATTCTCTAACACCACAAAAAAACTCAAAATGGATTAAAGACCTAACTGTAAGACCAGATCCTATAAAACTCCTAGAGGAAAACACAGGCAGAACACCCTTTTGCATAAATCACAGCAATATTTTTTTTTATCCATCTCCTAATGTAAAGGAAATAAAACCAAAAATAAGCAAATGGGACCTAATTATATTTGAAAGCTTTTGCACAACAAAGGAAACCACTGAAAAAATAAAAAACCAACTGAATGGGAGAAAACATTTGCAAACAACGTGACCAATAAGGGATTAATATCCAACATATGTAAACAGTTCATACAACATCAAAAAAACAAACAACTTGACTAAAAAATGGAAAGAAGAACTGAATAGAAATTTTTCCAAAGAGAACATGCAGATAGCCAACAGGCATATGAAAAGATACTGAACATCACTAATTATCAGGGAAATGCAAATCAAAACCACAAGACAGCACTCACACCTGTTAGAATGGGTATCATCAAAAAAAACACAAATAACAAATGTTGGCGAGAATGTGGAGAAAAGGGAACGCTCATACAGTGTTGGTGGGAAGTAAACTGGTGCAGCCACTCTGGAAAAGAGTATGGACGTTTCTCAAAACACTGAAAATAGAACTACCATATGACCCAGCAATTCCACTCCTGGGTATATACTGAAAAAAACAAAAACACTAATTTGAAAAAATACATGCATCCCAGTGTTCATAGCAGCATTATTTACAATTGCCAAGGTATGAAAGCAACCTAAGTGTCCAACAACAGATGAATGTATAAGGAAGATGTAAAATACACACACACACACACACACACTGGAATACTACTCAGCCACAAAAAATAATGAAAATTTTGCCATTTGCAGCAACATGGATGGACTTGGTGGGCATTATGCTAAGTTCAATAAGACAGAGAAAGATTGTATGATATCACTTATATGTGGAATTAAAAAAATACAACAAACTAGTGAATATAATGAAAAAGAAGCAGACTCACAGATGTAGAGAACAAACTAGTGGTTACCAGTGGGGAGAGGGAAGGGATATATATAGGGGTAGGGGGGGTAAAAAGTACAAACTATTAGGTATAAAAGAAACTATAAGGATATATTGTACAACATGTGTAATATAGAGCCAATATTTTATAATAACTATAAATGGAGTATAACCTTTAAAAACTGTGAATCACTACATTGTATACCTGTGACATATAATATTGTACAGCAACTATACTTCAATGAAGTTTGTAAACAAACAAAAAAGCCAAATATCTGAAAACTTGCTTCTAATGGGATACCAATAAATGTATTTTTCTGTGTTCACTAGTTTTGTGTGTCAACTTGGCTAGGATATAATACTCAGTTATTCAGTTAAACACTAATCTAGGTGATGCTGTAAAGATATTTTGTAGATATGGCTAACATCTACAATTAGGTGAATTTAACTGATGTAAATTATCTTCAATAATTTTGGTGGGACTCATTAATTGGCCGAAAGCATTAAGAGTAAAACTGAAGTTTCACTAAAGAAAAAGAAATCCCACCTGTGGACTGCAGGTTCATCCCCTGCTCAAGATTTTCTAGCCAGCCAGCCTACCCTAGAAATATATTAACATTAAATAGACATATGTATAAAGAACATATGGAAGGGAGCCCTTATCTTTGGCTGTAGGTGTTGAGGAAAGTGTCCAGGAAAGGTTACATTGAGATTTAAAGGGATTTGAAGGTTGTAGAGATGCTCTTCGGCAGAAGATGGTAGAAAGGCAATTTGCAACTAAGTACGTACGTGTGCAAGACAGAAGAAAGAGTGTGGATAAAACCTCTTTGTTCAGGGAAAAGTCACTACACTGTGGCTGAAACATAGAGCAAGATGAAAAGTGGCAAGAAATGGGACTGAAGTGATAGATTAAAACTTGGTAATAAACTACCCTGAAGGTCCTGCTGAGGATTTTGAATTTTGTTCCCATGGTTATTAGGAAACCCTAGAAGACTTTGGAATAGGGTGATGATACGACCAGATCTGTGATAATGGGTAATGGTTTGGCAGGGACAGAACAAAAGGTGGGGATATCTGTCATGCTGTTTTTGTTCTCACTTTCCCTCTAGATTCAGTTTCAAGCCCTTTTGACCAGTTTGGTCTCTCACCAAAGTCCAATTTCTCCATGTTTAGAAATGCAGGGCAATAGGTTGAGCCCAGAGCAACCAGCAAGACTGGAGGAATGCTGTTCCGGTTAAGCTTAAATAGTAAGCAGAGGTGGTTTGAGCCAGGTAGGTCCCAGTGGTAGGTCTGGGCATGGAAATTCCAGCATTTGGACAGGTCAGGGCATCAGAGATAATGATGTTTGAGAGCAAGTCATACAAAAGTAACCTCTGATCCTAGAGCAAAGGCTGTTCACTCTTTGCCCTCTGCCCTCTGTTATGCTCCCAGATCTGCATGGTAAGGACAAGGTTCTGGGGAATGTGTCTGCAGTCAGAATTTCTAAATTGCACTTTGCCTTTTATTAAGAAAGGTATAGAGTTATCAGGTCTTCTGGGTGGTTCTTACAGTATTCATACTTACACAGAGCATCCTAGATGATGCCAAGGCTGTGGAAATTATACCTGAGAAGACAGACACAGAGCAGAGCATGTACCCTTTTGTGTGTTATCAACAATTATTGCACAGCCCAAATGAGAGTGTGAAGTGGTAAAACAAGAACACTTTGGACGTGGGACAGCATGGGAGGAAATTAAATGGAATTACACAGGAAGTGTCCAGATTTCAGTTGTTGCCAATGAGGGGAATGAAGAAGGTGTCAGTTTTTCATTCTGAGTGCCAATGAGGAATTATTCTTCCTACTGAAAGCATCAAAACCCCTCAAAGAGAGACACAAGGTAAACCTGCTAAAGAGTGAAGAGGAGACATCTGAATACATACATCGTAGGTAACATGCATACATAGAAATCAACTGATAAAGTCTATAACCAAAGTGAGCACTGAACAAGGGCTTAAGCAAAGATCGATAAAGAGATGATTGAATTCGTGGTTGAATGGCAAGGGAGAAGAACAGGAAGGGACACATGGAAGAAAAGGAGAAGAAAGCTGACCGTACCAGGGGAAGAGAACTCAGTGCCCACAGATAAAGCCTATGTCTCTGTGTCAGTGGGAGGCTTCATCTGGCCCATAGCCCAGTCTCTGACCTTGAAGGGTGGTTCCTGCATCAGTCACTAGAGCAGACTGCCAAAATGCCAGCATTGCCGGATCTCAAAGACTACTCCCTTATGCCAATGTTCTCTGTAAATCTTTGTAGCCAGCACATTCTATCAGCTTCCCTTCAGTTCTTACTGTCAAAAATATAAAGCCCCATAGTTATCTCTGCTTCCTCATATTTGCATCCCCTTCCTGCTCTGATTTTCTCCTGGTTTCAGTCTTACTGCTCCTGTCTTTCAAACGTTCCCAGTAAGACCTCTGGAATCCTCCATTATAAACAAATTCTCCCATATTCAGCTTATAATCTATTAATCCTTCCACCTTCCCCGCTGAAAATACGGTTTTCCTTGTTAGCCCTCGGAAATGAGAGCTGCTCATTCTTCCACATTTCACCTTGTTTGGTGTCAGGAGGTAGGTTTGATGTCTTCTTTGCTTCTCAATGCTACTTCCAGATTTTTGTTCACCTATTGTAAAAACTCCTATCCCTACAACCTCTGTCCTCACCCATCACTGTCTTCTTTTGGCTTCATGGGCCCTCCCCTTCATTCATTGTGGATTCTGGACCCACATAAATTTCTATGTCATGAGAGTGCCTTTAATTTCCATGTGGATGAGCCATCAAGCATCTCATACCATTAGCCCTGTGGCCTTCAACTCCACTCCATCTCACTTCAACCTAGTCATTCACCTTTGTGACCATTCCTCAGACCTTGCCATCACGTGGAATGCGCCTCCTCGTGAAATATAAAGAAATATAAAGCTTCAATTTCTCACATAAATCATCTTCCAGCTCCCTCAATATCTTATTCTGATCTCAAATGTCCTTCAACCTATTTGGTACCTTAAATCATTCATATCTTCCCATTCTATCAATTGTGTTCTAATCTCTCATCTTTTTCTACCCAACCCAGGTCCCATAATGGACCATCAACTACTTTCTCAGTTCTTTTCTATTTAGTATTTTTAAATTTAGTATTTTTTCATTTTTTTCTCCACTTCTATACTTTAATTGTTTAGTGCTTCTAGAAGAAGCAGGCAACGATGCAGACTGAGAACTCTACAAATTCATGCTCTCCAAATTGACCCAAGAGTGGTTCATCAGTCTCATCAGCTCTTGGTCATCTCGCCTTTCTGTTTCTCACTGATGCTCTTTTAAACCTCCACTCATCTCAAGTGCCCCACCCAACACCCACCTTCTTCATTCTTAGCAATGGTCTTGTGCCTTTCAAGAGTTCTAGAAAACAGAGTCTTCTCAATCCCTCTACCTACCTTATCTACACTCACACCAACTGCTCTCCTGCCATGTAAAAGATTGAGTTGTCCTTCCTCTTGATCACAGCCAACCACTCATCTGAGTCCTGAGTACATCCTCCTCTAGTTCAACTTGCACTTGACTTTTTCAGTAGTCCCACTTCCCTCCTGAATTACTTTCATTCCTTCTCCCCAGCCAATAAACATTTTCAAGTTTTTCCCATCCAAAAAAAGTGAGATTACCTCTTCAATCTTACAGATCCTTTTAATGACTGTCCAATCTGGCTCCTCCTCTTCTAAATCCAAACCGCTGAAACGCCTCAAAAAAAAAAAAAAAAAAAAAGACCCAACTTCTACTTCCTCACTTTCCACTCACTCTTCAAGACACTGCCACGATGCTACTAAAACTAGCAAGAGCTAGTTATCAATATCTTTCAATTGTTAAATACCTTGTATATTTCTCAATAATTCCAGAATATGTGTGTGTGTATCTCCTATCCACACCTCTTCACAAAACTCCAAATTAATATTCAGTACTGGAAAAGTCCTTCAGCATGTCCCACAAGCACCTCAATGTCAACAGGTGCAAAAGTGAACTTATCAGTTCTCTGTTTGAGCCACATCCTCCTTCAGCTTTGTCCATCACAGATGCCGGCACTGCCATTCACAGTCACTGAAGACTAAAACCTAGGGGGCGCTTTGACTAACCCACAATCAAGACGCCAATTTGCCATCCTCAATATTTCCATGATATGCTCTCTTTTCTACCTCAAATAGCTATTCAAATTTGTATCCTCATTGTCTTTCACCTATACAACTTCAACAACCCATCTTTGGTTTCTTTGTCTCCAATCTTGCCTGCTACAGTCCATACTGCAGAGTAACCTTGCTGAGAATGCAGATGGGATAATGCCATTTCCGTGATTAAACCCTTCAGTGGTTCCTACAGGTATCCTCCCTGATCTAGCCCTCGAAGAGAATTTTCCCCCATTTCCAGCTTACTACTTTTGATTCAACACCACCAAATTGCTTATAGCACCCCCTACACAGTGTTATATTTCTAACTTTGATTCTTTAATTGTACTGAGCTCTCTGCTGAAATGCTCTTCCCCAGAACTCGTCTTTGCCTAACTTACTTTCAAACTTTTAATTCCAAATTCTATATTACTTCCCTCAGAATGAATTTCCAAAATGATTTATCTGTTGTGTTTTCATATATCCTACACATACCTCCACTAAAATGGCCATGGTCAAGACAACTCTATTTTGCCAAATCCAGCAATCAATTACTCATTATCATGTTCATTAAACTCTGCAGCCTTTGAAAGAAAATGACCATTTTTCCTTTTTTTTTTTTTTTTTTTTTTTTTGCGGTACACGGGCCTCTCACTGTTGTGGCCTCTCCCGTTGCGGAGCACAGGCTCCGGATGCGCAGGCTCAGCGGCCATGGCTCACGGGCCCAGCCGCTCCACGGCATGTGGGATCTTCCCGGACCAGGGCACGAACCCGTGTCCCCTGCATCGGCAGGCAGACTCTCAACCACTGCGCCACCAGGAAAGCCCCCATTTTTCCTTTTTTTGAGATACATTCTTCTCTTGGCTTTTGCAACATCAGTGTTTTGTTTTTCCCTTGACTTATGCTGCTCAGTTTCTTTTGTAAGTCGCTCCTTACGGCCTCCAGTATGCATGCTGGAATGCCTCAGAGCTCAATCTTCAGCCCTCTTCTCTTCTATATCTAAAGCTATTTTTGAGCAATATCATTCACAACATTTAGATACCAAGTACATTTACTGCCTCTTACATCTACATCTCCTGTGTCGACCTCTCCCCTGAGCTTCACACCTGGATATTGCCATCTCAAACTTAACAAGTTCCTAAAAGCACTCTTGATTCATAACCTCCTTCTCCAGTCTTGCCTGTCTAGGTTAATGGCTCAGCCCCAAACCTAGCGGCTGTCATTGGACACTCCACTTCTCTTACTCTTCTCTCCAAATTTATCTTAAATCTGACCACTACGCATTATCTCCACTGCTACATACCAGTCCTGGTCGCCATCTTCTCTTATCTGCAATGGCCTCCTACCTGTCTCCTTGTTTCCGTCTTGGCCCCTGCTGTCCATTCTCTGCCTTGCATAAAGTTAAATTAAATCATACATTAGGTTGTATAAAACCCTTGCATAGGGCTTCCCTGGTGGCGCAGTGGTTGAGAGTCCGCCTGCCGATGCAGGGGACACGGGTTCGTGCCCCGGTCCAGGAAGATCCCACATGCCGTGGAGCGGCTGCGCCCATAAGCCATGGCCGCTGAGCCTGCTGCTCCGCAACGGGAGAGGCCACAACAGTGAGAGGCCCATGTACCGCAAAAAAAAAAAAAAAACCCTTGCATAAAACCCTCCAATAGCTTCTAATTGTACTTAGAATAAAAACTCCTTAATCATGACCTGTACAGCCCCAGTGGTCTGGACCCTTCCTCTGTCCTTGACCTCATTTCCCTGCACTAGTTTCCACATTTGCTAAGCTCTAACCACACTAGCCTTCTCTCTGTTCCTTTCCCCCTCTTCCCATACCTTCCTACCTCAACTGCCTTCGCATTTGTGTTCCTTCTTTCTGGCATAATTTTCCTTCTCATCATTGTATCCCTGTCCTAACTACTCTTTCTAAAATACCTCAACCCTCTACTCCATTCAGCCTCTATTCAACTATCATTTTTGTCTATATAACACCATTCTCTGAAATGATCATATTTCTAATCACATTTGTATGTTTCCCTATTTAATTTTCGTTAAGATCTATGTGAGCAAGGACCTTATCTGTCTTGTCACTGCTGTATCCGCAGGGCCTAATGCCTGGAATATTGTAGGTATAAGTGCTTTCCCCTCTGACCTTTCCCACGATAGATCCTGAGTTTCTTGAAGCCACCCTAGTGACTTTAGCACAATGCCTGGCACACAAGGGTTGCTAAAATGTTAAGTAAATGAATGAGTGAATGAATACACAAACACGAGTAAACTTACGCTAGCTACACTGGCTTCATATTTTCACTTGTTACTCGGAGAAAGAAAATTGGGAGTTGACACCAGAACTCACTATGTTACTTACGGTATATCTTATATATAAGTATGCCCAAGTCAACTGTGAATTAGCCATATAGTTCTCAATCCAGGATGAGGATTTAATCACATTGAATCCCTTTGTTGTCTGTTGTAAAACTCTGAATTAGAAAATGTTTGCAGACAGAGGGATAGAGAGACATCTGGTTTGGGAGGTTTACGCCTTGCCTTGGCTACTCTGGGCCCCAGAGGCGGCTAACCACATAAACATCTTCCTGAAGTTTGAGGAAGGCTGAGTGAAATCCATGAGTATAAGCACCTCCAAGTAGCATCTCTGAATGATTCCTCTCCGTACTCACAGCACCTCGCACCGGGTATGGCACGTGGTAAATGCTTGAGAATTGTTTGCAGATTGACGGAATGAACATGACCTGAATTATTCATCAGAAGACAAGGATTATCGAACCCCTACATTGGGCTCAGGACAGGCCTCTTCAGGTTGCACTAGAGCAGCCTGGGAATCTGGACACCCAGCTAACCTGAAAAGCCTTCATGACATGGTCTGGGGGTCCAACTAACATCAACCTGTCACCTCCCCTCGGCCAACTCAGCACTTACTGCCCAGGGCCAGGCCCTCAACCTGAGAACATTGCACAGGTGATCCCATCCCTGGTAAATCCAATAGACCATTTAAAGGTACAAAAAGCTATTTCAGCTCAGGTTCTAGACACATGGCTTTTACATGATACCAGCTATTATGAACAACCATCATCATAAAATTGAGCTTCCATAGAGCAAATTATAGTTTTCAAAGTGCTTTCACATCCATCGCTTCTAATTCTCGCAATAACTGTTCAAGGTAGTTCTGATTCACCCCCTTGCACATCTGAGTGGACTGAGTCTCAGAGAGACAAAGTATCTTGCCAAAGAAGACACAGATGAAAATAGTAACTTTGCTTATTCAGAGCCTGCTCTGGGCCATACGCTCTGAGAAGCACATCACTTAGATTATCCCTTTTAATCTTCGCAGTGGCCTTATGACGTAGGTAACAGCATGTTTAACATATTTCCTAGGAGAAAAATGAAGCTTAAATTTCTCAAGTTTGCACAATTGCTAAGAGATGAGGCCAAGATGAACACTCAGACAAGAGCCTGCCCTTTTGCCCACTTTGCTCTGCTGCCCAGTATGGTGCAGTAGTAGCCTAAGAAAAGAAAGATTCCAACTCTCACGTCCTGACTCTACAAGCAGGAGAAGTCTGGAAATCTGTGGATTTATCTTAGGTACTGCACTCCTTGATTTTTCTCCTCTTACTTGAATCTTGCATTTGAAACTTTCTTTGGTAACTCTGGGTGGAATTGCTCTAAGTGATTTTTCTTAAAAATAAATGGCTAACTTCACACTCCTCTAATACATCTTACGATGACAAACTCACCTTCCTAAATACAGTTTTCACTATGTCACTTTCTAGTTCAAGACAATGAATGGCTCCGTATTCCTTCCTATGTGAAATCCAAGATCCTTACCTGGCTTTACCTAACCGTCTCAATGTATCATCCACCTGTTCCCATCACACCCCCTCTTCATTAGCAAGCTCCTCCTTCCCCTAAGAAGTCTTCTCTTCCTGCCTCTTCCTGCCTCAAACCAGTGACTCGCAGGGACCATCAGCATTAAAAAAAAAACACAAGTTTTGGCAAACCACACACTTATTTTTTCAAAGTATGGAACTGGAAGAAACAGTGGCTTTATGGTCTCACGATCATTTCACAAAATAAAGAAAAAATTAAAAACATTAAAGGACAAGTAATAGGATCAAAATAAAGAACTGCCAAAAGGAAAGAGAGAAGGAGCTTCAAGATGGCAGACGAGTAAGACGTGGAGATCACCTTCCTCCCCACAAATACATCAGAAATACATCTACACGTGGAACAACTCCTACAGAACACCTACTGAACGCTGGCAGAAGACCTCAGACCTCCCAAAAGGTAAGAAACTCCCCACATACCTGGGTAGGGCAAAAGAAAAAAGAATAAATAGAGACAAAAGAATAGGGACGGGACCTGCACCAGTGGGAGGGAGCTGGGAAGGAGGAAAGATTTCCACACACTTAGAAGCCCCTTCGCAGGCGGAGACTGTGGGTGGCGGAAGGGGGAAGCTTCGGCGCCGCGGAGGAGAGCGCAGCAACAGGGGTGCCGAGGGCAAAGCGGAGAGATTCCCGCACAGAGGATTGGGGCCGACCGGCACTCACCAGTCCGAGAGGCTTGTCTGCTCACCGCCGGGGCGGGAGGGGGCTGGGAGCTGAGGCTCGGGCTTCGGTCAGAGCGCCGGGAGAGGACTGGGGTTGGCGGCGTGAACACAGCCTGAAGGGGGCTAGTGCGCCACGGCCAGCCGAGAGAGAGTCCGGGGAAAAAGATTGGAGTTGCCGAAGAGGCAAGAGACTTTTTCTTGCCCCTTTGTTTCCTGGTGCGCGAGGAGAGGGGATTAAGAGCGCCGCTTAAAGGAGCTCCAGAGACTGGCGCGAGCCGTGGCTAAAAGCACGGACCCCAGAGACGGGCATGAGACGCTAAGGCTGCTGCTGCCGCCACCAAGAAGCCTGTGTGCGAGCACATGTCACTACCCACACCTCCCCTCCCGGAAGCCTGTGCAGCCCGCCACGGCCAGGGTCCCGTGATCCAGGGACAACTTCCCCGGGAGAACGCAAGGCGCGCCTAAGACTGCTGCAACGTCCTGCTGGCCTCTGCCGCCACAGGCTCGCCCCGCATCGGTACCCCTCCCTCCCCCCGGCCTGAGAGAGCCAGAGCCCCCGAATCAGCTGCTCCTTTAACCCTGTCCTGTTTGAGCGAAGAATAGACGCCCTCAGGCAACCTACACGCAGAGGCGGTGCCAAATCCAAAGCTGAACCCCGGGAGCTGTGCGAACAAAGAAGAGAAAGGGAAATCTCTCCCAGCAGCCTCAGGAGCAGCGGATTAAAGCTCCACAATCAACTTGATGTACCCGCATTTGTGGAATACCTGAATAGACAACAAATCATCCCACATTGAGGAGGTGAACTTTGGGAGCAACGATATATATATATATATATATATATATATTTTTTTTTTTTTCCCTTTTTCTCTTTTTGTGAGTGTGTATGTGTATGCTTCTTTGTGTGATTTTGTCTGTATAGCTTTGCTTTTACCATTTGTCCTAGGGTTCTATCTGTCCGTTTTTTTGTTTCTTTTTTTTAGTATAGTTTTTAGCACTTGTTATCATTGGTGGATTTTTGTTTTTTTGGTTTGGTTGCTCTCTACTTTCCTTATTACTTAAAAATTCTTTTTAAAAATTATTTTTTATTTTAATAACTTTATTTTTACTTTATTTTATCTTCTTCTTTCTTTCTTTCTTTTTTTTCTCCCTTTTATTCTGAGCCGTGTGGATGACAGGCTCTTGGTGGTCCAGCCAGGCATCAGGGCTGTGCCTCTGAGGTGCGAGAGCCAAGTTCAGGACACTGGTCCACAAGAGACCTCCCAGCTCCACATCATATCAAATGGTGAAAATCTCCCTGAGATCTCCATCTCAACGCCAAGACACAGCTCCACTCAACAATCAGTAAGCTACAGTGCTGGACACCCTATGCCAAACAACTATCATGACAGGAACACAACACCACCCATTAGCAGAGAGGCTGCCTAAAATCATAATAAGGCCACAAACACCCTAAAACACACCACCAGACATGGACCTCCCCACGAGAAAGACAAGATCCAGCCTCATCCACCAGAACACAGGCACTAGTCCCCTCCACCAGGAAACCTACACAACCCACTGAACAAACCTTAGCCACTGGGGACAGACACCAAAAACAACAGGAACTACAAACCTGCAGCCTGCGAAAAGGAGACCCCAAACACAGCAAGTTAAGCAAAATGAGATGACAGAGAAACACACAGATGAAGGAGCAAGGTAAAAACCCACCAGATGTAACAAATGAAGAGGAAATAGGCAGTCTCCCTGAAAAAGAATTCAGAATAATGATAGTAAAGATGATCCAAAATCTTGGAAATAGAATGGAGAAAATACAAGACACGTTTAACAGGGGCCTAGAAGAACTAAAGAGCAAACAAACAGTGATGAACAACACAATAAATGAAATGAAAAATTCTCTAGAAGGGATCAATAGCAGAATAACTGAGGCAGAAAAACGGATAAGTGACCTGGAAGATAAAATAGTGGAAATAACTACTGCAGAGCAAAACTTAAAAAAAAGAATGAAAAGAATGAGGACAGTGTCACAGACCTCTGGGACAACATTAAACACCCCAAAATTCGAATTATAGGGGTTCCAGAAAAGGAAGAGTAAAAGAAAGGGACTGAGAAAATATTTGAAGAGATTATAGTTGAAAACTTCCCTTTTATGGGAAAGGAAATAGTTAATCAAGTCCAGGAAGCACAGAGAGTCCCATACAGGAAAAATCCAAGGAGAAACATGCCAAGACACATATCGATCAAACTATCAAAAATTAAATACAAAGAAAACATATTAAAAGCAGCAAGGGAAAACAACAAATAACACACAAGGGAATCCCTATAAGGTTAACAGCTGATCTTTCAGCAGAAATTCTGCAAGCCAGAGGGAGTGGCAAGACATATTTAAAGTGATGAAGGGGAAAATCTTACAACCAAGCTCACTCTACTCAGCAAGGATCTCATTCAGATTTTATGGAGAAATTAAAACCTTTACAGACAAGCAAAAGCCAAGAGAATTCAGCACCACCAAACCAGCTTTACAACAAATGCTAAAGGAACTTCTCTAGGCAGGAAACACAAGGGAAGGAAAAGACCTACAATAACAAGCTCAAAACAATTAAGAAAATAGTAATAGGAACACACATATTGATAATTACCTTAAACGTAAATGGATTAAATGCTCCAACCAAAAGACATAGACTGGCTTAATGGATACAGAAACAAGACCTGTATATATGCTGTCTACAGGTGACCCACTTCAGACCTAGGGACACATACAAACTGAAAGTGAGGGGATGGAAAAAGATATTCCATGCAAATGGAAATCAAAAGAAAGCTGGAGTAGCAATTCTCATATCAGACAAAATAGCCTTTAAAACAAAGACTATTACAAGAGACAAAGAAAGACACTGCATAATGATCAAGGGATCAATACAAGAAGAAGATATAACAATTGTAAATATTTATGCACCCAACATGGGAGCAGCTCAATACATAAGGCAAATAGTAACAGCCATAAAAGAGGAAATCGACAGTAACACATTCACAGTAGGGGACTCTAACACCCCACTTTCGCCAATGGACAGATCATCCAAAATGAAAATAAATAAGGAAACACAAGCTTTAAATGATACATGAAACAAGATGGACTTAAGTGATATTTATAGGACATTCCAGCCCAAAACAACAGAATACACATTCTTCTCAAGTGTTTGTGGAACATTCTCCAGGATACATCATATCTTGGGTCACAAATCAAGCCTTGGTAAATTTAAGAAAATTGAAATCATATCAAGTATCATTTCCGACCACAACGCTATGAGACTAGCTATCAATTACAGAAAAAAAATTTGTAAAAAATATAAACATATGGAAGCTAAACACTACACTACTTAATAACCAAGAGATCACTGAAGAAATCAAAGAGGAAATCAAAAAATACCTAGAAACAAATGACAATGAAAACCCAATGACCCAAAACATATGGAATGCAGCAAAAGCAGTTCTAAGAGGGAAGTTTATAGCAATACAATCCTAAGAAACCTTAAGAATAAGAAACATCTCAAATAAACAATCTAACCTCACACCTACAGCAATTAGAGAAAGAACAAAAAACCCCCAAAGTTAGCAGAAGGAAAGAAATCATAAAGGTCAGATCAGAAATAAATGAAAAAGAAATGAAGGAAACGATAGCAAAGATATATTGATAAACCATTAGCCAGACTCATCAAGTAAAAAAAGGGAGAAGACTCAAATCAATAGAATTAGAAATGAAAAAGGGGAAGTAACAACTGACACTGCAGAAATACAAAGGATCATGAGAGATTACTACAAGCAAGTATAGGCCAATAAAATGGACAACCTGGAAGAAATGGACAAATTGTTAGAAATGCACAACCTTCCGAGACTGATCCAGGAAGAAACAGAAAATATGAACAGACCAATCACAAGCACTGAAATTGAAAATGTGATTAAAAATCTTCCAACAAACAAAAGCCCAGGACCAGATAGCTTCACAGGCGAATTCTAACAAAAATTTAGAGAAGAGCTAACACCTATGCTTCTCAAATTCTTCCAAAATATAGCAGAGGGAGGAACACTCTCAAACTCATTCTATGAGGCCACCCTCACCCTGATACCAAAACCAGACAAAGATGTCACAAAGAAAGAAAACTACAGGCCAATAGCACTGGTGAACATAGATGCAAATATCCTCAACAGAATACTAGCAAACAGAATCCAACAGCACATTTAAAGGTTCATACACCATGATCAAGTGGAGTTTATCCCAGAAATGCAAGGATCCTTCAATATATGCAAATCAATCAATGTGATACACTATATTAACAAATTGAAAGAGAAAAACCATAAGATCATCTCAATAGATGCAGAGAAAGCTTTTGACAAAATTCAACACCCATTTATGATAATAACCCTGCGGAATGTAGGCATAGAGGGAACTTAACATAATAAAGGCCACATATGACAAATCCACAGCCAACATCGTCCTCAGTGGTGAAAAACTGAAACCATTTCCAATAAGATCAGGAACAAGACAAGGTTGCCCACTCTCAACACTATTATTCAACGTAGTTTTGGAAGTTTTAGCCACAGTAATCAGAGAAGAAAAAGAAAAAAAAGGCATACAAATCGGAAAAGAAGAAGTAAAGCTGTCACTGCTTGCAGATGACATGAAACTATACATAGAGTATCCTTAAGATGCTACCAGAAAACTACTAGAGCTAATCAATGAATTTGGTAAAGTACCAGGATACAAAATTAATGCACAGAAATCTCTTGCATTCCTATACACTAATGATGAAGAATCTAAAAGTTAAATTAAGAAAACACTCCCATTTACCATTGCAACAAAAAGAATAAAATATCTAGGAATAAACCTACCTAAGGAGACAAAGACCCGTATGCAGAAAATTATAAGACACTGATGAAAGAAATTAAAGATGATACAAATAGATGGAGAGATATACCATGTTCTTGGATTGGAAAAATCAACATTGTGAAAATGACTCTACTACCCAAAGCAATCTACAGATTCAATGCAATCCCTATCAAACTACCACTGGCATTTTTCACAGAACTAGAACAAAAAATTGCACAATTGGTATGGAAACACAAAAGACCCCGAATAGCCAAAGCAATCTTGAGAAAGAAAAATGGAGCTGGAGGAATCAGGCTCCCTGACTTCAGACTATACTACAAAGCTACAGTAATCAAGACAGGTTGGTACTGGCACAAAAACAGAAAGATAGATCAATGGAACAGGATAGAAAGCCCAGGGAGAAACCCACACACATATGGTCACCTTATCTTTGATAAAGGAGGCAAGAATATACAGTGGAGAAAAGACAGCCTCTTCAATAAGTGGTGCTGGAAAAACTGGACAGCTACATGTAAAAGAATGAAATTAGAACACTCCCTAACTCCATACACAAAAATGAACTCAAAATGGATTAAAGACCTAAATGTAAGGCCAGACACTATAAAACTCTTAGAGGAAAACATAGGCAGAACACTCTATGACACAAATCACAGCAAGATCCTTTTTGACCCACCTCCTAGAGAAATGGAAATAAAAACAAAAATAAACAAATCAGACCTAATGAAACTTAAAAGCTTTTGCACGGCAAGGGAAACCATAAACAAGACGAAAAGACAACCCTCAGAATGGGAGAAAATGTTTGCAAATGAAGCAACTGACAAAGGATTAATCTCCAAAATTTACAAGCAGGTCATTCAGCTCAATATCAAAAAACAAACAACCCAATCCAAAAATGGGCAGAAGACCTAAACTGACATTTCTGCAAAGAAGATATACAGATTGCCAACAAACACATGAAAGATTGCCCAACATCATTAATCATTAGAGAAATGCAAATCCAAACTACAATGAGATATCATCTCACACTGGTCAGAGTGGCCATCATCAAAAAATCTACAAACAATAAATGCTGGAGAGGGTGTGGAGAAAGGGGAACCCTCTTGCACTGTTGGTGGGAATGTAAATTGATACAGCCACTATGGAGCACAGTATGGAGGTTCCTTAAAAAACTACAAATAGAACTACCATTTGACCCAGCAATCCCACTACTGGGCATATGCCCTGAGAAAACCATAATTCAAAAAGAGTCATGCACCACAATGTTCACTGCAGCTCTATTTACAATAGCCAGGACGTGGAAGCAACCTAAGTGTCCATCGACAGATGAATGGATAAAGAAGATGTGGCACATATATACAATGGAATATTACTCAGCCATAAAAAGAAATGAAATTGAGTCATTTGTAGTGAGGTGGATGGACCTAGAGTCTGTCATACAGAGTGAAGTAAGTCAGAAAGAGAAAAACAAATACCATATGCTAACACATATATATGGAATCTAAAAAAAAAAAAAAAAAGGAAAGATAGATACATACTATGTAACAGATATATATAACACGGAAATTATAGTATAATGATCAGATTATATATGTTCTATAACACACATCTCTATACTGATGTTAAAATATCATTCTTATTTTCTCTCCATTTTGAGATGGTTTGATGAATATTTCATCAGTGATATGCACCACCCAGAACAGAAGAATTTGGTCTCTATTCCACTGATATTCAGGATGAAGAGCAGACTGAACACATCTGATATTATTTCTTAGTCTTCCATCCTCTCGTTTTCGCTAAATAAGGTTCTCAAGAACAGAGACCACAGCTTGTGATTTCTCTGCATTCTGCACAGGACTTAACTAGGCCAGGGCCACTCAGAGGAGAGAGTGCAATATATGTGAGTTTGTATATAATCAAGACAACCTGAAATATTGCAGGCAATGCATTTGGGGGAACAATTACCTCTGGGGTGAAATAAGACCAACCCAAGTCACCCCATATTAGCTTTCTAGAATGCAGCCTTCCAGTCTGACCTTTTAGTGACCTCCGACTTCGCAGAGCTTGTTGATCACCTGAAGTCTCTTTCACTTACTTCCCAGTAAATCATTTCACTCACTGTCCCCACCACCCTTTCAGGGAGGGCAGGAGAGGTGTCCTAAAAGAGGCACCTCAAAGCATGAAAATACTTTAACCACAATCGTCAGTTTGTGTTCTCTGTCAGAGCAAGCAGGTAGATTTTCCAGCAAGCCTTGAGTCTGTGTCTCTGCACAGTGAGAAAGGCATTTAGAGAAAGAATAAAATACTGCATGAGGTTCCTGGCTGTGTGTGGAAACCCACAAAATATTCTCACCCAATTAAACATTTAATGAGGCCATCTTGGAAAAGCTGTTGTCTCCAGTTGTAGTTAGTGTTTTCCCCTCATCAGAGTCTTTATTTAGGGGTCATAATGCCCGAAAACATCTTGACCACTCACCCTTTCCCTCATCTTAATGGGCCATGGCTCACAGAGCTCTCCTCCCCAACTCTCGCTTTCTCCCCCTTGCTGACCATCCAATATCTCCAGTGCCCTTACCAGACACTATCCTTGCGACTAGAGATTATCATACTAAGTGAAGTCAGAAAGAGAAAGAAAAATACCATATGATATCACTTATATATGGAATCTAAAATATGGCACAAATGAACCTATCTACAAAACAGAAACAGAATCAGGGACATAGAGAACAGACTGGTGGTTGCCAAGGGGGAGGGGAGGGGAGAGGGTTGGATTGGGAGTTTGGAACTAGCAGAGGCAAACTGCTATATATAGAATGGATAAACAGCAAGGTCCTGTATAGCACAGGGAACTATATTCAGTATCCTGTGATAAACCATAATGGAAAAGAATATGAAAAAAAAGGTATATATATGTATAACTGAGTCACTTTGCTGTACAGCTGTAATTAACACAACACTGTGGTTCAACTATACTGCAATAAAAAAGAAATTTAAAAAATTATATTCATTTCCCAAATATGAAAACCAATATTCCTGAAATTCTGGCTGATATCTTCTAGACTCATCAATATCATTATTATTTGCATACACTTGGAATAAAGACAAAGGGCACATCACACACACAAACAAACCAGACATTGTCTGATTTAACTCCCACAAACAGCCAGTGAGATAGGTTTTCTCATCTTCATGTTACAGATAAGTAAACTGAGCCCCAGAGAAGTAAAGCAACTTGCTCAATGCAACACAGCAATGATGAGGTATGATTGGGATTCCAACCCTGGTCTGTCTGACTCCAAACGATCTGCTCTTTTTATCTAGCTCACCACGTTGTATCAGGTGGCTCGTTATATTTCAGGTACGTAGACGATTCCAGTCTATAGAAGAAATGAGCAAATAACCCCCCATCCCTTTGCTGACAGCCAATGTGAAGACAATAGAGATTAGTGGACCTGCCAGTGAAAAATGTTCCATGAGGATCCGTTGTCTTTAAAACTGGTTCACATAGGAACTGCTTCAGGCTGATTAGGAGGCTAAGTTACAGACGGCAGTAAAGCAGTTCAGTTCTGGTTTGAGTTAAGCCAGATCTAGGTTAGTCTTTATTCTACCACCCTCTTAGGAGAGTGACTGTGACAATTAAAAGAAAGACCATGGGTAAAAAAGTACACAGCTCAGTGCCTGACCCACGGCTGAAGCTTACTACATAGTCCTTTCATCTCACTGACATTCAGATACAGTCGCTCACACAGAACTGCATATATTTGCCCTGTTCTATCTTTTAGATGCCATGTTGATACCACATTGATTCCCATAAAATCACAGCTATTTGATTGTCTGGAAAGGTAGAAACCAGGAAGCCTGCATCCATGGTAGAGTCATGAGAGGGTCCGGAAAGTTATGTGTGTCTTCTGCTCTAACCCACTTTGGGATCACATCGTCAAGAAAGAGCTGAAGGAAAACGCCTGCCGTGTCCAGTAGGAATGGTCTGTTACAATTGCCCTCCATAAAGTATTTGCTCCTACTACAGAGTGAGTCAGGAGGCAGCCTCTGAACTGAGAAGAAACAGGTCTACTTGGGATTTATGGTTCGGCGTCCTCTCATCTTTTAGTCATAGAGCTAACTGACTCACGTTTTCCTCCCGCATAAATTGCCTTTGTTCTCTCTCTCTTAGGAGGCCTGGATCGATCAGGTAATGAGATTTGAAATGTCTGTCTGTTTCCCGTTAAGCGTCATGAAGGACAGCGTCATTCCTAAAGACGTGTTCCTTGTACAAGGAAATAAGCAGGGAACCTTGAAACCTAGTTGGTGAAAATGGCCTCAGTGGGACCGTTTAAATAAACAGCCACTGTGCCTCATTTTAAGACTGTTTCTCCCGTTATTTCTGTGAAAGAGCACCCTGTATGCCCAGGTAGCATGACATGGACCGATTCCGCCAAATCACCGATAGAATTGCATCCTTCAAAGTGAGAAGCAACATGGTCCAGGAAGAAGAATTACAGGAGAATTGATGAGAGAAAAGTTGCTACTGCTAAGAGATGAGGAAAAATGATCGGGAATGCCGTGAAGAAAAAGTGTGGGATTTGGGGCTTGAGACAAGTTACAACTCAATTCTCCAACAGTTACATAACCTTGAGCAAATTGCTTGACCTCCCTGGAGCTTGGTTTTGGAATCCCGTTCTGTAAAAATGAATAGGATAATACCTATGGAAAAACATTTATGTGAGCTCTTATACATATATTTAAAAATCTAATAAAAATTCAGCAACTCAAACATATCAGGCTATTTGACCTAAGTAAACTGCTATTTCAAAACACAGAATTTACGGCAAGGATCTGCTACATTAGCAGAAAACAGTTTTCTGTCTCAGAAGGTTCTGGTTAAAAAATAGTTAGAAGGGAGCAGGTGGCATAACCTAACAAGATATTGGTAGACCGGTTCAGAAGATAACCCTCAGCGCTAGTTAACAATACTGTATTGTATGTTTGAAAATTGTGAAGAGAATAGATTTTAAACGTTTCCATCACAAGAAAAATAAAATTTGTAACTATGTGAGGTGATGGGTGTTAACTAAACTTATTGTGGCGATCATTTTGTAATGGGTACATATATCAAGTCATCGTGTTGTATACCTTAAGCTA
The DNA here is from genome assembly GCF_949987515.2 of Delphinus delphis. Lineage (NCBI taxonomy): Eukaryota > Metazoa > Chordata > Mammalia > Artiodactyla > Delphinidae > Delphinus > Delphinus delphis. The sequence continues at coordinate 26,625,472 of NC_082688.1, forward strand.
ATACAATGTTACAAGTCAATTATATCTCAATAAAACTGGGGAGAAAAAATATATAACGCTCAGAGTTTCTCCTTTTGACTAGCTTGACTATTTTGATGCGGGGTTGGGGGGCGGAATTATGTGTGATGTATTTTTATACTATAAGAGAGCAAATAAGAGGGTGGGTTATTTTTCACAACTTACGCAATTGATTTCCTGTGGTATCTTGTTTTGTGCTCTCTCACATTTTGACGATAACAAACTTCTTTTTTTGTTTCATCCCTCTGGAATAACAGGATATTATCCTGGCAGGTTAAAGAGGGACTTCATGATATAGGATGCCTACATGTTTACACTCTTAAGAGTGCTAATTACCATTAGTATAGAATTATAATCAAATAGTTTTAATACATTTCTAGGGAGTATAGAGAAATATTTCCAATAATAGGAAATAATAGATGAAAGCAATTGATATATCAATGCAAAAGTTCTGTTTACACATTAATATTACCATAGTGTTAAAGCAAAATATAAAGTAAACCGATCCCTCAGCTCTCTTCATCCCTAGCAAAGAACAGACGTTTTACAGGAGATGGGGCATGAGACAGGTGTCCCATGAACCCTGGGGACAGGTCTAAAGGAGAATTACCCCTGCCACTTCCTATGGGGCTTTGTAGTTTTCAAAAGGTTTTATCATACCGTCTTATTTGATCTTCACCACAATTTGGAAAGAAAGGCAATTCAACTTAAAGAGATGGAAACTGAGGCACAGGGAGGTTGCCATTTGCCCACCTTCACCCAGACAAGTGGCAGTCCCAGGACAAGCCTTCATCCCACCCCACCCCCTACACAGGAAAGCACAGAGGAAACAAAGTATCTATTGGTTGCTTATATAAGACTCAGGAACTACTTTGAAGGGTAATTATGTAGCAAACATAAATGAAGGGCTTCCTGGATATCACATTTAGGAAAGAAGAGATAATGTTATGGAAAAACTTCCCCCTCAAAATATGTAGAAACTCTAAAGAACTATAGGGATTTATAAACCTACACCCATATCCAGTTACTGTTGGCATGAATCTTATGATAAAGTTGCTACTCTCAGAGTTTTTTCCAATTCTCCAAATCACAGAGTTCTAGACTGAAAAAAAAAAACTTCTCAAATTTCAGAAGAGAGGAGAGCATTAAATATAGACTCATGCGTCACATGGGTTTGCAATGATTTTGAACAAAATCATTTTAAATAATGTTTATGGTGTTGTTTGAGCGGATAGAATTTTAATGTTTTGCTTGGTGCTATCATTTGAAGTTAGAAGGGGATAAAAGGAAAGCAAGAAAGTACAGAAAGACACAGGATAATAAACCCTGAACCTAATAATAAAATTCAAGTCCAGCATGTTTCACCATTAAGTAAGCTAGGTACATCTGATATAATGGCTGAAAATTATGAAAAGTTGAGTCTTTTGTGGATAAGATTATGAGACTCTCAAAGCATGCCTTTGTTCTTCCAAGATGGCGGGAAGATGCACTCTGGGCCAAGTACAAGGTGTGGTAATGAAGAGCACATCACTTCCCCACAGAGGAGCCAAGATGCACAGTATACACTTATAGACAAGTAAATTAGGCATTGAGTTCTGCGACCAGAATAGTCCTTACAGGTCAGGAGCTCAGTTCCCATCTTTTAGAGGAGAAAAATATAAGGCCTAAAGTGGATAAACGCCATGCTCAATGTCCCTCACCTCCTAAAGGGCAGAGATAGGACTAGAATCTGGACATCCAGATTCTCAGTGAATGCCTTGTACACTAGACCATGTAACATGTTTTCCTTTTAAACTTACCTCTATTCTCAAAGTCTTATAGAATGAGCATGTATTGCTTTCATGATCAGAAAAAAATTTAATGAAGGAAAAATATACCACAGGAAGCACATAGAAGGTGGACACCCTAGGTTGTGAGGCATTAAGGAAGGAGAGGAGTTTGGATTGAGAGAGTCTAGATGGGGAGAGATGGTAGTGGAGATGGCATTTGAGGTGACGGAAAGGTGGGATGGAGTGAGTGGTGGGAACATGGTGGAGCAAAGACAATAGGTACAGAGTATGTAGAAGGTACTGTGAACCTCTGCAGAAGAATGGAGGCTGGGGGTCTTTGAGGGATGACTCATTCCCCTTTGTGTCTCAAGACTTTGGTATATTGGGGATGTTTAATATCCTGGAAGGAAGGGAGAAAGGGCGAGAGATGGGAAGGCAGAGATGGGGAGAGGAAGAGAGGGAGGAAGGAAATGGTAAAAATATGAGGATAAGGGAAGTTGAAACCACACTGTAGAGATTTTGCATTGTCAATTCTTGGAATTTGGACTTCATTTATGAAATTAAATGAACGTACTGATATGACTTCTGATCAGGGAAGCTACTTGATTCGGATTATATTTCAGAAAGACCATTATAGCAGCAATAAAAAAAAGATGAACTGGGAGGTGAAAAGACTGGAAATATGGAGGTTTGAGATGTTTAGAACTTCTCATACAGTTGTTTCTTTTCTCTTTGATACTCTGGTTAGTTTCCAACACTCAATCAGCAAACTGTTTTGAACACAGGGGCTCAAAAGATATCTTGAATTGTTCTTTTTCCTGAGTGTTTTATAAGCCCGGAGCTGGCAAAATGTATTAGCTTAACTGATTATATTTAAATCTGAATCAAAATTGTGGATTTAAAAGCTGCAGTATGGTTTTTTTTCTTTACCATCTGGTCCTTTACTTTTCTATTTTTTTATTTTTTAACATCTTTATTGGAGTATAATTGCTTTACAATGGTATGTTAGTTTCTGCTGTATAACAAAGTGAATCAGCTATACAAAAACATATATCCCCATATCTCCTCCCTAAAGCTGCAGTTTTTAAACAAAAAATATAGGTTAAATACAAATTCTAAATATGATTAAAACTCACAGCCTTTGAGATAAAACCACCCTGAAATATTAAAAAAAAAACCAGTACGCTATTATCAAAATACAGAGTTGTTCATATAATTTAAAAAAACACACACATACACAAAATGTCTTCCTGCACAGAATTCTAAAAGACACATTTTTCCAAACCAAACTCATGAACATGAAGAACTTAAAGCAGACAAGTTCTCACTCCAGCCAGGGACCGGCAACTCCGCTCTCCATCTTTTAGGACACCACAGATCTCATGGAATGAGGTCTTCCATAAAGCCAAAGGTACAAATGACCAATGGAGTATGGAAGCACGTAATTCCTAGTCTACGCTTCAGTTAACAGGAGGGGGAATGATGGGCAGATTGTAGAGATGAAACCCTGGGCTCTTGGAGGCTGAGCTGTGAAAAAGCTCTAAAGTTAAGGAGAATAAGAAGGAGTGGCCTGAATTGGGGATGGTAAATAGGGTGGAGTAAAATCTCAGGAAATAATGAAGTAACAGAAAAGGAAGGAGCAGACAAAAGCAAACCCATGAGAGACAGATCTATAGAAATTACCAAATCAACCATGGGGCCTTTAGAATGAAGGGATCATTCATGCGCTGCAAAAGATTAAGCGAATCTGCAAGAGCCATAAAGCCTTGCTTCTCTGGAAAGGGAATTCAAAGCTGCACAGGAATTCAACGAGCGCACAGACAAATATCCGGTGACACTACCAGGAGTTCAAAGATGCTCTTTGCCTAGAGTCCGGTGCATTGGGGGAAAATGGCTTAGGAGGCTTTAGGAACAAGATACATAAGAGCAACCTTATAAATATAACAAGGCAAGTGAAAGGTGAAGATCTTACCGGAGGGAAAAACACACCTGAACTAACACAAGTTATGGGAACATAAATCGTCCAGGGTAAGGAATGATGATTTCATACCACCTTATGGAGCTCTTCAGTAAGTTGACTCTTCAAAACTATTGGAGAAGTTTTGCATGTGGTATTCTCCTAGGGGAATAATGTGTTACAGGATATCTCTCACCCCCTCTTTTTTCATCCAGTCAGTTTTCTCTTTCTGTTCACATCAGGAGTTATTGAGAACATCTGCTCCATTCATCACGCCTCCACAGAAGCAAGGGCACTGTTCACCTCAGAACCCTGAGAACATCTTCTGTCTGTGTGCCTGCGATGGATGCCCAGAGCTTTCAGGGGGAGGCTACTCATGTACCAGGTCTTTCCTTAACCACTGGGAGATACAAAAGAAATGGCATACAGAAGGTGAAACACGTGCACGCCCTGCCCCACCCCCCAACAGGAGTAAAAATCCACTGATGACGTTAAAGGACTTTGAGTCTTCCTGTTTTGAGGATTCTAGAAGTATCTCTTTAGAAAAGTCACCTTCAAAACTCATCCGCCAAGGCAAGTGGCTAATTATTTTGGAACACAATGAATATAAACAGTAAAGCTGGAGTTCAGACTTAGGAAATAGAGGAGATCGGTACATGTCTAATGTCAGGAGCAGGCAAGTAACTCAGCAAAAACCAAAAACAACGAGAAACCATAATGGCTACAATTAGCAGAGGCTACCCATGATGACACAGCTGGAGAGGAGAAGTCAGATGATGTGAATAAAAAGTTCACTCAGGGTGATGCTGAATGGTCAATGAGTTTGTATTTGAAAAGGAAGGATTTAAAGTTAGAGGATTAAGAAAACCTAGGAACCTCCGTAGCAGTTTGGGCTGTGGTCAGAGGCATTGCTCAGTGTGGTGGGGAGTAGGCTCACTCCCAAGTTTCTCTCCGAGCTGCACCCTCAGTGGGAGGCACAGGGTACAAATTCATCATCACCATGACCATTTTCTTGGCGCAGACGGGGCATGGCGAAGGGTGTCGGGAATGAGGATTCCACGCTCAGGTTTCTTCCCAACCTTCTCAGTGTGGTGTCCCTCTCAGTTCGGCCAACAACAAGATGAGCAGACATGTCACATTCAGGAAATGCATAGAGGTTAAATAGCCTGCTGCCATCTGTCCCCCTTGGGGTGGAGAAACACCAAAAGTATTTCCCTAGGCTGGGCAGCGACTCCACTCATCTGACGTGGTGAATAGCTGCTCTCCTGCCTGGGTCAAATCCTCACTCAAGGTTCTTTTGCACTGACATTCTTAAAGGAAGGACTGTACATCCCAGAGATAGACATAAACCAGGAGAGAAACCAGGAGTCGTGCAAAAGGGGGATAAAGGTATCTTTCCAAAGACATATTTAGACTGATGGACAAAAGGATCACCCAGTCTTGCACACTGCAGGCATGCAGGGCTGGGCTGATGACTCATGTCACAGCTCAGACAGGAGGCAGTTGAGGCCTCAGCAACAAGAGCCTTCGAACAACCAGCTGCTTGCTGTTCTCTCCCTCTGAAATTCCCTTCCTGCGTACTCATCCCTTATGGCCCGATATTACCCATCCTTCATGGTTTAGCTCAAGTGCTACCTCCTGCAGGAAGCCTTCCTGGCTTTATGCAGCCAAGTGACATTTCTCTCTCCTCTCAGTTCCCGTGACCTGTGTTTCTCCTGCAACCCATGTGGCATCTTTAAACCGAGTAGTGTTTAAGAGCTCAGATCTGGAGCCAGACTGCCTGGGCTCATAATCTTAACCTATCTGTTGCCGTTTCATTATTTGTAAAATAGGATAACAGAATCTACTTCACCGGGCTATTGTGAGGACGAAGTGCAATAACTTTCTTAAAGTGCCCTTCCCCTGGGAAGAGCTATATAGGTGCTTACCATTACAATTCCTATTACAAGTGGTTTAAATCTATACTACTCAACCACCTCTAACAGATAGTAGCTCCTGGTGGCCAGGATCTGTGCTGGATTTGTTTTGTCCCCCACAAACTATAGCACAGTGCTTAGGACACAATGACATGCATAAGTAATGAATATAACGTTCATCAGCTTTTTTAGGTGTTGGTATTTTAAGGGTAGAGCTCTTGGGCAGCAGGGAGGGGAGGCAGGCAAGACCAGGGATGAAGGAACTGGCCATTCTCTATATCAGCCTCTGCCAAAGCTGCCAGGGGTTCAAGGGACAGAGTTAAATGCACTGGCCAAATTCAGACACATGTCACTCTCAAGGGGGCTTAATTCATTAGAAAGAGAGAGGTGGTGAGAGACTCGCTTCTTCAGAAAGGGAGACTCAATGTAAGATAGAACTAAGCTATTTTGGACCTATTTATTTCAAGTCAACACAATAGTATGTGTTTGCAGGGCCCAGGAGGCCAGTAATGTCCAGAGTAGACTGAGGTTTTGTGGTCAGAAAAATACATATCAAAATCCTGCCTCCACATGTGGCTAGTTATGTGACCCTGGGCTGGGATGTAAACTTTTCTGTAAAATGGGAATAAGCATACCTAACATTTGGGACTGGTGGAAGGATTAGCAGTAAGTAGCCAGTCTAATTTGGACCCACAGCAGATGCTCAGCAATGGGCATTTATTCTTGTTCTTGTTATTCTTATACTTGGCAGGTTAGAGAGCAGCCTGTGAGCATAAGATTCAATTCCAAGTCCTAGGGATGGTGGGCCTGGCACAACCTGGGATGATGCTGGACTGGCCAAGGTTGGACCCAGTAACTAACGCTGGCAAGGATGGAGAAGGCAGAGGCAGGGGCTCTGCTCAGCCCTCCCATCTTAACATTTGTTTGCATACAAACTGACCACACACATATTCTGTGATCCATTCTCCAAGAATAGCTCCACCTTCATTACTGGCATCACCCAACCAGAAAACACAATCCTGTGGTACTTCCTTTGAAGGTAAGGTAAGCTGGGGGCTGAGGCAAGGATAGGACAGAAAAAGGAAAGCCAGTTAAAGAGTAGAGATGTTTGGGAGAATGAGAGACCATTGAGTTGAAGTGGTGTAATTCCCCAACAGCTTGCTGAAAAATGAGAAAATCATTCAAATACTTTGCCAAACAGCTGCTTTGATTTTTTTTTTCTTTAAAGCATGAACCAACCAAGTTGTCCAGCTGTCAGAATTGTGTAGCCAAAGCCACAGACTATGTTGCTCTAAGAAATAAAGGATGGCTTGAGCAGGCATGTTTAATAGGCCAAAGAATGGCATTAAGAATTCTAAAGGGAAAGATGGAGGAAATACAAATGAGCAGATTTTCCAAAGCTATTTCTGCCTATAGTGTATCAGTGGAGGAACACCAAATTCTTTAAGATTTACGTAAAGATGACACGCATAGTCACAAACAAGGAGGGACCCCATAGATAACACAATTACGAGTATTTTTCCAGAAATCAGATTGCACAGAGTTGGGGCTATTGAGAGGTTCTCAGAGCCAGTGATTTAAAGATATTATTCTTTTACTTTAGGTGTTAGTAATTCAAGGGCTTCTGGGCTTTTTTTCTCTACCTTTTCTTCTAAGAAGAAAGGGGGCCAGGATAGAAATTAGCTGAAGACAAAGGGACAGTTCATTGCTGCCTTTTGTTTTGTTTGTGTTTGCTTTTCTTCTCTTCTTCTAAGTTACTTGTAAGCCTTTGCCTGTATATTAAAATACATCCTCATTTTTAACTGGTTGCTAAGAACTGAAACTGAAAAGGGAGGCCTAAGAGGGAAGACAAGCCTTTAGGGGCAGGATGTCCACAGAAAGCAACTTACCAAATTAGAGCTGTCTCCTCATTCATTTGCCAGGCCCTGAGGCCTCCGCATGCCCTAGCTTCACATGACTGCATATCCCAGGGATAATTAAAAAATATATAAATTTTACTTTTATCAAAGCAATTCATGTTCATATTTTAAAAATCAAATACAACTAAGAGGTCTATAATGAAAAATGCATTCTCCTGGCCCACGCCATGGTCTGGCCCCAGGCAACAACTTAAAACACTTGAATTGTTTCCTCTGGCATCTATCGCCGCATCTCTCATAATACATTCCTAGTGCTCTTTTTCTTTTGAAGATATTATTTGTTAATTTCCTGGCATTTTAGTTGATGATTTAGCTCTCGTATATCACCTCACCTCTCCTTTCCATCCAGTAGAGACATTGTTTCAGTTGTCTATTTGGGGATAACAAATCACCCCAAAATAAGTGGCTTAAGGAAATAACAATTTATTATTTCTTGTGATGTTCTGCATCAGTTGGGTGTTCTTATGTAACTTATGTGGCTTCACTTATGTAACTGCATTCAGCTGGTGGACTGGCCAGGAGCTGGACTCAGCTGAGCTTTCATTCAGGGCTCCTTAGTCCTCCTTCCACATGCCTCACTTGGGCTTCCTCAGAACATGGCAGTCTCAAGGCAGCATTCCAAGAGGAAGCATTCCTAAAGCTTGAAAACAGAAACTACAAGATCTCTTAAAGTCCAGCTTCACAAGGCTTCAGCATTCGCTTCTACCGCAGTGTATGGGTCCATGTAAGGGACAGGGCAAGCCTAAACTCTGAGGGAGGAGAAATCAACTCCACAACTCGATGGGAAGAGTGACAAAGTCTCATTGCATAAGGCATACAGGATAGGAGATATTTGGAAATAAGTTACCACAGCTATATCTAACTCTAATTAATAGCAGTATTTAAGTTATTATTTAAATATTGAATAAGGCAGAGACAGATTCTACAGGTATAGTTCCATTTTGCACACCATATTTACTTTTCCTAGAGTTAACGATTATTTTGTTTTTATGTTTGCTTTTGACGTGAGTGGTCTTCAGTGTACCTATGCTTAGTTTTTTTTCCATCAGATCAACTGTGTGTTCACTTTTCAAATGTTAACAGACTGCCAGGAGGGCTTCTCTCCCAGAAGTTTCTATCTTCCATCCTCCTCCTGCAGTCTGAACTGGCTTTTCTCTAGAAAAAAGCTGTCATCTTATGACTTCACTTCACCACTTTCACCCTTTGTTGGGTTTCTCTTTCCTGAATGCTTTTTTCTTAAAAAAACAACAAAAAAAAAACTCCTTTATTTTGCACATCTCTAATAGCTTGTTAATAAAGGTGGGGGAGGAATAAACATTCTAAGTCCTTCTTTTCAAAGCATCTTGAATCTCCAAAAGATCTCTGGGGACATCAGGCACACAAAATTGAAATTATGACTTTGCAACATCAAGTTTTCATAATGCTGAAGAAGAGTGGGGATGGTTTCGTGAGGTCAGTATAACTGTACAGGGAGCTCTAGTGAGTGCAGAGTTTTAAAGGATATGTACAGAGTGGGGAAATAATGAAGGTGCCCAACTGGTCAGAAAATAATAATTAGATTTACATGATTCTTACAATTAAGTGTGAGGGACAACCAAAAGGGCTTACTTAGTTTTGTAAGATTCAAGAAGGAAGTATTGGAACTAATGGCATAATTTTTATGTGAAAATATATAATGGTATAATTATAAGAAAATAGATAATGTGTATTTTTTAATGAAAGCTGAACTTCATTACCGATTCTCTTAAAAAAGAGAATATTTTCTATGTATGTACCACATCTTCTTTATCCATTCCTCTGTTGATGGACATTTAGATTGCTTCCATGTCCTGGCTATTGTAAACTGTGTTGCAGTGAACATTGGGGGTGAATGTATCTTTTCAAATTATGGTTTTCTCCGGATATATGCCCAAGAGTGGGATTACTGGATCATATGGTAGCTCTATTTTTAGTTTTTTAAGGAACCTCCATACTGTTCTGCCTAGTGGCTCTGCCAGTTTACATTCCCACCAACAGTGTTGGAGGGTTCCCTTTTCTCCACGCCCTCTCCAGCATTTACTTTTTGTAGATTTTTTGACAATGGCCATTCTGATTGGTGTGAGGTGATACCTCATTGAAGTTTTGATTTGCATTTCTCTGGTAGTTAGTGATGTTGAGCATCATTTGATGTGCTTTTTAACCATCTGTATGTCTTCTTTGGAGAAATGTCTATTACTCAGCCATAAAAAAGGATGAAATAATGCCATTTGCAGCAACATGGATGGACCTAGAGATTGTCATACTGAGTGAAGTAAGTCAGACAGAGAAAGACAAATATCATATGATATCACTTATATGTGGAGTCAAAAAAAAAAAACAAGACTACAAATGAACTTATCTACAAAACAGAAATAGAGTTACAGATGTAGAAAACAAGCTTATGGTTACCAGGGGGTAAGGTGGGGGAGGGATAAACTGGAAGATTGGGATTGACAAATACACACTACTATATATAAAATAGATAACTAATAATGACTTACTGTATAGCACAGGGAATTCTACTCAATACTCTGTAATGGCCTATATGGGAAAAGAATCTAAAAAAGAGTGGGTATACGTATATTTATAGCAGATTCACTTTGCTCTACACCTGAAACTAACACAACATTGCAAACCGACTATACCCCAAGAAAAATGTTAAAAGAAGAGAGAATATTTTCAACTCTGAAAAGGGCAGAAAATACGTGGATATGTGGAGACACTACCAGTGTTCACTGATAGCTTGTTCTCTCCTTCCTGATACAATGGAGGGTTGCGATTCCCTACCGCTTGAAGTTTGGCTTGGCTATGTGATTTGCTTTGGCCATGATATGTCACTAGAAGTGATACGTATCATTTTGAGTTTAAAATAGTTAATTGCCTGTGCATGACTTTCCAGCATGATCTTCCAGTCACTGCAATCATGTAAACCCATTTTGATACATAAATGCAATAGTAAAATATAATTGATGCTATTTGTCACTGCAGCATAACCTAGCCTAATCCAAATAAAACAAGAAAATTGAAGCCAAACACAGGTGAAGTGATCATAAGAAAAAAATTGGTATGTTTTTAATGTGTTTCCTGGCCTTGAAAAGTTATAAAGGGCAACATGTATACTCATTTAAAACACAATCTTTGGAGTTTGAGACCTGGCTTTGAATCCTGATTACTACTTACCATATGGGTGACTTTGGGCAAATAGTTAGCTCTTTGGGTCTTGGATTCCTGATCTGTAAATTTCAGATATTCATGCCTACTTCACAGATTTGGGGGAAATTAAATTAGATAATGTAGGTCAGGTGTCTATGCAGCGTTTATACACACAACTTTTGGAATATACGGTTATTGCTGTTTTTGTTGTTAAGAGAACTTCCCAAATGTAGCCTCAAAATTCTGCCAGAAATCTTATAAGAATTAAGATAGAAAATACTATCTTGCCTCACCAAAAGGAACATGCTGCAAAAATATATATTGTGCTTAATGTCTATCCCAAGTAGTTTTCTGGGTCAAATGATAAAGTTGAATATTTGTGAACTCTAAGAGAAGAAAGATGAGAAAAATAATATGTTCATGAAAAACGAGATACATCCTAAGCTTTCCTTTTTGTAAAATAAGATTATCGGAATGGTAGATTTTGGGGAAACTATAGATATAGTATAATTTGGGGGAAACTATAGACATAGTGTACCCGACCACACCAAAACATTTCACAATGTCTCCCTTTAGTAATTACAGATAAAAGTACAAAAATGAGGATATCTTAACAACAAAATCTAATAGATTTGTAACTGAAAGGGCCAATACTACTGTATGTCAAGGGAGACATGGCACAGAGCTTTGTCTTTGCACCACATTATTCATTCATTCATTCAAAAGTCATTTATTGAACACCTACTACCTAATAGGTGTGCTAGGTACCTGGGGTGTAGCAAGGAATAAACAAACTTGTGTTAATTTCTTTTTTAATTGAAGACTTAGATAAAGGCATAGAATGTTGAACCAAATCCTCTTTGACACAAAATTGGGCCAGAGAGTAAATGCATTGAAAAGAATAATCCAAATGCAAAATGATGTTAAGAGATTATAGCAGGAGATCAATTCTAGCATTTTTTTGTGCTACTCTCAAGAATTTACGTGATCTCTCTAAGCCTCAGCTTTCTTGTGGATAAAATGGAGACAATGATATCAGCTGGTTGACTTGTTTTGAGCTTTTAAGATAATGCATGTAAAGAATACAGCACTGCGCCTGGAATATCCTAGATGCTTAAAATGTAATCACTTTTATTGCTATGGGAATTATCTTTCCACAAAGAGTCATTTGTTTATGCATGCAAGGATTCTCAAAATGTACCAGAAGGCAAAGAGAAGTAAGGTGAATGGTTCAAGGTCAAATAATGAGAAACTGATAGTATCAGAACTTAAAGTCATTTTTCCCTATTTCTGATTAAAAATTTAATATTCTTGTAGTGACCAATATTTGATATTCAAACTCCTGTCATAAAGAATGCAGTTATTGAAACAATTTCAAGGTACAATAATTTGAGAGTGCCAGGAGATCCTTTGGAACTCAAAGGGAAATTTTGTTATCCACATAGGAATTTCTGTTTCTGTTATTTTAAGCTAGTTACAATTACTGGAAACCAATATTGCTTTAAAAAAAAATCGGTGATATTCCTTTCATGGGAAAATCAACCTACCCTAATAAGAAAGTCCTTTTCTGCAACTGCACACAAGTTAGATGAAGAAGAGAAGTTGGTAAAGCATGAGAAGCCTTTCCCTTGGCCATCACAAGGGTGAACAGGCTGGATGACATGAATCAAAGTAATACTGAGCATCTTACATGATCCTTATGGCAACCCAATGATGAAAGTAGTTACGTGTTCTCATTTATGTAGTGAGAAAATAGGCTCAGAGGGGTTACGTGACTCTTCAAGTCACCCAACTTGTAAATACTTGAAGAGAGACTCAAACCCAGGTCTTTGCAATTCCATCTCCCATGCTCTTTCTCCTCTTCCACATCGCCTCTGACATGTTTTTCTGCCTATGGTGACCTGCTGAGTCCTTAGCATTACCTCAAAAGTACCTACTCACAAGGTATGTCATACTTGGCTAATTCCCACTATCCAGAGAACAGCCCCTTCTATGGGGTCTTTTCTTTGTTATGTCAATATAAAAATAGTGCAAAGCTTGGGAAATAGATTTTAAGCTATTAAAATCTTACCATCTTAACAATACTATTTTAATTGTGTTTACATGCATTCATATTTTTAAATAATTGTAATCATACTCTATATAATTTTGTATCATTTATTCACTCATTAAACGCATATTTACTGAGTATTTGTTATGTTCCGGGCACCATTCTACCAGTGAGAACTACATATGGCAGAGAACAGCAAAGTCCCTGATCTCTTTGAGATTACATGTGCTGGAGTAGACAGATAACAAACAGTATAAATAAGTAAGACATATTGTACATTAGATGATAAGTGCTAAAGAAGAAATTAAAAAAAAAAGACAAACAGGCAAAGGGGGTAGAAGTTTGGGTGGGGATAAGAGGAGCAGTTGAAATTTTAGATAGATTCCAGGAGACACTTTGCTGAAAAGTTAACAACTGAGACAAGACCTAAAGGAAGTGAGAGAGCGAGCCCAATCTGTGGCATGGCAGGTAGAATTTTAATATGACCCCATGGTACCCTTTGCTCCTTGGTTTGATTTCCATGATTATGTTATGTTATGTGGCAGAAGGGATTTTGCAGACATTGACCCTAAGACAGAAAGATTACGCATATGGGCCTAACCTAATCACATGAGCCCAATAAAAGCAGAGTTTTCTCCAGTTGGTAGCAAAAGAGAAAGTGAGGAACAACATAAGGGAGGTTCTCTAATGCTCAGATGGAGGGGGCCACATGGAAGGACCTCAGAGAAGCCTCTAGAGATGACAGTGAACCCCCCAGCAAACAGCCAGAAAGAAGATGAAAATCTCAGTCCTGCAAATGCAAAATACTGAATTCTACCAACAACATGAATGAGCCTGGAAGCAGATTCTTCCCAAAGTCCCGGGATAAGAGTCTAGCTGGTTATACAACACAGGGAATATAGCCAATATTTCATAATAAATACAAATGAAATAAACCCTTTAAAAATCATGAACTATGTTTTACACTTGAAACTTATACAATATTGTACATCAATGATACCTCAATTAAAAAAATAAAAATAAAAAAGGAGTCCAGCTGGCCTTTACCTTAATTTCAGTGTGCGTGGAGCTGACTGAGCCAAGTGTAGAGAAGTGAGTACACAGAGGTATGGGCATTGTTTCATGCTTGTATTCCTGATGACAAGGATATTTTCATTAGCTATACAATATTCTCATGTGTACCACAATTTACTTAGACCTTCCCCTCTGACTAATTATGTTGCTTCAAGTCTTTTGTCATTAGACACTGCCACAACAAGTACCTTCATTCATATAGCATTTCTCCTTAGTTGGCTAGTTTGTCTTTCCAAAGATTGTTATTTTACAATAATATATGGGCCTCAATTTCCCTGGATTCTTGCAAGCACTGAGTATTATCATTCTTTTAATTTTCCCTATTTTAATAAGTAAAATAATAGCAACAATTAAAGTCTTTTCTGTGAATACTTACAAGAATGAAGATTTCTCTCAGTTTGTTTCCTCATAGCATTTCTGTTCATTGATTGTTGAAAGAGGCAATGTTGCTTATTGAGTTACTGACAGGTAAGGCAATCAACAGAAAGAGGTTTCAGACTTGATTTGGGTCATGACTTGCTCTTCTTCAATCCTCTATGTCTCTAGTTCTTCACCTAGGAAATGAAGACGAAGTCTGGCATCGTATCAAAACAATATTTATAAAACATTTACAGAAGTGTCCCTGCATTTCTTCCTATTAACCTAAATATATATTTTCTTTTAAAACAAAAAAAGTGTTGTATAGTGCAAATAACTCTATTGTATTAAGTAGTCCTCAATCATCTAATTAGCATGCTGTGTAACTTTGAGTAAGTCACTTCAACTCTTTGTAGCTTAGTTTCTGCATCTAGATAATGAGGAAATGGGAGTAATTTTCTAGCCAATTCCTGCATGCTATGAGTGTCTATGATCTTACATAGAAACTATCCACATAATTTACCAGACATGGGCTCTGGTAAATCCTATCCTCTCTGCACAGATACAATGGGTCTACATTTGGCCCCCAAATTAGTTATTTCTCAGATACACCTTTACAGCTCCCTATTCCATTCCTGTTTACTCTGTTATCTGTTCAAATAGTTACATCTTAGCTTTTACTTTTAAGGTAAAAAATTAAACCCAGGTGTCGTCTTCTTCTCTACAATAAATATCAACGATCAAAGAATTACAGACAGTGAAAAATGTATTTATACCACTGAAAAGCATAACCCCAATAAATAGCCCTCTGAGAAATTTAACAAAGGTTCAAGGAGTGAAAACACAAATAAACGAGGATTGAGAGGGTGATGAAAATCACAGGTCTGGAAGACATTTTAAAACTCACAAATGAATAATAAATGCTGCTTTATTCCAATACATTTAATAAAATAGATGTATGATTTTCAAGGGAAAAGTATGTTCCCAAGTTGGTTCTTAAGAAAACAAGTAATGAGCAGATCAATAACCAAAGATAAAATTGAATAGGTATCAAAGGGACATCATTAAAGAATAAATATGGCTAATTATGTCTGTGAACTCTTTCAAATTTTCAAGGGCAAGAAAATTACTCTGCTTTTGAAAATATTTATTAAATAAATATGTCTTTATAAACAGAGCTCTGGGAAACTTTCCCATTCACTTTGAGGTTAGCATATTTTAATATCAAACCTAAAAAAGATCACAGTAAAAGAAAACTATAGATCAATCTTTTTATTCCTAAAGATACAAGAATCCTAAATAAAACATTATTAGATTCTGTCAAGCAGGATAAAAATAGAACACTCTGAAATTACCAAGTGGGGTTTATTCCAGGAATTCAAGGATGGTTTAACATGTTAATTACATTAACAATTAAATGGGCTTTAATGAAATTCAACATTCATCATTATAAACCTTTTATAAACAGAATGCAGAAGAAAAATTCCTTAACATAATAGAGTTTTCAAAAATCAGACTCTAGCAGCAAACATCACACCTAATGAGAAATATTAGACATATTTGTTCAAATGTTATAAATAAAAGAAAGATGAAGCTTATCCTTATTGTTTTTCTATATTGGATTGGAGATCTAAGTCAATCGATAGAATAATAAAAATAAGTAAGAAAAATAATTGGAAAGGAAAATGTAATCATCATTTCAAAATGATATAATTATCTATCCAAGGGCAAGAACCATGTCTCTTCTTTTTTTTTTTTAACATCTCTATTGTAGTATAACTGCATTACAATGTTGTGTTACTTTCTGCTGTATAACAAAGTGAATCAACTATATATATACATATATCCCCATATGCTCTCCCTCCTGCACCTCCCTCCCACCCTCCCTATCCCACCCCTCTAGGTGGACACTAAACACTGAGGTGATCTCCCTGTGCTATGAGGCTGCTTCCCACTACCTATCTATTTTACATTTGGTAGTGTATATCTGTCCATGCCACTCTCTCACTTATTGAAGAGGATGTCTTTTCTCGATTGCATATTCTTGCCTCCTTTGTCAAAGATAAGGTGACCATATGTGTATGGGTTCATCTCTGGGACTTCTAGCTGTTCCATTGATCCATATTTCTGTTTTTGTGCCAGTACCATACTGTTTTGATTACTGTACCTTTGTAGTATAGTCTGAAGTCACAGAGCCTGATTCCTCCAGCTCTGTTTTCTTTTGCAAGATTGCTTTGGCTATTCGGGGTCTTTTGTGTTTCTATAAAAATTGTACAATGTTTTGTTCTACTTCTGTGAAAAATGCCATTGGTAGTTTGATAGGGAAAGATCTGAATCTGTAGATTGCTTTGGATAGTATACTCATTTTCACAATGTTGATTCTTCCGATCCAAGAACATGGTATATCTCTCCATCAGTTTGTATCATCTTTAATTTCTTTCATCAGTGTCTTATAGTTTTCTGCATACAGGTCTGTTGTCTCCTTAGGTAGGTTTAGTCCTAGAGATTTTATTTTTTTTTGTTGCAATAGTAAATGGGAGTGTTTCCTGAATTTCTCTGTCATATTTTTCATCATTAGTCTATGGGAATGCAAGAGATTTCTGTGCATTCATTTTGTATCCTGCTACTTTACCAAATTCATTGATTAGCTCTAGTTGTTTTCTGGTAGCATCTTTAGAATTCTTTATGTATAGTATCATGTCATCTGCAAACAGTGACAGTTTTACTTCTTTTCCGATTTGGACTCCTTTTATTTCTTTTTCTTCTCTGATGGCTGTGGCTAAAACTTCCAAAATTATGTTGAATAACAATGGTGAGAATGGGCAACCTTGTCTTGTTGCTGATCTTAGTGTAAATGGTTTCAGTTTTTCACCATTGAGAAAGATGCTGCCTGTGGGTCTGTCATATACGGCCTTTATTATGTTGATGTAAGTTCTCTCTATGCCTACTTTCTGGAGGGTTTTTATCATAAATAGGTGTTGAATTTTGTCAAAAGTTTTTTATGCATCCATTGAGAAGATCATATGGTTTTTCTCCTTCAGTTTGTCAATATAGTGTGTCACATTGATTGATTTGTGTATATGGAGAATCCTTGCATTCCTGGGATAACCCCACTTGATCATGGTGTATGATCCTTCTAATGTGCTGCTGGATTCTGTTTGCTAGTATTTTGTTGAGGATTTTTGCACCTATATTCATCAGTGATATTGGCCTGTAGTTTTCTTTCTTTGTGACATCTTTGTCTGGTTTTGGTATCAGGGTGATGGGGGTGTCGTAGAATGAGTTTGGGAGTGTTCCTCCCTCTGCTATATTTTGGAAGAGTTTGAGAAGGATAGGTGTTAGTTCTTCTCTAAATGTTTGAAAGAATTTGCCTGTGAAGCAATCTGGTCCTAGGCTTTTGTTAGTTGGAAGATTTTAATCACAGTTTCAATTTCAGTGCTTGTGATTGGTCTATTTATATTTTCTATTTCTTCCTGGTTCAGTCTTGGAAGATTGTGCTTTTCTAAGAATTTGTCCATTTCTTCCAGGTTGTCCATTTTATTGGCATAGAGTTGCTTGTAGTAATCTCTCATAATCCTTTGTATTTCTGCAGTGTCAGTTGCTACGTCTCCTTTTTCATTTCTAATTCTATTGATTTGAGTCTTCTCCCTTTTCTTCTTGATGAGTCTGGCTAATGGTTTGGCAATTTTGTTTATCTCCGTAAAGAACCAGCTTTTAGTTTTATTGATCTTTGCTATCATTTCCTTCATTTCTTTTTCATTTATTTCTCATCTGATCTTTATGACATCTTTCCTTCTGCTATCTTCGGGGTTTTTTTGTGCTTTCTCTAATTGCTTTACGTGTAAGGTTAGGTTGTTTATTTGAGATGTTTCTTGTTTCTGGAGGTAGGATTGTATTGCTATAAACTTCCCTCTTAGAACTGCTATTGCTGCATCCCATAGGTTTTGGGTTGTCATGTTTTCATTGTCATTTGTTGCCAGGTATTTTTTGATTTCCTCTTTGATTTCTTCAGTGACCTCTTGGTTATTTAGTAGTGTATTGAATAGCCTCCATGTGTTAGTATTTATTACAGATTTTTTTCCTTTAATTGATATCTAGGCTCATAGCATTGTGGTCAGAAAAGATACCTGATACAATTTCAATTTTCTTAAATTTACCAAGGCTTGATTTGTGACCCAAGATATGATCTATGCTGGAGAATGTTCCATGAGCACTTTAGAAGAAAGTGTATTCTGTTGTTTTTGGATGGAATGTCCTATAAATATCAGTTAAGTCCATCTTGTTTAATGTATCATTTAAACCGTTCTTTTTTTATTTTCCTTTTTTCTTTTAAAGGAGAAAATCGAATTTAATTTCATACATACGGAAATCCCACACTTATTTATTTTCATTTTGGATGATCTGTCCATTGGCCACAGTGGGGTTTTATAGTCCCCTACTATTATAGTGTTATGGTCAATTTCCCCTTTAATGGCTGTTAGCGTTTGCCTTATATATTGAGGTGTTCCTATGTTGGGTGCATAAATATTTGAAATTGTTATATCTTCTTCTTGAATTGATCCCTTGATCATTATGTTTTGTCCTTCTCTGTCTCTTGTAATAGTCTTTATTTTAAAGTCTATTTTGTCTGATATGAGAACTGTTTCTCTAGCTTTCTTTTGATTTCCATTTGCATGGAATACCTTTTTCCATCCCCTCACTTTCAGTCTGTATGTGTCCCTAGGTCTGAAGTGGGTCCCTTGTAGACAGCATATATATGGGTCTTGTTTTTGTATCCATTCAGCCAGTCTATGTCTTCTGGTTGGAGCATTTAATCCATTTACATTTAAGGTCAATTATCAATATGTATGTTCTTATTCCCATTTTCTTAATTGTTTTGGGTTTGTTATTGTAGGTCTTTTCCTTCCCTTGTGTTTCCTGCCTAGAGAAGTTCCTTTAGCATTTGTTGTAAAGCTGGTATGGTGGTGCTGAATTCTCTTAGCTTTTGCTTATCTGTAAAGTGTTTAATTTCTCCATTCAATCTGAATGAGATCCTTGCTGGCTAGTGTAATCTTGGTTGTAAGTTTTTCCCTTTCATCACTTTAAATATGTCCTGCCACTCCCTTCTGGCTTCCAGAGCTTCTGCTCAAAAATCAGCTGTTAACCTTATGGGGATTACATTGTATGTTATTTGTTGCTTTTCTCTTTCTGCTTTTAATATTTTTTCTTTGTATTATATTTTGATAGTTTGATTAATATGTGTCTTGGCATGTTTCTCTTTGGGTTTATCCTGTATAGTACTCTCTGTGCTTCCGGGACTTGATTGACTATTTCCTTTCCCATGTTAGGGAAGTTTACGACTATAATCTCTTCAAATATTTTCTCAGACCCTTTCTTTTGCTCTTCTTCTCTAGGATCCCTATAATTCAAATGTTGGTGTGTTTAATGTTGTTCCAAAAGTCTCTGAGACTGTCCTCAATTCTTTTCATTCCTTTTTCTTTATTCTGCTCCCTGGAAGTTATTTCCACCATTTTATCTTCCAGCTCACTTATCCGTTCTTCTGCCTCAGTTATTCTGTTATTGATTCCTTCTAGAGTATTTTTAATTTCATTTATTGTGTTGTTCATCACTGTTTGTTTGCTCTTTAGTTCTTCTAGGTCCCTGTTAAACGTGTCTTGTATTTTCTCCATTCTATTTCCAAGATTTTGGATCATGCTTACTATCATTACTCTGAATTCTTTTCCAGGTAGACTGCCTATTTCCTCTTCATTTGTTTCATGTGGTGGGTTTTTATTTTGCTACTTCATCTGCTGTGTGTTTCTCTGTCTTCTCATTTTGCTTAACTTGCTGTGTTTGGGGTCTCCTTTTCACAGGCTGCAATTTCATAGTTACCATTGTTTATGGTGTCTGTGCCCAGTGGCTAACTTTGGTTCAGTGGGTAGTGGAGGCTTCCTGGTAGAGGGGACTGGTGCTTGTGCTCTGGTGGATGAGGCTAGATATCGTCTTTCTGATGGGCAGGACTGCGCCTGGTGGTGTGTTTTGGGGTGTCTGTGAACTTATTATGATTTTATGCCATGTTGTTTGGCATGGGGTGTCCAGCACTGTAGCTTGCTGGTCACTGAGTGGAGCTGGGTCTTAGCATTGAGATGGCGATCTCTGGGAGACCTTTCACCGTTTGATATTACATGGGGCTGGGAGGTCTCTGGTGGACCATTGTCCTGAACTCAGCTCTCCCACCTCAGAGGCTCAGGCCTGACACCCGGCCGGAGCACCAAGACCCTGTCAGCCACACGGCTCAGAAGAAAAGTGAGAAAGAAAAATAAATAAATAAAATAAAATAAAGTTATTAAACTAAAAAATAAGAAAATATTATTAAAAATAAAAAAATTAAGAAGTAAAAGAAAAAGAAAGAAAGAAAGAAGTGAGCAACCAAATCAAATAACAAATCCACCAATGATAACAAGCACTAAAAACTACAGTAATAAAAAAAAAACAGAAAAACCCAGACAGAACCCTAGGAGAAATGGTAAAACAAAGCTATACAGACAAAATCACACAAAGAAGCATACACATACACTCTCACAAAAAGAGAAAAGGAAAAAAAAATGTATATATTTAAAAAAAGGAAGAGAGTAACCAAATCAATAAACAAATCTACCAATGATAAAAAGCTCTAAATACTAAACTAAGATAAACATAAAAGCAGAAACAAATTAGATGCAGAAAGCAAATCCCAAGTCTACAATTGCTTCGAAAGTCCACCGCCTCAATTGTGGGATGATTCCTTGTCTGTTCAGGTATTCCACAGATGCAGGGTACATCAAGTTGATTGTGGAGATTTAATCCGCTGCTCCTGAGGCTGCTGGGAGAAATTTCCCTTTCTCTTCTTTGTTTGCACAGCTCCCGGGGTTCAGCTTTGGATTTGGACCCACCTCTGAGTGTAGGTTGTCTTAGGGCATCCGTTCCCTGCCCAGACAGGATGGGGTTAAATTAGCAGTTGATTAGGGGCCTCTGGCTCACTCAGGCCGAGGGGAGGGAGGGGTACAGAATGTGGGGTGAGCCTGCGGCCACAGAGGCCAGCATGATGCTGTAACATCCTGAGGTGTGCCATGTGATCTTCCAGAAACTTGTCCCTGGATCTCGGAACCCTGGCCGTGGTGGGCTGCACAGGCTCCTGGGAGGGGAGGTTTGTATAGTGACCTGTGCTTGCACACAGGATTCTTGGTGGCTGCAGCAGCAACCTGTGTGTTTCATGCCTGTCTCTGGTGTCTGCACTGATATCCGTGGCTCACACCTGTCTCTGGAGACCCTTTAGGTGGTGTTCTGAATCCCCTCTCCTCGTGCACCGTGAAACAATGGTCTCTTGCTTCTTAGGCAGTTCCAGATTTTTCCCTGGACTCCCTCACAGCTAGCTGTGGCACACTAGCCCCCTTCAGGCTGTGTTCACGCAGCCAACCCCAGGCCTCTCCTTGGGATCTGACCTCTGAAGCTGGAGCCTCAGGTCCCATCCCCCACCCACCCCAGCAGGTGAGCAGACAAGCCTCTCGGGCTGGTGAGTGCCGGTCAGCACCAATCCTCTGTGCGGGAATCTCTCCGCTTTGCCCTCTGTACCCCTGTTGCTGCACTCTCCTCCGTGGCTCCAAAGCTTCCTCCCAGCCCACCCCCCGTCTCCACCAGTGAAGGGTCTTCCTAGTGTGTGGAACTTTTCCTCCATCACAGCTCCCTCCCGGAGGTGCAGGTCCCGCCCCTATTCTTTTGTCTGTGTTTTTTCTTTTTCCTTTTCCCTACCCAGGTATGTGTGGAGTTTCTTGCCTTCTGGCAAGTCTGAGGTCTTCTGCCCGTGTTCAGTGGGTGTTCTGTAGGAGTTGTTCCACATGTAGATTTATTTCTCATGTATTTGTGGGGAGGACGGTGATCTCCACGTCTTAATCCTCTGCCATCTTGAAGTTCCCTCCACCACGTCCCTTCTTATTTAACACTATGTCCTGAATGGCTAATACTTTCTGGAACTTAGTAGGAGTTGGAATATTTATTGAATAATAAATTAAAATATTGAAAATTTAACTAAAATTGTTCAAAGATAATAGAATGACAGAATTTGAAAAGGTAAGCAAATTTCAAAATCTATGGTATTGATGTATAGAAATAATAGCTGGAATAAAATTACATCTTACGGAAAATATGTACAGAACCTCTATAAAGAAAACTGAAAGAAGACTTGAATATTCCTGAGACACTCATGTTTCTAGATAAGACTCAAACAAGAGTGTGAATTCTCTCTTAAATTAATCTAAAATTTTATACAGACTATTAAAAATTACAATGAAGTTTTTTCAAAGTGGTAAACTGACCCAAATTTCATTTCAAAAAATATAGTTGGGAGCCATAAGAAGAATACATAATAGAGAAGAACAAGGAGTGGGGACATCTGTCATTGAAGATATCAACATGCACTATAAAACGAGTATCTTTAAACTGTAATACAGATCCGGCAATGGGTGTGGCTATTAGAGACATAAAATAGAGAACCTAGAAATGGATCCAAGATTTATGAGAATATAAAATATAATATAGATATATTATAAGAATGGTGAGAACAAATTGTCAGATGTTGCTTTAATTTCCAGTTATTACAAAATAAACTGATATCCATACACAACATAAACAAAATTACATTCAAAGTAAAAAATTTAATTAGGAAAATTATAAAATAAATAGAGGGACTTCCCTGGTGGCGCAGTGGTTAAGAATCTGCCTGCTAATGCTGGGGACACGGGTTAGAGCCCTGGTCTGGGAAGATCCCACATGCCGCAGAGCAACTAAGCCCGTGATCCACAACTACTGAGCCCGCATGCCTTAGCTACTAAATCCCGTGCACCTAGAGCCCGTGCTCTGCAACAAAGACAAGCCATCACAATGAGAAGCCCACACACCAAAACGAAGAGTAGCCTCCACTCACCAGAACTAGAGAAAGCCCATGCGCAACAATGAAGACCCAACACAGCCAAAAATAAATAAATAAAAATTTTTTAAAAATTAAAAGCCCAGTTTTTAAAAAAAATAGAAAAACATATGGCAGAAAATTTTAGTATGAGGAATTTTTTCTAGACATGATGATACACTTGAGAAATTTGACTATATAAGGATTAAATATTTTGTACAGAATGTCAAATAATTAGGAGCAAATGAAAAATGAAATAAAACATATTTAAATAAATATTGTTACTATATATAGAATTATTAAAATGAGAGGACACAGACAAACATCTCAATGGAAAAAAAGTGGGTATAGATTTCCAGTTAAGCATCACAGCTTGAACACATACATTTATTTTGGTTCCCTCCAAGAAATCCAGTATAATGACAATAAAGGAATGACAAAGTATGGACCTGAAGACAAAAAATACAACAGAAGAGACAACACAAATGGGAGATGTCAATAACATTTTAAAAAATCTTAGTACAGAGAACAGAAAGGTGAGTGACTCTGATGCTTTGGTAATGGCATTCTGCTCCATAAGCATACCAACCCTGTGCCTCTACTCATAGCTTTTAATTAGCATTCCAATGTCTGATTCCAAAATATAGATTGACAAGGGTCACAAGATTTATGTGGAAAGACTCCAGTATGAAAGACAGAAACCAAAATTAACAGAGAAGTAAAGCTATAATACAAGGAGAAGAAAGGTTAAAAATATAATACCTTCATAACAATAAGAGAAGACATGGAATTCATGAAGAAAAAAGAACAAGACATTGTAAAAAGAGAGCATGCAGAGAATAAAAAACCTACCACAACATGACAATATGATTGCTAACATAAAATATCCAGTAGAAACTGGAAGGTCTTAGAGTCTAGAAATTTTTCTAGAAAACAGAACAATCAGCCAATGAGAGAAAATGGGAGCTAAAATATGAGAAATTAGAGAATTAATTCAAGAGGTCTAACCAATAGGAGTTCCAGAAAGAATGAGTACATGTGTATGTCTGAAAGACAGAAAACATGGAGAAATTATCAAAGAAATAATATAAAAATTTCCTAAAACAAACAGACACAAATTTACCTAAAGTCTTCTACCAATCAGCCCAAGTAGTAAAAAAGAACCTGCAAGTACATCATGAAATTTTAGTGCTTTAAGAATAGAGAAAAGAGGGCTTCCCTGGTGGCACAGTGGCTAAGAATATGCCTGCCAATGCAGGGGACATGGGTTCGACCCCTGGTCCAGGAAGATCTCACATGCCACAGAGCAACTAAGCCTGTGTGCCACAACTACTGAGCCTGTTCTCTAGAGCCTGTAAGCCACAACTTCTGAAGCCTGAGTGCCTGGAGCCCGTGCTCTACAATAAGAGAAGCCACCACAATGAGAAGCCCATGCACTGCAATGAAGAGTAGCTTCTGCTCATCACAACTAGAGAAAAGTCTGCACGCAGCAACCAAGACCCAAGCAGCCAAAAAAAAAAAAAAAAAAAGAATAGAGAAAAGATTCTGAAAACGTCCAGAAAGAAAGACAAAAACACAAGAGATCAAGAATCAAAACAGCGTTGGGCTTGTTAACAACAACACCATGGATGCTGCAAACAGTGGAGAAAAATGCCTTTAAAATTCTGAGGGAAAAAGTAGTGTCCAACCTAGAGTTACATATACAAGCAAATTATCAAATCAAGTGTGAAGGTAGAAAAACATACTTTTAGACATATAAGTTTTCAAAAATAAAATGGTTCCATGTACCCTTTCTCAGTATTATACTGCAGTTACATCCTATAACAAAATTAGGGAAAAGGAGGAAATGAGGTCCAGGAGAACAGAAGCTGAAACACAAGGCTGCTGTAAGGGGATTTCAATAATGGGGAGAGCAGGTCCTAGGAGCATATTTTTGCAATGGGCCCAAATATCACCTAGCTGAGATTGGAACACAATGATGGACACATTTTTTAAAAGGAAATTATAGATCACCTATAATGTTTAACTTATTAAGAGTTTTAGCACTCTCACAGAAATTTTGGTGATAGAGATTTGTGTACATGGAAGATAAAGTGCAAGCCCCCAAACGAGATAATTATTAACTCCAGGCAAACCAAAAAGCTGAACCAGAAAGAAAACCTAAACTATGTACTATACTTACTGAGCTATGAATTACATTCATGTAATAATGATGTAAATAGTGAATTATAAATTTAGCCCCAAATTATGATGTATCTGCATTGAAAGGATGGTCAGAGAGAACTGAATATGTCTGTATGGACAGGGTGGGATGGGGAGAACATTGAAAGAAAGCTAAATCTTCCTTTTACCTAGTAAGAAATCAACAATTAATATCTGAAATTTAAAAATAAAAAAGGAACACAGAAGCAAATAATTTAGAAACATGAAATTAAATACCAGAAGAAACCATTACAAGAGTTGAGCATGGTTACCTTTGGGTAGCAGAATTGGGAGGGTAAGAAATATGGGACAGACAAATGCTAATTTTTGCTAGTAATCCTTCTGTTCTAGTGGAACTTTTAAACTATGCATATGTATTATTTTGCTAAAAAGTAAAATAAAGAGTCAAAAGATATGATGAAGAAATACAGATGGCCAATAGGCACATGAAAAGATGCTCACCATTGCTAAATATTAGAAAAATGCAAATCAAAATTACAGTGAGGTACCACCTCACACTGGTCAGAATGGCCATCATTAAAAGTCTACAAATAACAAATGCTGGAGAATGCATGGAGGAAAGGGTACCCTCCTACACTGTTGCTAGGAATATAAGTTAGTGCAGCCACTGTGGAAAACAGTATGGAGGTTCCTCAGAAAACTAAAAATAGAATTACCAAATGATCCAGCAGTCCCACTCCTGGGCAGATATCCAGACAAAACTATAATCCAAAAAGATACATGTACCCCTATGTTCACAGCAGCACTATTCACAATAGCTAAGACATGAAAACTACCTAAATGTCCATCAACAGATGAATGGGTAAAGAAGATGTGGCACATATATACAATGGAATATTACTCAGCTATAAAAAGGAACAAAACTTAGTTAGTTGTCGTAAGGTGGATGGACCTAGAGACTGTCATTCAGAGTGAAGTAAGTCAGAAAGAGAAAAACAAATACCATATGCTAACACATATATATGGAATCTAAGAAGAAAAAAAAAGGTCATGAAGAACCTAGGGGCAAAACAGGAATAAAGATGCAGACCTACTAGAGAACGGACTTGAGGATACAGGGAGTGGGAAGGGTAAGCTGGGACAAAGTGAGAGATTGACATGGACATATATACACTACCAAACGTAAAATAGATAGCTAGTGGGAAGCAGCCACATAGCAAAGGGAGATCAGCTTGGTGCTTTGTGACCACGTAGAGGGCTGGGATTGGGAGGGTGAGAGGGAGGGAGATGCAAGAGGGAAGAGATATAGGGACATATGTATATGTATAACTGATTCACTCTGTTATAAAGCAGAAACTAACACACCACTGTAAAGCAATTATACTCCAATAAAGATGTTAAAAAGAAAAAATTAAATAATGCCATTTGCAAGCAACATGAATGCAACTAGAGATTATCATACTAAGTGAAGTAAGTCAGAAATAGAAAGACCAATACCATATGATATCACTTATATGTGGAATCTAAAATATGACACTACTGAACCTATCTATGAAACAGAAACAGAATCATGGACATAGAGAACAGACTGGTGGTTGTCAAGGTACAGGGGATTGGGGGAGGGATGGAGTGGGAGGCTGGGGTGAGCAGATGTAAGCTATTATATAGAGAATGGATAAACAACAAGGTCCTACTGTACAGCACAGGGAATTATATTCATTATCCTGTTATAATCCATAATAGAAAAGAATATTTAAAAAGAATGTATATATATTTATAACTGAATCACTTTGCTGTATAGCAGAAATTAACACATGATAAATCAGCTATACTTCAATAAAAAAATATTGATAAAAAGAGTCAAAAGATATGAACTGGAAAAATCAAAATAAATTTGAAAGATTAATAATAAGCATCTGAAAAGATGCAAAACTTCAATAAAGAATCAAGGATTCAAATTTAAACAAAAAGCTATTTTTCACCTATTAAATTGGCAACAATTTACAAAATTTATAATATCAAGAGTTCATAAAGAGGCAGAAAAATGAGGACTCTCACAAAATGCTAGTTGAAATATATAAATTAGCCCACTTCTCCTGAAGAGAAAAATGGCAATTCACATCAAAATTTGAAACATGGCTCTGATCCAACAAATCTGCTTCTAAGGAAATCATGAGAAAACTTCTCACAAATATGTACAGAAAGACATTTATTAAAGCATATTTATTAAAATACCTGAAACAAGCTAATATTCATTTTATAGAACATTTTTAAAACTAAGTAGAATATCAATAAAAAAGAAACCATGCACAATTAAAATGATGTAGATTCACATTATCATGGAAAGATGTTGGTAATATAAGAAATTATATGAAAAATGTGGGTAAGCAATACCTCAATATTAAAATTTATTATAGTTCATTTTAGTTTCTGGAAGGCACCTTCCTCCTCCATTATATGTTCTTTTAAGAGTTTTTCCTAACTATTCTGTTTATTCAAAAGAATAACGTTAGAATTATTTTTGTCATGGTCCCAAGCTGTAATGTGCGAGCCCATCCAACCTCAAACTAGCTGTCCATTTATCCAGCAATCCACCCATCCATCCATGCTAATATAGATAGGTTGTACCAACCTATCCCCATTCTAAAAGTAGATAAAGAGTGTGGGATGATGTCTGAGTAGAGATATTTGCTTTCTGTTTTCTAACTTCTGCATTGTCTTAATTTTTCTTTTTACAGTGAAAAAAATACCATGTTTGGAATCCTCTCAAAAAATTATTTCCACTTTACAAAATAAAAAAACCACAATGGGTATTTTTAAAACTGTTTTCGCAAGACCAGTGACTCAGACCGTCTTGATTCCATTGACAATTTTGCAATGAACAGAGGGAGAGGCTGAAGATAGCAGAAGAGATCCAGATAACCAAGGAATTGGGACTTCCCTGCTAGTTCAGTGGTTAAGACTCCATTTCTTCTACTGCAGGGGTTGTGGGTTAGGGTTAGGGTTAGGGTTAGGGTTAGGGTTAGATCCTTGGTTGGGGAACTAAGATCCCGCATGCCGAGTGGCATGGCCATAAAACAAACAAACAAAACAGATAACTAAGGAACTGAAGTCCCCATGAATGCAAGCCAGGAAGGAGCTGAAGCCCAGAAAGAATGGCTGGTCTTGAACAGGAATAGATATCCTCTGTGAGGGAAAAGGGTGACAGTAAGTGAACATAAATTAAAGAGTGTGGGGTTGGGAGAGGAGCAGGAGAGGAAGCTAAAGCAAAGTACCAACAGGTCAGCCAGATGAGCAACTTTGAAAATTCGCTTTGTTATACCTATAGCTGATATACATGGTTTTTTAAAAAATCTTATTTCTTTAATAATATAAAAGGCATTCATATTCTGTGTAGATAATTTGGGAAATATAAGAAAATATAAAAAAGAAAATTAATATTACCTGTATGTCCCCTTTATACTCTCCCATTTTCTCTCAATATTATACCCTGATAATTTCCCTATGTCTTTAATAGTCACTTAAAACATGATTTAGGAGGAGACGGGGAAGATGGTGGAAGAGTAAGATGTGGAGATCACCTTCCTCCCCACAGATACATCAGAAATACATCTACACGTGGAACAACTCCTACAGAACACCTACTGAATGCTGGCAGAAGACCTCAGACTTCCCAAAAGGCAAGAAACTCCCCACGTACCTGGGTGGGGCAAAAGAAAAAAGAATAAACAGAGACAAAAGAATAGGGACGGGACCTGCACCAGTGGGAGGGAGCTGTGAAGGAGGAAAGGTTTCCACACACTAGAAAGCCCCTTCGCGGGCAGAGACTGCGGGTGGCGGAGAGGGGAAGCTTCGGAGGAGAGCACAGCAACAGGGGTGCGGAGGGCAAAGCGGGGAGATTCTCGCAGAGAGGATTGGGGCTGACCAGCACTCACCAGCCCGAGAGGCTTGTCTGCTCACCCGCCGAGGCGGGCGGGGCTGGGAGCTGAGGCTCGGGCTTCGGTCGGATTGCAGGGAGAGGACTGGGGTTAGCGGCGTGAACACAGCCTGAAGGGGGCTAGTGCACCATAGCTAGCCGGGAGGGAGTCTGGGAAAATGTCTGGAGCTGCCGAAGAGACAGGAGACTTTTTCTTCCCTCTTTCTTTCCTGGTGCGCGAGGAGAGGGGATTAAGAGCCCTGCTTAAGGAAGCTCCAGAGACGGCTGCAAGCCGCGGCTAACAGAGCGGACACCAGAGATGGGCATGGGTGCTAAGGCTGCTGCTGCTGCCACCAAGAAGCCTGTGTGCGAGCACAGGTCACTCTCCACACCTCCCTTCCGGGTAGCCTGTGCAGCCTGCCACGGCCAGGGTCCCAGGATCCATGGACAACTTCACCGGGAGAACGCATGGCGCGCCTCAGGCTGGTGCAACGTCCCGCTGGCATCTGCCACCGCAGGATTGCCCCGCATCATGCCCCTCCCTCTCCCCGGCCTGAGTGAGTCAGAGCCCCTGAATCAGTGGTTCCTATAACCCCCTCCTGTCTGAGCGAAGAACAGACGTCCTCCGGCGACCTACACGCAGAGGCAGGGCCATATCCAAAGCTGAATCCCAGGAGCTGTGCGAACAAAGCCCTCCCAGCAGCCTCAGGAGCAGCGTATTAAATTTCCACAATCAACTTGATGTACCTGCATCTGTAGAATACCTAAATAGACAACGAATCATCCCAAATTGAGGAGGTGGACTTTGAGAGCAAGATTTATTATTTTTTCCTCTTTTCCTCTTCTTGTGAGTGTGTATGTGTATGCTTCTGTGTGAGATTTTGTCTGTATAGCTTTGCTTTCACCATGTGTCCTAAGGTTCTATCCTTCTGTTTCTTTTGTTTGTCTTTTCTTCTTTTTTAAAAAAATTTTTTCTTAATAATTATTTTTTATTTTAATAACTTTATTTTATTTTATCTTATTTTATTTTCTTTCTTCCCTCCTTTCTTTCTTTCTTTCTTTCTTTCTTTTTCTTTCTTTCTTTCTTTCCTCCCTCCCTCCCTCCCTTCCTTCCATCGTTCCATCATTCCTTCTTTCTTTCTTTCAACTATTTCTCCCTTTTATTCTGAGCTGTGTGGATGAAAGGCTCTTGGTGCTGCAGCCAGAAGTCACTGCTGAGCCTCTGAGGTGGGAGAGCCAACTTCAGGACACTGGTCCACAAGAGAACTCCCAGCTCCATGTAATATCAAATGGCGAAAACCTCCCAGATATCTCCATCTCAACACCAACACCCAGCTACACTCAACGACCAACAAGCTACAGTGCTGGACACCCTATGCCAAACAAGTAGCAAGACAGGAACACAACCACACCCATTAGCAGAAAGGCTGCCTAAAATCATAATAAGTCCACAGACACCCCAAAACACACCACCAGGTGTGGACCTGCCCACCAGAAAGACAAGATACAGCCTCATCCAGCAGAACACAGGCACTAGTCCCCTCCACCAGGAAGCCTACAAAACCTACTGAACCAACTTTAGCCACTGGGGACAGAAACCAAAAAACAACGGGAACTACGAACCTGCAGCCTGCAAAAGGAGAACCCCAAACACACTAAGATAAGCAAAATGAGAAGACGGAAAAACACACAGCAGAGGAAGGAGCAAGATAAAAACCCACCAGACCTAACAAATGAAGAGGAAATAGGCAGTCTACCTGAAAAAGAATTCAGAATAATGATAGTAAAGATGATCCAAAATCTTGGAAATAGAATAGAGAAAATGCAAGAAACATTTAACAAGGACCTAGAAGAACTAAAGATGAAACAAGCAACGATGAACAACACAATAAATGAAATTAAAAATACTCTAGAAGGGATCAATAGCAGAATAACTGAGGCAGAAAAACGGATAAGTGACCTGGAAGATAAAATAGTGGAAATAACTAAGGCAGAGCAGAAAAAAGAATGAAAAGAACTGAGGACAGTGTCAGAGATTTCTGGGACAACATTAAACGCACCAACATTGGAATTATAGGGGTCCCAGAAGAAGAAGAGAAAATGAAAGGGACTGAGAAAATATTTGAAGAGATTATAGTCGAAAACTTCCCTTTTATGGGAAAGGAAATAGTTAATCAAGTCCAGGAAGCACAGAGAGTCCCATACAGGATAAATCCAAGGAGAAACATGCCAAGACACATATTAATCAAACTGTCAAAAATTAAATACAAAGAAAACATATTAAAAGCAGCAAGGGAAAAACAACAAATAACACACAAGGGAATCCCTATAAGGTTAACAGCTGATCTTTCAGCAGAAACTCTGCAAGCCAGAAGGGACTGACAGGACATATTTAAAGCGATGAAGGAAAAACACCTACAATCAAGATTACCCTACCCAGCAAGGATCTCATTCAGATTTGATGGAGAAATTAAAACCTTTGCAAACAAGCGAAAGCTGAGAGAGTTCAGCACCACCAAACCAGCTTTACAGCGAATGCTAAAGGATCTTCTCTAGGCAAGAAACACAAGAGAAGGAAAAGACCTACAATAACAAACCCAAAACAATTAAGAAAATGGGAATAGGAACATACATATTGATAATTACCTTAAATGTAAATGGATTAAATGCGCCCACCAAAAGACACAGACTGGCTGAATGGATACAAAAACAAGACCCATATATATGCTGTCTACAATAGACCCACTTCAGACCTAGAGACACATACAGACTGAAAGTAAGGGGATGGAAAAAGATATTCCATGCAAATGGAAACCAAAAGAAAGCTGGAGTAGCAATTCTCATATCAGACAAAATAGACTTTAAAATAAGGACTATTAGAAGAGACAAAGAAGGACACTACATAATGATCAAGGGATGGATTCAAGAAGATGATATAACAATTGTAAATATTTATGCACCCAACATAGGAGCACCTCAATACATAAGGCAAATACTAACAGCCATAAAAGGGGAAATCAACAGTCACACATTCATAGTAGGGGACTTTAACACTCCACTTTCACCAATAGACAGATCATCATAAATGAAAATAAAAAAGGAAACACAAGCTTTAAATGATACATTAAACAAGATGGAATTAATTGATATTTATAGGACATTCCATCCAAAAACCACAGAATACATATTTTTCTCAAGTGCTCATGGAACATTCTCCAGGATACATCATATCTTGGGTCACAAATCAAGCCTTGGTATATTTCAGAAAATTGAAATTGTATCAAGTATCTTTTCCAACCACAACGCTATGAGACTCGATATCAATTACAGGAAAAGATCTGTAAAAAATACAAACACATGGAGGCTAAAGAATACACTACTTAATAACGAAGTGATCAGTGACATAATGAAAGACGAAATCAAAACATACCTAGAAACAAATGACAATGGAGACACGATGACCCAAAACCTATGGGATGCAGCAAAAGCAGTTCTAAGAGGGAAGTTTATAGCAATACAATCCCACTTTAAGAAACAGGAAACATCTCGAATAAACAACCTAATCTTGCACCTAAAGCAATTAGAGAAAGAAGAACAAAAAAACCCCAAAGTTAGCAGGAGGAAAGAAATCATAAAGATCAGATCAGAAATAAATGAAAAAGAAATGAAGGAAACAATAGCAAAGGTCAATAAAACTAAAAGCTGATTCTCTTTGAGAAGATAAACAAAATTGATAAACCATTAGCCTGACTCATCAAGAAAAAAAGGGAGAAGACTCAAATCAATAAAATTAGAAATGAAAAAGGAGAATTAATAACTGACACTGCAGAAATACAAAAGATCATGAGAGATTACTACAAGCAACTCTATGCCAATAAAATGGACAACCTGGAAGAAATGGACAAATTGTTAGAAATGCACAACCTGCCAAGACTGAATCAGGAAGAAACAGAAAATATGAACAGACCAATCACAAGTACTGAAATTGAAACTGTGATTAAAAATCTTCCAACAAACAAAAGCCCAGGACCAGAAGGCTGCACAGGTGAATTCCATCAAACATTTAGAGAAGAGCTAACACCTATCCTTCTCAAATTCTTCCAAAATATAGCAGAGGGAAGAACACACCCAAACTCATTCTACAAGGTCCCCATTACCCTGATACCAAAACCAGACAAGGATGTCACAAAGAAAGAAAACTAAAGGCCAATATCACTGATGAACATAGATGTAAAAATCTTCAACCAAATACTAGCAAACAGAATCCAACAGCACATTAAAAGGATCATACACCATGATCAAGTGGGGTTTATTCCAGGAATGCAAGGATTCTTCAATATATGCAAATCAATCAATGTGATACACCATATTAACAAATGGAAGGAGAAAAACCATATGGTCATCTCAATAGATGGAGAGAAAGCTTTCGCCAAAATTCAACACCCATTTATGATAAAAACCCTGCAGAAAGTAGGCACAGAGGGAACTTTCTTCAACAGAATAAAGGCCATATATGACAAACCTACAGCCTACATCACCCTCAGTGGTGAAAAACTGAAAGCTTTTCCACTAAGATCAGGAAAAACACAAGATGCCCACTCTCACCAGTCTTATTCAACATAGTTTTGGAAGTTTTAGCCACAGCAATCAGAGAAGAAAAGGAAATAAACGGAATCCAAATCGGAAAAGGAGAAGTAAAGCTGTCACTGTTTGCAGATGACATGATACTATACATAGAGAATCCTAAAGATGGTACCAGAAAACTACTAGAGCTAATCAATGAATTTGGTAAAGTAGCAGGATACAAAATTAATGCACAGAAATCTCTTGCATTCCCATAGACTAATGATGAAAAATCTGAAAGTGAAATCAAGAAAAAACTCCTATTTACCATTGTAACAAAAAGAATAAAATATCTAGGAATAAACCTACCTAAGGAGACAAAACACCTGTATGCAGAAAACTCTAAGACACTGATGAAAGAAATTAAAGATGATACAAATAGATGGAGAGATATACTATGTTTTTGGATTGGAAGAATCAACATTGTGATAATGACTCTACTACCCAAAGCAATCTACAGATTCAATGCAATCCCTATCAAAATACCACTGGCATTTTTCACAGAACTAGAACAAAAAATTTCACAATTTGTATGGAAACACAAAAGACCCCGAAAAGCCAAAGCAATCTTGAGAACGAAAAACGGAGCTGGAGGAGTCAGGCTCTCTGACTTCAGACTATACTACAAACTACAGTAATCAAGACAGTATGGTGCTGGCACAAAAACAGAAATATAGATAAATGGAACAGGATAGAAAGCCCAGAGATAAACCCACGCACATATGGTCACCTTGTGTTTGATAAAGGAGGCAGGAATGTACAGTGGAGAAAGGACAGCCTCTTCAATAAGTGGTGCTGGGAAAACTGGGCAGGTACATGTAAAAGTATGAGATTAGAACACTCCCTAACACCATACACAAAAATAAGCTCAAAATGGATTAAAGACCTAAATGTAAGACTGGACACTACCAAACTCTTAGAGGAAAACATAGGCAGAACACTCTATGACACAAATCACAGCAAGATCCTTTTTGACCCACCTCCTAGAGAAATGGAAATAAAAACGAAAATAAACAAATCAGACCTAATGAAACTTAAAAGCTTTTGCACAGCCAAGGAAACCATAAACAAGACCAAAAGACAACTCTCAGAATGGGAGAAAATATTTTCAAATGAAGCAACTGACAAAGGATTAATCTCCAAAATTTATAAGCAGCTCACGCAGCTCAATAACAAAAAAAAAAAAACAACCCAATCCAAAAATGGGCAGAAGACCTAAATAGACATTTCTGCAAAGAAGATATACAGATTGCCAACAAACACATGAAAGAATGCTCAACATCATTAATCATTAGAGAAATGCTAATCAAAACTACAATGAGATATCATCTCACACCAGTCAGAATGGCCATCATCAAAAAATCTAGAAACATTAAATGCTGGAGAGGGTGTGGAGAAAAGGGAACACTTTTGCACTGCTGGTGGGAATGTGAATTGGTACAGCCACTATGGAGAACAGTATGGAGATTCCTTTAAAAACTACAAATAGAACTACCATATGACCCAGCAATTCTACTACTGGGCATATACCCTGAGAAAACCATAATTCAAAAAGAATCATGCACCAAAATGTTCATTGCAGCTCTATTTACAATAGCCAGGAGATGGAAACAACATAAATGTCCATCATCGGATGAATGGATAGAGAAGATGTGGCACATTTATACAATGGACTAATACTTAGCCATAAAAAGAAACGAAATTGAGTTATTTGTAGTGAGGTGGATGGACCTAGAGTCTGTCATATAGAGTGAAGTAAGTCAGAAAGAGAAAGACAAATACCATATGCTAACAATATATATGGAATTTAAGAAAAAAAATGTCATGAAGAACCTAGGGATAAGACAGGAATAAAGACACAGACCTACTAGAGAACAGACTTGAGGATATGGGGAGGGGGAAGGGTAAGCTGTGACAAAGTGAGAGAGTGGCATGGACATATATACACTACCAAACGTAAAATAGATAGTTAGTTGGAAGCAGCTGTATAGCACAGGGAGATCAGCTCGGTGCTTTGCGACCACCTAGATGAGTGGGATAGGGAGGGTGGGAGGGAGGGAGACACAAGGGGGAAAAGACATGGGAACATATGTATATGTATAACTGATTCACTTTGTTATAAAGCAGAAACTAACACACCATTGTAAAGCAATTATACTCCAATAAAGATGTAAAAAAAAAAAAAAACAAAAAAAACCAAAGAAAACACCCATGATTTAATACTTGTAAATTATTCCATTATATTTGTTATAACCATCCCTTTATTCTTAGATATTTAGATTATTTTTTTCATTCTATTATAAATATTTTAGGAATATCCTTGTATAAAATTCTTTGCACAGCTGGTAATTCTTTGGAATACATTTTTTCAAGTGACATTATTGGGTCAAAGGGTATATAAACTGTTTTAGGCATATATATCAAGCCTGATTGATTTTTAAGAAATTTATTAATACTTCAAACAGCCTCAGATGAGGGTCCAAATATTCTATCCCTTGCTAACATAGAATATTTTTAAAACGTTTGCTAATTTGATGAGTTAAAATTAATTAATTATTCACTTAGTCTTATTTTTAATGCCAGTGGAGATGAACTTTTTATATTTTTGCTGTCATCTCTATTTTCTCTACTGTTTCTTCTCATGCTAAGGAATTTTGCATTATATCATGGATAATCTGATGTTATATTGTAAAGACTTTGGATTCTTTTATATTCCTTTAAAGACTATTGACTTCCTTAAGTAGGCAATTAACCCAGCCTCAAAATGCAAACTCTGTCTCTTGGATAGTAACTCAAATCTCAATTCAGTTATTAAGCTTTAACTATTCTGCTTCTAATCTGTTTTGTGTATGCATGGTTCGAGGGTCAACCAGATATCTGGATAGAGTTATGCACATAATATAGGGCTTCCCTCTCTGGTTCTCTCCTTTCCAATACCCACCCTATCCCTCACTTTCTAGCACCCATGGTTGCCCTGAACCCTGTTTACTGCTTCTCTAGGAAAGATCAATTCCAGATTTTGTATCTGTGTTTTAGCAAACCTGAATGGTACAAACTAGGGCCTGCCTTCTGGCTAAAAATCACACACACAGGTGGTGGTGTGATGAAATGGGAGATTGGGATTCACATATATACACTAATATGTATAAAATGGATAACTAATAAGAACGTGCTGTTTAAAAAAATAAATTAAATAAAATGCAAAAAATAAAAATGTATTCTAAAAAATCACACATACAAATAGACACACACACACACACAAACACATGGGAGAAAAATCACCAAGTGCTCTTCCCTTTTTCCAAATACGGACTTTCCTTCAAAATGTGCCTGTGCCTGCTCACTCTTCAGCCTTTATATTTTTATTTTTTATATTTTATTTTGAAGTTTACAGTTGTTATCTGCAGAAGAGTTAGTTTGATGTGAGCTTATTTGATTACTACTGGGAAGAAAACCCCTGGGATTATAGATAATTAATTTTCACTTCCACAAAGTTTTTTTTTTTTTTTTAAAGATGTAATTCCCAAGCACACCTCAAGGAAGATAAGTTTCTCAGAATTCCAGTCCTTTTCTTTGAACATATTTGGGGAATGTTTCCTACAAAAGTTGCTCCTGGTAACTAGAGCTGTCTAGTTAGCTCCAAGCATACACAGAAAACTGCACCTGAGCTCATACTGAACAAGATAACAATGGCACTGGGGGACTATAGTGCCCAGAAACCAATTAAGGCAGGGGTAAGGAAGGGATTTTCTTCAACTGGCTAATGGAGACCATAAACAGAGGCTCTGACCACAGTGAATTTGATGCTGGTCCCACACTCTCTTCTTGAATTTGAACAAGGATCAATGACTAGGAGGACTAATCTAATATGAGCCCTGGATGGCTTTTGTGTTTGCATTACCTCATGCTTAGCAACAATCGCTCATCTATGACTCCCTGGCACAAGGAAATACGACACTTTGCAGCTACAAGGTATTTGTTAAGATCCCTATGTTCCTTTTCATCTTAAAAGGACGTTAGAATTTACCTATTTTAACCCGTCATTTTAATTATCAGAAACGCACTGTCCAAAATAGGAAAGACCCACCCAAGATCACTTAGGAAGGGGCAGAGCTCCAATTAGAATGCAGTTGAGCCAACTCTCATTCTTGCAACTCTCAGCTACACAATCAGTGTTTCAGAGACACTGCTATATGGCGTGTCCCTCACCTTTCTTAAGGTTAGACTCAAAAGTGTTCTGAGAGGAAGAAAATAGTCTGCTCAGTGATGTGATTACAATCTCTTGAATTCAGCAATATGACAGTGTGACCACTGCATTTAATGGTTGGTTGTTCTCGAAAATCAGGTAGACAAGTAAGGGCATGTCGTCTCTCTTGTAATTCTGCTCTTCTCACTTCCCCACCTCCCTCCTTCCCGTTATCAGCTCTGTGGCCCCGTGCTCTCCCTCCATGCATGTTCCATAGAATTCAGTTGCAAAAGGACGACTCAAGATATAAGTCAAATAGCAAAAAGAACTGGCCAGGCCAAAGTTAGGTCAAGTCTGAATGATAAACTTCTTTTCCTGTGAAGTGTTTGGTTCTTCATATGTAATAATTTCAATTATTCACTCGTTACCTAACAACACAAGAACATGTTCTTACTCATCAGCCTTCCTCACTTATGCTACAGGAACATGGAAACGAGCCATTCAGTTTGAAGAAAAAGCTTCTCCATGTTCAGAAATCCCTCCTTAAGACCTAGGTACCAGCTCAGGCAAATCTGGTGGGACATCGAAGTCCTCAGCGTGGAAAAGTAAGAGTAGATGTAGCTTCACATTATAAGAGTTGGGGAAAACACACACACACACACACACACACACACACACACACACACACACACACACACACACAATCCTGCCTGTCTTCAGTAGTCTGTAAGATCTCTCTTGTCCCCAGGGTGGGAGAGATTCCTCAGGTGTTACCCACTTTATCATAGCATTCCTCATCTCTCTTTTTATCTTGTGCCCTTCTCCTCTTTCCAAGATCATAAATCAACAGAGACAGGTCTTCATTCTTCTTTCAAAGAGACGGGGGGAAGTCTAGACTTCTCCTATTCCATGGCAAAGTGAACAACCAGATACATTTAACTACCTGCTTCTCAGGTAAAAATGAACTATTTCAAAGCCCAAGTGGGCAATCTGTAGCCAGGAGCCTCTGTAGCACCAGTCCAGAGTCTTTTTTGAATTCCTCTCCACTGCAACACCAGGAAGGGGGCCCACGTGGGAAAATGGCAGATTGGTGCAAGAGACTTCAGATTCCGGAGAGGGGTCACAGTCAAATCCAAGAGTGTGTGACAGCTGAAATTGTCCATGATTTACAAATTGCTGAAGGCAGTGACCTCGCCATAAAGAGCAAAGGCCAAAGGGAAGGCTTGGTGCCCATTGCTGGCATTAGGTTTCTGTTTAGGGGAGGAGAAGATAGAAGAAAACTGAAGAACATTTGGAACTAATTAGCAGGAATAAGGAAACTTGAGGCTAAGAGGTGGGAGTGGGATCGGGGTTGCATTATTCCTTAAAATGAGAAATAGCTGATCAACTTCACCAAGGGCTCTGCTTCTTCTTATCTTTCTTGTCCTCCACATAACTTAAACATAGCTGATTAAAGTACAGCCTCAGCTTTCAGCTTCCTGCAATATTAAGGATCTTATCTGCAGAATAATACAACTTTAAAAAATGAAAGGAATCAGCAGATATTACTGTTTTCTTCAAGGATGGTCTGGACCTGGGAATGTGGGAGATGTCAGGGAAAGAACTGAACTTTAGAGTCAAACAGACATGAACTCAAATATTCGCTCCACTGCTTACAAGCTATGTGACCCCGAGAGTGAGGTATCTCCACTGAGCTTGTTTTCCCATCAGTAAGAGTCAGCCAGTACCACTTCCTTCACATGGCTGACATGAGGATAAAATGAGATCAAATATGAAAAGCCCCCCTGCTTAGCACAGAGCTGAGCTCATTAATTAGAAGTCTCTTTTCTTTATGCCTCATAAAAAAATTACAAATATGATATGAGGCATTTTTATCATTCTGTCATTCTAGAAATCGAGGCATACAACAGAGCCACAGTACTTAAAACAGTGTGGTATTTTTTCAAGAATAGGCATATAGATCAATGGTACAGATTGAGAATTCCCCAAAATTGTCTTATTCATAGGCAGAAATAAATTCAAGTTGAGTTAAAGACCCAGATCTGGGAAAATAAAACTAATTTTGTGCCAAGTTAATAAAGGACAATAATAAGACCCTAGAGTCGGGAAGACTTTCTTAAAATTAGTTATGTAGCAAAAATAGAAAGGGGGGAAAATATAGAAATCTGAACACTAACTAAGGAAAAAGAGAAGAGATAATCTGAGAGAAAATAGTCACAGTTG
This sequence comes from Delphinus delphis, assembly GCF_949987515.2. Lineage (NCBI taxonomy): Eukaryota > Metazoa > Chordata > Mammalia > Artiodactyla > Delphinidae > Delphinus > Delphinus delphis. Next base: position 26,665,734 of record NC_082688.1, read on the forward strand.
TAAAATACTGAGATACAGAACAGACCAGAGATAAGTACCTGAAGCTTTCAAATAATTCTTAGGTATCTATTAAAAAAGTCAGAAGTCAATGAAAATATGACTTAAAGGACGTGAACAGGCAATCACAGAAGACGAAATCAGAACTGCCCTATGAAAAATGGCTCTGGCTCATTATTAATCAGAAAATGTAAATTAAAGTAACAATGAACTACTATTCTGCTACCAGTTTGACAAAGATTTAAAAGTTTGATAGTATCAGGTATAGACAAGCAAGGGATGGATGTGGGGGAATGGAGAGTTAAATTAAACACAGCTGCTCAGGACCTTGAAATTAGTACAATCAATCTGAAGGGCAAAATGATGTATATATTAAATTACTCACCCTAGGCCCCAGCAATTTCTTTCTACATATCTGTCCTGGATAAAGACATACATACATACATAAAATATCTGATGCAGTATTGTATATAATATGAAAAAAATGTTTAAATATTTAACCACAGAGGAAAGGATGAATACAATTCCATAAACACAAAGAATTCCTATAAAATGTTCAAAGAATAAAGTAGATTACACATATCAACAAGGAACACTCACAAACACAGCCCAGAACTCAATATTTCATATTTCTCCCAATATATAGATATGTATGAGAAATAGAAAGAGAAATTATTTCATCAGACAAATTCATCATACACTATGCTCTTAGTATTGATGGAAGGACATCAGTATGGAGATGTGAGTTATCAAGAGACTACGGTTTAATCTGTAATTTAAGTTATAATTGGTATATTTATTGCTTGTGTAAATTTAAAAATAAATATGAAGAAAGATACAAATATTGTATACAATGTTTGTATACAAAATACAAATATTGAAGAAAGATATGGTGCAAATATTCTGAAAATGTTGACAGTGATTTATTTTGGGGGGAATGAGGAAGGAGTATGGTTGATTATTTTTTCTCCTTTATACATCCCTATAATTAAAAAAAAAAAGTTTTCCAAAGAGAAAAAAAAATGATCATTGTTATTCAGTGATACTCATAAAACCTCAGGTTATGGCACAAGATACCAAGCTAAACATGTTCAGAAAAAATGTTCTTGCCCAGTTTCGCAAGCATTATCTCATTTAATTCTTAAATTAACCCTATGAAATAGATATTATTATCTCTGTTGATAGATAAGGAAATGGAGTTTCCAAGAAACTAGGCAATTTGTCCAAGTTCACACAACTACAGAGTCACAGAGCTGACAGCTCAATATATGTCTTTGGATACCAAAGTTAATACTTTTCCCACCATATGAGAGCTATCTCAATGCCAATGTTATATGCTACTTTTTTTTTTAAAACAAACTATAAAGCTACCATTTTTTTTTAACACATGATAAAGCTGCTTCACTGCTAAATAAATTTGAAATCTAAGAAAGTGATAAATTAAAAAAGCTTTAAAAATATACAGACATTTTATGGACATATATGCATTTAAATATAGGAGTTAAAACAACCTATTTAAGAGAACAATATTACTGGTCCCAAATAAGGCTGGTGTGTAGAAAAGCCATTTGCACAGAAAGGAAAAATCCTTTGTTCAGACGTAATATTCTTACTCAGTGCGATACAGCAGCATGGAGTTCCACAGAATCAATTGTTAGCTAGAACCGTATTAACAGGATCCCAACTCAAACAAGCCTAAGACGATGAGAATTTACTGCCTTACAGAACTAGCTGCAGGCATATTTGCATCCAGGGGTTCAAAAGATGTTATTAGATCTCGATCTCTCTCTCTCTCCCTTCCCCCACCTCTTGCTCATCCTCCTCTCTTGCTCTCTCCTTCTCTCTCCTCTTCCCTGTGTTGTCTTTATTTTTCAGTATACTCTAGGCAAGTGGTCATATATATAACTTTCAAGTTCTCCAAGTTTCCATGGATATACTTTCTTGCAACCTCAAGAAGAAAAGAGATTCTCTTTCCCTCAGTGTGGGTCCCCAAGGAATAAATCTTTCATACCATAATAATCTCTGCAGCTAGTGGGATTGGTCAACGCTGGCTCTTTATTACCATCTCTTTAGGCCCAGAAAAATGGATTCAACCCCACTCACACCAAAGGGATTGAACTGGATTATTACAAGATAGGTCAAGAAAGGTTAACCAAAGGGATTCTGGTCAGACAAAGAACATATGACCACAATTCAGTCGCAGCTTTGACGGTATTACGTTTATGTGACCACTGGAAAGCCAGTGGGCTAACCTATGGAAGAGGGGAGACCTCATAGGGTTCTCTTGAAGCGTAAACAATAGCTAGAGAGAAAATGCCTACCACAGCATCTGGCAGATACAAAGTATCTTACAAAGTTGGTTTCGTAATTGATTAATCAAAGGCAGAGGTAGTTCTGAACTACTTGTATCAAGCACCTCATCCCAGAGACTTTATCAGTCAGCAAGTCCAACTGAAGAATATAGCATTCCTATCAAATATGAAATAGGATTGCAAGCCCATTTCAAGTTGTCCTTTGTAAGTCTACAGAAAGCCAGGGGACTGTGTGACCCAGGAGTCAGAACAACCACAATAACAAAAACTGCAGTAACTAACATTTATTGCAGGCCGACCACGTACCAAGTAGTCTGCTACGTGCTTAACATACATTTTCTCAGGCAATCTTTCCCATAACTAACAAAGTCGATACTATTGTTATCATTTCTTCCTTTCAGATGAAGAAACAGATGTAGCGAGGCCAAGTAATTTGCCCAAGGTCAAGCGAGTGACAAGACTTGGACTCCCACTTGGTTGTGTTTGACTTGGGAGCCTGAGCTCTTAACCGTGCATTGTTCTGTCTCGCGCTGCCCTTCGAGGCCTCATAATACCCCGAGGAAAAGACTCAACATGAAATAGCATTTGGCTGCATTCCAGTCAGTCAACACATTCATCACTAGATGCACAAAGAGAGCAGGTAGGTTGGATTCCCTGTGCTGAACACAACAATTCAGGCCAATACAGGCACTGACCTCTCACCTGATTTGAAGATTTACCATCTCCATCTTGAAGACTTCCCTAACATCTCAGCTACTGTATTTAATGGGACCTTTTGTTGATGGGGTCAAGTGGGATCAAAGAGAATTTACATTTTTAGTTTCTCTTTCTTTCATTGAAAAAAATTATTTAAGTGTAATGATTATGGAGTTATTTCTCATTGGCAAAATTGTGGAGCTGTGTATTGAATCAGAGAAGTGTTGGGACGCTGGGCACAGATGGCTTTAATTATTAGGGCAGCCATTGACAGATGTGACAGTCTAGGTTTCTGCTGCCTCGGACAGGTGTAAGCTATAGGATTTACCCAAAGGGAGTTTGGAGAGCCAGAATTGGATAGAGCCCTGTGATGGCCCTTTATTTTGTCTTAATCCACCCCTAGGTACATAGTTATCATATTTCTTTGCCTCAAGGCATGGTCAAGTCAGTCAAAACCATCAAACCAAGTTGTGTGCAGAAAGAAAATCTCAAAGAGAGAATACACTGTTAGCAATTGGTCCCAAACTCTGTTCACTGTGTTTACTTAGAAGCCTTTCTTCCCTTTAATTATGTCTTTATAATCAAAAGGATATATGTATGTCCCTCCTCTGGATCAAAACAAGCATGTTTACTTCTCCGATTAGAGTCCACACAAATAATTTCAAAAAACTGAATGTTAGCCTGTGAAATCCTTCATTATTTTGTTCAACAAATTTACTGAGAAAGTTATGGAGAGTAGGAAGAGAAAGCAGACATACTCCCTGCTCTTAGGAGCTGGTATTAGGAGGGAATTTTCAGACCTTTGATCTGATAAGAATAAGATAGTCAGCACTTATCACGTCAAGGCACCATTCTAGGCTCTGGGGATGCAGTGGTGATCAAAATAGCTCTTTTCCCCATGGAGCTTCCACTGTGACATGGGACATGGACCATTAAAAACCCATTTCTCGCTCTCTTGCTTTCTCATGTATATATGTATACATGTATCCAAATATACATGTATATATGGACACACACATATATATATATACACATATTGTATGTGTTTGTATATATGTGTATGTATTAGAGGGGGTGGATATAGTATACTACTTGTTATAACAGATTATATCTAAGGAATTGTGACTAGCTGTGTAGATGCATTCAACAGTTCTGCAGAGGAAAAGATATTTAAACTGGGCTGAATATGAGAGAGATCACCAAGTGGAAAACTAGAAGAAGAAGGCATCCCAGGTTCTACTACTCTTTGTTTGAAAAAGCAGAGTTTGACTTAGTACCTAAGCTGAATTTTGTCTCCTCAAATTCCTGTGTGAAAGTCCTAACCTCCCAGTACCTCAGAATGTAACTGTATCTGGAAATAAGATCTTTAAAGAAGTAATTAAGTTAAAATTAGACCATAGGTAGGGGCCTAGTTATATGTGACTTGTGTCCTTATAGAAGAGAAAGAGATGCCAGGGAAACTTGGCACAGGGAAAAGGCCATGTGAAGGCATGGTGACAAGGCGGCCGTCTGAAAGTCAAGGAGAGAGGCCTCAGGAGAAAGCAACCAGCCAACCTGCTGGCACCTTGATCTTGGATTTCCAGCCTCTAGAACTGTGAGAAAATAAATTTCTGTTGTTTAAACTACCCAGTCTATGGTATTTTGTTACAGCAGCCCTACTAAACTAATACATATGCCTCCTGTTCAGTTTGGAAGGAGAACAGTATATACCTAGTGTGCAGAAAGCTTTCAAAAAATATTTACTGAATTAAAATGTCTGAGAGTTAACGTAGCTGACCTATACTGAGCACTGATCTAATTTAATCCACAACTCTCTGATGTAGATATTATTATTCCTGTTTTATTGATGAGGAAACTGAGGCTTGATGAGGTTAACTAAGGTACCCAGTGTCACTTGGCTGGTAAGTGAGCATGTATTTGAGCCCAGGCAGTCTGATTTGACAGCAAATGCTCATCACTGCAGGCCCGGGAGTGGAAGGAGTTGGTAAAGAAGGAGAGGAAAGGCCAACTCATGGAGGACCTTGGTTATAGCCATGAGGCTGAATTACCAGGGAGCCAGAAACCTCAGTCAGTACCCAGAAAACCTGTGATGCCATTACCTATATTTACTCAGGCCGACTCTCAGAGCAACCACAATCCATGCACACAACTCACCACCCTGTACCTCACATAGACACAGTCCTCCCAACCAGTCATCTCCCCCCTTGTGCAACACACACACATACACACACACACACACTCGCCCCAAACTCCTCAGACAATACAACTTTTTAGGAAGTCCTTTGAAGAATGCCTTAATGGATCTGAATCAATAATCTCCTCAGATCCTAAACGGGTGCTCCCCAGTTTGCTTTTTAATGATATCTCCCAACTCGGCAATCACAGCTGCTTCTTACTGCTCACTCCTAGCTGGTTTACTCTGTTCTTCCCTCGGCCCATAGCACACGTGTTTTTTTTTTAAAGAAAGAAACAGACATGGAATTAAGTCTTGATGTCCCATGAGCTTCATTATCCTGCTTTGTTGGGAATGTGTTAAACATATAGTGTGAGTTTTCATAAGTAGCAGAAAAGGATCAAAGGAACCCCCTTTACCAAAGGTTTTTCTTCTCTCTCTCTCTCCCCCTCAGTTTTTTTAAAAACTGAGGTTTGGGTGATTCAAATCACACTAGTTAGCTGAGCTGATAAGATAGGGGAGAAGAGATCTTCAGCAGTAGTTTTTATTTCAAGAAAAGAAAACTTTCTAAGTCATGAAATGGTCTTAGTTGTCTTTGATTTTTTTTTTCAGTTGAATTGCAAACCTGGAATTAGAAGACGTTTTCAAAAAATATGCTTGATGTTAACCCTAGGCAGTTATATAAATAGAGTGAATTGAAGGAAGTCACATAGCCCAAAGATTACACTTTGCTATGCAGCTGAGATTTTTACATACCAAAAACTTTAAAACTTAAAATGGGCTACTTAAAATTACATTCTTTACTGGAAATATATATATATATACACACACACACATATCCCTTTATAATAACGTTTTCATATTGCTCTTCTGTAAAACTTTGAAGTGCTTGTTCCTAGGAGACATTAAGTAACAGTCCTTGGATTGGGAGGATTTGAATAAATTGCCCTGAGATGAGATATAATATGAAATATAAAGTTCATGGGAAAACAAATTTCCTCATTTAATCCTGCCTGTGCAATACAGAGGGATATTGTTTTTTCTTTTTCATTTTTTAAAAATTTAAGTATATTGACTTACACTATTATAATAGTTTGGGGTGTACAACATAGTGATTTGATATTTTCATAGATTATGCACCATACAAAGTTATTACAGTATTATTGACTACATTTCCTGTGCTGTACATGACATCCCCGTGACTTATTTTATAACTGGTAGCTCTTTTTCTTAACTTTTGGATGTCCCTAGGCTATTTGGGTTTCCAAAGACAAGACTGGAATTCATAAGCTCCCAAACTGAGGGGAGAGCACATTATAATGACAATTCATTAGCGTCTGGTTTATATACAGGACTCCAACACCTTTTCCTCAGTAATACTTTTTGAAAAACTGCCTTTCAGAATCCAATTTTGCTGAATAAAAATCTATTTCCTCTTTCCTTTCATTTTGCAGCTACTATTGTGGTATTATTTTCACCAAAAATGGTTCTGAATATTTGCAGATTCATGTCTTTGATGTGTATTCAGCAGATACTTTTTTTCCTTGTGTGACATCAGTGAAATGGTGAAAATTTCAAATGAAAGCTCAGTGAAAACTATTTGGGAAAAGTCATATAATCACCACACTCAATAGATTTTTGTTGTATTTTCATTATTCTATGCATATTTTAAAAACTGTAATCAGACTGTGCCCACAACTTTTGTATCTTGATTCTATTGCTTAAAGTGATTAAAATCTTTCACATTAAAATCATAAGAAAATATTTTACTAAGTCTTTATACTAAGTATAACTTATACTCAATGACTCATCACTATTTATACACTCACACAACCATCATTCAAGTCAAGATAGTCAACATTTCATTGACCCTCAAAATTATCCTTTGTTTCTTTATAGGCAATCTTTTCTGTTCCCAGCCTCAAATAGCCACTACTATGCTTTCTTTATAAGTATATATTTTTGCCTTTTCTAGAGTTTCACATGAATGGAATCATACAGTATGCACATGGCTGACTTTGGTGTTTGGCCTCTTTCACTCAGCATATGGGTTTTAAGATTTATCCTTATCATTGTGTGTATCACAGGTTTGCTACTTTTTATTGGTGGGTAGTATTCCATTGTATAATTATTCAACCATTTATTTATTCATTCACCTATTGATAATTTGGGTTGTATCCAGTCTGTAGCTATCATTAATAAAGCTGTTATGAACCTTCTTGTACACATTATTTTGTGGACATACGTTTTCATTTTTCTTGGGTAAATAACTAGGAGTGGAATTGCTGGGTGGTAAGATAAGTGAATATTTAACTTTTTCGAAACTCTCAAATTGTTTTATAAAGTGACAGTACTATTTTGCATTCCCTTCAGCAACATATGACAGTTTAACTGCTTCATATTCTAGCCAACATTTGGTATTGTCAGTCCTTTAATTTTAGTCTTTCTGGGGGATGTGTAGTGATATGCTATTGTGGTTTTATTTACATTCCTTGATGACTCGTGATGTTAAGCATATTTTTGCATGCTTTGTGGACATTTACATATCTTGTGTGTGATCAAATATTTTACTTTTTTTTAAATAAAAAATTGGGGGCTTCCCTGGTGGCGCAGTTGTTGAGAGTCCGCCTGCCGATGCAGGGGACACGGGTTCATGCCCCGGTCCGGGAAGATCCCACATGCCGCGGAGCGGCTGGGCCCGTGAGCCATGGCTGCTGAGCCTGTGCGTCCGGAGCCTGTGCTCCGCAACGGGAGAGGCCACAACAGTGAGAGGCCCGCGTACCACAAAAAAAAAAAAAAAAAAATTGGGTTGTTTATCTTCCTATGATTTGTAAGAGCTTTTCATATATCGTAAGTTCTTTGTCACATTTATGCATTGTGAATGTTTTCGTTGAATCTGTGTCTTGCCTTTTCATAATCTTAATAATGAGTTTCAAAGAGCAGAACTTTTCCATCTTGATAAAGTCCTATTTATCATTTTTGTCTTTTATAGTTAGTACATTTTGCATCCTATGTCATCTTTGCTTCAAAAGTGTACAGATGTTTCTCCTATGTTTTCTTCTGGAAGTTACATAGTTTTCATTTTAAGGTACAGATCTTAGATCCACTTGCACGTTAATTTTGTATGTGATATAATGTAGGGATCAAGGTTCAGAATTGCTTTGGCTATTCTGTTTTATGCATGTCTATGTAAATTTAAAATCATCTTACTAATCTACTTTTTAAAAAAGTCTCCTAGGATTTTGATTGGGATTTCATTGAATCTACTGATCAACTTGGAGGAATTTACATAATAATAATATTTAATCTTCTGATACTGAGAAGTGTATATATACTATAATGTAACACTCCTTTATTTGTCTTATCTCAGAAATGTTTTGTAGGTCTAAGTATGTAGATCTTGGACATATTTTGTCAGTATTTCATGTATAAAATCCATTTTAATTGCTATATGATAGTCCACTGAGCTCAGCCATTCTACCTATTTTTTTACTGAATAGGTTGTTTACAGTGTTTATTGTAATACAATTAATATGGTGATTGGTGATTTGTGCACGCATTTTTTGTATTTAAAATTAGTTTACATACACTTCCAGAGGAGAAGTTACTAAGTCAAAGGGCATGAAAAAGTTTCAGGTTCGTGATGCATACTGAGTAACTTTTTGTCTTGAAAAAGAATTACGGAAGTTTTTCCAGATATTCCACTCTTTCCTCCTCTGTAGCCAAGGTGAACAAAGTCACTGTTATATAATCTCCAAGAAAGATAGAGGAAGAGAGAAAAAAATTTTTAAATCCCTCTTAAAAGAGAAATAGAACACACCCATTTTTTTCTTGCTGTACAGTTGAATATAAGAAGGACCAAGGCAAGTTGTTGCAGATGATGCTTTCATATGTTAAAACGGATGGATTCTTTCTAGTAAGTAACTCTTCCTGGACCTCCGTTTCTTCATTTACAAAATAAGACTGTTAGAAGTATCAGTGGTTTTCAAACCCTGCTCTGAAAAACCTCAGGGTTTTGGAGGGGAAGGTTTGCGATGCAAGTCTGAGCTGTCCTGCTTTGGGCCCCCCAGTATCTCTTCATGCAGAAAAGCTTTTTTATGTCAGCTTTGCATAACATGGTTCTTCCTCAAATGTGTTTTAAAAATTGGCATCCGCTAATAAAAACAATTTAGAAACCCACTGAACCCACTGAACTAGATGGACTCTAAGGTATTTTCCAGTGAAGTCTTTGGTTTGAACCTATGTTATCTTCTGGGAGCTTGTCTACATAAGAAGTCCTGGGGAAACTGGGATTAAACTGGGATTATGTGCTGCCAAATATATCATAAAACACCCCTAGAGTACCTTCAGTTCACAGGACACAGTGGTTCTGGGCAGGTGACAAAGGACACTAGAATCAGAATTCAAATTCAGATTTCTGGGCGCCTACTACCATAGGCCAGGTGCCCTGACTGCATTCTAACATACACAGTCTTATTGAATTCTCACAAGAGATCTGTGTTATTATCACCATTTTGCAAATAAGGAAATTAGAGCCCAGCTTAGTAAGCAATGGAGTCGTGACTCAAACTCAGGTCACCTGACTTTGCACCATCCCAAGGTATCCCAGATTTGTGAACAGAGCTTGGTCAGAGTCTGGGCATCAGACATGGATTGCTAAAATAGTCAAGGGATAAAAACAGGTGAGAAGCTCAGAGAGTCACAGGGAGAACCCAGGACTGGAACATGCTTTTATGTCTACTTACCCCCAAGAAAATCAAAGCCAAAGTGGACCATCTGAGACCCAGTTCTGCTTTTTACTAGCCTTGTAATCTCGGGACCATGCCTTAACTTCTCTGAGACTCAGTTTCCTTGTACATGAAAGAATAGCGGTGAACCTCATAGGGTATCTGTGAGAACTAAATGAGATGATGAATATGATAATATCTAGCTCAAAGTCTGCACAGGGAATGTGTCACACCCAATGTGCCACATGAGCGGACCACAGACACATCATGAGATACAGCAGTTCTGAATCAGACCCTCGACAGACAGAGGAGAAGAGAAAAGAGTGAGGGCAAGGAAAATAAGATTATTATCGTTTCTAAGCAACCACAGAAAAAGAATAATATAAAGGCATTTCTCATAAGGGTGCTACACTGGCTACTTCACAGGAAGACTCGTCAGGGTTTAAAAGTAGGATACAACTATGAGTGACTGTAGAGAGACTTCTGATGATTCACCATTATTCAAAATTCTTCCTAACCAACGCCCCCCCTTCCTCTCTCTCCCAGTTCTCAAAGTAGTCAGTGAGGAAGACAAGAAAGACGTTTTCATTTTAATTTTATAAATAATCAAACTGAGTCTCTGACAGAGCTTAGAAAACTATACACAGTCATCCACTTTAGGCTCAAAGCCCCCCTGGGCTATAATCTTCTTGAGGCCAGGATCTGTATCTTATTTTTCTTATATGCCTTCCCAAAGTGTCCTCAGAAAATAACTATTGAGTGAAATACATTCGTTTAAGACCTGCTCATTCAGACATTTTTCTCAGAAGCAGAATCTCAGATTCAATTTCAAGGTCACAGATGCTGTGGAAAGCATCTCCGGTTGGTACACATCCGTTTAGGAATAACTTATTTTAAATGTCTTCGTGCGTTGTCATGTCCCACTGCTAATCCATTCTTTCTTTTCTTTCTAATTTTTGAATAATGCATGTACTATTTTTTGAGAAACAGCATAGAAAAAAACACTGATTACGGATAAATTTTCATTTTGAAAAAAAAATCCTTGATGTTAGCTTATCCTCCTGATTGGCTTTAAGTTGCAAGGAAAATTAATTGACCTTGGACATAACATGATTTAAAGCCAGAATGGGTGAAATTTTACTGAGGGCATATTTATCTGAAGTTGAAATGTAACTTGCTGTCTCTGGTATTATCTCTGATTGAAGGCAGGAAGTGTTGTCCTGCCTATTAAAAATATACTTCATCTGGACCCAAAATAAAAATATGTCAAATGCAAAGAGACCCATATTTGAACCTTGACTCCCCAGATTTACAATGTTCCATTATGAATATCACTTAAAACTGCTCTGTGTCTCCAAATAAAATAACCACTTGCCCTTCTTCCCCAGCTCGTAAAAATTAATATAATGCTGCAGAGGACTGACATCCTTAGAAGAAAAGACTTGCTAGGTAAATGCTGAGACTCCCCCGGATTCTTAGAACCACAGGTCGTCACTATTAAAGTCATAAAAATAGGACAGAGAAGACATGTTTTGCTTCCGACAATTTGAGGATTGGATTTTCCAACCACCTTTGAACCTTTTGATGTTCAAATTCCTCACGGGCAAGCATTCCAAAGCCTTGCAGGGCTCCTGAAATCTGAGAAGTCTTCTCACCAGAGACATGTTGAGCTGAGCTGAAAGCTCACAGATGTGGCTGCAGCCTGCCTCCCGGAATGGGAAGACCCACAGTAAATTATTTAGATGATGCTTTCTCTCTGCTCTGCCCCTCTCAAGGTCCCCTTCTATTCCAGGCCACCTTCTTTTTCTTTGTGGGGAGAGGTTTTGGCAACCAAGAGGGATCTCTCCCCTCTAGCACTGCCTGATAGAGGGTACATCTCCCTTGCCCCACCTCAGGGGCTGCACTGACAGCCTTTCTTTGACTGTGTCACTCACAGCTGGAGGAGAGTCCAGCCTGGAGATAAATCTCTCACAGCTCGCTCATTCTTCTCCACGGGGCTGTGAGGAGAATGTTCAAGGCAGTGTGACAAGCCTAGTTTGCTCAGTGAACCACAGAGAGAGAGAGAGAGAGAGAGAGAGAGAGAGAGAGAGAGAGAGAGAGGGATTACAAAGAGCCCATTTAAATACCAAAGTCCCCTCAGCTCCCCCCTCCTAAGTCATGGCCTTGCTCTTACAATTTCAATGGATGTATCTACAAACAGTGACCTCAGGGAGATGGCTGGCCAAAAATATCCCCTCAGGCGATGACCCCGGCAGCTTCCTGAAAATAAGGCCCTTGTACATATTTCGAAGAGGGTGCCTCTCCACCATAATTGCCTAAGCTGCCAGTTGTTCATCCGATGGAGAGCAAGCCCTGGGACAAATGAGACTGGGAGATTAGCAGGACATTATTGGGCCACTGACAGGTGCAAGGAGACAAACATTAATTTGCTAAGATTCTAAAGCCCTGCTACAGGCCCCAGGCTGGCAACAATGCGCTCTCTCCAAGAACCCGAAGGTATTTCTGGGGTGGCGGGTCATTTTCCACAAGCCAGAAGGCTTTGTTGGGTTTCTGTGTTGTGCCCTGCATTCACTGTGCATTCCAGGAGCCAGCCCGTCACTACGGCAACTGGTCACTGATCTGGCCGGCCTTTTCTCTCTTTTTAATAGACTGTCTGGAAGTAAGGGTGCAAGTTCTCTCCTCTCTGAGCCCAGTGGCTCCATCACGCTGGAAACAACTTTCAGTAGGTACTTTTCTTACGTATCCTGTCCGTCACCTTTGGCACATGCCTTGTGATTGGTTCCACTGCAACCAGTTTCTTCCTCTTCCATTCATATTCTTTCCATCCTGACATCAGAGTGATCACTTCAAGCTCAGGCTTCACAGTGTTATTCTCCTGCTTAAAAAAAACTGGATGGCTTTTGATCAATGACAGGACGGATCTCTACACTTGGTGGGCCCTACTCCATCATCCTGCATCTGGGCATGAGGAGGACGTGAAGTCAAAGCCAACCCACGACGGACAAGCCTACAAGAAACAGCCTTTTCTGTTGTCAACCGCCAAGGCGTCAAGCATTACTTCAGCCAAACTTAGCCTAAACTGCGTGAAACTGTGACTATGGTCATCCTTTTTGAGACATCAAATGACAACAGGGAAACTACTGAGGACCGATCGTGTCTTCAGGAAGAAATGTTTTTAAACAATACACTCTTAAGTCCGAGCTTGTCCTAGGCCTTCACAGAACTAGGAATTAGAGTAATGGAGCATGAAAAACTGACTCCTTCATCACGATCCAAAATACTTTAGTTTGAGGATTCCCCTATATCTGAGAGAAAGAAATGATTTGAAAATCTGAAAAACAATCCATGATCTCAGTGTATGATGTGGTTTCCAGGACAAGAAAAGATCTACATTTTAACGTTTCCACTGTGCACCAAACACTGTGGGAGCTTTAGATAGATAGATAGATAGACAGACAGACAGACAGACAGACAGATAGATGATAGATAACAGGGTCTCAGCCTGAGCCTAAATGTGGATTCAGACATGTCCGGACGTGTCTGACGAGTATGAGGCCGGCCAGCTACATGCCTTTTTGCACCAGGGTCTGAGCGAGAGAAACTCAGGAAAGGAGGAGCTGCCCGATGGGTACCATCATTCTGAGACTGGTGTGACGGCTTCTGGAGTCATTTCCAAGCACAGGGTTCATCATATCTGAGTCCCATGGCACAAAGAGACTGAAGGAAACACCTAATGAATTGCCTTCATAAAAGTCTGTGAAACATCACGTCTCACGCAGCCCTGCACGGGGACCCCCGGAATGGAATGTGACACAGAGCAGGGACAGGGGCCTTCTTCTCTACCTTGTCCTAAAATATCTCACAGGCTCCAGGACCTATTCAGTGTTAGGAGTTCTTGGCTTATTGCTAGTGGCACTGAGCAAATGCCCTGCTGGAGACAGGGCAGCAAATATGACACCAGGGAGGAGATACACGTGGAAATTGCCAGAAATCCTTGAAAAGTAATTACACAGAGATGAGGTCATGTGCACAGAAGAGGCCCAAAGCTATAGAACCATAATTACTATTGCTGATATAACCCCATTAATATCAATCAACAATTATGTTTCCAGCACCTACTCTATGCAGATTACTTTGTTACATGCTGAGCAATAATCCTTGATCTTAAGGGGCTAGTCTCTAGCCCTCCGTGGCCTGACAATGCTGGAAGAAACTCCATCTCATCACACATTATCTCATTTAATCATCACAGTGACTCCATGAGGGAGATTTTATCATCTTTATCAACAAGGGCCTGGTTTCCCTGGTGGAGCAGTGGTTAAGAATCTGCCTGCCAATGCAGGGGACATGGGTTTGAGTCCTGATTCAGGAAGATTCCACATGCCATGAAGCAACTAAGCCCGTGTGCCACAACTACTGAACCTGAGCTCTAGAGCCCGCGAGCCACAACTACTGAGCCCGAGTGCCACAACTACTGAAGCCCATGCATCTAGAGCCCATGCTCTGCAACAAGAGAAGCCACTGCAATGAGAATCCTGCGCACCGCAACAAAGAGCAGCCCCCGCTCGCTGCAACTAGAGAAAGCCTGCGTGCAGCAACAAAGACCTAACATAGCCAAAAAAATAAATAAAAAAAAATTTTTTAAATTTTTAAAATTTTTAAAAATTTAAAAGGAGGGCCCAGAGAGGTTAAGTAACTTGCTGAAGGTAACACAGCTTTTAAGTGGTAGAGATAAGGCAAGTCAGATATGATGACACAAAGAACTGATCATCAAGGCAAGGCAGAGTTCCTGCTTATTACTAACAAAGCAAAAAGATGAAGAAACAAACAAAAGAAGTGTCACAGACCTTTTTTCTGTGATTCTTTGGTGGAACATGTCACCAGCTCTAACACCCCAGGGAGAAAACAGCAGCTGTCAGAGGCTGCCCACCTTGCTTTGCCTCTCGCTTGCTCTCTAGTAGCTTCCACGATTTCTCCCCTTACCAACCTGAGCCTCAGGAGTAATCAAATCAGTAACTGATATTCAGGAAGTAGGTACAGGCTTAGCTGAAGTGGATTTTGTATGTTAATTAAGTGTTTTATGGAACCTCTGAGAGCTCAGATGACACTCGGTAAATATTTCTCACTGAATCCACAGAATCTGTGAGCGGGTTCTGTATAATAAAGCAATTTCAATGTCCTGACAGATGGGCCATAGAAATTGACTGGGTGGCTATGATTCCAACAGATTATATACGATGAGAAATCTGGGCAATAAGTGCTTTCTGTGATTGTTGCCTATGTCCTGGTCATTTTCTAGAAGGGAAGAACTCAACTGTTTTCAATTTGTATTACAGAGAGAGGAGGGGTTCTGAGATGCTTGCAGTTCTTTTGTCCTGGCATTAAATAAAAAAGAAGAAGAAAAAAAAAGTACCTCCCAGTTCTGCTTCCTGGTTCTTGTATGAACAATGCAACCCGCTAAAAGTCATTTGTAAAGCATTTATCAAAAAGATAGAAGTGATAAATTCCCCCTTCTCTTCTTGAGTTCAGAGCTCTCTTTTTCCCTACAATTTCTCTGTAGAGAGCCTGATCGAGGTTCTGCTGTACCTTCAGCTCTTTCAGGTCAGGACTCCAAATTCTTGGAATGAGTTCATGTACATAAACCCTTACCACGTGAATGTGCACACACACACAACCCAGGAGTTGGCGAAGCTTGTGTTGTTAAACACGTTGATCCAGACTAATAAATACCCACTAAGCAAAATATTTTAAAAACATTCACATAAAGATCTTTCTAGTCTGAACAGAAAAAATTCTAGGCTTCTAATCTGTGCCTTTTGCCTACCTTGGACAACCACATTAAAGAATAAAATTTCAAAATTGCCTAAGCCAGTCACAAAAAGATAAATACTGTATGATTCCACTTATATGAGATACTTAGAAGGGTCAGAATCATAGGGACAGAAAGTAGAATGGTGGTTGCCAGGGGCTGGCGGAAAGGGGAATGGAAACTAGTGAGCTATTGTTTAATGGGGGAAAGTTTCAGTTTTACAAGACGAAGTTTTATGGAGCTAGATGGTGGTGATGTTTGCACAACACTACGAATATACTTATTACAACTGAATTGTACACTTCAAAATAGTTCAGGTGATAAATTTTATGTTATGTGTATTTTACCATGATAAAAATTTTTTAAAAACCATAGGACAAAATTAAAAACAAAACAAAAAAAATTTTAATTTCCTTTGTTGCTACTTTACCTTCATCAAGAGTCATCGTCTTCTGCCTACACTGGCTGGTCTATGCTCAAATGATGAAAGGAATCTGGTGCAGCCCCACAATTAGATAAAGGCAAAATTGCCTATGGAAATGACCGAGCCCTTAATTAGCTAATTGTAGGTGCAATTGGCCACTTGCACCATCAGATGAAGGGCAAGTGGTTAATTGAGCCCACAAGTGACCTACTCAATCAGAACTAACAAATGGCTCATCAGATGAGGTCCTGGCCAAAATGTATCTGCAAACAATAGCATGTGTGAAAACTGCACAAATCAGAAGCGGCAGTCGGGCTGCTATCTAAAAATGAAACCCACAAAACACGAGCTAATTATGGAAATGATCAAAATAAGGAAAATTCAATAATGAGCCATGATCATAGGGGAAGGGAGGGAGATGAGTGATGAAGCAATTTTGGGAACCAAAGGCCCTAGATATTGGAAAGAGCATCTGCCTGGAGCCATCCCTAGTTGTTCTTATTTAAAACTTTCAGGAACACTTGTCATTTCCTTCCATTGTACATTCTTATTCATGGAAGCTATCGAGAGACCTCAGCACAAAATGTTATACTAATAGGGGGCTTGGGAAATGTGAATGAATGAATGAATGGGGGACACCATATTTGCACATAGAGGGCTAAGACACAAATACAGCCACTTCAGTAAACTGATGGTACTGAGAAGTTCCTGTTGGGTTTCCCCAATACTGAATATTTTGTTTGACTGTGTCGCTACCACATGCAAGTTAACGAGTAGGAGGAAATACTAACGATTACAAGGCTGTTGACAGAAACAATAATAATAGTTTGTACTCATCAGGTTAGGCCAGGTCTATGGTGAGGTAGAAATCCCAAAATCTCAGTGGCCCTAAACAACAAAAGTTTATTTCTTACACAAAATTCATTCTAGGCCGTTTCTCCTTCTCACTGATAAAGATTCTTTCATCCTGTGATTCTGCCATCTCAACAAAGGCCTCCACCTTTACCACCCAAGAGGACAAGAAGACCAAGAACTATGCAGTGAAATAGGGCTTTTCATTGCGTCAGCCCGGATGTGTCACATGTCGCTTCTGCTCACATTTCTTTGGCCAGAATTAGTCATGTGGTCCCAGGGAGCACAGGCTCCCATTCACTCAGGAAAGAGGAGAGATGAAATAGGGTTGGGTGAATCTGTGGCATTTTTTCTATCACAGAGGCCAAAAACAAAGAAGAATAAAAAATAATCTATCCATTTGGAAACTTAGAATACCTCTTGATATAATGCTATTTTAAAGAAGTACACAAAATTAAATGTACAAATGA
The DNA here is from genome assembly GCF_949987515.2 of Delphinus delphis. Lineage (NCBI taxonomy): Eukaryota > Metazoa > Chordata > Mammalia > Artiodactyla > Delphinidae > Delphinus > Delphinus delphis. The sequence goes on from NC_082688.1 coordinate 26,683,194, forward strand.
GTCAGAAACTTTCAAGATAAAACATATAAGCTGAAGTGGTATTCATAAGGAAATGCAAAGCCATGAAACTCCTTATAAGAGGAAAGGTAGACTGAAAATAAATGACCCATACTTTCACTCAAGAGTCTTAAAGACAAGAAATAACAAGTGTTGGCGAGGATGTGGAAAAAGGGAACCCTTGTGCACCATTGGTGGGAATGTAAATTGGCGCAGCCACTATGGAAAGCAGTATGGAGGTTCCTCAAGAAATTAAAAATAGAACTACTATATGATCCAGTGATTTCACATCTGGGTATTTACGTGAAGAAAACAAAAACACTAATTTGAAAATATATATGCATCCCTGTATTCATTGCAGCATTATTTACAACAGCCAAGATATGGAAACAACCTAAGTGCCCACTGATGAATGAATGAATGAATGAATGAAGAAGTGATGTGGTATATATATACACACACACACATACCTACACACAGTCGAATGCTATTCAGTCATAAAAAATGAAATCTTGCCATTTACGACTACATGGATGGACCATGAGGGCATATTAAGTGAAATAAGTCAGACAGAGAAAGACAAATATCATATGATCTCATTTATATGTGAAATCTAAAACAAAAAGACAAACAAAACCAAGCTCATAGATACAGAGAACAGATTGGGGGTTGCCAGAGGTAGGGGGTGGGGGTAGGCAAAGTGGGTGAAGGGGGTCAAAAAGTACAAACTTCCAGTTGCAAAATAAACGAGTCATGAGGACGTAATGTACAGCGTGGTGACTATGGTTAATAATACCGTATTGCATAGTTGAAAGCTGCTAAGGGAAGAGATCTTTAAAGTCCTCATCAAAAGAAAAAAAACACTTATGACTATCTATGAGGACCAATGTTACCTATGAAGTAGACTACTGTGGTGATCATTTCACAATATAAACAAATATTGAATCATTATGTGGTACACCTGAAACTATTCAATAAAATGTCAATTATATCTCAGTTAAAAGAAATCTTAAAGAAACAGCACAGTAACACAAAAGAAATGTGATCAGGAATTATCGAAGATTTTTTAAATGATGAAATAAAAAATATTTTAAAAGTACATCATATTAGTAAAAATTTTAAATGTGTTCTTTGTAAAGATTGATAAAGGAGAAAGATTTTGGGCCAGTAGGATTATAGGGAATAAAGAATGGATTACTATGAACAATGTTATAAACAATATAGGAGACATAAATATAGATGCTGAGGAGCAAACATCTTAAGAGAACATACATAACAATTTCAACCAAAAAATTGGAAAATATATGCGCTTCCCTGGTGGCACAGTGGTTGAGAGTCCTCCTGCCGGTGCAGGGGAGGCGGGTTCGTGCCCCGGTCCGGGAAGATCCCACATGCCGCAGAGCGGCTGGGCCTGTGAGCCATGGCCGCTGAGCCTGCGCGTCCGGAGCCTGTGCTCCGCAACGGGAGAGGCCACAACAGTGAGAGGCCCGCGTACCGCAAAAAAAAAAAAAAAAAAATTGGAAAATATAGAAAACTGATGAAAATCTAGGAAAACAGTCATTATTAGACCTAGGAAAATTATTTATCCTTACTCAAAATTTTTTGTTTTCTTTATTTGCCTTCCTTAAAAATGAAATAATCACTCTGGAGTTTGGGCTGTGCTCTGGGGTATCAGTACCAGGATTCAAATCCTGACTCCACCCTACTAGCTGTGCCAAATTATTCCACCTCTCTGAGATTCAGCTTCTTAATTTACAGCTCCTCACTAGATTATCGTGAGGATCGGGTAGGTAGTAAGCTATCAATGAACACTGATATTATTCTTTAAATGGGACTTTAAGCATGTGATTTTTAAGTGGGTTGAAAAAAAATTTTAATAGATTATATTTACAGAGAAATTACATCAATTATTCCAGAGTATAGAAAATATCCTATAACATCGTGTTAATTTAAGGATGCAATCTAGGCACGTGAACACAGATCACAGATACACAAATCAGTGGGTCACAAATTTAGATGCTTTCAAGAGCCATGCAGCAATCTCAATGAGAAAAGTAGGCTTGGTTTAAGAAGGACCAGGCATGCATATTTTTTGGTCTGTTTTGGTATTCTCAGTTTTAATAGAAATATGAGACTAAGAAGCAGTTCTCTCCTATAAGAGAAACAAATGGGCACTCATAGTTAAATCACCCTCTGGCACGCTGAGGTGACAGGGAGCAAAAGGGACCATGAGAACTAGTGGCCATGGGCCCCCATTAAATGGGGCATTTGCCTTTGAGCTACAGCCAAAGGCTAACGTGCAGAATTAAACTCCCAGCGTAACCTCATCATCTCATTTTTTTAAAGAAAAATTCTCTTTTATAAAAAAAGTAGATCTATATATTTACAAAAAAATGATATTGTTGGATCCCTACTTTATACTTTTCACAAAGCTAAATTTCAGATGGTTTAAAGAGATAAACTAAACTTAAAATAATATTTTTATGATCATGGTGTAAGACAGCTTTTCTTAGCAAAGCACAAATAAGGAAAAAATTAACATGTTAGACTACATAAAATTTTAAATATTTATATCACAAAATAGTCGTAAAAGGCAAGTAACAGTCTTGGAAAAGTATATGCAGAGTATAAAACCAAAGATTAAGATCTAGAACAGTGCTGCCTAGTAGAATTTTCTGTGGTGAGGGAAATGTTAACAATTTGGTATGTATTCTTCTGGATATTTCTCTCTATATTTATATGGATATTCAGGTGGGTACCTATAAGTATGTAGTAATATTATGCTAATAATAATATTGTAAGCAATATTGCTTACTATGTTGTGTACTGTTCTAATGGCTTTTCGTATATTAATTGATTTAATCCTCATAACAACCCTATGAGATAAACACTACTGTTATCCCCATTTTACAGATGAGGAAACTGAGGCACAGATGGGCTTAGTAAATTTTCCAAGGACAGAGAGCTAGCAAGTGTCGGAGACACGACTCAATCTTAGGCCGTCTGGCTTCGACGCCTATACTCTTCAAATTTATACTAAATTTCCTCACATATAATTTTAATTTTCTTGATTGTTTTTAAGGTTGTTGTTTTTGTTAAACATAAGGTGGATTTTACTGCACATGTAGCAATATCTGTAGCAATAACAAATGATATTTTTCATTAACAGTCTACCTGGCATATGTCCTCACTAGGACATATATCTCTCCTTCATTCTTTTTACTGATATGATATTTCATAGTGTGGATGAGATGTACCATAACTAATTTAACTGCTCTGACATTGTATTAGGGTTTCCAAAGAGCATCACCCAGAGAACACCATTCATAGAAAATACAAAGTGAAAGGCATCTACTGGACATGTGCAGTGCCTTGCCCAAGTGGTCCCGCATTTAAGGATTTCCACTTTTTCCAATAATACAAATGGTGTTGGAATAGACTTTCTTCTCCAGGTCTGTGCCAGTATCCCCACAAGCCAGATACCCCAAATTGGAATTGTAAAGAAAACCGTATGGATGGTTTAAATGGTGATAGACACTGCCAGAGTGATTTCAGAAAGACCCTATCATTATTCTCCCACCAAAAGTATAAGAGAGAACTCATTTTCTTCCACCCACACTAAAACATACACTGCCAATATTTATGTTTCTTGTCAATCTGAAGAATGAAAACTGGTACCTGACTTTTGGTTGCTTCAGCATCTTTTCATATGTTTACTGACCTTTAGAATTTCTTCTATTGGTTTATATTATTAATTTATAGGCACATAGTCTACCTCTGCAGTGTCCAATATGGTAGAGACTAGCCACGTGGCTATTTGAATGTAAATTAATTAAAGTTAAATATTTAATTCCTCAGTTGCACTAGCCACATTTCAAATGTGTATGTTCTCTGATAGAAAGGAAACAGCAGAGACTGAAGATAAAAGAGAATAAAGCGATAATTAGAAACTAAAGGGAAGATGGAGAAAGTAATATGATTACAGAAAAATAGCCATAAACATAGACAGCAAGTACTGAAAGGAAACTTGGAGATGATCTGATCCCGTAGTTTTCAAATTCTATTTTGTGAAGTCCAGGAATTCTGTACAGATGCACAGATCTATACATTTTAAGATATGTTTCAATGTAATTTAAGGTTGTAAATAAAAACATAGACTCAAATTTCAGCACATCAATAGGCCATTGGAATTTTAACTTGTTTTACCATTTTAACTTGTTTTGGGGCAGACCTGAAAAGTTTTCTGGTGTGTGTGTGTGTGTGTGTGTGTGTGTGTGTGTGTGCGCGCGCGCGCGTGTGTGTGTGTGTGTTAGAGATTGAGATAGAGAGAGAGAGAGAGGACAAACTTATGGAAAGTATGTCATTGGGTAGGAAGGTTATAGCTCTATGTGGAAGTTTTTTTAAACAATTCAAGACAATATGTCAACACTCATAACTGTGACCAAAAGCAAGCATGCTACCTTAGCTCATGCACACAATACCCATGCAAGGCAGGTCTCTGCTACATCTGCTTGACACATGCTCCCATCTTCAACAAATAGTCAATAGTGCAATACGAAGGAAATGTCAATATATACGGTCAAAGTAATATGTTATATAGATAGCTTTAAAGCTCATTTTAAATCTTAGAGGCTTCTGGTTTGACATTTTATTGATAAACTTTCTGCAAATATTGAGTTATTATTTCATTTTTGTATTTATAAACGTTCTCTTTTTTTCACGAGATGTGAAAAATACTCTTGAAGCAAGAAAGAGTTATCTGGTGAGAAAGAGAATATTAAAAGGGGAAGTCAGATATGTCATATTAGCATGCATTGGTGTATCCACTAATGTTAACCCATTGAGAATCATGTAAGGAATGAAGGCAAGTGCTGACAACTCTCACACAAATGCACTTAAAATTCACACAAGATCAAGAAACTACATGATGGAAGGAAAAACCGGAGGAAGCTATGTTTATGATCATAACATCGTCCCCATCTGCAGCAGGTTTTAGGCAACCAACTACTTCAAAATAGTGTTATGGTCCCTGACAGGTTAGTCCTATCTAAACATAAGACAATGAGCGATGAAGTTAAGTCTTTCTACTTGCTTTTTTCAATGTTAATTGAACAGTTTGAATGCTATCAAATTTGATGCAAATTGCTTGTTAGTGAACGTGCACTTTCTCCCATGGCAGAGAATCAGATTCTATGAAGGGAAAGTTTTAAAACCCAGTACTTTTAAACAATCCTACTCAAATGGAAGAGAATGAAACTATTATAAATATATATACAACTGTTTCCATTTTCTGATGATATGTCTAGAGAGGAGTGAAATTTTTTTTTTTTTTTTTTTTTTGCGGTATGTGGGCCTCTCACTGTTGTGGCCTCTCCCGTTGCGGAGCACAGGCTCCGGACGCACAGGCTCAATGGCCATGGCTCACGGGCCCAGCCGCTCTGCAGCATGTGGGATCTTCCCAGACTGGGGCACAAACCCGCGTCCCCTGCATTGGCAGGCGGACTCTCAACCACTGTGCCACCAGGGAAGCCCAGGAGTGAAATTTTTTTTAATTGATTTTTATTGGAGTATAGTTGATTTACAATGTTGTATTAGTTTCTGCTGAACAGCAAAGTGAATCAGTTATACATATATCCACTCATTTTTTACATTCTATTCCCATATACATCATTACAGAGTACTGAGTAGAGTTCCCTGTGCTACACAGTAGGTCCTTACTAGTTATCTATTTTATATATAGTAGCATGTATATGTCAATCCCAATCTCCCAATTTATCCCTTCCCCTCCCTTTCCCCCCTTGGTAATCATAAGTTTATTTTCTACATCTGTGACTCTATTTCTGTTTTGTAAATAGGTTCATTCGTACCATTTATTTTAGATTTCACATATAAGTGATATCATATGATATTTGTCTTTCTCTGTCTGACTTACTTCGCTCAGTATGACAATCTCTAGGTCCATCATGTTGCTGCGGATGGCATTATTTTTTCTTTTTTATGGCTGAGTAATATCCCATTGTATATATGTACCACATCTTTATGGATAAAGGAGTGACAGTTTTAACACCCAAAATACATGATGGATTAGTGCAGGTTGTCAGTTTTATGAACTCTATCATGAATTTTACTAATAATACTGTGGATTTCAGCAGATTTCTTATTTTTCTATGTTGGGTTCATGCAGATGAAAACAAAAAAAAATGTACCTTACATTGGCCAATGTGTAGGTAACATCTATACAGATGATGTGAAAGTAATATCTGAGAAGAACACAGACGTAATGATTCTCTTAAAGTTCAGCACAATGTGTTCAAGCAATCTAAAGACTCTTTAGGGCTTCCCTGGTGGCGCAGTGGTTGAGAATCTGCCTGCCAATGCAGGGGACATGGGTTCTAGCCCTGGTATGGGAAGATCCCACATGCCGCGGAGTAACTAAGCCCGTGAGCCACAACTACTGAGCCTGCGTGTCTGGAGCCTGTGCTCCGACAAGAGAGCCCGCAATAGTGAGAGGCCCGCGCACCGCGATGAAGAGTGGCCCCCGCTCGCCGCAACTAGAGAAAGCCCTCGCACAGAAACGAAGACCCAACACAGCCAAAGTTAAAATAAAATAAAATAAAATAATTAAAAAAATAAATAAATAAAGACTCTTTAACAGAACTGTAGAGTCAAACATTAGGTGTTAACTTCTTACAAACATGCACGCATCTTTCTAAATATTGTTGGATCAAACCATATAAATAATGAATTACATTAAGATACAGCCTTAAAACTGCAATTTTTCACAGTTATTGGTAATTATATTGGCAGTATATTACAGAATAGCCTTTTCTTTACAGGAGACTTACATGATGAACTGAAGGCAAGGAGCTAGTACAAATATTTCAAAGATTCTAAGGGAGGAAGAAAATTGTGCTTGTCAGTGAAGGAATTCCATTTATTAAGTAGCTAACAAAAATACAACAGCTTTTCAGAAATCCAGTATTTTCATGCTTATAATTGCAAATGAGGTGTCAGAAAGGGAAATGAAACTTCAAATTTCTACTGAACGGAAAAGTAGATTTTTATAGCCTTGAAAAATGACAGAGGTGTGCTAAGACATGTGAGATTTTTTAAAAATGAAATCACTGAGAAATCTTATATTGTTATCAGATATATTTGAAAAATATTTCCTGCCAGAGACATTTCAACCAGCTAGATAGGAGTGAGTTTACCTACCCTCCCCAAATGAAACACTTACCAAGTAACCTAAGCGAGCGGCTATGAGATAATGTTAGTGATTCAGCCTTGAAATAAAAATATCCTATTGCTTCTCTTTCAGTCTTCTCTGATGGTTAATGGAAGAATAAGCTGAACCATTGAAAACCTGTTATCTTTTGTAAAAATCTTCTCTAAGTGAATCAGCATTTTTGTCCCATAAAACCAAAACAAATCACTGGAATAATTGGATTCTGGCACTAGTTATTATCCATAACTCCTGATTTCAAAATTATGTTTAATGACACATAATTCTGAAATATTTCAGTTGCCTTTACAATAAATAAGCATGCATTAAATAAATATGTGTATATATAAATATATATAAGTGAATACATACTGAAACTAAGAAAATTATACTAAATATTGCTTTTTCTCTTATTATACATTTGGGTTCTTCATGTCATTTTGTTGAAAAGAAATACTGCTAGAAATGAAGCAGAGCTGATTGATTCAACTCCATTTTACAGAAAAGAGATTACAACCAAGGAAGCAATGAGCACCATACCTCAGAGCATGGTCTCTAGGTTCTGACAGATTTGGGCTTAAATCCCGACTCCATCACTTATCTTCTGTGTGCCACTGGCTATATTTCTTAGTTGCTCACCAAGTTTTAGTTTCACCGTTTGTTTGATGAAGGTAATAATAGTATTGACCCCAAGGGTTCTTATTATGGTTATATTCAATGCAGCGAATTCTCTTAAAAAAGAAAACAAAATGAAACATGCCCTGCATGGGAAAGTGATCCAGTATCACCCATAAGTCAATAGTTAAGCCTGGACAAGTTAGTTGTCCTAGTTATAGAGTTCTCTCCATCAGACTAGTCTGCAGTGAACCCAGTGGGAAAGTTCCTTCGGATGAAGACGCATATGGCTTCTTCCTCTGCAAGGAGGGGAAAGAGACAGGAGTCCAGAAATTCTGATCTGGAAGGTGGACAATGGCCAGAAAGATTTCTTAAGTGGTGGTTAGTTTTTCTGTTGAAAATGTGGGTTTTGAGTGGCATCGGAAAAGGTGGAAAAAGTCTTTGTAGCAGGGAGTATGAGATTAATAAAATTTATTGAGCTGCAGTTTTGACTAAGTTTGGAGACTTTGGAAGAATATGAAGCTTTGAATTCCAGTAGAATTGCTGCAAACTCAAGATTTGCTACATAGCAAATGTGTGGTTTTGGCAAGTCTTTAATATCGCCATACCTTTCTGCTGAGGTTACTGTGGCAATTACATTAGATAACATTAGGTGAAATTCCAGGCCTGTTGCTGAGGCCCGCAGCACAGAAGACAGACATGTGGCCCAGATCCTCCTAGACTGTGGGCTCCTTGAGACGGGGAAGAGTGTCAGACTCAACGTCTGTTGAGTGTTGAACGAACCCTGAACTCTCGTTTCTTATACTCCTTGATATGAATATTTGACGTTTGTTCTGCTAGTGGTAGCCCAGTTTATTAAGACTTCTTCCTTCCTCTTTCAGGCTATGTTACTACCCTCAGCCTCTGGTCCCTGGAAATAAAATGGGAATGATAACCACTTTGTACAGGTATTACGTGATTTAGCAGTAATTCATGTAAAGGCTTCAGCACAGTCCCAGCACAAAGACACAAATTCGAGTTCCGGTATTTATTATCTTCTAAGTGTCCTCCCCTGTGAAATGGGATCATAATGCAGTTTTCCTGAAGTCTAAATGAAATTTTTAGATGTGAAAAGACTTTTCAAGTTAAAAAGTGCTAAATGAATGTTGATTAACATCTTCAATAGAGAAGAGCTAATTTAGGTATCTTCGATTAAAGACAAAACAAACATGAAGTGCTAGAGCTTGAAGTTTTCCCACTAAGTTCTCAAACTGAAGGATATTCTTCCTATTAATGTGTTGGTTAAATGTGGTCTCTCCACCTGCATTCTTGAAATCATTCCCTCTACCCTTTCCAGGAAATTTGCTCTATCAGTCAATGAATTGCCGCCTCTATAAGATCAAACTGCAGCTAGTAGCTTGCACAGTTAACAAATCAGTGTTTGAAAAAAAATTGGCTAGAGGACTCCACTTTCCAAGGATGCTATGGAGGAAATGCCTGTGTTGGGTGGAAGACAGGACTAAAGCGATAGGAATGTTGAATTGGAAAGGGTTTATATTCCAGTTCTTACCACAGCAAGTGGATATGTATCTGCTTCTGATCAAGCATTTCTAGCCATTTGAGTTTCAGGGCACCTTCATTTTTAGAAAGCTCTTTAGATTGCATTAAATGCTACCTCTCCTTGGGCCACATCCTCTCCTCTGGAGCCATCAAAACCAGCCTCTTGCATCTTCAATGTGAGGCTGTCAAATATTTAGAGAAAGAGGTCAAGCTTTTCATCTTTGGAGCATGTTATTCGTCAGCACACAAGGGAGCTTGAGGGAAGGGTGGTCAGTGGGTTTGAGGAGCATCTCAGACAGGGTTGGGCAAACCCTCTTTAACCACAGTCTATATCTTGATTGGCCACATCAGATCCAAAGAAGCCACAGGATGTCACTAAACCACCCAAATCTGCCCCTTCTCTTGAAATTCTCTTGATCTTAGTCATACTTTTGGACTCCTCTCATTTTCTATAGCATATTAAGTAGCACTTTGGTAAAAGACATGCTTTATGTGGGAAAAAACCTCTTACATATTGCATAGCTACAGGGATTATGATTCCGTCTCATTTTTTCCCCTCTCAGGCTCAAGTGTCTTTTTGTCAACCTTTTGGTATTCATCTCCAATCCCTTCTCCTTCCTCATTTTCTCACTGTATAATTTCTTCCTTCCTTTCTAATAAGCCATTTGAGAGGTTCCCAAACCATTTTACCTTTTCCTCAAACAGGGTGACAAAATGGCATGGAATATACACATAGTCAGGATGGCCTCAGGCAGGAAGAAAATTATAAGGGGACAGTAGAGCCTCTCAACTTCCGTGCCTCTCGATGATGGGAAGGCTATGGTTAGATTCTGCAGTGAACCACAATTCTGTTGTCTAACTCCAGGTACTTCTAACTAGCTGCTACTTATAAGTAGACTATGGTTTCCTGTTACATTTAAGCCAGTGCATCTATTCTTATTTCTTCATCTCACTGTTAGTTGCTTAGTCACCTCATTCAATGAATAAAATATCAGTCATTTCCGTAAGTCTCTGCGGACCTGGTTTCAGATATTCAGCAAGACACTGGCCTAGTCTGCTAGGATTTCTCATTAGTATTTGTAAACTGGTAGCAATAACACGCATCATGTGAATGAGCTGTTATTAAATATTTTATATACGTCATGAAGATCCTTATGACACTTCCATGATGTATGCAGAAGAGAGATATTATTAATAATTATCATTCTGAAGATGTAGGAACCAAAGTTCTGGAAGATTGTTTGCCTGGATAGATTGTAATGTGGTGGGGTTAAGACCCCAATGCGGGTCTTCAGACCCACAGTCTCACTTTATTTACCTCACACTGTATTACTTGTGCTACTCCTTCCCAAAAAGAACAACAACAACAACAAAAAAAACGCACCATGGAAAATATTATTACGTACAAAAAGTTTCTCCCAAATTCTTCACCCTTGGCTTAAAAAAAGTAACACCATGAAATCTCCCTAGAATACTTTAGTCTGAAGTTCTGTCTCTTCTTCTAAAACCAATGTACTGTACACCCTCTTTGACTTTAACTCATGTTCATTCATCCACTGTGCTTTTGAGCGTCTTTCTTGTACCAAAGTGCCAAGCATTGGGAATTCAAAGTTGAGTAAGAGATGGTCCTTGCTTTTGAAGAGTTCACTGTGCAGTACAGGGCATAGGGAACTCTTTTAAATGGTACAAAAATAATGATGCTTATAACAATAACGGCTAACATTTATTGAGTACTTACTATGTGCCAGACACTTATAAGCACTTTACACATATGGTTAAAAAATGCACAGTGTAATATGATTTATATTTTCTTATGAATACGTATTACTTGCCCAGCTGGTATGCAAACTCTTTGAGAACAAGAGCCTTCCTTCTCAGTGTTTTGCTTACATTATATATGTCCTCAGTTAAACCAAAATGAACCAGTTTATGGTAGCAACCTGGGAATTATAAACTAAACTGGAATACAATAAAAACTTTCCTACCTGTTTTAATGACAGCTGTTGCCAAGGGACACAGATATTATTAGAAATCATTTTGACTAGGTTGAAAGGGGACCGCAAAAGGACAAGGTTTAATAGCACATGAACTGGATGATAGCTGTAAATACATTAAAAAGTTTGAAAATGGTTAGGATATGAAACACCATGTTTCACAGATCAAAAGTATACCTGGAGAATTAACCTTACGAGGGAAGGAGTAACAGATGAAAACAAGGGGCTGGGGTATACAAGTCCTAGCTAGCTTATAAAGCAGTAAAGAATACAAATCTCAGTGGTTTAAGACAACAGTTCTCAACCAGCAGTAATTTTCTCCATAGGGGACATCTAATGATGTCTGGCCACAGTTTGGGTGTCACAACTTGGGGAGGGGTGAAACTGATAGCTGGTAAGTAGAGATCAGGGATACCGCTCAATACCCTTTAGTGCACCTGAGAGCTCTCCTCTCCACCCCCAAGAAAGAATTACTCAGCCACAATGTCACTAGCACTGAGTCAGAGAAACTCCAGATTAAAATAACAAAGGATCATTGCTCACTCCTACAACATGTCCACCATGGAGGAACTTAGAACTCTGCTCTGGGATCATCGTCACCCTCAGTCCAGGATTCAGGCTAACAGAATAACGTGGCTGAGAGAAGAGAGAGCTTTGGTGTTTCTCACAGTGGCAATTAGATCATCCAGCTCTGAAAGGCCATGCATCACTACCGCTCAAACTCATTGGCCAGAACCAATCACACGGTCCCACCCAAGCCAAAGGAGCCAGGAAGTGCAATTCTGAATCTAATCACACAGTCCCACCCAAGCCAAAGGAGCCAGGAAGTGCAATTCTGAATCTAATCACACAGTCCCACCCAAGCCAAAGGAGCCAGGAAGTGCAATTCTACCGTTTGCCCCAAACAGGGGAGAACTCGTATATATGATGAATAGCACAAAGGTATAGTATGAGGGATGGAGGGCAGGAAATAAGAATAGTATTGGGCAGAATTATCACTGTTCTAATCAGTTTGAAGTTCTGAAGTCAATGCAGTTTCCACTTTCAGAAAAGCTTTACAGAGGAGGAAGTAGTATGTTCACAACAAGTGTAATTCAGAGATTCTTCAGCTGGAAATGGTTAGAAACAATGCCTACCTCTTAATGTTATGTGAAAGCATAACCTCTCAATATGTGAAAGCAATTGACAAGGTGCTTAATTTCTAAGAAATACTCTTTAAATAATTTCCTCCCCTCTTTCCTTTGCAGAGTGGATAGAAGGGCAAGAATGTAGCTGAAGAATAAATCTATCAAAAATGGGCTACTTCTTTTGCATTAGGGAAGAGAAGAAAACACTGTATTATGTACGATAGCTGAGGCCTTCGCTCCTTCTTGCCAGGATTGCATCAATTACCTTATGGATTCCATAACTCCACTCTCAGGCCTTTCCTCTTCTCCCTCCCTCCTTGACTTCAAAACTCTAAGTCAGTCCTTATTGTTTCCTTAATGAAAACCCTTCAGCAGCTTCTTATGACCCTCACTAGAAAACTCTAATTCCTCAGCACGGCATCCTTCCCTCTATGACTTTGTCTGCCCAACTCTCCATCCTCATCTTTCTCCCTGTTGCCCAACGATTTATATTTTCTCAAACACAATGCTGTTATCCATGTTTCATGCCTTCTTGCAAACTGACTTCTTCTATACGTTGGCTTGGCAAACCGTACTTTGCCCACAAAAAGATCTCAACCCTCACTGTCGTCAGGAACATATTCTCTGAGTCTTCCCACCCCCATACTCATTTCTATGATAGCATTTATTAAGTTACATTATTTGACTGTCTGATTGCCTGTCTCCCCCATTCTATGTAAACTGCTTTTACCAGGGGCTGCATTTCATGTCTATAGCCACAGGATCTAGCCCAGGACCTGACATAGAATGGGAGCTCCACAAGTGGTTTTTGAATGAATCATTAAGATATAAATTTCATTTTGCTATGTCTTCATAATGATCATTTTAGCACATGCATATTATCCAGCCAAGATGATATCAAACTTTTCAAAACCTTAAAACAAGGTAATATTTTCCTTTAATAAATTAGGAAAAAATATTTGTATAAAGAAGAAAAATGTCAATCCTCAGATATTTCCTGCAGCATTATATAAAAGCAAGATTATCACCTTCTTTTCTCAGCAGTAGCTCTTCGGAAGGGACTGAACAAGGTATCAATGACTGAATAAAGTTAGATAAGTAAGTAAGAAAGGGGTTTCACCTTTTCTGTTCCTAGGAGTTTCCAACTCTTGCACCACAAATTCTACTTTTATTATCTGTCCTAGAATGGTCAGACTTGGACTTGAATCTCAAGTTTGCCTGGATCATTACCTCTGAAGACTCTTTTAGGAAACAAGGGATTCTAAGCAGAGCAGACAGGAAGACATCACAATTCTTAAAAAGCCAAGAACAGAGGCAAGTGAAGGATAATCTGAAGGATGAGAGCAGCAAAGATGGTGAAAGGCAGCGAGTGACGGTAGCAGGGAGGTGGGTACAGATGGCCTTGAAATGTATGGGGATTAGGACACACTGAAGAAATGGAAAAGAAGGCCAGGAGACTGAAGCTCGTAGGATAAGGGGGAGGGTGGTGGCCCAGGCTGGAGATACTGCTGGGGCCAGACAGGGCCAATCTTGTGAGTATGTTAGGTGTACAAAACAACAAAGGTGAATACTTGCTTCACGCTGCTTTGCAGTTAATTTTCTGGTCCTTCCAGAGGACCTTCTCCCCTGATACCAGAGGGTACATGGATGGAAAATGTGAAGCATTGGCTTATCACGTATCTTGCAAAGTCAACTGTACTGGCCCTAATTTGCAGATGAGGAAACTGAGGCACAGAGAGGAGAAGTCAACAAGGTAGTTTACGCTGTAATCAACAGACAGGATTTCAACTTTTGTCTATTGGACCCCATCCTGTGGTGAGACTTTTAGAAGCCAACTTTGTCTCCTCCATGATTTACCTGTGACCAGTCAGGGCTACGTATACTCGTTCTGTGGGCAATAGTTTCCATTTTTATTGTTTTTTAAAATTGACCTCAACGTGATTTCCTTTAGGCCCAGCCTCTTTGTGGGATCTCTAATCTGGGATCAAAGCAGGTTTACATGGTTGTCTTAAAATGATCTCCTTCTGTCACCCCACCAGTCACAGGTACATTCAGCACTCAAAGGTAGTCAGCTTTCCTTTGGCTCCTCTGAGATGTGAATCACTTGTCCACACCAGTTACATTTTGCTTAGTAAATTCATTGCTCTATCCTCAACAGGTTATTCTCATCCTACCTCACTTCTCTGGAATTTATAGGAAACTCAGAATTTGTCAGAGTTGAAATTGACTCACTGCAACTTCTCACTCGAAGAGATTTCGTTCAAATAAATCCTCGATGCGTTCAAGATCTTAACGAATCAGCACATTCACGAATATCGCTCTAATATAATTTCTCCCAGAAAAAGAAATAATGAAATACTGAAACAGTTAAGTTGTGCCTTGATGATTTACTTAATGAGCAGTATTTGCCCGGGGTAGAGTATTGCCTGAAGTGGAATCAGAAATATCTTTTTCTCGATGCTGTACAGAGCGTATGGGGGACTCGTTTATGTCATGGAACCCGAGCACTGCCAAATGTGACATTCCATTCCTTAATGAATCCAAGGGTTCAGCTTTCTGGCAAGGGACTATCACTTTCTTAGGCTTCTTATTTTCTATTCCCTTTCAGCACCAGCTCTTGCAATTGATGTTCTTCTCTTCTTTAGTTTTTTCAAAAAGAAATACAATTTATCACATTATGAGAATTGCTAAATTCTCGTCAAGGAGTGTGAAACCACAAAACCGATTAAGACACAAAAGCCGGACGGTTGGCTAGGTTCGGAGACAGAGTGGCGTGGTCGAAACGTGAGCTTTGAAAACCCATGTGATTTAACGTGCTCTTGCAGCAAAATGATAAATCGCACCATATCCTGGCCCTGCGAGGTCCCTTGTGAATAGCTGAATTCATGGATACCAAATTCACAAATGCTAATGGTCTCCTCTGTTCCCATAAGTTTTCACCTAACTTGTGTTTTGCTTTTTATGTAATAATATCCAAAGTCCTAAGTCCTTTGTGTATACTCAGTCGGCTCTGGGTCTCTCTTTGAGCTTCTGCCTTTGACTGTGAACTTGCCACACGACTTTAGTCAATTCATCATTGACACTGACCTTACTTAGCACCCCAAAAGTCCCCATAACCATTTCTGATTATTCTGTTCATCTGTTTCTACCAAACAGATTTTATCTGACAGAGGATATAAAGAAAAACCTAGATTGTCTAAGGATCTAGGTTATATTACTCTGGGTGAAACAAATGCTCACTAAAATAAACATTTTGAATTTCTTCAAGTGAGTCACAAATTCAATGAACTATTATATATTCATGGAAGTTATGAATAAATAGTGATATAGGGAAATGATTGTGATGTAGTATTCAGTGGCAAAACAAGATACAAAATGACAAGTATAGTGAAATTTCAATGGTGTAAAAAAAGTATCCTAAAAATACTAAATTTCAATATACCAACAAATAGTAATCATATCTGGGTATGTGAATAATTTAAATTTGCCATTTATAGTACCTCAGATCTTCAACTTTTTTACAGTCCCTAAAAAAGACTATTCAACAGCTCAGTAGTACCTATGAAGTACCTTAGTCTTAGAAGAATTGTAGACCAGCTCTTTAAAACACTGCTCAAATTCCTCCACAGTTTCAGAGGCTAAAAATCAGGGCCAGCAACTTGAGGAATTTAATAAAGAACAAGAAACAAATCCCAACTTCAATTCCCCTGCAAATATGACAGGATTTTAAAATGTGCCTGGAAAACTGCATCTGGGGTTTTGCCAATCCCATAACGTTTGGGACGTTTGCTGAACCCAAAACACAGCCGGGCCCACCCATCCATAATTAAAGCCCTCCCCCCAGATGAATTCATTGCTTTGTGGCACCATCTGTCTCATTCCCTTATTTACATAATAGGGAACCCTGCTCCGACTGCAGCAAATGAGAAGCGACAAAAGAATGGCGAGTGAAGATGAAATGTATACATGTATACATCAGATTATGTATAATATGGTCAAATCCTTCCAATTTAAAATTTTTTTAAAAATTCCAAAACCCATCACAATTTTCACTTGGGCCTCTTTCCAGCTCCCGGAACCTCCTTCCTCCTTCTGCTGTATCTGCAGCTCTCACTAATATGGCTTGTTTCACTCAAGGAGTTCATTTGTCACGTTTTATTTTATTAAATACTTTATTTTCCTCTTGTGGACCCATTAAAATGCCAGTTCGAGAAAATGACATAAATCAGTTGTGTTTGGTAGTCACTAAGGATGCAGAGGAGAAATAAGTAGTTTCATATTAACTTGAAATTTAAAAAGAAAACAAAAATTGTCCCCCATGTACAGCTTCCTTGAATCCTCATTCTCCTCTTGCCTGTCTCCTGGGAAGTTCCTGTCCTAATAACGGGAGCATGAGGATTGGATCTGTTCAAAGACAGACAAAGGGCTGATTTTTGAATATGCAGCAGTCACTCTAATCCCATGTTTTGTGTCCCTTCCTGCAGGCTGGGGCAGGGACACCCTTCCAGTGCCCAAGGCAGCCGCAGGATTCCTATCTGGGCTCTGCCACTAACTCTCAGCAAATCCACATCTGAGAACTTCAAATTCACAGTCAGTGCTCTGCTGCCCCGTAAATGCCTGCCTGGAAGCTGAGATGATGCTGTTCTCTATGGGTCTAGAGTCCCCCCCTTTCCAAGCCCCCAGACACAGAAGCAACTGGGTGGAGCGTTCGGGTGCCTGAGTTCCCTCAGCTTCGGTACTCACCTTTCCCCAGGACTGAGCACCGTCAGACCAGAGGGAGAAAGACGCCAAGGCTTAGAGGTGTATATTGTCTTCTGCACCAAGCTGAGCTCTTTTGCAGTCAGGGGTTAGGAGGGAGCCTCCTAGGCCCAGCACTGACAGCCCACCTGTGGAAGCAGCCACACTTCAGGTTAAAATGTGAGAGGCTAGAGTACAGTTCCCTGTGCTATAGAGTAGGTCCTTGTTGGTTATCTATTTTAAATCAAGCAGTGTGTATGTGTCAACCCCAAACTCCCAATACATTCCTCCCTCTACTCAATATTCTGTAATAACCTAAATGGGAAAAGAATTTGAAAAAGAATAGATACATGTATATATATAACTGAATCACTTTGCTGTACACCTGAAACTGACACGACATTGTTAATCAACTATACTTCACTATAAAATAAAAACTTTAAAACAAGAAAAGATAAAAAAATGAAATAAAATGCTATGCAAAGTTTAAAAAAAAATGTGAGAGGTTACTGCTGGGAACAGTGGCTTTATCAGCATAGAGGGCTTGGGAAACCAGCTGATCTACAGAAAATGGATTCCTCAGCCCCTCTCCACGTCTCTCAATCAGAATTTCCAGGGATGGGGTAGAGGAATCAATGTCTTTATTATGTTCCCAGGTAATTCTGATTCATAGCCCAGGTTTGGGCCCTATTGGTTTCCATAACTCTTGTTGTGATACAAGGAAGATTAGCATATCTTCAGAAGAAACAATTTCTTAGTTTTAAACTCCAGAAGGAATTTGCCACATGTGTGTCTTTATCCAGGGCTTACTGATCAGCGGAACAAGTAAAGCTAGCAGCAATTTTATTCCTCAGATGCAGAAATGTTCACGTGGACACATCTTACACCCACCTGCGATCAACCTGAGGCCAGAACCCTAGGCATTTCCCTGGTAAAAGCGTTTCAGCCCTGGCTATGCTGATGAGGTTCAGGCTGGGCTTCTAATCTATGCCTGGCAACCAACCGAGGCTAAGAGCAGCCTCAACAAAGAGGCCAAACCCACCCCCACCCCAACGCCACATTCTCATCTGGTGGCTGAAAGCTCCTTCCAACAAAAAAGATGAGTACAATGATCATAGAATTTTTCAATATAGGCAACTTGGATTTTCTCAATCATATACGATGTATGAGATAAAAATAGCTTCAGAAAACATTACAATATTTACAGTGATGTAGAACACAGTCCAAACACAACCTCTGTCCTTGCCTTGCAAGTGCAGCTTGAAGGCAAGTCGGTTAGACTTCTTTTCCAACCAGGTGTCCTCTGCTAAACCCCTTCCGTCTACATGGGAAAAGCTGCCGCTGCTGTTGTAAACAGTAAATAAGTGAATTAGCAAAGAGTGTATGGCAGTGAGGACACTTGGCTCGGACCTCTGGGCCTTCCATTTACCAACTGCACAACCTTGAAACGTTAGCTGAGCCTGATCGTCATCTGTAAAATGGGATAATAGGGGCCTATCTGACAGGGTTGGAGGATCAATCAGACAAAGGACATGAGAGGTCTAAGTAAGCAGTAAAAACAAGGGGTGGATTATAAGACATGGTATGTGTTCTACTGAGCTGGAAGTTTAGGAGAGGAGATGATAATAAATTGGAAAAGTAAGTGAAATTCAAGTTATTGCGAAAGCCCAAATGTGGAAGGGATCTATCTGGCCTAGAGATGGTAAGGCACTTTTCTTCACAAAGAAGATTCGAACTGAATCTTTAGGGGTGGGTGGAAGTCTTCTAGGAGGACAAAGGGAGGCAGTAGAGCACAGGTGAGGGGAGAAAAATGGATGCCCATTTCCGGAAATAGCCATGTCAGTTGACATGACTGGTTCATAAGGTGCATTTTGAGGGATAGGAATTACAGAAGTAGGAGGTAGGGAGCCTCTAATTAGGCTTTTGTTGCTTTGTGCTGAAAGGGAAGGCCTTTCTGTTGAACACACTGAAGGACCAATGGAGGCTTTATAAAGGAGAGTGACATGAATAGATTTGGGTGTAGAAAGGTCACTCCGGAAATGCTGATTAAGATGGACAGGAGCAGAGTGAGACAGGAGGCACGAAGGCCGCAGCTGGAGGGGGTGTTGCAGGAATCTTGGTAAGGAGAGACAGACGCAGCAGTGATGGAGTGGACATTACTTATATGAAAGATGCTAAGAAGGCAAGAAAGGCAGGACTCAGTAATTGATTGGTTGCGGCAGATAGAGGGGAATAAGAAATCAAGGCTGTCTCCCAGCTCACAAATGCAGGTGAATGAGTAAATGATTTGCACACTGACCAAGAGAGAGAGAAAAGAAGACGAGCAAATTTAAGAGTAAGCTGATGTGGGAGATCGTGAATTTGCTTTGAGAGATGTTGAGTTGAAAACTACCTGTGAAAATCCAGAAGGGAAAGTCCAGTAACTATGGAAATGAACATCTCTAACTTATGGGGGGGAAAAACTCGGGAAGACAATCTCATGATGTGGAAGCTAAGAGTAGTTACTTGATGGCAGGAGGTTCTTAGAAGAAGTCTGCTAATAGCAAATACAGCGGTTATTTTCAGAAATTGAACTGCTTGGAGGATTGTGTTTCCTTCTCCATGAGCCCAGCTCTGGGTTCAGAGCCACACAACCAACAGTGTTCAACCATATTCTTGAGGCTCCAAACAAAACTCAAGGACTTTTCAGCTGTGCCATGTCCAAGGTGAGATAACCCTGGACAATGGTGAAGGGAACAGACACGGTCAAATGAGACCGTGTACATGAAATTGCCTTGAAGTCCCTCAAGAAACAGCAGTGTTTTTTCTCTTTCCTCGTTTCCTCACAGAGGGGCAGCCCACAGCGATACGATCATGCCGGGCACGTTATCTGACAGACAGTAGTTATGCAGTTAATGCTTCGTGAATAAACTGCCGAAGGTAGGTACGTGTTCATCAAACAGAATAAACATTCCAATGGAACTGGAGGAGGCTGGAAGAAGTCCGGGTTCCCCCCCACCCCCAGGTAGAAGTGATGCCCAAAGTGGGTACATTCAGATCTTAGTCAATGGTGGCATTTCACCCTGGCCACATCTCAAGGGAACCATTAGGGGGGTTGAAAGTGGGAAACTGAAATTTTCTTTCTTTCAAGGAGGAAATGAAAAGTTCCAAGAAGGGATGAGTGGGTGCGGCTGCTTTTTAAACAGCGGTGAAATGCTACATCAGGTCATAAACCTGCGGTAGAGTTTAGTGACTGTGTTTAAATGGATGAGTCTCATTGCCTTATGAGATCCGGAAAAGCCATAAAAATTCATGGCCTACTTGTGGCTGAGCTCTAATAAAGGAATAATCGGTGCTTTAAGCGAGGGGTAATGGGAGGTACAGTGGGAGATTTACTGGAGCAATAAGGGCTGCAGAGAGAGAGTAGGTTTTTCATCCCAATTACACTGACAGACAACAGTGCGAGACTTCCCTGACACACACTTGCAATCCTGTTCTGTTAAGTGACAAGATGGGGTCCTTAGTTCTTCCTCCTCCTGCACTTGCAGGAATCAAGCCTTGGAGTTTTACTCAGGGCTCCTGTCATCAAGGTCAATAAATCTGCACTGGGGTTCCCATTAGAGATCACTTGGTGTGGTGGAAAGAACTTGGAATGTGGATAAGGGAGAACTTCAGTTTTAAACCCAGCTCTGTCACTTACTAGATGGTTTTCTTATTGACCCTAATGATTCCTTCCCAATTATTCCTTCCTGTCCATTGCCATGGGACTTGGGATGTCTATCTATGGGAGAAGCCCTCACTCCTATCACCTGGACTTCAAGCTTGGCCGTATGACTTGCTTTGGCCAATGGAATGTGAGTTGAAGTAATGTATGCCACAGTCCAAAGGAACTTTAAGAGCCTTTGGGAGGGGAGCCATTGCTCTTTTCTCTCTGTCATGGTAATAATATACCCCAAATCAGGATTGTTTTTTAGTCCGGGTTCTGGAACAAAGAAGACCCATAGGGCAGAGCCAGAGCTGCCCTTGGACACTGCACTAGGAATGCAATATGATTGAGAATTAAAGGCTTGTTGTTCCAAGACATTGAGACACTGGGGTTGTTTGTTACCTCAGTATAATATAGTGAAAGCTGACTGACACACAGAGTGATTTGGGGAAAAGCTCTTAACCTGACTGAGCACTATTTTCCCTAAAATGATGACAATACACTCACTTTTATGTTTGGGTGGCCATCAGATGAGATTCTTGCGCCACGTAGGACAGAGAAGATGTACCATTAATGGTGGTTTTTGTTATTCTAATTTGCTACTCAATTAGAGAAGTAAGAGAGGCTAAGTTGCTTTTTCAACAGGTGTGCTTCTGGTTAGCTATGTTCCAGTGACTTGTTGCTGTGGAGTCCCTGTGCCAATGTGGCAATCAGCGGCCAAGTGGACATTTATGACACCCTTCTTCCAGGACTAGGGCAAAAGAGTTTCTCAGATCTTTTCATTACAGCCTTCACAAGCTGTGAAAGAAATAGCGGCAGGTTCACTTTCACCCCATTACACGTCCAGTCAGTGGAACGCTGCCTTTTGGCCTTGACCACGGCAGCAGGATACCGCACTCCGGCCAGTCTGCACCCTATGCCTGAGGGTGGGAAGCGCCACGCAGCCTGGCTGAGGGGGGCAGACCGTCGACAGTGAGGGGAGCCCTAGACAATCTGGGTCAAGTTAAAAAGAGAATCCCATGGGGGAGAATAGCCAGCCACCCATTCCCAGCCCTCTCCCTGCCTCATGAATGTACCCCTTGTTTCCCCAAATGGGGTGGGAGCACCTAAGGGGTCCCACTTACTATATGCCTGTGCCCCTCCCTCCAAACCCCAATCCTTACCTGGGGTGATGGTCAGGCAGCTAAGTGCTGGCTCCCACAGACCTGTGTACCTGGCCACACTGCTATGAAAGCCAGGGGACTGTGCTCATCGCAATCACGGTAACAGCCTCT
The DNA here is from genome assembly GCF_949987515.2 of Delphinus delphis. Taxonomy (NCBI): domain Eukaryota; kingdom Metazoa; phylum Chordata; class Mammalia; order Artiodactyla; family Delphinidae; genus Delphinus; species Delphinus delphis. The sequence goes on from NC_082688.1 coordinate 26,705,384, forward strand.
TGCCCAGGCCCAGCCATACATGGTTCACAACGTTTCCACAGTGTTCATTTTGATTTTCACAACAGCTCTATGAGCTTTTCATTCCCTCACTCATTCATTCAACCGAGTGCCAGCTACATGGTTTCTGCCTTCATGGAGGATGGTATTATCGTATTAGTGCCAGTTTATGACTAGTTATTGTATTTATTCAGCAAATATTATTTTGCCTCTACCGTGTGCTGGGCATTGTAAAGTCCATGAAGATACCCAAATGAACGAAGCCTGGTCCCAGCCCTCAAGGAGCTCACAGTTGCAAAACGAGGATGCAGACACGTAAATCACCATGTCTGAAAGGTTATAGCAGAAGTGTGACCACAGAGATTGAACCGAGTGTGTGGGGGCACAAAGAAGTGAGACAGTGAGTCTGTCTGGAGAATCAGGGAACCCAGGCCACAGGAAGGGACATAGGGGCTGGGTTCTGAGAGGTGACTGGTCGTGTACCAGTTGGATGAAGCGGAACAGAGGAGCAAAGAGTGGAAACAATGTAGAGATTAGGAAGGATGTCTGTGCGTGGCTAGAGCACAGGGTCAGTTGGGGCCATAGGGAGAGATGGAACTCCATAGGTAGGAAGAAGTGTGTTGTAGAACCTTGAGGTACAAAGGAGTTTATCTTTATTCTGTAGGCAATGGTGAGACTTCACATAAAGTGTTCTAAACAGAGGACTATCGTGGTCACATTTTTTTAAAGAGATCACTCTGGCCACAATGTAGTCTATTGGAAATAAGAAAGACTAGTGTAAAGGAAACCAGTTAAGAGGTTAATTCCAAAATCCAGAGTCCTGAACTAACATGTGCTCACTCCAAAGTCTTGTGTTTCTGCCAAGGACTCGTACTCATAGGGAGATGTCACCCCTATTTCATACCATCTCTGCCCTTCCTCTGGGAAAAGCACACACTTAACAAATGATCCACCCACTTAGTTAATTATAGTCTTTTATCAGAGGGATAATCGCTTCCCAGATACGTCACACACTCTCTCTGGATGGCGATCCCGAGACCAGGCTCACCAGATAATCAGCTAGGGCTTGATGATGAATGGCAAACTAACGTGTGCTCTGAGCACCGAAAAAGCAGGGATTTTTTAAAAAGTACGTGTAGACACATCTTAAAATCATCATGGAAAAATCAGAACTTTGTTGGATTTGGATACACTTATTTTACAATTTACCTTTGTTTTCCATTGCATATAATGTGGGGAATAGTGGTGGCGGTGGAGGTGGGACACCTATATTTAGCACAGAAGTCTTCTAAAGGACTCGGTCTGGCCCTGATTATGCCCTCTTTTCTCTGGTCGCACTGCAGGTGGCCATAACCACTTCCTTCCTTGGAACTCCTTTATAGAGAGAGTCTAGACAGCAGCAAGAAGGAAACTGCAATGAATTGGATTCATCATTCACAGCAATGCCGAGGACATCACCACCGCCCTTAGTAAGGCTACACAAGGGGACATGGCTAGCAACTCTTATTGCTTAACTGTTCAGGTTTGAACTCCACGTAAGTTTATTTGGGCAACAGAACTGGAACCAGAGTATTTCATACTTCGGTTACTCAACAACAGTATTAAACTGAGATCCTCTATACTGTCAGGGCTTGAAAGTCTTGGTGATTATTGTAGGGCAGGTTTCTTAAGCTGTAGATAAACTACTCCAAACTGGAGCAATCCCGACACTCTTCCAAGGGCTCCTGATTGGAGGCCCATCTGTTTCAAGAAGGTCAGCTCCCTAGAGAGAGGCTGAGAGGAATGAGCTGTTCTGTTAACAATATAAGTTGTTGCTGTTCCCCAAATGGTTTCCAAACACTTGCACAGCCCAGTAGGCTATACTCCACTAGAGAACCGAAATCTGAAAGGTCTATTCAGGCTTTCTAGGCCGGAGCCGTTCGAAATCACACTTGAAGCTTTCCCTACTAATTCTATCTTTATTCTTTGGTCCCAAGCCACAAGCTTTCCACCAGAGTTCTCTTGAGATAATAAAGATACGTATTGAGCACTTACTATGTGCCAGGCATATGCTAAGTGTTTTACGTGCATTCTCTGATTTACTCTTCATATCTATGGGGCATAAACTATTGTTATTATCCCTATTTAGCAGATAAGGAAACTGAGACACAATGATATTTGGTAACTAGGCCGAAGTCATAGAGCAAGTAAGTTTTGGAGCCCAGGCTGGACTTTAGGAGGCCTAACTCTAGAGCCAACTTTCTCGACCATTTGCTTTCCTGCCTAGGAGTTTAACCTGATCTTTTATTCTAATTTACAAGCATTTGTTAACTTCATTTGTAGGGGAGAAAACGGAGGTGAGAGAGGTTAAGTGACTCGCCTCAGGTCACATCGCTAGCGGTCGCAGAGCTGGAACAGGCATTACAAAATCATTGCCTCCTTGATTTCTTAATTTGACATCCTCATTTTAACCTAAACTAGGCCTAATTTTATCCCCTCAAGGGAAAGAACAAAGGGAGGTGGGAGTGGGGCGGCATTTATTGAGCTCTTTCTAAGCATCGAGTAATCTGCTAGGCACTTTACATCCAACATTCATTCATTCAAGCAACAACCTGGAAATGTTGGCATTACTGCTTCCATTTTCCAAATGAGAAAACAGAGGTTTCCCAGGTACCAAGTGATAGAGCTGGGGCTCCAGACCCCATCTTTGTGAACATGATGCCCAGGCTCCTCTACCAAGAACTTAATAGTGGTTTATCCCTTGCAGATGTGGATTTTATTCTGTACCTGCTTTGACCAGGTCATCAAGGATGAAGGAGTAAAATGGGTCTTGAATCAACACAGGCAATCTTCTTCCATCATCCCCTCACAAGATCCTGCCCACTATGATTTAACTTGAATTTGTAAGCAGTTTCTCCAAGGCTCTGGGTCGAATGGCTTGTGATGTTTTGGGAAGATTCCTCCCCCTGATTCTGTTTCCTGACTCTTCTGACTTGGGCCGAGCAATGAGAAGCCTCACAATTTATTTAAAGGTTACCCACCAGAGAAAACATCTTCTAGACCTTGGCTTGAAATTGCTAGGTGAACCAAGTCATATTTTAGGTACAATGAATGTGTTATTTCCCAAGTATTTGGGGTTTAATACAGCAACAGAAGACTCTCACCAGAAACCGTCCCCCCTAACTTTGAAATATGTGTGCACAGCAGAGAAATTTTTCTGGTTTTGATGCCCTTGCAAAAATTGTCAACACACTGTATCTTTTTTTCACAGCTCTTTGATGTACTTGAAGGGGTTTCTTCCTTGAACAAGAAGCCACAACTCCAAATGTGTTTAAAACAGAAGCCCCTAAACATTTGAAGTTCAGTTCAGAATTCCTAAGCAGAAACTTGGCAAGAAGTCCTAACTTAAATTAGGAAAAAGGAAAAAAGAAAAAAAGCCCTTCTCTCATCCATAAAGTATCAAATGTATACTTCCCAATAGAAAACAGACTTTTCACATCCATGTCATGCTGCTCTATCTTTTAATTCACTGCATTTTCCCCACAGAACTTAGACTTTTCGACTCATATCAAAAGCACGGTAAAGACCATTTGGATGTATTGCTTTCATCTCAAATTCAACAAGCACAGGTCTTAACCTGTAATCTTTTCTCTGCTCGGTGTCCTTTGCTTTCTTCTTTGTTTCCCCATCATATAGGCTCAAAATCTAGACAGGGACAGGAAATATGCCTTAATTATCTTTATATGATTAGTACCCAGGCAGTGCTGGTACACAGAAGATGCTCAATAGCTTGTTCAATAAATAGATTTAAAAGTCATCTTCTCCTTTTCTCTCTCCTTCACCCATGCTGCATCTTATCTCTTCAAAGCCTTTATCACTTGTGTTTTACAATGAGTACCCAACAACCAAATAGGGCCCATCTGATCAGGATGCAACCTGTTTCAGATTTTTATGGAAAAAACAAAAAACAAAAACATATAAAATCAGCCAGAAATAGAAACTAAGAGGCCAGTGGTTCCAAGTAATTATGGGTCTGAGTGCAGATTAGGGTCATTCTAAAAGAAGTGGATCCGGTGTAACTGTCACTGAATCTATGAACAATTTTAATCTTACATATTAAATTACTTTATAAGATCAAGGTAAAGTTTAATGGATCATTCCAAAGGATTTCTTACTAAAAAATAAGTATGTACCATATCATTAACATAAACTTCTTTTTTTTGTTGTTGTTTTTTTTTTGCGGTACGCGGGCCTCTCACTGTTGTGGCCTCTCCCGTTGTGGAGCACAGGCTCCGGACGCGCAGGCTCATCGGCCATGGCTCACGGGCCCAGCCGCTCAGCGGCATGTGGGATCTTCCCGGACCGGGGCACGAACCCGTGTCCCCTGCATCGGCAGGCGGACTCTCAACCACTGCGCCACCAGGGAAGCCCTAACATAAACTTCTTAAGAGCAGAATCCATAAAGCCTCTCTGAAGTCACTAGCATGCTTTGAACATGGAAACTACTTACTAAAGCTGCCATGTATCCTTGAATCTCACTTGAGTCACTGTGCCCAAACTAAACATCAGCTATTAGCCCTCTTTTAAACTAAAATGTATTATCAATAACGAATAGGCTTCATTACACTCTATTTCTGATCATGGGGCTCTCTATAAAAACCATATGCCTTTACTTATTTTTCCTTCAGTTATTTATCTCTCCCCATTCTTTTAATATATACTATGAATCTTATGGCTACCGCTGTAGTTCATACCTTCCTGTTCCACTAGATCAGCGGTTCTTAACTTGAGGTCTACGGTATAGAAGAGAGACTGTGGAAGTAGAGGTAAGGGCCCAGAAACAAGAAAGCAGCATTGACTTCAAGCAGGCATTTGAGTCTAGAGAAACCTCAGACACGCTGATGAGAATAAGCAGATTCTGGAGGAAGGACCCACAGGGTTTAATATGCACCAGGCATAGTTTTAGGCACTGGGGGGGAAAGCAGTGAACACAAATCCTGCCCTCCTGACCTTCCATTCTGATGGAACAAATGGCTAGCAAACAAATAAATACATATTATGAAGAATAGTCATGAGTGTTATGGAGACAAATGAAAGAGAGAAGGAATGGAGAGTTCTATAAATCGTCATTTTATATAGGGTGGTCAGAGAAGGCCTCCCCGAGCAATGAGCTGATGGAAGAGAGAAGAGGGATTTGCTGTTATCTGGGGAAGAGCCTGGAGGCAGGGGAAACAACTGAAGCAAATGCCCTAAGGCAGGAAAAGGCTTGGACCAGCTTCGGCGGCAGAAAGCAAGGTGGGCAGTATGGTTGGAACAGAAGGCGGGAGAGATCATGGACAGGCTCGTGCTGGCGAGAGGGCTCACACTTTCACTCTAAATGAGTGTCTACTTAAAAAGACAACCTTTCCCTGATTCTATTCCACCAGCACGCTGCTTGTCCATCATGTTCCAAGCACTCTGATAAGCTCCGGGAATGTACACATAAATGAGATCCAGTCCCTCTTTAATAAGGAAAGATATTTAGACAGATGAATCTAATGCAAGGCAGCAAATAGGCAAGTGCTGTTAAGAGAGCTGGGTGGCCTGCAGGAGAGCTGAGACCCCTCTCAGCTTCAGAGAGGAGGTAGTCAGGTTTGGCTCGTGGAAATAGTTCCAATATGATGGAGGACCTTGAAGGATGGGCTGGATTTGAATATGGGCATCACTGAGCTACAGAACTTTCTAAGAAAACAAGTCAAGAGACAGAGGTGAAAATATGCCTGATATTTTCAGACAATTGTGAGAATTGCCTGAGATGGGAAACGCCTGAAGGTGAGTAATTGGAAGTGGGTTTGCACAAAAGGTTCGAAATTATATGTTTGAGGTACACAGAGGCAAGAGAGAGAATTAGTGAACGCTTATTAGCTCTGGGGTATAACATGCCTTCTACATGATTTCCAGATATGTATGTTTACATCTATATATGAAGATTTCATAGGAGAACAGTACATGCAGTGAACGTACAGGAATTAAATTGAACTCTCCTTTGCTAATTTGGTGAAAAGTTTTAAATTAGATTCGCTATTAGAGATAATTTATTATAAACCCTTGCCTCACCCTCCAACATTGCACTGACAAGGAGTATGAGTCCTAAAGGTTTAATAGGCAGTGAAAGGTCATGTTATTAATAACTGATGAATCAAGAATTGGACTAATGTCCCATTATTTTCCTACCACATTTCTCTACTCAGCTCTATCGGGCTTTTCCATTACTGTACCAAAGGAAGGTGAGGGTGACACATTTAGTGCTTCAAATCCAGATCTTGAGCTGGCCTATTGTAATACACAGATGATATTAATGACTCATCTGCTATTCCTCCCCCAGCTGAGTGCAATCTACCTCCTTACAACTCCTTCACACAGTCAACCGTGACTTAGCTGCACAGCTGTAGGCAAGGCCTTCCAAATACTCAACTATGGCATCTTCCACCCCTGCTTACTTCTCTGCAGGACAAAAAAAAAAAAAAAAAAAAAAAAAAAGGAATTCCCTCCACCCACCACTACCACACCATTAAGAAGTTTTGTTTCCATTTATTTGCTCAATACTCCTTACGAGAAGATCTTGACTTGTTCTTTTTCAATAATTGAGCTTAGCAACCAGATTAACACGCTTTTGGATTTTTCAAATTTATTTCTAATGAAAAGCAGAGTTGACAGAGAGCAAGAGAGAATGAGCCAGACAGAATGAGCCAACTTAGCCACAAAAGTAAATTTTAGCTCTTTGCTTGTATCTTAAAGAAAGACTAGAAAATTTGAAAAAATCCTTCCAGAGCTTGATGTTTCACTTGAATCTTGGAAATAACAAACTAGCCTCAAGACTCCACCTAATGGCTAGCTGTTTCCGGAAACCCTCGGGGAACAAACCCCACTCCCCAAATCCGTGTGCCCTTGAAATTCCATACATACCTTTAAGACGACGGCACAGACCGTACTGTGTTGTGATAACTGCTCTACGTGTCTCTTCCTTCCCGCCAGGTTCACAGCACCTATCACAGCGGGGAAGAAAGAAGGAAGTTATCAAAGATGGGAGGGAGGAAGGAAATGTTCAATGTACATGTTTTCCAAACTAACTCAAGACACACGATCTGGCAAAGAATGTCTTGGCTGCTACGTAGTTAAGAGTAACTTGAAGAGAAATAGCTTGGGTGTCAATACTAGGATTCCATGCACACTGCTGGTCTGTGATGACACCAGAGAAGAATGTTCTAATTTGAGACTGAAAACCTATGATGCTCATATACTCTGCTCACATTACATCTCAAACCTGGACAAATGAAAATAAACATTTCTCGGATCTACGACTATTTTTATAAAAGCTTACACAGGCACGTCTTGGTCTAGATACATTTGTGTTTTACATATTTGATATATACATAATTTTATTTAGGCCTTTTAGTGAAATAATAGTGATGCAATGTAACGTGCGGCAAATACCATGGTAGGTGGGCACCGCAGTACCTGAGACCGTAATTTCTGGTGAATGCCAACGTTCTAGTATCCATCCTTTACCTGGTTCAATTCTGCATTGCCTGTCAAGTGAGATGCATTTGTGCCATGTTTGTGCTTTTCTGCACTGTGGGTTTCTTTCTCACATTAACTGCTTGTGATTCCACAGCTACGCAGAGCAACGTGGCACATGCTTCACTGTTCACAATTTTTAATTTATTTAAGCATAGAAGGAAAAACCCTAAGACATGATATGACCCATCGCCATCAAACCTGTGGCAGTACAAGGAAGCTGATTTATCACCTCCAACTGTTTCTCTGTTTACACCACCTCTCACCCTGTATACTTATTAAATGAGTCCAGCTTAAGTAACTATGGATTAAATAGAAATAGTGGTATCCCCCTAGAGTGGCTGAAATATCCTAAATCTCTTCTGTGCCGTTACTCTATTGGAAAATTGCTTTGGGCATATCAGTTTTGCCTGGCATCCTTTGTAAGGAATTTAGCCACTGGTCATGTCAAGGGGTGTCTGTACACCTGAGTTTTTGATCTCCAATACTTGGGACATTGGAATTATATTTGTATGTTTGAGAAACATTAATCGATGATGAGCCTCACCTTGCCAAATGACTTAAAGAATACTGGTAAAAAAAATTAATATCAGAAGTTTGACTTAAGATATTAATTCTCACTAGTATTTTACTAAGACACTGAAAGGTTTCTGCAAAAGGAGATACAGACAAGGTATGTCCCAGGGCAGAAGTGCAGGTGATGAAGGTAGCATGGAGTACTCAAGGGAGCAACAGAATTTAAACGATTCAGAACCTCAATCCATGAATATATGTTGAGCACCGATTACATGCTAGAACATGTGCATATATAAAAACATACAGTAGTATATATAAATATAGGGTATAATTATGAGCTCTTTTAGCGTAACTTAGAAGGTATGGGAGAGCCAAAGGAATGCTTGACCACCTCTTTGAAGAGATTGACTTGCTGAACAACATCTTGCAGGAATATTTTGGGTGGGGCCGGAAGAATCAGGAGCCTTTCACATGGACTGTATTTACCCAAGTCATCTGTCTTTTTTGCAAAGGTTTAATTTTCACATGAAGCCACACTTATGTTGAAGTAGGAAACTTTCCATTCTCTATGTTAAGTGTCATCCCTCTAGTTTGTTGAGTTTTTTGACATCTAATTTTGATATAAGACATGTTCTTTATGATTCCTTCTGGCTCCATCTCATCTGCCACTTCAACAAATAAGTCTTCACCTATCTCAATAAAAAGATGTTGGCCTGGGCCAGATCAATGACCTGAAGTTTCTCCGTTTCTTCAGGGATCTCCCTTCTGACAGCCACTGCGACACTCTACCAATTACATATCCACCAAATTGAAAACCATCAAGCTCTGTTTTCATCTTCACTTTAAGGTTTTATAAAGCACCCAGCTCAAATATCCTACTCTTGTGACTACAGGATTTTATAAATGGGCAAGATCTGCTCCACAAAATGAAATGAAGATGTGAGGGAACAATTTATTCTTAGGGATTACTGCTAAGTCCCAGGGATCTCTATGCCTTTTGTAATTGCTCAAAATTTTTCACTTAATCTATTTAAAAATCAGAAGCATCTTCAAGTTTTCTAAAGCTTTTGGAAATCAAGATATTGGCTCAGTCACCTAGTACCTCTTGGCTCCCCTCGTACTGCAAACATGGCTGACAGCATCTCAACAATCTCATCTGCGTCTCTGCCCAGCGCAGCATCAGGCAGGCCTGCAATTCCATCTGGGCAGAGGGCTCCATTTCCTTTGCAGAAAGGTAATACTCCTTTGGAATCACTTTATCTTAATTGGTCTTCCAGATCCTCCCCTTAATGTTTGTTCCTCTCTTTCCTGACTTTCTTGACTACTGATCTGGGGAGAAGTTAAGAGAGGCGTCTTATAACTTATTCGGTTTACAATTGACACCTTGCTCTTTAAAAACAAAAACAAAAGAATACATGTGACCAAACATAATGTACCTAAACATCAAAGGTGCTTCAACCAATCGAGCCTAAAAGAACTGATATGAGTGAGAAGATGGAAAGGGGAACATGTTTCTAGAGGGAGTGCTTTTATTTGTGGGAAATTCCCTCTACAGATGGTGAGCCTGTCAGTATAACAAGAAGGGTGGAGGCCGTCCCTCTCAAGATGATTTGAGGAATAATGGTGAGCAACCAGGTAGCTGATGCCCTGTGAGAAGGCCTGTCGTCCACGCCTCTACCTCCTCCGAGGGATCTGCCCTGTTCATCTGTCAGTTCAGCAGAAGCTCTGTCTGTGACAGCCAGAAGCCTGGCGGTAAGTCAGTATGTTCCCCTTGAGACAAGGAAAATTCCACAGGTCAGACTCACTAGGCAAGTAGACTACAAAAAGCACCGAGTGCATACAAATGCTCTGGTAAATTAAGATAATGATATTAGCTGTTTATTGTAGATAAAAACCTAAATCTGTAATAGAAGCATCTAGGCGATTCCAACTCCCAGTGTAGCAACATCAGAAAGAGCAGTTATGATTGTTGTCAAGGAAAAAAAAAATCCAGGACTGACTAACATTTAGAGATATAAAGCTTTCATATCCTTCAGTCTTCTTTCCTTTGTGATTTCCACAGGATTTTCATTTCCAGAGATATTAGACTACTTGCTTTCAAAGGAATTCAATATTTTCATTCAGAAAAGTAATTTCACAGGAAAGTAACACAGAGCGATGTCCTGCGTATTCATTTTCAGAGCCAATATTACGAAGTCAATTTGCGCTGCACGGAGCTGGGGCGACATGAAAAGGTGCAGATCCTGTGTATCTGGGTTTCCAGGGTCCTCTTCTTCCTTCCCATTCCCCTCCTGCAGGACACCCCACAAGCCTTTGAAAAGAAGTGTCTGGCGGTAAAACAAAACAGGCTGCCTGATTCCCTTAATAACCTCACCCAGCGTCACCCAAAGACCTTGATCCTGAGCCCAGGACTCGATTACGGCTTCATCCCCTCTGCCCTGTAGAAAAAGTCCTATCTCCATAACCATCACAATCATCCTGTTTCTTTTCTTCGTGTTGTTATAGAAATTAGAGGAGAAAGCAGCCAGCCTAAGGTGAAAGACGAGGAGATGAGTGACTTCCTCTGGTACTTCTGTGCAGATAAAAGCTAATTCTGATAAAACCAAGACTGAAATCCTTCCAGCCCACATAAAGTCAAGGTCAGACAACATGAACCAATCAAGCTGAAAGCTGACCGATTTTTCCTTTTCGCAAGTAAGTCAGAGACTGACAGAGAAGCAGAGGTGGATGGAGGAAGGATGAGGGGGGAAGAGGGAAGAAAGGAGGAGAAAAGCCCCCCATCGAGGTGAACAGATGGACTGACAGAGTGAACGAGAGACAGAGATGGAGGGGAAAACAGGGAGTTCCTTTTGCTATTCCTGTTCCTTACATATTTCAGGATCAAAAGGCATAAGAAAACATCTTCAAGTTTTTCATCAGGCATTGGGGGTGACGGGACCACAAGGTCCAGCTGCCAACGGGTGTTTTTCCTGGGGTTTTTCAAGTCAGGCCGCATGCTCTAACCTTGAGGATGATGTTTATTCCTGGGGGAGAGATAAGCCAGCAGCCCTGGCCCCAGCCCCATCAGAGCAGAGTGGGCATTACCAGCGAACAAAGGAAGAGCGCTGTACGGCAACAAGCATTTGGTTTTGATTAGAGGATATTCAGGGACTGTGCAAGTTCTATTAAAATAAGCACAAAACCATCTTAAAGGGCTTTTTCTTTTCTTTCTCTTTCCCCCCCTCAGTTTATATTGTTAATCTTTCTTCCTGGACGGCTCCTCACAAATGCCTTTTGTTTTCTTGTGTGATTCTACGTGCCAGGACTCTAAGAAGGCAGGACGGAGGTCCTGTTCTGGCATGCTTTCAAGTCTCTTCCATAGGAGATGAAGGCTTGTTGCTGTGCCTTCAAGGGTATAAATTTAGAGGCCGCCAATCCGTCCGGAGGTAATTCAAATGCTGGTAGATGGTGGAATCCACCCTGGCCCCCTGCTCCTATGAATACCCTGGCACTTACCCCACTCAGAGGAAACGAAACCAATTTGGGAAAGCGAAGAGAGAATAAACATGCAATTAAAATGGTCATTTCTCTTGGTTTCTTCCTTTAGTTCTTTTTTTTAACACTGCATCCCATTCTATAATCTGATGATGAAACGGGCCTGGTTAATTATAACAACGTACAAAAGATCGCTGCCTTTTCCCCACAGTGACTAGGCTAGGTCTGAATATTTTTTTTGTGGTGGTGGCGAGGAATGGGGAGAGACGTGGATGAACTTCAACTGAAGCCGTCGTTTTGGAAGAGCCGCTACGTTTTATATTGTTTCACACCCTCTGCCAGGGTGAGCATTACAGAAATAGCACTTTCCTTTCCATTTATCTATCTTCCTCCTTTATCCGTAGATAGACAAATAAAAATGAATTCTATCCAGAGGCAGCATGCATGCCGCTTCTATATGTTCTTCAGATAGCTTATTTTTATTCAGCTTAAAGCAGAACCTGTAATTTTTATTCGAGATTCCATCCAGCCTCTCTCTCTCTCTCTACCTCCAAGCAAGTCTTCAAGAAGCCCTGCTGCCCTGCTTTGTTCCAAAGATTCTGCTAAAGGCCAAAAGATGGAGATAACACACCCATCTGGTCTGTTTTCACATCCTAAGAGAAGGGCTTGAGAGAGCCCCCTCCAGTGGAGGGAACAAGGTGGTCGGGAATAAGCATTGCTGTCTTTGTTTGTGATTAGCTTATCTCAGGAAGACTCTTAATATCCATGGGGAAATAACACCATTAAATGAAGCTCACCCAGCAATCAGGAGACTTCGTTGCCAGGGCTCTGAAATACTTACACTTAAAGATTCCATTTCAGTGTCAACAAAACATAAGCATCTCACTTCCCCCTTCGTCCTTTTCTCTTGTTTTTCCCCTTACCCACCATCACTGCCCCCCACCCCCCGCCTAATTCTCAACAGTGTGTGAATTTTATATGGATCAACCTTAAAGCATCTGCTAGAAAATAACAGCCAACCTGTATATGAAATAGGAATAGATTCCATGTCAGAGCAAAATTAAGATCTTGATGCCTCCTCATTTCCATAATATTACCCTTGTGCTTGGTGAATAAATACCACAGGAATACCAAACAGTGGTGGGGCAAAAATGAATATTGAAATTTATAAAATGGCCAGTGTCCAAAATAGTAATATTCATGGGGAAGTGTTTTGACATCTGAGATAACCTCCATTTTCCTTCAGAGAGCTGAGCATGCCTGATTTGGTAACATGGATTTGAACAAACACGTTATTACAATGCATTTCAAACTGCTCACCTCTTTTTTTAACCCCTTCAATTTTGACAATCTCCCATCACCCCAGTTTTAGAATAAGAAGGGTATTAAAGCACAGAATTTTAAGTCAGGTGATTTGGGGCCAGAATCCTTGTTCTGTCACTCTCCAAATGTTTAGCTTTGGGTACCTGAATGCACTTCAGCTTCAACTGACATCTATAAAGTGGGGAAAGCAACAGACCCATTCTCACAGGGTAGTGGTGAGGACTCAATAATAACATATATTATAGATGACATAAAAAGTCATGGTAATTATCACAACTAACATTTATTGCATACTTTAAAATGTATCACTGTTTTAAGAGTCTTACCCATACTAGCTTATTAACTATGAGATAGGGTTATTGGGAAGATTAAATGAGCTATTTCATGTAAATGAAGTAATACACTTCTGCCTGGTACATGGTTAATGCACTATAAATAGTGATTACCGTGATAATAATGTAATCCTCAGAACCTTCTAAAAATGGAATTGAGATTAGGCCTTTTACACAGATGAGGAAACTGAGGCACAGAGATATTAAGGGACTTACCCAATAGTACAGATTAGGAAAGAGTGAAACAATTCAAACAGACAGTCTGGCCCTGAAGCCTCTAATTTTAACCATTGTACTATATGCAAAAGCTCTTTATAAAATATGACGCACATTAATATGTACATATGTGTGTGTGTGTGTGTGTGTGTGTGTCTAGACACACACACACACAAAGTTGATTTCTCATGTTAAAAAAGGAAATATTCTGGTTAAGTTTCTACCACCCAGGCCAACCCCATAAGTAACGAATGAAAGTTGTGACTGGTGCCTGGCCTGATTTATATTCTGAAATCATCATATTTTCTTCTCAGTCCCCTTCCTGCCCATATTTTCCTTTCTGGCTGATGGGGGGTGTTCAGCTGGGCTTTGTGCGAGTTACAAAGCAGCAACAATTACATGAGGGAGTCCAGGAGCATGTTAACCACAAAAAAAAACAGTTGTCATAAACACTGTGCATCTTAATGCGGTGCTTCCGTCTTTACGTAAGATTAATTAAAGAGCAGATGTTCTGTCGTGCCCCACGTTAGGTATGGTTATCTTTGAGATTCCAGCTCCTCCATTTGCTGGGTTTTAATTTGCATCATTATGCATTTTGAGCCTGGGGCATGAGTAGTCAAGTGGTAAACATTAGCTATACTGCACTGTATTTCCAAATGCAACCTCACTATTAGGCTGACTAATAGAATTCAATTCTATTTTCAGCCGAATCCTCTCAATTTCCATTTGCTTTTGACACGTTACATGGCAGGAGGAGAGAGCAACGGAAAATGAGGGAGAGAGAGGCAGCTTACAGCACTGTTTGTGCACAGGCCTCGAGTCGGCAAGACAGCCCCCTTCCGGTGGGTTTTGACCATGCAGCTGAAGAGATCCCATCCTTGCCTTCCTTTTACACACAGCTGTGACAGCCCTGAAGTTTCCCCTCCCATCCTCATCTCCGAGGTTGACACTCCAGATATGGCAAGATGTCCCTGCTGTTGTTAAGAACTGGAGACGCTAAAGTGAATTCTGATTTTCTAAGTGCAACTCCTGAACATTGATGTCAAAAAAGTTTTCAGGCCACGATCAAAGTCCGCTATGAATTAATTTGTCATTATAACACAGCCCCGCTTGCCAGGCATTTCAGGCCAGGGTCTGGGAAAGGCAGCAGATATCTGGGTTGACAATTTCATTTAAAGGACAGAAAGCTTTCTGCTTTCTTTTCATTGGTATCTTGATTTAATGAACACACACACAGACCACGGCCATATGCTCCAAATACCAGCTTGCTGTTCTTCAAGAAGCAGCTTGGGAAAATGCCAAGGCAAGAAGCTTGGAAGAAACTTGAAAAGGCTTCAAGACATATCCGTGTAGCCTGGGATAGCAAATGCACCAGTGATTAATTACGCTGGGGTTGGACATGAATAGGAATGCCAATAAGGTGTTCGTAGCACAGCAATAGTGGGCACGTTGGCCTGATAATAGAATCCTTCCTGTTTTGATTTCCCGAGTTTCCTTTCTGTTGGTAGCACATTCACAGGCAGGTCAGAGATGTAAGATGGTGATGTCATGCTGCTTCTCATTACAGAATCATTAGATCAGGTGTGACCACAGTCAAAGAGGGGGTGGCCCTAGGAAATGGGAACTCCAGAATTTGTGCCAGAGAATTCTTGCCTGGAGAGAAATCAGTGACTGCCTCTTCCTGCAGAAACCCTCCACGACATCCCCCAGAGATGCTCAAAAACAATGTAGGGGGTGGCTTGACTCTGCTGGCAACACAAGCCATAGATTCTCCCCTAAATGACTTTGAAAATGATTCGCCTCCTTCAGAATCCACAGTAGGAATTTGCTGAAGTTGGAGAGCAAGGAAGTTCATCTTCTTTCTCTTCCTCTGTTAGCAGATGAAGGAAGAAGAGGAGAGGAAGAAGAAGAAAAGCTACCTTTTATCCAGAGCAGAAAGCTTAACTGAGCCTAATAAGAGGGAAGAACTTGTCTTGGTGGTAGAGTTTCAAGGATTAGGCTCACTGGAAAAGGACCATTTTGACTCCAGTCTTGGGGCCTGTGTCATCTACTTTAAGGACAACTTGTAGGTTTCTTCCATTCTGTATTTCCTGATCTAATAATCCGGCCACGTACATGTTGAATGGCTTCCCATCACCTACAAGACATAGTCTAGAATCCTTTATCTTCCATACATGGTCCTTTATGACCTGACCCTGCCTTACAGATCCAGTCGTGGCTCCTGTTTTTCCCCCCTTCACCCCCCATTCCTCTTATCACACTATTTGTAACAGGCTTAAGGGTGCTGACCCTTTTAACCTCTAGGCTTCTGCACATTTGCCACCTCTACCTAAAATTCTCTTCTCCACACTGTCTTTCTAGGAAAAATTCTGCCTACATTCCTATCTCTTGGGATATTGTCCCAAATTTCTCACTAATACTTCTATATCTCTCCTTGAAAA
Organism: Delphinus delphis; assembly: GCF_949987515.2. Lineage (NCBI taxonomy): Eukaryota > Metazoa > Chordata > Mammalia > Artiodactyla > Delphinidae > Delphinus > Delphinus delphis. The sequence goes on from NC_082688.1 coordinate 26,721,219, forward strand.
TCCCACCAACACCTCAAACCAAACACATCTAGGGCTTAACTCATCTTTCCTTTAGACATCCTCCACTTTGTAATCCCTGATGCCAATTAATGGTACCTACAGACCATAAGGACACTAACACTCAAAACACTGATTTTGTTTCCCTTCTAACTCCTTGATAGCCAGTCATTAAATCATTCCTGATGAGTTTACCTCCAGAATCACTCTTCTATCCAAAATCTTTACACCCTACCTAAATTGTCTCCCAGGATTTTCCTTTCTATTGTCACTTCCCTACCCAAATACTGGTTTTATCTCACATGGCCTATTGTGATAATCACCTAATCGATCTCATTTCTTTCCAGTCTTTCTCTCTTTCTATCCATTTTACCTTGAGCCACAGGATTAAATTGTGATGCTTGAAGTATTCATTCAGTCGTTCATTCAATATGTATAAGCATATGTGCCAGGTACCAGGAAGTACACCCCGTAAGAACAGAATTCCCATATCCATTTAAAGTGTCAGTCAGTGATTGGTACTCAGTCACTTTTAAGTAAGTGGGTATTAGGTAAATGATTAAATGAATAGGGCTTAAAGTTTAGTTGGAGAGAAGAGTTATCAGAAGCTAAAAATAATAAAATGCTTCTATGGAATACTTCAGGACAATCTGTAATTGATTGCCAGATGACAGATATTAGCATTCTAACTAATGTCATCAGAGAAACCCTTAGAGAAGGTAAGGGAGAAGAAAGAGAACCAAGATTTATTGAGTAACTATTATGCATCTAGCCCGATGCTATGCGAATTGTATACATTATTTTATTTATTCCTTACAACAACCCTATTAGCAAGCCCATTTTACAGATGAATCAGAAGAGGCTCATGGAGGTTAAATAGCTTGCCCAGTCATCTAGCTAGAAAGGATTAGAATTGAGGTTTGAATCAAGAAGTGTGTTGTCCCAATGTCTCCCTTTTCCCACTGAACTAAGATGGAAAAGAAGAGGTGGCTGTAAAAACATTTCAAAGAGGACTAGATAGGTCTTTGGTTACTGATTTGACACGGTAGACCTCAGTAAAGAAGGGGTCAAAATTTACCCTCAAATTTTGAAATAGAATGTTTGGGAGGAATACTAGAAGCGTGAATTGGGTATGTTTTTAATCAGAAAGCAATTTATTTATAGACCTACTAAGTTAGTTTAGTGAGAAACTCTTATCTCTAACTCTGGGTTCCTTATATAGCTGACCCTTGAACCATGCAGGGATTAGGGACACAGACTCTCCACGCAAAAATCCATAAATAACTTTACAGTCGGTCCTCAGTATCTGCGGTTCCACATCCACAGATTCAACCAACCGCAGACAGTGTGCTACTGTGATATATATTCAGTGAAAAAAATACGCATATAAGTGGAACCCCGGTTGTTCAAGTGTCGACTATATATCACTCCTTGGTTTCTGCAGGGGATTGGCTGCAGGACCCCCATAGATACCAAAGAGGATGCTCAGGTCCCTTATATAAAATGGCACAGTATTTGCATATAACCTACGCACAAACTCCTGCCTACTTTAACTAATCTCTAGATTACTTATAACACCTAATACAATGTAAATGCTATGTAAGTAGTTGCTGGCTTGCAGCAAATTCAAGTTTTGCTTTTTAGGACTTGCTGGAATTTTTTTTCTATCCACAGTTGGTTGAATCCACGATGTGGAACCCTCTGACACGAGAGCTGACTGTATCTGGTTAGGGTCTTCGTGGGTTCCACAGTGCCTGCAGGATATCAGATAAACACTGAAAAATGAAAAGTAGTCATGAACTTACTTTCTAAGGGTTGGGGGGGGGGATGCCTGGTCAGACTGTGGTGTGATACGATCAGTTTGGTTAGTAAGAACAAGCTTACGGAGGGTAAGGGTGGTATAATAAGATCAATAAGAGCTGCGCAGAACTTAGGACAATGTTCCATCCAGGGTTGGTTCCATCAGGAACCTCAAATCTGTTCAACTAGAGTCTGCTCACTACCTGAGGTAGCAAGCTCTTCCTATATTTTCTGACAACCTTTGTATCTCCCTTCGGTCTTTTCTTTTCCAGGCTAGAATCCACACAGTAAATATACTGTATATTTTTTATCTGGCCTATTATATCCACTTTGTAAATAAAGACACTGAGTGTTAATCAAGGTCAGCAATGAGCCCAAGCTCATAAGGCTCACAAGTAGAGAAGCAAGAATTTGAACTCAGTCCTGTGTGTTACCCAAACTCCTATTCTTTCTATCACAAATTGCTGCTTTCACTTTCCCATTGGACATTTATTTACAGATAATCTCTTTCCCCTTCTAAATTTTTAAGTGATGCAAAGAAGAACACTAAAGTAAATTGGTTAGTGAAAAATAAATATATTTTAATAAAAGGATGACAAGAACAGCATATTTTTTAAAAAATTTATTGAAGTATAGTTGACATACAATATTGTATTAGTTTCAGGTGTACGACATAGTGATTCGACATTTATATACACCACAAACTGATCGGCACAATCAGTCTAATAACCATCTGTTACCGTACGAAGTTATTGCACTGTTATTGACGATATTCCCTATGCTTTATATTACATCCTCATGACTTATTTATTTATAACTGGAAGTTTGTACCTCTTGGTCCCTTTCACCTGTTTCAACCAACTTCCCACCTGCCTCCCCTCCGACAACCTCCGGCTTGTTCTCTGTATCTATGAGTCAAAACCAGAATATTTTCAAGGAAGGAAGATAATTATGCCTGACAACAACTGCAAGAGAAGTTTTACCTTATGTTCAAGTATTTCATTTAGCTGTGAGCTTCCTGGCACTCAAGGCAAAAAGAGAAGTAAAACTACAGTTTCAAAGCTCTTGCCATAGGATAAAAGGAAACTAACCAGTTCCTGAGAAGAGAGAAATGTTTTCCTGGCACTGCATTCTAAAAAGAATTCTCAAAAGCATTTATCACATAGCTGTAAGAAGAAATCATCACTTAGATGTTGAGTAAAACAACAGATGATGCCTTCAAAGTGGCTTTACAGAAGATAAAACAACAGTCTTCCCACAGCTATTTCTTGTAGAGATTCTTTATTAAAGCAAAGGGGAAAATACTAAATTGCTACTCAGTGAAGGCAATTCTAAAATCAGCAAAGCCAGTGTAATTTGCAAGCATTCACATAAGAACAGAGCCCAGAAAAAGTGAGGAATGGGCTTCTTTACTGGCCCAGACAGTTAGAACTTTGGAGAGGCTGACCCTGCTCTGGCCAGAGATTATATAAAAGAAATGTCCTCACATACATGCTTTGAGAATCTCATTTTCAGCTGGGTTGTATGTTTCCATTACCTGGCCTTTTAGTTTGGATGTCCACATGGTTCCTTCCAGCAACTTCTCTTTATCATATTTTCCAAGCTCACAATTTCAACTCTTGGCACTGCATTTCTCAGAATGGATCTCCTCCCCAAAGACCCTTCCACTTGATGAGCCCAGGATCTTCCTTCTTCAGGTTCTGCTTTAGCCAGGGACACAGGCAGCCCAGTAGGCACCTGGTCAGCAAATCCCTTCGAGAATTTCTCAAAAAGCAATCACTTCAACTGTGCTCTGGGAGAGAACTCCAGCAATCAATTCCAGACTGAGCTTTCTGGCAGCACTGAAGGTGCAGTTCCTCTGTGTGGCTGAACGAAGCAAATTCCATCGGCTTTTGATATGAGACATTCCACTGGCACAATTGACATTCTGTTAGGGTAATTGTGGAATCTGACATACTTTTCCAGTTGAAGGGGCAAGGCAGGGTATGAAAGTGCTTGCAGATACAATCAAAATTTTCTTTAAAAGAAGATTTAAATCTGCTTAAGAGCTCAGCTAAATCTCTGGTTGACTTCAGAACATGGGAGGGATTTTTCCCCTCAGTTGCCTTTGTTTTTGTTTTAGTTGAAAAACACTAACAAAATTCTAAATAAAATTAAGAATTTATGTACAGTCCACCATCCATTCATCCCTATCAAACTGACTTCCTTTTACCAGGTTCTTTTCTAGCCTTTGCTCATATAAAGACATAATTTTTAAAATTACAATTACTGCATAGGCATACTCTTGCATTCTGGGTTTTTCCCCCATTCAGCTTTATAAACAATTTTCCTACTACACAGTTACCACATGGTTTTCATAATTATCATTTATGATGAAGCCACACCTCCATTAAGCAACTGCATTATGACTTAATTAACCATTTCACTACACAGACATTTAAGTTGTTTGAATTATTTGGGTTATTTCCACATGACAAGTTCAAAGGAGTTAAATTTTTAAACCAAACCATGTAAGTATGGTTCTTTACATCTTGTCAAACTGATTTTCGCAATGATAGTTCCCATTTACACGTTCATTGGTAACATATGAAAATATCATCATCACCACAGCCATGCCAACACCAGGGATTTGCATTTTTTAAACATTAATGTAAAAGGTAGAGAGTGGCACATGTGCATGTATTTAGTGTAATGTTACACTAGAAATGTGTAACAATTGTTATAATAATAAGTGTAACAGATAGTGACGGTGCCAGTCAAATAGCCCTTCCCTCTCTTCCTTGTAAAAAGCCCAGATTTTGTCCTCATTTCCATCTTTCCTCCATGTCACTCAGAAATAAACACTTATTAGTCAAAGACAATCTTGAAAACCCCATTTCATTGCCAATGAGACTCAGGAAGGGGCCCCCAGAGCTTCTAGGAAGAGTTTCTTTGCTCCTAAAAAAGGCAGATGAAACAACTGAACACGACTGGATACTCTATAACAAAACGATAGCATAGCCACAATCGTTATATCATGTAACTTTGAATATACTTCTCTGACTATGTATCCTTAGTGGCATATGCTCTAAAAACAAAAAGAACTACAAAGAAATCTTAAAATTTACTCAGTAGGTTTTTTTTTATCATAGTGATGTCAGTGTTATAATTCTGTTATTTTATTTGTATTGTAATATATATAATAATTATATATAATCTATTATGTTTATATATTATATATAAACTGTTATATTATACAGATAGATATAGATATATAATCTGTTATTAGAAATAAAGATATGCACTTTAAGGGGAAAAAAGGCAAACATAAAGTAAAATAAGACAGTGTAATGTTAAATCTGAATTGCAGATATCAATATAAACTTTTGATTATATAGATTATATATGTATGTGTGTGAATTATACATATATATATATATATATATATATATATATATGTTTCTCCTAGCTCTTTCCACTACAAGAAGACAGAGGAATAATAAACCACCATCAATAAATACCCCGACAACATATCTTGGTTTCTAAATGCCAGTCCCCACCTAAGGTAACAACAGCTTATAGAAATGGCTCATCTATGTCTGGGACAGAAAAGTACAAGGTTAATATTAGATACCTTGTTGTGCCAGAAAGCAAAGGAACATTTGAAGACTAAAGGGATAATGTCAAAAGCACAGAGGAGCCAACTTGAAGGGGTTCCAACTGGCAAAATTTGGGACAATTTAAGCATCAGAGATAGTAATCACTGTAATTGATTATAACATTACAAATAAATGTATGACTCCATAGCAAATTTAAGTAAAAGAAGGGGTGCTTTTCTCTACAGAAAAAATACAAACTGATAAATGTGAAAGGAATGATAGAATATTGCTATTTTATAACCTGCGATGCAGTAAGCAATTCAATGGATCCTGAAATCATTAGCTGAGAAAGGCCAAGATGGCAAAGTATCACCCCTGACCCCAGATTAACTGCTGAACTCTGCAGGGAATATATACCTTGGTTATGGAGAGATATGACTGTCACCACTTTAACCAGGTAATCAAACTTAATATCACCAATAGTAGGACATCCTGACATTGTGCCTGATATGCTGCAATGTGTTGTACATGGCATCACCCATGAAGTTGTTTTGCCTAAAGTAACCTAAATCTACTCAAGGCTCTAGACCTGATGTCTGTGTGTACAGTTAACTGAGAAAAATTTAAATGATACCATTAGGAAACAATCACAAAAATCTAGAATGTGGTACTTATTACAAGACCTGAACTTTTCAAACCATCAGTGTCACAAAAAATTAAAAGGTATGCGGACTGTCGTAGATTAAGAAAGACTAAAGACTCATAAACAAATGCAATGGGCACATAATCATCGGTCCTAGATTGGGGGTGAGGGGGTGGAAACAGATATAAAGGATATTTGGGAGCCAATGGAGAATTTGAATATGCATTCGATTTGAAATAATATTATGGAATTTTTGTAAACCTTAAGTCTGACGATTATACTATTCTTAAACAGGATATTATCCTTATTCTTAGGAGATGCATGCTGAAGAATTTAGAATGAAGTGTTATGATATCTGCAACTTAATTTCAAAAGGTTTGGCCAGAAGGACTGTTCTTTCAATTTTCCTATATGCTTGAAAATTTTCAAAAGAAAAACTATATGAAAGAAAAGAGAGAGGAATGAGAACAAACAGTCCTACTTCTTCCACTACATGTTATCCCTTAGTTGCCATAATCAGGAGGATATACTGATAAATTGAGAAGAGAACAGCTAAAAACAAACGAACAAAACAAAACGAAAAAATGAGTCCTGGACTTCTTGAGCCACTGAATTGACCAATTTTAGAACCATCTTACTTAATGGTTTCCTAGTATATCAATTAGTTTATTTTTTTAAGCAGTTGAGGTTTAGTAACTTGTAGACAAAAGTAATCTAACTCATAGCATAAGTAGCAGACCACATAAACTTACCATGTGGCAGCCACCGTAATAAATACAGTTATTTATAGTATATATTTTCAGCATTTTACATCCATATGAAGTAGTACCATTACTGTCCACATTTTCTTCAGATTTGGAGGCCAAAGTGTAGACAGGTAAGTCTTACTGAAGGTCACACAGCCATTAAGTAATCCAGCTAGAACTCAAGCCTAAGCATCTAGCAATACCTTGACACTGAGTCCCAGTTGCAATTGCCTGCTTGCCAAGTCCATTTTGGTCTAGAATGTACTTCTCGAATTTAAATTAACATGGCTTATACAACATTCTTGATTCCCTCCACAAAACATGCCTCTCTACCCAATTCCCCAAGACTAAATCCTAGAGATATCCCTTTACTTGCCTCCCCACACCACATCCAGTCTATAAGCAAATCTCTTCTCCTTTACCTCAAAAATATACCCAAAATCTGTTTGCTTTTTTTTTTTTTTTGATCTGAAGCTTCAATCTGCTACAATCGGGACTGAAGTTTCCACTGTCTCTCTCTTTTTTTTTTCAATAAATTTATTTCTTTCTTTCTTTATTTTTGGCTGTGTTGGGTCTTCGTTTCTGTGCGAGGGCTTTCTCTAGTTGCGGCGAGCGGGGGCCACTCTTCATCACGGTGTGCGGGCCGCTCACTATCGCGGCCTCTCTTGTTGCAGAGCACAGGCTCCACACGTACAGGCTCAGTAGTGTGGCTCACGGGCCCAGTTGTTCCGCAGCATGTGGGATCTTCCCAGACCAGGGCTCGAACCTGTGTCCCCTGCATTGGCAGGCAGATTCTTAACCACTGCACCACCAGGGAAGCCCCCTCCACTGTCTCTTATACAACTGTAGTAACCTCCTAACTGGACCTCCATACATTCATTTTGCCCCCTGCATCTTCTCTCTACACAATAGCGTGGGTGACCTTCCCTGCCATGAATGATTGGATCATATCACTGTCATGGTTAACGACCTCAAGGACTTTCCATTAAACTTTAAATCCAAATGTATTACAAAGGTCAGTGAGGCACTACAGAATACCTTCCTGTCTTTCTCTCCAACCTCATCTGGAATTCCTCTCCCCCAGGTTCACTACACTATAGCACACACACCTTCTCTCTGTTCCTCAAATACAACAAGCACAGCCTTGGCACTGGTTGGTCTTCTCTCTACCTGAAATACTCTGTCCCCAGATATTTGCATTGCTGGATCATTCAGATCATTCAAGTCTTAGTTCAAGTGTCTCTTCAGGGAGGTCACTGAAACTCTATACAACACACTCTACAGAAAGTGCTCACAATCACTCTCAATTGCCTATGTAAAAGTTAATAATCTTTCATATGATCTTGTTCATTCGTTTACTTAGTTTTGTTTTGTTTTTTTAACTTTCCTTTCCCTCTTCCCAACTAGGATGTACGTTAAATAAGAGCAGGAATATTACTTGTCTTGTTTAGCACTTTATCCCTTGTTCCTAGAATAGTGCCTGGCACATAGTAAGATATTCAATAAATACTTGTTAATGAATGAATAAATACAATATTCAATGGCTCTTAACAATCACATTTTGCCATTTCTCCATAAAATACTGACCCAGGTTGCTTTTCCTTGAAAGCATACCCCCTAGTTTCTCAAAGTTTCCCTTATAATGCTGCAGCCAGACAGCAACAAAAAAACAGTAATCTTTCTCACAAGTTTTTTTGCCATATACTTTGTTTTATTTTCTTTTTTTCTCCTATTATTTGGAAGATGAACATTGAATTTTAAGCTATACCAGTGGTTATTTTTAACTTTCATAAAAATATGTTTTACTGCTATTGCTCTAATTTTAAGTATTAAGAATAAAATACATTTTGCACTGCATCAAAAAGAATAAAATATCTAGGAATAAACCTACCTAAGGAGGCAAAAGACCTGTACTCCAAAAACTATAAGACGCTGATGAAAGAAATTGAATATGACACAAACAGATGGAAAGATATACTGCATTCTTGGATTGGAAGACTCAATATCATCAAAATTACCATACTACTCAAGGCAATCTACAGATTCAATGCAATCCCTATCAAATTACCAATGACAGGACTTCCTTGGTGGCGCAGTGGTTAAGAGTCCACCTGCCGATGCAGGGGACACGGGTTCGTGCCCCGGCCCGGGAAGATCCCACATGCCGTGGAGTGGCTCGGCCCGTGAGCCATGGCCGCTGAGCCTGCGCATCCAGAGCCTGTACTCCGCAACGGGAGAGGCCACAACAGTGAGAGGCCCACGTACCGCAAAAAAAAAAAAAAAAAAAAAAAATACCAATGACATTTTTCACAGAACTAGAACAAAAAAATTGTATGGAAAATACAGAAGACCCTGAATAGCCAAAGCAATCTTGTGAAAGAAGAACGAAGCTGGAGGAATCACGCTCCTTGACTTCAGACTATAATACAAAGCTACAGTAATAAAAACAGTATGGTACTGGCACAAAAACAGACATATAGATCAATGGAACAGGACAGAAAGCCAAGAAATAAATCCATGCACTTATGTCAATCTATGACAAAGGAGGCAAGAAGATACAATGGAGAAAAGACAGTCTCTTCAATAATGGTGCTGGGAAAACTGGACAGCTACATGTAAAAGAATGAAATTAGAATATTCTCTAACGCCAGATATGAAAATAAACTCAAAATGGATTAAAGACCTAAATGTAAGACCGGACACTGTAAGACCGAAAACATAGGCAGAACACTTTTTGACCTAAATCACAGCAATATTTTTTTGAATCCATCTCCTAAGTAATGGAAATAAAAACAAAAATAAACAAATGGGACCTAATTAAACTTAAAAGCTTTTACACAGCAAAGGAAACCATAAAAAAAGACAACCTATGGACTGGGAGAAAATATTTTTAAACAATGCTACTGACAAGGAATTAAACTCCAAAATACATAAACAGTTCATACAGTTCAATATCAAAACAAAACAAAACAAAAGGGAACAAAAAACCTGATAAAAAGATGGGTAGAAGACTTAAATAGACATTTCTCCAAAGAATACATACAGATGGCCAACAGGCACATGAAAAGATGCTCAACATCACTAATTATTAGAGAAATGCAAATCAAAACTATAATGAGGTATTATATCAGTCAGAATGGCCATCATTAAAAAGTCTACAAATACTAAATGCTGGAGAGAGTGTGAGAAAAGGGGACCCTCCTACACTGTTGGTGGGAAGGTAAATTGGTGCAGCCACTATGGGGAACAGTATGGAGGTTCCTTAAAAAACTAAAGATAGAGTTACCATCTGATCCTGCAATCCCACTCCTGGGTATATACCCAGAGAAAACTTTAATTTGAAAAGATACATGCACCCCAATGTTCACTGCAGCTCTATTTACAATAGCCAAGACATGGAAGGAACCTAAATTTCCATTGACAGATGAATGGATAAAGATGTGGTGTGTATATATATATATATATATATATATATATACAATGAAATATTACTCAACCATAAAAAAGAATGAGATAATGCCATCTGTAGCAACATGGATGGACTCAGAGATTATCATATTAAGTGAAGTAAATCAGACAGAGAAAGACAAATATCATATGATATCACTTGTTTGTGGGAAAAAAAGATAAAAGATAAAAAAAGATACAAATGAACTTATTTACAAAACAGAAATAAACTCACAGACATAGAAACCAAAGGGGACAGCGGCGGGTGGGTGGGGGAGATAAATTAGGAGTTTGGGATTAACATATATACACTACTATACATAAAATAGATAAACAATAAGGACCTACTGTATAGCAGAGCAAACTATACTCAATATCTTGTAATAACCTATAATGGAAAAGAATCTGAAAGAGAATAGATATATATTCATGTATAACTGGATCACTTTGCTGTACACTTGAAAGTAACACAACATTGTAAATTAACTATACCTTAATAAAAAAGGAATAAAATACATATTACGCACATATACACAGGCATACGTACTCTGTAAATGATGAAGAAATCAGCATGATATTTTCTTACTTATCAAATCCTATTTTTAGGTAGTATACAGAAGTTTTCTCTTAGACTACTATTGTTATCTTACTATCATGATGTTATTATTTTTACTCTGTGTATTTACCCTTTCCAAGAATCATTTAAGATATTTACCTTAGAGTTTTCCTTTCCACCATATGTCTAGCTGTGATTTAATATAATTTTATGTTTAAATTATTTTCATTTAAGCTACCAGTTCATTCATTCATTCTGTGACTTCTCTTTTAATAACTTCTTTATTTTGATTCACCTCAGAGATATCAGGGATAGGTCTCCAAGTAATTTTTCAAGAAAGATAAATGGAAGAAATATATCTCATGTCCTTGCCTATTTGATAATGTCTTTCTACAGCTTTCACATCAGTGTCATAAACTGGCTAGGCCACAAACTTTTCTTCCATAGTTATATAGATGTTCCTCTACTGTTATAAGACATAAAGTGTTAAGACAACCTGGAATTTATTCCTTTTTGGATGACCTTTTATTTTGCATAAATATTTGTGGCATTTTTTTCTTTACTTGAAATTTTAAAACATTTCAAGAATGTGCCTACAGATTAGTTGCTTTTCATTAACTGCCTGATAACCATTCATTTGCTTTGATCTAGGGCAGACATCAGCAAATGTTTTCTGTAAGAGGCAAGACAGTAAATATTTTAGGCTTTGAGGGTCACATGGTCTGTCACAATGATTCAATTCTGCCATGTAGGGCCCTTCTTGACAGCTGCTTTCTGGCTGGGATTGCTAAAGGAATGAACAAAATGGGGCGGAGTCTATGGTGATGAGGCTTGGAGAGGAAGTATTTGTTATTTTAACCTGCAGATGACACTAAAATCTAGCAACTGATAGCTAAGCAGGAAACTGAAGTCACTGAGTGAGGAAAGGGTATCCAAATGTGTTTGAAGAATCAAAGGGCTACAACACATTCCAGAGAGTTCAGAAAACCATGGATTTGAGGACAGAAAGCAGTGAGTAAGACAAATGCACCGTCAAGTGGTTCTGGAGGGGCATCTGAGACAAGGGTGCTTGGGTGAGGCTGGCTTTGATTCATTGCCCCACGGGGACTGAAAAAAAACTATGTTTCCATCTTAAAGGATAGGATAGGACGGGTATACATCAATGGCCCCTGCTCAAAGACCTTCCATGACTCCCCATAATTTATGCAATAAAGTTCAAATGACACAGCAGGAAATCAAAGCCTTAACCTATCCAATCGCAGCTATCTTTATCCTAATTCAACATCTGCCTTTTTCACCCCTCCATGCACCATATATTCCATTAAATAGCCCATTTTCTTAATGAGTCACACTCGTTTACAACTCCATGCCTTTTTATTCTTTAAGTGTTCTTTCTTGTCCTCTCTGCCTTGTAAAATAAATATATCTTTCAATGTTCAGCTTTAATGTTCTCTTGTGTATGAATATTTCCCCACTATTCTCAACTGTGTTAAAATATATTCACTCCCAATATCTCCCTGGAATTCCATCACCTGGCTTTCATCGGAATCCACTTACTTATGACGGTCTTCTAACTAATGGTTTGTCCCTAAGCCATTCCATTTCTTTGCTTGAAACTTAAAATATAAGTATTTTCACAAACTCAACCCTTTTCAAAGTTGCATAATTGACCATCTAAATATAGAAAAAGACATGTGGCTAAATAATATAGCAGAGTATTATTTATAATAGCAAAAGAGAAGTGCCAGCAACTGGTTAGCCTTGTTTTAAACATCTTTATTGGAGTATAATTGCTTTACAGTGTTGTGTTAGTTTCTGCTGTATAACAAAGTGAATCAGCTATATGCATACGTATATAACCATATCCCCTCTCTCTTGTGTCTCCCTCCCACCCTCCTTATCCCACCCCTCTAGGTGGTTGCAAAGCACCAAGCTGATCTCTCCGTGCTATGCAGCTTCTTCCAACTAGCTATCTATTTTACATTTGGTAGTGAATATATGTCCATGTCACTCTCTCACTTTGTCCCACCTTACATTCCCCCTCCCCGTGTCCTTAAGTCCATTCTCTACATCTGTGTCTTTATTACTGTCCTGCCCTTAGGTTCATCAGAACCTTTTTTTTTTTTGATTCCATATGTATGTGTTAGCATACAGTATTTCTTTTTCTCCTTCTGCCTTACTTCACTCTGTATGACAGACTCTAGGTCCATCCAACTCACCACAAATAACTCAATTTCGTTTCTTTTTGTGGCTGAGTAATATTCCATTGTATATATGTGCCACATCTTCTTTATCCATTCATCTGTAGATGGACACTTAGGTTGCTTCCATGTCCTGGCTATTGTAAACAGTGCTGCAATGAACACTATGGTATATGACTCTTTTTGAATTACGGATTTCTCAGCATATATGCTCAGGAGTGGGAGTGCAGGATCAGATGGTAACTGTATTTTTCATTTTATAAGGAAACTCCATACTGTTCTGCATAGTGGCTGTATCAATTTACATTCGAACCAACGGTACAAGAAGGTTTCCTTTTCTCCACACACTCTCGAGCATTTATTGTTTGTAGATTGTTTTGATGATGGCCATTCTGACCGGTGTGAGGTGATAAACTCATTGTAGTTTTCATTTGCATTTCTCTAATGATTAGTGATGTTTAGCATCTTTTCATGTGTTTGTTGGCAATCTGTGTATCTTCTTTGGAGAAATGTCTATTTAGGTCTTCTGCCCATTATAGATTGGGTTGTTTGCTTTTCTGATATTGAGCTGCATGAGCTACTTGTACATTTTGGAGATTACTCCTTTGTCAGTTGCTTTGTTTGCAAATATTTTCTCTGAGGGTGGTCTTTTCGTCTTTTCTACGGTTTCCTTTGCTGTGCATAAGCTTTGAAGTTTCATTAGGTCCGATTTCTTTATTTTTGTTTTTATTTCCATTTCACTAGGAGGTGGGTCAAAAAGGATCTTGCTGTGATTTATGTCATAGAGTGTTTTCCTGTTTTCCTCTAAGAGTTTTATAGTATCTTCCTTACATTTAGGTCTTTAATCCATTTTATTTTTGTGTATGGGGCTAGGAAGTGTTCTAATTTCATTCTTTTACATATAGCTCTCCAGTTGTCCCGGCACCACTTATTGAAGAGGCTATCTTTTCTCCATTGTATTTTCTGGCCTCCTTTATCAAAGATAAGGTGACCATACGTGTATGGGTTTATCTCTGGGCTTTCTATACGTTCAATTGATCTATATGTCTGTTTTTGTGCCAGTACCATACTGTCTTGATTACTGTAGCTTTGTAGTAGAGTCTGAAGTCAGGGAGCCTGATTCCTCCAGCTCCATTTGCTTTGGCTATTCGGGGTCTTTTGTGTTTCCATACAAATTGTGAAATTTTTTGCTCTAGTTCTGTGAAAAATGCAATTGGCAGTTTGATAGGGATTTCATTGAATCTGTAGATTGCTTTGGGTAGTATAGTAATTTTCACAATGTTGATTCTTCCAATCCAAGAACATAATGTATCTCTCCATCTGTTTGTATCACCTTTAATTTCTTTCATCAGTGTCTTATAATTTTCTGCATACAGGTATTTTGTCTCCTTAGGTAGGTTTATTCCCAGGAATTTTTTTCTTTATGTTGCAGTGGTAAATGGGAGTGTTTCCACAATTTCTCTTTAAGATTTTTCATCATTACTGTATAGGGATGCCAGAGATTTCTGTGCATTAATTTTGTATCCTGCTACTTAACCAAATTCATTGATTAGCTCTAGTACTATTCTGGTAGCATCTTTAGGATTATCTATGTATATTGTCATGCCATCTGCAAACAGTGACAATTTTATTTCTTCTTTTATGATTTGGTTTCCTTTTATTTCTTTTTCTTCTCTGATTGCTGTGGCTAAAACTTTTAAAACTATGTTGAATAAGAGTGGTGAGAATGGGCAACCCTGTCTTGTTCCTGACCTTAGAGGAAATGCTTTCACCCTCTCACCATTGAGAACGATGTTGCCTGTGGGTTTGTCATATATGGCCTTTATTATGTGGAGGTAAGTTCCCTCTATGCCTACTTTCTGTAGAGTTTTTATCATAAATGGGTGGTGAATTTGTCAAAAGCTTTTTCTGCATCTATTGAGATGATCATATGCTTTTACTCCTTCAATTTGTTAATATGGTATATCACACTGATTGATTTGCATATATTGAAGAATCCTTGCATTCCTGGGATAAACGCCACCTGATCATGGTGTATGATCCTTTTAATGTGTTGTTGGATTCTGTTTGCTAGTATTTTGTGGAGGATTTTTGCATCTATGTTCATCAGTGATATTGGCCTGTAGTTTTCTTTTTGTGACATTTTGTCTGGTTTTGGTATCAGGGTTTGGGGGCCTTGTAGAATGAGTTTGGGTGTGTTCCTCTCTCTGCTATATTTTGGAAGAGTTTGAGAAGCATAGGTGTTAGCTCTTCTCTAAATATTTGATAGAATTCGCCTGTGAAGCCATCTGGTCCTGGGCTTTTGTTTGTTGGAAGATTTTTAATCACAATTTCAATTTCAGTGCTTGTGACTGGGCTGTTCATATCTTCTATTTCTTCCTGGTTCAGTCTTGGAGGGTTGTACTTTTCTAAGTATTTGTCCATTTCTTCCAGGTTGTCCATTTTATTGGCATATGGTTACTTGTAGTAATCTCTCATGATCCTTTGTATTTCTGCAGTGTCAATTGTTTCTTCTCTTTTTCATTTGTAATTCAGTTGATTTGAGTCTTCTCCCTTTTTTTCTTGAATGAGTGTGGCTAATGGTTTATCAATTTTGTTTATCTTCTCAAAGAACCAGCTTTTAGTTTTATTGATCTTTGCTACTGTTTCCTTCATTACGTTTTCATCTATTTCTGATCTGATCTTTATGATTTATTTCCTTCAGCTAACTTCGGGGTTTTTTGTTCTTCTTTCTCTAATTGCTTTAGGTGTAAGGTTAGGTTGTTTATTTGAGATGTTTCTTGTTTCTTGAGGTAGGATTGTATTGCTATAAACTTCCCTCTTAGAAATGCTTTTGCTGCATCCCATAGGTTTTGGGTCATCGAGTTTTCATTGTCATTTATTTCTAGGTATTTTTTTATTTCCTCTTTGATTCCTTCAGTGTCCTCTTAGTTATTTAGTAGCGTATTGTTTAGCCCCCACGTGTCTGTGTTTTTTAAATTTTTTTTCCCTGTAACTGATATCAGTCTCATAGCATTGATGTCAGAAAAGATACTTGATATGAGTTCAATTACCTTAAGTTTACCAAGGCTAGATTTGTGACCCAAGATATGATCTATCCTGGAGAATGTTCCATGAGCACTTGAGAAGAAAGTGTATTCTGTTGTTTTTGGCTAGAATATCCTATAAATATCAATCAAGACCATCTTGTTTAATGTGTCATTTAAAGCTTGTGTTTCCTTATTTATTTTCATTTTGGATGATCTGTCAGTTGGTGAAAGTGGGGTGTTAAAGTCCCCTACTATTACTACGTTACTGTAGACTTCCCGTTTTTTGGCTGTTAGCATTTGCCTTATGTATTGAGGTGCTCCTATGCTGGGTGCATAAATACTTCCAATTGTCATATCTTCTCCTTGGATTGATACCTTGATCATTATGTAGTGCCCTTCTTTGTCTCTTACAATACTCTTTATTTTAAAGTCTATTTTGTGTGGTATGAGAATTGCTACTCCAGCTTTCTTCTGATTTCCATTTACATGGAATATCTTTTTCCATCCCCTCACTTTCAGTCTGTATGTGTCCCTAGATCTGAAGTGGGTCCCTTGTAGACAGTATATATACAGGTCTTGCTTTTGTATCCATTAAGCCAATCTATGTCTTTTGGTTGGAGCATTTAATCCGTTTACATTTAAGGTAATTACCAATATGTATGTTCCTATTATCATTTTCTTAATTGTCTTGGGTTTGTTATTGTAGGTCTTTTCCTTCTCTTGTGTTTCCTGGCTAGAGAAGTTCCTTTAGCATTTGTTGTAAAGCTGGTATGGTGGTGCTGAATTCTCTTAGCTTTTTCTTATCTGTAAAGTGTTTAATTTCTCCATCGAATCAGAATGTGATCCTTGCTGGCTAGAGTAATCTTGGTTGTAAGTTTTTCCCTTTCATTACTTTAAATATGTCCTGCCACTCCCTTCTGGCTTCCAGAGCTTCTGCTCAAAAATCAGCTGTTAACCTTATGGGGATTACATTGTATATTATTTGTTTCTTTTCTCTTTCTGCTTTTAATATTATTTCTTTGTATTATATTTCGATAGTTTGATTAATATGTGTCTTGGCATGTTTCTCTTTGGGTTTATCCTGTTTAGTACTCCCTGTGGTTCCTGGAATTGATTGACTATTTCCTTTCCCATATTAGGTAAGTTTTGGACTATAATCTCTTCAAATATTTTCTCAGACCCTTTCTTTTTCTCTTCTTTTCTCGGACCCCTATAATCCGAATGTTGGTGTGTTTAATGTTGTTCCAGAGGTCTCTGAGACTGTCCTCAATTCTTTTCATTCTTTTTTCTTTATTCTTCTCCCTGGCAGTTTTTCCCACCATTTTACCTTCCAGGTCCCTTATCTGTTCTTCTGCCTCAGTTATTCTGTTATTGATTCCTTCTAGAGTATTTTAAATTTCACTTATTGTGTTGTTCATCATTGTTTGTTTGCTCTTTAGTTCTTCTAGATCCTTGTTAAATATTTCTTGCATTTTCTCCATTATATTTCCAAGATTTTGGATCATATTTAGTATCATTATTCGGAATTCTTTTTCAGGTATGTTGCCTATTTCATCTTCATTTATTTGGTGTTGTAGTCTTTCCCCTTGCTCCTTTGTCTGTAACATATTTTTTGTTTTTTGATTTTTTTTTTGATGGGTAGTGCTGTATTCCTGTCTTACTGGTTGTTTGGCCTGAGAAGTCCAGTACTGGAGTTTGCAAGCAGTTGGATAGAGCTGGGTCTTGGTGCTGAGATGAGGGCCTACAGGAGGCCTCACTCCAACTGATATTCCTTGGGGTATGAGGTTCTCCCATAGTCCAGCAGTCTGGAATTGGAGATCCCACCACAGGAGCTCGGGCCCAACTTCCAGCCTGGGAACCAAGATCCCACAAGCTTTGTCACACACACACACAAAAAAAAAAAAAAAAAAAAAAAAAGAAAGAGAAAAAAAGGAGCAGTACAATAGCAAACAATAAAAAACAAAATAGAATTAGAAAGATAAAAATTATAATAGCAAAAATAAAACTATAACTAAAACAACTGCAACAAGGTAAAATAAAACCAGAACAGACAAAAGAAAAAAAAGGGGGGTGGAGGAGAAGCCAAAAGGAGAGAACAATACCAAATTATAAGGAATAAAATAAAATTAGAAAAATGAAATATTTATTAGGAAAAATAAAAATATAAAAGAATCAACAAGGTAAAACAGAAACCCAATCTAAAAGAGGAAAAGGGATTCTGGAGAAAATGGCGGAAGAGTAAGACATGGAGTTCACCTTTCTCCACACAGATACATCAGAAATACATCTACACGTGGAACTGCTCCTATATAACACCCACTGATCACTGGCAGAAGACCTCAGACCTCCCAAAAGGCAAGGAACGCCCCACGTACCTGGGTAGGGCAAAAGAAAAACAGAAAAAACAGACCAAAGAATAGGGACGGGACCTGCACCAGTAGGATGGAGCTGTGAAGGAGGAAAGGTTTCCACACACTAGGAAGCCCCTTTGCGGGTGGAGACTGCGGGTGGCGGAGGAGGAAAGCTTCCGAGCCGCGGAGGAGAGCGCAGCAACACGGGTACGGAGGGCAAAGTGGAGAGAGTCCCGCAGAGAGGATCAGTGCCGACCCGCACTCACCAGCCCGAGAGGCTTGTCTGCTCCCCCACCAGGGTGGGCGGGGCTGGGAGCTGAGGCTCGCTTCGTGCGGAGCACAGGGAGAGGACTGGGGTTGGCTGCCTCATCACAGCCTGCAGGGGGTTAGTGCACCACGGCTAGCCGGGAGGGAGTCCGGGAAAAAGTCTGGAGCTGCCAAAGAGGCAAGAGACTTTTTCTTCCCTCTTTGTTTCCTGGTGTGCGAGGAGAGGGGATTAAGAGCGCAGCTTAAAGGAGCTCCAGAAATGGGCGCGAGCCACGGCTATCAGAGCGGACCCCAGTGACGGGCATGAGACACGAAGGCTGCTGCTGCAGCCACCAAGAAGCCTGTGTGCAAGCACAGGTCACTATCCACACCTCCCCTCCCAGGAGCCTGTGCAGCCTGCCACTTCCAGAGTCCCGGGATCCAGGGACAACTTCCCCGGGAGAACACACGGCGCGCCTCTGACTGGTGCAACTTCACGCCAGCCTCTGCCACCGCAGGCTCGCCCCGCATCTGTACCCCTCCCTCCCACCGGCCTGAGAGCCAGAGCCCCCGAATCAGATGCTCCTTTAACGCCGTCCTATCTGAGCGAAGAACAGATGCCCTCAGGCGACCTACACACAGAGGCGGGTCCAAATCCAAAGCTGAACTCCGGGAGCTGTGGGAACAAAGAAGAGAAAGGGAAATTTCTCCAAGCAGCCTCAGGAGCAGTGGATTAAAGCTCCACAATCAACATGATATACCCTGCCTCTGTAAAATACCAGAATAGAAAACGAATCATCCCAAATTGAGGAGGTGGACTTTGGGAGCAAGATATATAATTTTTTCCCCTTTTCCTGTTTTTCTGAGTGTGTATGTGTATGCTTCTGTGTGAGATTTTGTCTGTATAGCTTTGCTTTCACCATTTGTCCTAGGGTTCTGACCGTCCGTTTTTCTTTCTTTTCTTTTTATTTTTACTTAAAAATTTTTTTTCTTAATAATTATTTTTTATTTTAATAACTTTTATTTTATCCTACTTTATTTTATCCTCTTTCTTTCTTTCTATTTTTTCTCCCTTTTATTTTGAGCCGTGTGGATGAAAGGCTCTTAGTGCTCCAGCCAGGAGTCAGTGCTGTGCCTCTGAGGTGGGAGAGCCAACTTCAGGACACTGGTCCACAAGAGACTTCCCAGCTCCACGTCATATCAAATGGCGAAAATCTCCCAGAGATCTCCATCTCAACACCACACCCAGCTTCATTCAACGACGAGCAAGCTACAGTGCTGGACACCCTATGCCAAACAACTAGCAAGACAGGAACACAGCCCCACCCATTAGCAGAGAGGCTGCCTAAAATCTTAATAAGGCCACAGGCACCCCAAAACACACCACCAGACGTGGATGTGCCCAACAGAAAGACAAGATCCAGCCTCATCCACCACAACACAGGCACTAGTCCCCTCCACCAGGAAACCTACACAACCCACTGAACCAACTTTAGCCACTGGGGACAGACACTAAAAAGAATGGGAACTATGAACCTGCAGCCTGCGAAAAGCAGACCCCAAACACAGTAAGATAAGCAAAATGAAAAGACAGAAAAACACACAGCAGATGAAGGAGCAAGGTAAAAACCCACCAGACCTAACAAATGAAGAGGAAATAGGCAGTCTACCTGAAAAAGAATTCAAAATAATGATAGTAAAGATGATCCAAAATCTTGGAAATAGAATAGAAAAAATGCAAGAAGCATTTAACAAGGACATAGAAGAACTAAAGAGGAAACAAACAATGATGCACAACACAATAAATGAAATTAAAAATACTCTAGAAGGGATCAATAGCAGAATAACTGAGGCAGAAGAACGGATAAGTGACCTGGAAGATAAAATACTGGAAATAACTACTGCAGAGCAGAATAAAGAAAAAAGAATGAAAAGAACTGAGGACAGTCTCAGAGACCTCTGGGACAATATTAAACGCACCAACATTCGAATTATAGGGTTCCCAGAAGTAGAAGAGAAAAAGAAAGGGACTGAGAGGGCTTCCCTGGTGGTGCGGTGGTTGAGGGTCCACCTGCCAGTGCAGGGGATACGGGCTCGTTCCCCGGTCCAGGAGGATCCAACATGCTGCAGAGCGGCTGGGCCCGTGAGCCATGGCCGCTGAGCCTGCGTGTTCGGAGCCTGTGCTCTGCAACAGGAGAGGCCACAACAGTGAGAGGCCCGCGTACCGCAAAAAAAAACAAACAAAAAGAAAACAAAAAAGAATGGGACTGAGAAAATATCTGAAAAGATTATAGTTGAAAACTTCCTTAATATGGGAAAGGAAATAGTTAATCAAGTCCAGGAAGCACAGAGAGTCCCATACAGGATAAATATAAGGAGAAACACGCCAAGACACATATTAAACAAACTATCAAAAATTAAACACAGGGGCTTCCCTGGTGGCGTAGTGGTTAAGAATCTGCCTGCTAATGCAGGGGACACGGGTTCGAGCCCTGGTCTGGGAGGATCCCACATGCCACAGAGCAACTAAACCCGTGAGCCACAACTACTGAGCCTGCATGTCTGGAGCCTGTGCTCCGCAACAAGAGAGGCCACAATAGTGAGAGGCACATGCCCCGTGATGAAGAGTGGCCCCTGCATGCCACAACTAGAGAAAGCCCTCACACAGAAATGAAGACCCAACACAGAAAAAAAAAAAAAATTTAAATTCAAAGAATACATATTAAAAGCAGCAAGGGAAAAACAACAAATAACACACAAGGGAATCCACATAAGATTAACAGCTGATATTTCAGCAGAAACTCTGCAAGCCAGAAGGGAGTGGCAGGACATATTTAAAGGGATGAAGGAGAAAAACCTACAACCAAGAGTACTCTACCCAGCAAGGATCTCATTCAGATTTGATGGAGAAATAAAAACCTTTACAGACAAGCAAAAGCTGAGGGAGTTCAGCATCCCAAAACCAGCTTTACAACAAATGCTAAAGGAATTTCTCTAGGCAAGAAACACAAGAGAAGGAAAAGATCTACAATAACAAACCCAAAACAATTAAGTACATGGGAATAGGAACATACATATCGATAATTACGTTAAATGTAAATGATTAAATGCTCCCACCAAAAGACACAGACAGGCTGAATGGATACAAAAACAAGACCCATATATATGCTGTCTACAAGAGACCAACTTCAGACCTAGGGACACATACAGACTGAAAGTGAGGGGATGGAAAAAGACATTCCATGCAAATGGAAATCAGAAGAAAGCTGGAGTAGCAATTCTCATATCAGACAAAATAGACTTTAAAACACAGCCTATGACAAGAGACAAAGAAGGACACTACAAAATGATCAATGGATCAATCCAAGAAGATATAACAATTGTAAATATTTATGCACCCAACATAGGAGCATCTCAATACACATGGCAAATACTAACAGCCAGAAACGTGGAAATCGACAGTAACACAATCATATCAGGGGACCCCACTTTCACCAATGGACAGATCATCCAAAAGGAAAATAAATAAGGAAACACAAGCTTTAAATGATACATTAAACAAGAGGGACTTAATTGATATTTATAGGACATTCCATCCAAAAAAAACAGAATACACATTTTTCTCAAGTGCTTATGGAACATTCTCCAGGATAGATCATATCTTGGGTCAGAAATCTAGCCTTGATAAATTTAAGAAAATTGAAATCGTAGCAAGTATCTTTTCTGACCACAACACTATGAGACTAGATATCAATTACAGGAAAAGATTGTAAAAAATACAAACACATGATGGAGGCTAAACAATACACTACTTAATACAAAGTGATCAGTGAAGAAATCAAAATATACCTAGAAACAAATGACGATGGAGACACGACGATCGAAAACCTATGGGATGCAGCAAAAGCAGTTCTAAGAGGGAAGTTTATAGCAATACAATCCTACCTTAAAAAACAGGAAACATTTCAAATAAACAACCTAACGTTGCACGTAAAGCAATTAGAGAAAGAAGAACAAAAAACCCCCAAATTTAGCAGTAGGAAAGAAATCATAAAGATCAGAGCAGAAATAAATGAAAAAGAAACGAAGGAAACGACAACAAAGATCAATAAAACTAAAAGCTGTTCTTTGAGAAGACAAACAAAATTGATAAACCATTAGCCAGACTCATCAAGAAAAAAAGGGAGAAGACTCAAATCAATAGAATTAGAAATGAAAAAGTAACAACTGACACTGCAGAAATACAAAAGATCATGAGAGATTACTACAAGCAGCTCTATGCCAATAAAATGGACAACCTGGAGGAAATGGTCAAATTCTTAGAATTGCACAACCTGCCGAGACTGAATCAGGAAGAAATAGAAAATATGAACAGCCCAGTCACAAGCACTGAAATTGAGACTGTGATTAAAAATTTTACAACAAACAAAGGCCCAGGAACAGATGGCTTCACAGGCGAGTTCTATCAAACACTTAGAGAAGAGCTAACACCTATCCTTCTCAAACTCTTCCAAAATATAGCAGAGGGAGGAACACTCCCAAACTATGAGGCCACCATCACCCTGATACCAAAACCAGACAAAGATGTCACAAAGAAAGAAAACTACAGGCCAATATCACTGATGAACATAGATGCAAAAATCCTCAACATAATACTAGCAAACAGAATCCAACGGCACATTAAAAGGATCATACACCATGATCAAGTGGGGTTTATTCCAGGAATGCAAGGATTCTTCAATTTATGCAAATCAAACAACGTGATACACCATATTAACAAACTGAAGGAGAAAAACCATATGATCATCTCAATAGATGCTGAGAAAGCTTTCGACAAAATTCAACACCCATTTATGATAAAAACCCTGCAGAAAGTAGGCATAGAGAGAAATTTCCTCAACATAATAAAGGCCATATATGGCAAACCCACAGCCAACATCGTCCTCAATGGTGAAAAACTGAAAGCATTTCCACTAAGATCAGGAACAACACAAGGTTTCCCACTCTCACCACTCTTATTCAACATAGTCTTGGAAGTTCTAGCCACAGCAATCAGCGAAGAAAAGGTACTAAAAGGAATCCAAATCAGAAAAGAAGAAGTAAAGCTGTCACTGTTTGCAGATGACATGATACTACACATAGAGAATCCTTAAGATGCTACCAGAAAACTACTAGAGCTAATCAATGAATTTGGTAAAGTAGCAGGATATAAAATTAATGTACAGAAATCTCTGGCATTCTTATACACTAATGATGAAAAATCTGAAGGAGAAATTAAGAAAACACTCCCATTTACCATTGCAACAAAAAGAATAAAACATCTAGGAATAAACCTACCTAAGAAGACAAAAGACCTTTAGGCAGAAAATTATAAGACACTGATGAAAGAAATTAAAGATGATACAAATAGATGGAGAGATATACCATGTTCTTGGATTGGAAGAACCAACATTGTGAAAATGACTCTACTACCCAAAGCAATCTACAGATTCAATGCAATCCCTATCAAACTACCACTGGCATTTTCCACAGAACTAGAACAAAAAATTTCACAATTTGTATGGAAACACAAAAGACCCTGAATAGCCAAAGCAATCTTGAGAATGAAAAATGGAGCTAGAGGAATCAGGTTCCCTGACTTCACTATACTACAAAGCTACAGTAATCAAGACAGTATGGTACTGGCACAAAAACAGAAAGATAGATCAATGGAACAGGATAGAAAGCCCAGAGAGAAACCCACACACATATGGTCACCTTATCTTTGATAAAGGAGGCAAGAATATACAGTGGAGAAAAGACAGCCTCTTCAATAAGTGGTGCTGGGAAAACTGGACAGGTACATGTAAAAGTATGAAATTAGAACACTCCCTAACACCATACACAGAAATAAACTCAAAATGGATTAAAGACCTAAATGTAAGGCCAGACACTATAAAACTGTTAAAGGAAAACACAGGCCGAATACTCTACGACATAAATCACAGCAAGATCCTTTTTGACCCACCTCCTAGAGAAATGGAAATAAAAACAAAAATAAACAAATGGGACCTAATGAAACTTAAAAGCTTTTGCACAGCAAAGGAAACCATAAACAAGACCAAAAGACAACCCTCAGAATGGGAGAAAATATTTGCTACTGAAGCAACTGACAAAGGATTAATCTCCAAAATTTACAAGCAGCTCATGCAGCTCAATAACAAAAAAACAAACAGCCCAATCCAAAAATGGGCAGAAGACCTAAATAGACATTTCTCCAAAGAAGATATACAGATTGCCAACAAACACATGAAAGAATGCTCAACATCATTAATCATTAGAGAAATGCAAATCAAAACTACAATGAGATATCATCTCACACCGGTCAGAATGGCCATCATCAAAAAATCTACAAACAATAAATGCTGGAGAGGGTGTGGAGAAAAGGGAACCCTCCTGCACTGTTGGTGGGAATGTAAATTGATACAGCCACTATGGAGAACAGTACGGAGGTTCCTTAAAAAACTACAAATAGAACTACCATACGACCCAGCAATCCCACTACTGGGCAAATACCCTGAGAAAACCATAATTCAAAAAGAGTCATGTACCAAAATGTTTATTGCAGCTCTATTTACAATAGCCTGGAGATGGAAACAACCTAAGTGTCCATCATCGGATGAATGGATAAAGAAGATGTAGCACATTATATACACAATGGAATATTACAGCCATAAAAAGAAACGAAATTGAGTTATTTGTAGTGAGGTGGATGGACCTGGAGTCTGTCATACAAAGTGAAGTAAGTCAGCAGGAGAAAAACAAATACCGTATGCTAACACATATATATGGAATCTAAGAAAAAAAAAATGTCATGAAGTGCCTAGGGGTAAGATGGGAATAAAGACACAGACCTACTAGAGAATGGACTTGAGGATATGGGGAGGGGGAAGGGTAAGCTGTGACGAAGTGAGAGAGTGGCATGGACATATATACACTACCAAATGTAAAATAGATAGCTAGTGGGAAGCAGCGCATGGCACAGAGAGATCAGCTAGGTGGTTTGTGACCACCTAGAGGGGTGGGAGGGAGGGTGACAGAAGAGGGAAGAGATATGGGAACATATGTATAACTGATTCACTTTGTTGTAAAGCAGAAACTAACACACCATTGTAAAGCAATTATACTCCAATAAAAATGTTAAAAAATTAATTAAAAAGACAAAACATAAAAATAAAAGAGGAAAAAAGAAAAAAAAATCCAGCCTTGGCTATGGGGGTAGAGTTTAGGTGGGGCAGGAACTTAGGCAGGGTTGGGTTTTTGGGGGCAGGACCTAGCGGGGTAGGGGGGTGATGTTTGAGCATGGGGTGGGGCCCAGGCAGGGCGAGTTCAAGTGTGGGGTGGGGCCTCTGCTTAGGACCTGTGCCGAAGTGGAGATGCCACACATGGAAAGGGGGCCCTCTGGTGTGTGGGGTTCCAGAATCTGGAGGTAGGGCCCTGAGTGAGGGAGGGTGTGTGGGTGGGATTTAGGCCCAGCCAGTTGGAGGGGGTCTCAGAGGTGGTCTCTGAGTGTAGAGGTGGGGCCCTGGGTGGGGGTGTAGGGGCGGGGCTTGGGCTCTGCACAGCAGGAGGGAGGCTCCGAGGGCAGAGGTTTAGGCCCGGGAGCCCAACAGGCTCCCCAGTGCCTAAATGGACAGGGAAAGCACTGGCCCCGTTCCCTTCCGTTCCTTATTGCCCCTCCCCCACCATCTCCCCAGGGTCTCCTCAGTCCCCGCTGGACCCCTAACCGTGGGTGGTCCTGCTGGGTGTAGGAACTTCTTCCCTCTCCCAACCACCCCTTAGGGGCACCAGTCCCATCCCGCCTCCACTTCTCCTCCCCCTTCCTACCCGGTCTATGGGGGTTCCTCCCATCTCCTTAGGTGTCTGTGGTCCCCCTCCAGTGCCTGGTAGGTGCCCTAGTTGTGAGGAAATGTGAATAGTACGGTATCTTGACTCTGCCCTGGTTAGACTATTTAAATAAACCGCATGGAATAGTATGCAACCACTGAAAAAGATGATTTTTGACATATATATAACTTTTTTGAATACCGAAATCTTTAAAATGATTGTTTCCAGCTGATGAATTATGGTTGCAATATTTCCTTTTCACTTTTTTGCATATTTAAAATTGCCTGTAACAGTATATGTTATTTTTATAATAGAACAAAGTATTTTTAATGCCTAGTAGAAAAAGGATCACAATCTGTAATGTCTAATTTTCTCTTTTGGCAATTCTCCATTGACCTGATGGAAGTATTGATTTACCATCACTTGTATAGGTAACATGCCTAGATACTTCTATGTTAACTCTGCCACTCTCATTTTAGGGAGGTAGTCCTGGGTTGAGGAACTGGTTGTCCTTGATCCAGTACTTGTGTGAGGAAGGGGAGGGGGAAGCTATTTTTGAACTAGGTGCTGTTCCCATTGCTTGTAGTTTTTATGGCCTGTTTGACATGTTTTTTTTAACTAGGGGAACTTTAATCTTAGTCAACAGCTGCTCTTTCTGCCCTCAGAAACCTGCTTGGAGATGCAGTGAGCAAATGTATTATACTGGATCCCTCTGATGCAGTACTTCAGATTCTCTGTGCCTCACCTCTATTTCCAGCAACTACTTTATCAACCAGCTTCCCCCAGGTGGAACCTGACAGCACCTTGCCCCTCTTACTTACTGCCTTGCAGTGTTCTGAGACTCACGAGAACCAACTTGGCACTCATGAATGTACAAACCAGAAGTATGGGCAATCCTTAACCAATAGGGATGGGAATGATGGATAAGTGTTCCTCCCTTTCCTCCCCTGCATACATGGTTCTTGAGGGATTCAATAAGATTTATCAGAAGAATCTGCAGCATCAATAAATCAGTTACTTATAGTGGTGGTCAAAACAATAACACATCCTACTATGGGGTTTTCCTTCTTCCATGTTTCATCCTCTCTGTCCCTCACTACTGCTCTCTGTGATCATATTCATTATTAGATTTTGGAGATTTTTTAATGATTTTCTACGTGCACAATTATGTCATTTGCAGATAAAGACAGCTTTATGTCTTCCTTTCAAGCCTGCATGTCTTTTATTTCTCTCTCTGATCTTACTGAATTGACTAGGACCTTCAGTATAATGTTGAATAGAATTGACAGAAGACATCTTTGCCTTGTCCCTGATCTATGTTTCACATTAAATATGTTTGATGTGATGATGTTAGGGTGTGGTCCTTAGTCATTCCCTAAAATGTGTGCATTTTAATGTAAATAAATTGTATTTCAGTAAGTTGTTTTTTTAAAAAGCTAACACTACTAAATAGATGCAGGTGAAATACAGGTAGTTTCAAACAAGCAAAAACGAAGAGATTATGTCACCAAGAAAT
Source organism: Delphinus delphis (assembly GCF_949987515.2). Lineage (NCBI taxonomy): Eukaryota > Metazoa > Chordata > Mammalia > Artiodactyla > Delphinidae > Delphinus > Delphinus delphis. The sequence goes on from NC_082688.1 coordinate 26,749,195, forward strand.
CTGCACTAAAAGAATTAATAAAAGAATTTCCTGAAGGAAGACTGAAGGTAAAAGATATCAGATGAAACTTAGATGTAGAAGAAGGAATGGAGAGCATTAGAAATGCTAAATATGTGACTAAATATAAAATATACTTTTTTCTTAATTTCCTTAAAAGACAACTGATTATTTAAAGTAACAATGTAACATTGTATTGTCAGGTTTATAACATACATAACTGAAATAGATGACAAAACAGCACAATTTGTTGTAAATAGAATTATTTTAAATGGTTCTTATATTTTATGTGGGTGGCACAATATTAACTTAAAGTACACTGTGATAAGTTAAGGATACATAATGAAGACCCTAGGGTTACCACTAAAAACATAATACAAAGAAGTATGGCTAAAAATTTATTAGAGGAATTAAAGTGATATGTTAGAAAACATACAATTAACCAAAATAAGGCAGGAAAACAAGAGGAAAACCCACAAAACCGTGAGCAAATAGAAAAACAATCACAAGTGATAGGCCTAAACATAAACATTTCAGTAATTTCATTAACTATAAATGGATAAAACATTTCAATTAAAAGGCAGAGTTTGTCAGACTGGATAAAAAAGTAAGACATAAGAATATCCTGTTTACAAGAAACAAGCTATCAGTGCTAAGACACAGATATGTTTAAAGTAAAAACATGAAAAAATATGTATATGCAAATACTGAACATGACAAATCTTGGGTACGCAAATTTCTGTCTTAGGTTCTGTCTCTTAGGGAACCTGATCTAAGATGAGTCCCAAATGAAGATATAGCATCTATGAGTCATTCAAAATGTTCTGATCCTATAATTGCACCTAGTATTCATTGGATCATAAGCAACTTATTACAGTCATTTTCCAAGACTATGCATGTAGGATCTCCCCCATATTCAAGTGGTTCGTGTAAGCTTGAGGCACTTTCCAAAATCATGAGCATCCTTGACTGGCCCTTAACATAATGATATGATCAGGTACTGTCATTAAATTACACACCATGTCCCAGTACATCTGTATGATTGGAGAGAACTAACTTACACAGGTCCTGAGTCCTCTTCCAACTGTGATGAATTCCCAGACTGCATACTAATCCTTTCACCACTCAACTCTGCCATCTTGCAAGGAAGTTCAGAGCAGGTGGGACTGACACGCTGCCCATTTAGACTTTCTAGTCATAACTGGAGCTTTGGGATGCTATCAGAGAAAATCCCAAGTACCTTTACAAACTTAACTGGACCAAATCTTTCCCAGTTTTTCACAGGGAAAGTCTCCACTGGCAAATTGTATGTGAAACATGGACACATGACATATTCAGGTTGTCTTTCCCTAGAGAAACTTGGATTTATGACACACTGTTTCATTTTTATCATTTAGGAATATTGCAGAGCCATACAATCACACCATCCAGAAGGGGGGAAAATTCTTCATATTTGCCCACAAATTCAGCATTTCTAATGTCCCTCATTTCTTCCTATAAATCTGAGTTTTCATGAGTTGTCATTTATCCTCAGTCTGAAGAAGTCTTTTTAGCATTTCTTATTGAACAAGTCTGTTGGCAACACATTCTCTCAGCTTTTGTCTATCTGAAAATGCCTTTATTTCACTTTCATTTGGTGGGGCTGGTTATTTTTATTTTTTTAATTTTTTTTTTTTGCGGTACGCGGGCCTCTCACTGTTGTGGCCTCTCCCGCTGCAGAGCACAGGCTCCAGACGTGCAGGCTCAGCGGCCATGGCTCACGGGCCCAGCCGCTCCACGGCATGTGGGATCTTCCCGGACCGGGGCACGAACCCGTGTCCCCTGAATCGGCAGGCGGACTCTCAACCACAGAGCCACCTGGGAAGCCCGGGCTGGTTATTTTTAAATCAACTTTATTGTGGTATAATTGGGTTCATGTGTTAATGTCTCTAGGTGATGCTCCATGAGGGCAAGACCCATGACTCATTCTGAAGGGACAGCAGAGCACAGCGATCCAGAACCCAAACTCTAAAGCCAAATGCCTGAATCTGAATCTCAGCTCCACAGTCAACTACTTGGGCAGGTGCCTTAGCCTTTCAGCACCTCAGTTTCCTCATATACCAAATGAGGAAAATATAAACTACCTGTTTCAGAGAATTGTTGCAGATATTATGTGAAATACTATGTAAAAAATCTTAGAACAATGTCCAATACATAGGAATCACTATACAAATGTTTTCTATTATTGTTATTATTATTAATATCTATATCCCCAGCAACTAATAGAATGTTTATATCTTAGTCAATACTTAAAACATGTTGAATAAACAAGATCTTCCTAGATTATTTAAAGACTCAATGAATCGAGAAGTCACAATCACTAAGAATTCTAAGATTATTCCTTTTGTCTACTGGGTGTAAGACAGGCTCAAGGACGTATTGTAGAGCATGGGGAATATAGCCAATATTTTGTAATAACTGTAAATGGAAAGTTATTTTAACCTTTAAAAATTGTATAAAAATAAATTTAAAAAAACCAAAAAGATGATTCCTTTTGTAATTTTCCTTCTGACAGTGACCTAACTAGACTATGTGGTCCTTGCCATGGACTCGCCTCCCAATCCTATTTTGGGCTTTGGCCTCCCTGTTCTTTCCCCTCCTCTATTAACCTTTCAAATTCAAATAAACAAGGGTCCTCTTTTCCATGAATCTTTCCCAAATACCCAAGTACAATGTGCTCACTCCCTTCCATGGGTCTTGGAGTTTTTGTCTGACCTTCTTTTTAAGCAGTCACCATAACTTAATAACATAATTATAGCCAGACTATAATTTTTCAGATCTGAGTCATTCACTTGTATATTTCACCATAGTCATGAAGGATAAGAAGACCACAGGATCAACCAACTCCAAGCCTGAGATACAGATATCCTGGCTGCTAATCTGCTGCTGCTTCATGCCAGAGGGCAGATATTTGGGCTTCTGCTTTGAACTCTGTATTTGAGTCCCCAGGTTAGTAAACAGCCTACAATACTACAACTGGACGTGGCCCTGGTCTCCAGTCTGGATTGCAACATTGGCAACCTGATGCTGACTGCCTGCCCCACCACTAGGCAACAGCCACCAGCCAAAACCCTGTGGCCAGGCTTTACTCTTTGAAACAGACATATGATAATGAAAGTCACCTGTCCAAAAAGCGTCCATGTCTCCCCTCTGAAAGAGGAGTATATCCCTAACTTGGTACCAAGGCACTTTTAGCCTTTCCTACTTCATCTTCCACCAATCCCTTTCCAAGCAACTTAAATTCCAGCTACTCTGAAAGTTTCCTTTTCTTTTTTTGTTTTTGAAAGATGTAGGGGTGGAGAACGGAGGGTACACAGTACATCTACGTAGAATACCTTCACCCTCATAACTAATTCCTACTTAGCCTTTAAAACCCTCACCAGTCATCATACTTAAATCAGCAAGGGCATGTCCAAAAGTTCAGCTAGTGGCTCTGCCTTATTGCAGATGCTCATTAGCTAGCAACTTTGCAAGTGAAAACCCTGTGCAAAGGGGAGATTTAGCCACGCAGGATTTAGCAGAGCAGGTGCACTCAGGCATGCCCAAAAGAGCAAAGCAAGGAGTAGCGTTTCATTCCTAGTTCTCAAAAGCTGCTATTTCTTCTTATAGATCAGTTGGCTTTTTGTGCCTATGAACCATGTCACTGTTCTAGATCTGCAAGCCCGTGACTGTTGACCAGAACATATGCATATGCTACCATGTCCAGAATCTAAACAAGTGATACTCTCAGAGAGGATGTGTCTCCTACTGAAAAGCTACTGCCCCAAAGACGTAAAAGAACCAGGAGAGAGCGACTGCTCACAAGACAACTCATAGCCAGCCCTGAGCAATACTTTTCCTTATTAAGGGAAGATTTGAGTTGCTACAATTCATCAGAAACCTTTACAGAATCTTTTCTTCAAATATGCTCTGTTGCCCAGCACTATGTCTCACAGTTCCTCGCTTTTCCAAGTGAGGGGCTCAATAATTTCTCCATTCCTGGCCTCGGCTTCAGTTAGTGTAAATGAGGCCAGCCTTTAAAAAGGCCTCAGGGAATGATGGCTGTCCTCTTTTCCCTAACTGCATCCCCCCCTCCGGCTTCCATCATGATAATATACCTCATGGTGGCTGGGCACACCTGGCGTAAGACCAGTTAAAATAAAACTCTATGTTTCTATGGTGCCTGACACTTCAAAGCAGAGGGTGGTTATCTGTTGGTTAATACATTCATTGTTAGCTTGGGTTTAGATTCTTCTTAACTTACAGTTGAGAGAGAAATGACAATGACAGCCATCCTTTGGATGGCTGGGATTTATCTATGAGAAGATGCAGGAGCTGGGTCCAGGTAAAGGAACTTCTCTTGTGTGACTGTGCTGATTTTTTTTTTTTTTTTTTTTGCGCTACGTGGGCCTCTCACTGTTGTGGCCTCTCCTGGGAGCACAGGCTCCGGACGTGCAGGCTCAGCGGCCATGGCTCACGGGCCCAGCCGCTCTGCAGCATGTGGGATCTTCCCGGACCGGGGCACGAACCCGTGTCCCCTGCATCGGCAGGCGGACTCTCAACCACTGCGCCACCAGGGAAGCCCCTGTGCTGATCTTTGTAACTCATTCAGCTGGTAAAGGTCCATGTCTTGCCCTTGGCCACTGTCATTAGCCAGGTGCAGCAGCAGTTTTGAGCCACAGCTGTTCCTCCTCTATCAGGTGTTGCCTTTGATCCATCAGTAATGCCTTGTGACTGGAGGGTGTTTATACCTTCCTAATCTGGAGGTTTCGATTACTGCATGGAGTCAATGCCACTCAGGAATGTACGTGATTCTGAAATGCAATTTTACTCCACTGTCAGGTCTGAATAGGTGTCCCATATATGGTAACACCTCCTTATTTGTGGGCAGAAGCTCAAAGAAGAAACCTGTTCTGAACACCTACTGTATGGGTACTACGGACACTTTATATGTATAATTTCCTTTGACCCTCACAACAACCTTGTGAGGTCCATGATATCAGCTCCCTATTAGAAAAGTGATAGCTGAGATTCTGAAATAGCAAATAACTTGCCCAGAGTCATACAGCTACCATGTGATGACTTGGGTTTGAAACTGATGCCAATTGTGTTTTCCCGTAATTTAATTTAGGGACAGTTAATATATTTGGATCGTAGAAACTTTAGGGAGCTGCTGGGTAAAGCCTTTGGATCTTTAGGGTACGGAGGACTCAGGTTCTCCAGTTGTTGGATTTCTGGGTGGTGGTACAATTTATGAGATAGTAAATGCAGAAGGGGCAGGAGTTTGTGGGCATACACATGCCTCAGTTATTCCAGGCCTTCACCCAGATCACCTCAACAGCATCTGAGATGCATACAAAATGGCACCTAAGTGATTAAATCAAAGCAGACTTGTCTGCCCAAGCAATAACTATAGAATAGATACAATGTAGCCTGGAGGTTTAGCCATCCTCTCTTTTGCCTGTCTGCAGAGAAAGTACATTATCTGCACAAATTCTCCATTCTTCCTTTCCTTTCTTCCTTTCTCTCCTCTCATTTCCTTTTCCTTTCTTGATTTCCTCTGTTCTTTTTTCTTTGCTTACTTTTCCTCTAATTCATTCTTCAACAGTAGATTCTTATTAAACATCACATACACGTGGAAGCATTCTACTTACAGAGATGAACTGTGGTCAATTATTGCCATCCATGAACTAGCACTCTGATTTGTGTAATAAGACGTGTACATAAAAATATATAATACAAGATGAAAGGCATTACTGGTCTTAGGAGAAGTTTGGAAAAATATGTAGTGGGGGTAAAATGAAGGATCAGGTTACTTTTAACTGAAGATGAGCCTTCAAGGATGGATGAAATGAATGGATAGGATATAGGCATATAAAACAAAGGGGAAAGGAACCTGCCAAAAGTTCTGTGCTCTGCAGAATAATGCCCCCCACCCAAGGATGTCCACAGCCTTCTAATGCCCCAGAACCTATGACAATGTTAGGTTACATGGCAGAGTGGAATTAAGGTTGAGGATGGAATTCAGGCTGCTAATAGAGTGACTTTAAAGTAGGGAGATGATCCTGGGTTATCTGGGTGGGCCCAGTAAGGTCCTTCTTAAAGGTGGAAAAGGGAGGCAGAAGGAGAGAATCAGAGGCGATGTGATAATAGAAGCAAAGTTGTAGAGGTGCTATATTTATGGCTTTGAGGATGGAAGGGATATGGTCATGAGTCAAGGAATGAGGGTAGCCTCTAAAAGCTATAAAAGGCAAGGACTAGATTCTCTCCTAGAGCCTCCAGGAAGAAACACAGCCATGTCGATGTTTTGATTAGCCCAGGGAGACCTATATCAGACTTCTGACCTCTAGAACTGAAGGATAATAATGTGTGCTGTCTGAAGCCACTGAGCTGGTGGTGTTTTGTCACAGCAGCAAATGGAAAACTAATACAGGAGAAATCACATGGTAGAAGGGTGGAAGTTTAATTGTATTTTTTATGACACAACGTCCACAAAGGAGAAAGTAGGAGATGAGGCTTGGCAGGCAGGCAAAAGTCTAGCCATGAAGGGCAATAGGGCGCCACTGAAGTTTTTACAGAAGAGAGTGACAGGATCAGATCTGCATGTAAGCATGACCATTGTGGCAGTTGTGTGAAGGAGAAATTAGAGGGAGCAGGTCAGGAAAATCAGTTAGGAAGCTGCTGGAATGGTTTAGGCAAGAAGTGATGAGGCCTCAGGGAGAGCAGTGTAATGAGAAGAGATAAGAGTAGTCATTCATTCATTCGTTCATTCAAGAAATTATTTTTGAGTGTCTGCACCAGGCACTGTTGTAGGTGTCAGGGATATGGGCAAGCCCATGGCTGATATTCTAACCCTCTTTCAGGACTTACAGTCTAATGGGTATAGGGAGGCAATAAAGAAACAAGTATATAATGTGTTAGGAGTGATAAGATCTCTGGAAAAAAGTGGAGTGGGGAAAGATGCCTAGAGAGTGACAGATGTGCACAGGGGACTATTTCAATGGGAGGTTGGGGAAGGTCTCTCTGAGAAGGAGGTATTTGAGCACAGATCTGAAAGAAGAGAAGAAAAGAATCAAGCAAGATCTTGGGGTGACGCCTTCCTGGCAGACAGCAGAAAGGGAAGTGCATTCACAGTAAAGTGCAGAGGCTGGTATGGCTGGAGGAAATGAACAAAGGTGTGAGTGGTGGGAGCTGAGGCCAGAGGGGTGGAGTACAAGCATCTCATGGGCAGCTTTGGTGATCACTGTGAAAACTCAGGCTACCAAATAAGACGAAGGCATTCTGCTTTTAGAATTGATAGGGCTGGGAAGCTGTTTGAAATGGAGAGCCAGGAGTCTGAGAATAATGGACAGTCTTCTCCTATGGCTTCAGTTGTAAAATTCATCCTGACCCAATCAGACGTTCCCATCAGATGTGCCCACCCGAAGGAAGCCCACTCAGAAGCACACGGCAAATGTGAGCTGGGATACACATCATCACACAATCGTCCGTATCCAGCTTGACTGTCAAGTGGGTGCTTTGCATAAAGAATATCTCCATGCTTTCTTCATGGGTCGAAACAAGACTGGAGGTACACCAACAGAGAAAATTTGGGTCCCAAAGTTTTGTACATTAGCCTGGTTAGAGACAAGCCAAGAATTCTGTTCAACTTACAACCAGAAAATATCCCACAGCAATGACGGCACCAGGCATGGTTTGGGATGTGTCCCTTGACCTTTCTAGGTCTCAGATTCCAAATGGAGGAACGGAGGATTGTTTAGTTTCCAAGAGATCATCTGATCTCTTCAAGGCCTTCTGATTATAGGACCCACAGTTCTACACCTGAAATAAAGGCCTCAAGTATATTCAGTAAATAGGCTCACAGACAAAGGAGGAGAAATCAGGGGTCTTCAATCTTTGGGATTTTATGTGGCCTCGTATTTTGATATTATAGAGCAGGAAAGCATCCATTGCAGGGATAAGAGCACAGACCTATGTTTTTTCTTTTCTTTTTTTTTTTTTTTGCAGTACGCGGGCCTTTCACAGTTGTGGCCTCTCCCGTTGCGGAGCACAGGCTCCGGACACGCAGGCTGAGCGGCCATGGCTCACGGGCCCAGCCGCTCCACGGCATGTGGGATCTTCCCAGACCGGGGCACGATCCCGTGTCCCCTGCATCGGCAGGCGGACTCCCAACCACTGAGCCACCAGGGAAGCCCCAGACCCATGTTTTAATTTCAATTCCATCTCTTACTGGTTGTGGTGTAGAATAAGCCAGGGTACAAATACACAAATGTATAGTAATAACCATAAGACTTTGACCTCATTATTTTCCCCCCTCTGAGGCTCAGAACATCATCTGTAAATTGGGGATATTCATATCTATGCCATAGTGTTATTGTGAGATTTAGAGAAAAGACAGGCAGGAAATGCTCACGAGGCCCTTTACCATTTAAGGGTGTTAAAATGGAAGACAATACTGTTCCTGTTACTTTAAAAAGAAAATTAAAAGTAAGAATTCCACTAGAAGTTGAACACTGCAATAATCCCATTGAGAAGCAGCACATTAAAGACACTAGCTCGGGGGGAAAGGAGAAAGATAAGTCCAGGTTCTCCACAGTTGCTCCTAAAGCAGCAGCAGGTCTCAGATGCACAATCTCTGCAACAGTCAACCTAAGAATTGAGGGCGAGCACTTTCTTGCTCTGTAATCCTTGACTCCTACTCAGACCTCTTATTAGCTCACCAGGAGTTCCCTTAACACTGATTGAGAACCACAGCCCTAAGGGGAACTCAGGAACTGTTCAAAGTGACACTGATTTCATCTAGACTGTATACATCCCCAGCAATCTTGCTGAGAGAGGGGCCAAGTGGGCCAGCGGGATCTGCCCCTTGACTTACCTGCTCTGCTCCCTAAGGCAGGGCTGTGGTGGGGGGGCTGGCCATGGAGCCCGCATTTCCCCAGCACCAGTGTGAGCTGCAGTGGGCCAGTGGGAGGTCCTGGCAGGAAATGAAAGAGGAGGAACGGACACACCACGGTACTTCCCCATTTCCCTCTCTGCTCAGGGAGGAATCTCTGAAATCATTGATGTCCTTTCCATGGCTCCACCTGCCACCTGGTGACCCCACACCCTGAACTCTGGCTTCCATCCTTTGTCACTTCCGTCTACAGATGGAAGACATTTCCTTTGATGTTAGGTGGGTTGATTTGCTGTCCCCAGTTTGGCTTTGCAGCTTTTCTTTTACCTATGTGAGCAATTCGCTACATTAGTTTCCCTCTGTTTTTAATGCCTAGAATGCTTTCCTTCCTGGGTGGACTCTAGCTGATGAAGCCACATTGAGAGTTGGCTGCACCCAGGGCGGGGTTGATGAGCTCAGAGGGGTCTCACAGAGCAGCGGCACGCTCGAGGCAGCGACACACTCTAGGGTTGGTCTGTGGTCAAGTTGGTCCAGAAATTCATCCTTATCTGTTGTCCTGAGCTGATTTAAACTCTAGGAAGTAGACTCACTGATTCTAAACTAGCAAGATTAAAAAAAATAAATCATAATGTCCATTTAAAAATTCTGATGAGAAATGGAACTGCCACATGGACCAGAACAATCTTGTCAGCAGGACTCACACAGTCCTTCATACAGAAGCCTGATAGAATCAGAGGGAAATGTGGAAGGACTAGAGACGGAAGACCTCATGCGTTTCAATGTTGACTAGCATCAGGCTGTGAGAGCCCACAGTATCCACTGCCACAGCAGAGACGGCCTTGACAATCTGCCAACGTCATTTATCAGGAAATTCATATCAACAGGATAGACAGCTCCTACCCTCCTGGAACGTACAATAAGTCTCCAGGTCCAGTGGCCATTCCCTGGGGAGAACTCTGACAGGCACTGCCCACATCCGCCTCTGTGACCCCTTTACCTACACTTCCATGACTGACCATCCCCTGCTCCAATGAATACACTGTTGCTTTGGATCTCTGTTACCTGGAGAAAAAGTGTCAATCATTCTTCAGTAGGAAATGGTCATGGACTTAGGTGAGGCAGATCCCCGAACTGGTCCTCCCCAGACCTCCGGAGGGAGACAGGGCTCCTAGGGAAGTTACCATACAAGTGAATCCAAAGCGTGGCCTGCTGAAAAGTCAGGCCACACACGGAATGAAGCATCCTCCTCTAAGTTTAACAGTAAGTAAATGAGGTTATTCCCCCTCTGGGAACCATCAGGAACCATCAGGAACTTAGGGATTATGTGATTTCTGGTGACCGCAGGCCAAGGCAACACTCACACACAAGCACACTCACACACACACCCTGCAATAATAGCAGGGTCATCTCAACAGCAAATGAACCATTCAATATCATCTGTTGAGCAGCGTCATACATGGCACTCGCTAAAGCTGGCATCGGAAAACTTGGCCTTCCGGAGGACGGATTATGTTCTCTACATCTCTCTCCAAGAGGCACTTGGAAGCAGGAGAATTTTACCATCCTCTTTTGGGGATCCATAATCTAATAATCTATGCTTTCCATCTCAAAAGACAATTTTATGACCTCAAGACCAATTTTTTGGAAGAGTAAGGAGGGCAGCACCCGAGGGGTGTGCTGGTAAACCAATTCTCAAAAAAATAAAAAATTTGAATTTATAACTTTGGACAATATCTGGATAAATCTTTCCACCATGGCTGATTTTAAACTACCCAAGTGAAACCAACCAACTGGCAAAATTCCTTTATATTTGACAAAATTCTCTCTCATGAGCTGGGACAAAACACGACTGGAATTTCTGTCCCTCAAAATGAACCATCATCCCTCAAAATGAACCATCATCCCTCAAAATGAACCACAGTAGGAACTCAAGAAAATCCATCTCTGATTAAAATTTACTTGTAGTTTTCTCTGCTACCTAGAGCTGTGGAGAAAACTTCTTACCATCATAAGGATCTCAAGTCTCTCTCTCACAGAGATTATGTTTGCTTATTTGTCTGTTTATTTATTTATACTTTCTTTTTTTCAATAAAGGATTTAAGGTGGATTACTTAAATACATTCAATATAAAAGTAGATAAAATTGAATTTAAAATAAGTAGATGAGAAAAGCGGGACAAAGAGAAATTTTAATAGTAATAGAGAAAAAAAATGAAATCAGGAGTGAGTTTAGCTCACAAAATACATGGTATAAGGCTTTCTGGGCCATTCAGAGCGCATGCGGGTACAAATAGACATTCAGTGATGAGCTACTCACAGGAGTTCCCGTGTCCAGATTTCAGTGATCTGGCCATCTGTGCAGAGTAATGTGGCAACTGGGTCCCAGTGGGTCCATTTGGACATGAATGTTACACCCGGGACCTCTATGGAAAGGTGGTAAATGGGTCTAGTGTCCTCCTGTCTGCCTGCGGAGGCTCTTGGCAGTCTAATGATCTCCCGTTGCCCTGCCGATTTGTCAGAATTGCTGCTCTGGAGCAAACCCCAGTCTCCAGGAACAAGCTCGCTAGGGGCACTCTCTGGATGGTGAATTCATCAAGCCCCCTCCAAGTCACACTGGCAGTCTGTGAGAGCTTTGATCCAGCTCCGCACAGACAGCGCCTGTCAAGCAGAAGAGTGGCCCACGCTTTCTCCAGGTGCCAATAACCCAGAAGAGCCAAAAAATCAGCTCTTGGGACACGCGTAAGCAAAGAGGCCAGAGAAGAAGAGAATCATTCAAATGGACATATATCTGGGCTTCAGTTACATATGGTCACTGAATGCCTAGGATAGGAACTTTGGCAGGCTTTTCATGTGTTATGATTAAGCTCCAGTATTAGTCCCCACTTGGTTGCCCAGGGCCCCTGGGGAGACCCGCAAGTGTCTCCTCTATGCTGGGCTCATTCCCTGAGTTGGCTCCATTCTTAGGGATGTGTTCCTGCTTAATAATAATTAAAAAAAGTACCAACATATGCCTGGCATAGTGCTTGGCATTGAGCAATGAGTTGAATGGAAGCACCATACCTAACTCTGCCAGGCATTCCAACCCCCCCAAGGTTGTCAGTGGGGTCTTTATGGCAAGGTCTTGCTCCTCCTGGGGTCCCGCTCCTCCTGGGGTCCCTCCTTTTCCCAAGATTATGACTATGGGCCTCCTAGTGCCTCTCACCCCCATGCCCCATACCCTTGTGCTCAGCCAGGCCTGGTACATGTTAAGATTGCCAAACTCTCTGGGCTCTGTGCCTTCCTGCTTGGCTGTACCTCCAGAGCCCAACTCTGTAGCCAGGGCTCCTCAATGGTCTTTATCTCACGCCAGGCCCATCCCACTTTCATGCCTTCTCTGAGTCTAAATCTGCAGGTAAGACCCTTAGAGTGATGTTCTGGGGAGACTGCATTAATCTGGCATTGGTCCATTAGCATTTAGGGGACCAGTTCATGGCCGGGGAACAAATATGCAGATCCTGAGAATTCCATATGCTGAGTATCGGTGGGAATTGGCAGAACCTGCTCAGTGTTGCATGCCCAGCCCTCAGAGAAGACTTGCCCTCTCCAGTCTCCAGTCAGTCACATCCAGCCACAAATATCCTATGAGCAGTTCATCAAAGCTATCCAGGCCTCAGCTACAGGCAAAGATTCCCTTTGGAGACAGCTTTGCTATTGTGAGAAAAACACAGAGCTTAGAATCAGCAGAACTGAGTTCAAAACACAATTCCATTTATTAGATGCATGAACTTGCTTAAGATAGTGTCTCTGCATTTCAATTTTTTTATCTGTAAAATGGGAATAGTAAAAATATCTTTCTAACTAGATTGAATCAAGGTCTAAAAAAGAAAATATATTTAAAAATTCTTCATAAACTGAAGCGCAATATAATGTTATATATTATAGTTATTTATAACTGACTTCTCAAAGAGTCTGTTAAAATTTTAAAAGGCAAAGTGAATTTAAGGAAGTTCCAGGTTTCAGTAATGGCAAAGTAGCTTGGCCAGACTAACTCTTCTACAGATAACAATAATAAAATGTGTACAAAATGTTTTTTAAGAGCATTGGAGAGTACCACAAAGTGGCAGAAACTGAACGGGAGATCAATCTTTGTTAGAAAGGAAATGCACTGGTGAGATTTGTGAATTAGAAGCTTTTTACCTGAGGGCATATTCCAATCCCTGTAACTCAGAATGGTAGAAAACTACAGTCCTGCTATCTTGAGGTGTCAAAGAATGGAGTTTTGAGCTGGCAAAACTACTGAAAAGTGTGTGTGTGTGTGTGTGTGTGTGTGTGTGTGTGTGTGTGTGTGTATGTTTAGGGTGGGGGAAAGATCCTGGAAAGGAGGCAGCCACAGAGGCAGTGAGAGCAAAAATCTGCAAATAGATTCTGCTAAAAGTATTGGTTGACTGCTGAAGAAGGAAGAATACAGAACCTGAAAGCTGAAATAACGGCACTGATTATTTCCTCCCCAGAGAAGACGCAGTTTGGAGTTTAATTTCAGCCAGTTAATTAAACAAATGTAAACATTCTTCCAAAGAAGATAACAAAATCCACAGTCTCTACAATATAGCTTCCAAACTGTCCACATATAATTAAAAAATTACTAGACATTCAAAGAAATAAGAATCTATAACCTGTACTTCACAGATAAGCAGTATGTTCAATAACTTCTAAGAAAATATGTCAGTGAGTTAAGAACAAGGGATATCAGCAAATAATAGCAACTATTTTTAAAAAAGCAAATTTTAGAGCTTTAAAAAAGCAAATTTAAAGCACAAAACAGAACATTAAAAATGTCAGGAGTTTCAAGATGGCGGAAGAGTAAGACACAGAGATCACCTTCCTTCCCACAAATACATCAGAAATACATCTACATGTGGAACAACTCCTACAGAACACCTACTGAACGCTGGCAGAAGACCTCAGACCTCCCCAAAGGCAAGAAATTCCCCACGCACCTGGGTAGGGCAAAAGAAAAAAGAAAAAATGGAGACAAAAGAATAGGGACAGGACCTGCACCAGTGGGAGGGGGCCGTGAAGGAGGAAAGGTTTCCACACACTAGGAAGCCCCTTCTCAGGGCAGAGGGGGGAAGCTTCGGAGCCATGGACGAGAGCTCAGAAACAGGGGTGCAGAGGGCAAAGTGGAGAGATCCCCGCACAGAGGATCTGTGCCGACCAGCACTCACCAGCCTGAGAGGCTTGTCTGCTCTCCAACCGGGACGGGTGGGGCTGGGAGCTGAGGCTCAGGCTTCGGAGGTCGGATCCCAGGGAGAGACCTGGGGTTGGCTGCATGAACACAGCCTGCAAGGGGCTAGTGCGCCACGGCTAGCCAGGAGGGAGTCCGGGAAAAGGTCTGGAAATGCAAAGAGGCAAGAGACTTTTTCTTGCTTCTTTGTTTCCTGGTGCGCAAGGAGAGGGGATTAAGAGCTCTGCTTAAAGGAGCTTCAGAGACGGGCGTGAGCCGTGGCTATCAGCGCGGACCCCAGAGACGGGCATGAGATGCCAAGGCTGCTGCTGCTGCAGCCACCCAGAAGCCTGTGTGCAAGCACAGGTCATATCCACACCTCCCCTCCGGGAGCCTGTGCAGCCCGCCACTTCCGGGGTCCCATGATCCAGGGACAACTTCCCCGGGAGAACGCACGGTGCACCTCAGGCTGGTGCAATATCACGCTGGCCTCTCCTGCCACAAGCTCGCCCCACACTCCGTACCCCTCCCTCACCCCCGCCCCCCCCCCCCGCCCCACAGCCTGAGTGAGCCAGAGACCCCTAATCAGCTGATCCTTTAACCCCATTCTGTCTGAGCGAAGAACAGACGCCCTTAGGAGACCTACACACAGAGGCAGGGCCAAATCCAAAGCTGAATCCCAGGAGCTGTGCAAACAAAGAAGAGAAAGAGAAATCTCTCCCAGCAGCCTCAGGAGCAGCGGATTAAATATCCACAGTCAACTGGATGTACCCTGCATCTGTGGAATACCTGAATAGACAACGAATCATCCCAAATTGAGGAGGTGGAATTTGGGAGCAACGATATATATATATATGTTTTCCCTCTTTTTCTCTATTGTGAGTGTGTATGTGTATGCTTCCGTGTGTGATTCTGTCTGTATAGCTTTGCTTTTACCATTTGTCCTAGGGTTCTGTCTGTTGGTTTTTTCTTTTGTTTGTTTGTTTTTTTAGTATAGTTTTCAGTGCTTGTTATCATTGGTGAATTTGTTTTTTGGTTTGGTTGTTCTCTTTTTCTTTTTTATTCAATTACTTAAAAATATTTTTAATAATTATTTTATGCTTTTTATTTTAATAACCTAAAAAAATCTTTTTCTTTATTTCTTTGTTTCTTTTCTCCCCTTTATTCTGAGCCGTGTGGATGACAGGCTTTTGGTGCTCCAGCCAGGCATCAGGGCTGTACCTCTGAGGTGGGAGAGCCAAGTTCAGAACATTGGTCCAACAGAGACCTCCCAGCTCCATGTAATATCAAACGGCAAAAAGCTCCCAGAGATCTCCATCTCAATGCCAAGACCCAGCTCCACTCAACAACCAGCAAGCTACAGTGCTGGACACCCTATGCCAAACAACTAGCAAGACAGGAACACAAACCCACCCATTAGAAGAGAGGCTGCCTAAAATCATAATAAGGCCACAGGCACCCAAAAACACACGACCAGACATGGACCTGCCCACCAGAAAGGCAAGATCCAGCTTCATCCACCAGAACACAGGCACTAGTCTCCACCAGGAAGCCTACACAAACCACTGAACCAACCTAAGCCACTGCAGGAGGACACCAAAAACAACAGGACCTAAACCATGCAGGCTGTGAAAAGGAGACCCAAACACAGTAAGTTAAGCAAAATGAGAAGACAGAGAAACACACAGCAGATGAAGGAGCAAGGCAAAAACCCACCAGACCTAACAAATGAAGAGGATATAGGCAGTCTACTGGAAAAAGAATTCAGAATAATGATAGTAAAGATGATCCAAAATCGTGGAAACAGAACGGAGAAAATACAAGAACGTTTAACAAGGACCAATAAGAACTAAAGAGCAAACAAAAAGTCATGAACAACACAATAAATGAAATTAAAAATTCTCTAGAAGGGATCAATAGCAGAATAACTGAGAGAGAAGAACGGATAAGTGACCTGGAAGATAAAACAGTGGAAGTAACTACTGCAGAGCAGAATAAAGGAAAAAGAATGGAAAGAATCGAGCAGAGTCTCAGAGACCACTGGGACAAAATTAAACGCACCAACTTTTGACTTATAGGGGTCCAGGAAGAAGAGAAAAAGAAAGGGACTGAGAAAATATTTGAAGAGATTATAGTTGAAAACTTCCCTAATATGGGAAAGGAAATAGTTAATCAAGTTCAGGAAGCACAGAGAGTCCCACAGACAATAAATCCAATGAGAAACACGCCAAGACACATATTAATCAAACTATCAAAAATTAAATACAAAGAAAAACTATTAAAAGCGGCAAGGGAAAAATAACAAATAACATACAAGGGAATCCCCATAAGGTTAACAGCTGATCTTTCAGCAGAAACTCTGCAAGCCAGAAGGGAGTGGCAGGACATATTTAAAGTAATGAAAGGGAAAAACTTACAACCAAGATTACTCTAGCCAGCAAGGATCACATTCTGATTCGATGGAGAAATTAAACACTTTACAGATAAGAAAAAGCTAAGAGAATTCAGCACCACCATACCAGCTTTACAACAAATGCTAAAGGAACTTCTCTAGCCAGGAAACACAAGAGAAGGAAAAGACCTACAATAACAAACCCAAGACAATTAAGAAAATGATAATAGGAACATACATATCGATAATTACCTTAAATGTAAACGGATTAAATGCTCCAACCAAAAAACATAGACTGGCTAAAAGGATACAAAAACAAGACCCATAACTATGATGTCTACAAGACACCCACTTCAGACCTAGGGACACATACAGACTGAAAGTGAGGGGATGGAAAAAGATATTCCATGCAAATGGAAATCAAAACAAAGCTGGAGTACCAATTCTCATAAAAGACAAAATAGACTTTAAAACACAGACTATTACTAGAGACAAAGAAGGACACTACAAAATGACCAATGGATCAATCCAAGAAGAAGATATAACAATTGTAAATATTCAAGCACCCAACATAGGAGCAACTCAATACATATGGCAAATACTAACAGCCATAAAAGGGGAAATCGACAGTAACACAATCATAGTAGGGGACTTTAACACCCCACTTTCACCAATGGACAGATCATCCAAAAAGAAAATAAATAAGGGATCACAAGCTTTAAATGATACATTAAACAAAATGGACTTAATTGATATTTATAGGACATTCCATCCTATAAAAAAACAGAACACACTTTCTTCTCAAGTGCTTATGGAACATTCTCCAGGATAGATCATATCGTGGGTCACAAGTCAAGTCTTGGTAAATTTTTAAAAATTGCAATCATATCAAGTATCTTTTCTGACCACAACGCTATGAGATATGAGACTACATATCAATTACAGGAAAAAATCTATTAAAAATACAAACACATGAAGGCTAAACAATACACTACTTAATAACTCAGAGATCACTGAAGAAATCAAAGAGGAAATAAAAAAATACCTAGTAACAAATGACAATGAAAACACGACGACCCAAAGCCTATGGGATGCAGCAAAAGCAGCTCTAAGAGGGAAGTTTATAGCAATACAATCCTATCTTAAGAAACAGAAATATCTCAAATAAACAACCTAACCTTACACATAAAGCAATTAGAGAAAGAAGAACAAAAGAACCTACAAAGTTAGCTGAAGGAAAGAAATCAAAAAGATCAGATCCAAAATAAATGAAAAAGAAATGAAGGAAACGATAGCAAAGCTCAATAAAACTAAAAGCTGGTTCTTTGAAAAGATAAACAAAATTGATAAACCATTAGCCAGATGCATCAAGAAAAAAAGGGAGAAGACTCAAATCAACAGAAATAGAAATGAAAAAGGGGAAGTAACAACTGACACTGCAGAAATACAAAGGATCATGAGAGATTACTACAAGCAACTATAGGCCAATAAAATGGACAACCTGGAAGATACGGACAAATTCTTAGAAATGCACAACCTTCTGAGACTGATCCAGGAAGAAATAGAAAATATGAACAGACCAATCACAAGCACTGAAATTGAAACTGTGATTAAATATCTTCCAACAAACAAAAGCCCAGGACCAGATGGCTTCACAGGCAAATTCTATCAAACATTTAGAGAAGAGCTAACACCTGTCCTTCTCAAACTCTTCCAAAATATAGCAGAGGGAAGAACACTCCCAAACTCATTCTACGAGGCCACCAACACTCTGATACCAAAACCAGACAAAGATGTCACAAAGAAAGAAAACTACAGGCCAATATACTGATGAACATAGATGCAAAAATACTCAACAAAATACTAGCAAACAGAATCCAACAGCACATTAAGAGGATCATACACCATGATCAAGTGGGGTTTATCCCAGGAATGCAAGGATTCCTCAATATACACAAATCAATCAATGTGATACACCATATTAACAAATCAAAAGAGAAAAACCATATGATCATCTCAGTAAATGAAGAGAAAGTTTTCAACACCCATTTATGATAAAAACCCTCTAGAAAGTAGGCATAGAGGGAACTTACCTCAACAAAAAAAGGCCATATATGACAAACCCACAGCCAACATCGTCCTCAATGGTGAAAAACTGAAACCATTTCCACTAAGATCAGGAACAAGACAAGGTTGCCCACTCTCACCCTTATTATTCTACATAGTTTTGGAAATTTTAGCCACAGCAATCAGAGAAGAAAAGGAAATAAAAGGAATCCAAATCAGAAAAGAAGGGTAAAGCTGTCACCGTTTGCAGATGACATGATACTATACATAGAGAATCCTAAAGACGCCACCAGAAAACTACTAGAGCTAATCAATGAATTTGGTAAAGTAGCAGGATACAAAATTAATGCACAGAAATCTCTGGCATTCTTATGCACTAATGATGAACAATCTGAAAGTGAAATTAAGAAAACACTCCCATTTACCACTGCAACAAAAAGAATAAAATACCTAGGAATAAACCTACCTAAAGAGACAAAAGATCTGTATGCAGAAAAGTATAAGACACTGATGAAAGAAATTAAATATGATACAAATAGATGGAGAGATATACCATATTCTTGAATTGGAAAAATCAACATTGTGAAAATGACTATATTATCCAAAGCAATCTACAGATTCAATGCAATCTCTATCAAACTACCACTGGCTATTTTCACAGAACTAGAACAAAAAATTTCACAATTTGTATGGAAACACAAAAGACCCTGAATAGCCAAAGGAATCTTGACAAAGAAAAACAGAGCTGGAGGAATCAGGCTTCCAGACTTCAGACTGTACAACAAAGCTACAGTAATCAAGACAGTATGGTACTGTCACAAAAAACAGAAATACAGATCAATGGAATAGGATAGAAAGCCCAGAGATAAACCCATGCACATATGGTCACCTTATCTTTGATAAAGGAGGCAAGAATATACAATGGAGAAAAGACAGCCTCTTCAATAAGTGGTGCTGGGACAACTGGACAGCTACATGTAATAGAATGAAATTAGAACACTCCTTAACACCATACACAAAAATAAACTCAAAATGGGTTAAAGATCAAAATGTAAGGCCAGACAGTATAACTCTTAGAGGAAAACATAAGCCGAACAATGTATGACATAATTCACAGCAAGAACCTTTTTGATCCACCTCCTGGAGAAATGGATATAAAAACAAAAAAAAAAAACAAATGGGACCTAATGAAACTTAAAAGCTTTTGCACAGCAAAGGAAACCATAAACAAGACGAAAAGACAACCCTCAGAATGGGAGAAAATATTTGCCAATGAAGCAACTGACAAAGGATTAATCTCCAAAATTTACAAGCAGCTCATGTAGCTCAATATCAAAAAAAACAAACAACCCAATCCAAAAATGGGCAGAAGACCTAAATAGACATTTCTCCAGAGAATATATACAGATTGTCAGCAAACACATGAAAGAACGCTCAACATTACTAATCATTAGAGAAATGCAAATCAAAACTACAATGAGATATCATCTCACACCGGTCAGAATGGCCATGATCAAAAAATCTACAAACAAGAAACGCTGGAGAGGGTGTGGATAAAAGGGAACCCTCATACACTGTTGGTGGGAATGTAAATTGAGACAGTCACTATGAAGAACAGTATGGAGGTTCCTTAGAAAACTAAAAACAGAAATATCATACGACCCAGCAATCCCACTACTGGGCATATACCCTGAGAAAACCATAATTCTAAAAGAGTCATGTACCATAATGTTCAATGAAGCTCTATTTACAATAGCCAGGACATGGAAGCAACCTAAGTGTCCATTGACAGATGAATGGATAAAGAAGATGTGGCACATATATACAATGGAATATTACTCATCCATAAAAAGAAATGAAATTGAGTTATTTGTGGTGAGGTGGATGGACCTAGAGTCTGTCATACAGAGTGAAGTAAGTCAGAAAGAGAAAATCAAGTACCGTATGCTAACAGATATATATGGAATCTAAAAATAAAAAAGTCACGAAGAACCTAGGGGTAAGACGGGAATAAAGATGCAGACCTACTGGAGAATGGACTTGAGGACACGGTGAGGGGGAAGGGTAAGCTGGGACAAAGTGAGAGAGTGGTAGTGTATATATGGACATATATACACTACAAATGTAAAATAGATAGCTAGCCGGAAACAGTCGCATAGCACAGGGAGATCAGCTCAGTGCTTTGTGACCAGCTAGAAGTGTGGGATAGGGAGGGTGAGAGGGTGGGAGATGCAAGAGGGAAGAGATATGGGGATATATGTATATGTATAACTGATTCACTTTGTTATAAAGCAGAAACTAACACACCATTTTAAAGCAATTATACTCCAATAAAAATGTTAAAATAATAAATAAATAAAAAATAAAAATGTCCGAGGAAAGAAACAGTAAACTCAAAGAAAGATGAATGGAAATTATCCAAACTAAAGAACAGAGAGGAAGATTTTTAAATCAAAATTAACAAAGCTTTAGTGACCTTTGAGACAATATCAAGCAATGTAATATATTTATAATTGGAACTCCAAAAGTAAGTCAAAGAGAGAACGGAGCAGAGAAAAATATAATGATCAAAAATTTCCCAAATTACTTAGAAAGTTCAATTTATAGATGCAGGAAGCCCAGTAAACACCAAGTAGAATAAATATAATCAGTACTGTATAACATCATATCAAATGCATGAGTCCAGAGTTAAAAAGAAAATATAAAAAGCAGCCACAAAAAATCATATATTATGTACAGAAACATAATGCCACAAATACAGCTGACTTCTTATCCGAAATCATGAAGGTCATAGGCAATGGAATGATGTCTTCAAAATAATGAAAGAATAAGACTGACAACCAAGAATACTATATCCAGTAAAAATTATTCTTAACATACAAAGGCAAAATAAAGACATTTTCAAATGAACAAAAAATGAGAGAATTTGTAGCCCGGATATTTACTGTGCAAAATATTCTGAAAGAAGTTCTTCTGGCTGAGGGGCAATAACACCAGATAGAAATTCAGACAGATCAACAAAAAAGAATGAGTGGCATGAAACATAATAAGTATTATATAAACTCGAAAGAGAGTTTTCCTTTCCTCTTTCCTTTTCTTCAAAAACATATGACTATTTGAACAAAAACAACTGTAATTGTTTGTTGTGGCGTTTATAGTATATATAGATTGTAAAATGTATATGTATGTTTATAATAACACAAAGGTTGATCATGTCAATAGAACCTTATCATTTCAAGTTTCCTAAATGTCATATGAAGCAGTAAAAAGTAACACTGTGAAGAGTTAAAGGTGTATATGGTAATCATCAGTTAGAAGCTGAACAATCAGTTAAAGAAATGAAAAGAGGTATGGTTAAAAAGCCATTACTGTAGTTGGAGTAAAAGTGAATATTAGAGAGTGCTTGATTAACTCAAAACAAGGTAAGAAAGGTGGAAGAGAGGAATGAAAAAATAGTTGGAACCAGTTGTAACATGATTGATCTAATACAACAATATCAATAATTATAGTAATATAAATGGACTAAACCCTCAAATAAAAGGCAGAAATTTTTAGATTGTATTAAAAAATCAACAATATGCTATATACAAAAGACAAATTTTAAATCCAATCCAAATAGAGCAAAGCAAATCTCATGACCACACCTAACTTTAAGGTGAGTACAAAAGTACAACCCAACCATGTGCTAAGATAGTGGAAAACCAAATATCTGTGAACATCAGCTCTCTCTCCTGCCCTGCAAATACAGGTACCATCAATGCTGGTAAAGAGAAGGGGAGAGCTGCATGTCTCTTAAACACCACATATCCACTGTCCATGCAGCTGGCTACAGTGCCTAGTGAGCATTATGACCATGGTTCCCGTGCCAAACCCAGTACCCACTGATACCAGGCCTGAACTGAGGGTGGCATTTTCAGGAACCTGTGGGGTCCAAAATAGAACGGACAATACCACAGGGATAGGCAAGTGGCCAACCGAACCCTGTAGAATCCAGCATTAATGTTCATTACTCCCATAAGCATTTGAGAGAGAGATTTAGACCAGCAAAATCATCTCCTCTGTGGTTGGTATCTCACAGAAACAAATTACACCAGTTATTTTAACAGGAAGAATTTAACATAAAAATTGTAATGCAAGTAAAAGAATTGTTAACCAGATATCTGAAAAGACAAAAAGATGTACTAAGTTATCACAGAGATAGCCAATGCAGAAAGAGCTACTACCCCTAGGACTGGGGGAACAAAGAGAAAACATAGACATTAAACTCTAGAAGCGTGGATGAAGGTTCCATAAGTGGGCTAAGATCCCTATGCAGCTAGAAATTTTGGCTTCAGCTGCAGAAACACCCTGCTGCCTAGGTAAAGAAGGAAGCCTGAGCTGACCCAAGAGAAGCCCACAGAAAGCTGAGAGGAAGGAGGAACTCCCTTCTCCCTCCTCCTCCTTCCTAGTCTGTCTCTGGCTCCCCCCACCCCGTTGACAAAACCTATGATGGAACCGGGGACAAAGCAGAAATGAGGTATAAAGGCTCCAGTCCCAGCATCACAAATCTGAGTGTGGAAGGGTGAGTTTGGAGCCAAAAGACAATAGCGTAATACCTGACTCAGCTGGGCTATGGCAAGTCTAAAAGTGACTGCTGGGGTGGGTTCCCTAAGCAGGGAATTTGACATAGGAATTGGAGAGAAGGCTTTTCTAGAAAAGGGTGACTGAGTCCAAGGGAATATGCAGGACCACAAAGTGGGAAGCCAGACTGCATATTAGGATAAGGGGGACTGTAGAGCTGGTGTCGGGAGAGGAAAATGCAGGACGCTGGTAAATGGGGGAGCATAGCAAGGCATGAGGAGCACAGATGGTAAAGAAACAAGAAGGCATAGAAATGTGCAGGGCCTAGATGTGGAAACTCCCTCTGGGATGGCTATATGCTGGTGGGAAGGTTAAAGACACGGTTTGGATAGGGTGCTATAAATTGAGACAGAGAGCAATAGCACTTATCCATCTGTTTATCAGTCAGCCTTATTTTGTGTTTCAGAGGACAAGAGGTGTGTTAAGTAAGTCTGTGTGTGAGTGTGTGCATACATGCAAGTACACGTGCACATGGATGCATATCCCAGGGGATTGGTCCAGAAGAACACTGTAACATTGACGCATGGGCAATATGATATGTATTTATTATGGCTGGTGACAAGAACTGTGTCTTAATGAAGAAGGTGATTGTTATTCATGATTTCCAAATGGTTAACTAGATCCAGAGGATTTGCATTAAACCAAGTCATTCCCCTTCCATGCTTGCCGGCCATGATCGATGGAAATGTCAAGTCCCATGAGATCTCTGAACTCACATTCTCTTTCTGCTAGAATTGGGGCATTTTTTCCCCTACCATTTCTGCTCTGCGTGTCATTTCCACAAACAGTGCTCATGATATGTCTATGGATTTGATCTTCAATTTCTGACTTCTTTTAAAGGGCGTTGTCAGCCTGCAACACAGTTTCTAAAGCAGGTATTGTTCTGGCATCCAGGAAAAAAATAAAGATGAAAGAAAGCAGGTGACTCTGAATGTGAAATGCAAGATTTCACAGAATCATGGATTTTCAAGCTGGAAAGCATAGTAGAGATTACTGAGTTCAGTGTTTTCAAACTCTGTTTTAAACACAGGAGCTGTTTACACTAGATGTTGCAACTGGTAGTAATTTTTTGAATGAACAAGGCAGAATATGTGATGGAGGACTTTTCAAGTAGAAGAAATTATAGGATCAAAGATATAGGAGTCATGACATTGTCCAGGGTTTTCTGGAATTATAGGAGCCAAAGTGTAGGAGAGGGAATGGTGTAGGATGAACTCATTTCCTACATTTCAACTTAATCCGATGGCTAATGGTTGGAGAACTAGTGACAGATTTTAAGCAAAGGAGATACACAATCACATTTGAGTTTCAAATATATTAGATCAGAAAAAGGGGGGGTACGGGGATTTTGTAATAATCAAAATGAGAAATGATAAACTCTGTATTAGAGTACTAGGATTGGGTAATTAGGAATAGTAAGAACAAATTCAAGAGACATTTAGAAGATAGCCAGTCCGAAGTGACTGAGTAGAGAGAGGACATACGGGGATTTGGAAGAGTCTGAGATGACCCCCAGGTCTCCAGCTTGTACTACTGAGCTATTGAAGGTCTTCCCTGAACCGAGGAGCCCAGGAAAAGCAGGGGTACAATTACCATGTTTGGTTTTAGACACGTTAAGTTAGGCTCAATGTGGAATATTGAAGGCAAAACTAAAAAATGAAAAAGCCAAGATAAAATACTGGTCATCTTCTGGATGGGATAACAATCTAAATAGATTGAATGGGAGACAAGACATAAAGTATAGGCAGCACCAAATATGGCTACCTAAGTTCCACTATGAACGCCAGCAAGGATGAATAAGGCAAGGCCTAGGAAGGAGGGAACATCCCAGTAGGTGAGGACTAATTTCCACACTATTGGCCTGGGCCTTCCTCCAATTCATCCCCTTGACAGGGTCTTAAAGACACAGTAGTCCATACGCAGCTTCTGAGGGAGGATACAAGCAAAGCTCGGCTTTGTCTATTCCAGTGCTTCTGCATTCTACTTCCAAGGAGGCATATAACCATTAAGCTGGAAAAGGATGTCTCCATCTCAGGGGAGATGGAGCTGTGTGGGTAGTGACTTTGGCGAGCAGTCCAACCTCAGAGAGCGAGTGTGAATTACCGCCCGCACACACAGAGTGGCTCTCCGCGACTGCCTGCCAAGGAAGAGATGGTTCTCAACCAAATCAGTCTGTGGCTGCCAAAAGCTCTTGTGAGGGCCCAGTTTTCCAGCAGGAAACATAACCTGAATTGGAAAACATGAGTGTAAGCTGGAAAACAAACAGCTCAAAATATCCGTGTCCTGAAATGAACTGTAAGCCATTCTGTCTCCAGAACTGAATCCACTTAGTCAAAGGAGAAGAGGGTCAGAGGAGCCAGCAGAAGGGAGGGAGAGAGGAAGGAAAGACCAAGTGGTGGAGGGAAGAAAAGAAAGAAGGAAATTCAGAACAAAAGGAACATTGAACTTCTGCTATATGCCAGGATCTGGGCAGGGAGTTCCACATTCATTTTCTGACCAAGTCTCTCAACAACACGATGCGTGGAGAAGTTGGAGGTCCTGGGGTTAATTAAGTGGCCCAAGGTCACATAATTAGGATGCAGCAGAGTGGGAATTTGAACTCAGATTCAATGACTCTGAAATTAATATGCTTCCACTAGAATCTTTTACCCCCTGAAAAAGGGGAAGGAGGAAGTACTATTGGGAAGTGCCTTGGAGAAGGCTTCCTGAGTCCCTATTAGATTTAAAAAAAAAAAAAAAAAAGGTTGAGGGTTTGGAAGTGGCCAACATCACAGATTCCTAGTCTCTGAGCTGGACTTATGGAGAATGGCCTGAATAATTAACAAAAGCCTATAGGACCACTGTTCTTTCCTAGAAAACCTTCCCTTCTCATCTCCCTTTTTTTCTGGATTTTTCCCTGCCCTCCGAGACTCCACTTGAGCCGTTTGTATATGCATTTTCACACGTGCTTATACATACATGAAACTCTACAGGGTCAAAGGATTTAAGCAATGTTTTCAAGGCGCCTGAATGATAAATGACAGGATTGAGATTTAAACCCAGGTCTTCCAACTCTTCATTCTAAGCAATTTCCGCTGCATAATAGCTGTCTCTATAACATGTGCCTACAACAAGGAGATGCAAGATAAACACTGACCATTAATTTGTCAATTCCAGCTGCTGGGATATCTGAGTGACCAGTAATCCATCAGTAATTTTACAGAAAGAGTCAGAAGGATAGGCCAATGTCAATGAGGAAATGATTGTTAAAGTAGGTTAAAACTGTAAAGTGATATGCAAGTGAAAGTAATTATTATCATTTGAAGAACAGATTCTCTTTGCTCAGTTCCCAAAACCATACTTATTAGTATGTTCAAACATGTTCAAACATGTTCAAAGATGACCTCTGGAAAATATTACAAATGTAGGCTATTCAGTTACTCGTTGAAGAAATTATTGCCTTTTCTAAAGTCTGTTTTAAATGTTAAGTGAGTTGCCCAAAGTCACAAACCTGGAAAATGGTGAAGCAGAAATAGAAATTCCAGCAATTGGTCTCCAGCAACTCCAATTAAAACGACTTTACAACAATCCAATAAAGTAGGTGACATCATTAGATATGTCTCCATTGCATAAACAAGGTAATAAGAAGCTACGTTCCTTGTTCAAAGAATCCATAACCAGTAAGCAGTGGAGCTGAAATTGGCATTCAGGTTGCCTGACCCCACAGTTGGTGGAATTAACCACAATTGTACAGGTGCTGCCTTAGATGGAAGATAAAGAGAAGACCGAAAAACATAGGACTAGCTTCTCTTTGTAATTTATAGAAGAGTAGAGCACTGAAAGGTGTTACCATCATGACCCATGACAATTATCAGCTATCTGTTCCTTAGACCCATCCCTGTCACCATCTCCACTGAAAACACCTTAATTCAGGGCCATCATGTCTCCCACAGACAGCCTCTTATGTTCCTGTCTTCAATCTTTCCCTCCTGTTGTCCCACACTGCCACAGGAGGAATCCTTTAGAAACATGGATCTGACCATGTTACTTCCCCCAGTGAAAACTCACTAGCTCTCTATTTTCTTTAGTAAAATGCACACGGATTCTAGCACCATGTTCCCGGCCTCCACTCTGCCATGTGACCACCTCTTGGGTCTAGTCCCTTGCTGCTTCTCCACCACCCTGCACAGATTCTGCTCCTGCCACCTGGACCACTTCCAGTTCTGGGATTAAGCAATGCCGTTTCCTGCCTCTGTATCTATGCTCACAATGCTCTCTCTAGCTGGAATATTTCCTCTCCCTTGTGTATGTCTGGGGAACTCTGCAGCCAGGATACCCCGTCTTTAAGATTCCCTCTCTTTCCCATTACCCTAGGATTTCCAGTCCTTCCTCAGGCTGCTTTTGTACTAATCATACACCTCTGTCATTTTGCGTGGTGCATACGTCCCCACAACCTAACTGATACAACCTGAAGGTAGAGACCCTGCCTTAATCATCTTTGGGTCCTCAGAGCCTAGCATAAGGGTTCAGTAAGTGCTTGTCAAAATAAATTTAGCTGGCTTCCCTGTTTCTTCCTTGCTAGTCCCCAGTCAAGTTAATAAACTGCCCATCCATGTACAGAAACTGTTTTTCTTTACTGCTTTCCTCCCTGCCTCTCTTTCTCTCTCTCTGTATCCTCTCTTCTCCTCCATGGACTGTGAAGGGATGAGAAAGCAAGAGGCTGGATGAAAAAGTAAACTCAAAAGCCCTAACCTAATGCTGGTTTGTATTATTTCTTCTGTGTCTGTACAAGAGAGACAGAGAAGCAGAGAGAGAGGAATGGGGAGAGGGTGAGGGCTTGCAGCTGGCTGTGAGTGGGAGTGTCCCCACTGGGCAGCATCTCACACTGGGTTTAATGGCAAGCCTACTTTGGGGGACGATGGGAACAGGGAGAAATACACTGACTGCTGTGTGTACCAACTTCAAATTGCTAGCTATACCCTTAGCTAACACTAGTGTTTCATGTTGCAAATCCAGTGTTACCACATGAAATAGTCAGCAAGTACACTTCTGCCAGAGATGGAGTAATTTGTTACTGGCTGGAGTGAGAAGCTGACACAGTTAGCTCACAGAGATGCTTTTATTGAGATGCACAGCCTTCCTCAAATTAACCACGACTGTCCCGGGTCTCGGCAACATATGTTCTGAGCAGTAGCTCCTTGGCCAGCGCTGTTGCATTTTTGAAGAGGGTCCCCTATCTGCTATGCAAACAGTTTCTGATTTTCCTGTCTTAGCTGTTTCATGAGGATGGTACAGGAGGGTAAGTTGGAGAGGAATACAATTCAGAGGCAGTTGGAAAAGACAGACTTCTGTCTCTGGTCTTGTCTCCCTTCCATCCATCCTCAAGCGTGTTTTGCTAAAACTCCGATCTGACCACGTCACCCTCGTTGAAATCCCTTAGTGATTCCCTATTATACTCAGGATGAAGTTCAAGCTTCTTAGACTAGTACGTGTGCCTGTATAATGTCTGGCCGCTGCTTACTTGTCCACCAGCAAGTTTTGTCTCTGACTTTTGGATCTGGTAACACCAAACTATTTGTCAGTTTCTGCACATATGGTTTTTGTCTCCACGCCCTCACTGAAGCAGTTTCTTCTGCTTGGAGTACCCTTTCCTGCACCCCTCACCTCTCACCCACTTTGCTGAGCAAACTTCCACTTATGGTTTAAGGCTTAGCTAAAGCATCAACTCCGCTAGCTTCTTCCAACCCTCTGGATTAATTCATTTCCTTCAGCCTCCCATAGTCCTTTTTCATTTCTCCCACTTGTGTTACAGTGATCAGGGAAGCAGTAGAATATAGTGGTTAAAAACAGAGGAAGTACCGGGGGAATGGTAGGAGTGGTCTGCTAGGATGCAGGCAATAAAGGGTGCGTTATATGCCGAATATGTAAAAAAAAAAAAAAAAAAAAAAAAGGAAAAAATGCACTAAAAGTTTTATGTACCTGCAATTCTAAACAATCTCAGTGATAAAATACTCTTTCTTACAAAGGCAGTCTATCTCCACCCCTGGCTAATAATTCAGGGTCTGGAGTGAAAACACTTAGCTCCATCATTTTACGTCATCACATCGTGTGGCCTTGGGCACATGACTTATCTTTCTGTTCATCAATTCCTGCCTCTGTAAAATGGAAACAAGAAAACTATCTGGCTGGTTAGTTTGTGTGATGATTACATGAGATGATTCATGTAAAGCACCTAGAACAGTAACTGGGATTAAGTAATCGCTCCATAAATGTTAACTACTATTTGCTGATGAGTCTGTATTCCTCCCCTTGGGTTAAGCTCCCTCACTAGCTTAAAGCTCTTTGAGAATCTATCTTGCTCACTGCTGTATACACTCTGCCTAGCATAAAAATCATTTGTTGAATGTATAAATGGGTCTTATTCATCTCTGTGTGTGAAGTGCATTGCTGAGGATGTGAATTGGTAATAGGTGCTCAGCAAATGTTTGTTGGATGAATGGGTAGTTGAATAAAAGAATAGCTCATAACAGAAGAAGAAACTTGCAAAAGGAGCTGGATGGAAGTGTCCCTGAAGAGACACAGAAATGGGGACAGAAAATGCAGAGAAAGTCAATGGTGAGAGTGAAAGAAAGAACCAAAGTTACCTCTCCTTGAACCATCCCAGAAGGTAGGGCCTAATGAAATATAAGTCTATGAAAACTGGAGTCATACCTGTCAATTCCATGACTTGTAGAAGCCTAGAGAAGGGAGAGGAAAATCCATCCCATCATGGGCTCCAGGGAAATGGCAGCAGTAAACGAAAGCAACAGGAAGATTTTCCCACAGTCTAAGCCCCACATAAAGACCAGAAACCTGGCTGTAAAGAGGGAAATGGGGATCTGCCAGTTTCTTGTTCCAGTTACTGTGTTAATGTCAGATTTTTTTTAAAAAAATGGTTGACAAAGCTCATTAGTATAATACTCTGCATCTAGTTCTTGAAAGATATGTGACTAAATATGATCAGTATATGGATCACTCTCAGACTTTCCAGGGTGTGACACCTCCTAAACCTAACGAGATATTCATGAAGCCTAGATTGGAACCATTAACAGGAGAGATGATGATTATACTCTCACGACTATCTCATAACAACGTTTAGAATTTCCCTCCAAGGTTACAGTTCAAGATGGCAACATAGGAAGATCCTGAATGTACGCACCACATCTACAGCTATATATGGAACAATTGCCTCTAAGAAAACCTAAACACTGGCAGAGCGACCCCTTCACATGAGGCAAACAAGAGGGAAACCAAATTGAAGCAGGTAGGAAAGGCTGAGACACAAGCTCACCATAAACCCCACTCTTGGCACAGTGACTCACAATCAGGAGGGAACTCAAAAGCCAGAGCTTCTCCCTGAGGAGCAAAGGATTCATATGTCACACAGGGCACCCCAAGTTTTAACACCGGCACCTGAGAGACAAGGCCCTAAAACACCTGGCTTTCAGGACCGATGGGGCTTATGCCCGTGAGACTCACAGGGCTGTGGGGAATTGAGAAATGGCTCTTAAAGCACCCATGTGTAGACTCACCTGCCCCAGGGCCCAACACAGAAGTAGCCCCTTGAAAAGTGCCCAGACACTATGTGAAAGAAACAGGTGCTCTCAAGGAAGGTAAGCCAGGGGATGCCATCTTTGCACTGTCCCTCTGTCTCACTACAACTCACCAATATCTCCCAGAAAGAAAGCCTCATGGCAACCATCGAGGAAAAACCTATAGTTGATTCACAAAAGAGAGTGAGAATTTCCATCTAAAATATAATTCATTAAGTTTTAATAAGGAGGAGGAATGGGCCACTTCTAGGTTCCGGGCAAAGTCTGCTATGGCAGCTCTACAATTGTTAGGGATCCTGGTTATATCTCTCTTCCATTCTGCTATCTTCAAAATTCAGCTTCCATTCCAGGGCCCAAAGTGGCTTTTTCAGCTCCTATTCTCACATGAGGTTACATTTCCACTAGCAAGAAAGAGAAAGGAGGAAGGGGAGAGGCATAGACTTCCTTTTGAGGATCCAACCAGACTCGAAGTCATATATACATCATTCTTCCCCAATTCCAGTTGACCAGGGCTCAGTTACATTCCATGCATGGCTAAAAGGAATTCTTTATCCTAGACCCCCATAGGCTTATCCAAAAATCAAGATTCTACTAAAATAAAAAAAAAAAAACAATGGATATTGGAGAAGAACTGGCAGTTTCTGCCATACAAGGTTCAAAAATCTCCCTAATATTTAGGTAAAATTGCCTCTCTGTTGTTTTTGTAACTGAAAATAATTTGTTCTTTGGAGATAAAATAAGCAAAATTATGCTCGTCAAAAAATTAAATAGACTGGTTCAAGATGGTGGAAGAGAAGGACGTGCGCTCACTCCCTCTTGCCAGAGCCCCAGAATCACAACTAACTGCTGAACAATCATCGACAGGAAGACACTGGAACTCACCAAAAAAGATACCCCACATCCAAACACAAAAGAGAAGCCTCAAGGAAATGGTAGGAGGGGCACAATCACAATAAAATCAAATCCCATAACCGCTGGGTGGGTGACTCACAAACTGGAGAACAATTATACCACAGAAGTCCATCCACTGGAGTGAAGGTTCTGAGGCCCACGTCAGGCATCCCAACCTGGGGGTCCAGCAATGGGAGGAGGAATTCCCAGAGAATCAGACTTTGAAGACTAGCAGGATTTGACTACAGGACTTAGGACTGGGGGAAACAGAGACTCACTCTTGGAGGGCACACACAAAGTAGTGTGCACATGAGGACCCTGGGGAAAGGAGCAGTGACCCCATAGGAGACTGAAACAGACCTACCAACTAGTGTTGGAGGGTCTCCTGCAGAGGCGGGGGGTGGCGGTGGCTCACCACAGGGATGAGGACACTGACAGTGGAAATTCTGGGAAGCGCTCCTTGACATGAGCCCTCCTGGAGTCTGCCATTAGCCCCACCAAAGAGCCAGGTAGGCTGCAGTGCTGGGTCACCTCAGGCCAAACAACCAACAAGAGGGAACTCAGCCCCACCCGTCAGCATACAAACGGATTAAAGTTTTACTGAGAGCTGCCCACCAGAGCAACACCCAGCTCTACCCACCACCAGTCCCTCTCACCAGGAAGCTTGCACAAACCTCTTAGATAGCCTTATCAACCAGAAGGCAGACAGCAGAAGCAAGAAGAACTACAATCCTGCAGCCTATGGAACAAAAACCATATTCACAGAAAGACAGACAAAATGAAAAGGCAGAGGACTATGTAACAGATGAAGGAACAAGATAAAACCCCAGAAAAACAACTAAATGAAGTGGAGATAGGTAACCTTCCAGAAAAAGATTTCAGAACGATAGTGAAGATGATCCAGGACCTCGGAAAAAGAATGGAGGCAAAGATCGAGAAGATGCAAGAAATGTTTAACAAAGACCTAGAAATTAAAGAACAAAACAACAGAGATGAACAATACAGTAACTGAAATAAAAAATACACTAGATGGCATGAATGGCAGAATAACTGAGGCAGAAGAATGGATAAGTGACCTGGAAGACAGAATGGTGGAATTCACTGCCATGGAACAGAATAAACAAAAAAAATTGAAAAGAAATGAAGACAGCTAAAGAGACTTCTGGGACAACAAGTAACACACGAACATTTGCATTACAGGGGTCCCAGAAGGAGAAGAGACAGACAAAGGACCCCAGAAAGTATTTGAAGAGATTATACTCAAAAACTTCCTTAACATGGGAAAGGAAATAGTCACCCAAGTCCAGGAAGCGCAGAGAGTCCAAGGCAGGATGAATCCAAGGAGAAACACACCGAGACACATAGTAATCAAACTTAACAAAAATTAAAGACAAAGAAAAATTATTAAAAGCAACAAGGGAACTCCCATAAGGTTAATAGCTGATTTCTACAAGCCAGAAGGGAGTGGCACGATATATTTAAAGTAATGAAAGGGAAGAACCTACAACCAAGATTACTCTACCCAGCAAAGATTTCATTCAGATTCAATGGAGATTAAAACCTTTACAGACAAGCAAATTAAAATTAAAACCTTTACAGACAAGCAAAAGCTAAGAGAATTCAGCATCACAAAACCAGCTCTACAACAAATGCTAAAGGAACTTCTCTAAGTGGGAAAACTCAAGAGAAGAAAAGGGCCTACGAAAACAAACACAAAACAATTAAGAAAATGGTAATAGGAACATACACATCATTAATGACCTTAAATGTGAATGGATTAAATGCTTCAACCAGAAGACACAAGCTCACTGAATGGATTCAAAAACAGGACCCATACATATGCTGTCTACAAGAGACCCACTTCAGACCTAGGGACACATACAGACTGAAAGTGAGGGGATGGAAAAAGATATTCCATGCAAATGGAAATCAGAAGAAAGCTGGAGTAGCAATACTCATATCATATAAAATAGACTTTAAAATAAAGAATGTTACAAGAGACAAGGAAGGACACTACATAATGATGAAGGGATCAATCCAAAAAGAAGATATAACAATTATAAATATATATGCACCCAACGTAGGAGCACCTCAATACATAAGGCAACTGCTAACAGCTATAAAAGAGGAAACTGACAGTAACACAATAATAATGGGGGACTTTTAACACCTCACTCACATCAATGGACAGATCATCCAGACAGAAAATTAATAAGGAAACAACAGCTTTAAATGACACAATAGATCATATAGATTTCACTGATATTTATAGGACATTCCATCGAAAACAGCAGATTACACTTTCTTCTCAAGTGCACATGGAACATTCTCCAGGATAGATCACATTTGGATCACAAATCAAGCCTCGGTACATTTGAGAATATTAAAATCATATCAAGCATCATTTCCGACCACAACGCTATGAGATTAGAAATCAATTACCAGGAAAAAAAATGTAAAAAATACAAACGCATGGAGGCGAAACAGTACATTACTAAATAACCAAGAGATCACTGAAGAAATCAAAGAGGAAATAAAAAAATACCTAGAGACAAATGACAATGAAAACACGATGATCCAAAACCTATGGGATGCAGCAAAAGCAGTTCTAAGAGGGAACTTTATAGCTATACTAGCCTACCTCAAGAAAAAAGAAAAATCTCAAGTAAACAATCTAACCTTATACCTAAAGGAACTAGAGAAAGAACAAACAAAACCCAAAGTTAGCAGGAGGAAAGAGATCATAAAGATCAGAACAGAAATAAATGAAATAGAAACAAAGAAAACAATAGCAAAGATCGTTAAACTAAGAGCTGGTTATCTGAGAAGATAAACAAAATTGATGAATCTTTAGCCAGACTCATCAAAAAAAGAGGGAGAGGACTCAGATCAATAAAATTAGAAATGAAAAAGGAGAAGTTACAACAGACACCACAGAAATACGAAGCATCCTAAGAGACTACTACAAGCAACTCTATGCCAATAAAATGGACAACCTGGAAGAAACGGACAAATTCTTAGAAAGGTATAAACTTCTGAGACTGAACCTGGAAGAAACAGAAAATATGAACAGACCAATCACAAGGAATGAAATCAAAACTGTGATTAAAAATCTTCCAACAATCAGAAGTCCAGGACCAGACGGTTTCACAGGTGAATTCTATCACACATTTAGAGAAGAGCTAACACTTATCCACCTCAAACTCTTCAAAAAAATTGCAGAGGAAGGAACACTCCCAAACTCATTCTACGAGCCCATTATCACCCTGATTACAAAATCAAACAGAGATGCTACAAAAAAAGAAAATTACAGACCAATATCACTGATGAATATAGATGCAAAAATCCTCAACAAAATACTAGCAAACAGAATCCAACAACATATTAAAAGGATCATACACCATGATCAAGTGGGATTTTTCCCAGGGATAAAAGGATTCTTCAATATATGCAAATCAATCAATGTGATGCACCATATTAACAAATTGAAGAATAAAAACCATATGATCATCTCAATAGATGCAGAATAAGCTTTTGACAAAATTCAACACCCATTTATGATAAAAACTCTCCGGAAAGTAGGCATAGAGGGACCCTACCTCAACATAATAAAGGCCATATATGACAAACCCACAGCCAACATCATTCTCTATGGTGAAAAACTGAAACCATTTTCACTAATATCAGGAACAAGACAAGGTTACCCACTCTCAACACTATTATTCAACACAGTTTTGCAAGTTTTAGCCACAGCAAACAGAGAAGAAAAGGAAATAAAAGGAATCCAAATCGGAAAAGAAGAAGTAAAACTATTGCTCTTTCCAGATGACATGACACTATACATAGAGAATCCTAAAGATGCCACCAGAAAACTACTAGAGCTAATCAATTAATTTGATAAAGTAGCAGGATACAAAATTAATGCACAAAAATCTCTTACATTCCTACACACTAATGATGAAAAATCTGAAGGTGAAATTAAGGAAACACTTCTATTTACCATTGCAACATAAAGAATAAAATACCTAGGAATAAACCTACCTAAGGAGACAAAAGACCTGTATGCAGAAAACTCTAAGACACTGATGAAAGAAATTAAAGATGATACAAACAGATGGAGAGATATACCATGTTCTTGGATTGGAGGAATCAATATTGTGAAAATGACTATACCCAAAGTAATCTACAGATTCAATGCAATCCCTATCAAACTACCAATGGCATATTTCACAGAACTAGAACAAAATATTGCACAATCTGTATGGAAACACAGAAGACTCTGAAGAGCCAAAGCAATCTTGAGAAAGTAAAACAGAGCTGGAGGAATCAGGCTCCTGGACTTCAGACTATACTACAACGCCACAGTCGTCAAGACAGTATGGTACTGGCACAAAAACAGAAATACAGATTAATGGAACAGGATAGAAAGCCCAGAGATAAACCCACGCACATATGGTCACCTTATTTTTGATATAGGATGCAAGAATATACAATGTAGAAAAGACAACCTCTTCAATAAGTGGTGCTGGGAAAGCTGGACAGCTACATGTAAAAGAATGAAATTAGAACACTCCCTAACACCACACAGAAAAATAAACTCGAAATGGATTAGAGACCTAAATGTAATGCCAGACACTATCAAACTCTTAGAGGAAAACATAGGAAGAACACTCTATGACATAAATCACAGCAAGAGCCTTTTTGACCTACCTCCTAGAGAAATGGAAATAAAAACAAAAATAAACAAATGGGACCTAATGAAACTTCAAAGCTTTTGCACAGCAAAGGAAACCATAAACAAGACCAAAAGACAACCCTCAGAATGGGAGAAAATATTTGCCAATGAAGCAACTGACAAAGGATTAATCTCCAAAATATACAAGCAGCTCATGCAGCTCAATAACAAAATAACAAACAACCCAATCCAAAAATGGATGGAAGACGTAAATAGACATCTCTCCAAAGAAGATATACAGATGGCCAACAAACACATGAAAGGATGCTCAACATCACTAATCATTAGAGAAATGCAAATCAAAACTACAATGAGGTACCACCTGACACCAGTTAGAATAGGCATCATCAGAAAATCTACAAACAACAAATGCTGGAGAGGGTGTGGAGAAAAGGGAACCCTCTTGTACTGTTGGTGGGAATGTAAATTGATGCAGCCAATATGGAGAACAGTATGGAGGTTCCTTAAAAAACTAAAAATAGAACTACCATATGACCCAGCAATCCCATTACTGGGCATATATCCTGAGAAAACCATAATTCAAAAAGTCATGTACCACAGTGTTCTTTGCAGCACTATTTACAATAACCAGGTTATGGAAGCAACCTAAATAAATGCCCATAGACAGATGAATGGATAAAGAAGATATGGTACATATATACAATGGAATATTACTCAGCCATAAAAAGGAATGGAATTGGGTCATTTGTAGACACGTGGATGGACCTAGAGACTGTCATACAGAGTGAAGTAAGTAAGAAAGAGAAAAACAAATATTGTATATTAACGCATATATGTGGAACCTAGAAAAATGGTATAGATGAACCTGTTTGGAAGGCAGAAATAGAGACACAGCTGTAGAGAACAAACGTATGGACATCAAGGGGGGAAAGCGGGGTAGGTGGGTTCGGGGGGGAGATTGGGATTGACATATATACACTAATATGTATAAAAGAGATAACTAAGAAGAACCTGCTGTATAAAAAAATAATAATAAAATAAAATTTAAAAAAAATTAAATGCAACTGTCATGGAACGTCCCCTTACTGAATCTCACTTTGCCAAGGAAAGCCAGTCCTCATTCTTTGCTTCCTCTGTAATGTGGTTTCCGCAAACTTCCACAACCTCATCACATTCCTCTCCTCTTTTTACCAATGTTTTTCTCATCACTTTAGAATCTTTTTCTATACCTCTAGGATCACATTTAGCAATCCACCTCCCACAAATATGTATTTATTACTGATATTTTCCAAACACTATCTCAGCATTGGCAATAACTCAAAGAGGACATGATTTTTAAACTTAAGGAGCTTATAGTCTAGTGCCACATTAGACAACTGATTCATAATGACCTTACAGTCAGTTCAACCCTTGTATATATTTTTCACAAGAACAACAATTAAGTCATGCTATTCAAAACTTAGATAATTGACTTTTTTATTTAATTGAGGGACTTGATGTCCAACTATGCTATACCTCACCTTGGTTTTCAGCCTCTTAATTCTATCACTTGGAACCTTGATTCTGTCCTTGGATATTAAGCCACCACTCCCAATTTTATGGGTTTTGAAATTTTTCCTTTGGTAGATATGCTTGGAGGGATCACTGATACGAGTGATTTGCTGAAACCCAGATATAATTCTAAGTTTAACATCCATTGCTTAGACGAGGGTAGAAAAAGAAACCATGATTTTTTTAAAATCAGATTTTTTTTTTCTTTTTGCATTTTTCTTTTTTCTTCTGTTTAAGGTGCTATAAAATGGTCCTGACAGCATGAATTGCTCTGCAGGTAATTTGCTAATGCCAACTGAATGCAGCCCAGAAGGTTCCTGAGCCCATTGGCAAGCTGGTGCCAGTGATAGATACTCCATATTAGTAGCCGGTAATGTTGGCACAACTCTAGGAATTATCCTGTTTTGTGAGTTTAATCCTCATCAACGGAGGCCTCCCCCATGCTCCACCTCCTCTTCTGAAGAGAAATGCAAATGAATGTGATTTAGAGTTTGTGGCGTTTTCAGATTCTCAAAAAAAGTACATTTCCCCTGCTCTTAGGCCATGAATGATGAACCAACCAGAAGCTGAAAATTTCTTATCACAGGAGCTTCATGTCAGCCATGGGTCTATCTCTTTTCAACAGGAATCTGGAGCTTGCAGAGTGGGAGCCAAATACAAGTCTTGTTCCACTGGCTCCACTTCTTCGTGCTGTCAATCATCCCCTGCTTGTGTCATCCGTATGACAGGGCGAAGGAAGTGGTTAAGTACAACCCTCACACACACATGGAGTAAGTTAACTGTACCATGCAGAAGAAGGATGGCAGCCATGGTTTCAACAGTGGGGGAAATCCTTCATGAGTTTACACTTTCATAGGTAAATTGGTGACCCCACCCTCAGAAAGTAAGGAAAGTAGATCTCCCATCATTCCCTTCTGGGGAAAAGACAGAACCCAGGAGAAGGATTATTAAGTATAAAGAAGATTAGGGGTGGGGGAGATCCACAGAGCTAGGCAAGTGAAGAAGTCATCCATTCCTTCACTAATAAGAGAATGGGAAAGGCACTTGGCCGAGAGCATTCAAGGGAAAGTACATCTTTTCACTGTAGCTAATAAAAGCTCTCCATTTTAGGTGACCTTTGGGCAGTAACAGACACAGAGAGCGGCAAGTTCTTGCAAATAGAAATAAATGCCTCCTAGAAGGAAGTGACATCTCAGAGCAGACCTATTTGGGGCGACTACTGCACAAATGAGGACACACAATATCCTTGATAAGGGCCTGCAGTCACCCTCATGTCCCTTGGGGCCACAGCCAGAAGAACCAGGATAACTCATTCATGGTGAACACCTACTGTGTGCCAGGCACTGTGCAATAAAATCATCAATCCATCCTGGGCCACAGCAGCGACAATTCTCTTTGCAGGCTATTTTGATAGAGGCCAACCAACAAAAGCAACTGAGATGGAGTCCCAAGGCAGACCAGCACTTAAAGAATATTGCTTTTTCAAGGCATGTTTGGGCAGGTTGCCTGCCAGTTACTTTCACATTACACTGTTGCTTATTTTTTTTAACTCCCTGAAGTATATTCACACACTGTCTATGAGAAACATTGAAATTAGTGAATAACATTTCTGGATAATTGACTTGAGCTTTCTAGTAGCAACAGAAATGTGAAGCAAAACTGAAACTGGATTAGGGGTCATGAGACAGCCTGAGACTTCATCGATTATTAAATGAGATACTTTATGCAAAACCTTAGCATGTTACATGGAGAAGAGTAATTACTCAAGATATCACAGCTATTGGTATTGTAATAACAAATGTTATCAATGTTATTACTGCTGGTGTTATAATTATTAAGACTACTGTTCTAGGGCTTCCCTGGTGGCACAGTGGTTGAGAGTCCGCCTGCCGATGCGGGGGACGCGGGTTCGTGCCCCGGTCCGGGAGGATCCCACATGCTGCGGAGCGGCTGGGCCCGTGAGCCATGGCCGCTGAGCCTGCGCATCCGGAGCCTGTGCTCCGCGACGGGGGAGGCCACAACAGTGAGAGGCCCGCGTACAGCAAA
This sequence comes from Delphinus delphis, assembly GCF_949987515.2. Classification (NCBI taxonomy): domain Eukaryota; kingdom Metazoa; phylum Chordata; class Mammalia; order Artiodactyla; family Delphinidae; genus Delphinus; species Delphinus delphis. The sequence goes on from NC_082688.1 coordinate 26,789,139, forward strand.
AAAAAAAAAAAAAAAAAAAAAGACTACTGTTCTATATAATTTCTGAGGCCATTACATATCAATAGTTCTAAAATTATCCCTATTTTATAGGGGCTAATTTCCTAGGAATGAATTGGGAAAATGAAGGAAGAGAACCTTCCTTCCTAACAAAAGGTATATAGGAAAAAATGCCTAGAAAGGTATAGTCTGCACCCTTAGAATGAATGCTTGGGAAAGTCAGCAATTTTTACATACAAGTAACCTAAAATAGTTTCATGCCTGGACTGGTATCGTGCCACACATCAAAGAAGGTAGACGTGGGCTACATAATGACCTAGGGTTTCGTGCTTCCATCAAGGAAGGAGAGAGAAGACGAGTCTGTGTAGGTAGGTGGAAGAATATTCTGGCTTTAAACTCATTAAATGTGTCAAGCCTAGCTAACTTAAAGGCTGCTTAGGTGCAGACAACAGAAGCCATTATATCTGGCTCAAGCGGAAAGGTCTATTATTAGAGGGTAGCAGATAGCTCACAGAACTTACTGGATGGCCAGGGCAATAAGACTGAATGCTACACAGCCTGGAATTACATCGTCAGGAGAAATGTCCAACCACACTATTGAATCTCTGTAGCAGATACCCTATTGCTGTTGTCACCTGCTGCTTAGCAGTCATGCCAAAAGGTACCAGAAAGTAAAACTTTCACCACAGCTGCACCACAGGATCCAAATACTTCTGCAATGAGGTCTGATCTCACACGTGCTCTCCAAGTCTCCAACAACTGTATCAATTTAGTAGAATCTAGGTAATCTAGGAAATTCTTAGCTGCGGGATAATTGCTGAGAATATAGATTTTCATGGAGATAAGAAAGTATGAGGAAAAGGTAGATAATCTGTAGCATCTACCACATCAGATTTGGAAACTAAGCTTTTTAAGGCATCTAGTCATTAAATCCGGGAATCCCTTTTCGTGCTAAGTAGCCTGGAGCTGCTCTAGGACTGTGGAATGGTAACTAGTTTTACCATCAACTTGGTGGACAGAAATCCAGACAAAAGCTTAGAAACCTGTCATTTTGCTGAACTCAGGAAGTCTCAGCACAGGCTCCACTGGTTACTTTCAATACTGAAAGCTGCTTATGTGCCTTCCCATTAATGGTACTCTCAGGTTGGAGGCATGGATGTAGACCAGTGTATCAAAATATATCCTACACAACACCCTCTTCAAAATCACTTGGGGTGTTTGTTAAAATGAAATCCTTGGGGCCCACTCCAAACTCTTAAGTAGAATCAATGCATTAGTGGGAACTATATAGTTAAGAGGACCATTGATCTATATTTTGATACATGCTCCTGTGCTCATAGAGCCTAGACTCCGAGTGGAGTGAAACACCCAGTTATTCCTATAAGAGCTATTATTGAAGTCTAAAAGTTGTAAAGTAGGAAGGAAGTTGGAAACTCATTTTTGGCCTGGTGAACTTGAGGGCCACAAAAGAGCTGAGATTGGGAATACACTGAGACAATTAAAAATATATAATGTTTTAAAGCTACATTAGCATATCATCATATCCTAGGCATCAAAACTACATAAATCAAAATTGAACTCACACTAATCCAAATGTTTGTGTGCAGAATCTCTTGCTCAGTTACAGGAATAAGGTCATAGGCCTGAAAAATTGTTTACAGGTGTCTCCAAGGAGATGGAATTAAAACATTTACACATGGTGTACCCTGCATTTATATGCAAGCTAGCCTCTCTGCTATGTTTTCCTATGAATGTGTTTAACTCTACAGAGAAATGTGAAGACCAACTCCTAGCATATGGAAGTATTTTCAAGTGGCAAATTATATGGGCACTAGAGAGAACAAGGATTTGTAAATACTGCCAGTTTAAATGTACCTTTCAAATTCTATTAGGAGACTTAAATCTTCCTGTATTCAACTAAAATCAACCAACATTTACTGAAAACCTACTGTGTTCCAAAATCTTAGTGCTTTCTCATATGTTATCTCATTTAACTTTCAGAATAATCCTATCAGGTAAGTATTTTCAATCCTGTTTCACAGTTGAGAAAACCAAAGTTCTAAGAGATTGGGTAATGTGTCACAGAGCAAAGAAGTGAAGCCAGGAGTTTCTGACAGCAAATCCCATGCTCTTTCTACTCTACCACTCTCTATAATTAATGCTAATTAAGTATTATGTAATATTCAATTAATACTAACAACCCACTACATCTTATAGCACAATACACTTTTACTAAGGACATTATCTCATTTGATCCTAGTGACAGCACACAAGGCCTAGTAGAGAATGATGTTACCATTGCACAATGGAAAAACAGAAACTCCAGGAGACTCAATAATTCTTCATAGGTCACAAAGCTCATAGCCTTTGAGCCTTATTCTTCTGATTCCAAAACTGTGTTCCATTTACTACCTCAGAGTTTAGGAAATGGGAATTAACATTATTGTGCACCCAGTTTATGGTAATCTGCTAGGCATTTTACATACATGAGTCCTAATCCTCACCACAACCCTGAAAACCAGGACGTAGACCCATTTCATAGATGTCTAAATAATGACTTGAAAGAAGCTGAAGTTAGTCAGTGTTAGAAGTGATTCAAACCCAAATCTGTGAGACACTGATATAATTACATATTACACACACACACACACACACACACACACACACACACACACACCATAATTTAAAGTGAATACTATGGGGCTTCCCTGGTGGCGCAGTGGTTGAGAGTCCGCCTGCTGATGCAGGGGACACGGGTTTGTGCCCCGGTCTGGGAAGATCCCACATGCCGCGGAGCGGCTGGGCCCGTGAGCCATGGCCGCTGAGCCTGCGCGTCCGGAGGCTGTGCTCCACGACGGGAGTGGCCACAACAGTGAGAGGCCCGCGTATCGCAAAATAAAATTAAATTAAATTTAATTTAATTTAAAAGTGAATACTATGATGAAGAAAGTACAAACAGACTTAACAGAACTTTCTATTTGGAAATGCCTAGTTTTGATCACAAAAGTGTTCTAATTCACTAACCTTAAACGTGAAAGTAGAATGAGCAAATATAGACAAAAATCTCTCAGCGATTCCATATAGTCAAGTTTGTACCTAAAGGAAGAAGAAACTGGTGGCTCATTCTGAAAGCACTTGGCCATGCCTATGAATGTCTACTGCCAGGATAACTTCAAATAATTATGTCCTTCATGCCATTTACCCAGTGTCATTCTTGGAAGTGATGTCTTTGAGGATTAAGTTACGAACAGACACGTAGAGTCAATGAGCTCTTGTGCTTAGAACTCCTTGCAAATGGGTAGAAAATTGGGTAAGTAGAACTTGTTTACTGAATGAGACCAGCAGGCCAGCCAGGACTTTCACAGACACTCTGTAAAGCACAGTTGCTATAAAATATATGCAATTTTACCTGAGAAGGAGCAATAAAGTATTTTCTTTGTTAACCAATAGCTCAGCAGGTAAGAATAATGGTCATTGAGACTTATGTATATTTTTGCAGGTTACAAAATATGTCACACAGAAAGCTCATTTGATTATCTGATTATAAAATATTTAAATCCCATTATCTGGCCCATGGTAGGCTTTCAATAAATGTGGTTGCAATGAAAACAATAGAACAGAGTTAAGAATTATTATCCTTTTTAAACACATGAGACTCAGTGGAGGCTCAGTAAAGGTAAGTGACTTGCCTAGTTTCAAATGTAAGCTTTTATATGTTATTAAGACCTTTTACTCATTCATGAATCTTTTACAAATTATCTAACTCCATACTGTTAGCTAGGAGTAAGAGTAGACCATATGATATACATCAAAACTCGGTATTTTTCCATTAAGATGCCTCTCCATCTTAGTCAGAAAACCTGGATTTGATTAATTTTGGTTTCCAGAATAGAACCCCTGAAGAATTTAAATCCAGATTTTTTGAGTGATCCATATGTCTGGATCAGTTGTTTTTGTCAAACATCCATTACCTCATGGCCTAGATTTCCATAATTAAATGAGGTCAAATGAGAATATACAGAAACTGAAAAGCACTGTGTTAATATTAGCTGTTATCAGTGAGATGTATTTCTCTTATAAATATAGAAGACAGTAAAGTAAAGGACTTCTTTTATAAAAGAAAAGAAAGAAAGAATTACCCGGCCAGCACACAAAAAAGTGTGTTATTATATATCGTGGACACACAAATTCAAAGACAAATATAATTGGTAATAACATTGTTATATTACACTCTATTACAAAACAGGTTTAAAGTTTGGAGTTTGATGTTTGAAAGGACAGTCAAATGTTGTAGGCATGGAGAATTTTTAGGGATTCAGTCCATTCTGAAAATCAAAGATTTAGCCAGGCACAATCCTCTTAAAACATGATCATCTATGGTTTTCACACATCTATAAACTCAGCCTCCTTGATGTCTTCAATCATTAAAAAGCTATTAATAAAAAAGAAAAGTTTTTTAAAGGCACTTGGAAGGAACATATAGTATACTGTATTCAAACATAGTCATTTATTGAATGCCTGCTAGGTGACTGATAATTGTAAAAAATTCATTACTATCTCCATTCTACAGATGAGAAAACTGAGATTTAGACTGTTAAGGCACTTATGATGAAGGTAATAATTAACAAAGACATACATTAAGCTCAACTATTCCAATGTTGTGTCCTATATTCATTTTTTTCTAAACTATTCTGTAAGTTTCAAAATAGACCAATGTATAGATCCAGAATGGCAACACTAAATAGCCTTTTGATCTTTTTATTGTCTTTTATTAATGTAATTATCTTTAACATTTGCTTCCACTTAATTTCTTAATCACTCTCTATTTTGTATCTTTATTTAAGGTTTAAACTATTAAAATCAACATAACAAAAAGACTTCTGGTGTTAAGATGCCCTCTTCTTTCAGATACCACTCCCAAAGAAACATGAACAACAGAATTCAAAGTCTTTTTTGGACAAAATTTAGAAACATCTATAATCCCAAACCACTGTATATGATTAAAAGATGTTAAGATATGAGATTAATGCAAGAAAAAAAGCCTGCAGGAGCAGATCTTAAACATGTCAAGAGAGCACAATCACCAAAACAGATGGTGCATTATAAGAAGCAAAACACAATAATCACATCTTTGGAAAAAAAAAAAAAGGAACATGATGCCCAGGCAATGAAGAGTACCAGGAATTAAGCAAGGAAACAGACACCCCTTTTTTGTAAGAAACAGTTCATTGATGAATCATGGTGGAAAAAAAAGTCAAAGGCTAAAGAAATAAAAAAAAATGTCCAAAGACTTAACTATCACATACACATAAACACACATATACACAGGGGAGTTGGGGATGGGGAGGAAGAGAGACAGAGAGAGAACTTTCACTTCATTGTGAAATAGGGAGACTCCTACTAGCCTGTAATATCTCTTGGTTCTTTTCCCATAAAGTTCCTACACACGCAATCCAAGAACTCGATAATTCACTTTATTCAAAAGTAAACAATATTCAAAAAGAACCAAAGCTTTTTAAGAAAAAAGGAAGAAATTGACAAAATTGCTTTCTCTCACACACCTACACATACATGCACATAAATGCATATATAGAAGTAATGTTGTTCACTAGGAAATGTTAACAGGCAGAGGAAAATCATGACAAAAGTTATTGTGATGAATCAAAAAGCATTAAAAAAAAATCAAAGAACCCAAAGTAAAAATACAAGAATTTAGGGAATATGTGGTTGAATGATAGAAGAAAGTAAAATATAAGAGGTCAGATCTAAGAAAAGATGGAGAGTAAAGAGTAAAAGCATTAAATAATGAATACCATATTATAAGCAGTGCACACACACAAAAAAGAAAGGAGTCTTATGAAAACATAGTAAAGAGTAAAGGATGATAAAATTGCAAAAAGTAAACAAAATTAAATCAAAACAAACAATTCATTAAAGTAGGTTAGAGAAAAATTATATTAATAAAAAATAGACTAAGGAGATCTTTCATGCATATGATCAATATTCTTAAAGAGAACAAAACACAAGGAAAAAATTTAAGATATATTTCAGGAAAACTTCCAGAAAGAAAGTAATACTTGACACAAAGATTACAATGGTCCATTCTGTCTGAGAAAATGAATATATTATAGGACAACCACCTAAAAACATATCTCAATAACGCTATCACATTTCAAACAAAAAGATTACCTATAACAATAAAACAAACCAAGCTAACCATGGGTTTCTCAAGGGCAATCTTCAAGGATACAATAAAGTTATAGTAAACACTATGTTTAAAAAATCCTAGAGGAAGATTTTTAATAATTCAAGTATAAAGACAGGAGAAAATCACTTTGAACTTGTAAAACCCAGAAAATATAAATTATATAAAGGAAAAACCTAAGTAAATTAAGAACTGAATTGAATAACTATTAAAAGAAAACAGTCTGGCAGTGACCACTCAATTGAGGTAGCCACAAGCCTAAGTCTAAAACGACTGTGGGAATCCTAAGTATACAAATTTTATAAATCATATAATGTAGAAATAGTATAAAAAATATATATATTTAAGCACATAATATGAAAAGCATACATATAAAGTACCAGAAGAACAAGAAAAGAAAAGAAGAAATAAGGGTAGAAAAAAAATGAAGAATGCTACTTTCGTCATTGCTTAATATACTGTCTTTAAAAAATAGAGAATTGAGTATGTCATATAAAGTTACAGTAATGAAGGTAACAAGAGAACTTAAAACAAAATATAAGGGTTTCCCTGGTGGCACAGTGGTTGAGAGTCCGCCTGCTGATGCAGGGGACACGGGTTCGTGCCCCAGTCTGGGAAGATCTCACATGCCGTGGAGCGGCTGGGCCCGTGAGCCATGGCCGCTAAGCCTGCGCATCTGGAGCCTGTGCTCTGCAACGGGAGAGGCCACAACAGTGAGAGGCCAACGTACCGCAAAAAAAAAAAAAAAAAAAAAAAAAAAAAAAAAATATATATATATATATATATATATATACACACAAACTTAAACAATTTTCAAAAAGAAAATAGATCATTTGTAAAAACGATTTTTAAAAAGAATAAAAAAGAACGTGTATTACAAGATGTTACTGCAAAATTAAGACTAGCCTATCTATTAAAGCCATTAATAAAAACAGGATAAACTCACGTATTAAGTGGAAAAAATACTAAAACTAAGTCAGAAAGAAAATCCGACTACATACCACACACAAAAAAGATATTATGTGCTAATTATATATGTATATATGAACATATATATTCTCATAAATAATCTTACAACTTAATAATAAACAACCCAAATGAAAATGGGCAAATGATCTGAAATGCATTTCTCCAAAGAAGACACACAAATGGCCAGTAAATACTGGAAAGTGCCTAACATCATTAGCTATTAAGGGGAAATACAAATCAAAAGCACAATCAGGTCTTAACTTCACACTCACTATTATGGTTATAATCAAAAAAGAGACACTAGCAAATGTTGACAAGTATGTGAAGATATTGGAAGCCTCATATATTGCTCGTGAGAATTTAATCTGGTACAGTCACTTTGGAAAACCGTTTAGTAGTTCCTCAAGATGCTAAATATAGAATTAACATATGATCAACCAATTCCACTCCTAGGTATCTACTATCCAAGAGAAATGAAAACATATGTCCACAAAAAGACTTATACACAAATGTTCATAGTAGGATTATTTATAATACCTAACAAGTAGAAAAAACACAAATTCCCATCAACTAAAGAATCGACAAATAATATAATGGTATATCCATAAAATGAATATTATTTGGCAACAAGAAGGAATGAGGTAGTGACACGGTATGACATGGATGAAACTTGAAAACATAATGCTAACTGGAAAAAGTCAGTCACAAAAAACCATGTAGTGCATTATTCTATTTACATGAAATGTCAAGAATGGGCCAATTTTTATGGAGACAGAGAGTAGATTAGTGGTTACCTAGTGCTGGGGTGTGGGGTGGGGAGAGGCTGTGGATAAATGGGGAGTGATGCTAATGAGTATGTAGTTTCTTTTTGAGAGGATGAAATGTCTTAAAATTGTGGTGAGGGTTGCACAACTATCTGAACACACTAAAAACTATTTGATTGTATATTTTAAATAGGCAGATTATATGATGTGTTGGTTATACCTTAATAAAGCCACTAAAAAATAAACTGTTAGTTAATTTAGGTTATAAAAGAGGGCAGGGAAAAGCGAAAGTATATAAATGGGATATTAGAATGGGGAACTGACCAAATATAGAAGAATTTTAAAGATTACAAAAGACTATTTTGCTTTGACTATAGAAATTAACTAGAAAACCTGAATTAAATGGATGATTTTCTAGGAAAATATTAATTACCAAAAAAAGACCCAAGAAATGTTAGAAAATCAAAAATAAATTGTCACATGAGACACAAAGTTGTCAAAAAACTACTCACCCCCTCTCCACCAGAGGATCAGAACCAAACCTTTAAGAAATATATATCTCAAATACTGTTTAAACTGTTCCAGAGTAAAGAAAATATAAACACTCCCAATTTTTCAATGAAGTCAGGAAAATATTAATATCAAATCTGACAATGATAGCCCCAATCTCACTTATAAGACTTCATGAAAAATATTCTAAAATAAACCACAACCAAATTGGGGTCATACCAAAGACAGTCCAATATTAGGAAATATTATCATATTCAAGACAGAAAATGAGACAAGGATTATAGAATGCAATCAGTTGGATATATACAAAATTAATATCACATCATAATAGAAGAAAAGATCTTGTTTACAACAGCAAAAAAAAACAAACCCACAAACATAAAATATATAGAAATAAGCCTAATAAGATATATCCCAAATCTAAGCAACTTTAAAACTTACTGAAAAATCCAGAAGAAGGCTCAGATAAATGGAAGGAATAACCTATTCTTAGATAGAAAGATACGATATTTCAAATATGTATATTATTTCTAAACATCTATAAATTTGACCTAATAAAAATATTAACAGGACTTTTATTTTTAGAATTAGACAAATTTTAAATTTCATGTGGGGGGAAAAACATGACAGAATATACAAGAAAATTCTGAAAAGAAAAAGTAATGAGGGAGAACTCCTCCTAAAAGATATTAGAATATATTTTAAGCCAGCATGATTAAATCAATGTGGTACTTGTGCGTGAATAGAGTCTAGAGAAATAGAAAAACCACGTACAGGAATTTAGTATATGATGATATGGTCATGTGGGAAAATGATGATTTGTTCAATAAATGAGTAACCTTCTAGAAAAAATAAAGATCCTTGCCACATAAATATTTTCATGGATCTTTACCGTACATAAATTACAGATGGATAAATGGCTTACATGTAAAAACTGAAACCACAAAATTCCACAAAGAAAACATGAAGTTTTTTTATAATCTTAAAGATAAATCTCAGTATGATATGAAACCCAGTAATTATAAAAGATTGTTCTATATTCCAAATTTTTATGCATGGTAAATTAAAGTTAAAAGTCAAAAATTGCGGGGACATAACACATAGCAAGGCTATTTTTTTGTGTGTATAAAGAGAGCTTGTGAAGATCAACCAAAATATGACCTATAGCCTTAGAGAAAAAGTGGCAAAGAACATGAACATGTTCACAGAAAAAGAAATAAAAAACTTTTAGACATGAAAAAATGCTCAAACTCATTCACAGTAGAATAAATGAAAATTAAAACTAAAAATGAAAAAAAAAAAAAAAAAAAACTAAAAATGAGATAACATTCAACTGGCAAAGCCAAAACCCATTCTAAAATTCTGTATTTTTCAGGGGATGGGAAACAGGGAAACTCTCCTATTTTGTTGGTAGGAATTTAAGTTAGCACCAGGACAGTTAAAAAATAGATATTAAAAAGATACAATTAAAAAGATACAATACTGAACAATAAATTTCAAAACTGAAAACTGTTAAACATTGCTGAAAGAAACTAAAGAAGACCTAAATGAATGACGAGATATACCCTGTTACTAAATTGGAAGATGTTAATCCTACCTAAATTGATCTATAACTTTAATGCAGCAAGTTTTATCTTATTTTTTAATTCAAAAATTTATATGGAAAAGGAAAGAACCCAGGTTAGCCAAAACAATCTTGAAGATAAAGAATAAAGTTGGGGGATTATAATGAAGACTGTACTACTGGCATAATGAGAGTTAAAGAGAAATGGAACAGACTGGAGTATCGAGATACAGACCCACTCATAAATGGACAATCAATGATTTCAACAATGATGCCAAAGCAATTCAAAGAGGAAAGGAATGACTTTCAACAAATTATGCTGCAACAACTTTTAAAAGATGTGGGGATAAAAAAGTACTTCAAAATCTACCTCACATCATACAGAAAAATTTATTTGAGATGAATCATAGACCTAAATGTATAGCAAACTATAAGATATCTAGGAAAAAAACAGGATAATATGGTTGCAAATTTAGGGTATGAAAACACTTCTTAGAAAGAATACAACAGGCAATAATTATAAAAGAAAAAATGCTGATAGACTAAACTTCACGAAAATAAAATCATCTGTTCATCAAAAGACGTTGATAAGAAAATAAAAAGACAAGCCACAGATTGGGAGAAAATATTCACAAAAAAAATATCTGACAAAGGACTTGTTTCTAGACTACATTTTAAATTGCATACAAATCAGTAGCAAAGGATAAACAATCCCAATTTTTTTTAATGGCAAAAGACTTAAACACTTTGCAAAAACAAAACTATATGAATGGCCAATAAGCACATAAAAAGGTACTCAATGCCATTAGCCACCAAGGAAACACAATTTAAAAAAACAATGAGGGCTTCCCTGGTGGTGCAGTGGTTGAGAGTCTGCCTGCCAATGCAGGGGACACGGGTTTGTGCCCCGGTCTGGGATGATTCCATATGCCGTGGAGCGGCTGGGCTCGTGAGCCATGGTTGCTGGGCCTGCGCGTCCAGAGCCTGTGCTCCGCAACGGGAGAGGCCACAGCAGTGAGAGGCCTGCGTACCGCAAAAATTAAATAAAATAAAATAAAAATTAAAAAACAATGAGATACTATTTCATACTCCTTCAAATAAATAATATTTTTAAATGACAGCAACAAATATTGGTGGAGATGTGGAAAAATTTGAACTCTCATACACTGCTAATGGGAATATAGAAACTATGTGGCAGTTTCTAACAAAGTTCAACGTACATCTACCCTATACCTAAAACTTCTATTCTACATATTTACCCAAGAGAAATGAAAACATATATCCACTAAAAAATTGTTACAGAATGTTCTTAGCAACTTTATTCATAATAGTCTCAAATTATAAATGACTCATATGTCTATCAAAAGAGAATGGATAGAGAGGACCTTCAAGATGGCAGAGGAGTAAGATGTGGAGATCACCTTCCTCCCCACAAATACATAAAAAAAATACATCTACATGTGGAACAACTCCTACAGAACACTTACTGAATGCTGGCAGAAGACCTCAGACTTCCCAAAAGGCAAGAAACTCCCCAAGTACCTGGCCGTGTGGCTGACAGGGTCTCGGTGCTCTGGCCAGGTGTCAGGCCCGAGCCTCGGAGGTGGGAGAGCTAAGATCAGGACATTGGAACACCAGAGACCTCCCGGCCCCACATAATATCAATCAGCCAGAGTTCTCCCAGAGATCTCTGTCTCAATGCTAAGACCCAGCTACACTCAGGAGAAGCAGCTGCAGTGCTGGACACCCCATGCCAAACAACTAGCAAGACAGGAACACAACACCACCCATTAGCAGAAAGGATGCCTAAAATCAAAGTAAGTTCACAGATACCCCCCAAAAAACCACCGGACACAGTCCTGCCCACCAGAAAGACAAGATCCAGCCTCATCCAAGAGAACATAGGCACCAGTCCCCTCCACCAGGAAGCATAAACAACCCACTGAACCAACCTTACTCACTGGGGGCAGTCACCAAAAACAACAGGAACTACGAATCTGCAGCCTGTGAAAAGGAGACCCCAAACACAGTAAGTTAAGTGAAATGAGAAGACAGAGAAATACTCAGCAGATGAAGGAGCAATGTAAAACCCCACCAGACCAAACAAATGAAGAGAAAATAGGCAGATTATCTGAAAAAAGAAATCAGAGTATGAGAGTAAAGATGATCCAAAATCTTGGAAATAGAATGGACAAAAAACAAGAAATGCTTAACAAGTACCTAGAAGAACTAAAGAGCAAACAAACACAATAAATGAAATGAAAAACTCTCTAGAAAGAATCAATAGCAGAACAACTGAAGCAGAAGAACAGATAAGTGACCTGGAATATAAAATAGTGGAAATAACTACCACAGAGCAGTATAAAGAAAAAAGAATGAAAAGAATTGAGGACAGCTTCAGAGACCTCTGGGACAACATTAAACACACCAACATTTGAATTATAGGGGTCCCAGAAGAAGAAGAGAAAAAGAAAGGGACTGAGAAAATTTTTGAAGAGATTATAGTTGAAAACTTCCCTAATATGGGTAAGGAAATAGTCAATCAAGTCCAGAAAGTGTAGAGAGCCCTATACAGCATAAATTCAAGCAGAAACACGCCAAGACACATATTAATCAAATTATCAAAAATTAAAGACAAAGAAAAACATATTAAAAGCAGCAAGGGGAAAGCAACAAATAACATACAAGGGAATCCCCATAAGGTTAACAGCTGATCTTTCAGCAGAAACTCTGCAAGCCAGAAGGGAGTGGCAGGACATATTTAAAGTGATGAAAGGGAAAAAACTACAACCAAGATTACTCGACCCAACAAGGATCTCATTCAGATTCGATGGAGAAATTAAAACCTTTACAGACAAGCAAAAGCTAACAGAATTCAGCACTACCAAACCAGCTTTACAACAACTGCTAAAGGAACTTCTCTAGGCAGGAAACACAAGAGAAGGAAAAGACCTACAATAACAAACCCAAAACAATTAAGAAAATGGTAATAGGAACATACATATTGACAATTACCTTAAATGTAAATGGATTAAATGTTCCAACCAAAAGACACAGACTTGTTTGAATGGATACAAAAACAGGACCTGTATATATGCTGTCTACAAGTGACCCACTTCAGACCGAGGGACACAAATAAACTGAAAGTGAGGGTATGGAAAAAGATATTCCATGCAAAAGGAAATCAAAAGAAAGCTGGAGTAGCAATTTTCATACCAGATAAAATAGACTTTAAAATAAAGACTACTACAAGAGACAAAGAAAGACACTACGTAATGATCAAGGGATCAATCCGAGAAGTAGATATAAAAATTATAAATATATATGCACCCAACATAGGAGCACCTCAATACATAAGGCAAATGCTAACAGCCATAATGGGAAATCATCCATAACACAATCATAGTAGGGGACTTTAACACTCCACTTTCACCCATGGACAGATCATCCAAAATGAAAATTAATAAGGAAACACAAGCTTTAAATGATACATTAAACAAGAGGGACTTAATTGATATTTATAGGACATTCCATCTAAAAACAACAGAATACACTTTCTTCTCAAGTGCTCATGGAACATTCTCCAGCATAGATCATATCTTGGGTCACAAATCAAGCCTTGGTATATTTAAGAAAATTGAAATCATATCAAGTATCTTTTCCAACAACAATGCTATGAGACTAGATATCAATTACAGGAAAAAATCTGTAAAAAATACAAACACATGGAGGCTAAACAATACACTACTAAATAACAGAGAGATCACTGAAGAAGTCAAAGAAGAAATGAAAAAATACCTAGAAACAAATGACAATGAAAACATGACGACCCAAAACCTATGGGATGCAGCAAAAGCAGTTCTAAAGGGAAGTTTATAGCAATACAAGCCAACCTCAAGAAACAAGAAACATCTCAATTAAACAACCTAACCTTACACATAAACAATTAGAGAAAGAAGAACAAAAAAACCTACAAAGTTAGCTGAAGGAAAGATATCATAAAGATCAGATCCAAAATAAATGAAGGAAACAATAGCAAAGATCAATAAAACTAAAAGCTGGTTCTTTGAGAAGATAAACAAAATTGATAAACCATTAGCCAGACTCATCAAGAAAAAAAGGGAGAAGATAAAATAAACAAAATCAGAAAAGAAAGAGGAGAAGTAACAACTGACACTGCAGAAATACAAAGGATCATGAGAGATTACTACAAGCAACCATATGCCAATAAAATGGACAACCTGGAAGATATGGACAAATTCTTAGAAAAGCACAATCTTCCAAGACTGAACCAGGAAGAAATAGAAAATATGAACAGACCAATCACAAGCACTGAAATTGAAACTGTGATTAAAAGTCTTCCAACAAAAAACAGCCCAGGACCAGATGGCTTAATAGGTGAATTCTATCAAACATTTAGAGAAGAGCTAACACTTATCCACCTCAAACTCTTCCAAAATATAGCAGAGGGAGGAACACTCCCAAACTACGAGGCCACCATCACCCTGATACCAAAACCAGACAAAGATGTCACAAAAAAAGAAAACTACAGACCAATATCACTGATGAACATAGATGCAAAACTCCTCAACAAAATCCTAGCAAACAGAATCCAACAGCACATTAAAAGGATCATACACCATGATCAACTGGGGTTTATTCCAGGAATGCAAGGATTCTTCAATATATGCAAACCAATCAATGTGATACACCATATTAACAAATTGAAGAATAAAAACCATATGATCATCTCAATAGATGCAGAAAAGCTTTTGATAAAATTCAACATCCATTTAAGATAAAAAGTTAGCTCTGTAGTTAGCTGTAGTTAGCTACATGTATCTGTAGTTAGCTCTCCAGAAAGTAGGCATAGAGGGAACATACCTCAACATAATAAAGGCCATATATGACAAAGAAACATCAGGAACAAGACAAGGTTGCCCACTCTCACCAGTATTATTCAGCATAGCTTTGGAAGTTTTAGCCACAGCAATCAGAGAAGAAAAGGAAATAAAAGGCATACAAATCAGAAAAGAAGAAGTAAAACTGTCACTCTTTCCAGATGACATGACACTATACATAGAGAATCCTAAAGATGCCACCAGAAAACTACTAGAGCTAATCAATTAATTTGATAAAGTAGCAGGATACAAAATTAATGCACAGAAATCTCTTACATTCTTACACACTAATGATGAAAAATCTGAAGGAGAAATCTGAAGGTAAACTTCCATTTACCATTGCAACAAATAGAATAAAATACCTAGGAATAAACCTACCTAAGGAGACAAAAGACCTGTATACAGAAAACTCTAAGACACTGATGAAAGAAATTAAAGATGATACAAACAGATGGAGAGATATACCATGTTCTTGGATTGGAGGAATCAATATTGTGACAATGACTATACTACCCAAAGCAATCTACAGATTCAATACAATCCCTATCAAACTACCAATGGCATATTTCACAGAACTAGAACAAAAAATTGCACAATTTGTATGGAAACACAGAAGACTCTGAAGAGCCAAAGCAATCTTGAGAAAGTAAAACAGAGCTGGAGGAATCAGGCTCCTGGACTTCAGACTATACTACAATGCTACAGTAGTCAAGACAGTATGGTACTGGCACAAAAAATCAATGGAACAGGATAGAAAGCCCAGAGATAAACCCATGCACATGTGGTCACCTTATTTTTGATAAAGGAGGCAAGAATATACAATGGAGAAAAGACAACCTCTTCAATAAGTGGTGCTGGGAAAGCTGGACAGCTACATTAAAAGAATGAAAGTAGAACACTCCCTAACACCATACACAAAAATAAACTCACAATGGTTTAAAGACCTAAATGCAAGGGCAGGCACTATAAAACTCTTAGAGAAAAACACTCTATGACATAAATCACAGCAAGATCCTTTTTGACCCACCTCCTAGAGAAATGAAAATAAAAACAAAAATAAACAAATGGGACCTAATGAAACTTCAAAGCTTTTGCACAGCAAAGGAAGCCATAAACAAGACGAAAATACAGCCCTCAGAATGGGAGAAAATATTTGCCAATGAAGCAACTGACAAAGGATTAATCTCTAAAATATACAAGCAGCTCATGTAGCTCAATATCAAAACAACAAACAACCCAATCCAAAAAAGGATGGAAGACTTAAATAGACATCTCTCCAAAGAAGATATACAGATGGCCAACAAACACATGAAAGAATGCTCAACATCACTAATCATTAGAGAAATGCAAATCAAAACTACAATGAGGTATCACTTCGCACTAGTCAGAATGGCCATCATCAAAAAATGTACAAACAATAAATGGTGGAGAGGATGTGGAGAAAAGGGAACCTTCTTGCACTGTTGGTGGGAATGTAAATTGATAGAGCCACTATAAAGAACAGTATGGAGATTTCTTAAAAAACTAAAAATAGAACTACCATCTGACCCAGCAATCCCACTACTGGGCATATACCCTGAGAAAACCATAATTCAAAAAGAGTCATGTACCACAATGTTCATTGCAGCTCTATTTACAATAAGCCAGGACATGGAAGCAACCTAAGTGTCCCTCAACAGATGAATGGATAAAGAAGATGTGGCACACATATACAATGGAATATTACTCAGACACAAAAAGAAATGAAATTGAGTTTTTTGTAGTGAGGTGGATGGACCTAGAGTCTGTCATACAGAGTGAAGTCAGAAAGAGAAAAACAAATACTGTATGCTAACACATATATATGGAATCTAAAAAAAAAAGGGTTCTGAAGAACCTTTGGGCAGGACAAGAATAAAGATGTAGACATAGAGAATGGAGTTGAGGACATGGGGAGGGGGAAGGGTAAGTGAGAGAGTGGCATGGACATATATACACTTCCAAGTGTAAAACAGATAGCTAGTGGGAAGCAGCCGCATAGCACAGGGAGATCAGCTCAGTGCTTTGTGACCACCTAGAGGGGTGGGATAGGGAGGGTGGGAAAGAGATGCAAGAGGGAGGGGAGATGCAGATATATGTATATGTATAGCTGATTCACTTTGTTATACAGCAGAAACTAACACAGCAATGTTAAGCTACTATACTCCAATAAAGATGTTTATAAAAAGAGAATGGGTAAAAATCTGTGATAGAGTCATAAAACTGAATACTACCCAGCAATAAAAAAACAAATTACTGAAATACCCAACAACATGGAATGAACCTCAAAAATATTACGGTGAGCAAAAATGTGCATTCTGTATGATTCCATTTATATAAAGTTCAAGAGCATGTGACACTCAACTACCATTAGAAGTAAGACAGTGATTGTCTTTTGAGAAAAGAGGAATTGACTAGGAAAAGCACAAGGAACTTTTGAGGTGATGGAAATGCTCTATACCTTGATTAGACTGGTGACTTACATGGGTATATACATTTATCATAACCCATCAAACTGTACACTTAATACAGATGAATTTCACTGTATATAAATTTTACCTCAATTAAAAAACAATTAAGGAAAAAAATACATACACTTTGATCTTGCAATTCTATTTCTCAGAATTTATCCTAAAGATAAAGCACAGTGTTCATTGCAATGCACTGGAAACATTTAAATATCCACCAACATCCACAATGGAAAAAAAATGACGCACACAATTGATAAAGAATGAGCTTCAATATATAAAGTGCTAAGTTTAAAAAGCAAAGTACAGAACTGTGCTTATAATATGCTACCATGTGTACTTTAAAACAAAACACAGAAAATATCTAGAAGCATACAAAGGAGGTTAGTAACCCTTGTCTCCAAGGAACTGGATGACTGAGGGACTTGGAGTAGGAAGGACTTATTTTTTAATATTTATCCTTTTATCTCTTGAATTGTATATCGCTGTGATATGCACTCTATTTTTTAAAGTAACAAATTATTTAACTATGTTTTTTTAAAAAAATACATGTTACAAGACAATGCACTTACATAGATTTTAGAAATATTGAATAAATGTCAAAGGAGAGGTTAGAACTAAGTGGTACCATGGATTTTCAGAGAGAAAGGGATGGGTTTATACATTGATGAGAAATCAAGGAAGATCAGATTGGAGGGAGGATGTGTAATGGATTTTTGAAGCAAGAGTCATATTTTGACAGGAATAAAACAAACTCAGAGGCAGTATCTAAATAAAAGAAGAGACGTGGCAAATACAGGGCCTTGACAAATGTGGGACATGTTTGGGAACAGGGGACTGAGGAAGACATGTTTGAAAAAGTAAATGAGAACCTTAGCCTGACTTCTGGAGGCTCATTCAACATACTTCACTGATTTGGTTATAATCCTCAACCTCGTTTCTTGTAAACTTACACCACTGACTCCTTTCTATCAGAGATAGAAAATCAAAGGGGATGGGGTAAAAAATAGAACAGAAGGGAAAAGGGAGGAGTAAAGAAGAACAAACGTCAAGATAAAGAATCTGAGAAAAGTTAAAATGGAGTTTACTGGAAAGGAAAGTGAAGCGAATTTAAAAATTGAGAAGAATAAAGATTTTGTTGATTTTGATGTTGTTGATACAGAAACAGAAAAGAAATACAAGGAGAAGGGCAGATGCTTCCTTAGGACCCATGGTTGGTAGGTAGGTAACCAGACACTAGAGGATAAAAGGGCAAAAGACATATTAAATAACTGTTTTCCACCTGCAGTTACAATCGAAGAAAGTGGATCATCAGACAAACCAAGGATCAGGTTTCCAGGAATGAAAGATGAGGGGCAGATAAAAATCAGAGTGGAAATGAAAAGTCTTTGGAAATTAAGAAGACACCAGGATCTCACAAAAGCATGAAACCCATGAAGGGAGGAGAATCCAACACGTGGGCAAGACTTGGCAGGCCAGTCCTTGAATTCATTCATCACAGCTCACTAGGCCTGGCAAAAGCTGCCTCCTTTCAAAATGAATTGTAGGGACAGAGATGATAACAGAGACCCAGGGGTTCCTCATTAGCTCACAGTGCTAAGGTTGCAGGATCCCTCCTCTATCCCAGGAGAAGGCCTGTCTCAGGATCTGTGCCTTATCTGTAGTTAATATTTGCTCAGACTTAGAAAGGCTGTGGAACAGCTCTGCCTAGCATCTCCCTGGATGCTCACCCTCTGTGATGTGCTAGGAAGATGTCTGAAGGGATAACAAAATCCATCTATTCATTCATTCATTTCATCCATTCATTATTTGGACAAACATCTATTGGTTACCAACTATGGGCCTGGTACTCTGCTAAGTACTGATGAAATAAAGGTAAATTAGATTAATTATCATGAAGGCACCCCAGTCTAGCGGGAGAAGAGAAACAGTAATAGATAAAGCAGACATAGCAAAATGTTAACTGTAGAATCTAGAAGGTGGGAATGTTTGCTTTTGATGCACATTGCTTTCAATTTTTCTATAATTTTGAAAGCCTTTACAATAAAATGATGCAAAAATAAAATTACCATACGACATGACAAGTGCTTACTGACACTTAATCCAAAGTGAGGAGGCTATCACTTTTCTAACAATTGTTAAAGGGTGCAACATAAATAGAGGTCTGTGGTCAAGTAAGTTTGGAAAACATCGGATTAAACAATAGTAAACATGTTCTTTACTGCTTCATTTATTGATATCTCCAAGGTGTTCTACGCCATAGGACTCTTTCAGATCAAATGTGTAGAATTTTCCAGGCATATTTGACTGTAAGACATTTCTTCCCTATAAGGCATTTCTCAGCATTCATGTTCTAAGGAACAGACAGCGAGCAATGCTAGATTAACGATTAATTCCCCAGAACTACCGCTGTGCTGCAGAAATGTCGTGGGGTTACACAGGTAGTGTCATGGGTGCCGTACGTGGGGATTCTTTTTTCAGCTCATAGTCTAAACAGGAATTTATTTTTCACATGTATAGTCGTTTAACGCACACAAGCTAGTATTACAGCAGCACGATCACGCATAGAAACACTGAGCGATGGCCTTATACGGTATGAAGCTCAGAAACACAAAAATGAATTGAAAACAAAAAACAAACATAATGACTTACTTCAGACAAATGCAGAAGCAAAATTTAAGCGCTTTGAAACTATTTAGTTAAGGATCCTGAATTGAGAAAGGGGCATCTCAGTCCAGAATGACGTACAGGGGAGGAAAAGAAGTACCAGAACTATGCGAGCAGCAAAGAAACATTTCTTGCCCCATGGGTTTAGAGTCCTTTCATGAAGAAGAACTGGAGACAAATATCCGAGCCTACCAAATGGTATTCAGAATGATCCCTGAATAGGACTGTGTAGTAAAATACACATAATCCTCATACAAGATGACATTTTCAAATCCTTCTGGGTTTTTTTCCTCAAAGTTCCAGATGAAAGAGCCCTCCTAAGTACTGTGTAAGGTATGAATGTCTACATTGGTAGGAACCTTCCAGACAATATCTGTTAAATTTTGCCTCACAGAGCGGGTAAACAGATGATTTCTGAGAATGTTCTCTTAACAAGCTGAACTTCTCTCTTGCAGTGCTACGTCTTACATAATCATAGAAGTATAACAAAGATTACACTTTATTACAGTTATTTGTTTACAATTTCATATGAGAACATTCTGCATAGTGCATTAAAATGATTTGTGTGTGCACTGGCCTCCCTAATCAAACTGTGAGCTCAGCAAAGAGGGGACTGTACATTGTTTCAGTTTCATATCCCACGTGCAAGTTCCGAAGGTCCTGCTACGCTGTTCTAAAGAGCTTGGATCTTATCCCAAGAGCAACTGGAAGCATTAGAGGCTTTTAAATAAGGTCAGTTTTTAATAGGACTAGATTTGCATTTAGAAAGCCCTTTGGCTGGATTGTAGAAAGTAGATTAGAGGCAAGAAGCCAGGTGGCAGAGAGGCCGGCGAGAAGGCTACTGCAGCAGTGCAGGTGAGGGGTGGAGAGGGCTGAAACTAGGGCACTGCTGTAGACAAGGGGACAGCCAGAGACTTTTAGGAGGTAGGATGGGCTAGATTTGGTAACTCATGAGATGTTAGAGATAAAGAAGAAGGTATAGCCTTAAATGACAGATGTTTCTAGCTTTGGTGATGCCAGTGACTGAAAAGCGGGTATACTGGAGGGAGAACCAGGCTGGGAGAGAAGAAAATTATTATGTTCATCACAAGCAGCCCTTTTTTGGAAAGTTCTGTGCTGTGGAAACACTAAGGAATAGAAATGGTCTCTAACTCAGCACCAGGCTAGATTCCAAGTGTTTACAAGTCAATTGCTTAGAAATTACAATGTATTTTCCCGAAAGAAGCAACACTATAGACCCTGATTGAGCCTAAAGCCTATTTATTCCCCAGTGGGCACAGAGTATGGTATTATTTCTGTGGGAGGGAGGGCAATGTGGAGGGAAAAGCCTTGGTCACATGGGAAGAAGCCTTATGACCCAGACCCAGGTTCATCACTGACTAATATTGTCATCTGCTTCCTTAGGTTCTCTATCAATAAAATGAAGATTCAAAATAATGCTCTGCTTACCAAGGAGGGCTGTAGAGACAGCCTATGGGAAAACATTTTGTATACCGTAGTGGTTTTTAAATGTAACATTTGAAGGCAGCCATTTAGTTATCTGAACTCCTAAAGGGTAAATGATTCTGGATAGCCGGGTTTGAAACACAGGTTGGAATTTATTCCTTTGAACATGAAAACGTTTTTTCTAAAATATTAACCACTCTGTAGGTATAGAATGCTTTCCAAAATATAGCCTCTGTTACAGAGCACACTGAACATGAATCTAGGACTTAATAATTACTCACTGAGTGAATTTGCAGCGTTAAGTTTACGGTCTTATCCTCATGTGGCCACTCTACTGCTTCTTCGTCTTCTACCTACTCAACACCTTTGTATGTCAAGTAAGTACGTCACATGTAACATAGCCAGGATGATTCTTGATTCTTACCCATGTCCCGACTAAAAAACCCGCTCCACTCTCAGACTGCCTAATCTCAAGAAACGGCAGCGCCAGTTGGCTATGGGCTCCGATCAAAACCCTTGCAGTCAGCCTTCATTCCTCTCTTTCACTCCCAGTATTCAATCTATCAGCCAACACTGGCCGTCCTCCGTTCCAGGTCATTTCTTACTCCAATCACTTCTCATCATCTCTCCTGCTACCCCCCATGGCTGAACCACCATCATTTGTCCTATAGATAGTACAAGAGCCTCCTAACTTTCTTTCCTGTACTCTATTCCCCAAGGAGTGGCCAGTATGGCCACGTTTGTAATTCACGTCACTCCTTTGCTCAACACCCTCCAAAGGATCAGAATAAAGTCCAAACTTATTTTAATATCTATAGATCCTAGTAATCTGACCCATTCCTCCCATGCCCCCCACTCCTAGAACATAGCACACATCTTGATCCACGACCTTTGTGCTGATGATTTCCATTCCCTCAAACTCCCCCTTTGATATCAGCTAGGTTCACACTCTTACTTCATCCCATTCTGTGTTCAAACTTCACGTTACTAGAAAAGCCCCTCTGACTTCCTTCAATAAAGTGGCATCGCCATCCTCCAGCTCTGTCATTCTCTATTCCACTGCCGGACTAAGTGCCTATAGCATTTTAACGACGCTTGCACATGATACGTGTATTTGTACATAATATTTCAAGTGGTATGTGTGGTCCACAGATTGCTGCCAGTCTGCAAGATTACCAGTCTGCAACAAGAAACCGAGAAAAGATGCTTTGAAACTTCTTTAGCAACTTGACAGAGGAAGTTCGTGTCTGTAGAATCTAATGATAAACAAATCAGGGCTTGTGTTTTATAGGCCCTTTCAATTTTTTCAAAAATTTCCAAATTATCAGTCTACAAGAGATTGGAAAAAATTTTTAATTAAAAAAATTTTTTTAATTTATTTAATAAAGTTATTTATTTTATTTATTTATTTTAGGCTGCGTTGAGTCTTCGTTGCTGCATGCAGGCTTTCTCTAGTTGGGCGAGCGGGGGCTACTCTTTATTGCAGTGTGCGGGCTTCTCATTGCAGTGGCTTCTCTTGTTGTGGAGCATGGGCCCTAGGTGCGCAGGCTTCAGTAGTTGCAGCACGCGGGCTCAGTAGTTGTGGCCCGTGGGCTCTAAGAGCGCAGGCTTAGTAGTTGTGGCGCACAGGCTTAGTTGCTCCGTGGCAATGTGGGATCTTCCTGGACCAGGGCTCGAACCCGTGTCCCCTGCCTTGGCAGGCAGATTCTTAACCACTATGCCACCAGGGAAGCCCCATGGAAAAAATTTTTAAGGGGAAAAAAATCTGGTCTTTCACCGAAGATTATCCAAAAAGCACTGGTTTACTTCCCCCCGGACAGGGTTATTTTTATCGAATGTTTACTAAACACCCCACTATGTCCCTAGCTCTGTACTGGTCTCTGGGACTTATGAATTGGACATAGACAATGCCCTCTTGGAACTCACAGTTCAGTGGAGGAGAGAAACATGTATAAACAAACAGCAGTAGTGTGTAAAAGTCCAACAGCACAGACAAGGTACATACCACTCATGAGTTACAAGTTTTTATATCTGCATATCTGAAGATAAAACCAACAGTGCAAGTGTGTGATAAGCAGGAAATAAGTGGTCCCAGAGAGCTTTCTTGGGGACAGTCCTTGGGCTACACTGGTATGTGTCTCCCTCCTAGTGCATGTGAGTACCTATGTGCCTCTTCCATTAGCATCACCTTACACATTATATATCTGTTTGTTCACTGTTTACATCAATGCTATTCAAATTGTGGTCCACGAACCAGTGCCTATTTTTTACCAGTCTCAAATGACATAGCTCCCTTTCTGCCCTTCACACACACCATACCTATGCTCCCTGTCTAGAGATGAGTCTTCTGTCTCCCGTGTTGGTGTGGCAGAGGGTGAGAGTTCCTGCTAAGTGGCAGGTTGTATGCAGGAAGTGGGAGGACAAATCACTCCTAAACATCCAAAAACTTACAAATATCTGATAATGCCAAACCGTAGCTGGAAAACCTTTGTTTACTTCACGTTCTCTGGGCCAAAGTAAAAACATCACAGTTCCTCCTAGCACTGCCTCTGAACACAGGGCATCTCTTTTTTTTTTTTTTTTTTTTTTTTTTTTTGCGGTACGCGGGCCTCTCACCGCTGTGGCCTCTCCCGTTGCGGAGCACAGGCTCCGGACGGGCAGGCTCAGCGGCCATGGCTCACGGGCCCAGCCGCTCTGCGGCATGTGGGATCCTCCCAGACCGGGGCATGAACCCGTATCCCCTGCATCGGCAGGCGGACTCTCAACCACTGCGTCACCAGGGAAGCCCAGGGCACCTCATTTCATTAAAAACAAAGTCCCCTCACCCTCTCTCCACTGCAAGCCTGCAAGTACTCTGAAGGCAGGCAGTACGGTTTTGATAACGGTTCCCATCCCCGAAGACACAACACACATTTGGTACAGTGCCATGCAACCTGAGGGCCCTCAACACTGGGGTATTTTAATACTCATTTAAAACTTACTCCTTTCTAGAAAAATGATTTGAGAGAGTTAACGATGAAGGAAGATGGAAACAAGGATTTATTGATCAAGGCCTGTTGCACAGCCCTTTGATTATTTACTCTTCACTGTGGACCTGGGAGGAAAGGAGGTTATGTCTCTTATACAAATGAGGAAACAGGCTCAGGGAAGACAAGTGGAGAGACCAGCCGTCAAATCATGTGTTATTACAGGGCTATGGACTTAAGTAGAGCCCTGGAAAAAGGAAAACAGGAAGAAAATATGCTAATAATAATGACTACTAGAGTTCCTACAACTGCATTATATGGGCTAAAAATGCTCTTGGTTTCAAAATTTCTAGTGGCTAAAGTATCAAAAAGAAGAAGGAGGAAGAAGAGAAGGAGAAGAAGAAGGAAGAGAACAATGTGGGGGGTGGGGAGAAAGAGGAGGAGGTAAACAGGGGGCGGGCGAGGAAGGGGGAAGAGAAGAAAGAGGAAACGAACTTTCCTAACTTCTGTATCAGAAAAAGAGAAAGCATCTCAATTTCTCAAAGGTAAAGTTTCTCACGAGACTTTAGGTAAAACGTAATGGGAAAAAATGTGGCTGTCAACAAATTTATTCGTTTATTTATACTGAGTGTCCTACATGTCTGGCATCAGGCCAGTGCTGAAGTTCTCCAGGATACGATGGCAAACGAGGGTTCTCGGTCTCACGGAGCTTAGAGTTCTACAACAAACACAGATGGGGCTATGCCTTTGCTCAATAACAATGCTGTTATTTTCAAATAACAATTCTCAAAATAAAAATATTCAATTCTCTACAACATCCAGGGACTAATGATAAGTGGATTTCAGTCAAATCTCTCGGTAAGTTCCTAAGCTAACACAGCCCAAGGACATAACATTTTGGAGGAGCTAATTTGACCCAAAGATAAAATATAGAGCAGTGGATAGAAAATGTGTCCCTTTATCCTATTTTCCCCAGATACTCCATCTCACAGCCTGGCTTAATTGAGGTCATAGTCCTGACTCAGACCCATAAACAGGGTTTTCTGTGTTGCTGATGGAAGAAAGATCCATTTGTTTTAGATGCCAAATTAGTGGATAGAAGAACTGTGATCAAGCTTTGAAAGCTGAGAATCCAAACCAATTTCATTCAAATGGTTCACAAATAAATTCATATTAACCAAGATTCCTTTTTTCCTTTGCTGCTTTAGTCCTCTCCAGTTGCCCCCCCTTACACAAAGACACACCCCCAAGGCACACAACAGGACAAAAAATATTTCATTGTATCACACAAGAAACAGACGTAAGATTGGATTGGGATGTTACGGTCATCATTTGCCTCATTTTAGTGGGATTCCTTCCTTCCATCATTCCAGACTTCAGAATACTATTAACTATAACCACTCATTCACTGACTAGTAAATGAGTACTTACTGTGTACTAGGCATTATACTAGTATTAGAGAGGCCTTCAGGAAGTTCACACTCTAATGGAGGAAGGGGCAAATAAAGTATGAGAAGCACATTTCTGCAATAGAAATGGAACTAAGCTGTGGAGCCCAAAGAAAGAATGTAGTGATGATTATTACATAATGTATTGTACAATGATAGTATAATCACTGTAGAAAATGGAAAGTAGAACAGACATTGCAAAATCTTACATTTTCAACTAAACAAAGCATTTGTATTCCCTCGTTCCCTTCTTGCCTTTATCTGTGTTCAAGTTGATTTCCCCAGGATGCATGTAATTTTGTATTTTTTTACTATATTGAGAATGTTTATATATTGCTCTGTACTTTAATTATCAAATAGTCTACTAAGTTTATTATAATTTTCATATCAAGTTCTCTATTGTTGAAAACTTAAGACTGTTTCCAAACTCTCTCCCATATAAGTGACACTGTAGTGTACATCTTCCTTTATCCTTTTATCATATTTTTCCCCTAGGGTAAATTCACAGAAACAAAATTAAAAATATCAACATTTTATAATTATTCATTCACTTTTGCCATATTGCTTTCTAAAAGGTTTGTATTCATCTACCATGCCTCTATGGTAGCAGAAGAATTTTTGTTTGGTTTTCTTCTCCTCTAGTAGATGTCATTATCTATTCATCCTTCAATGTCTTATATTTTCCTGACCTGCAATAAGTGGTTATATAGGCAGAAGTGATGGGTTTAAATGGCTTATCAGATTTCCTAGTTCAAGAATACTCTCTTCTATTGCTATAGTGAAGTCAACTGCTTTAATCAGTCCCTTAAACAAAGGTTTCCTTTATTTGGATGGAGGCTGGAGATAAGAGTTGGTGTGACTTCTAATTTTATGATTATCTTTTGTTTCTGAAATATGCTTTATTTGCACAGCTTGCTTTCTTCTTTCCATTTACCGCCAAGCCTCCAAAAGACATCTTCTCCCTCCAAATCAGCCTCCTCTTCCCCAAAAGCAGTGGCTTCTCAAACTGCTGCTTTTAGTCTTATATACTTTAAATTCTCTATGTTTTGATTCTCTAGTAAGCAGTGCTCCAATGCATATGTCTCAGAACCACTTTCAGTATTTCTCCATTAAATGTAGGTCTCCTTCTTTGTAAGGGTGATTTTATTTGATTCCACCGATGTTAGGATTACCCCCCACCTCATTCTTCCTTCTTTTTGAGGAAATCTCTACATAACTCTTCTCCAGCCCAGACTTCAGAGTGTCCCTAGGAATTGGAATGTTTATTTCCCTATGTATTAGTTTCCTAGGGCTTCTGGAACAAATAACCAGAAACTTAGTGGCTTAAAACAACACGACTTTATTATCTTACAGTTCTTGAGGTTAGAAGTCCAAAATGGTTCTCAGCAGGCTAAATTCAAGGTGCTGACAGGACAGAGTTACTTCTGGAGGCTCTAGGAGACAATATATTTTCTTGCTTATTCCAGATTCTAGAGGTCATCCACATTCCTTGACGGGTGGCCACATTCCTCCATCTTCAAAGTCAACAAGGTCTTCTCATATTCTCATCTCTCCGATTCTTTCCCTTCTTCCTCCTTCTGCCACTTATGGGGACCCTTGTGATCACATCGAGCTCATCTGAATAACCTAGGATAATCTCCCCATCTCAAGATCATCTGACTAGCAACTTTAATTTTCTCTGTAATTTTAATTCCCCTTTGCCATGTAAGTAACCTATTCACAGTTTCCAGAGATTAGGATGTGGAGATCTTGGGCAGGGGTGGAGGTGGGAGGGATAATTATTCTGCCTACCATGCTCTGCTGGCACAAAAATGGAGTTTGTAGTATTCTATGCCTTTTAGTATGCTGTAGGTATGGATTATGGGTGATTTTATTTGCCCTTATTGATATGTATGGTTTTTGGAGGGGATATGCCGAAGTTTGGCTTTAGGCAACTACCATTACCCTACTAGAAAATGAAATGATTTGAAAATCATTTCAAATGCCAGAATATTTTTCATATCTTCACTCCTTTGTTTGTGGTGTACTTACTGATCAAAATGTCCTTTATTCTTTTTTTTTTTTCCAACTGTTAGGCTGTGTAATTTTTTTTCAGTCAACAAGGGGACATATGGATTCTATATTCTCAACACATGGGGAAATTGAGGGGCATAGAAAAGAGGCATGGACTTGCCCAGGACCACAAGGCCCAAGCAGGCCTAGAGACAGCTTTGGGGGAGGGGCTGTCGAGGAGGAAGACATTTTCCTCTACCCTCCATGTTCCTCTGGCTGATCTAAGAATTAAACTGACATGAGACAGATTAAGAGAAGAAAACCAAACAAAATGTCTAACCCATCGACATGGGAGAGACCCAGGAAACCTGAGTGAGCCTCACCTTAAATACCATCCTCAGCAGAAGACAAAGAGGGTGTGGAGGGTGGGGACAGCCAGTTAGGGGAGGCGACCAGAACAAAATGTCCCTTATTCTTTCTAAAACCCTAACTCGGGTGGCACCTCTCCCATACTTCATAGGCAGAATCAATTATTTTTTTTCTTTGAGGCTTCCTTAAGACTTTGCACTTGATCTACCGTTCCATTTGCCGTGTTGTATCAAAATCATTCCTTTAGGTATTCCACTAGATCAGGGAATATTTGAGAGTAAAAGATTATTTCTTATTCACTGTTGTTTACTGCCGAGCACAGCATGCGGCATGTGCTCTGGTCTATTATCGTTGTTACCTATATTAATGATATCAATTTTACAGCTACCATTTATACTGAGCACGTGACGCATTATTACTAATGCTCACTAAAATTCAATGGCATACGTCTTATCATCCTTCCTTTACAGAAGAAAAGACTGAGTCTGAAGTTGTGTCCAAAGTCACAGAGTCAATAAATAATGCTGTAAAGTTTTATCTTAATCCAAGTCTATTTGACTACATGCAAGTCTTAAGCTGTTTTCACTTTGTCCCAATATATTTTTGGAGAGACAAAGGAAGAGTGGAGCATCCTTGGGACAGTCAGCAAAAGAAAATTCCAGATGAAGTTTCCAGAACTCTATTGTTTCCTCTTCCTTCATGTTCCAATAAAATCACATGGTCTCCCCAGAGGCCAAGAACCTCTGCTAGGTGGACAAATACAAAACTTCTCAACTAAAGCGTACTCCAAATAATTTTGGCACTTAACATTTTACTTAGAACAAAAGGAAGCAAGGCCTTGATCGTTTTCCCAAGAAGAAAGACCAGATGAACTTTGGGAGTGGTGGAGACGGTGGACATATGCCAGAGGCACACAGAGGCTTTCAGGAAGAGCAGTCCTCCTAATACAGTCAGCCGGAATGCTCTGAATAGTCACTGAAGTCCTCAGAACAGGCCTAGAGAAGGGATACAATTCCTTGTTTTCTAAAAAGCTGATAAAAATACTAGGCGTGGCTCAAAAAGACAGAAATTGAAATACAAAGTTGCCGTGTGAAAACTAATTTGCAAGTACACACCACCGGGAATCCACAGATTCCATTGTTAAGATGGGAAGACAGACTTAACAGGCAGAGTAACCAGAGAAACGGGTGCCAGGCTCACGCTGGCTAACTGGTTGTAGGCTGGGCTTTTATGCTAATTTTATAGACCTAGGGATGTGTTTCATAATTGCAGGTGGCCCCAAACTGGGAGAAGCCGGAGCAAAGCAAAATCATGAAACTAAAATGAAATCCCCTTCAGTTCTGCTTTCAAAAACTACCTTGATAACTGGTTGCACTTCTTAAGAGAAGTGATAGTTTGATAGCCCTAGAAAACAATCTCAAGGCAGGTTTGATGCAAAGAAAGACACAGTTCATTCATGCTGACCATTGGTCCCTAAGACCTAATGTTGACTTCTAGTATAACAGAATGCAGACCTAAGTAAAATGATGTAAACCAGGAAGGAATTAGAATTCATAAGTCAGTGCCACCAAATACTGAGAGGACTGAGGAGTGCCAAGTAATGTTACTCAAGAGGAAGGCTCTCGTACTGCTGGTACCAGAGGAGACCGGATGAGCCAGAATGATCTGAGAGAGATGGACTCTATGTACAACTTCTGCCTCTATTATTGCATGACTTCATGGCTTTGAGGAAGGAACAAAACCAAGCCAAAATGGTTGAGTTAATGTATAAAGGGCTGCAGGATGTGAAAGCTCTGACTTGCATGGCAGGTCCAGAACTTGAAAGGGCCTTTCCACTAGCACACAACAATGATGTAATATCTCCCCCTTAAACCAACAAAGATAAAACCAAATGAAAACAAAACAGACATAAAGAAAAGAAAACCTCCCTTGCCCCACAGCTCTTTCTAGTCACTCCTACATCATTCTAAGGAGGACTGACTGTTCTCACTGTTTCTATTTCTCTACCCTCTGTTCTTTAATGAAAATACTCCCATCAAGCCCTCATCTCCACCACTCCCCCCAAATTGTCCTATAAGGGCCACCAGTGCCCTCCACCTTGATGAACACAATAGGTGACTTTTAGTTTCAAGCATACTTGATTTCTCAGTAACATCTGGCAGAGTTAATTTCCTTCTCCCTCTTGAAATACTTATCTCTCTTGTCTTCTGGAACAGTACACATCCTGTTTTGTTTCATTTTTGTTGATGGCTTGTTCATTGGTTTATTAGACTTTTCTCCTACTTTACTGACTGTTGCTTCTAAGACTTCTTTGCTGACTCTTCCTTATTCTACTCTCCACATGTTGGAATACCCAGGCACTCAGTCCTCAGCTCTTATTTCTTCTCTTTTATATGCATGTCCAAGGCACACGCATTCAGTTTCATGATTAAGTATCATCTATTCTGTCACAGTGTCTAAAAGTGACTGTCCAGCCCCAAACTCTCCCTTGGTTCCACGCGTTGACTAATAAGCTTCTCAAAATTCCTACCTGGATATCTAAGAGGCTTCTCAAAATTAATGTGTCCAAAGGAGAACTTTTGATTCCCATTCAGTCCTGCACCCTGTACCTTGCAAGCTGCCCCTTATCTGTTCCTCTTCAGTCTTTCCTAACTCAGTAAATGAGAACATTGCTCAGACCCTCCAATCCATAGGCCGACTTGTATTTACTCAAGTTTAAAAAATATCAGAACACTGACCATTTCTCACAAATCCACACCTAACACCCTAGTTCTAGTCTTCATCTCTCATGTGAATAAATAGGAGGCAACAGCTGACATCTTTGGTCCACCCTCACCATTGCTATACTGTCCAATCATTCCCCACATGGCAGCCAGAGTGATGGTTTTCAAACGTATGTCAGATCATGATATTCCCCTGACGAAAAGCACTTCAAAGTCTTCCCATCTCACTTAGACTAAACTCCAAATTTTTGGTCTTCTTGACCATAAAATCTGCATAACTAATGTTGTCACTACCTTTAAGTTTTTGCTCAAAAGTCACTTTTTAAATGATGCTTACACCAACTACCATGTTTTAAAATTGTAGCCCTCTCTGGGTGAGTCTTAAAGGCAGTCAGATGGATCTCATAAAATAGACACACAGAGAAGACACACAGGGAAGGCTATGTCAAGACGGAGGCAGAGATTGGAGTGACGAGGCTACAAGTCAAGGAATGCTAAAAGCCACCAGAAGCTGGAAGAGGCAAGGAACAGACTGTCCCTTGGAACCTTCAGAGGGAGTGTGGTCCTGCCCACACCTTGATTTCGGACTTCTGGCCTTCGGTACTGAGAGAATAAATTTCTGTTCTTTTTAAAAAAAAATAAAAAAATAAAAAATAAAATAAAATAAAATTGTAGCCCTCTACTTCTGGTCTATTTTTTCTGATCTTACTCTGGTCCCTTTTTTTTTTTTTCATAGCATTTATCACCATCTAAGACGTTATATAATTTACTTATTACTGTTATTGTTAATGGTCTCTTGTTCTCCACTAAAATGGAAAGTCCTATATTTTTGTCTGTCTTATTCACTGATTTCTCCTGAGAGCCTAGATGAGTGCCTGGAATATGGTGGGCACTCAACAGACACCCACTGGATGTGAGACAGGCTGAGACCTGGGACCCTTTGCTGCAGTGCTGCGATGTCTGTACCTGGACACAACCTCTCCTTGAGCAACAAAATACAAAGAAACTGTATGGGACTAAAAACAGCTGCGTGCATGTGCAGGTGGGGCAAATTCTGGACCCAAAAGATACAAAGAGACCAAAAAAACCCAACTGCCACTTTTGAAGAGCCTGGGGCAAAAACAGGGTGTCAGGAGCAAAAGCAGGGTACTGCGCATGCCCCCTGCACACAACACCACCTAAGGGGTGGGCAAAACACCTAAGCCATGCCTCTGGCCTGATCCCTGGACACACCCCTACCCTCACCCCATATAAGGAATAATCTTGCCCCCCTCGGAGAGCGAGCAAGCAAGGGAACCTGTTGTATGTTCTCGCTCCCCGCTGCTGCAACAGGGGCCCCAGTAAAGCCCTGCCTGAATTTCCTGTCTGGCCTCTAGTCAATTTCTATTGACTGGGGAAAGCCAAGAACCCTGGTCAGTAACAGACGGTGATGACAGCTCTATCTTGCCCTGGTGACTGTCCTCCTGCCTAGTTCCCTGGCCTCATATCCCTATCACTCCTCTGATGTTCTCTGCGCTCCAGCCACACTTGCCTTCTTGCTGTTCCTCAAACACAATCACCCTCCTGCCTCCCTCACACCCTTTGTGCTTGCTTTCCCTTTGCCTAGAACAGGCTCTGCCCGTATCTTCACATGGATTACTGCCTCACTTCATTCAGAGCATACTTTCTAGATTCCCACCCCTGGCCCGATGGAACGTGTGCTCTCTGTTAGGTTGTATCACTGTCCACCAAACACCCATCTCCCTCCCCGCAGCGCCTCACTCAGTGGGAGGATCACATAAATCAGGCGTGGCCATAAAATTTACTTTGATTAATAAAATATGGACACAGGTGATATGTGCCCCTTCCAGGAAGGAGCTTCCACAGCTTGCAGCTGCGGTTTATTATTATCTCTCTTTCCTCTCTGCCACCATGACTGGAAGTGCTCCAGATGGAGCCTGCTCTGTCAATCTGGATCCCAGACCACGGCTCAGAGCTGCAGCTAACTTACGATAGACATGGTGCGGCAAGGAATAAGCAAGGAATGCCTTGGATAGCAAGGAATAAGCTTGCTTATTGTAAGCCACTGAGATTTAGAGCTTGTTCGCTACTGCAGCATAACTAGCCCTTTACCCTCCATAGCATTTCTCATCACCTGAAAACATAATATGCTTTTTACTGGATTACTTGTTCAATGTCTCCCACTGGAACACTGGGCATAGAGACTCTGTCTGTGTTGTTCAGTATATTGCTCTCACCTATAACAATACCTCAACGAATATTTATAGGATTGTTAATGAAGCTTTGTGCTTTAGGATAACTAGTGCTGGTGGCTTCAACCTGTGTGCGTAGGTGTTCTGGAGCTGCTATGTCTCTCTCAAGGGAAAGAGTGTATTGAGAATGCTGACCCAAGAGCTTCCCTGTTTAAGAATCAGCATCCTTCCATCCCTAGTCTCCTGCCCCATCCAGGTGATAACAGAGGGGTATATCTGGAAAAATTCAGCCCTGACAAGGGGCAGCCAAGAGAAAATCCCCATCCCACCCTGATCTACATGAACAGCAGAATGTGTAGCTCTCACACCCGTGAGGGTCCTTCTACCCAAGCTCCTCATTTTTACTTAGCTAAGCTCTCCTCCTGCTTTAAGAAAAAAGTGGGACGGGGCTCTTTTTTTTATATATAGGGACACACAGATACCACAAGGGGCAGAGGGCATGGTATCTTTGCTTTGAGCCTGTTTTTATTATTATTATTACTATTTATGCTGGTGAATATTAAATTCTCTGTTCCTTCCTCATCTGCAGTAAGGCTAGGACTAGTTCTCAATGAAGTTGTTTGGATTCGAAAAAAAGAAGAAGAAGAAGGAAGGAAAAGAAAAACATCAATTTTGTTTAATCCCAAACATGGACCGAAGAGACAATTGCTTGTTTACTCAATGTGATTATAGAGATTAAACTCATAAAGCCTCAGGAGAGACAGTGAAAAATCATCTCGTTTTCCTCTCCTTCCCCACAAACCCCTGTCCCAGTTCAGAATGTTCTGCACTCTCCCTTCCAAGAGGCTGTCCATCCTCTACCGCTCACTCCCACTGATTGGGAAGTTGCTCTCCCACTCGATCTTTGGACAGCTAAACTGTTGGAAATGTCTTCCTTGAATTTAGCTAAAGTCTGTGCTTGATAGCTTTTTGTACTATATCCCTAGCTCTAATCCCTGACACCACAATCACTAATCCTTCCCTGTAGGCCAGTTGTTAGGAGTGCCAGAGGAGTCAACTGGATCTTCTCAGAGAAAGGTACCTCTAAGCAGATATTTTATAAAATAAGTAATAGTAAGTCACATGAAGAAGGGAGGAATCTTGAAGGAGGCAAAAGGAAGAGCACACGTTTTTGCCCAGAAGCAAGAAAAAGCAGGGCAAATTCCAAGGGCTGAAAGACACTTAATGTCGCAGAAGTACTAGCTCTGGAAGATCTTTGGGAAGAAAGGGCAAGGAATGAGCCTAGAGACGTAGGAATATGAAGGCACTTGTAGAGACTCTTAAGCAGTTTGGATTTTGCCCTAAGAACATCAAGGAACAGTGACCTGTGTCAAGCCAGGGAGCGGCTAGATATACATTTTACGAAGACCATCTTGACCACAGTGTGGAGAATGGATTGGATGGGGTGGGAAGTAAGAAATAATTAAGGGAGACCTTCAGGAGGCTCTTGCAGTAATTAGGGTTCCAGATAATGGGAGCCCATAAAAGGAAAATAGCAACGAGACAGATAGAGGCTGACGGAATTCAAGAATTAGGAGACGGAATGGACAGAACCTGGTGAATGATACCTGGTTTCATTCTCTGCGACACTGTCTGATAGTCCCACAGAGCTTTAGTATGTTTTTGATTGGGCTAAGAGCCTGGCATTCACTTTGCTTCTGCACCATCTCCCCACCTCTCTTGGGCTCCAGTACCCCCTGACTACTGTTCGCTCATTCTGTCAGCAACAGGTCAGATGCTTCTCCTTGGCAGGGAGGAAAAATCCTCAGGCGGGAAGTGAGAACTCTGCCCTCTGCCCTCTGCAGATGACGTGTCGCTATCAGTGTATTCACATAATTGACAAAGAGCCAGAATAAGACTCTGTGTAGGAGGGTGACAGTTGCCAACAATGACAGAACACAAAAGTGCAAAAGTATTTGTTTTCTTTTATGTTTTAAACAATGCTTCAGCAACAGATAAAAGATGATCAGATGTTACGTAGATTTAATGGTATTTACGCTACCATCATCTCTATTTGGGGAAGCAGTCAAGGGACATGGTTAAGATAGACCTGGATGTGAATCTCAATAACGTTTTCTTAAAAGCAGTGTGACCTTGGACAAGTCATGTAACGTCTTTGGCTCTCAGTTTTCTCATGGGAAAAGGTGAATAATACTCACCTGTCATCGGACAGATAGTTGGAGTCCAGTGCTCATAATGGCCTATAATTCACAACCCTTTTTCCATCCATAAGTTAAACATGATCTGACCTCTCTGAGGAAATGTCTATTGACTCTGTCTGAAAGTTCTCTGTACCCCCGTCTCTGTAAAATCTCAAAGCAAGGGAACCAATGAATCCTAACCCC
This sequence comes from Delphinus delphis, assembly GCF_949987515.2. Taxonomy (NCBI): domain Eukaryota; kingdom Metazoa; phylum Chordata; class Mammalia; order Artiodactyla; family Delphinidae; genus Delphinus; species Delphinus delphis. Next base: position 26,824,722 of record NC_082688.1, read on the forward strand.
CAAACCACAGCAGCATGATGACAACTGTGTTTACGTTACAGCTGACAAAGCACTCGATCTTCTTGGAACCTCACCACCACTCTGAGTGAGAGACAGAGCAAATGTCACCATACCTACTTAGAAAGCAGGCCTAGAGGGCTTCCCTGGTGGCGCAGTGGTTGAGAGTCCGCCTGCCGATGCAGGCGACACGGGTTCGTGCCCCGGTCCGGGAAGATCCCACATGCCACGGAGCGGCTGGGCCCGTGAGCCATGGCCGCTGAGCCTGTGCATCTGGAGCCTGTGCTCCGCAATGGGAGAGGCCACAACAGTGAGAGACCCACGTACCGGAAGAAAAAAAAAAGAAAGAAAGCAGGCCTAGCGAGGTTAGGTGACTTACCCAAGGTCACAGAGCCACAAAAAAGACAGAACAAGGACTAGAGTGAAGATCTTATAACCCCTGGTAATATCTCTTAACTCCTAACTGAGCTTCTCCACTCCAACTCAGCCAACTGCTTGGCCCAGGACTTCTGGGCCTTATGGCCTCATAGAAAGTATACAGACCAATGGCTTGTATGCTGACAGCACTTGACCTCTGGTTATTCATACGAACCAGAGCAAAGAGGAGAGAAAGGGAAGGGAGCAAGGAATTTCAGAGCTCCGAAGACCTCGACATGCCAATTCCCTGTTCTGGATAAGAAAACCATCCCTCTCCTGACATCACACTGAATTCATAGCAGATCAAATACCAAATTGAAAAGGAGACAATTTAGGAGTTGACTCGAAAAAATCCATGGAATCATCATTACTAGGTTTCATTACTGTCATTAATTTGATTAACATTTAATGAGCACCTACCATGTGCTAGAGCCTCTACTAAATTCTGGGATTCAGAGAAGGAAAAGATGCAATTCTTATTTTGAAGACAATTACAATCTCTTTCTCACACTCACACACACACATATTTATAAAAAATATTGAGTAATTCACATGATCAGAGCACTATAATTTACATATAAGCACTTTACATGTTAATTAACCCCATGAGGGTAGGCACTGTTATTATCCCTATTTTATAGATGGAGAATGGAAGGCCCATTAAGGAATCTTCCCAAGGTCTAAGTAAATATAGCTAGGATTTGAAATCAGGTACTCAAATTCTAAATCCATCTAGTGGAAGGAGACAACGCCTAAAAAAAGTTTCCAGAATATTTCCAAGGGATGATAGGTCAGTTCTGGCTCAGACGTAAAGGACCCTTGAGCTGAGGATGGAGCCCACAAGCATCTGAGAATGGCGTTCTCCTGAGTTACAGATCTAATAGAAAGTATGAAAGAAATTCATGGACAAAGCTGCTGGAATTCTACGTCCACTACCCAGGCAGCATCCTATCTCTTTTCTGAATTTTTTCAAAGCATCACTTCTTGATGATTCTGCAGCAGCCCCAGCCAGGGTGATTGCAGATAGAGCACTAAAAAAAGAAAACCAGGAGTGGGAGTTGGTGAGGGAAGGGAGGGGGTTAGGCGACATGGAGAGACACTTTCGTCTCATTGCTATTGAAGCTGTTTTTTATCTTTCAGAGCTGAAACAAGCAATTCAGTCCATACAGTCTTTCCCCCCTCCAATAAATTGCATTTAAAAAAAAATCAACTGGTGCAAGATTTATTGATCTCAATTGACAGTGAACCTCACAAATTCATACAAAAGAGTTTTCTCATTATAGAGTCATTTAAAGGACTTGTTAGCTCAAAGCATTCATCGTAATGTAATATTTTTTAAAAGGCCAGAAAATGTATAAAATGGAGCCCAGACTGGTTTTTTAAAAAATCAATTGTATTTTTTCAGTATATTCTTTCAGCCATATTCTCTTCAATTTGGTAGACGAAACCAAGAGATGCCACCTTGACAATTTGTTTCCAAGAGGCAGAAAGAGAAATCTTTCCAGGGGTTTTAGCCAGTCAAAACTTGAATCCAAGTGCTATCATTGATCAAAAGCTGATTCTGGGAAAAACTATGTTTTTTTCTGCAGGTTCCCCCATGGCCTCTTTCCATGTGGAAAGGAAGTGGTTTGTCATCAAGGGAGAAATGCTTGTTGGGGTTCTTGGCCTTCATATCGGAAACATCAGCCCTACTGTCTATTCTTTTGGCTTCCCAAATATAAAGATCTGTCTTCAGTCAGATACACGAAGCCTTATCAGACAGTATCAGTCTCATGGCTTGTAGTCTGGCCTCTGACAGAAGCTCCTAAGTAATTAGGGAAGATATTCACACCACAAAACCATCCCTTTAGGCATTTTAACATAAGGCCATGAAACCAGCCATGGCTCTACAGTCAAACAATCACAGATTTGTCCTGAGTTGCCCTTTAATGACATGACCACTGTTTTCATGGAGGGATCAAATCAGGAATATTCTATTTCTTGCTGTATTTGTCAGAAGAAGAGTTAAGGGCATGGGCTCCCTAGTCAGGCTGGCTGGGTGTTATTACTGGCTCTTCCACAATGGCTGTGTGTCTTGACAAGCTATTTAATTTCTTAGGTTTCCATTCCTCCACCTGTAAAGTGGGGATAATAAGAGCACCCATCACATAAAGTGAGAATTAAATGAGATGAACATATGCATATTTACAGCAGCTCCGCCTCAAGAAATGCAAGTTATTAGATTTAATCATGCTTATAAAAACTATGGTGTAGGACACTGTATATTAAATCATCTGATGTCTCTGATGTTGGGTCTTCCATGAAAATTTTTCTTAAGAATTCAACCTAAAGAAAATAGAGTATCCACTAAGAATCACAGCATTCTCACATTGGAAAGCTCTGTAATCTAATCTGGTTCCCACTTTTCATTTGCAGAAAATAATCTCAAATCCAAATGTGATGACAACCTGTATTGGATTGACCAAGTTGAACATATTCATTTCACCTCGTTAATACCAGGGTTTTGATACCCTGCTCTAGAATGTTTCGAATTCACTCTGGAAAGAGTCTACTTGACTGTCCGTTTCGTAGAAGCAACGTGGCTGTCATTCCTATTTGTACCCTCACGTCTAACCATAGAGCACCAAGTAGCTGTTCAGAAATATCTAGTGATTTGCATATTTGAGAGCATTTAAGAAAACAAAAGACACCCAAAAGACAGAGCTTGGAGTGTGATTAGCAATGATATTGTCTGAGGTGCAATGAAAGAAATTTATGCCTTCATCAAAACCTTCCTGCTTACTGACATTAGAAACACTCTTTCAATATAGTATAGTATCTGTTTAATCCCATGTAATGAGTTAATTGAGGGACTTGATCTTATTCATCTTCCTTTTCCTACATCTAGCCTTGTGGTTAGCACATTTGTGGTAAAGGCAGTAAACAGACATACAAATGAATACATGACTATGAGTAACAGGTGGTCAGAAAAGTCCTCAAAATGAAATGAAACTTAAACTTCACATCAAGCACATCACAGTTACAATGACTCAATGGCTGCAGTTAAAATGCGTTCAGGCCATTCTTAGTTAATCTAAAAGGTATAAACGAAGAGGATAGGGAAAAGGGAGCAGGAAGCCTTCTCCAACCACATTCATTCAGTCAATAAACATTTCTTAAGCACCTGCCTTATGACAAGCTCTGTTCTAAACATAGCATTGTAAGAGGGATGAGCCAAGGGATCTGCTCTCACAGAGCTTGCATCCCAGTGGAGACAAAATAAACAAGGAAATAACAGAATAAATAAGCTCAGGGAGCAAATGCTATGGGGGAAATGACACTGCGTAATGTGACAGAGAATAACTGGCTACGTAAAGGTGGGTAACCTTAGATAAGGTGTCTAGAAAGGTCTCCTTCTGGTCTCTATTTGAGCACTTCTGTACTATAATCTTTATATCATTGGGTTATGATTATCTGTTCCTACATTCATCTCCCAACTGCCCAACTGAAGTATAACATATCTCAGCCTCAAGTACAGAACACAGTGTCTGGTATCTATGAAGCCCTCAATAATTTTTTGGCTGGATTAAATTTTTTTTTAAGGAAGCACTTTCTCTAACTTTGGAGACACAGAGGAAGGAAAACCAAAACCCTTTTTCTCCTGGGAAGGGCAGAGGTGTTGAAATCAGGAAAAGCTTCAGAAAGTGTATAAGAAGGGAGCAGGAAACTACATGCCATATCTGAGAAGCAATGGTAATTCAGAAGTAGCACGGCAGGGAAGTAACTGGAAGGTTGATGGGTAGAAGCTGGTTGTGTCAAGGTCGAGAATAGCCATCATTGCCGTGCTTGGACTTTCTCCCTTAGACAACGTGGCAGCCATCAGAGATTTTACAACAAAAGAGCCACACAACAAGGTCTAGAAGGTGGAAGAAGCATTCTGAAAGAGCTAGAAGGAAGGGGAAGAGACAACAGGAGGGGAATCAAGTCAAAAGCAGCTACAGTGGTCTAGATGAGAAAAGCAGAGAGGATGAGCTGGGCGGTAGCAGTGTGGACAGATAGTCATGAAACAGAACCAATAGGTCTTGGGAGCAATTGCATCTGAGCCCGGAAGCAATTGGGCAGGGTGGCTTGGCAGCTCCCGGTTTGGTGAACTTCGTTTTCTCATGGTTTATCCATATGAAAGACTGAGATACATAAAATGTCTTAAGAAAACAGATACCTGGAGCAGTTGGCAATTCTGTCAACAAATACGGAATCATTTTTCCTTTGAGCCTAGATGAGAGTCTGAACGAAGAGGCATCCCAAACCCTTTTGGGGTCAGCAACCAGCATGAACTCTTACTCTCAGTTGGCCAGTTTGACACGGAGCCTTTTCACCTAAGGATGTCAGCCACTGAACTGTGCAGGCTAACTCTCATCTTCCCAAGCAGAGCTTGTCTGCACAGCAGTGGTTGGCAACTTAATATTTTGCATAAAAATTCATGAGGAGCAGTATCCATTTCAGCTATGTTATAAAGTAGTGAAAGGAAGACAGAGGGAGGAAAAGAAAAAGTCTAGCCCTGCACTCAGATAGGGTTCATTTTGAGTGATGATTGCAAGCCATCCTTGGAAATTACAGGTGCTACTTGGTTCACTATTATTTTGCAGCATCTCCAGTAATCTTCCGTGATCATTTATAACAGCATGTCTGATGACTTTCAAAACGTAACGGGAAAGGATACTTCTGTGAAGCATGTCTACTCAAAGGAAAAATCAATCTTGGCTGCTAAGGCAGTGAACTTTGTACCACCACGATTAGACAGTTAGAGATTTCAACATATAAAAATAGGAATGGCAGGGGTCCAGTCTCCAAAGTATATGTGTGTATAACATGTGCTCCAGTGGCTTGAACAGTTTAAGATTTCTCCTTTCATGCAAACAAAACACAACATGTGTCGGGGATCCAAACTGGCACACTCCAATAGAAAATAATCATGAACCCCATAATAATAACTACTAACGTTTACACACTGCCTTTACAGTTTGCTAAGTACTTGTCACACACCTGAACTGCTAATCATCAAAAATACCTCACATTTTCTGACCTTCTTTTCTTCTCTGACAACCATTCCTATTACCTGGAATGTTCTCCCACAACATCTGTGCTCCCATCTTTCAAGGGCAAGCTTAAAATCTCCCTCCCTGTGGCATAGTCCCTGGTTATTTTAACCCTTTCAAGAGAATAGTATTTTATCATGTATAAAGATCTCTGAAAGGCAGTGCAGTATGGTGGTAGCACCATTCAGAATCAGAAGACCTGGGTTCATGTACTAGGTTTCACAATTTGTTATAATAACTGTATGATCTGGGTTCATGTACTAGTGTCACAATTTATTATAATAATTGTACTATAATAACTGTATGACCTTTTAACCTCAGAACTAGGGTAAATTATTACCTACCTTACATGATTTTTATGTAGATCAAAAGGGACAGGTTTACTATAGGTAAAACTGTTTTATAATCTTAATTGATTAAATAAATGTTAAGTATTAGTGTTCTACTGTGTTTATCTAGGAGGGTTATTTTCATGACTAATTTATGTAAACACCTAGCCCAGTGCCTGGCACATAAATGCTTAATTAATGAAAGTGATTATTATTATTAAGGTTTACTTATTAATACAGCAGTTATGAATTAAGCACACATTATGTGCAAAACACTATAATAGATATAACACCTCACTCATCTTCTAAATAATTTATTATAGAAATATAAAAACATTGTTGTTGTGAATAAACAATATAATGTAGTGATTAGGAAACACTGGCTCTGGAATCAGATCACCTAGACTCTAAGCCTAATTCCAATTCTTTAGAACTCTGTGATCTTGGGCAAGTTCCTTAAACTGTCTGTGCCTTCATTTTCTTATCTATAAAGTGAGGAAAATAGTAGATCCTTAAATAAAGCGTTGACAAAAAGATTAAGCAAATTAATCCATGGAAAGAGCCCAAACAATTCTCGTCACATGGAAATAGTTCAGTATATGTGTAACAACAGTTTCGGTACACCAAAACTACCTGAGAAACAGTTTTTCATGTGAATCAAGAAAAAACAGTTTCGTAGTCAAGCATGTGGTCAATTATTTATTTTTTGACTCCATCCCACTGCTGCTCCTAAGTCACCTCTCTGCTTCCATTCGTGTCCTCTCTCAATGCTCCCTCCACACTCCAACCAGTCAGCTTTCTAAGGCACCAGCTGATCGTGCTGAAACCTGCAATGGATCCTTAACATGCTTTACGGTTTCTATCACCTGGCTTCACCTTCCTCTATGGCTGCAATTCTGCAACTCGTCTCAGTCGATTCTCCTGACTGTCCTGGTTGCAGAGCCATGGATATGACTTGGGAGAGATTAACCCAACCTCTCCAATAAACTCCAGGAGCCATACATCTTCATTTTTAATATAGGCAATGGATAGCTTATCAATTTTGTGTTAAGAGGCAATGAAAATTCAGCTTCAGTGCAAGTGTCCTAGTTCTTTCTTGCAACCAGATCACTTCCCCCAAATCTCTCTTATGCAGGAGTTCTGAAGTGCTAATTAATTGCCTGCCCACTCAAAACAAGCCATTTCCAGATTCGTTCAAGATGGCGGAGTAGAAGGACGTGTGCTCACGCCCTCTTGTGAGAGCACTGGAATCACAACTAACTGCTGAACAATCGTCGACAGGAAGACAATGGAACTCACCAGAAAAGATACCCCACATCCAAAGACAAAGGAGAAGCCACAATGAGATGGTAGGAGGGGCGCAATCACAATAAGATCAAATCCCATAACTGCTGGGTGAGTGACTCACAAACTGGAGAACACATATACCACAGAAGTCCACCCACTGGAGTGAAGGTTCTCAGCCCCACATCAGGCTTCCCAACCTGGGGGTCCAGCAATGAGAGGAGGAATTCCTAGAGAATCATACTTTGAAGGCTAGCAGGATTTGATTGCAGGACTTCGACAGGACTGGAGGAAACAGAGACTCAACTCTTGGAGGGCACACACAAAGTAGTGTGCACATCGGGATCCAGGGGAAGGAGCAGTGACCCCAAAGGAGACTGAACCAGACCTACCTGCTAGTGTTGGAGGGTCTCTTGCAGAGGCAAGGGGTAGCTGTGGATCACCTGGAGGACAAGGACACTGGCAGCAGAAGTTCTGGGATAGTAGCCCTTGGTGTGAGCTCTCCCAGAATCCACCATTAGCCCCAACAGAGAGCCGGGTAGGCTGCAGTGTTGGGTCACCTCAGGCCAAACAACCATCAGGGAGGTAAGCCAGCACCATCCATTAGCAGAGAAGCAGATTAAAGTTTTACTGAGCTTTGCCCACCAGAGCAACACCCAGCTCTACCCACCACCAGGCCTTCCCATAAGGAAACTTGCACAAGCCTCTTAGATACCCTCATCCACCAGAGGGGAAACAGCAGAAGCAAGAAGAACTACAATCCTGCAGCCTGTGGGAAAAAAAACCACATTCACAGAAAGACAGACAAAATGAAAAGGCAGAGGGCTATATACCAGGTGAAGAAACAAGATAATAACCCAGAAAAACAACTAAATGAAGTGGAGATACGCAACCTTCCAGAAAAAGAATTCAGAATAATGATAATGAAGATGATCCAGGACCTTGGAAAAAGAATGGAGGTAAATATCGAGAAGATGCAAGAAATGTTGAACAAACAACCAGAAGAATTAAAGAACAAACAAACAGAGATGAACAATACAGTAACTGAAATGAAAAATACACTAGAAGGAATCAATAGCAGAATAACTGAGGAAGAAGAGCAGAGGAGTGACCTGGAAGACAGAATGGTGGAATTCCCTGCCATGGAACAGAATAAAGAGAAAAGGATGAAAAGAAATGAAGACAGCCTAAGAGACCTCTAGGAAAACATTAAATGCAATAACATTCGCATTATAGGGGTCCCAGAGGGGAAGAGAGAGAGAAAGGACCCGAGAAAATATTTGAAGAGATTATAGTTGAAAACTTCCCTAACATGGGAAAGGAAATAGCCACCCAAGTCCAGGAAGCGCAGAGAGTCCCAGGCAGGATACACCTAAGGAGAAACATGCCGAGACACACAGTAATCAACTTGACAAAAATTAAAGACAAAGAAAAATTATTGAAAGCAGAAAGGGAAAAATGATAAATAACATACAAGGGAACTCCCATAAGGTTAACAGCTGATTTCTCAGCAGAAACTATACAAGCCAGAAGGGAGTGGCATGATATACTTAAAGTGATGAAAGGGAAGAAACTACAACCAAGATTACTCTACCCAGCAAGGAGATCTCATTCAGATTTGATGGAGAAATCAAAAGCTTCACACAAGCAAAAGCTAAGAGAATTCAGCACCACCAAACCAGCTCTACAACAAATGCTAAAGGAACTTCTCTAAGTGGGAAACACAAGAGAAGAAAAGGACCTACAAAAACAAACCGAAAACAATTAAGAATGTGGTCATAGGAACATGCATATTGATAACTACCTTAAACGTGAATGGATTATATGCTCCAGCCAAAAGACACAGGCTTGCTGAATGGATACAGAAACAAGACCTATACATATATGCTGTCTACAAGAGACCCACTTCAGACCTAGGGACACATACAGACTGAAAGTGAGGGGATGGAAAAAGATATTCCATGAAAATGGAAATCAAAAGAAAGCTGGAGTAACAATACTCATATCACATAAAATAGACTTTAAAATAAAGAATGTTGCAAGAGACAGGAAGGAGACTACATAATGATCAAGAAATCAGTCCAAGAAGAAGATATAACAATTATAAATATATATGCACCAAACGTAGGAGCACCTCAATACATAAGGCAACTGCTAACAGCTCTAAAAGAGGAAATCAACAGTAACACAATAATAGTGGGGGACTTTAACACCTCACTTACACCAATGGACAGATCATCCAAACAGAAAATTAATAAGGAAACAGAAGCTTTAAATGACACAATAGACCAGATAGATTTCATTGATATTTTTAGGGCATTCCATCCAAAAACAGCAGATTACACTTTCTTCTCAAGTGTGCATGGAACATTCTCCAGGATAGATCACATCTTGGGTCACAAATCAAGCCTCAGTAAGTTTAAGAAAATTGAAATCATATCAAGCATCTTTTCTGACCACACGCTATGAGATTAGAAATTAATTACAGGGAAAAAACCATAAAAAACACAAACACATGCAGGCTAAACAATACGTTACTAAATAACCAAGAGATCACTGAAGAAATCAAAGAGGAAATCAAAAAATACCTAGAGACAAATTACAATGAAAACACGATGATCAAAAACCTATAGGGGGCTTCCCTGGTGGCACAGTGGTTGAGAGTCCGCCTGCCGATGCAGGGGACACGGGTTCGTGCCCCGGTCTGGGAGGATCCCACATGCCGCGGAGTGGCTGGGGCCATGAGCCATGGCTGCTGGGCCTGCGCGTCTGGAGCCTGTGCTCCGCAACGGGTGAGGCCACAGCAATGTGAGGCCCGCGTACCACAAAAAAAAAAAAAAAAAAAAAAAAAACCTATGGGATGCAGCAAAAACAGTTCTAAGAGGGAAGTTTACAGCAATACAATCCTGCCTCAACAAACAAAAAAAATCTCAAATAAACAATTTAACCTTACACCTAAAGGAACTAGAGAAAGAACAAACAAAACCCAAAGTTAGTAGAAGGAAAGAAATCATAAAAATCAGAGCAGAAATAAATGAAATAGAACCAAAGAAAACAATAGCAAAGATCAATAAGACTAAAAGCTGGTTGTCTGAGAAGATAAACAAAATTGATAAACCATTAGCCAGACTCATTAAGAAGAAAAGGGAGAGGACGCAAAGCAATAAAATTAGAAATGAAAAAGGAGAAGTCACAACTGACACAGCAGAAATACAAAGCATCCTAAGAGACTACTGCAAACAACTATATGGCAATAAAATAGACAACCACAAAGAAAAGGACAAATTATCAGAAAGGTATAACCTTCCAAGACTGAACCAAGAAACAGACCAATCACAAGTAATGAAATTGAAACTGTGATTACAAATCTTCCAACAGACAAAAGCCCAGGACCAGATGGCTTCACAGATGAATTCTATTAAACATTTAGAGAGGAACTAACACCCATCCTTCTCAAACTCTTCCAAACATTTGCAGAGGAAGGAACATTCCCAGACTCATTCTATGAGGCCACCATCACCCTGACACCAAAACCAGAGAAAGATCCTAGAAAAAAAGAAAATTACAGACCAATATCACTGATGAATATAGATGCAAAAATCCTCAACAAAATACTAGCGAACAGAATCTAACAACACATTAAAAGGATCATACACTATGATCAAGTGGGATTTATCTCAGGGATGCAAGGATCGTTCAACATACACAAATCAATCAATGTGATACACCATATTAAGAAACTGAAGAATAAAAACCATGATAATCTCAATAGATGCAGAAAAAGCTTTCAATAAAATTCAACACCCATTTATTATAAAAACTCTCCAGAAAGTGGGCATGGAGGGAACCTACCTCAACATAATAAAGGCCATATACAACAAACCCACAGCAAACATCATTCTCAATGGTAAAATACTGAAAGCATTTCCTCTAAGATCAGGAACAAGACAAGGATGTCCACTCTCACCACTATTATTCAACATAGTTTTGGAAGTCCTAATCAGAGAAGAAAAGGAAATAAAAAGAATCCAAATCGGAAAAGAAGTAAAACTGCCGCTCTTTGCAGATGACATGACACTATACATAGAGAATCCTTAAGATGCCACCAGAAAACTACTAGAGCTAATCAATGAATTTGATAAGTAGCAGGATACAAAATTAATGCACAGAAATCTTACATTCCTATACATTAATGATGAAAAATCTGAAGGAGAAATTAAGGAAACACTTCCATTTACCATTTCAACAAGAAGAATAAAATACCTAGGAATAAACCTACCTAAGGAGACAAAAGACCTGTATGCAGAAAACTCTAAGACACTGATGAAAGAAATTAAAGATGGTACCAACAGATAGAGAGATACACCATGTTCTTGGGTTGGAAGAATCAATATTGTGAAAATGACTACACTAGCCAAAGCAGTCTACAGATTCAATGCAATCCCTACCAAATTACCAATGGCATTTTTTTACAGAACTAGAACAAAAAATCTGAAAATTTGTTTGGAGACACAAAAGACCCTGAAGTGCCAAAGCAATCTTGAGGGGAAAAAACGGAGCTGGAGGAATCAGACTCCCTGACTTCAGACTATACTACAAATCTACAGTAATCAAGACAGTATGGTACTGGCACAAAAACAGAAATATAAATCAATGGAACAAGATAGAAAGCCCAGAGATAAATCCACGCACCTATGGTCAACTAATCTATGACAAAGGAAGCAAGGATATACAATGGAGAAAAGACAGTCTGTTCAATAAGTGGTGTTGGGAAAACTGGACAGCTACATGTAAAAGAATGAATTTAGAACACTCCCTAACACCATACACAAAAATAAACTCAAAATGGATTAGAAGCCTAAATGTAAGACCGGACACTATAAAACTCTTAGAGGAAAACATTGGAAGAACACTCTTTGACGTAAATCACAGCAAGATCTTTTTTGATCCACCTCCTAGAGTAATGGAAATAAAAACAAAAGTAAACAAATGGGACCTAGTGAAACTTAAAAGCTTTTGCAAAGCAAAGGAAACTATGAACAAGTCAAAAAGACAACCCTCAAAATGGGAAAAATATTTGCAAATAAATCCACGGACAAAGGATTAATCTCCAAAATATATAAACAGCTCATGCAGCTCAATATTAAAAAAAACAAACAACCGAATCATAAAATGGGCAGAAGACCTAAATAGACATTTCTCCAAAGAAGACATACAGATGGCCAAGAAGCACATGAAAAGCTGCTCACCATCACTAATTATTAGAGAAATGCAAATCAAAACTACAATGAGGTATCACCTCACACCAGTTAGAATGGGCATCATCAGAAAATCTACAAACGACAAATGCTGTAGAGGGTGTGGAGAAAAGGGAACCCTCTTGCACTGTTGGTAGGAATGTAAATTGATACAGCCACAATGGAGAACAGTATGGAGGTTCCTTAGAAAACTAAAAATAGAATTACCATATGACCCAGCAATCCCACTACTGGGCATATACCCAGAGAAAACCATAATTCAAAAAGACACATGCACCCCAATGTTCACTGCAGCACTATTTACAATAGCCAGGTCATGGAAGCAACCTAAATGCCCATCGACAGACGAATGGATAAAGAAGATGTGGTACATATATACAATGGAATATTACTCAGCCATAAAAGGAACAAAATTGGGTCATTTGTAGAGATGTGGATGGATCTAGAGACTGTCGTATAAAGTAAGTCAGAAAGAGAAAAACAAATATCGTATATTAACGCATATATGTGGAACACAGAAAAATGGTACAGATGAACCGGTTTGCAGGGCAGAAATAGAGACACAGATGTGGAGAACAAACCTATGGACACCAAGGGGGAAAGAGGGGGTGGTGTGTGTGAAGAATTGGGAGATTGGGATTGACATATACACTAATATGTATAAAATGGATAACTAATAAGAACCTGCTGTATAAAAAAATAAGTAAAATAAAAACCAAAACAAAACCAAACAAGCCATTTCCTCTCAGATCTCCCTATCATTTGTCCCAGCGATTTCCTTTCCCTGGGATTCCACCCCCACCATCAACCACAAGGCCTGTTTATCATTTCTAGACTCAACTCCAACACCACCCCCTCTAAGAAGCCTCTCAGGACACTCCTGGCAGATTCAGTCACTCTCATGTCACTTTATACTCGGTGGAATGTCCCTAAATAAGTTGTTCCCGAAGGAGGAGTTGACTCAGCATTTTTGGCAGCTCGTATGACCAAGTACCTAGTAAATACTCAATAAAGATTAGTCTCAGTCATCCACATAGAAAGCTTTCGATAATAGAACCATAAAACTCAAAAAGCAATGATGTCAGCAACTGTGGAATGCTGGCCAATGCTAGAATTTTTGGTTTATCATTTTCATAATAAAAATGAAAGTATCCAGCAATCAAGATAGCCATTTTAATAAATGTCAATAACATTGTATCACCCTTCAAAAAACATGGAGGTTGTAAAATACTCATCTCTATGATGGGTCCTAGATATATACAAAGATGTTAAAGTCGTCATGTTTTCTGAACCAAAAGAAATCTACAGGATCTAAAAAGAAAAAGAACAATAATGAGAAAAAAAAACCCTACCACTTACTGAGTACTATGATGTCTCAAGACTCTACCTGCAATAGTATGTGGATTATCTCAGTTTAATCTTGCAAAAATTCTGTATGTTAGGTATTTTTACCTCCTTTTTATAAATGAAGAAACTGAGTCTTGGAGAAGTTAAATAACTTGCCCGAAGTTACAGCTTCGGAAATGGAAATCACAGTTTGAACCCACATCTATTTTCAGAACCTGTGATACTATCCATTTCAGGAATAATTTCTATCTTAATGAGATATAGTTTCAAGTCTTAAGTAACTCTTAGTCTAGATATATATAAGTACCAAAACAAGAGCAATCAGCATTTAAGGACTTTCTGAATTGTCTCTTGGCCTCCAGCCCCTTTCGTTTTATGAATCATGGGCTTTATCTCTAAGGCTAGCCTCAGTGATAGTGCTCCAGACCCAAGTCATCCTATATATTATTTCCAAATAAATCACCTTAGCATACCATTTCAATTTTGATAAGGTCAAGGAGATAGACTGGAGCAAAGTGGTGGAGGCCCTTGAGAATTTAGTTAAAACTTATCTTCCTATTCTGGAGGGTCCTATTACATTGAAAGTTTCTGAGCACAAAAATGATATATGCACAGCAAGGTTGTAGAATATAAAATATTAGAATGTAAGACAGAATGTAAAATCTCTACCAGTAATGTAAAAGATAGATAAGAAAGGCAGGGAGACCAGCTCAGAGAAAATATTGTGTTGTGACGGAAAACTAGAGAATTGGTAGCAGAATTAGAATGAAGGGAGGAATGTAAAAGATGTTCTAAGTGTCTAGATGATAGGGGAGAAAGCAAAAGTGGAGACAGATTGACTTTGAGGCTGGGGTAAGGATTGTGAGTTGCTTTTAAACTATTTTTCCTAAGGTGATGAGAAGATAGCTAACTGCTATGTCTGTAAATAATTGGAGTCGTGACATAGGAAGCAGGAAGACAGATGGGTCAGTGGGTAGCAGTTGAGAGAGTAAGAGTGACTGAGATTTCTAGGGAAGTCAGGGTAGAGAAAGAATTTAAAGATTAAGCTTAAGGATAAAGCATTGAAGCAGAACTCCATTCAGAAGATTTAGTCAACCAGTCAATAAATATCTGTGGAACACCACCTATATGCCAAGCGCTATTCAAGGTCCTAGAGACACACCAGTTAACATAGTCCCAGTCTCCTGCAGCTCTCAGCGGAGTCTGAGAAAGAGCAGCCAGAGAGGTAGAGAGAAAACCAGGATGCTGTAATAATCAAGGCTTCATAAGAAGTTTCAAAAGGAAACTTACAGTCTACCTTTCTGACCAGAAACTCAGAAAGATAAATCTATGTGTGTTCAAGATGTGACATTACCCAAATGGTCTTCTCTAGAGCCCATACTTGGACTATTAGAAACATCTGTCACAAAGGCTGAAAGTGATTGAAAAGTAAAAAGCGGGTCTCTGAAACCTCTTTAGGATGGATCATTGCAGGCTCATCAAGGCATTACCGTTGGCCATTCAAATAAAGTCCCCAAAATGGGATAGGACCCTAGCCAGAGGGGAGAAAATAGAGCAGTTGAGGAAATCTAAAATGTGACCTGTCTCAAGCAATTTTTAAGAGGGATGTGTATATTTTAAGAGGAATTTAATCCATATGTTCCAGATTCTTTTACATTCTACAAAATGGTGGCGCATAAGAGCTCTTTGATGTTCAGCGATCTTTCCAATTCTTTTTATGAGACTTGTTAAGCCATATCACTGCCAAAATGGAAGTTGTGTTTTACCCAGAGTAAACAAGCTCACACACCAGCAAGCCAGAGTTTGGGTCAAAGAAGAAAAGACACAACCCTCATTAAACATGTAGAATGTAAAGATGATTTCCTTTCTTGACTTCTGTAATCCACATGTAAGGGGACATGAATCAGCTGAGCATAAAACCAGATATAAAGCAAGTACATAGTGTTTAAGACCAGCTGCTATAGGCAGAGACAGGGAGTGGGGAGAGTGGCCAGAGAGAACACACTTGATAGTGGGACCCATGAAGCAATCATAGAAGAAATTATTTTTTTTAATCTGAGGGGAAAAAAATTATTTTAGCCAACAGTCAGCCCAGAAACTCTTTCATCCGCCGAAAGCCAGAGAGAGCTGTAAAAACCCTCCCATCACAACAGTGCAGAGAAGGAGGCATTTTGTAACAAGAATTTTACAAAACAAGTTTTCCTGAAAGGATATTCTGCCTCTAGCATTTTCATAGACTTGTTCAATAGCAAATAAAACCAGAAATCATTGGAGAAATAGAAATACAAGAAGAAATCTTTACTATAGAGATTGAACTTAAGCAATTTCATTCATAAGGATTAAAAACTGTGAAATCGTATTGAGAATCTGCCAAGCAGCTTCTGTTTCTCCACGGAAACTGAAAACAGAAACAAAACTGATGCAACTGCAAGATTGGCTCAGCCATCTACAGCATGAGTGTGGCAAGAGGGGCTGGGGATGCATTATTTTTCATTACCATTTATATCTTTTCCTTTAGAATAATTCTCTCTATAGGACATTAGATGAAATAAACTCTTTCATTGGTCATTTCTGAGATTTTATGTTTTATAAGAAAGAAATGTTTATCATTTTTAATATCCTTCTACCGTCTATGGAGGGTGGGCTCTGACAAATGGAGGACCCATTAGTTGCCAAACCTGATACACAAACATTAGAGAGCTAGGACAGAACGAAACTGGTTAGCATAAGAGGGGAGAACATGAGGGAGAGAGAATGTATGGGAAAGGGAAGAAAGGAGACAATGAGATGGGGGGAAAAGTGGGCTGGAAGAAACCTCTGATAATAAATATGGAAAGATTTGACAGAATAGATTTGAGACTTTACCTGAGTTATCTGCTGTGCACAGTTCAGTATAGCCCCATGATTCTATTTCAGGTAGAATCTGACAAAAGAGTAGAATACTATGTCAAAATGGGTAGGGAATCAAAAAAGAGTCAAGCCATGCAGATGTCAGGGACTGAGACCATCTGGCTTGAATTTGGAAAGAATAATTTCTCTCCCTACCACTTGTTCCTGACCCAGTCCACTGCTCTGATAGGCAGAAAGACGCAGGGAAATATCAAATGTAGACCTGATGACCAGAGAGATCTGTCTCTATAGAGAGTGCTGGAACTCATGTAAATGACATTGAAATCCATGCCCATGACTTAACCCAGAATGTCACCTGTGACATATAACGCTTAACACAGTCCCTGACACATAGTAATGACTCAATGCATGTTGAAAGAATGAATGAGCATAAAAAGTATCCGTCTAATGTGAACGGACGAAGGGCAAGGGGATCCACATAGAATTAGACCTGCAGATGCAACAGAACAAGAGAAGGATGATAAAAAGAGCGTCCACTGCCTTGTTACTCAAAGTGTGGTGGCTGAGCAGCACGGGCGTCGCCTGGAAGCTTCATCCCAGGCCCCTCAATCTGAGCTTACATTTTAATGAGGTGCCCAAGTGATTGGTAAGCCTGTCAAAGGAGGAGAAACACTGATCTAGACCATAACTGGGATAAGCAACACTAAAGGCACACGCGACTAAGGGTCATTACCATCATAGAGCGGTGGAACTGGTGGTTACCTCTAGGCTACCCTGTGGTGATGCCTGTTCATTTTACCTGTCACTCTAATGAGTGAACTCCGTCTGCCACCACTACTCTTTTTTCTTGTCTTCATAAATGCCCAGAGAAGAACGTATTTGGATACTGTTATAAGATAGACAGATGACAGATAGATAGATAGATAGATAGATAGATAGATAGAGTACTTTCCCCTTCTGTTGGACTCAATGCACATTTGCAGTAGTCAAATCAGCAGCCTAGGGGAAAAGCATGTATTTCCAGATATACCGCTTACATTATCTCTTGTGATAGTGATAACTGTAACAATAATAATAACAAGAGTTAACAGGCATTGAGTGCTCACAGACGCGGGTCTCATGGTTTACACATTTGACCCTCTTAAGAGCCTGTGACACAGATTCTCTTTTACCCTCATTTTCTCCTTCAACACTGTGACACGCGTATTTTTATGCCCACATCATGGTTACAGGTACACAAGGAAACAGCAAATAAATCATAAGCAGTTCTTAAATTCAAATCCAGACCTCCCTGTCTCCAATTCCTGCACTCTTCCCACTAGATGGCGTGGCCCCAGAGTAGCCGAAGTGGACGCAAAGGAACGGTAAGCAAAGCTTTCCATGCCATTAACGGATGCTTAAGTAACGGTACCGAGGGCTCTAGCAACCCCCAATACTCTGCAACCAGACTCATTAGAGCTTGAGGTCGTTTTCCATGTCAGCTGTACAAGGTGATGGGAACAGAAGCCACCCTCGAGTGATTTTTGTCGCAAGATGACAGGAGCAGAAAGTGGGTTGTGCTTCACGTCAGCACGTGGAACATCTCACCCACCACCTCTGGGTGCTCTTAACACATTTAGGTATCAGTTCCTCACTTTCCTCCCCTGGAGAGCATGCTCACTTCTCCCTCTAAGTCTGAGGACTATACTTTCTAAGGATGAGTCTTCTTTTAGAGTCTTGCTTCGTCCCAGGCAAGTTGCTCGGATCCTGGCAGTGCAGAAAAGTAGCAAAGCTGCTCCTGGGGTCTGGGGTGGAGGGGTAGGGGGTCAGAGAAGAAAAGCTTTGCACAAGGCTACCTCAGGTGGCAGAGATGAGCAGAGTCCTGGGGCCTCGTGCTGGATTCCTTAACTGTTCTATGTTCCTGTTTCCCTGCCTATGAAATAGGATCGGTTTTACCTTAGCTGTAAGCAGTGCTATAGGTACATCAATCAGAGTAGAGCCTACTAAGTACTAAAGAAGGAAATTCTTTTTATCCAAACCTGGTTGTTTTACATTCTTTGTGTCAGAGGCACTGATTGCTCAAGATACGCACGTCATTCTGAAAGCAAGTCATGCGAGCTACAGCTGGAGCTCCCAACTCAAACAATTCTGCAAGCTGGCGCCAAATGCCCCTCTTGTACAATCACTAGTGTCAGTAAAAGTTTTATTAAAGAAAAAAAAAAACATCAGTGGGTGTGTATTAGTTTCCTAGGGCTGTCATAACAAAATACCACAAACTGAGTGGCTTAAAAAAAAAGGAATTTATTGTCTCCCTGGTCTGGAGACTAGAAGTTTGAAATCAAGGTGTCAGCCAGGCCATGCTCCTTCTAAAACCTTAGGGGAATCCTTTCTTGCCTCCTCCTAGCTTCTGATGGTTTGCTGTCAATCTTTGGCATTCCCGGGCTTGCGGCTGCATCACTTCAAACTTCTGCCTCCGTCATCACGTGATATTCTCCCTGTGTGTCTGTGTCTTCACATAGCCATCTTCTTATAAGGACACCAGTCATACTGGATTAGGGACCCATCCTACCCTAGAATTTCCTCATCTTGATTAATTACATCTACAATAATCCTATTTCCAAGTAAGGTCACATTCTGAGCTACTAGGAGTTAGGGCTTCAACATATCTTTTTTGGAGGACACAGTTGGATACCCTAGACTGTACTACAGAACAATTAAACTACACCAAACTCCCGAGCATCCTCAAAAGCACATTCCTCCACATCAGTCCTCATCCTCAGACTAGTCTGAGTTCACACAGACTCACTAGTTCCACCCCAGCCCAATGATGCAAGGAGTACGGAGAGTTCAGATTTTGGAGTCAGAACAACCTGCATTCTACTGGCAGATCCAACATTTTACATACCAGGGATTCGGGGAAGGTCAGTTCACTTCTCTTAGCCTCAGTTTCCTGGTCCTTAAAATGTGAATAGTAATTAATTGCAGCAAACACTGTAGGTTCCCCGACCACACTCCCTCAAATCTTCCACCTGCCAGCATCTGCACTTTTTTGCCTAAGGATTTCTCTGTCTTCAGATGCCCGGGCAGCTCATCCACGGTAGGCCAGCAGCACTGGAAATTAACATGCTCCAGAGTGCAGACCTCAACAAATGAACGATTGGAACGGTGCATAGGACACCCCAGCTCCCTCCCATCTTGGCTGAGACAACGCCAAGACACTTGTCCACTCTGGTTTCCAGAGCTGCCCCAGAGAAATAAGCCCAGTTGCCCACAGTGCTAACTTGCTTGACAACACGCCCTTTACTGGCTGCTTCCCTTCCCCACTCACATCTCCAGTCCGTCACCAATGTCTCCTGGATCACCTCCCAAATTAACTACTTGCGTGGGAACCTTGCCTTAGGGCCTGCTTCTAAGAAAACCAAATTATGACAATGGAATTTGCATTGCAGAATTATACTGAGTGTAAGAAATCATGTAGGGAAAGAACTTGGTAGGTAGTAGGTACCCAATAAAATAGTGGCTATTGAAATAAACATGTTTCATTCAAGAGTGATTACAACATCTGTGAGGGACAGTGACACAACAAGCCTTGCCTGCTTCTAGAAATACACTCTTCCTATCTTCATATAGGAATGTAATTAAACCCCATTCCAGTAGGGGTTACAGTGAATTTTCCTTCTAGAAAAGAATAGGAAAAGGAAAGGAAAGGGAGGAAAGCATAAGAGAGGGGAAAGAAAAAAAAGGAAAAGAAAAGGGAAATTTTTTTCATGTTCAAATTCCAACTCCATCACTTGTGAAAAGCATGTCCTTGGACAGGTTTCTGAAGCTAATATTAACTACCGTGATAAGTTGTAAGTGGTGGAGCTGTGAATCCTTGGGAAAGATTCATAAAACTGCTAAGCCTCAATTTCTTCTTCTGACTTGTTCAAGGTCACGTGGGTATTACGGGATGGAGCCAACTGTTGAACCCCGGCAGCCTGGATCTAAAGCCTACATGTGTAACCACCACATTCTACTCCTTCCCCCAGAGGAAGTGTATTTAATCACCCAGCTGGGACCTGCATTTCAATCAGTCAAACATGAAATTTTGAAGGAATAAGATGCCTTTGCATTGAAGTTAATGTACTTTCCGAGGTTTCCATAGCAACAAAAATCTAAAATCACCTCTGGTGGTATTACTTACAAAAGAAGAGAGCCGTTCCTGCTGACCCTTTATCAAAGAATTTGTTTCTTCCGGACAGGTCTAGCCACACAGAAGAGAACTGTGCAATGGATTCTCAAAGGTGTGATTGCTCCACTGGACTGTGAGGGCTCGACATTAATCCAATCAACAAATATTTTTGAACACTTATGTGCTAGACCAAAGACATCAAAATATTGTTGTTTATTTTATACAGTCCAGTAGAAAAAACAGATGTATTACAAATGCCACAACAGCACGTGACCTGATTAGTGATATACAAGGGCTAAGCACAAAATGTAATGGGAGCAAACAAAGGTAAAAATCGTAATTGGCTGGAGAAGCAAAGAAAACTTCCCAAAAGGTAAAAATTAAGTAGTTGTTCTCCAAATGGCGGGCAAACCAATCACTACCAAACACCTTTCGTTTTTCCTCTTTCCCTATCTTACCTTCCCCATCCCCTCATTTGAGTTCCCTGGGATCACCTCCCAAATAAAATAAACTACCCGCACTCAAGGGCTTGTCTTGGGACTCTGCTTTCAAGGGAATCCAAACTAAGATGACATCAATCAGGTTGATTCATTCGGTTCCTTGGGGACATAATTTACAGTTAACTCAAGTTAACGGGCCGGGCCTTGAGCAGCCATTAAACCAAGTTCACTTGCATTACAAGATTCAGGGTGACCATCCCCAGCATAGACAGCGGCCCGATGCTGGTCCCTGATCACTTTCCTTCCTCTAGGGGCTAAACCTGACTTCGTTTTGAATTCTTAGTGACCAAGTAGAAGCAGGTACAAAAGCAAGGCTCAAGAGCACATCTCCTACATCCCTGAGTGTCGCTCTGTCGGGAGCCACAGGATACATGCCTTCACCTTCGCAGACTGAGTTAGAGGTTGCTGTGGTCCCTCTGCTGTCAATCCCAGGGTGCTACAGGGACAGCCATTAGGAATTTTCAATGGGTATGTTGCTAAAAGCATTGCTCAGCACACCCTCCATGCCCTATAGGGTTCCACACCTGTGAATTGCTCTTCCAAAATAGCGTCAGGAAAAGTTTTGCTTCTTGAGAGTGAGCAAAATACTTTTCTATTTCAGTCATAAGATCCACGAGGCCGATTATGTCTTCTTTTTCACTCTTGTCACCAAGAGCTCAGTATCAAATATGAAGTTCACCTACAGTCGAAATCCTTGGACTCTCACAGGAACTCAGCTAGCATTCTCTCTGTCACCAAACTTCATGTTTTACTTCTTTTTATTTTTCTGCTTTCCTCATTCTAATTCTTTATTTCTATTTGATAATGTTTTATTGCAAATGACCTTATAATCAACTGCCTCAAATTTTTTGTGGAATTCAGTCAAAAAATGTTTTGAATGTCTACAAATGCCAACACTATGTTCAGAAAGAGGAATAGGACAGTGAACAAGACAGGCATGGTCCCTAGCACCACAGAGCTTGCTTTCAGAGGGAATGAGGTGAAATATAAATAAACAGATTTTATTATGTGGTAAATATCTCATAGAACAAAATTTGTCCACCAAATGGACACCCTTTCTTCTATCAGGAAAAAAGAGTCCAAATGACTTAGTATGTCTTCATTTTTGTCTTTATTATTGGGATACTTGGACAGTGCTTAACGTTCAAGTCCAATAATTCATCTCTGACTCTTCGTACAATTACCTCTTCTTTTTTTCCCAAACTGTTTTGGATATTTTTCTGGACTAGCCTAGTTTGTATGGTTTAAGCTTGTAGTCCATCATAAATTTTTTTCTGCAAGAGTCAGAATGCCTATCTTAATAAATAACTGCTTTACTGGAAGCCCTGAAATTTCAGCCCCTGTGTTGTATGGTGTCTTCCTTATAAAACCTATCAATTCAGTTTTAACAGCAACTTCTGATAACCTATAAACCCAAGGTTCTCAGTGTCTTAATGCAGACTTGAGGTGAGAAGTCATGGAAGGCAAAATAAGATGGCAGCATCTCTTTCCTTCCCTATACCTGCAAAGTAAGTATCTCTTCAGGGAAAGCAATGAATTCATGTCTGGGATCCATACCTTGAGTAGCCTCAGGTGACCAGAGAAAGAACGGTCAGAATGGTGGAGACCCTCAAAACAACACCTTGGAAGGAACTGATGGAACAATTGTGGAAATTTAACTTGGAGAAGAGAACACTCAGCAGAGAAATCGAATCTTCAAATATCTGAAGAGGCAACAGAGTTGTAATACATGGCCTCAGTGGACCAAGGGTAGAATAATGGATGGAAGCTTCAACTATGAAGGTGGAAGAACTTTCTAATAGATGTGGTCATGCTGTTCCCTGCGACAAAGATGGGCTCCTATGCTAGCTTTCTGTTCCTTGCAACAAGATCCAGGAAACCACTCTGTTTTATTTTCCTCTTTGAAATAATGCCATTTGCAGCAACATGGATGGACCTGGAGATTATCATGCCAACTGAAGTAAGTCAGACAAAGACAAATATCGTATGATATCACTTATATGTGGAATCTAGTTTTAAAAAAATGATACAAATGAACTTCTTTACAAGAGAGAAACAGACTCACAGATCTTGAAATCAAACTTATGGTTACCAAAGGGGAAAAGTAGGAGGAAGAGATAAATTAGAAGATTGGGATTAACATATACACACTACTGTATATAAAATAGATAACCAACAAGGACCTCCTGTATAGCATAGGGACCTCTACTCGATATTCTTTAATAACCTATGTAAGAAAAGAATCTGAAAAAGAATGCATGTGTGTGTGTGTATGTATATGTGTGTGTGTGTATATATATATATGTATATATACACATCTGAGTCACTTTGCTGTATACCTGAAATTAATGCAACATTGTAAATCAACTATACTCCAATAAAAATTAAATTAAAAATTTTTTAAAAAAGCTGCTCTAAGAGGTAATGTGTTCCTCATCACTGAAACTAATCAAACGAAAAATGAGACACTTACTTGTGGGGATGTTGCTGACGAAAGCTAAGTCTTTCCCAGGTATCTCTCAAAGCTCTGGGATCTGAAAGTATGAGTGTCAAGTGGAGGGAAACAAGCTCCTCCCAAGATTCTCAGTCTTTGATGAGAGCAAGACGTCTTCCCTCTCTTCTCACACTCTGTAGAAGCCTTCCCAATTTTTGTAAGTGCATTCCTCTCACCCCCTATTCCAACACATTTCTCACACGAGGTGGAACAGATGCTGGGGTAACGCTGGCTAAAAATAAAAGCAAGAAGAGGGAAGAAAAAAACCCTATTTTACAATAAATATCTCAGCAGAAATTTTATATCCTGAATGGATTCGGCAGCAAAAGAGCAGCTGCTGCCTCTTTTGTGGTTCCTCCTTCTCTCACTTTTATAACCTGATTAATATGCCAATCAGAGTTGTATAATCAGGAGCAAGGGACATTAACCTCTTAAAGTGTATAAACTGTATCTTATCTGAATAAAGAAGGATGTATTTCATGAACTGGTCTCTTTGCTCTTTTTTATTCCTAATTGCATTGAGAATCCAACCTGCCAAAGAAGACTAAAGACCCCTGTCATCTGCCAGCCTCCAGGCCCTTAAAGTAAACCCTGGTACACTTACTCCACTTAAAGTAAACCCTGGTATGCTTACCCTTGCTCCAATGGGCCAGACAGCAGCATCGCAAAGGACCTCCATTGCACTAAGGGACGATGGTACCCACTAAAACTGTCCCAAAAGACCACAGCCCTGAAATGGATCTTGATACTCTCTGGCTCTCTCTAGCCATTCAAGCCAGAGACTGACACATTGGAAAGGCCGGCCCCGAGTGACCACACCAATTTCTGAACATTAACGAGCTAGGCCAACGTTATGGGGCCTTTGTTCATTCACATACAAGCAGTGATTAAGCACCACTAGGTACAAGCAAGGCTTGCGCTACTCTTTAGAAGCTTATAAACTAGAGGAAAAAACAGGTTATACACACAACTAAGTAAAAAAGGTAAAATGAAAAGAGGTAGGGGACACAGAAGCACCACTGATAAAATGAATGGGGGCTGGGGGGGGAATAATACTTCTATATTGTGGGGGGAGAGGAGAGATACATTTAAAAAGGAGGAGGTGCATTCTGGAAGGAGGTGGCATTGGGTCAAGTCTTGGAAAATGAGTAAGCTTTGGATAAGCAGAGATAGGAGGAAGGTGGTGGTGAAGAGTGGGAGACGAAAAGGAAAGATAAAATGAAGGAGAAATCCTGAACGAAGACAAGGGTAGGGAAGCACGGGACACGTTCTGATGGCCAAGTCAACAATTCAACTAAAGCCTAGAGGAGAGGAGAGAAAAAAGAGCAGAGGGAGGCTGGAGCCCGGGAATGGAACAGAATTCCAGGTTTTACTTTCTATGATTCCACGATGGAATGTTAAACCCACAGTCTTTACTCCACCCTGTTGGCTAATCAATGCCACTCATTCCTGAATATCTTCCCAACCCTGCCAAAAAAAAAAAAAAAAAAAAAAGGCGGGGTGTACCCAAGGTCGGTTCTAGACAGTAGATCCTGCAACATGCTGCCCCATTTAAACCTTGATACACAGAATCTGTAGTTTCCTTTGAAATCATCCAGCAAATAAATGTGTATGTGTGTGTGTGACGAGCATATGTGTGTGTAAAGCATATTTGGCAAAATATTGATAATTGTTGAATCTAAATGATGGACATATGTGCATTCATTATTCTCTTCTTTTTGCTCTTTGATATTATGAAAAGGCTTTAAAAACAAAGTTTTTAAAAGGTTAAGAAAGTAAGTAATTGAATCCTGGGTTACTGGCCTAAGACTCAGTGGAGGACCTCATTTCCAGCAGTGTCCGGCCAGGTTCCCCCCAAGCCCGAATTTTGTGTATAAAAACCAACCCAAAGGCCATGCTGTGCTCAGACTGGAGGGTCACTGGGACCCTTGGTCACGTATCTGTGATGCCCGTGATGCAACTGCAGAGTTAATGGGCAATGAAATATAATCATGTGTGGGAAGCAAAAAGAGCAGAGCAGTTTGCCATGTGTTCATTTTCACAAGTTGCAGGCGCTTTCAATGGCAAAAATATTCATGGGGTTAAGAATCAGCTTGTTTGGTAAACTGCAATTAGCATGAACTGGGTCTCCTCAGCTTCTGGAAAAGGGATAAATATAGATGTCGATATTTTCTGTGGGAAGACAGAGCCCCGAGCTTCTATTTCAGAATCTCAGGAGCAATGCTTTGGTGAGGGGCATCCCAGCCAGGAAGGCAGACCCACTCTGAAGACGGGGGCGGGGGAGCGATGATGCTTGTTTGGGTCAGCCGGCTCAAGGGTCCAGGGCCCAGAAGTGCGCCCTGGACAATCCCTCAAAGAACTCTGGTACAGAGACAGAGCAGGGGAGTTAAACACGGACTCCAGGAAACAGACGGCCGGGGTTTGATCCCTGCTCTGCAGCTCACCAGGTGTGAGACTCTGGCCAAATACAGTTAAATCTGTCTGTGTCAGTCTGTGTAAAATGGAAATGGGATCGGGCACAAAGTAAGCAGCAGATATGTGTTGTTCTTCCAAAGACTAAAAGGGAAATTCATGTGAATATTACCTAATGTACAGATGTTACTTGAATGTCACCCATGTTTCCACTATTGTTCTTTTTCTCTGGTTTAGGATCCCGTATTACATTAAATCATCATGTTTCTTACACTTCTCCAGATCAGTAACAATTCCTCAGTCTTCGTCTTTCAGAACCTTGGCACTTTTTAAGGGAACTGGCCAGTCATTTTGCAGAATGCCTTTCAATTTCGGTTTGTTCTGTTTTGATGATTAAATCGAGGTTGTGTACTTGGGGCAAGAATATTGCAGAAGTAATGCTGTGCCCTTAGTACAACATACCAGGAGGTACATGACTTCAATATGTCTTATTACCAGAGGTGTTCAATTTTACTACTAGATCAAGGTGGTTCCTATCAAGTTTCTCTGCTTGGGAAAGCTACTATTTTTTCTCTATGTAATTAATAAGTATCTTTGAAGGAAATACTTTGAGGCTATGCAAATGTCCTGTTTCTCATCATACTTTTGCCCATCATACTTCTGCTTTGCTCACCATACCTTTAATAGCAATGATTCTTGCTTTCCACAATTATCAATGTGGTGTTTGCCTACTGATGATCTTCTACATCCATCGTTTCTACTATATCTATTAATTGGAATTCTACTTTAAGAGCTGCCCTTTCTCTCCTATTTAGTTTATTTTTTTATTTATTTTTTATTTATTTATTTTTTTGCAGTATGTGGGCCTCTCACTGTTGTGGCCTCTCCCGTCGCGGAGCACAGGCTCCGGATGCGCAGGCTCAGCGGCCACGGCTCACGGGCCCAGCCGTTCCGCGGCATGTGGGATCTTCCCGGACCAGGGCACAAACCCGTGTCCCCTGCATCGGCAGGCTGACTCTCAACCACTGTGCCACCAGGGAAGCCCTCTCCTATTTATTTATTCAATTATGTCTATAAATACAACTAATGGATATTTCTTTTATCCTATGGGTTAAAGGCTATTGTTTTGTTTATTTGTAGTTGTTGTTAGTGTTGCTCAAATCATCCAAGTGTTGGCCCTTAGGAGCAAGTTCGAGTTGGTTCCTGTTTCTCTTTGATAATGTATTATGGTTAGCTCAGATGTTAACATTAGGAGAAACAGAGTGAGGGATATACAGGAACTCTCTGTATTATTTTTTGCAAATTTTCTGTAAGTCTAAAACTATTTAAAATTTTTTAAGATTAAAAAGAAATTGAAGGGAGCATGAAGATAGTTTCTGGAGACCTGGTAATGTTTTATATTTTATCCAGGTGCTGGTCACATAGGTGTAGTCGGTTTGTGAAAATTCATCAAGCTATACATTTATGATTTGCATATTTTTCTGTGTGTTTGTTTTGCTTTGGCAAAAAGTTTTTAAAAGGAGGTCACAGAGTTTATAAATATGGTTTGAGGAGAATTCAGCTGTAAAATACATGGTAACAGAAAATAACATGCAGGGATTTCTTCATGTTGTTGAGTTCCAAACCTTCCTTGATAACCTCTAGGGAAATTCTCAGCCAAGAGTAGCTTAGATCAGGGTTTCCATCTAGATCCTACTCAGACTCCTTCTTTGCTTCTTTTATGTTCTGTGTCATCTTCTGTGTCATTTGCATTCCCCAAGGTGACCCATCTAGCCTGTCACTTCCTTAGACCAGAACTGACACGTTATCAGGCTTCAGTCTATCTACAATTCCCTGATGCTCCACCTCTAGGCTATACAGATAGTCTGCTTTGCACTATATCATTTTCAGACAACTTGCATTGATTACTGTAGTTATTGACATTATCTATTGATCATTTCAATTAATTACTCCTTACCTGTGCTGCCACAACCCTTTGTATACACCTCTATTTTCCTAAAAAAACTAAAAATAGAACTACCATATGACCCAGCAATCCCACTACTG
Source organism: Delphinus delphis (assembly GCF_949987515.2). Taxonomy (NCBI): domain Eukaryota; kingdom Metazoa; phylum Chordata; class Mammalia; order Artiodactyla; family Delphinidae; genus Delphinus; species Delphinus delphis. Next base: position 26,852,881 of record NC_082688.1, read on the forward strand.
GGCATATACCCTGAGAAAAACCATAATTCAAGAAGAGTCATGTACCACAATGGTCATTGCAGCTCTATTTACAATAGCCAGGACATGGAAGCAACCTAAGTGTCCATCATCGGATGAATGGATAAAGAAGATGTGGCACATATATACAATGGAATATTACTCAGCCATTAAAAGAAACGAAATTGAGTTATTTGTAGTGAGGTGGATGGACCTAAAGTCTGTCATACAGAGTGAAGTAAGTCAGAAAGAGAAAAACAAATACCATATGCTAACACATATATATGGAATCTTAAAAAAATTAAAAAGGTTCTGAAAAACCTAGGGGCAGGACAGGAATAAAGACGCAGATGTAGAGAATGGACTTGAGGATACGGGGAGGGGGAAGGGTAAGCTGGGACGAAGCGAGAGAGTGGCATGGACATATATACACTACCAAACGTAAAATAGATAGCTAGTGGGAAGCAGCCCCATAGCACAGGGAGGTCAGCTCAGTGCTCTGTGACCACCTAGAGGGGTGGGATCAGGAGGGTAGGAGAGAGACACAAGAGGGAAGGGATATGGGGATATATGTATACATATAGCTGATTCACTTTGTTATATAGCAGAAACTTAACACAACATTGTAAAGCAATTATACTCCAATAAAGATGTTAAAAAAAAACCCATACACTATATTGCTTTACAGACTATGAACTTCTCAAAAGAAGAGAATTAATCTTCCCCATGTATGCATCTCCAGTGCCATATTGGGGCCTCTTCTTGTACCACCTGACTTCACCAAGGGGAGCAAATGAGAGGGCCAGGGAGAGTGTGTTAACAAGATGAAAGTCACAATATTTTATAACCTAATATTGAAAATGACATATTGCCCTTTTTGTCACAGTCTATTGATTAGAAGGAAGTCACTAGAACTAGGTCATACTCAAGAAGAGAGGATTACATGAGGGCATGAGTCCTAAGAAGCAAGGATCATTGGGACCATGTCAGAGAGGCCTACCACAAATGCCATTAAGAGATGGTGATCAAGTATAGGTAGCTTCAGAAATCTTTTCTAGAAACTGTTGGTTCCTCTACTTCTTCATTTGTACCAGCACCTATGAGCACCCAAACATGCCTTATTGTTCACTTCTGATAGAAGAAGATAAGAAGTGTTTCCATGGCTCAGGATGTCTGCAAGCCATATAATAACTTTCTCAGAAGTTGTTTCTGTTAATTCCCTTCTTGATATGACATCATCTCACAGCAGCCCACGTTCCATCTATTTATATTAATAATCATGTCAACAAAGATAAGAAAAGATTCAAATTCATAATATATGTATTTTAGGATATTTTACATATTTATATATTATATATTTATAACTGAGAATCATTTTTTCTCCTACTCTGCCCTCACCAAAGAGCAGATAAAGGTGCAAAGCAATCCCTGATCTAAATACAAGACAGAAGTGTTTGCATGCATTCTTTCATACCTCTAAGGACCATATTTATCTGAAGATGGAGAAAAGAATGAGGGGGCAGAGGAGAGGCTGAAACTGGAGAGGGAGGAGTAGAAGCAGTGAAATATCAAGGAAAAGAAGGACCCATCGACTTGAGGGCCAGGTGGGACTCAGCACTGATTTCTTTTCCAGTATGAACACTCCGGGATCCACTGTCCAAGGTATTTGTAAGCTCCCTGAATAGATGGTAGACGCCTTGGACATCTTGTATGGGGGTAGGTCTTGAAAGGAAAGCCTTGCTCCTTGACCAAAGTGGAACCTAAACAAGTATTAATTAATTTGTTCCTAATTAATAAACTACAAGTATCTAAGTTGAGGATTAACTCCTATGAGCTAAGGTAGCAGTGAAAGCATTACCTGTTTTTATAATTATAACTAAGCAGTAGTAGTAACTATCATTTTCAAAGCTTCTGTTTGTTTTGTCCTGTATTTTTCTAGATAGGATGATTATTTTCTTCCTGTACTCTCTGTTAGGATTATTTCTTGCTTGTGCAAAGTTGGGTCAGTGGCCTTCCTCCACCCTGTAGCTATGCCACCTGAAACACATGCCATCCAACGTCAGCACAGTAGGAGAAAACAGACATAGAGAAGGTATGTAGGTTCTTGATGGCCTTGACCTAAAGGGACCAATATCAGTTCTGCTCACGTTTCATTGGCCATGATTAGTCCTATGGTCAGAACCTATGTGCAAGGGGATGTTGAATGTAGAGGAAGACATGGATATTTAGCACTAACCTATTGGCCTATATGGTACTTAGGGCAACACTGAGGCTCTGGGAGTTTAAACAACACCTGCAAGATCATGTAATAATGAGTGACTATTTTCCTAATTATTTTTCTATGCTCTGTACTTACGTGTATCTCAAATTCTTTTTGACTCAGGTCACCTTCTTTCTGTCTTACTAATCTCTATTCATCAGAAAACCGAAATGCTGGTCAACACCACTGATAATGTCATTCTTACTCAAGCTCACACATGTAGTGGTTAGAAACCATTGTTATGAGCTCAGAGGAGGTCATATGATGGTCTAAATATGGTACCATTTGTTTGTGGATAGCAAAGAACATTTATAAATGAAGACCCCAGTATGCGTGAGAAATAAAAATATCCAAGATTTCAAAGAGAAGGAAACAGTTTTTTCATGAAAAAAAATGTTAAAACATTTTCCTGGCCCATCAGTCACAATGACATAGGCTTTAATTATTCAAAAAGAAATTTTATTTCTGGAATCAAAGATTTGGATCTTTCTTCATAAGGTAACATTTTTGAGGCATCCACTTCGTTGAGTGATCTGTAAGCTTTTCTCTGACCTTATTAGAATTTAACACTCTGTGAGATAAATTGGTGCCCATGTCTCAGAATAGGAAGGCTCTCTCAATCTATTTTCCAGAAAGGCCATCCTAAACCACAAATCAGACCATGTCATGCCTCTGCTTAAAAATCTCTTTACCTTCCTTGAGGGATACTTTTGGTTGACTATTCCGTTCTTTCCTGGCTAACCAAACCCAGATTTTATTCAAGCATCAGACAGATCTTACATCAGATATTTCTAATGAGCACATCTCTCCCAAATTCCAGGATATGATTCAAAATAACCTATGTCAATCACTCCCCATTCAGATGGTTACTTTTCTAACCTCACTACCGCCAACTAAGGGTGAGCATATGGCCTAGCTTTCATCAGGGAGATGGAAGGGGAAGTCATCTAAAAAATTTCCAGGAAAATTGGTATAAACCAAAAAGGAGAGGTTTCTGGCACTACCCCTTCCCCTTTCTTCCTACTTGAAAGTAGTTTTGTAAGAGGTGATATTTAAAACTGCATTATCCATACTGTAACACATGGCAGAGTCTGCTAGCTGAACAGCCAACATATCTCCTCTTCTTCCAAGGCTCACTGATCTCTTCATTTCCCATCGCCCCTTGCAGTTAGGTATAACTGAGTTCTAGTCAATAGAATATAGGGAAAACAAATGGGACCTAATCAACATTGAAAGCATTTGCACAGCAAAAGAAACCATAAACAAAATAAAAAGACAACCCTTAAAATGGGAGAAAATATTTGCAAATGACAAGGGATTAATTTCCAAAATATATAACAACAGCTCAAGCAGCTCAATATCAAAAAACAAACAACACAATCAACAAACGGATAGAAGCGGATTGGGGGTCAAGATGGCGGAAGAATAAGACGGGGAGATCACCTTCCTCCCCACAAATACATCAGAAATACATCTACATGTGGAACAACTCCTACAGAACACCTACTGAACACTGGCAGAAGACCTCAGACCTCCCAAAAGGCAAGAAACTCCCCACGTACCTGGGTAGGGCAAAAGAAAAAAGAAAAAACGGAGACAAAAGAATAGGGACGTAACCTTCACCAGTGGGAGGCAGCTGTGAAGGAGGAAAGGTTTCCACACACTAGGAAGCCCTTTCACGGGTGGAGACTGCAGGTGGCGGAGAGGGGAGCTTCGGAGCCACGGAGGAGAGCACAGCAACAGGGTTGGGGAGGGCAAAGTGGAGAGATTACCGCACAGAAGATCGGGGCAGACCAGCTCTCACCAGCCCGAGGCTTATCTGCTCACCCGCCGGGACGGGCGGGGCTGGGAGCTGAGACTCAGACTTAGGAGGTGAGATCCCAGGGAGAGGACTGGGGTTGGCAGCTTGAACACAGCCTGAAGGGGGCTAGTGCGCCACAGCTAGCTGGGAGGGAGTCCGGGAAAAAGTCTGGCGCTGCCGAAGAGGCAAGAGACTTTTCCTTGCCTCTTTTGTTTCTTGGTGCACGAGAAGAGGGGATTAAGAGCACCGCTTAAAGGAGCTCCAGAGACGGGCGCGAGCCGCGGCTAAAAGCGCGGACCCCAGAGACGGGCATGAGATGCTAAGGCCGCTGCTGCGGCCACCAAGAAGCCTGTGTGCGAGCACAGGTCACTATCTACACCTTCCCTCCCGGGAGCCTATGCAGCCCGCTACTGCCAGGGTCCCAGGATCCAGGGACAACTTCCCCGGGAGAACGCACAGCGCGCCTCAGGCTGTTGCAACGTCACCCTGGCTTCTGCCGCCGGAGGCTCGCCCCTCATCTGCACCCCTCCCTGCCCCCGGCCTGAGTGAGAAAGACCCCCGAATGAGCTGCTCCTCTAACCCCGCCCTGTCTGAACGAAGAACAGACGCCCTCAGGCAAGCTACACACAGAGGCGGAGCCAAATCCAAAGCTGAACCCCAGGAGCTGTGCGAACAAAGAAGAGAAAGGGAAATCTCTCCCAGCAGCCTCAGGAGCAGCAGATTAAATCTCCACAATCAACTGGATGTACCCTGCATCTGTGGAATACCTGAATAGACAATGAAACATCCCAAATTGAGGAGGTGGATTTTGGGAGCAATAATATATATATTTTTCACCTTTTTCTCTTTTTCTGAGTGTGTATGCGTATGCTTCTGTGTGTGATTTTCTCCGTATAGCTTTGCGTTTATCATTTGTCTTAGGGTTCCGTCTGTCCGTTTCTTTGTTTTGTTTTGTTTTTGGTATACTTTTCAGCGCTTGTTATGATTAGTGGGTTTCTTTTTTGGTTTTGTTGTTTTCTCCTTTATTACTTCAAAAAAATTTTTAATATTTTTGTTTTTTATTTTAATAACTTTTTATTTTATCTTTTTATTTCTTTCTTTCTTTTTTTCTCCCTTTTATTCTGAGCCGTGTGGATGACAGGCTCTTGGTGCTCCAACCAGGCGTCAGGGTTGTGCCTCCGAGGTGGGAGAGCCAAGTTCAGGACATTGGTCCACCAGAGACCTCCCAGCTCCACGTAATATCAAACGGCGAAAATCGCCCAGAGATCTCCGTCTCAACGCCAAGACCCAGCTCCACTCAACGACCAGCAAGCTACAGTGCTCAACACCCTATGCCAGACAACTAGCAAGACAGGAACACAACGCTACCCATTAGAAGAGAGGCTGCCTAAAATCATAATAAGGTCACAGACACCCCAAAACACACGACCAGACATGGACCTGCTCACTAGAAAGATGAGATCCAGCCTCATCCACCAGAACACAGGCGCTAGTCCCTTCCACCAGGAAGCCTACACAACCCAGTGAACCAATGTTAGACACTGGGGGAAGACACAAAAAACAATGGGAATTACGAACCTGCAGCCTGCGAAAAGGAGACCCCAAACACAGTAAGTTAAGCAAAATGAGAAGACAGAGAAATACACAGCAGATGAAGGAGCAAGATAAAAACCCACCAGACGAAACAAACGAAGAGGAACTAGGCAGTCTATCTGAAAAAGAATTCAGAATAATGACAGTAAAGATGATCCAAAATCTTGGAAATAGAATGGAGAAAATACAAGAAACGATTAACAAGGACCTAGAAGAATTAAAGAACAAACAATCATGAGTAACACAATAAATGAAATTTTAAAAATGATAGAAGGAATCAAGAGCAGAATAACTGTGGCAGAAGAATGGATAAGTGACCTGGAAGATAAAATAGTGGAAATAACTACTGCAGAGCAGAATATAGAAAAAAGCATGAAACAATTGAGGACAGTCTCAGAGGCCTCTGGGACAATATTAAATGTACTGACATTCGAATTATAGGGTTCCCAGAAGAAGAAGAGAAAAAGAAAGGGACTGAGAAAATATTTGAAGAGACTAGTGCTGAAAACTTCCCTAATATGGCTAAGGAAATCGTTAATCAAGTCCAGGAAGCACAGAGTACCATACAGGAAAAATCCAAGGAGAAGCACAGCAAGACACATATTAATCAAACTATCAAAAATTAAATACAAAGAAAAAATATTAAAAGCAGCAAGGGAAAAACAACAAATAACATAAAAGGGAATCCCCGTAAGGTTAACAGCTGTTCTTTCAGCAGCAACTCTGCAAGCCAGAAGGGAGTGGAAGCACATATTTTAAGTGATGAAAGGGAAAAACCTACAACCAAGATTACTCTACCCAGCAAGGAACTCATTCAGAATTGATGGAGAAATTAAAACCTTCACCAACAAGCAAAAGCTAAAAGATTTGAGCACAACCAAACCAGCTTTACAACAAATGTTAAAGGAACTTCTCTAGACAGGAAAGACAAGGAAAAGACCTACAATAACAAACCCAAAACAATTAAGAAAATGGGAATAGGAACATACATATTGATAATTACCTTAAATGTAAATGGATTAAATGCTCCAACCAAAAAACACAGGCTCGCTGAATGGATACAAAAACAAGACCCGTATATATGCTGTCTACAAGAAACCCACTTCAGACCTATGGACATATACAGACTGAAAGTAAGGGGATGGAAAAAGATATTCCATGCAAAAGGAAATCAAAAGAAAGCTGGAGTAGCAATACTCATATCAGACAAAATAGACTTTAAACACAGCCTATTACAAGAGACAAAGAAGGACACTACAAAATGATCAATGGAACAATCCAAGAAGAAGATATAACAATTGTAAATATTTATGCACCCAACATAGGAGCAACTTAATACATATGGCAAACACTAACAGCCATAAAAGGGGAAATCGACAGAAACACAATCATAGTAGGGGCCTTTAACACCCCACTTTCACCAATGGACAGATCATCCAAAAAGAAAATAAATAAGGAAACACAAGCTTTAAATAATACATTAAACAAGACGGACTTAATTGATATTTATAGGACATTCCATCCAAAAACAACAGAATACACTCCCTTCTCAAGTGCTCATGGAACATTCTCCAGGATAGATCATATCTTGGGTCACAAGTCAAGTCTTGGTAAATTTTTAAAAATTGCAATCATATCAAGTATCTTTTCTGACCACAACGCTATGAGACTAGATATCAATTACAGAAAAAAATCTATAAAAAAAACAAACACATGGAGGCTAAACAATACACTACTTAATAACTGAGAGATCAATGAAGAAATCAAAGAGGAAATCAAAAAATACCTAGTAACAAATGACAATGAAAACATAATGACCCAAAACCTATGGGATGCAGCAAAAGCAGTTCTAAAAGGGAAGTTTATAGCAATACAATCCTACCTTAAGAAACAGAAAACATCTCAAATAAACAACCCAATCTTACACTTAAACCAATTAGAGAAAGAAGAATAAGAAAACCCCAAAGTTAGCAGAAGGAAAGAAATCATAAAGATCAGATCAGAAATAAATGAAAAAGAAATGAAGGAAATAATAGCAAAGATCAATAAAACTAAAAGCTGGTTCTTTGAAAAGATAAACAAAATTGATAAACCATTAGCCAAACTCATCAACAATAAAAGGGAGAATACTCAAATCAATAGAATTAGAAATGAAAAACGGGAAATAACAACTGACACTGCAGAAATACAAAGGATCATGAGAGATTACTACAAGCAACTATAGGGCAATAAAATGAACAACCTGGAAGAAATGGACCAATTCTTAGAAATGCACAACCTTCCGAGACTGAACCAGGAAGAAATAGAAAATATAAACAGACCAGTCACAAGCACTGACATTGAAACTGTGATTAAAAATCTTCCACGAAACAAAAGCCCAGGACTAGGTGGCTTCACAGGCGAATTCTATGAAACATTTAGAGAGGGCTAACACCTATCCTTCTCAAACTCTTCCAAAATATAGCAGAGGGAGGTACACTCTCACACTCATTCTATGAGGCCACCATCAGCCTAATACCAAAACCAGACAAAGATGTCACAAAGAAAGAAAACTACAGACCAATATCACAGATGAATATACACACATAAATCCTCAACAAAATACTAGCAAACAGAATCCAACAGCACATTAAAAGGATCATACGCCATAATCAGGGGGGGTTTATCCCAGGAATGCAAGTATTCTTCAATATACGCAAATCAATCAATGTGATACACCATATTAACAAACTGAAGGAGGAAAACCATATGATCATCCCAATAGATGCAGAAAAAGCTTTTGACAAAATTCAACACCCATTCATGATAAAAACCCTCCAGAAAGTAGCCATAGAGGGAACTTACCTCAACAAAATAAAGGCCATATAAGACAAAGCAACAGCCAACATTGTTCTCAATGGTGAAAAACTGAAACCATTTCCACTAAGATCAGGAACAAGACAACGTTGCCCTCTCTCACCCCTATTATTCAACATAGTTTTGGAAGTTTTAGCCACAGCAATCAGAGAATAAAAAGAAATAAAAGGAATCCAAACTGGAAAAGAAGAAGTAAAGCTGTCACTGTTTGCAGATGACATGATACTATACACAGATAATCCTAAAGATGCCCCCAGAAAACTACTAGAGCTAATCAATGAATTTGGTAAATTTGGAGGACACAAAATTAATGCACAGAAATCTCTTGCATTCCTATACACTAATGATGAAAAATCTGAAAGAGAAATTAAGGAACACTCCCATTTACCAGTGCAACAAAAAGAATAAAATACCTAGGAATAAACCTACCTAGGGAGACAAAAGACCTGTATGCAGAAAACTATAAGACACTGATGAAAGAAATTAAAGGTGATACAAACAGATGGAGAGATATACCATGTTCTTGGATTGGAAGAATCAACTTTGTGAAAAATGACTATACTACCCAAAGCAATCTATAGATTCAAAACAATCCCTATCAAACTACCACTGGCATTTTTCACAGAACTAGAACAAAAACTTTCACAATTTGGAAACACAAAAGATCCTGAATAGCTAAAGTAATCTTGTGAAAGAAAAACAGAGCTGGAGGAATCAGGCTCCCAGACTTCAGACTACATTACAAAGCTACAGTAATCAAGACAGTATGGTACTGGCACAAAAACAGAAATGCAGCTCAATGGAACAGGATAGAAAGCCCAGAGATAAACCCACGCACATATGGTCACCTTATTTTTGATAAAGGAAGCAAGAATATACAATGGAGAAAAGACAACCTCTTCAATAAGTGGTGCTGGGAAAACTGGACAGCTACATGTAAAAGAATGAAATTAGAACACTCCCTAACACCATACACAAAAATAAACTCAAAATGGATTAAAGACCTAAATGTAAGGCCAGACACTATCAAACTCTTAGAGCAAAGCATTATGTAGAACACTCTATGACATAAATCACAGCAAGATCCTTTTTGACCCACCTCCTAGAGAAATGGAAATAAAAACAAAAATAAACAAATGGGACCTAATGAAACTTAAAATCTTTTGCACAGCAAAGGAAATCATATACAAGATGAAAAGACAACCCTCAGAATGAGAGAAAATATTTGGAAATGAAGCAACTGACAAAGGATTAATCTCCAAAATTTACAAGCAGCTCATGCAGCTCAATATCCAAAATACAAACAACGCAATCCAAAAATGGGCAGAAGACCTAAATAGACATTTCTCCAAAGAAGATATACAGATTGCCAACGAACACATGAAAGAATGCTCAACATCATTAATCATTAGAGAATTGCAAATCAAAACTAAAATGAAATATCATCTCACACTGGTCAGAGTGGCCATCAGCAAAAAATCTACAAACAATAAATGCTGGAGAGGCTGTGGAGATAAGGGAACCCTCATACACTGTTGTTGGGAATGTAAACTGATACAACCACTGTGGAGAACAGTATGGAGGTTCCTTAAAAAACTAAAAATAGAACTACCATATGACCCAGCAGTCCCACTACTGGGCATATGCCCTGAGAAAACCATAATTCTAAAAGAGTCATGTACCACAATGTTCACTGCAGCTCTATTTACAATAGCCAGGACATGAAAGCAACCTAAGTGTCCATCAACAGATGAATGGATAAAGAAGATGTGGCACATATATACAATGGAATATTACTCAGCCATAAAAAGGAATGAACCTGAGTTATTTGTGGTGAGGTGGATGGACCTAGAGTCTGTCATATAGAGTGAAGTAAGTCAGGAAGAGAAAAACAAATACCATACGCTAACACGTATATATGGAATCTAAAAAAAAAAAAAAAAAAAAAAAGGTCATGAAGGACCTAGGGGCAAGAGAGGAATAAAGACACAACAGACCTACTTGAAAATGGACCTGAGGACATGGGTAGGGGGAAGGGTAAGCTGGGACAAAGTGAGAGAGTGATAGTATATATATGGACATATATACACTACCAAATGTAAAATAGACAGCTAGTGGGAAGCAGTTGCCTAGCACAGGGAGATCAGCTCAGTGCTTTGTGACCAGCCAGAAGTGTGGGATAGGGAGGGTGGGAGGGAGGGAGATGCAAGAGGGAAGATATATGGGCATATATGTATATGTATAACTGATTCACTTCGTTCTAAAGCAGAAAGTAACACGCCATTGTAAAGCAATTATATCCAATAAAAACTTTCAAAGATAATAATAATAAAATAAATTTTAAAAAATAATAAAAAAAATTTTTAAAGGGACAATTCACTGTGCAATGTTACACAGAATATATATAAATAAATACTGATCCAGGCTATAATATAGATAAACCTTGAAAACACTATTCCAAACGAAAGAAGCCAGGCATGAATGACCACATATTGTAGTATTCTATTCATAGTAAATATCCCCAATAGCAAATATATAAAGACATAAAGATGCAAAGCAGCTTTGTGGGGCTTAGGACTTAGAGTGGGAGAAGGCTGGGAGGAAATGGGGAATGACTGCTAATGGGTACCAGTTTCTTATGGGGGGGTACAAAAACGTTCTAAAATTTGATTATTATGATTGGTGCACAACTCTGTGAATATACTAATAAACATTGAATTGTACAACTTAAAAAAAAAATGGGTAGGAGGGACTTCCCTGGTGGTCCAGTGGTTAAGACTTTGCCTTCCACTGCAGGGGGTGCAGGTTCGATCCCTGGTCAGGGAGCTAATATCCCACATGCCTCGGGGCCAAAAAAAAACAAAACATAAAGCAGAATCAATATTGTAACAAATTCAGTAAAGACCAAAAAAAAAAAAAAATGGTCCACATCAAAAAAAAAAAACTAAACAAACAAACAAATAAATAAATAATGGGTGGAAGACCTAAATAGACATTTTACCAAAGAAGACACACAGATGGCCAACAAATACATGAAAATATGTTCAACATCACTAATTATTAGTGAAATGCAAATCAAAACTACAATGAGGTATCACCCACCGCACACCAGTTAGAATGGCCATCATTAAAAAGTCTACAAGTAAGAAATGCTGTAGAGGGTGTGGAGATAAGGGAACCCTCTTGCACTGTTGGTGGGAATGTAAATTGATACAGCACTATGGAGAACAATATGGAGGTTCCTTAAAAAGCTAAAAATAGAATTACCATATGACCCAGCAATCCCACTACTGGGCATATACCCAGAGAAAACCATAATTCAAAAAGACACATGCACCCCAATGTTCATTGCAGCACTATTTACAATAGCCAGGTCATGGAAGCAACCCTAAGTGCCCATCGATAGACGAATGGATAAAGAAGTTGTGGTACATATATACAATGGAATATTACTCCGCCATAAAAAGGAATGAAATTGGGTCATTTGTAGAGACATGGATGGATCTAGAGACTGTCATACAGAGTGAAGTAAGTCAGAAAGAGAAAAGCAAATATCATATATTAACGCATATATGTGGAACCTAGAAAAATGGTGCAGATGAACCGGTTTGCAGGGCCGAAATATAGACACAGATGTAGAGAACAAACCTATGGACACCAAGCGGGGGAAAGTGGCGGGTGTGTGTGTGTGTGTGTGTGATGAATTGGGAGATTGGGGTTGACATATATACACTTATATGTATAAAATGGATAACTAATAAGAACCTGCTGTATAAAAAAATAAATCAAAGTGGGTGTTTTATAAAGAGGGAAAAAAAAATCCTCCCGGGGGCAGTGGGGAGACACAGAATTTTGAGAGACATGAGCCTGCTGTGTCCCCCGTTGCTTGGCAAAGCAGTAAAGCTCCTCTTTTCTACTTCATCCCCCACCAAAGAAAAAAAGAATCTGCCTGTCAATGTAGGGGACACAGGTTCGAGCGCTGGCCCAGGAAGATCCCACATGCCGCGGAGCAACTAAGCCCGTGTGCCAAAACTAGTGAGCCCACGTGCCACAACTACTGAAGCCCGCATGCCTAGGGCCCATGCTCTGCAACAGGAGAAGCCACTGCAATGAGAAGCCTTTGCACCGGAACGAAGAGTAGCCCCCGCTCACCACAACTAGAGAAAGCCCACGCACAGCAACGAAGACCCAACGCAGCCAAAAATAAAATAAATAAAATAAAGTTATACACGAAAAAAAGAAGAGGTAGTACATATATACAATGGAATATTACTCAGCCATAAAAAGGAAAGAAATAGTGCCATTTGCAGAGATGTGGATGGACCTAGAGATTGTCATACAGAATGAATTGTCAGCCAGTAAAAGGCAAATATCATATGATATGACTTATATGTGGCATCTAGAAAAATGGTACAGATGAATTTATTTGCAAAGGGGAAATAGAGTCACAGATGTAGAGAACAAACTTATGGTTACCAAGGAGGACGGGTGAGTGGGAAAAATTGGTACATTGGGATTAACATATATACACTACTATGTACAAAACAGATAAGTAATGAGAACCTACTGTATAGCACAGGGAACTCTACTCAATGATCTGTGCTGACCTAAATGGGAAGGAAATCTTAAAAAGTGGATATATGTATACATACGTGTAACTGATTCACCTGGCTGTACAGCAGAAACTAACACAACGTTGTAAAGCAAATATACTCTGATAAAAGAAAACAGAACTTAGGGCAAAATACTGTACAACACTTCCGGGGATGGCACATTAAAAAGTGGTCCTTCATGGGGATATATTTATATGTATATGTATAGCTGAGCCACTTTTTTATAAAGCAGAAACTAACACACCATTGTAAAGCAATTATTCTCCAATAAAGATGTTTAAAAAAAAAAGTGGTCCTTCATATTCTTTCCCTCTCCCAGCTTGATGCAAATCAGTACATTAGTCTTTGAAGATACACTGAAGCTGGTGAAGAAGATGAAAACTATTTGAATAAAAGCCACCTGCTTATTATGAAACCTGTTTTGGATTTTATAGAAGGAAGATATAAACTTTTGTTGTATTAAGACACTTAAAACTGGGGGAGTTTTCTATTATAACAGTTAACGTTATGTTGACTATACATGACCACGAGGCCAATAGCCCAAGAATGGAAAGTCAGCATGCTGAGGATGCAAAAGAAATAATAGGAAGATCCTGAGCCTTTGAAGACATTGTTGAAATGCTGCATCAAACTGCAATGATCTCTGGACTTCCGGTTCTCTATGAGAAAATTAAATGTCTTTATACTTAAACCACTGTGAGCTGGATAGTCTGTTACTTGTGGCCTAAAACATTCCTGATTAATAAACTACAAATATCCAAAGGAAAAAAGATGTTGGCCTTCAAGGTCTTTATCAATCTGACCCCAACCTATCCTTTCAGCCTTACCTCCAGCTACTATCTACATCTCATGAATCCATATCCCATAATGAATTAAAATCTGTTCCCTGATTTATCTGTGGACTATCATGCTTCTTCGGTATGCAAATGTTCATCCCTCTCCCAGGATTTTTCTTCCTCCCCTCTCCATCGAAGTCTTCCTTAAAAATCTCAACTCAAATGGTACTTCTTCCTGTATTTCCCCAACTCCGATGGGCAGAAGTAAGTGGTTCCTTCAACTATATTCCAGAGAGCCTCGTAAGAACCTCTAGCTCAGTCCTTAGCTGCTCATTTACCCACCAGTTGACTTGCCTGCCTCCCTCACTAGACCAAAATCTTAAGGGCAGAGATTTTATATATATAAAATTATATATATATATATATAAAACTTCTGCTTACCCAGTACCTAGCACAGTCCCCATGGAGGACTCTTGACAAATACTGAATTGAAAAGAATCATCAAATACTGAATTGCTGATTTTTTTCAAGAATTGAGAGGATCTTTAGGATTAAACTGTACTTCCTCCACATTTCATAGATGAAAAAAGAAGAAGAAGAGAAACCTTGAAATGACCAACGATTTAGTGTTAGAACTGGTATGGAACATAAACCTTCTGACTTTCAGGCCACTGAGAATTTTTTCCGCTTCCCAGTTTCTAGGCTGAAGCTATTTTTTAGTTTGACCACTTCATCCAACTCTGGTGACGTGACCTTCCCCCAGCTCCAGCTTCACCAGTCATAGAAATAATTTTCCATAAATCCTACTTTGAGCACAAGGAAGAAGAGAGAAATGTCAGAAAAGAAAAAAAAAAAAGAATACATCCTAGCTTGGAAATCAATCATCGCTAGGATCACACTAACCTAGCAAGCCCTGCCTTACCAAAGACTTCCTGGCTTGCAATCTAGACATACACACTGGGCCTAGAAGCCATCCTGGTCTCCAACAGGAATGGGTAGAGTTTGATATCCTGTATGACCCTGCCCAGTCAAAATCCTTTCCTGGAGGCAGCTGAATTCTTCCCTCTAGTCTAGCAACCACTGTCTGATCTCTTATTCCAGGCTGAAAAGAGCACACAGAAATAAAATACCGGCACATAATTGAGTATATTGTGCCTGGAGATGCCCGTTGCCCCACACACGCCAGACTAGAGCCCTTAGGTACTGAGCTCAGCCTGGATGCCCTTTCACCTCTCTGATTGGTCTGATACCAACTCCCAGCACGCTGAGTTCATCCAAGATGAGGCAGGAAAAAGAAATGGCAGTAGCCTTCTTAGCAGGCTTCGTGCAGTATCAATATTCATTCATGCATTCAACAAAAATTTCTATTTCTCAACGTCACTAATCACTAGGGAAACGCAAGTCAAAATCATGGAGTATCACATAACACCCACCAGGATGGCCACAATCAAAAGAACACAAAGTAAGTGTTGGTGAGGATGTATAGAATGTAAAATGGTGCAGCCACTGTGAAAAACAGTATGGAGGTTCCTCAAAAAATTTAAAATAGAATTACCGTATGATTGAGTAATCCCACTTCTGGGCATATATGCAAAAGAAATTCAAAACAAGATAGATATTTGCACCCCCATATTCGCTGCAGCATTATTCACAATAGTCAAGAGTAGGAAGCAACCCAAATTTCCATCAACAGATGAATTATAAAGAAACGGTGGTATATACATACAAAGAAATGTTATGCAGCCTTTGAAAAGAAGGAAATCCTGTCACATGTTACAACCTCAAGGATATTATGCTAAGCAAAATAAGCCAGGCACAAAAGGACAAACACTGTATGATCTCACTTATATGAAGCAGCTAAAGTAGCCGAAATCTTAAAAACACAAAAGAGAAAGTTGGTTATCAAGGGTTGTTTTTACTTATTGTTTCTTTTCCATCTATACTTTTCCTTCTGCAACGTCATATATTTGTATGTTGGGCCTCTTTAATCTCTGCCCCAGCAACTTTTATTTTTCAAGATTTCCTTATTTTTATCTTTCTGCTGAAGTATTTGTAGCAGATATGACTGGTGCCCTGCTTCACATCCACTTGACCAATCTCTGACATCAATTACAGCTGCAGTGTACAGTTCCACGTATTCTCAGACTTGCCTTGTGCTGACAGCTATCCACTTCAACCACTGCCCACATCTTGAAATACAGTAGAGTTAATGTTCCCAGGGGCATCCCTCAATCAATGGGGAATGGGAGACAGTAGATAAATGTTCCAGTATCCTATCCTTCAGGGGCTCAATTCCAGGGAGCATTCTGGATGCTTCTCAGGAGGGCCCAGTGAAACTGAGCCTTGTTGCACATAGCAGTGGTTTCAAGAATGCTTCTTTACAATGGATTTTACTCGTTCCCTCTCTCGTTCTCCATCCTCTAAGTCCTGCTTACAGAAATCACCTCCAAAACACACTGTCTGCACCCAAACCCTTGTCTCAGTTTCTGGTTTTCAGTGACTGAGGTGGGGTAGGGGGAGACAAGCCAAGAAAACAGTTTAAGAGACTCTTGTATTTACTTCTCCAGATCATTAATCTGGGTCTCAACATTAACCATCCTTTCCTTTAACTCAAATTTTTAGCTCAAAAATTAAGTTATTAAGCTCCAAGAAAGCTATATTTTATTTGGTCCCCTCTCTCATGTGTGTGCTCTCTCTCTCTCATTCAGATGGACATCCAGTAGAACTATTTCACCATTTTTGTGTCCTAATTGTTCAATCTGATTCTTTTCTGGCTGTTGGGGTCTCTCAAGCCTAAATGCCATTATACCCTTAATTATGGGAATCTGAAAGAAGGTAAAACCCCTGTGGGTCTGTGGTTTAAGAGTGGGATACCAGCCCCCACTGAGGCTACAGAGGGAAGACTGCCTACTTTCAGTTCTACCTGAACTCTTCCACCCTGAAGAGAAGAAAAGACTTGGCATACTCTTTCAACTCCCTCCTGCCTTTTTGTATGATGGAAAATGAGCATACTCCCAAGAGTTGGCACGGGATTTCTTCTAACATCCAAAGATCTCTGAAAAACAGTCTCTCCCCAGAACCAACACTATGCTTTCCTGATCCTTGGTCTCCGATGCTCTCTCCAGGTGATTGCCCAGCAATTAGAAAAAGTCTCATCCAGTTCTCTCTCAGGGACCTCAGCAAAGCCCGAGGCCTTATCCACACCCAGTCACTGAGAGATCTTGATACCTAGTTGACACAGAAGTAAGTTTCCTTGGAACTGGAGGAGAAGGAACTGGAGTTATTTTCAGGTCACCATGTTCCTACTACCCCCTTCTCTCAGTTATGGATGATAAGTAAGCCTTGGGACTATTTGAGATCATCTAGGAAGTGAATGCATTAAAAAAGAGGGCTGAGGACAGGGTTCTGGACATGAAAACATTTAGAGGACAGAGAGAGGAGAACTTATCAACAATATAATTTAAATAAACTTTTAAATAAAGTATTTCTAATAAAATTGTATTTTATTAATAAGAATGTAAAGGGGTAGCCATCACATCAAAGCTAAAAGAGAAAAAGCACATGATCATATCAATAAATGTAGAAAAAGTATTTGACAAAATCTAACACCCATTCATGATTTTTAAGAAAATTTTCAATAAACTAGTAATAAAGAACTTCCTCAACTTGATTAAAAAAAATCTACAAAAAAACCTACAGCTAACATCCCACTTAATGGTAAGAAACTCTAAGCTTTCCCACTAAGATCAGGTATGAGGCAATGAACTCCCCTATCACCACTCCTTTTCAATATCGTCCTGGAAGATGAGACAAGAAAAAATAATATGACAAGAAAAAGAAATAAAAGGTACACAGATCAGGAAGGAAAACATAAAACTTATGACATTCACAGATGACATGATCATCTCTGTAGAAAATACAAAAAAAAAAATACAAAAAAAATCTCCTGGAACTTTAGTGCAGCATACAAGGTTAATACACAAAAGTCATTTGCTTTCTTATATACCAGCAATGAACAAATGGAACTTAAAATTAAAAATATAATATCATTTACATTAGCACCCCCTAAAAAATTAAATACTAATATATAAATCTAACAAAATACATACAAGATCCACATAAGGAAAACTATAAAACTCTGATGAAAGAAATCAAAAAAGGGGCTTCCCTGGTCACACAGTGGTTAAGAATCCACCTGCCAATGCAGGGGACATGGGTTCAAGCCCTGGTCCAGGAAGATCCCACATGCCGTGGAGCAACTAAGCCCATGTGCCACAACTACTGAGCCTGTGCTCGAGTCCGTGAGCCACAATTGCTGAGCCCGTGTGCCACAACTACTGAAGCCTGAGTGCCTAGAGCCCGTGCTCCACAACAAGAGAAGCCACTGCAATGAGAAGCCTGCACACCACAATGAAGAGTAGCCCCCGCTCACCACAACTAGAGAAAGTCCCTGCACAGCAACGAAGACCCAATGTGACCAAAAATAAATAATAAAATAAAATTAATTAATTAAAAAAAGAAATCAAAGAAGAATTAAATAAGTGGAGAGATATTCCATATTCACAGGTAGGAAGAGTTATAATGTCAAGATATCAGTTCTTCCCAACTTGAACTATAGATTCAAAGCAATTTCAATCAAAATCTCAGCTAGTTATTTTGTGGATATTGACAAACTGATCCTAAAGTTTCTAGGGAAAGGCTAAAGACACAGAATAGCCAACACGATATTGAAGGAGAAGACCATAGTTGAAATACTGACACCACTCGATATCACAACTTACTATAAATTTAGAGTTATCAGAACAATGTGGTATTGGTGGAAGAACAGGCAAATAGAGCAATGGAACAGAATACAGCATCCAGAAATAGACAAATACAGTCAACTGATCTTTGACAAAGGAACAAAGGCTGTCTTTTTAACAAATGATGCTGAAACAACTAGATATCCACATACAAAAATAAAAAAGAATCTAGACACAGACCTTATATCCTTCAAAAAAATTAACTCAAAATGGATTACAGATTTAAATGTAAGATGCAAAACTATAAAACTCCTAGAAGCTAACATAGAAGAAAACCTAGATTACCTTGGGTATAGTGTTGACTTTTTAGATACAACACCAAATGCAAAATGATTGAAATAATTGATAAGCTGGGCTTCATTAAAATGAAAAACTTCTGTGGTGCAAAAAACTAATGTCAAGATAATGAAAGGACAACTCACAGACTAGGAGAAAATGTTTGCAAAAGATATATCTGATAAGGACTGTTATCCAAAATATACAAAAAACTCTTAAAGTTCAACAATAAGAAAACAAACAATCCAGTTAAAAAATGGGTCAAAGACCTTAACAGATACCTCACCAAAGAAGATATACAGATGCCAAATTAAGAAATGAAAAGATTCTCGACAGCATGTCATCAAGGAAATGCAAATTAAAGCAATGAGGTATCACCATACACCTATTAGAATGGTCAAAATCTGTAACATTGACAACAGCAAATGCTGTATAAGATGTGGAGCAACAGGAACTCTCACTCATAGCTGGTAGAAATGCAAAATGGTACAGCCAATTTGGAATACAGTTTGATGGTTTCTTACAAAATTAAATATACTCTTACCATATGATTTAGCAATTATGCTCCTTGTTACTTACCCAAAGGAGTTGAAAGCCAGGTCTACACAGAAACCTGAACATGGATGTTTATAGCAAGTTTATTGCCAAAACTTGGAAGCAACCAAGATGTCCTTCAGTAGCTGAATGGACAAATACAATGGAATACTGTTTAGGACTAAAAAGAATTGAGCTGTCCAGCCATGAAAAGATGCAAAGGAACCTTGAATGCACATTACTTAGTGAAAGAAGCCTGAAAAGGCTATATACTGTTTGACACCAAGTATCTGATATTTTGCGAAAGGCAAAACTATGGGGACAGTAAAAATATCAGTGGGTCCAGGGGTTGGGAGTGGAGGGAGGAATGAATAAGTAGAACACAAAGGATTTTTAGGGCAGTGAAAATACTCTGTATGATACTATACGTACATGTCATTATACATTTGTCCAAACCCACAGAATATATAACACCAGTAGTTCAATTTGAAGTAAACTATAGATTTTGGATGATTACAATGTGTCAAGGTAGGTTCATCAATGACAACAAATGTACCACTCTAGTGGAGGAGGCTACACGTGTGCAGGGGCAGGAGGTATGTAGGAACTCTCTTTCCTCGCAATTTTGCTGTGAAGCTAAAATTGCTCTTTAAAAAAACATTTTTTTTTCCTGAAATATAGAGGGGTAGTACTGAGAATTGTGTTAGCAAAGAGGCCCTTGGAGGATCCAATTAGGACAGTAAGTGACTCGTCAACCTTAGACGGTACAAGACAGAAAAGAGGAGAAACAAAACGGCAATGATCAGTGAAATTAATTCAGCTACCTTCCCTTGGCAGAGAAAAACAAGTTGCAAAGGAATTAGCTTATGAATTCAAGAAGTGAAGGGTACATTGGCCAAGCAACTTGGGAGACAGAGCCTGTGTCCATACAGACAAGAGATGAGATGGGTGCTGGAAAGGCAATCTAGCCACTTGCAACACTCAGTGAATACCGGCATGCCTCATTTAATTGCACTTCACAAATATTGAATTTTTTACAAATTGAAGGTTTGTGGCAACCCTGAGTCAAAGCAAGTCTATCTGTGCCATTTTTCCAATAGCATTTGCTCACTTCATGTCTCTCTGTGACACGTTTTGGAAATTCTAGCAATATTTCAAACTTTTCCTTATTATCATATTTGTTTTGGTGATCTGTGATCAGTGATCTTTGATGTTAGCACAGGGAAATCCCGATGAAGTTGGGAGGCCAAAGATAGGAATAAGGGTATATCCCCAAGTCTCTCACAGTTATCAGAAAAACGGACAGAGTCCCTGCTTGCAGAGTAGGGAAATAGTGAGTTTGTATAGAATTCTAACAAGTCTGCAGACCTAACACACCCTATATGGGATATATAATATTGTATGTCTATTAAACTCCTAGTAAGGGTCTTGTAAGAGTGCCTTCTCCATATCTCAGAGAATCACAGGCGACCTTGAAAAAACAAATATGCTATCCAAAAATATCCATGAATATATTTACTGGGGTTAATTCATAAAAAATGTGAATGGCCAGGCTTGCTACATAAAAGATATAAATACATATAGAACTTGTCAGTTTGAACCACCTTCACTTCTCTGCTTTAACACCATTCTTAAAATAGTCCTGTGTGAAAGGTAGGGCAGATATCATTAATATCCCCATTTTATAAGTAAGGAAATTAAGGCTTATAGAAGTTAAATGATGCACTCCAGGTTGCATGCTAAGTGACAGAACTGGGACCAAGCCCCAGGGCTGGTGCCACACTGCCGAGGAAGGCCTGGAAGGAAGCGTAATGACTTGTAATTGAAACGTCTACCGGGAGTGCGATGAGCTCGCGTGGGTAACGGCTGCCCCGGCTAGGGCTGGGCCGGCATCAGGCCAAGAGCAGCCTGTTTCCCAAGCATTCCTTCACTTGTTCAAGAGATCATGAAAATTAAATTGGGCTATAACCAGACCTTAATTCCCCACCCTTGATGTGAGGAGCCATATTTGTCTCATTAGCCTAAGTCATAAACTCCAGCAGGAGGGAGAAAAGGAGGCAGAGGATAAAAGGGAGGGAGACAAAGGGAGACGGCTGTACAAAGTGTGAGGGAGGAAGGTGCGAGAGGGAAGGGCTGGCACACCTTCTCGGGTTAGGTGCATCCCCCACCTGGCATAAGCATAATTACATTTTAAGTTTATGTTGCTGTTTGTAGTTTTCTAAACAAGTGTGTGCGCTCTCTCATTTGGTCCTCATTATCTTTCTGAGAGGCAGACAGGGAAGAGAGAACCAGTCATTTTACCAGAGAAGGGATGAGGCTCTGAGAAACTGAGAGACTTATCGAGTGGGTGGCAGACCAAGGGCCAGTGAAACCCTTGTTTTTTGGACTCCTACTCGGTCAACAGCAGGCCATTGTCAAAATCCCCTTGAGCCATGCAGGGGCAGAGGGTAGAGCTCCAGCACTCTTTTGAACATATCGTGCTGCCTCTCTTGTACCTTTCAAAATACAGAAATATATCAAACGAGGATTTTTATTTCTACATAGCAGTCAGGGTTGCGTACAAAAGTTTTATTACCAAATACTTAAAAAGCCAATGGAATGTCCCTCTTCTTCAGCTATACTGGAATATGAATGAATCACCTATTGCTTAAGCTAGTGGATCAAGAATAGAAACTTAGAATTATTTTTGTTTAGTTTACAGAGATCTATGCAATAATGGTGTGGATTAGAGAAACTTGATCTAAATCAAGCATGGAAGTCTTGACTTCAAATTACATCTCTCGGATGCTTGCCTTCCATATAAAAGAAATATGGCAATTGACTGTCTCCAAAGAATCAGAGAGCCAGAAGAGATACACTTTCGGAAAAGCAATGAGGTCCTGTACAATGATGTAGGCTGTCAAATCAGGGAAGCTGGGTTCAAATTCAGTCTCTACCACTTAGTGTAACATGGATAAGTAGAATTGGGGTTCAAATAGATCCAGGTTCAAATCCTAGCCCTACAACTTTAGGAAAATTATACTGAACCCCTCAAGACTTCAAATTCCGCCATCTGTAAAGTGGGGATAACTATGTTTGACTTGAGGGATATGCTTAACAAATGGTAACTATTATTATTAAGAAATATCTATTCTTCAATGGAAATACATTTTATTGTATCTTTTGCCTAAATGGGACTTAAACAGCCCAGCTGTACCATGTAAGGTTTTTTCCAACAGAAACACGGATTGGGAGGAACCAAGATGGCGGAGTAGGACGTGCTCTCATTCCCTCTAGTGAGAACAACAGAATCACAACAAGATGCTGGACAATCATCGACAGGAAGACATTGGAACTCACGAAAAAAGATACCCCACATCCAAACACAAAGGAGAAGTCACAGTGAGACAGTAGGAGGGGCGCAATCACAGTAAAATCAAATCCCGTAACTCGTGGGTGGGTGACTCACAGACTGAAGAACACTTATACCACAGAAGTCCACCCACTGGAGTGAAGGTTCTGAGCCCCACATCAGGCTTCCCAACCTGGGGGTCCGGCAACAGGAGGAGGAATTCCTAGAGAATCAGACTTTGAAGCCTAGTGGGAACTGATTGCAGGATTTCAACAGGACTGGGGGAAACAGAGACTCCACTCTTGGAGGGCACACACAAAGTAGTGTGCGCATTGGGACCCAGGGGAAGGAGCAGTGACCCCAGGGGAGACTGAAGCAGACCTACCTGCTAGTGTTGAAGGGTCTCCTGCCGAGGCGGGGGGGGTGGGGGGGTGGGGGGGGGGAGTTGTGGCTCACCGTGAGGACAAGGACACTGGCAGCAGAAGTTCTGGGAAGTATGCCTTGGCGTGAGCCCTCCCAGAGTCTGTCATTAGCCCCATAAAAGAGCCCAGGTAGGCTCCGGTGTTGGGTTGCCACAGGCCAAACAACCAACTGGGAGGGAATTCAGCCCCACCAATCAACAGTCAAGTGGATTAAAGTTTTACTGAGCTCTGCCTACCAGAAGAACAGTCAGCTCTACCCACCACCAGTCCCTCCCAACAAGCCTCTTAGATACGCCCACCCACCAGAGGGCAGATAGCAGAAGCAAGAAGAACTACAATCCTGCAGCCTGTGGAACAAAAACCACATTCACAGAAAGACAGACAAGATGAAAAGGCAGAGGGCTATATACCAGAAGAAGGAACAAGATAAAACCCCAGAAAAACAACTAAATGAAGTGGAGATAGGCAACCTTCCAGAAAAACGATTCAGAATAAGGATAGTGAGGATGATCCAGGACCTCGGAAAAAGAATGGAGGCAAAGATCGAGAAGATGCAAGAAATGTTTAACAATACAAGAAACGTTTAACAAAGACTTAGAAGAATTAAAGAACAAACAAAAAGAGATGAACAATACAATAACTGAAATGAAAACTACTAGAAGGAATCAATAGC
The DNA here is from genome assembly GCF_949987515.2 of Delphinus delphis. Taxonomy (NCBI): domain Eukaryota; kingdom Metazoa; phylum Chordata; class Mammalia; order Artiodactyla; family Delphinidae; genus Delphinus; species Delphinus delphis. The sequence goes on from NC_082688.1 coordinate 26,876,815, forward strand.
AGAATAAATGAGGCAGAAGAACCGATAAGTGACCTGGAAGACAGAATGGTGGAATTCACTGCAGCAGAACAGAATAAAGAAAAAAGAATGAAAAGAATTGAAGACAGCCTAAGAGACCTCTGGGACAACATTAAACACAACATTCGCATTATAGAAGTCCCAGAAGAAGAAGAGAGAGAGAAAGGACCAGAGAAAATACTGAAGAGATTATAGTCAATAACTTCCCTAACATGGGAAAGAAAACAGCCACCCAAGTGCAGGAATGCAGCGAGTCCCATACAGGATATACCCAAGGAGAAACACGCTGAGAAACATAGTAATCAAATTGGCAAAAATTAAAGACAAAGAAAAATTATTGAAAGCAGAAAGGGAAAAAAAAAATATAACATACAAGGGAACTCCCATAAGGTTAACAGCTGATTTCTCAGCAGAAACTCTACAAGCCAGAAGGGAGTAGCATGATACACTTAAAGTGATGAAAGGGAAGAACCTACAACCAAGACTACTCTACCTGGCAAGGATCTCATTCAGATTCGATGGAGAAATCAAAAGCTTTACAGACAAGCAAAAGCTAAGAGAATTCAGCATCACAAAACCAGCTCTACAACAAATGCTAAAGGAACTTCTCTAAGTGGGAAACCCAAGAGAAGAAAAGGACCTACAAAAACAAACCCAAAACAATTAAGAAAATGGTCATAGGAACATACATATCGATAATTACCTTAAACATGAATGGATTAAATGCTCCAACTAAAAGACACAGGCTTGCTGAATGGATACAAAAACAAGACCTATATATATATATATGCTGTCTACAAGAGACCCACTTCACACCTAGGGACACATACAGATGGAAAGTGAGGGTATGCAAAAAGATATCCCATGCAAATGGAAATCAAAAGAAAGCTGGAATAGCTATACTCGTATCAGATAAAATAGATTTTAAAATTAAGAATGTTACAAGAGACAAGGAAGGACACTATGTAATGATGAAGGGAACAATCCAAGAAGAAGATATAACAATTATAAATATATAAGCACCCAACATAGGAGCACCTCAATACATAAGGCAACTGCTAACAGCTATAAAAGAGGACATCGACAGTAACACAATAATAGTGGGGGACTTTAACACCTCACTTACACCAATGGACAGATCATCCAAAATGAAAATTAATAAGGAAACAGAAGCTATAATTGACACAATAGAACAGATAGATTTAATTGATATTTATAGGACATTCCACCCCAAAACAGCAGATTACAGTTTCTTCTCAAGTGCACACGGAACATTCTCCAGGATAGATCACATCTTGGGTCACAAATCAAGACTCAGTAAATTTAAGAAAACTGAAATCATATCCAGCATCTTTCTGAACAAAACGCTATGAGATGAAAAGTAAATTACAGGGAAAAAACCATAAAAAACACAAACACATGGAGGCTAAACAATACGTTACTAAATAACCAAGAGATCACTGAAGAAAAAAGGGAGAAAATCAAAAAATACCTAGAGACAAATGACAAGGAAAACACGACGATTCAAAACCTATGGGATGCAGCAAAACCAGTTCTAAGAGGCAAGTTTATAGCTATACAAGCCTACCTCAAGAAACAAGAAAAACCTCAAGTAAACAATCTAACCTTACACCTAAAGGAACAAGAGAAAGATAAACAACAAAACCCAAAGTTAGCAGAAGGAAAGAAATCATAAAGACCAGAGCAGAAATAAATGAAATAGAAACAAAGAAAACAATAGCAAAGATCAATAAAACTAAAAGCTGGTTCTTTGAGAAGATAAACAAAATTGATAAACCATTAGCCAGACTCATCAAGAAAAAAGAGGGAGAGGACTCAAATCAATAAAATTACAAGTGGAAAAGGAGAAGTTACAACAGACACCACAGAAATACAAAGCATCCTAAGAGACTACTACAAGTAACTCTATGCCAATAAAATGGACAACCTGGAAGAAATGGACAAATTCTTAGAAAGGTATAAACTTCCGAGACTGAACCTGGAAGAAACAGAAAATATGAACAGACCAATCACAAGGAATGAAATCGAAACTGTGATTAAAAATCTTCCAACAAACAAAAGCCCAGGGCCAGATGGCTTCACAGGTGAATTCTATCAAACATTTAGAGAAGAGCTCATACCCATCCTTCTCAAACTCTTCAAAAAATTGCTGAAGAAGGAATACTCCCAAACTCATTCTATGAGGCCATCATCACCCTGATACCAAAACCAGACAAAGATACTACAAAAATAGAAAATTACAGACCAATATCACTGATTAATATAGAGGCAAAAATCCTCAACAAAATACTAGCAAACAGAATCCAACAACACATTAAAAGGATCATACACCATGGTCAAGTGGGATTTGTCCCAGGGATGCAAGGATTCTTCAATATACGCAAATCAATCAATGTGACACACCATATTAACAAATTGAAGAAGAAAAACCATATGATCATCTCAATAGATGCAGAAAAAGGTTTTGACAAAATTCAACACACAGTTATGATAAAAACTCTCCAGAAAGTGGGCACAGAGGGAAACTACCTCAACATAATAAAGGTCATATATGACAAACCCACAGCAAACATCATTCTCAATGGTGAAAAACTGAAAGCATTTCCTCTAAGTTCAGGAATGAGACAAGAATGTCCACTCTCACCACTATTATTCAACATAGTTTTGGAAGTCCTAGCCACGGCAATCAGAGAAGAAAAAGAAATAAAAGGAAAACAAATTGGAAAAGAAGAAGTAAAACTGTCACTGTTTGCAGATGACATGATACTATACATAGAGAATCCTAAAGATGCCACCAGAAAACTACCAGAGCTAATCAATGAATTTGGTAAAGTTGCAGGATACAAAATTAATGCACAGAAATCTCTTGCATTCCTACACACTAATGATGAAAAATCTGAAAGAGAAATTAAGGAAACACTCCCATTTACCATTGGAACAAAAAGAATAAAATACCTAGGAATAAACCTACCTAGGGAGACAAAAGACCTGTATGCAGAAAACTCTAAGACACTGATGAAAGAAATTAAAGATGATACCAACAGATGAAGAGATACATCATGTTCCTGGATTGGAAGAATCAATATTGTGAAAATGACTATACTACCCAAAGCAATCTACAGATTCAATGCAATCCCTATCAACTTACCAATGGCACTTTTTACAGAATTAGGACAAATCATTTTAAAATTTGTATGGAGACACAAAAGACCCCGAATAGCCAAAGCAGTCTTGAAGGAAAAAAACGGACCTGGAGGAATCAGACTCCCTGACTTTAGACTATACTACAAACCTACAGTAATCAAGACAATATGGTACTGGCACAAAAACAGAAATACAGATCAATGGAACAAGACAGAAAGCCCAGAGATAAACCCACGTACCTATGGTCAACTAATCTATGACAAAGGAGGCAAAGATATACAATGGAGAAAAGACAGTCTGTTCAATAAGTGGTGCTGGGAAAGCTGGACAGCTACATGTAAAAGAATGAAATTAGAACACTCCCTAACACCATACACAAAAATAAACTCAAAATGGATTTGTGACCTAAATGTAAGACCGGACACTATAAAACTCTTAGAGGAAAACATAGGAAGAACACTCTTTGACATAAATCACAGCAAGATCTTTTTTGATCCACCTCCTAGAGTAATGGAAATAAAAACAAAAATAAACAAATGGAACCTAATGAAACTTTAAAGCTTTTCCACAGCAAAGGAAACCATAAACAAGATAAAAAGACAACCCTAAGAATGGGAGAAAATATTCACAAATGAATCAACGGACAAAGGATTTATCTGCAAAATATATAAACAGCTCATGCAGCTCAATATTAAAGAAACAAACAACCCAATACAAAAATGCGCCGAAGACCTAAATAGACATTTCTCCAAAGAAGACATACAGATGGCCAAGAAGCACATGAAAAGCTGCTCAACATCACTAATTATTAAAGAAATGCAAATCAAAACTACAACGAGGTATCACCTCACACCAGTTAGAATGGGCATCACCAGAAAATCTACAAACAACAAATGCTGGAGAAGGTGTGGAGAAAAAGGAACCCTCGTGTACTGTTGATTGGAATGTAAATTGATACAGCCACTATGGAGAACAATATGGAGGTTCCTTAAAAAACTAAAAATAGAATTACCGTATGATCCAGCAATCCCACTTCTGGGCATATACCCAGAGAAAACCATAATTCAAAAAGACACGTGCACCCCAATGTTCATTGCAGCACTATTTACAATAGCCAGGTCATGGAAGCAACCTAAATGCCCATCGACAAATGAATGGATAAAGAAGTTGTGGTACATATATACAATGGAATATTACTCAGCCATAAAAAGGAACGAAATTGAGTCATTTGTTGAGACATGAATGGATCTAGAGACTGTCATACAGAGTGAAGTAAGTCAGAATGAGAAAAACAAATATTGTATATTAACGCATGTATGTGGAACCTAGAAAAATGGTACAGATGAACCGGTTTGCAGGGCAGAAGTTGAGACACAGATGTAGAGAACAAACGTATGAACACCAAGCGGGGAAAACCGTGGTGGGGTGGATATGGTGGTGTGCTGAACTGGGCAATTGGGACTGACAATGTGTACACTGATGTGTATAAAACTTACGACTAATAAGAACCTGCAGAATAAACAAACAAAAAAAAACAACTAATATTAAACTTTCTTTGGGTTATTTTTAAGGAAATATGTTAATATGTTTCAGACATTACATGAAATTTCTAAAAATCTTATATGTTCTGGTATAATGTTATAAGTCATAATTCTAGTTATTACTTTAAAATGTATATCTCAGAAATAACTAAATGTCCTTGTCAATTTTATTATTATGAACTTTCATCAAATCTTTAACCATGGTCATTTTTAAGTCTTTTGTCATTCACAGACAGTTCTGGGTGTACTCTGATGCTTTTGCAATAATGTTCCTATAAAAGGGTTTCATCTTCAGGGAATTCATGGAAAAGACTCTGACAAGTACAGGTTTCTGGTAACTGACTATACTGCTGAACTGAATATATAAGCATTTTCAGAACTCTAACGGAAAACTGATGCATTCGTAAAGGTGCTAACAGAAGATCAAGATGAAGAAACAATTAATTATATGGGACTGAGTGAACTGATGAGGATGATTATAATTTTTGTGACTTTCTGTTTGAATAAAAAAAAGCCCCAAAAGAAAAAGAAATATTGATTGGACATCATCCTTATTTCTTATTTTTGGTATTGGTACTAATTTGATAAGTGCTTCTAAATTTGCCTACCCTAAATAATCAACATAGATTGTATTTCCGCTTCAAGTAGGTAGAGTTCACTATACACTTGACACTAGTAAACTTCTGTTGAATTGTTTTGGAAAACAACAGGAGTTTTTTATTCAAAGAGGTTTCAAGGATTCAGAAGAAAGATAAAATATTTGATAAATATCTTTTAAAAGGAATTCTTAAGGATTTAGTTCCTTTAGTTCCAAAACTTCAGTTGGAGGCAAAGTTTAAGCTTTCCATATGTAAATAGCTCTGCTATATTCTCTGAAGGTAATGCATCATTTGCTGGGACTTTTTTGTTTGTAATGAAGAGACTGGCCCATGTTCATAATGCTGAACCTTCAAGGAAAAGTTGGTTTGTCAACACATGGTCAAGTACGATTTTGGAATCTCAAGGAAAAAAAATCTTTCAATAACTAGAGGGTAGATGACTGGCAGAATTTTCATGTATCTCTCTAAGGAAATAAATTAAATGACCTCCGGACAGAGGAAATACAAACACGCTTAGGCCCCAAAGCCCCAATTCCTGGAGGAATTACAGAGGGTTAAAGAACACTAGTCTACCTCTTGACATCTGAAGCATTACACGAGGCTCTCCATCGACTGAACTAGAACTAGACTGCCAAGCGCCAAGCCTTTGACTTTGTGTCCTTTGGAAACTCAGCTCAAAGGTTACTGCCTTTGCCCCTGGAAGAATTATTTTTGGATTAGAGTAGCATAATAGTTCTATGGTCAGAGTGCCTGCATTTGAATCCCAGCCACTCGTAGCTGACATATGCAAGGCAGAATTCTAAGATATATATAATATTATACATATACAAAAAATAAACGTTTTATATAGATACACATATACAAATGCACAGGATCCTCATAACAACTCTATGAAGTAGATACTTGTATTATTCCCATTTTACAAGTGAGGAAACTGAGGCATAGAAAAGTTGAGCAAGTTGCCCAGGATCACAAAGAAAATATTGGAGCTAGAATCCAATGCAGACAATCTGGCTCCACTCTGCTCTTTCCTCGCAAGGTCAACCACTTACCAGCTGTGTGGCTTTGGGCAAGGTACTCGGCCTCTCTATGCCTCACTAGCTAAATGGAGATAATCATAGATCACTGGATGTTACAAACTTGTAGGGTTGTTAAAAAGATGAACAAAGATAATTCCTCTGTTTTTCTCAGCACAGCACCTGGCACATAGTAAATGCTCAACAAAGACTATGTATTATTCATAGTACTGTCTCCTTGGTGAGAACAGGGACTGCATTTTATTCATTTAACCATATTTGCTGATAAGTAAGTCACTTAACCTGAGACTTCATATCTTCATCTGTAGAATGGGCTAATATGATATTAACATCACAAAGTTATTTGGGCACATAAAAGTCACTTGATGAATTAGTGGAATCTCTTTATGTAGTACCTAACACAGTCCCACATGAAAATAGGTACTGCAATAAAAACTTCTTGGTCATAGCCATCCATAATGTAAAAATGATAATATGGCCTCCTCTTCATCACTCGGGATCTGTGAGGATAAATGAGACAATCTTTAGGAGAGAGACTGTCAGCAGAAAGATGCTTTCTAAGTCTAAGGGGTTGCCATTAATGATCATCATCATCATAATAAATTTGGTATTGGAGAACTCATAACTCATCATGCATGACTCCTCAAGGGAAGCCTATGAAGGCCTCCTTCAATGACACAGCGGCAACTGGTGCCTGAGGCTTTGAATCTACGGAAATATGAAAGAGAAGATAGTGAAGTGACAGAGAAATCAGAAAGGCATTTGAGCTGGCCATTTCGAGAGGGTCTTCCCTTCCATGCCCTCCTGCCCCCACCCTCCACATCTCTCACACCAAACCCCCTTGGGTGGGAACACCAAAGCCAGGGTTCTGGTCTTCTACTTCTCAAGCCCGGGAACACAAACATGTCCATACACCCAGAGCCCAACAGACTCTTGGAGACACTTCCCTATAGGAAAGTCTCAGAGAACCAGACAAGTTGGATGGAGTGCTTCCTTGCGGCAGCCTGACACCAAGTTGTCTATTCTCGGAGACACAGTTTTTTACCAAAGGCAAAAGACTGGCCCAGATTGGAGAGGTGAAGTTAAGACAAAACTAGCATCACATCACAATGGCCGAGAGCATACAGGTCTGGACAGGAATCCAGCTGCCCTGCTTAGACTCGTGTGGCAACCTCTCTGAGCCTGTTTCCAGTAAAACAGAAGGTATCTCTGAGGGGACTCGTAAAGATGAAAGGAAATAGAGTCCATGATGTGGCCAAGCGCAGCAAATGACGCATGTAAAGCCCTCAGGTAATGACAGCAGTCATGGTTGTAGTTACTGTGCTGCTAATATTTTGATTTCAATTGTTCAAAGGAAGACTGTGTAGCAAAGCCAGGCTAGTGTGAGGGGAAAGGAGCAGGACAGACAGCTGATCAGATGAAGGGTCTTCCCTGTATGTTCCATAATCTGGTCAAGAGTATGCTGAGTATGCGTGGGTCTACGGTGTCTTTAAAGGAATTGTGTCAGGCTGGACAAACTTCCTGAACTCAGGAGACACTGACACAGAAACCAGACACAAACACATTCACTTATAGATTCAGATTTCCATTTCTAGTAACCACGCCGTATCAAGGACACAGGAAACCAAATTAGCAATTGGAAGATGACTTGGTGAGCATGAGATCATAGAAATTGGAAGGTCCAGTGGGGTATTTATCCAGGTATGTCAAAGCTAAACAGACTCTCTCCCACAGCAGACTCCACCTCCTAAGTGATCTGAATACTTGACATTCACGTCAGGTACATGACATTTAGATACTTCTGTTTTACTGGAAACAGAGGCTCAGAGAGGTTGCCACATGAGTCCAAGCAGGGCAGCTGGATTCCTGTCTGGATCTGTATGCTCTTGGTCATTACGATACGATGCTACCACATATGGTGTCTTCTTCCAATGTACAGAGCTGAAGGCTTACTCCCCTTTTTGCCCCAGATCCACACAGAACACTTCCTTTGATAAAGCAAAGGTTTTAAAGTAAAATAAACCTGCTCCACCACTGACGAGCTGTGTGACTTTGGTAACATCACTCAAGCTCTCTGAACCTCAGTTTGCTGATCCATAAAGTAGTGCCGATAGCCCATTTCATAGACTGTGGTTAGCAAGAATGTACTTAGGCTTAGCAAGAATGTCCATAAATACTCAGCACAGTACTTGTATGATTATTGTTACAGCAGCTACCACTTTAATTCTATTAAACCAACTCTTCAATTTCTGTGATTCTGGTCCTAAAGACAAATCCTGAGCACACTGTCTGAATGTACAACTCACTGTCTGAATGTACAACTGTCCTGTGTCCACTTCCACACACACAAGTATAGAACATCTCACGGGCTGACCATGTCTGAAGATGGCTCAATTCACTGATTCTTCGCTGATCTGTGGATACTTCACCTTCAGAGGGTGACCTCATTACCTACTTCTGGGGACATCTAACTGTAGCTAACGTGTGCAGGGAAAAGAAGAGGAATTCTGAAGGCCCAAAGGAATGCAAAGGACTGAATATTCTGCCAACAACAAGCAGCTCTGGATCTCATAAAGTGCAGTCATTTCTACTTTTCTGCCCAGAACATTTTATTCTTCCCTGAGACCAGCCCCACTCTCCAGGGACAATTTCTTCTCCTTGCTACTATTAGTCAAGCAGCCGGCATTAATGCGATGTTAGTGGGATCAGCTACAGTGATGTCACATTTCACTCCGGGCCATTCTTAATTTACTATAAATCTCAGGATAAAATGTCCCAGATAGCACTTTCCCCAGTGTCTTTGAACAGTCACTTTCTCTTTCTTTCCAAATACCCGCACAAGCCCAAGCCCTGTTCAATGAAGAAACACATTAACAGCAACCTCTCTATTCCCTCTAGGTTGCTTGCAAGTCTCCCTGTGTTTTTAATCTTCGCCAAGCTCCCAAACCAGCCGTGTTGAGTGACGTGAATACCAGGTTTCTCATTTCAGTAAGGAGATGGCTGGATTGGAGTCTGCGAAGATTAATAAAAAGAAAAAAAGTCCACACTCAGAAAAAAAACACCGGCTTGGGGGAAAAATGTAGATCACGATAAAGATTAAGAAGAAAAAAAAGGAAGATATAAAATATTCCCATTTTATCTAGAATGGTGAAAAACTACAGTACAAGTGGGGCAATGCTGACCTCCTCTTTAGTAACGCTGCTGATAAGGAACAGGGACTCAGAATGGGGAGCATATCTGTAGCTAAACATGAGGCTGGGGGCTCGAGATTCAGATCACACAGAGACAGGGGTTGTTGATTTAAGTGATGTGGGAGGATGAAGGAGGTACTGCTTAAAGCAGTAACCAATGCTGCTTATTTGGGATACAACCGAGAGAATATTATTATGGCAGAGAAAAGAAGTTATCTCTTGTGAACTGTCTTGAATTATGGGAGGAGCGAGAGAGGCGCACCACATATGACATTTAGAATTGCAATTTCTAAGCAGAGCACCATGTCTGATACATCATTTATTGCCTCTGCCTCCATCCTCCTGAAGATGCGTTGATGACAGATGCACCCCTCACTTCCCTGGGTCTCCACTTTCACGTTGATGTGGAGGACATTTATTTTCCCTTTGCAACAGAATCATATTTCTTCCCCCTCTCGGAAGGTTTAGTTCATCCCTAAATACTCAGGTCTAGGAAGCGATTTTCTTTTCTCTTTGTGCATGCTTTGCCTCTCCCTGGAGCTGAGCCCCTTTGGTTGAAAGCAAGAATCTATACAAATAAAGGGCACAGGTGAAGAGAGAGAGTTGGGTGGATGAGTGGAGGGAAGATTTCTCCAGTCATGATGGAAATTTGCACTTGACTCTTCCTGGTTTAGCTGATTTTACAGGAAGGAGAAAACAATGCACATCTGATCAGGTATCGGATCCTGCTGGCTTGGAAGATGCACAAGGCAGTTTCGATTACCACGCAGTGTACACCTCCTTCCCGCTGAAAAGCATTCTGCATACGTGCAGATTCTGGTGGTTCCTCTTTGAAAATGAAGTTTGCACTCCATCCTCCCTGCATTTCCGGTGGAAATGAAGTGATTCCAGACACAGATGCTCCAATTTCATAGATTCAGTGAAGTTTAGAACTGGGAGGGACTGATATATCCATTTTTTTGGTAACTGGAGAAACTGAGGTCTTAGAAGGTAATTGACTCTGTCAAGATGACATATTCTCACAAGTGGCTATATATGTATATTTAAGTGTTTTCTTAGCACTCTAAAATTTTCTTTCTTTTTTTTTTTTTTTGCATGTATGCTGAGAATCTCACATTTAGCATCGGGTATTTGCCAAGACTGGGCACTGGAAGTACCATGGAGTTCTTCCTTACCATGGTCAACCTGCCTGGGGCTCTGTGAAGGTATAGGAGCAGGTGCAGCTGCCCCTGCAAACCTAACCTGCAGCCCACGTGTAGTCTTAGGGAAAATGGCTTCTCTTCTGTTCTCACTATTCCACATCCCCACAAAGATCCTCGTCACTCCCCCTCTCCTTCCTACAACTCCCCCAAAAAGCTGAGGCTTCTGAAAACAAAAGCTAGCAAAGTCTGTTGTCTGCAAGCAACTTCTGCTTTCAGCCCTGCAGCTAAACCTCTGCAGAAAACAGATCACAAGACACAATTACTATCTTAGCAAATTATTCTGCCACACTTGCCTTGTATACGCCTGCCGCTGGGGCTTTGTTTCTGCTGTGCCTTCCCACCAGGAACCTTCTTCCCCTTCTCCCCAAGCTATCCAAGCTTTGCTATCCCCCTCTATCATCCAGGAAGCCCTGCTTGACCTCCTCACAGAACGCCTAAGGCATTCCCTGTCTCTGCCAATGGCTTTATCTATTATTTCCCATCTCTGGCCTATGTGACTTTTTTCTCCAATCAGATTGTTACTTCCCTGGTGGCTCTACTGTATCCCCCAGATTACCTAATAAACCAGTCACATGCCTTCAAGGTGAGATTTGGATTTGAATCCTGAGCAAATTATTTTTCCTCTTTGCGACATCATAATAACCTCAGAATGCAGCTGGTAGTATTTTTCCTCAATAGCTTTATTATAACTTCCTTGTTTTTCTTCTGACTATATAGATGATACATTCTCATTGTGAAAAATCCAAACACTACACAGTACCATAAAACATGTAAAGTTCACATGAATTCCACCTTCTTGATGTAAGCACCATTAACACCTTCTTGGCTACCTTTCACGTATCTTTCTGTGACTCACTACATAGGTGTGTATGTATATATATGATTTAACATTTCATATAAATGGGCTTATTTCATACATACTGGCTCTTTCTAAGTGGAGAATACTGATATGCAAAAGTGTCAAGAAACATTATTTAATTAAAAAAATACTAGTTTAATCTGAGCTTCCACAGTTTTTCCCATAGAATGTACAGAAAGCGGAAGTTGTCCCCTAGCTCATTCTCCTGTCTCTAGGCAGGACTTCACTGAAAATATTCCACTTAAATTAGCCCAGGGCCCAAAGTATGTGGCATAGAGGACAAATGAACATTTTAATTGGAAGTTCTATACCCGACACTAAGATCAGATTTCTTCAGCCTAGAGCAGCTTTCAGACTTGGTCTGTATTCTGTTTACCAGCTGGAAGCACTGAATAGAATGGACAGAGCCTTACACCTGGAGTAAAATGGTTACCAAAGTTAAGACAAACCAGACCAGACTGATATGTATCTTCCCTGGAGATCTTACAGAAGAGACTCCAGTCTGTAGAGCCCAGGGAAGAAACTTAACTTTCTTATCTTAAATCATCCTGTTTTCATTTAAGCCTGTTTCCTCTTGTTCTACCCCTAGTGAGGGAGAACACTTATTAAGTCAGCTCTCTTCCCCCTCCTCCCCTCACCCTGGCCACACACACGTCTTTCTGCAGGCCTAATAATTTTGATTTCCCTTCCTCCCTGGGCCCTTTAATCACTTTTGTGGCTCTGCTCTGCATACCCCGACTCTCTACATCCTTTTAAGGGGGTACAAACTCTCACTCCTCCTGTCTTCAAATGAACTGAAAGAGACAAACATTTTACAACCCAGATTACTCCTTCCTGAATATGAGAAGTAAACATATCTCATCTATTAGCAATGGTGTTAAAATTTACGTTAAAAGACGGAAAGAACCAGCTCCTTTTAATAGTCCTCCTTGAAAGATAAATTTAGAGCCATGAAAAATTGTGTTTGCATGATAAGCAAATGTGCTAATAGGATTTTTCCCACTCGATGACAACATCCCACTCTCTGGGCAGTGGCAAGCGTCACATAGTTTCTCCTGTCCCGTGCAGAGAGGCTAGAGTCTGCATGTGAGTCAATCCATCATCACCCATTTACGCCACCCGAAGTATGACTAATAGATTATAAATGTTTCCTCTTCTGTTGACTAATTGGCTGGAATATGATACCTCCTATGACACACAGTAGACACGTAAGTTGTGACCACCTCCTAGCAGGTGTGTGTTGGCAATAGAGACACTGATCAGCCAGATGGCCGTGACTGTCAGCGGCCTCATGGAAGAGCCCAGATATCCAGGGCCAGGACCTTGAGTTTCTCATGCTATCCTATTTTCTACAAGGCATTTATCACTATTTGAAATTAAATGATTTATTTACTTATTGCCTGTCACTTCCACTAGATGGTAAAAGAGGCCCTTTGCTCATCACTAAAATGAACTCCCTCACCTCCTTCCAGTCTCTCCCCTGCCCCTCACTTCCTCAGTGAGAAATACATTAAACTGCAAAGTCTCCTACATACACTATCTCTGGCATTCCTGATCCCTTACCTTGATTTCCTTTTCTGTTTTTGTTAAACTGCTTCTTTCATCTCCTAACATATTATGTAATTAACCATGATAAATATCGTTTGTTTATCTCCCCCACCCCTGTGAGAATGAAAGGTCCATGGGGGCTGAAATCATTGTCTGAAACCTGGAAGAATAACTGGATCATAGCAGGTGTTCAATAAATATTTATCAAATGAATGAAAATAAATCATTCACTTTATTCTTAGCTCCTGTAACAGTGTCTGGCATATGAGAGCTGCTTAATAACTGTTGAATCTATTGCTTTCCTGTGGAAGCCCCTGAGCTTACAAATATTTTCTCCAGTGTCCAAGCACTCGCCCATCTAAATGCCTTTCACTCAACGTCTCATGTCCCTAGTTAATAGCATCTGATAGGAAATAAACGAATGTCTGACAAATTAACTAACCAATTAATAAATAATTGAATCGATTGTACTCAATGCTCAATGCACAATGACTGACATCCACATCTGACACTCTTATCCGACTGCCTCTTCCCTCAACATCTGCAGCACTAAACTATCCGTTTTGTAGTTCAATTCAACAAACATTTCCTGGATACCTACTGTATTAAGTCATTATGCTAGATTCTGAGTGGGACAATCAGCAACAACAACAAACTAACAAGTGTTTATTGAGCACTTACTTGGTGCCAGGTGCCATACTAAGTGCTTCACATGCATGACCTCATTTAATCCTCATAGTAACAATATGAGGCAGGGATTATTGTTATGCCCACCTTACAGACAAAGAGACTGAAACCTCTAGAGGTAACTTGTCCAAAGTCAGGCAGACAGTCAGCCTAGACAAAGCCTGGATCCTCACCCAGACACCATCCCCCCAGAGCTCATACTCTTAAGCTCGATGATGACCTAAAGATTGAAGAACAATCAGAAGAAATGTGTTTTCTCAAAGAAACTTGGATATATTGAAGGAGGTTAAAAAAAAAAAATTTTCAGAAGCTCTGAATCTCTCATCTTTTGGTCCCTAGTGACTACCATAGACTATAGTCCAGAGTGGGTAATGAATACATTTGGGCTAATAAAAGAATGATACTACGCAATAAAAAGAGTTAAAGCTATGAGAGAAACATGAATTCTAATTGGAGGAAACTGAGAATCACCCAGAACAACTGAAATATTTCAATCAAGAATATGTAGGATTCTAAAAGATTGAGAGGACAGCCATTCTTCGTGGAGAGTGTATTGGGCATCTACTGCCACATAACAAACGTAGTAGCTTAAAACAAAAATAAACATTTACTATCCTTATGGTTTCTGTGGGTTTGGCATTCAGGAGCAGCTCACTGGGTGATTTCAACTCGAGACCTCTCCTGAGGTTGCCATTAAGATGTTGGCTGGGGCTGCAGTCATTTGAAGACTTGACTGGTAAGAAGATTCTCTTTCAAGGTGAGAAACACATGGCTGGAAAGTTGGAGCTAGTTGTTGGTGGAGGCCTCAGTTTCTCCCCACAAGGGCCTCTCCACAGGCTGCTTGAGTGTCTTCAGCAATACGGTGACAAGCTTTCCACAGAGTGAGTGATCCAAAAGAGAAAGAGAGAGATCTAGGCAGAAGCTATTTCTTGATGACCTACCCTTGAAAGTCATACAGCATCTCTTCTGCCACATTCTATTGTTAGAGGCAAGTCATTAAGTCTGACTCACATTCAAGAGAGGAAGAACTAGGCTCTACCTTTTGAAGGGAGGAGTGTCAAGAATTTGCAGACATATTTTAAAACCACTAGAGAGGCAGCGCACAGGAAAGCATAGGGAAGATTCTGGAATGACAAGTTTTCCAGTGTCCCAGTTAATGGACTTCTATAACCTGGTGACCTGTTATTTTTGCAATTTTCACATCACTCCATCTATTTCTTAAACTTTGATCCTTTGGTCTTTGTCATTTTGTGGAGAGAATCTGTCAACATTTCTTATCCAGTTTGTCCATTCCTCCACTTCATTTAAGTATCATTCTATTCCATGTGCTTAGCACTAGAAACACAAAAGGGAAAAAGACACGACACTTGCTGTCAAGTACTTTGCCATCCACTTGATAATCACATATGTAGTCCACATAATAATCACATACAGGGCTTCCCTGGTGGCGCAGTGGTTGAGAGTCTGCCTGCCAATGCAGGGGACACGGGTTCGTGCCCCGGTCCGGGAAGATCCCACATGCCACCGAGCGGCTGGGGCCGTGAGCCATGGTCGCTGAGCCTGCGCGTCCGGAGCCTGTTCTCCGCAACGGGAGAGGCCACAACAGTGAGAGGCCCGCGTACCGCAAAATAATAATAAAATAATAATAATCACATACAATATGCCAAGGGCCATAATAGAGGTATGTACAAAGTGCATGGTAACATAGATGAGATGGTTTTCTTGTGAGAGTGACCTTGTTGCCCTGCTAAGGAGTTTGGACCTCATCTTCTCTGCAATAAAGGTTTTTAAGCAGGTATTTGCCAAGATTCAGATCTGTAATTTAGAAAGACGATTTTGAGGGCAGTAGAGAGGATGGAGTTGGCGGAGGTTATGTGAGCAATGGCATGTGGAATGGAAAGGATAAAATATAATTGAGAGGTGTTTATTAGAATTGACAGGGCCTAGTGATTGATTACACATGCAGAAAAAAAGATTGGGAATAACTTCTAGATTTCTGGAAGGCATGTGATGATCTCATTAACTAAGATAGGAAATACAGGAAGAGGATCCAGGTGTTTTATGGGGAAAAGAATGAAATAACTTCAGTTTTAGCCATATTGAGTTTGCAATGCCCTTTAGTTATATTGTTGAAAGATGTACCACATAGGTGATAAGAAATGTGCAACCCAAATTCCAAGAGAGAAGTCCCAGCTGGAAGCATAAACTTTGGAAATACTGGCACTCAGCATAACTGTGCTAGTTAAACTCATGGTACTGAAGGAGATCATCTAAAGAGATTACAACGTAGAAAAGGCAGCCAAGAATGGGACCTTTGGGGATACCAACATATAAAGGGTAGTGGAGAAAGAAGAGACATTAAAATCAGTGAAAAGGAGAATCTAAAAGAGGAGGAAGACTTTTAAGAGATTTCAGGGTCATGAAACACACAGGAGAGATTTTCAAGGAGAGAGAACCAACAGAGGCAAAAAAAAAAAAAAATGCAGAGACATTAAATTAGAGGCAGACTGAAAGTTACACTTCACATTTGTCAATTAGGAGATTATTAATCACATAAATGTTTCAGTAAGGTGATGTAGGATGGAATCCAGCTGCAGTAACTTAAGGGGTGAAAGAGAGGTGAGGGAGTGAATACAAAGGTAGACCACATTCACGACGAGTTTCAAAGTGAAGAACCGCAAAGAGATTGAGTGCTACTATTATGAGGTGAGAAAGTGAAGCAGGATCCATGTAATTCCATCCCATTAGGGTTGTGCTTTCAGGATTCTTTTTTATTCTCAACCTAGTCTCAAAAAATCTCCTTTTGGTTTTTGCAACTGCTTCTACCAGATAATGTTATCAAAATGAAGACGATTTAAAGGGGCAAGGAGAAGACCTAGAACAAACACAGGATGTCAACTTCAAGACAGAATGCCAGTAACCGAGAGAATCTGGATTTATCAGCCTGCCCATTACATTCAATGGAACAAATCCCCTCTCAATTCTCAGAGGGATTAGGTGGTCAAAAATTCATAGCATTTTTCAAGGTAAGTGCAGGTCAACTAATTATTAATGAAGGCAACCAAAAAAGAGGGAAGTATGTGTTTATTTGATTTATGAAAACCTTCCCTTTCCTCTAAGGACAGAGCATGTGCCTATGAATATAAAAATCTTAGATTCATAATAGTTTTCATCTAAGCGATATTTTCATCATTTATCAAGACATACATAAGGAGAATCAGAATCTAAACATACATTTCCACACTGGTAGACTGAAGGACAAAGCTTGGAGATCCAAAAGGTAGAGGAGTGCCATCGAACGACTATAATTAGTTCTCTGGTGGGTAAATCTGGGCATCTTAGCAGAGTTCACCAATCAATCTCAGTTATCAGAAAGAACACAGAAACAGAGGCAAACTCTAAAGAATATAAGACCCAGTTTAAAGAGGTCTTACCAAGCAAGAGTCAATTCTTTCTCTCTCAGTGAAAATAATATAAAAGTGTATAGGAAGCATGAAAAATAGAAGAGAATACTGCCCATAATCTCAATACTTCAGCATTATAATTGTTGTAGTTGGGTGCTTTTTTTTTTTTTTTTTGGCAGTACGCGGGCCTCTCACCGTTGCGGCCTCTCCCGTTGTGGAGCACAGGCTCCGGACGCGCAGGCCCAGTGGCCATGGCTCACGGGCCCAGCCGCTCCGTGGCATGTGGGATCTTCCCGGACCAGGGCACGAACCCGTGTCCCCTGCATCGGCAGGCGGACTCTCAACCACTGCGCCACCAGGGAAGCCCTGGGTGCTTCTTTTTAATAGCAATAGAAATAACAATAATTGATTACAATCCTTTATTTCACAAACATTTACCAAGCATTTATCTTGTGCCAGAGACTGTGTTAGGTGCTGGCAAACAAAGCAAACCTCTCCCTGGCCTTACGTACCTCATATTCTAAAGGGAAAGCAGACACTGAACGACTAAATATATACTTACTGGACAACAACTGGGATTGACAACATGAAAAAGGTCCTTAAAGGCATTATAAGGACCTGTGTCCTTTACCATCTGAATAAAACAACTCAAGCTCCTTTGTGCGTTAGGCTGAAAATCCTGCCTCTGCATGAATATTCCCAAGAAGTCCTGGGGCAGGTGCTTACAAGTCATGGTTGTCTCCTACCAGCCTAAGTTTCCTCTATATCCCCTTGGGCCTCCTCATCAGCTGTCCTAACGCTACTCCAGCTCTCTCTGGTTGATTTCGCAGTAACGACAAGAGGGGTGCTTTATTCTCCAAGGCAGCATTTATAGTACAAGGCTAGCTAAATTAGACACTAATATGGATCTATTAAAAATTTTACAATGAATGAAGAGAAGGAAGGAGAAAGAGGAAAATTAAAACACTAAGCATTGGGTATCAGACATGTTTGCATCAGCTACACAGCCACACACCTTGTCAAAGGAATCTCCTGCTGGAACCCTCCTCTTTCATTAGTCTTTCATCTCCTGCCATCTTCCTAGGATCCGTGTTTACTCAGAACCACGTTCTTCTTTCCATCTCCTCTCCTCTTCCCAACGCCAAGACTCCTTACAAACTCCTGATCAGAGATGTACTCTGATGAAGCCAAATGTGACTCCACAGCAGAAGAGCTTCTAACCCTCATTTTATTATAATACAGAAAAGCTTAGCATCCTTAATCAACACTTCATCATATCATCTCACATCATCTTAACTTCACAGCAAAGTTCCATTAATATGTCTTCTAAGTAAAATACCAGGTTTCTCCTTAAGAATAATTCCTCACCAACCTTAGAATGTAGAAGGGGTTCCAGTTGTTTTATTGTTGTTGTTTAATAGCAATTTTTCCTTTCAGCTACAACAATTCATCAGTGGGGAAAAATGAGCTCTTTGCAAACTGGGGAGCACAAATTTAAAAGATCATTCTAATCTAAACCCTGGGCAAAGATTTAAGCATAAAAATTCCCAACCCAGAGTTATATTTCATTGTGGAAAAAAGTGGAAGCAATCTAAATGTCCAACAATAGAGAAATGACTGAAAAATGTATGGTGAAATCATCTGATGAAATATTATATAGCCATTCAAACGGTGTTCCTTTAGACTTCTGGCAATAAAGGAAAATGCATGTTATAATATTAAGTCAAAAATGCAGGATTCTGAATTTAATAGAGAACTTAATACCAGATATTCAAAATGTTCGTATTTCTAGGTCCTGAGAAAGCGGAAAAGTAACTAGTGTGACTGGTTCTCTCTCAGCCCCCAAAGATCAGTCACACTAACAGTAAATACGGGAGAGGAAAGCAAACATCTGGGAACTACCTAATACTGTGAGAGCTCCCTGAAGAGCCTGAAGGATGTAGTAATCCCAGGAAGGAAGGAAGTGGGAGTACACTGACATATTATATTAGATGCTCCAGGTATAGCAGCAGATGAATTGAAAGATAGCTTTTACATTCTGCTCCTGACTCACTCTAATATTGTCTTGAAAGGATAATGGCTGACCATTACCCCTGTGAGATAAAAACCATGGTGTCAGCAGGACAATAACAAGGAAGACCCAAAGCCCTGTCGGGGTGAAGGGCCAGAGAAAAAAGGTAGAGGTGGATCAGCAGCTTTCACCACTCTGACCTAAGGACTGATGGATTATAATCCAGGACAATGGCTTTCAAAATATTTGATTTGGGTCCACAGTAAAGAATACATGTTTTTCCCCGTACATATCTTTGTGTGCATTAGAGATATAGATACAGAGAGAGCGATAGAGCTGAAACAAAAGTTTCACTAAACAGTACTTATATTTATCAACTGTGAGGTACTCTGATATTTTCCGCTATATTCAATTCTACTTCATTTTTAAAACAGTGGCTGTACTCTACTAAACATTTACCTTGAAAACCACTTGTCTGAGATCAACTCTACTCAGTGCTATTTCTGCCAGATAGTTCAGAGAAGAATCCCTAACCAGAGATGTTGCCTGGTAGAGTAGCGGCAAAAAAAGGACAGTCAACAATTTCTCTCTCCTCTTTCCTATGTTCACCTGGAAGAATGTAACATAGAGGTTGAGTACTGGCCTCCTGCCCAATATACATCAGTAGATGGTAGTTAATGATCCAAAGAAAAAATAAGTAGGCAGTTAAGGTAAACAATGACTATTTAAAAAAAACAAGCAAACTGAGCATCATATGCCACAGGAAGCATAATTATAGGAACATAAATATTTTACGTTAAGCATAATAAATATTTTCAAAAGAATAAGGGAAGATATTGATTAAATGAAACAGAAATAAGAGTTCACAAAAAGAACCAAATGAAATATTAACTATGAAAAATATAACAGTTAAAGAATGTATGTAAATGAAATAAATTATAAAGTGGATGTTGTTAATGAATGAATTAGTGAGCTGTAAGATATGAGTAAGGAGCTCTTCCAAGGGCAGCAAAGAATTATAATGACATAAAAAAATATGAAAGAAAAGCTAAGTCACATGGAGATGAGAACTGGAAACACTAACTTCCAGATAATAGAAGTCCCAGAAAGATATGGGAAAAAATAAGGGAAGAAATAAAGAAGATAATAACTTTCAGACTGGAAAAAAAAAAAAAAAGATGAAAAAGATGAAACATGTTTAACCTAAAGGCTCAACACAGTGCCACTCAGAATATAGAAAAACCCTCACTGATACATATCAAAACAAATTTTAGACCAAAGAGAATATTAGATACATTAATAAACTTTTTAAAAAAAATTCCAAAAAGGGGCTGCAGATAACCTGCAGAAGACAAAGAATCATAACTTCACACTTCTCCAGAGCAAGCACTGGATGCAAGAAGGCAGTGGTTATTTTCTTATCATGGGAAGAAAAAATTCTGACCAAACTTTGTCCAGCCAAATGATCATTTAAAGGTGAAGGTGCAGAAGTTAGCTTCTGGCCATGACAGAGTAACAGGAACAAGATTTACCCTCTCAACTTAAACTAAAAAACTAGAGAAAATATATGAAACATGAGTTTTCAAACATTGGAAAACAATAAAATAGATATACCTCCAAACAGACTAACCAGCAAGAGAGAAAGAGAAAAAAGAATTTTCAACATCAGGAATGATGAGGATACATCACTACAAATCCTACAGATATTAAAAGGATAATAAGCAAAATACTGAGAACAGATTATGCCAGTAAATATGACACCTTAGATGAAATAGTAAAATACCTTGAAAGACACAAACTACCAAACCTCACTCTCTATTTATTAAAAAGTCTTTACTTTGCCTTTGTTTTTTAGCAATATTTTCATTGGGTTTAGAAACCTAAGGTGACAATTTTTTCTTTCATTACTGTTGAATGGTGTCACCTCCAAAAAGATATGTTGAAGTCCTAACCTTCAGTGCCTGTTAATGCGATGTTATTTGGAAATAGGGTCTTTGCAAAGATAATCAAGCCATTACAGTGGATCCTAATGCATCATGACTGATGTCCTCAAAAGAAGGAGAATATGTCATGTAAAGACAGAGACACAAGAGGAAAAAGCAATGTGATGCCGGAGGCAGAAATTGAAGTGCTATAGCCTCAAGCCAAGGATTGCCAAAGATCACTAACAAAGCATCAGAAGCTAGAAAGAGACAAGGAAGGATTCTCCCCTACAGGTCTCAGGGGATCCTGCCAACACCTAGATTTTGGACTTTTAGCCTACAAAACTATGAGACAATAAATTTCCATTGTTTAAACCACTCAACTTGTGGTACTTTGCTACATCTGTCCTAGGAAACTAATTCAAATCTATTAAGACGCTGCTCCACTGTCTTCTTGTTTGCATTCCTTCCAACGAGAAATCTGCTGTCACTCTCATTTTTTTCCCTCTGTATATATGTGTCCTTTTTCTCTTGTTGTTTTTAAAATTTTATCTTTATAACTGATTTTGACTAATTTGATTATTATGTTCATTGGTGTAGCTTTCTTCATTCCTTGTACTTCAAGTTTATGGAACTTTTTGGATCTGAACATCTTGCTTAGATCAAGACAAAATCTGGTCTTGCTTTTGTGGTTTGTTGGGCAGGCCAGAACCAATGCTTAGTCTAGAGATACTTATTCTCTACCACTGAGGCAAGAGCCTTCTGTGTAGTCTACCCAATGCCCCAGGGATCTTGAGTCCTCCCCATTTGTGTTTTCATGTCCTTTTCTACCAACACTATCATCTGTGTCATTTCTGGGTTGTTTCCTATTGACTGATTTTTCTCTTCTTTATGAATAGTATTTTTCTGCTTCTTTGCATACCTGGTAATTTTTTAATCGAATATCAGACATTCTGAATTTTTGTTAAGTCCTGGATATTTTTGTAATATTACAAATATTTTTGAGCTTTTCTCTGGGATGCAGTTAAGTCTTTGGAAAGAGTGTGATATTTTTGAGGTTTTATTTTAAGTTTTGAGAAGTAACAGCAGAGCAACCTTTAGCTGAGGGCTAATTATACTCCACGATTGAAGCAATACCCCTCTGAGTTCTCTACTTCCTGTTCATGAATCATGAGGATTTTTTCCACTGGACTTGTGGAAGCACAAACTATTCCTGGTCTTGGCTGAGCTCTAGAGATTATTCCCTCTAATCTAGTATTCTCAGCTGGAGGCAATCCCCCACCACCTCAGGGAACATCTGGCAATATCTGAAAACAGTTTTGGTTTTCACAACTGGGAAAAGGTACTGCTACTGTTTAGTGATTAGACACCACAGATGCTACTAAATATCCTACAATACACAGGACAATCCCCACCACCACCACCACCCACACACAGCAAATTATTTGGACTAAGACTTTAATAGTACCAAGGTTGAAAAATCCTATTCAAATACCTTTAGATGATTTTCTCCAAGTTTTGGGACAGGAAAATCTTCAAATAGATGAAACCAAAGAAATCTAGAATGTATAAAATCTCTCAAAATATAAAGACACAATAGGTAACAAAAAGAGATGTCATACTCTTGTGAAACAAAGAGTAGAGCAATAAGATCTAACAATCATGAACCTATATGGATCTAACAGCATAGTTTCAAACTATATAATGCAACAACTAATAGAGGGAAGCAGATAAATTGGTAATTGTGGTGGAAAATTTGGGAGACTGTAATACATGCCTTCAAAAGCTGGTAGATCAAAAAGCCAAAAAGTAATCAGATATACTGAAGACATAAATAATTCATAAGTTTATATTATTAGATACATAGAGATCTTTTCACATTATAAAGGATATCCTTTCTTTTCAAACGTATGGTCAACATTTACAGATTAACCATGTTCTGGGCTACCAAAAAAAAAAAGTCAATAAATTCCATATAATTAATACCATAGAGACCAATAGCAAAAAAAAAAAAATTGAAATCAATACAAAATATACAAAATTCCACATCACCCCGATCACCACTGCCTCTACTGCTTTCAGGATCCATAGACTAAAGGGCAAAGGGATTTTCAAAAATTGAGAAAAAAGATAAAACAATGTATTCCTCCTAGAGAACAGTTAGGGAATTTACATCTTCCCCTCTTGAATTGCCACTGTAGTTTGTCTCATGGTGACCTGTACACGTTCACCTGTTTTCTGCCTGCACATAGTGTTTTTTGTCCAGAGAACTTCTCTGTGTCATGATTCAACACATTTCTGCTTGAATCATATGCACTTCCCTCTTGTGACCTCACATGCTACATGGCAGACTTTGTCCCTCTAACTTTACCCATTTTTGCAGAAGCCTGCATCTAGAAGCTTGCATGCTCCTATTTGTCTTGTCTGCCCTTTATCCCACCACGTTCCTGTTTTCCTCATGCACCCTTGGAGCCTGGCATGTGAAGTGGACCTGATTCAAAGACCATCTGAGGCCCTAGAGAGTGGCAACCAACTAATATTCAAACTGCCAAGGACGTAAAACCTATAGTTATAGATACGATGATCATAAAATTTGTTAGCCAAACCAAGACACTTCCAGATGAGATGCCAGGATTGCAGAAATAATCCAGGATGTTCCTAAGAGACTGGAAACCTTCCTAATCACTCTAGTTAGAGAAATGGTGGCTGGAAAGCTTCTGCGGATGGCATTTGATTTCTCCTTAAAGAATTTTTGCAAACTTGAAGGAAATTTCCTGGCTAAATTTCTTTCATAATTTGATAATTTAAATAAGAATGACTAAACTACAAATCCCCAGTCCAGACTAGATCTATTATTGAGGTTCTGTCAGAAGATTTTGATTAAATAAAGATGTGATCTCTCTGAATCTGATTTTCACAGCCTTTAGACATTCTGTTATAAAACAGGATGATGATGTTTATGAGGAAAACTTAAGGAGTTTTTTTTTTTTTTTTGGATCAATAACTAGTGTTAAGACAATGCTGAGAGATGATAGAAACAAAGGATTTGTATCTTCTCCCAGAGAGGCCTTCAAAGAAAGAAACGATCGCATCATTAACCAGTATATCCAAGGATGGCAAGAATGAGAGAGTTACCTGACAAAGCAGTTCCACAGGCTCGGGGAAGACTTCCAGAATCAACCAGTTCAAGCGAGACCTAAACTCTGATGGTAAAACCTACGAGACTTCAAGCTTTCTAGGAAATATTAATGCCGTATACTAGTCTCAGCCATGCCCAACCTTTTGCTCCCTGGATCCAACTGGTAATGTTATAGTCTCTGGGCCTCCCTGTACCCCCTCAGAGCGTCAGGGTTCCTATTATGTGCTGAACTTTGCAGCTCATGCCACCATAATTTCTGCTGCATCTGAAGCTGTCACCTCCTACAAAGATGCCTTTAAAGTTAGTAGCGCATATCCCACTATACAGCATTTCTGGCTACCTCCACTTGAAGATTATGTGCAGGGACAGAAGGGAGAAATGTCCCCACAGGAGCTGTAGGAAATTAGAAACTAAATGTTTCTCCTATTTATCCAAATCTTACCCTCAAACACAGCTTAGAAGTCTGAGAGAATGCAGCTGGAGATTGGCAACTCTGGGCCTCCACCAAGACTGGAGCCTCTGAAGTCTCTCCCTCCAAAGTAGATGGGGTTGGGGCAAGAGCTACAACTTTATGTCCCCAGAAAGGAAGCTCCCCAGAGGTGGTCATTTTTGCTACTACCTGTTAGACCAGAAAAAAACAGATTCATGGATTCACTGATTCATTCATGGATTATGAGCACATGGTTTGAAAACTTCCTCACTGTCTTACAGTTATAAATACTAAAACCACAAGTTTCTTTTGCAAATATTTCTTAATAAGATCAAGAGGTCAATTATTTCTTTTCAAAAAAACTGGCATTTCACAGTTATCAGAATCAATTTTCTAAATTTTTTTGTGAGTAGCCTAGGCAACGGTAACCTTCTTCCACTTATGTTTTCTGGTTTGAGGTTTATTTTGACTTGTTTATATTTTGTGTATCCAATGTACATACCAAATGTCCTAAGTATAAAACTTGTCTCAATTACAAAATAAAGGCTTCATTCAAAAAATCCCATATATCTGAAAGTTAACAATATAGTATTAAATAGCCCTTGAGTTTGAAGGATATTAGAATAGAAATTAGAAATACTTAGAACTGAATGCAATGAAATATAATATGCCAATATCTACATTACACAGCCAAAGAAGTATTTATAAGTATATGGGTTGAGATATATTTTATCAGCAAAGACAAAATAATTTAAGGAAAAAAAGCTAAGATTTTAGGGCAAGAAGTTGGATAAAAAAGTCCCAAGAGAACATGTATTCCAAGAAACACAAAGGCAGTTAAATAATAAAAGATAAGTACATAACTCAATAAAATAGACAAGAAAAGAAGAGGAGGAAATGAGTTTAACAAAACTAAATCTGGTTCTTTGAAAAAACTTAATAAGATAGTCCTTTAGCCAGACTGAGCAAAACAGGGAGAGGAGGATACAAATAATTAAATATAGAATTTAAAAGAATAACTACAGATACAAAAAAAACTATATAAAATAATATTATAAACAACTGTCCATTAAGTCATTTGAAATCTAGACTAAATGAATACATTCCTGCAAAACAAAATCATAAAATGTTAAAATTGGTACAAGAAGAAATAGAATAGTTGACCAGACCAATAAGCATAAAGATGTTAAAATAACAGGGAAGTTAAAAAGACGTCTCCACTGGAAAAATCTCTAGGCCCACAAAGCTGTTTTGTTGACTCCTACCAAATTTTCAAGGAACAGATAATCCCTATTTTATATAAATTGTTCTAGAAAATAGGAAAAGTGAGAAAACTTTAGATTATTTTATAAGACTAGTGTCATGTTGCCCCCAAATAAAATAAATTTGGTGCCATAATCAAAGTTAGCATTTAGACAGAGCTTACTATGTGCCAGGTATTCTAAGTGTTTTCTCTATTTTAACTCATTTATTCATAAATACAAATTATAAGTTAGGTATCATAAACATTAATTCCATTTTACAGATGGGGAAAACGAAACCAGAAAGAAGAAATCTGCTTCCTCAGATTACACATCTAGTAAGTGGCCAAGTTGGAATTGAAATCTAGGCACTCTGGTTCCAGAGTCTGCATTCTTAAGCTTTATACCATACTTGTCCTAAAGAGAGAACTTAGAGGCCAAATTGATTTGATAGATGCAAAAATATTAGGTAACTACATCTAATAGTATATATAAAACAAAATACATCATGATCAGGTAAGGTGTATCTCAAGAATGCAAAGATGGTTCAATAACCAAAAATATTCCAAGGAAATGCAACACATTAATAGTGAGAAAACTAAATGAGAAAAATCCTAGATACAGCAAAAACTATAAAGTTTATCTCCTATTTATGACAAAACTCCTAGCAAACCAGGGATTGAAGGGAACTTCATTAAAATGGAAAATATTATATCTGAAAATTCACTATATATATTTCTCTTATTAGAGAACATTTAAGTACATAAACAAGACAAAGACGGTTTTTACCATTTACCATAATACTAGGTCATGCCCAATACAGTAAGAAAAAAAATAACAGATGTGAAGATTGTAAGGAAAGAAATAATACTTAAGATCCATGTAAATGGAGAGAAAACTCATCATATTAGATAATAATAGTTTATATCATAAAATTATTAATTTCTCCCAAAATTAACCTAAAAATTAAATCTCATATTTCAGTTAGGTCTTTAAGGAACTCAATTTATTCCAAAATTTATATGGAAGAAAAAATGCTTATGATTAGTTAAGTCAGGTTTGAAAAAGTTGAGTAAAGAAAGAGTGGAGACCTCTACTCAATATTCTGTAATAACCTATATGAGAAAAGAATGTAAAAAAGAATGAATATATATATACGTATAACTGAATCACTTTGCTGTACACCTGAAACTAACACAACATTGTAAATCAACTATACTCCAATAAAATTAAAAAATAAAGAGTGGAGACTTGTTTTCCAGATATTAAGATCTGTACAAACCCATTGCAATAAAATCAATATGTAACAAGAACAAACAAATCAGTGGAGGAGAGTAGACGGTTCTGAAACAGATCCATGAATTTACAGTAACCTGATATATAATAAAGGTAGCACTACAGAGCAGTACAGAAAAGGCTGATTCTTTATAGATGGTATTAGAAATAACTGGCCCAGTACGAAGAGCAACTAAACCTAGACCCTTACTTTACACCATACACACATTGGTTGCAGATGGATTAAAAATGTAGATGAGAAAGACAACAATGAGGTTGATATAAAATAATGTAGGAGAATATCTATATCCCCAGGGTAGGGAAGAACTTCTAAAACAAAACTCTGAAAGCTTAATCCATAAGGCAAAAAAATGATAGATTTATTACACAAAAATTATGGACATCCATTTCATGGAGAACACCTTTGACAATGTCAGCAGACAACTGACAGATGGAAGAAACTATTTTCATTATCTAAAAACAACAAGAGACTAATATCTAGAATTCACAGGATATGCAAGGAATTCCTAAAATCAATAATGAAAGAACAGGAAATCTAGCCAGAAAATGGGACAAAGATATAAACTAGTAATACACAGAAGAGGAATTTCAACAGGCTAACAAACATATGAAAACATGCTTACACTCATTTGTATTTATAGGAATGCATATTAAAACAACAATGAGGGATATGAAAAAAGGGGAAATCACTACAGATCCCATGGGTATTAAAAGGATCATAAGGGAATGCTGTGAACAGTACTAGGCCTATAAATTTGATAACCTAGATGAAATAGACCAATTCCTTGAAAAACACAATTTGCCAAAACTCACACAAGAAGAGTATGTCCTTATATCAATACATTTGTCCAAACCCATAAAATGCATGATACCAATAGTTAACCTCAAGGTAAACTATAGACTTTGAGCATTTATGACGTGTCAGTGTAGGTTCATCAGCTGTAACAAACGTACCACTTTAGTGGGGGATGTTGATAATGGGGGAGGCCATTATGTGTGTGGGCAGGAGGAATATGGGAAATCTCTGTACCTTCACTTCATTTTTGATGAGAGCCATAAAATGTTCTAAAAAACAGTCTTAATTTTTTTTTAAGTTAATCATTAAAATGACCAAAAAAACTTTCAAAAATTAGAAAGTTGGCTAGTACCAAGTATTAGAATGGATGAAGCAATACTGGACACCTCCTACAATGGTACTGGAGATGTTGACAAGTACAACCGTTCTTGTGTGCAATTTGGCAATACTTCAATTAAATGTACATATATCTTTGGGTCCAGCAATTCCACTCCTGGGTTTATATCTCATAAAAAGAATCACACAGGTAGAAAAGGGAACACGTTCAAGGATATTTCATTGAGTTATTAATAGTGGTGAGTTGGAAACAATCTAGCTGTCCATCACCTTACCAAGAGATGAGTAAAATGTATTGGACGTAGAATGCTAAGCATTATTTAGAAGCTACTAGGTATATATACACAAAACAACATGGATAGATCTAAAAACACAGTACTGAGCAAAAAGTAAGAGAAAACCTTGCAAGGATCATTGATGATGTTCCATGAATTGAGGAGTACAATTAACTCAACACTTTGTACCAGAGAGCCTAAATAAATAGCCAACCGTAGATTTTAAAATATGTGTTTTGGGGACTTCCCTGGTGGTGCCATGGTTAAAAATCTGCCTGCCAATGCAGGGGACGTTGGTTCGAGCCCTGGTCCAGGAAGATCCCACATGCCACGGAGCAACTAAGCCCACACGCCACAACTACTGAGCCTGCGCTCTAGGGCCCGCAACCCACAACTACTGAGCCCACGTGCCACAACCACTGAGCCTGCGCTCTAGAGCCCGCCGCCTCCTCCACCATTGTTAATCATGTACCCGAAGGAAGAGTAGAGATAGTGAGCTGACCAGGTATCATCAGAAGCAACAGTAGACCAAGCGATAAGTTTAGCCCACTGTGGCTGCTTCTTCCTCTCTTATTCAGCCAAAGCTTGAGCTGTTCTGATATCCTCCAGGAGTAAGGAAAGGTAAACGGAATACAGCACAGGATCACCAGCCACCCAGCATCCATGCAGTCTACCAATGGGTCATCCATCTGTCCCTCTAGTGGCACCCAGTCTATTCTTAATGGATCCCAGCCTTTAAACATCCATTTGACCTCCTTCTCCTTCAAGTCTTTTTCTTTCCATTTCTTATCCCTCAGTTCCATCTTCACTTTCTAGCTGCTCTCCAAGGCTTCACCTTTTTGAGTACCTTTTATGTGTTAAATATTGGACTCTGGTGCTGGGCTCCAGTGAATGTTGCTTAGAACCAAAGGTTAAGCAGAGAGCAACTGTATTGATTAAACATCCATTTTCTTTCCTTTTGTTTTTGTAAGAGCCCTTGACGTTGTCTCTGACTGACAACCCCACCTGTACACCTCTGGCCCCAGATTCCCCCCGGTAATGTCACTGAGAGCTACAGAGCACCTCACCCGCTCTACACAAGACACAGATCCTTCATGTACAGATTTCAAAGGAAATGTAGCTTTTGTCTCTTTTCCTTTCTTTCTCCATTCCTTAGACATATTTTATTTCCACAAGTCCCTGTTGAATGAAGAAAAGTGAAATGGGGAGAAGGGAGAGCTCTCAGCACTGACCCCTCCCTTTTATGCAAATGTCTTCAGCTAGCAAGCTTTCGAATAGGCTTTCAAGAAGGTGACAACCTTGTTAAATTAGCTTTTCCTTCTTGCCTCTCACAGTGTGAACGACCTAAAGAATCCTTCCTGCAAGACTAACAAAATTACACCCATTAAAGAGCTGGCATGAGAGGTATGGTATGACGGTTGCTTTGCCCTGTTGTTCGTTCACGATAATGACTACATCAGCTGGCTCTGCCTCTTCCTTGCTTGTCCCTAAAAGTGTAATATTGCAAGTAATAGGGCATCACCTTGCCATCAGAGAAGAGGATAAGCCTCCCAAGTATAGAAGCCAAATGTCCAGTTACTAATATGTACCTAACAATAAATGAAGTGGTACAATTCCAAAAATTCATCTCCTTCCCTACAAAACTCCATTTACACTATCAGGTGAAGCCTATTCATGAGAATAGGGTCATGAGAATGATCATTAGAGCTGGCAGGACTGACTAGGGGGTCCAATGGTAAAAAGCACTGTTTTAGCAATTCGAACCTCTATGGGGCCCCTTCATTGGGTTTCACCCACATCCTCACCTCTGCTAGTTCACTTTAGACATTTTCAGGGAGAAAGGCTAACTTGGATCAGATTCTGCATCAGCGTCACTAGGATTTTAACTAGATGAAAGCTGGGGGGCAAAGAAATGAAGTGCAAAGATCAAACTCCTGCCTTTCTCTTCCTACACTTATCAAGACCCATTAGGAACTAACTCAAACATCCAGAAATGTGATAGAGCCAGATTCTATCAACTTGCAAGAGCAGACTCTTAAATTTTCAGGAATTCTGCAATCCAGTTGTCAATCACAGTTATTATTAAAAATTAAATTATACACAAATCAAATTATTTACAAAATAGAAACAGACTCACAGACATAGAAAACAAACTTAGGGTTACCAAAGGGGAATGGAAGGGGGGTAGGGATAAATTAGGAGCTTAGGATTAGCAGGTACAAACTACTATATATAGATAAACAACAAGGTCCTACTGTATAGCATAGGGAACTATATGCCATATCTTATAATAAACTATAATAGAAAAGAATATGAAAAAGAATACATATATATACATAACTGAATCCCTTTGTTGTACACCAGAAACTAACACAACATTGTACATTAACTGTACTTCAATAAAATAAATAATATTTTTAAAATTAAATTATATAAACTTATTATTACATGTTATATTATAAACAAAGCTAAGAAATATTCAAAACTCAACACTTCTTAACTATTTCACTACATTTTACTGTTATCTATGCTCTTATGGTTATTTAAATCTGTTGATTCTGTATGGTTGAAATACTATACAAGGGTGTGCTATCGTGCATCTGTTCTAATTCCATGTCCAGTGATATCATGTTGGTAGCTGGAAATCAACCATATTGGGAGTATTTACACCACAGTAATTGGCAAATACTACAAATCACGGCTTGATTTATTGTTCTGTGGATTGGCTAGACTGAGGCTCAGTGATCTATGGCTCAATGGACAAATCTAGCCCTTAGCTTATTTTTGTATGGTCCACAAGCTAAAAGTGTCTCTTATACCTTTAAAGGGTTATAAAGAAGAAAGAGAAGGAGGAGGAAGAGGAGAAGGGGAGAAGAAAAAGAGACAGAGACTCCCCTTCCTCTAAAGAACTCAATAATCAATATGCTTTGAGGCCTATATGGTCCCTGTTACAACTCCTCAACTCTGCCGTTGTAGCACACGGCCATCACTGGGTATGGCTATGCTTCAGTAAAATTTTATTTATAAAAGTAGGTGGTGGGTCAGATTTGACCATTGTTTGCCCACCCGTGATCTAGACTTAGGAAAGCATTCTGAGGGAATCACTTAGCTATATGAAGTTGAGAATGAAGGGTACCGTATATTTTATTATGATTTGCAAATGTGTGCTATACATCCTTCATATCAGTAAAATGTATAAAAACAATACCACACACATATATTTTTATTAGCAGTGGTATACTGCTCAAAGTCCACTTCTTCACAACATCCGTAATCCATGCTGCTCTCTTGCTTCTCAACAAACCTTTGTTGAGTGCTTACCACATGCCAGACACAAAGGATAAAAGAGTTAGAAAGACGAGGTCCATGTTCTCCAAGAGCTCACAATCCAGTGTGAGACCAACAGGTAACAGATCAATGGCACAGGACAGAGGAACAGGTGCAGAAACACAAACAACCCAAGTGCTGTAGGGCAGAGAGAATGAAGAAACCAATGTTCGCTGTTCCAGGTGATTCCATGGTGAGAAGCTGACCTCATCCACCCAGCAACCCCATGAAGTACATGTTATTGCCTCCATAGTATATATGGGCAAACTGAGATGCAGAGATTTAGTTAATATGCCCAAGGACATACAGCTGATAAGGCTGGTTTGACACCAAGGGCCTTGTTCTTTCACTCCACTCCCAATTAACCCCGTTTATAAAATACTCATATTCATACCTTGATCCAGTGCAAAATGTCTCTCCCCTACTCTTCTCGATAGGTTCCCTCTCTCTCTAGTATGTCTGCCATCTGAGTTTATTATTTCCCCAAAAAGTTAACAGTAAACGTTAATTACAAGTTTTAAAAGAACAAGTGTCAGTGCAGCTCTGAAGCTGTACCAGTAGTGCGTTGAACTGTGACCAAATTAAAACACTGGCATTAGTTACCATTAACACGTTCAGGTATTTTCTCTTTATGGCAACAGTGAGCTCTTTGAGAGCAGGAGTCAACCATTCTTTCCACAGTGTCCAGTAGAGGGCTGGTCATACAGAAACTGTGTCAAAGCACCTGAGTAATTGGGGAGGCTGCAGTAGGGTCTGCAGAGCCAAATTCCAAGCATATCACCAGCCGGACTTCCCACAGGGTAGAGTCTTTATCTCTAGAGGGACAAGGAAGCCCAAAAAGAGAAACTACCTGCATTGTGATCTGAGCTCCAGCAGGAGCCTGTTTGATGCAAAGTTGATACATTTGTCAGTTCACAGAGATATAAAGAAAATCAACATTTTCTTAAATGTATAGAGAAGAAGATTCACAATCTCCCTTGGAAATTTCTTCTAGAGCAGAGGTTCTTAAATTTTGATGTGGATCAGAGCCACCTGGGGAGCTTGTTAAAAGTATCTTTACCCAGTCCACTCCCAGATGGCCTGATTTAGCAGGTCTCCAACCAGATCTGCACACACCCCTGGTTAAGCAACTTCTAGAGTTTCTCGATTCCTACGGTGAATAATTTTTTCCATCACGCCTAACAAATTGATATGCTACAGATCCACATACTCTTTAATCTGCAATTCTGAAATCCAAAAGCTCTGAAATCTAAAGATCTTTACGTAACTCATCTAGCAGCCAAACCTGTTGTGAACTTAACTCATTTGGGGGTAAAACCGGACCTGAACTCACTAGAAACTTTTTAAAATCTCGGTTTATCTAACTTTGTGTGGATATGCGTATGCTTTGCTACAGAAACATTAATCTGATGATTACAAGGTGCCACTCCAGACCCTCTAGGGGTGTCACAAAATAGAAAATGTATGCCCCATTTTACTTCTGTCCAAGTAAATCATACACATTTGATGTGCGAAATATATCTGGTTCCAAGCATCTCAGATGGAAGACTATTGACCTCAATGAAAT
The DNA here is from genome assembly GCF_949987515.2 of Delphinus delphis. Taxonomy (NCBI): domain Eukaryota; kingdom Metazoa; phylum Chordata; class Mammalia; order Artiodactyla; family Delphinidae; genus Delphinus; species Delphinus delphis. Next base: position 26,910,406 of record NC_082688.1, read on the forward strand.
CCCTTGTAACTTTGGTTACTCAAGGATGGGGGATTTAGGGAGATTAAGGAAGCAAATTCACCAACATTCACACTTTGAGCAGCCTCAGTTTTCCCAAGCTATTTAATCTTCAGAAGCAAGAGGCAGAAATACAAATGCATGTGAGTGAACACGGGCTTCCTGGCCACCTGTCTTTGGAAGTCCTGTCATCTCCAGGACTACACTCCAATAACTTATTACCCTAGTCCAGGTAAGACCAACTCTTCATCCTTTTTGATGCTCAGTACAATTATCTCATAAAAACAGTCAAAACCACATCTTAAGTCCACGGGTATTTTAAAGGTTTCCATGGCTCTAAGCCGCTATTATCCAGTCCCTTTTCCCAGGGTAGACGCATTCAAGAATACCGAGAAAGTGTATAGATAATAGAATTGGGTTCCAGGGACTGAGGTATAATCAAGCCAGCAGCGTTCTCAAAAAAAATATAACACAAGAAGGGCATGAGGGTCAAACCAAGAGAAGATGCCTAGATATCAGATGCTGAGTTAAGGCAAACTAATTAACATGACCTTCAAAGTCCTGCATTACCTTGTCCAATTTTCTGTCCTTTCACATCTTTACTCCATCTCTCTTAACTTTATTCAGTTCACTGGAAAACTCTGCTTTTTCTTACTCCTTTTGTATATGCCATTCTTTCTGCCTGGAATACTCTTCACACCCCCTTTCCCTTTCATCTTGAGTCTTCTCTGCACTGTCCCTCACCCCAGTCCGAGTTATTCACCTCCCACTGCCCTGCACTGTCTCTACCAGAGCCCATATCCACTGCATTTTAATTGTCTGGTAACTAGTCTTCACTTCCCACCAGCCAGTGGTCACCATGAGGCTGGGAACTACACCTGTCTTCCATTATCACATTCCCAGTGCCTGACACCAGGCCCGGAAGTGTTTCCATGCTCAACAAATGTGTGCTAAAAGAATGAGTAACTGAACATATGAATGGAAAGGGGGCAAGAAACAGGAGGGAAGGCAGGGAGTGGTCAGGAACTCTTTCTGGAAACATGGCTGGCACGTGGGTGTCCTCTCTTGGTGGGTGGCCTTTGACTGGTGAGTGGTGGGTTCAATAAAGGTAGAGAGGCAAGACTTTTCTGATTACTGTGATTTTTTTCGCTACCCCTAAGTCTATTGCATATCGTTTGCCAAATTTTCTTTATCTACAAAATGGGGATTCTGAGATCCACATCACTGACTTTTTATAAGAACTAAATAAGACCATGTAGTAAATATAAATAATAAAAGCCGTATTAAAATACAGGTTCTGGGCAGTCCTTAGAGTTCACACACTTGATTGAAACTGATGTCCCGGCAAAATTACAGGTGACTACAGAGCATTAGCCTCCAGACTCATTCTTGAAAAGCAGAAATATCAAATGTTAGAGCCATGCACACCACGAATCTACCTCATGATTTTCTCCATCCCTCCAGCCCACCTCCATCAAAAATAAACCATCTTGTACATGTTTATGGTTGATGTAAACTGAAGATTAATCTGGACGAAGAAGCTATCCCAACATGAGGAAATCCTCACTTGATTAATCAAGAACTGATTACCTGGAGATGTTTGCAATGGCCAGACAGCCACAATCTCAAAGAAGAAAAATACAGAAATAGTCAAGGGAAGAGACAGACAGGTGAAGGATGAGGTAGAGGAGAAAAGGGAAAGGTGAGCAAAATGAAATCCAGAAAGATTTCATGATTGTCCATTTTTTTGTGTGAGCATACGGAGAGAAGTGCTGGACCTCTGCAACGATTAGAATGATAATAACAATCCCATATATTTTTTTTGATAGTAGATTCTTTGGGACTACAGAGACAAAAGAATTTGCACACAAATTATAATGCCAATTACTCAGAGTGATACGTTGTATAGATATGTATGAATGTTTATTAATAAATATCACATGGCCAAAATAACACACTGGGGAAAATTGTAAACAACGATCTGTTTTAAAGAAATTCATTTTCAAAACTCATAACATTCGAAATATATAAGCAGACTTAATTCCATACGAATATCCCCATCATCTTCAGTTGCTCAACCAAGCAAAGGCATGATTGGCAGTGGAGGGCTTGAATGTAAGTCTCAGCTACTCTCCTTATTTTCTCTGCGACTTCTGGCAAGATGCCTAGCTTCTCTGGTCCTGAATTTCTACAGTTGTAAAATGGGATAATGATAACACTTACCTCACGGTAAGTGTTGTGCATAGCAAATGAAGCAATCTAATAGTTCCAAAGTGCCAGAATTTGACAATTATTTTACAATCTGCAGTAAAATGGGAGAAGAATGTATGGATTTTTGATAAACCTATGTATTCTATAACATGCCTAAGCTTTATTTAGATATTACGTCTTTCCTCCTTTTTTGGTGGTAAAATCGTCTTTCTATTATTAAACTAAAGAGCTGGCAAAGGTCCAGATCTCTCTGTACGGTTTTAGTAAATGTCTATTGTTTTGGTTTTTGTTCTGTTTGGTTATTTTCCTCAGTTGGCAAAATAAACAGTAGACAATTCAATGTTGTTTCTGAACTGTTACTGATCTTTGAAATCCAAAAGTCAGAGTACCACTAAAATAATACGTGAATGGCAGAAGACCCTGCATGGGCCTGAGCTATGGTCACCAAAAGAATCAGTTGTGCTTGGAGACAAATAGGGACCACCAGAGGGTAGCTTATTTGCTTAAAGAACAAAGGAAACTCAGAGGAAAAAACCGTGTTGAAAGATAAGAAATAGTCCCTCAGACACAGCAGTTAATGATCAGTGGGGTCAGAAGATGATTTTAAGGTCAGTGTGTTACCTGTCCCTTGAACTTATCTTTTATAATTTATATCTCAATAACACTTATGAGGTTAATTTTATATGTGAACTTCACTGGACAGAGGGATATGCAAAAGGCTGGTAAAACATTATTTCTGGATGTGTCTGTGAGGGTGTTTCCGGAAGAGATTAGCATTTGAATCTATAGGCTGAGGAAAGAAGATCACCCTCACCAAGGCAGGTGGGCAACATTCAATCAGTTGAGAGCCCAAACAGAACAAAAAAAAGAGGAAGAGTGAATCCATCCTCTTGGCTGGAGTTGGGACATTCATCTTCTGCCCTCAGACATCTGCACTCCTGGTTCTTGGGCATTTTGACTTGGACTCAAACTTGTATCATTGGCTTCTCCAGTTCTCAGGCCTTTGAGCTTGGATTGGATCTACACCACCTGCTTTCCTGGGCCTCCAGACTGTAGATGGCACATCATGGGACTTCTCAGTCTCCATAATAGCATGAACTTATCTCTCATAATAAATCTAGCTAGCTACCTACCTACCTACCTATCTACCTACCTACCTATCTACCCTACTGGTTCTATTTCTCTGGAGAACCCTGACTAATAAAAGGCCTCACTGGGACTTTCGAGAGGACTATAATAAAACTAAAAGTGCTGTTTTCACTAAACTTCACAAGCACTGGGGTAGGGGCAAGATAGTACTGCTTTGGGCTTGAGGAATGGAGCCCCATTTGTGTCAAAACAGGGAGAGGGTTCCTCCCCACATAGATGTTCTTACCACAGAGGTACCAGAAAACAAGGTCACTAAACTTAGGCAGTGTCAGCTGTGAGAAAAAACACCAGTGACTTTGGGAACACAATGAGACTGGGCCCTCACTTTAAGCTCCTTTGACGGCAGGCACCAGTAGCCATGGCAACAGGGAGGCACCTTCACAATGCTTCTTTTCAGGCGGCAGACCTCACCAAAGTAAATCCAACCTGAAAAGGAGGAAAATGGCCAACACCAAAGCAGTAGCTATGAGGACGTGTTTGTGAGGACCTATGAAAGAGCCCCCAGGGACTCCCAGAAATACAAGGAACCAAGAGATAATAACAGCAAGGAAGTAGGGATATGATACAGAAGAGAGAGGTAGGGTCAGTACCTGAAAACTACTATTTATTACTGTAAGGTCCACTGGGGAAAGCCATGCTCACTGCAGATTTCCAGCTGTGTATCTACGGCTGAGTCCCTGAACATTTCAGAGCCCTAATTTCCTCACGTAGAAAATGGAGTAACAACAGATACTAATAACTAGTTCAGAAAATAATTTTAAGAATTAAACAGGATGACATATTTGAAAGTGTTTCTTAAATGCTAAAGTGCTACGTAAATATTAGTTTTCCTATTTAAGAGTGGGTTATGATGTGAGGTTCAGTGCTGGGGTCCCCTCAGGATTTAACCTGTAGTACGTCCGCTACAGAAATCACAGCTGAAAGCACGTCTTCAAGGAGAAAAAGTGAGGAGGGAATGATCAAACTTGATTATAAAGTGGGATAGAGGAGAAAACCCACCCAGTTATAGCCAGAGGACCAATAAGCCATTAACGTAGGGTGAAATTGTGAAGGAGGGGAATATGTTGCATATATTGTGATTATATAGATATTATTTATTTCCTATAAAGCTCTGTAAGGGACAGATTATCACTCCTGTTTTATAGATCAGGCAAATGTGACTCAGAGACATGAAATGGCATAGCCAAGACCACATAGCAAATAGAAGACAAGCTAACATTTTTAACCCAGATATTTCTGGATCTAATATCAGATAGCATTGCTCTTCTTCTTTTCTTTTCTTTCTTTTTCTTTTTTGACTATACAGAGAATCCACAATCATAGCAATCGTGACCTAAATAAGATGACTAGTCACTAAGCACATTGCACCAGGCCCCATGCCTTCTACACTTTGCAAGCCCAACCCAAATCTTTTTTCATACCCAGTAGCCAGCTTTGCCTCCCCCTAAAAGGTTCTTCCAGATAGGCTTGTACTTGAACACTTTTTAAAATGTTCTTTTGGGTGGTAAATCATTTTATTTGTTTGCATGTATCCTGAAAGCACTACAGCAAGATCACTCAGATGAAAACTAAAATCCCTTCACTGTGTGTAAACGCAACACATGTAGCCTACGTGGGAATAAAACCTTAAATTCAAAGCACATGAGCCGGCTGAGAATGAAGCAGGCAGTGAGTGAGGATGAGAACCCCGTGCAAGGAAAACCACAGGCTTGTGGTTTTCTGCTCTAGAATGCCATCATGCCAAGGGGATGATGTGGGGTGGCACTCCTGGTAGAGGCAGTGTACCATTATTCAGCCCTTTGTGAAATGCGGCATGCAGGGCAGCACATGTGGTAGTAATAGGAAAGATGCAATTCTCCTTGGCTGCTTTGCAAGCTTCACTCTTTGGATAATTTGGGGACTTTTTTTTTCTTCTTCTTTTTAACTGTGAGAAGTTCTCCCAGAACTGGACTGATTATAAGATGAGGGTATGTCTTGATCTCTGCCAACAGAGAAAACTTGGCTGAATGAGATGTTTTATTTTTTAAGTTGTGTGCACTTTTGCTAGGGACAGATTTGCTCCCTTCAGATCAACCTTCTCTTCTCAGAAAACAAACTCAGATGCTGCCGTGGAAGAGTTTAAATCTTTCTTTATAGGATGAAGGACCTTCAGTGTTGTTCCCAAATAAAATCCCCAGTGTGCATCGTCAAGATGCCAGGCCGAATGTTGAAGACAATCTCATTTCTGCAATCTACAGCGCCCTGCACCGATGGGGTAACTTCCTTCCGATGAGTTAAAACCCTAAGCAGTTCATGTATTGTTTGCAGTTCATTAAATTGTGTCTGACTGCTGTGGACCCTGGACACGTAGTAGCCAAAATGAAGAACCTACGACAATTTGTTTTTACCAAAGCCAAAGAGGCTTTAGAGAAGAAGCAAACCTAATACATGACTTCAGTGAAACCACGCCCATGCAAAAGAGATTCGGGGAGCATGGAGGAAAGAGGACTGAAGACAGAAAAGAGGCTTTGGTATGAGTGACTGTGCAGGTTAAATGTCACCAATTCTCTGAGCCACATCTGTAAAATAGGAATAAAGATACCTCTCTCCTAGGGTTGATGCATACCTGAAAGGACCATTGTGAAAGTTCCTGGCTTAGTCCCAGGCACAAAGTGATGCTCAGTTATTGCGGGCTTCATTCTTTCCTTTTTCATCTGCCTCACGTGGTTAATGTGAAGATTGAATGTGATTATGGGGGATGGATTGGGGTCCCATTTACATGTGGGATGTTACAAGAAGAAAAAAGAAAAGGTAAGAAACAAGGAATTTAAAGAACAAGGCCCTACCCACAGAGCCCACCAGGGTCCAGATATCTGTGACAGGTTCAAATCCCTGGTGATCTCCTCAAGGAACCATAACCATGCCTTATATGTAGGCTTATCAGAGAATTCAAGGGAAATCAATGGAAAGAATGCCAAAATCATAGACCGTACTACTCACTCAATGAACAAATATTTATTGAATACCTACCAGCCACTGTCCCTGAAGCTGAGAATAAAGCAGTGAACAAATGGTAAGTACCTGCCCAAGATAAGCTTACGTTTCAGTGGGGAAATACAGACAAAATATTTAAATGAGCACAGGAAATACTATAATGGAGAAAAACAAAGTAGAAGAGGATTGGGAAAAGTTGGGGTTTGTGATTTTTAAATAGGGTCGTCAGGAAAGCTCCCATAGAATATGTGAAGATCTGAAATAAACTGAGCCAAAAGGATATTGGAGAGAGAGATGCAAGAAGAGCCTGCAGAGACCCTAAGGCAAGAGAATGTCTGCTAAGTCCAAGAAATAGCAAGGCACCCAGTATGGCTGGAGTAGAGGAATCAAAGAGAAGAGAAGAAGAAGTAAGGTCAGACGGGGGTCAGATCATGCGTGATCTTGTGGGCCTTCATAAGGGGTTTTGCTTTCACTTGGTAAGAAGTGGGAAGTCATTGGAGGGTTTTGAGCATAGGAGTAGAATTATCTAACTTTAACAGGACCACTCTGGTTGCTGTGTTTAGGAGGATGACAAGGGCAGAAACCAGAAGATAAATCAGGAATCCATTACCATTTGCCACTGATAGGAAAGTTGGAGCATAGGAATGATTTATTTGCCTACTATTACAACACAGTCTATGGAGGAATTCGTGAAGAAGACCTGCTTTGGAATAATTCCCTAAATTGATATCATCACCTAAAACACCATCATTCAAAACACGGTGGGGAAAGGGAGGGAGCAGTGCACAAAAGTCCATCATTTCATTGCTAGGTTGCTGTTTGCCCCTGAGATATCATATATATGTTACCCAAAAGGACATAATCTATTTAACCTACCAGATCTTTTGAAATAGATACACCTTTGTAAGAGTAGAAATTTACCATCAAGTTTTTGCTATCAAGCATTGTACAATGTTTTTCATACATCACTGTAACTAAAAAGAAAAGAAAAAACAAACCATCTCCAACCATGGGGCAATCTGATCTGCTTTCCAGTTGACTAAGTTCTCAAATGTAAAAACAGAGAATGCAGGAGCCAAATTCATCACTGGGAGAAGCTTGGGCAGCCTGAATAGCGAAACTATCCCGCCGGGCAGGAAGGATACAGGGCGAAAGACATCTTAGTTTAGAGAAATCATGTCTCAGAGAGAGCAGAACTTTCTCCAGGTTGAAAGACCTCCGGACCAATCAACATGCAGATGCATTCAGGAACGAACTTAACAGTTGGAAAGAACCTGGGAGCAGAGGACAGTCATTGTTGGGAAATCATTTACGTAGGAATGCCCAGGAAAGGGAAAGATTCAATCATGAAGGTTCTCTGTATGGGAAGCCAAGGGAATTTCACTACTGAAGAGAATGGCGGCTTGTTGAGGGTAGTCCAATCTGAAGCTGGGGGTAAGGCTGGAGAAACTAGGAGGGAACAATTACTCGTTTCCTCCATGACTAGGAGAGCCATCAGGGAGAGCTGTCTTTTGTGGCTGAGGTTATACCATGCCAGTGGAGGACTGTGAAGCTAAACAGAGCTGACAGTTGAAGTCTGATATTCTTATCAGGCTGAACTGAATACCTCAACTCCCCCTTCATACCCAGAATTCCTTTATCTGGTCACAAAACCATTTTTAGACTACCGGTAACTGACAAAGCAAGTACAACGCTTTTCTTTCTGTGGAAGAAAGCTACCAATGAGAAGTAAAGCATAAGCATCCGTGACCCAAAGGCATTTATGGCTAAATTATAAAATCTTTGATGCAAGTGGAGCTAGAGGTGATGGTAGAAAGTTACCAACAACGGAAGGGGAGAAGTAAAATACAGGAGGGTAAAAAGATTAGATAGAGTTTACAGTTTGGGTCTATGGGTTGGAAACCTAGATCCGCCACACATTAGTTTTGTGACCTTAGATGAGTCACTGAACTTCTCTGAATAAATTTTTTCCACTCTAGAATGGTATTAGTAACTTAAAAGAGGATAGTAATTATAATATAGAAAGCTCATAGCACATAGGTTGTGCTCTATTATCTTTGATTCTTTCTTTCATCTTAGTACATATATAGAGATCTGATTATAATTTTGTCAAAGATTAAAATTACAAAATTACAAATGACTATGTAATTTGGTTAATCACCATAGCAGATTTCATCAGCAATAACTTCACTTTGGGTCCCCTATTAATTCATCTTTAAATTAACCACAAAATTTCTCACAGTTCATTCATTAATTCAATAAACATTTGTTGAATTTGCCCTATAGGCCATGTATCAAACGGAATATTATGGGACATGGAAAAAACACTGTTATTGTTTCTGGTTTCTTTTTTTTATAATCCCACAGCCTATGGGTGTATAAACAAATAGTCACCACATTGTGATAATCATTACTGTAAAAGAACGTACTCTAAGAGTTCAGAAGAAGGAATGAGTAATTCTACCTAGAGAAAAATACCAGCCAACATTTATTGAGCGCTTATTACATTTAAACCAAACAATGTTTTAAATACCTTACAGATGCCAACTCATTAAGTATCACAACAACACTGTGAAATAGTTACTAGGATTATTCCCATTTTGCCTATCAGGAAACTGAAGCACAGGTAAGTCAAGTTACTTGTCCAAGGTGACAGCTATCTACTTTGTTTCAGAGTAGTTAAAACTTGAATTTGTTGTTTAAGCTAAGGAAGACACCAGGAGAGGAAAACTTGAAGGTACATGACAGAAGGAGAATAAGAAATTGAGCAACACCATAGAGAAAACAGGAAGGGTGGCTCAAAATCGGTGCCTGAAGATGATACAGGGGAATGGAGTAAGGAGATAACCTCCCCTGATACTGGGGGGAAAAAAGAAGATACATGGTAAATTCAGAGGTACACGAAAGAGAGCTGAGGACTAGACTTCCTGATGGCCTCATCTGCCTGGTAAAATGAAGGTAAAGTACACTGGTGTGAATCAGAAACCTGAGACTCATCCTCATTTCTATCCCTCCCCTCACTTCCCATGAACACCCATCGCCTGGGCCTGCTGATCCTACCTCCAAAGAGTATCTACCACAGAGCTCTGCCTCTCCATCTCCAGAGCCACCTCTACAGCCTGAGTCACAATTATCTCTAGCCTGTTCCCTGCGAGAGCTTTCCAGCTGTTTTCCCCACTTTCTCTATTAGCTCCCAATCCATTCTCCATACAATTGCCAGAAAGAGATTCCAAAAGTAAAAATTGGCTCTTTGAATACAATAAAAATCCCTTACTCCGCCAAAACTGTCTCGGATCACCTGGCCCAGCTGTCCTCTCCAGCCCAATCCTAGGCCAGTCTCTCCCCCTATCTGTAGTCCAGTCATATTGATATTCTTTCCATTTTTCAAATAAACCACGCTCCTTATTACTCAGGGTTTTCTCCATGCTACTTGCTCTCACTGAAATGCTCTTTCCTAGCTCTTTCATATATTTACGACTGTGTGAAGGACTCCTTCTCTTTCCTGAAGCCTCAGGCTAAATGCTTTCTTCTCAAAAAGGCCCTCAGTGACCAGCTTGTCTAAGAAAATCCCCTAACTACGGCCCTACAGCAGGGATTTAGCAGTTAAAACAGTGGAGTAAGGAAACTGCCTGATTTCAAGTCCCAGCTCCATCACTTGTGTGACCCCAGGCAAGAAACTTTAATTGTTCTCCAGTATAAAATGGGAATAATATAAAGTAGTTATTCAGAGGCTGGTTGTGATGATTCAATAAATTAATAATCATAAGAAACTTATGAGTCCCCGGTCCTTACAAATGCCCGGTGACATATTTATTAACATCCCAGCACCTTGTCACTTCTCTCTGATACTTTAGTTTGTAATTTTGTGTTTCACGTTAATTGTATGGTTCACCCACTATTTCATAAGCTCTAGGAGGGCAGAGAACTGGTCCATAACCCCAGTACAAAAGTGTCAGCGGCTTAATCAGTACTTGATGAATGGAGAAATGAATGCATGAGTTAATATCATGTGCAACTCAGTGTGTAGGGTCTGAGAGAGTCCAAACTGTTGTTGAGAAGAAAGCAGAACTCATTAACCATAGAGACCCAGCTAGGTAAGAATGTCTGAGAAGCCAAGAAGGGTCTGAGAGGCAGAGAGCAGAGTGGTTCCCAAGATTAAAGGCATCGTAAGAATCAGTAGGAGGCTCACTGAGGGTGAGAGTGGATCAGGTGAAAGGATAGGAAGATGTGGGAGTAAAGGAAGCATCTCAGTCTGGGGTGAAGGTGAGATCAAAAAGTAGTTATTTCTACCCCAGTGACCATGGTTACAGGACAGATGAGGGTGATCAGAGTTGAGAGGCCAAGAAAGGGAGAGGACCAGTGTACTAGAAGAGTTACTGCGAAATTGAATTCCCTGTGCATCAGGACAGAGAGGTCAGGAAGTAAAATGCCAAGCCAGGTGCTAAGGTCACTGGGAAGAGTAGAAGAAAATCCCAAAGGTCAGTTAATGACAGCAATGAAGATGGGAAAGAAATGGTCCAAGTGGTAACCTGAGTTTCTCAGAAAGAAGACTGAAGAGTGTTGACAGAAAAATCATCCAAAGCAGCAAGGAGCAGTGGAAAAATGTGCCAGCACTCCTTCTTGGTCCCATGAGTTAAAAGAAATGGGAGCATTCTGAAATAGGGAGGAGGAGTTGGATAGCCCAGAGGAATATATTAGTGAAGGGGGCAGGCAGAATGTGGAGAGCGTTTGAGTCTTGGACAGATCTGACCAAAGTCAAGGTTGAAGAGATGCAGTGATGGTGTGATGCTCAGACTCCCTGAGTTTTGCCCTCTGCTCTAAAAGGGATGGGGAACCGCAGGCTGAATTTTAACATAATCCAGATACTATTTCGGGAGGAATGTGATGCATCCACCCCAAGGCAGAGAACCACCTTAAACTCGCTTAATCTCTCTCTCAATCTCAGTCTCTCTCCCCATTTTCCTCTGGCCCAGAGGTGACACAAATGTCCAGCTACAAACTGATTGAAGCATCCTTCCTGTAGGCCTCCCCAGCAGATACCAGGAGGGAAAGGACAGAAATTAAGTCCATATTTAGGTAGCAGAAAACACCAGAGGCTACTGACAGCATCATACCTCCCTAGGGGAAAATCTCAGGCTAGAATTTGTCTAAGCAGATGCAGGAATTTGCTGTTTTCCTCATCCTTCCTCACATGCCCTGCTTGACAGACTCTTCAGATCAGAACCAAGACTGCAGCCTGCATCAGCCATATCATGGGGAATACTTGGGTGAAATACTAGCGTTCAGCCCTCCCTCATTTTGAGCACTAGGTCAGGTGAATTACTTTAAATACATGCAAGGCCCTTCTGTTTCCATGGTAACTGCTCTAAGAACCGTAACAATGTCAATCATAGAAATGGTGAAATCATAACTTGAACCCATCTTGCTGACAAAGATATCTTGAGAAGTAGCCACTGCTCAGTGTCAGACTTCTGCCTCTCATTTGGGGGAGAATGTTTTGTTTACATCCAATCAGTTATGGGAATAAGGGGAAACGGTAGTTAGTCATTTTCCTTCTGCTCCACCAGGTCCACCTCTGTCTGTATTTTGCTGATATGCTTGTAACTCATTTTCCCTGCTTGAAATTTACAGATGGAACAATTCGTTTTTCCACCTCCTTTTCCTGCATAGGTGTAAGCACTTGAAGACAAAGTATTGATGCTTTTCCCATGCACGTAAAAATAAAAAAGAACGGCTTGTTCATTTTCATTCCATTGTGCTCGTTCTTTTAATTTCTTAGTGCCTATTTTGATGAAACAACCTCACCATATCTGGAGATGAAGTTCTAACCTGGGGATCCTGAAATAAGACCCAGTGTCTTTCGCTGCCCTGAGAAATGGGACAAATATCTCAGTTGACAGATCCTTACAGGAAGAGAGAAGGTGAAGAGTAATTCTCATTTCCCCCTTTCCTGTTCATGCAAAAATCTACACTCTGGATTCTAAAGTGATCTCCCACAGAAGTAGTAATATCACATATTCATAACATCTAGAACCTACATGACAATTCCCACCAAAAGGGTGTTTGGGCATATTAACCTTCAAAATCTGTTGACCATTTTATTTCCTTGGTTTCATTTTTTAATATATATTTTAGGACACTCTTGCCCTGTATAATATTTTTATCTTCCTTTCTACTATGAAGAATTTCAAAGCAAGAACATTCCTGTGAGTTTATGAGAGGCTTCAGTTTGGATTCCGAATTGTTACAAAACCAATATTTATTTTACATTTTTCTTCTTAATAACATTATTTGATCCAGAGAGAACTAAAAAAAATAAGCTATTGATGTCTAAAATTGCAGAGATAAACTGACATTGTGTTCTGAACGTGTCTCTTCATGAGAAGAATGGAATTTTTAAAAAATGTAATCAAGTTATACAGAGCCTCTCACCCTCAGGTCATCAATTCAGATTTGTCTGAGGTTGAAAGTTGCACAAAGTTGTGGTGGTCGCTGGGCTCTCAGTGCCCTCTGAGAAATGAGTTGGAGGTCCCAGACGAGGTCACTGCTTTATAGTCACCACCACATAGTGGACACCCATGGGCTCTTCGGGGAATAACCATTCCAACAGAAGCCCGTAGATCTGGCCTTAGATTCATAAGTTGGTCTTACACACCCTTATGTTAACAGGTGTATGTTCTCAAACGTTAAGCTCCATAAGAAATAGAAGTCTTTTTTTTTTAGTAACTGAAAAACCTTTACTCAGTGTCCTGCTTATGCAGGTGAGTGGTGACAATCCAAGAATGATGAAGGTGAATAAGGAGAAAAAAAGGGAGAGGAGGACAAAGAGGAGCAGGAGAATGAAAATAAACTAAATTAGAAAAAAAAGTAGGGGAGAAATAAAGATGAAAAGAGGCAGAAAAAGTAAAGAATAAAAGGAGAAACAAAAAAGAAAAGAGAAAGGAAGAGGTAGGAGAAAGAAATGAAGGAGGGGGCTTCCCTGGTGGCGCAGTGGTTGAAGAGTCCGCCTGCCGATGCAGGGGACACGGGTTCGTGCCCCGGTCCGGGAAGATCCCACATGCCACAGAGCGGCTGGGCCAGTGAGCCATGGCCACTGAGCCCGCGCGTCCGGAGCCTGTGCTCTGCAACGGGAGAAGCCACAATGGTGAGAGGCCCGCGTACCCCCTCAAAAAAAAAAAAAAAAGAAAGAAATGAAGGAGGAGTAGGAGATGTGACATTCTTTCATGGCAATGAGTAGAAACCTCTCCATTCCAGTAGGGCTTTTGTCAGTTTGTTTTATATTCATTATTCTCACAACGGGGATCGTTCTTGTATAGGAATTTCACTTTTACAAAAGCCAAATTTGGCCAAAAATCCAGACTTAATAATCACCCTCCAAAGAAAGGAAGTCACTGGGGAAGATTATTTTGCATTCCAATCCCATAGGGAAAGCATTCCTTCATCTCAGATTAGAAGCCCAAGGCATGAGAAGTTGTAAGAACCCAGAGAAGGACCCATCAACTGTGTACTACAGCCCAAGGAAAGAAGTCTCACATCTATATGGGGAGAGGGAGAAGACTGGATGTTTGATTTCTCTTACCAAAGTGGACCTCTGTGGACCACACTCCCATCAAGGAAGCAGCAATTTAAAGAGCAGTTCTCGATTTGTCTGAAATTCTCCCTCTTGGCTAACTTGTTATGAATGAATTACTTCGGGGAAAAACAGTTCCTGCATTCTCTCCCTCAAGAAGTTAAAGAAGACAAAGAGATATATTTTAGGCTATGGGCAATATAAATTACAAAGAAATGAGAATCAGACAAACATGTATATACAGAAATATTCAACAATGTTCTGAATGTGACAGGAACGTAAAGTGTGGCAGGGCATGGGATTTAGCCACTGTAATGTCAATAATTCTTTCAGGAGGGAACCTTTCTTCCTTTGTCCTTATCATTGAAGGGGATTTCCACTTCCCTCCCTATAGGACAGGCCTAAGAAGTGAACCTGGAGTAAATTCTTCCAGTTTCTCTTTTAAACCATTTAACTCAGCGCAGCACTAAGTTGGCTGGTGAGAGTCTGTCATCCAATGGACCACAGTTCTACCAGAGGGTAGGTCAATGCATTCAGAGGCCACCACTGTCTGAGATGTCTCTTCTCTCCTGTTTCTTCTTGGACTTGCCTGTGTTTGGATGGACTGTGCTCTAACTGCACTTTCAGACTCCAGAGAGGATAAAGGTTCCTGGGCAGAGACTCTATAGAGCATGGAGGAAGTTAACTATTTCCTAGCTTCTCCACCTGCTTGCAATAAGGGAGGTAAGTTAAGTTGCTTTCACTGGACATATGCAACCGCTCTCCATTCTAGTCGGAAAATAGGAGATCCTACACCATTCTCTAATCCAGTTGTTGTTAGAGAGTCTTGCATTTGAGAAGCGTGGAGGGAGATTTACTTGACATTTCCCTGATAAAACCGACAGTTGAATTGCCTTTTTGTTTCTCTCCCCCCATCCCCAGTAAATAATAAACGGCACCTCTTTCCTTCAACAATAAAATAATAAAAGTTGCCACTTATTCAGTACTTATTATATATCAGTTTCTGAACTACATGCTTTACACACATGCTTCTAATTTTAACAACTCTGTAGGGTAGGTGTTATTATCCTTTTTTTTTTTTTTTTTTTTTTAACCTATGAGACCACAAGAGGTTCAGTAACATGCCCAAGGCCACTCTGAACCAGGATTTAAAATTCAAGATTTTGGCTCTGATATCCTCCATTTCAATAAATAATAAATGTCTCCCAAATGTCCCTAACTATTTCTCTCAAAAACTTTCTATAGGACTTCTGATCAAACTGAAGACTCAACAGAAGTCTTTTGCCATTTCTCCCTTCCAAAACAAAATTGCAATGATACAAAGGTACAAAAAGATATAACACCCGATGACAAGACAATGGAAAAGAAGTTGACACGAACAAAATTTTGGAAACTAGAAAGCAGATGGAAAGGTAGTAACTTATTTATTAGATCCATGAAAGTTGAATCCTAAACTGATGATGAAGGCATGATAATGAAGGTATCCCAGAAACAAGCCTATGCAAGTTCAAGAACTCTAAGAGGCTCAGGAATTCACGGCTCAATGTACTTTTGAAAGTTGGGGTACCGATGGGACTGAAACAGGAGACTTAGTTGGAAGTCGGGGTCAGAATCTGAAGCTGGGGAACCTCTCTCCTCCCATCCCAGCAGAAGACTAGATGTATGCTTTATAAAGAGGTTGAACCAGAGATTATGGTCTTGGGGTCATTAAGCAGAACTGAAGTCTGATGTCAAACTGAAAGCTGGAGGGGTAAATGGAGGTCTACTTACTGAACACTAAGAACCTCAGTCTCCTTACCCAGTTCAGCAGCAGGAATGCTGGAAGCCAAGCATGCCTTCCCCAGGAAGGAGATTTGGAAGATTCATCTCTGGGGAAAGTGATCAACCCAATAAATTAAAAAGAGGTAAAGATACTCATAATTGCTTTCATCCTTGTACAACTCTGCCAGATCATTGTACAATGAAACCCACCATTTAACAAATTCTGTCCCCGCTCCCAGAATGTTCAGTTCCCTAAGTTTTTAGTGTCTTGCTCTTTGAGCAAACAGCCCCACATCACCAGATACTTGAGGGAAAGCTTCTGAGGTGAAAGAAACCAAAACAACAAAAAGTAAAAGGATCTCAGAGGAAAGAAAAATAATGCAAGAACCAGAAGAAAATATCTCCAAAAAACTGACCTCTTCACAGAAATAAGAAGGAATATTGTAAGGATAAAGCAAGAGTATGCATCTATTAAAAGAAAAGAATCAATCTACGTAAAATGAGATCTTTTGAAATTAAAATTAAGTGAGTAGAAATAAAATCAATAGACAGGTTGGAAGATAAAATTGAGAAAATCTCTTAGAAAGTATAAAATAAAGAAAAAGAGATGGAAACTAGGGGGGAAAGAGAAGGAAATCAGAGCCACACTTTGGAATTTCTAGACAAGAAAAGAGAAACCAGAGCAGAGAAGAAAATTCAGGGACATTCTTCCCTTTTCTTGAAGACTATAGCACAAGATTGCAGTCAAATATCTCCACTGTCCTGTTCTGGAGAATCTAAGAAATCCTGACAGCGTTTCTTCATTTCATCCCATCTCCATGCCCTTCAGTTAAAATTGGCAGTGTTTCTGTGGATATAATCCTATCTCCATTTCTGGCTTCTGCTGAAGTGGCTGAATTCATGGTTCACATCCATACTAATCTCCTTATCAAATGGTTATTCAACCACACCCTTCAGAACAAACTTTCTCATTTTTTGCAATAAGAAGAGGCTGAAAATTTTCTAAATCTTCATGCTCTGTTTCCTTTCATTTAACGATTTCTTCTTCAATTCATTTTTCTCCTCTCACATTTTGTCATAGCAGTCAAGAGGACCCAGAATGTTATCTTCAACATTTTGCTTAGAAATCTTCTCAAATATCTCATTTCATTTCTCATGAACTCCACCTTCCAAAATATACTAGAACACAAGTTTTTTGCCACTTTATAACAAGGATCACCTTTTCCCTAGTTTCCAATAATGCGTTCCTCATTTCCATCTGAGACTTCACCAGAATGACCTTTAACATCTGTATTTCTACCAACATTCTGTTCATGATTATTTATGCATTCTCCAAGAAAATGGAGACTTTCTCTCCAGCTCTCCTCTTTTCTGAGTCCTCACAAGAATCACCTTTAATGACCATATTTCCACCAACAGTCCCTTTATAGCAATCTAGACTTTTTCAAGCATGCACCTCAAAACTCTTCCAGCCTCTACCCATCACCTGGTTTCAAAGCTGCTTCCACATTTTTAGGTATTTGTTACAGCAGCACCCAACTCTTGATTCCAAAATCTTAGCTTAGGCTAACATAAGTAAATACCACAGACTGTTGGATGGCTTAACCAACAGAAATTTATTTTGTCACAGTTCTTGAGACTAGAAGTCTCCAATCTGACAGAGCTGGCTTCTGGTAAGACCTCTCTTGCTGGCTGCAGATGGCCACCTTCTCACTGTGTCTTCACATGGCAGAAAGAGAGAGAGAGGGCAAGCGAGCTCTTCCTCTCCTTATAAGGTCAATGGTCCTATTGGATTAGGCCTCCACTCTTAGGAGCTCATTTAACCTTAGTTACCTCCTAAAGACTCTATCTCCAAATACACTCACATTGGGGATTAGGGCTTTAACATGAATTGCGGGGGAGGGGGCACAGTTCAGTCCATAGCAGAAGACAAAAACCTCCAAGAGGGATGTCACCAAAAAAAGAAAATGTAAAACTGATAGATTATCTGAGGAATTTGAATATAAAGGGAAGAAATATATTCAGTTGGCAAAGAGTTCAGGGATGAATTAGTGATATATGCACAGAAAACTAAACAAAAAATTTTTGGATCATTTTTAATTTCAGGAACATAAAATAAACTATATCTCCTCCTAGCCCCGAAAAGGGAAATGTAAACATAATACACTCCATGACTCAGGTGTAAATAATGTTTATTTAGTCTTAATCGTGTAAACACTGAGTCTGTTTTTAGATATCAAGTGCAGATGGTTGAATCAATCACACTCCTCACCAGCACTGGTCTCACCACAGCCCCCCCTTATTTATGCATTCCCCTTATTTCCATTTCCCCATATACAACCACCCTGATATGACTGAAATGTATTATTTCATTTATATGAGTTCTTTTAAAATGTATATTAAATTATATGCATGTATTTTCAATTTACACAACTTTAATTTGCTCAATATCTTAGTCTTTTTCTGAACTCTTTCACTCAGCACTGTGTTTTAGGTCTATGCATATTTCTGTGTGTACATCTAACTCATTGCTTCCAACTCACAAGTATTCCTTAAAACACATCCACCATATGTAGTTATCTGGCCCCTTACTGATCAACAGCTAGATTGTCTCCAACTTCCTGCTATCACAAATGATGGGGAATTTCTGTACGATGTACATCCTGGAGTGTGACAGAGCTGCCTAAGCAGTGGCGTAGGGGGCAGAATCCTCTCCAGGACTGCTGCCCTGGTCCACGCTTCCACCACTGGTACTTTGCAGTTCTTGTATTGCCACAGACCTGCCAACCCTTAGCACCATCCAGCTTTCCAATGATAGCCAATCTGGTAGGAGAGAAGTAATATTTTGACGCTTCCGTTTTTCTAATCACCAACGGGTGATCGGCTTGTTAACCACATGGGTTTTTTTTTCCTTTTTTAAATTAACTCTTCATACCTTTCCCCATGTTTTTACTAATTTATCTTTTTTGATTTGCAGAAATTCCTCTACAATTTAGAACTTGGTCTCTTTTAACTTAGAAAACTAAGCAAACAAGAACACAAGACCATTAATAATTCCATGAAAACCAAAGAAAGAAAATTTAATCATATTCATTACATGACCCAGATGTAAATAATATTTTCACAGTCATAACAATGTAAACGCTGAATCTAACAAAAAAATCATTACCATAAAGATGGAAGGACTAAAAGTGAGTGGAGAACTTCCCTGGTGGCGCAGGGGTTAAGAATCTGCCTGCCAATGCAGGGGACACGGGTTCAATCCCTGCTCCAGGAAGATCCCACATGCCACGGAGCAACTAAGCCCATGTGCCACAACTACTGAGCCTGTGCTCTAAAGCCCACGAGCCACAGCTACTGAAGCTTGCATGCCCTAGAGTTGGTGCGCTGCAGCTACTGAGCCCACACACCACAACCACAGAAGCCCACGCACTCTAGGACCTGCGTGCCACAACTACTGAGCCTGTGTGCCTAGAACCCATGCTCCGCAACAAAAGAAGCCACCGCAATGAGAGGCCCATGCACCACAACAAAGAGTAGCCCCTGCTCTCCACAACTAGAGAAAGCCCACACGGAGCAACAAAGACCCAACGCAGCCAAAAATTAAGAAAAAAAAAAAAGTGAGTGGAAAGAAGATGTGAAGCTGAGAGCCAAATCTCATCTTTTATGTTAGGAAGACAATAGATAATTCTGATGGGTTGAATTGTGCCCACCCCCCCAAAAAATAGTATGTTGAAGTCCTAACCCCTCGTACCTCAGAATATGACCTTATTTGAAAATAGAGTCTTTAAAAAAGTATTCAAGTAAAAAAGAGGTCATTAAGTTGTGCTCTAATCCAATATGTTGAGTGTCCTCATAGAAGGGGGGAATTTGGACACAGAGACAAACATGCACAGAGAGAATGTCATGTGAAGATGAAGGCAGAGATCGGGGGAGGTACCTTACAAGCGAAGGAACACCAAAGATGTCCAGCAATCCACCATAAATCAAAAGAGCCCTGGGACAGATGCTCCCTCATAGCCCTCAGAAGGAACCAACACTGCTGACACCTTGATCTCAGACTTCTAGCCTCAAGACTGCAGGACAATAAGTTTCTGATATTTAAGCCACAAATTTGTGGCACTTTTTTATGGCAGCCCTAGGAAGCTAATGCAATAGGTAGGAAGGTATGCAGGTAGGTTGGTAGGTAGGTAAGTAAATAAGTAAGTAAGTAAGTAAGAAATGGCAGTATATCCATGATATCCTAAACATGGAGGCAACCATAAACGTAAGTGGTAGCCTCTGGGAAGTGGGAATAGGGATAGAGTGGGAGAAGACTGCTGTTGTCCATTATAAACCATGGAAAACGACTTGATATTTAAACACTGTGTCCTTGCAACTTTTATAAACATATATCTTTAAAAAGCTATCTTGCCACGTTCTAAGCTTCTGCAGCATCTTAGGGAAGGTAAGTTCTATATTTTTACTACTTTCACAGCGTCCAAGCAGATTTTGTTTTTGTTGTTCTAGTAAGAAAATGCTGGTCTTTAAGTTTCAAAGTACACCTGTATGGCTTCAAGGCCTTGCATATTATTGAACAAGTCTTGGGCTGAGGCCTAAATTCCAGCTGTCATTAATGGGCAAAAGTATTTACATTTCAGGAGTTTGGGTGGTGAGCGGCAGAGTATTACAGAAAGAGTACAAGCTTTTGAGGGAGACAGCACTGGGTTCAAGTCCAAATGCCCCTGCTTATTAAGTTCTATGGCCTGACTTGAGTCCATTTAAATCTCCGTACCTCAATTTCTTCATCTGTA
Source organism: Delphinus delphis (assembly GCF_949987515.2). Taxonomy (NCBI): domain Eukaryota; kingdom Metazoa; phylum Chordata; class Mammalia; order Artiodactyla; family Delphinidae; genus Delphinus; species Delphinus delphis. The sequence goes on from NC_082688.1 coordinate 26,930,860, forward strand.
CAACTGGAAAATAAGACAGTACTTCATGGGAATTCTGATGGTTTTCATGAGAAACACTTAGCATAATGACAAGTTCATGATAAGCACTTGATAAATGGTAGTCATATGGTTTCGATATCCATATTAAGAAGCCTTTCCATCCTTTGCAACTCTGTCTTCAGTCACTAGTTTGAAATTCTCTCCTCTACCCCCCATCCTTCAGTCTTGAATCACATCATTAGTCAATTTTGCTGCCTGGTTATATGATAATGTAGAACAAAACCTCTAGTTTACGTCCTAGATCTGCAACCTACTTGACTTCTGGCAAGTCACTTAAAATTTTCTGAGCCTCGGGACATCCCTGGTGGTGCAGTGGTTAAGAATCCGCCTGCCAATGCAGGGGACACAGATTCGAGCCCTGGTCTGGGTAAACTCCACATGCCGCGGAGCAGCTAAGCCTGTGCACCACAACTACTGAGCCCACGCGCTTAGAGCCTGTGCTCTGCAACAAGAGAAGCCACTGCAATGAGAAGCCCGTGCACCACAAGGAAGAGTAGCCCCCGTTCACCGCAACTAGAGAAAGCCTGTGTGCAGCAACAAAGACCCAAGGCATCCAAAAAAAAAAAAAAAGGGCAAATAAGTAATTAAAAAGAAAAAAAAACTCTGAGCCTCAGATTCCTCAGCTGTAAAGTAGGTTAAAGATATCAATTGTAATGATTAAATGATCTAATGCACATGTAAGCGCCTATGGCAGGCACAGCATAGATGCTCAGTTTATGACGGCACAGGGTAAGCTGGTAGGCAGCCCCGTTTCCCGACATATAAAATTAAGTAGCATTATATAAACACAACACCCCATATTCTTTAGCTATCTTGTAGAAACGTTTTGTGAATGTTTAAGAGCCAGCTCCCCTCTTCAAGAAGATACTTGAGAGGGACTTTTCTGGTGGCGCAGTGGTTAAGAATCGCCTGCCAATGCAGGGGACACGGGTTCGAGCCCTGGTCTGGGAAGATCCCACATGCCGCGGAGCAACTAAGCCTGTGCGCCACAACTACTAAGCCTGCACTCTAGAGCCCACGAGCCACAACTACTGAAGCCCACGTGCCTAGAGCCCGTGCTCTGCAACAAGAGAAGCCACCGCAATGAGAAGAACGAGCACCGCAACGACGAGTAGCGCCCACTCGCCGCAACTAGAGAAAGCCCGCGTGCAGCAACGAAGACCCAACGCGCCAAAAATAAATAAAAATAAATAAATTTTTAAAAAAAGAATATTTGAGAGATATAAGTTGTAGACATAAGGAACATTCGTGAATAGCCAACAGCTTTGCTTCATAAAATGCCAAAGAATTAGGTTCACACAATGCTCCAAGCAGAGCAGTGTCCAGGTTACTTTAATTGAATTAATTTCCAATGAAATCCAGAACTCTGCCCTATTTGACAATTCTATACAAATACAAGGTAATGTGAGCAAGCTGTAATATTTAAGAATAGTAAATAAAACTTAAAACGTAGTAAATCTTAAAACAAGCACCTTTTTGTCAGTTACAAGTACTGCCCACGTTTCAAAAACAATGCAACTTACAAAACTTCAAATGTACAAAATGTCTAAAACTTTCACCACAAAAAATTTTCTCAGACTTCCCAGTGAATTCCATCAAATAATGATCTGATTACAGAAAACTGCCTTGCACACAAAGCTCCAGGAACACAGCTCTTGCCCAAATGAGGAACACTCACAGTTAGAACAGGATTTCCCTTGCTTTGACGCCCATTATCCAAGTGAGTAGGGGCTGAGTTTAAATCACCCTGTCCCTGCCAGAACGCTCTCGTTCCCTCTCGTCCTCATCACTGCTGTGGTGTCCTGTCAGGGAGGAGATGTAGGGCTCTCTAAATAGTTGAGTTCAGCAATCTTCTAAAATGCTGATGCAGCTCCCTTGGCTAAGTGAACACAATATTTCTGTGACAACTTTCCATAACCCAAGGTAGAGCTCTCTTAGGTCAGCAGAGGTGATGATGGTTTCCTGTCAACCAGGAGAGATCACTCCAGGTTGTCCTTCATAGGTGGGAAGAATGTCTTCCCTTTTTATTTATTTATTTTTTAAAAATAAAACCCACACCCAGCACAAAGCACTGAAAGGCATCATTGAAATCTGTCTTCTCTTGTGATTCTTCCATGCCGAGGTCAAAGCCCCACACCTGGGCTAGATGGCGAATCATACAACGTGGTAAGCCATTCAAGCACGCGTGAATTCGTTTTGATATTGTTGTTCAGACTGAATTCATCCTCACATTGGCCCATCGTAATAACAACAAAGATACAGACGTTTCTTTTCGGTTTATAAGGCACTTTGACATACATAATGTATCGTTTATTCTTTCCAGAAATTAAGTAAGATTGTCGTCTTCGTCGTACAGATAGGGAAATAAGTTTTTAAACATAATCCTTCTTGGCTATGATCCTCCCTAAATGCTGCACCCAGATGAATCAATGCTTTTTACATAAGCAGAGCAGAGCAAGGCCGTGTGCCTTCTGTTGGAGCACATGCAGGTCCCAGTCACTCCTGTGTCAGCCACTGAAGTGCAGTGGATGTTCTGCTCTTGCCCACAACACGTAAGCACACATCTATTTAGGAGAAAGAAAGGCAACAACCAGCAACAGAAAGCTGCCATAACTCTGAAAGCTAAGGAGATACATAGGCCTCCTATGTGAAAGAGGTTGCACTTTATGAGAAGAGATGACATTTGTTGAGCATTTACCATGTACCAGGCACTATACTTATTGCTTTCCATGTATTATCTCATTTAACTCTCAAAACAAACCAATGTGGTAGCTGCTATTATTATCCCAGTTTTTGAAGTGAAGAATATATTAGGGTTCTCCAGAGAAACAGAACCAATAGGGTATGAGACTTATTATGAACGACTGGCTCACACAATCATGGAGGCTGAGCAGTCCCATAGTCTGCCATCTGCAAACTGGAGGCCCAGGAAAGTTGGTGTTGTAGTTTCAGTCCAAACCCAAAAGCCTGAGAACCAGGAGAGCCAATGGTATCATAACCGAAGGCCCAAGAACCAGAAGCACCAATGTCTGAGGACAGGAGAAGACAGATGTGCCAACTCAACCAACAGAGCCAACTTGCCTTTCCTCCCCTTTTTTGTCCTATTCAGGCCCACAATGGATTGGATGATGCCTACTGGCATTGGTGAGGGCTATCTTCTTCACTCAGTCTACATATTCAAAAGCGAATCTCTTCCAGAGACCCCCTCACAGACACACCCAGGAATGTTTTACCAGCTACGTGGGCATCTCTTAGCCCAGTCAAGTTGACACACAAAATTAACCATCACAAGGGAACACAGAGATTAAACTGCTTACCCAGGTAGCTGATGCCACAGCCTGGGCTCCAAATCTCTCTGCTTTACTGTTCCCATCACTGCCCGATCTGCCTTGTTTCCTCTCCTTTCAGATAGCTCTTAAGAGTTCCCTAATATCCCAGTCTAGAGTCAATGTAGCCTTAGACTTGGAAAACAGGAGCTCTCAGAGGAAATTGGGAGTATCCACCCATCACATTTGATAGTCACAAAATAAACAGCCCGTCTCAATGCTATTGCTTGGTATTTCATTTTTATCAACCTGGCCTTTTGTAGCATGAAATATTTTTAAGATACATATGGATTCTGAGAAAATTTTGTTCTCTGCTCACACGTCTCGAAATTCACCTTCCATTTACTTTGTGATTTAAGGCCTTGAAGCTAGATGTACCTACAATGTGCTAGAGATTTAAAACTAAACAAAAGAGAGGTAACAGGCAGGAAGCAACCAAGTTCAATATAACACATCCAACATTAATGGTATGAAGCAAATGCTTTGATGACCAAGAGTAAGGAAAAAGTAATGTATTCATCGTAAATGGTAGGGCTATGACTTCATCAAGGTGGTGCTATTTGAGCTGGGTTTTAAAGGTTGTGTAGGAGTCTACCATGGACCCAAGGGGAGGAGAAGGGCATCCCAGGAATGGTCAAGGAATGACTGGAGCATAGGAGCTGCTAGTTACAGTGTTGTGAAATAAGATATCAAATGGTGGTGGGGAGACGACTGCAAAGAACCCTAATTCATGAAGATAATGAGATTTGTGTAATTCCTCATGCTCTACATAGCACTTTCATCTTCATTTTCACTTGATACTTAAATTAACTCTGTAGAGTTGTTATTATTTTCCCCTCTGCAGAAAATGAGAGGTCAGGCCCAAGTCCTCACAGTTGGATCCAGAAATGTTATAGTCTTTGGCCTCTAAATCCCATACTCTTTCTAGTACTGCAGAAAAATCAGACTGCCCCACAAATAACAAATGTTGGTGAGGATGTGCAGAAAAAGGAAACCTCGTGCCCTGTGGTGGGAATGTAAATTGGTGCAGCCGCTATGCAAAACAACATGGAGTTTCCTCAAAAAACTAATAATAGAACTACCATATGACCCAGCAATTCCACTCCTGGGTCTATATCAAAGAAAATGAAAACACTCATTCACAAAGGTAACATGCACCCCGATGTTCACAGCAGTATTATTTACAGTAGCCAAGATACAGAAGCAAACTAAGTGTCCACCAACAAATGAATGGATAAAGATGATGCGATACACACACACACACACACACACAGGAATATTACTCAGCCATAAAAAAGAATGAAATTTTGCAACAACATGGATGGACCTAGAGGGTATTATGCTTAGTGAAGCAAGTCAGAGAAAGACAAATACTCTATGTTATCATTTATATGTGGAATCTAAAAACTAAAACAAAATGGAAACAGATTCACAGATACAGAGATCTAGTGGTTACCACTGGGGAGAAGGAAGCGAGGAGGGGCAAGACAGGGGTAGGGGATGAAGAGATACAAACTACTATGTACAAAATAAATAAGCCACAAGGATATATTGTACGGCACAAGGAATTACAGCCATTATTTTATAATGGAGTATACTTTAAATGGAGTATACTCTATAAAATTATTGAAACACTGTTGTACACCTGAAACTAATATAATATCGTCAATCAACTATACTTCAATTTTTTTAAAAATCGGACCACCATGGGAAGAACCCAGCGGAAGTTCTCTCTGAAATGTTCAAATTGAATTGTATGCCCTTAGGGTTTGGTGATCTGCAGAGCAGCCACCCACCAGAAACCACTCCTGTTAGCCGCATCCTGAAGGTTCTCTCCGTATCCATGGTGCCTCTCTCAAAACTGTTAGCAGCTGGGAATGAGGTGATGGAATTTGATGTAGATGAGGAAAAAACCTGAAGTCAATTTCAGGCTTTCCTTCCATTGCTCCTTCATCCCCTTAATTTTTCTCATCCGAAGTTTGTTCCAGGAAGGTTTTTTATGTGTGTATTTACTTATATATATTGTCTTATTCCACGAAGAATCTGAGGCCATTCATATAACATACATAGAATGGTAAAATATTCATTTTTAAATCATAAAGAAAGAGGGAAACGGAGAGAGGAAGGGAGAGAGAGAGAAAAAAGAGAGAAAGAAAGAAAGAAAGGGAAAAGAAAGAAAGGAATTGCATTAGAATATGAGAGACAAGTCATGAGGTAAAAAAACTACGGTTAAGCTGGTGATGCGATCTCTACCAAAGCTCTGTTTGAGCTGTAATTTTTGTTCTAAGCTTCCTGGCAGACAAAGCAAGCCCGGAAACGTAACGTGTGACACAGGTCTTTTCATCCATGAGGAGGAAACATACAAACTCTTCAGCAGAAGCAAGTATTTTTTAGTAATTACCTCTAAAATAAATTTTTCTTAAGAAGTATCCTACAGGTGACTCTGAGAAATGCAGTGAATAATATCAACCTAAGTGTCCATTGACAGATGAATGGATAAAAAAGATGTGGCATGTATATACAAGGGAATATTACTCAGCCATAAAAAGAAACGAAACTGAGTTATTTGTAGTGAGGTGGATGGACCTAGAGTTTGTCATACAGAGTGAAGTAAGTCAGAAAGAGAAAAACAAATACCGTATGCTAACACATATATATGGAATCTAAGAGGAAAAAAAAAAAGGTCATGAAGAACCTAGGGGCAGGACAGGAATAAAGACGTAGACGTAGAGAACGGACTTGAGGACACGGGGAGTGGGAAGGGTAAGCTGGGACGAAGTGAGAGAGTGGCATGGACATATATACACTATCAAATGTAAAATAGTTAGTGGGAAGCAGCCCGCACGGCACAGGGAGATGAGCTCGGTGCTTTGTGTTCACATAGAGGGGTGGGATAGGGAGGGTGGGAGGGAGACACAAGAGGGAGGGGATATGGGGATATATGTATAGCTGATTCACTTTGTTATAAAGCAGAAACTAACACACCATTGTAAAGTAATTATACTCCAATAAAGATGTTAAAAAAAAAGGTATCCTACAAGCGACTCTGAGAAATGCAACGAATAATATCAACAATGAGATTTGTGTAGTACCTTAAATGCAACGGAGGGTTTCATCCAGCCGCCCAAGATGTCACCAAGCTATAAGTGAGCTTCTGTCTTAGTCGCTCCCATTTCTTCCTGCTGCTCAGAGAGCACGCAGCCCTGGCGCATGGGCGTGCGCGTGCGCGCGCGCTCTCTCTCTCTCTCTCTCTCTGGGAGTTCCTCCACGCCCTAGAGGGCATTTCACATAGGATGCCTGCTTTTCTCCCACTTGTTGGTAACATATTTTTCAAATTAGCACTTGGTAGCTTTGAGGGAAACCCAGACATTGTTGGGAAGAGAGTGAGAGGCCAGCTGAAAAAAACAAAAAGGAGAGGTCTGCTTTTTTCTCAGCTTGTTATAAGTTTGCAATACAAGTAAAGAAAAATAAACAGATTCTGCAACTGATATAGAAGTTCCCTGGCTTGATGTGGCACCAAAGCCTGGTCTTCCCCCAGATTCTCTGCTATTTACAAGCAGGGAGCTGTTTCTCATTGGGAAGAGGTGAGACATAGCCTCCATTCCCACCTCCTCCCTGTCTTCATTCCCACATTTCCCTGTGGATGGAGAGAGGTGGATGGACATCAGGTGAATAGATGCTCACCCTGGGAGACTCCATCCTGCGCAGGAAGCCACATGGGTTCCTGGTTTGTGAGAAATATCTGCTACTGAAGCCGCATTTTTAACTCAGGGAGATGCCTCCCTGCTCCTGTCAGAGGGAGAAAAACTCAAGCTCAGCTGATCTTCATTAGCAAATTGGATGAGCTGGGCTCCGGCTAAGGCCTTCCACCTGGCCTCTCTCCCGCTCCTTATGAGGACTGTTCCCATCGTGACTAAGGTCTAAAGAGGGGAAAGGGGCAAAAAGGAAGGTTTTCCCTGAGAAGCTGGGAATAGATCAAGAAAAGTGATTTCTTCAATTTGATTAGGGAGGCGGCATTAGGGTCCGGCAGGGTTGAGTGGTGGAGAGATTTTGTAGTCGAAGGACCCCTGCTTGAAACCCGACTCCGGCAGTTGTCAACAGTACCCTTGGGCAAGTCCTTTTACCTCTTTGAACCTGTGTCCTCCTCCATAAAACGGGGATAATCCCTTTGTAACTGTAAAAACTGGGATGCTCTTTGTGAACGTGCTTTAACTGCTTAGCACGTTGCAAATTCTAGTTGTTATTAGACAGCAGAAGATCTGGTTTCCATACCCTCCCAGATTCTCTGCTTCTAACATTTACTGGCTGGGTTGTTTTAACCAATCCCTTATCCTATCCGAGGCTCAGTAAAAATATTGTGAAAAAGGAAGTTACCGCAGAGCACAGGGCTGTTGTGAGAATCAAGTGAGACTTAACATCAGGAAGTACTTTGACAACTGTAAAATGCTAGACAAATATTAGTTGTTAATATTATTAAGCAACAGCCTAAAGGCCTGTGCTCTGGTGCCAGCTTCACATGTGTCTTCACCCTCGGCACATTCTCAGTTGGATTTATCACATTCTCCTACAAGCTGTCTTTTCCCCTGACAATTATTTAATTCCTTTCTCAATAACCAAGTTCCCTGAGTGGAGCCCCAGAATCTGTGGGGAAAATAAATCTATTCCTGTCTTTGGGGAACTTGTACCAGGCAACACAGAGAATAAATAACCAGGATAGCGGGAGGAAGATAAAGTGAAAGGGAAAGAATACGGTTGTTGAAAGGGAAGATTTGTTTCTGACGCCCAGTACTGGCTGAGTGATCCTGGGTGAGTCTCTTGGCTTCCCTGAGCTTTAGCTTCTTTTTCTGTAAAACGGGTCTGATGATAATAATAATAATACCTGCCCCAGGCACTTGTCGTGAGGATTAAATGAGAGACTGCCTACTCACAATGCTGTATAAATGCTGCCGTTATTTTAAAGGAAATGTTAATTGATGCCACTTACTGAGCATTTTCTCTGCCAGGCTGTGGGCTGAACCTCTTAAATATATCGTTACAATTAATCCTTACAACAACTTTTAAATTAGGTGTTATAATCCCTCTTATAGAAATAAGGAAATCAAAGGACAAAGAGGCAAATTACTTGGCCCAATTCTAAACAGGAGTTTCTGGAACAACCTCAGATCCATGATGCTAGTTAGTCCTCTTGATGGGTGGAGAATTATAGGGAGAATGGAATGATAGGAAAAGGAGGAAAGCAGAACCTTGGAATGTGGGACAGCATCAGAGCTACTTTCTCATGGAAACTGCCTGGTTACCTTGCCTTCAAATTCCCCGAGCTACTACTCACTGAATACCCATTATGTGCAAGGCACAGTGGAGAGCGCTTAAATGGGTTATTGCAACGTCTCACACTGTGAGATGGGCATTATCTCCATTTTACAGTTGACAAGACTCAGGAAGGGCAGGAAAGTAAGTTGTGGAGAAAATTCTGGAGCCCAGGTTTGTCCGATTGCAAACAAAGCCCCATGTTCTTTCCACTACGCATTTGATTTCTTTCTATACACTGATATCAGCAATAATACAACTTCTCAGGATTCACTTATTAGCCTAAGAGTGGACTTCCAGGCTGCCTTCTGCTCACGGTAGACTTACAATAAATGTTTCCTTACTTGGCGTCCCACGGAAGCAGATCCTGAGACAAGGATTTGTGTGCAAGTAGGTTATCTGAGAATGATCCCAGGAAACACCAGCAGGGGTGGGGAGACGTGAGATAGTCACTGAAGGGTTTATTGCCAAACAAGGAGTTTGATTCCATTGGAAACTCTGGGGATGTGGTGGAAGATACACTTCAGATATCGCTCTCCTTTGAGTGAGGGAATTGGGATATTTACACACAAACTCCTGTCTGGCATTAATGTTTTGGTACTTCTGCCCTGCTGTACAGCAGAGCAGCCCAAGACACACACACACACACACACACACACACACACACACACACACACACACACACACACACACACACACACACACACACACACACACACACAGAAAAGAAGAAAACAAAACAAAATACCTCCCAAGCAAAAGATGCAGATGCTTGAAGTCACAACATCACTGAGTAAATAAATGAACCAAGACCAAGTGAATGATATGTTGGTGGTGAGGTGCAGGAATGGGGTGTCAGGGGTAGGCAGGCTGCATAAAGGAAAGACAAAGGGTAAGGAAAAGTCAAAACATTTACCCAAGTACTGGCTTGAGGATTTATCAGGCTCTAATCCTTGTCACATGATGTCATGTACATCAAGAGACCTGACACAGACTAGACTATTGTTCCAACTCTTCATTACCTAGCCAGTAACGGGATTATAAATCTCCACCCTTTGCCGTGTAACTTGGCAGTGTCTCCTGCTTTGGGTGGGGTATACCTCCTTACGCTCTGACTCTGGGCTTAACCAAGTGACTAGGCTTCGTAAACGGGATGGCAGCAGATAAGACACAAGCAAAGACTTGAAACAGGGTTGCTTATTCGGGTTTGCCAGAACTATCATGCTTGTTGCAAAAGAAAGATGAGCTTCCCCAACCAAGCCCAGCCTAGATCAGCTAACCCCAGCCAGTCACAGACACATGAGTGAACCCAGTTCAAACACCTAACTGAGCCCAGCCTAGAACTGACTTGACCCACAGACACATGAGCTTTAAAAAATGCTAATGGTATAGTGCTGAAATTTTTCTGATTATTAAATGCTCTGAAGCCAAAGATAATGGCTACAAAGATTGTATTTCTTTCTTCTGTACTAGCACCAAACATTCATTCAAGAAATTTAGTTCGTCCAACATTTTATAAGTGGCAGCCTTGGGTCACCATCTGAAATTATTTATTTGTTTACTAGTCATTTATCATCCCTTCACTGAACTGTGAGTTTCAAGAAGTCAGAAACTTTGTCTTGTTCACCCATATATCCCAAGTGCCTAGCACAGTGTTTGTCATAGACTGGTTGTTTAATAAATATTTATTGACTGAATTCATACCAGCTATTATACTATATACTGTATACCTTCAAAATGACATTCTTCTAACAATTTATTAGAGAAGACAATGTATCCACACAACTGTAACTGAGTCCTCCGATCATTATATCATGGAAGCATAGAAGAGCAAATAATCAAGCAGAGAAATAATGGAAGCCTTTGCTAAAACAATGGCATTGGAGTCACTATTTGTTGACTCAGGGTGAGTAGCGATTTTCCTGATGGAGGTGAGAAAAGAAGGCATTCCAATCAGAAGGGGCAGCATGAACAAAGGTATAGAGGTGTAAAAGAATATCTAGAGTGCCTGAAGCACAGCATGTGTGTACAGGGAAACAATGAGTGGGGCCCAACTACAAAAAACCGTAAGTGACATATTACAAAAATTGCACTGTGTCCTCTAGGAAATGGGGAACTGTGGAAGATTTTTAATCATAAAACTTCTATAAAACAAAAATAACGGACTTCCCTGGTGGTCCAGTGGTTAAGACTCCATGCTTCCACTGCAGGGGGCACGGGTCCAATCCCTGGTCGAGGAAGTTCCACATGCCTCGCAGTGTGGCCAAAAAAAACCTATTATTATAATAAAGAAATTTAAAAACTAAAAGGAAAGGACAGAAGGGAAAAGTAAAAGGATAACAGTATGAGGTACAAGACAATTAGCTGAGATTAAAGCAGGAGTCAGGCAAAATTAGAAAGTAATAACAGAAATGATCTCTCTATTAGAAAAAGGATTGACGCTGAAAAATCAAGACACACATATGAAGGGAAACCTGAGGTCCCTAAGAACTCAAAGGAGAAGAGCAAAAAGTTCTAACTTATTAGGGAAATAAAAAACAGAAGAAAATAACAATGCAATCTAGGAATATTGGATGCTTCCAGGAATCTTGAGTAAGAAAAAAATAATCAAAGACATAACTGAAGAAAGCTTCCCAGAGCTAAAAGAAATTTTTGACTATATTTTGAATATTTGGTCTAGCAAAATCAAGAAAAACAATCCTAAACCCAGATATCTGAAATGTTTTTGATTATATAGTTAATGGAGAAAGTCCTAAAAACATCCAGCAGAAAAAAAAAGTAGTTATCTCTAAAGGAACAAAATTCAAACTGGCCTCAGATTTTTACTCTGAAACACCAAAATGTCAGATGATAATAAAGCAATGTCTATAAAGATTTGAGGGGAAATACTGTAATATGAGTATTTTTGAACCCAGGGAAACCACTCTTCATTTGAGATTCTTATGCTGTGTTGTGTGTAACTTAGGAAGTGACTCCTAATTGATCCCTTCCCACACATTTCTCTACCTCCAGTCTATCTTCCATACCCTTTGTATTGGTTCTTCTTCCTCACTAAAAACCTTTCAGAGCTATGTGATTTTAAAAAGTGTGATGATATGTTAATGATAGAATCTAGGTGGTGAGTATTGAAGTGCTCACTGTCAAATACTTCCAACTTTACTGTATGTTTGGAATTTTTATTTTTATAATTAAAAAAAAAGAAAAATATTTCAAATCATCCTAATTGTCTATGAGATAGAATCCAAATTGCCTGCAAAGAGACATGCAAACCTCCTCAATCTACCCCAACCTACCTCTTCAGTAGCATCTTCTACCCATTATTCTCACCCCGTTTCCCTCTTCTAGTCACCATGAACTCCAGCTGTTCTTGAAATGCACTCTTCTTTCATGACCTTCCATTTATACTCTTCCCTTGCCTGGAATTGCCCTCTCCAAGCTTTTCTACCTGTTTATTGCTATTCATCCTTGGAGACCAGAATAAACACTATATCTCCATGAAAAGCAGTTAATTGCTCCTCTACTTCTCCCAGAATTCTTGGTTTACACTTCTCTTGTGCACACATTCACCTTGTACCATATGTGTTTGTGTTCCTATCACTTCACTCCAACATGAGTGGGCATCTTGAGAATGGTGACTGTGTCCTTCATCTCTGTCTCTTGCAAAAGCCAGAATCTTACAGAATACATGTCCATAAAGGACATGTGGTTTCTCTCCAAGGTATGTGGGGTGGGTGGGGGCCCAAAAGGAGAATTTTAACTGAGAGAGCATTAAATTTGAATTTTTCCTGCAGCAGCTGGGCTTGAGAACAGACAAAGATGAATCTGACATCTCATACAAGTTAAGTTTTACAATGATATGCAGTGAAAAATGAAAATGCAGGTCCCCTTGTTCAAAAATTATTAAGAATTTCACAATCATGACAGCGTAGCATTAAACAAAGTGCAGGACCCTTTTGAGTGTGGATCCCTGTACACCTGTAAAGGTGACACGCCCATAAACCATTACCCTGTTTACTCAAGGATATCAACCTGATTGGGGTTTCCTGAGTCTCTACCAGTTTCCTTGAGTACAAGCAGTGGTTGTCTGCCTGTCCTTGGTGAGGTACAGACAGGGAGCAGAAACACCCAAGTGGGAGGTCATCAAGTCTCTTATCTCTCCCTGCGTCATTCTGAGACTTTATGTGGTTTCAAAAACTGTTGTTAGTAAGCCACATCTGAATCTGATGTCTGGGTCCTGAGTATAGATTCCTATTCTGCCTGCAGGCTCACAGTGCTATATTGTCCATAAGTTATATTACGGTACTTGTATTGCAACAAGGTAATGATGACTAGTCTATGATCAGGCCTCACTATGTATCTCCTACTTGACAAGACTTAGGAAGAACTGAGCACAGTGTCTATGAGAAGATAAGACATATTCGTACTAGTTGGTGTTCTCATTCAAGAATACAGAACATGCAAAAAAAAAAAAAAGAAAAGAATACAGAACATGCTATGTCTTTTCATTTATCCAAATATTCTTTATGACTCCTATAATTTGTTAAATAGTTCCTTCATGCTTTTTAAAATTGCTACTACTTGTATTGTTTTTGTTATAGTTGTACGTTAGATATTTTTCTCTATCATATTGCCCAATATTCTGTTTATTATATAGAGAAAATCTATTAATTTTATATATTTATCTCATATACAGATATTTTACTTAACTCATTACTTCTAGGAGTTTTTTATAGTTGATATTTTCAGGCTTTCTAGGAATATAAACATGTACAAATAGTGATGTCTTTGTGTCTTCCTTTGCAATAATCTTTTATTTCTGTTCAATGTCTTATTGTATGGCCCAGAACTTCCAGAAAAAAGTTATATAAATATATCTTGTTACTGATTTTGGTGGCAATGAGCCTAATGTTTCATTATTAAGTATCATAGTGTTTATTTTTGAATAGTTCATTTTTGCCACATTGAAAAAAATTATTCTTAGTTTCTTAATATTTATATTTTAAAATCTAGAATAGCATGTTATTAAATGCCCTTTCACTATCTACTAAAATTATCATATAGCTCTTTGTTCTTTTACCTAGAGTTATGATTTATTATATTAATCAATTTCTTTCCATCCTGGAATTAATAAAAGAACAACCTTCATTTTCCCAGAATAAGCCATACTTAGTCATTATGAATGATTCTTTTGATGTATTATTGTATTCAGTTTGCTACCATTTTATTTAGGATTTTTGTATCAATTAGTGAGAATGGCTACAGTTTTCTTTTGTATACTATAAGTATTGCATTGCTCTAAAAATTTCACAATATCTATTCATATTGTGCATTGTTTATTTTAGAGAATTAAATGTAATATCATAGGAATTTCACCTCCATATTTTCACTCCTTTGATGAAAAAAACGAATCACTGCAAATTCCCTCCAAAGATGGAGTATTGTTTTGGATTAATTTTCTTAACAGAATGGGAGAATTCCAGGGGCTTCCATTTGTAAGCCTCTGTAAGTAAGGTAGTGGACAGTCCATAGGATTAATAATAAAGCTAGAAGACCAATCCTGTAAACCAAGGGAAGCTGGGTATACCAGACTATAGCCAGTGCCTTGCCATGGTCACTGACACTGCTATCATTGGACCCCAGGTGCCACTCCCAGCATTCCAGACTACTTATTCTAAACTGCCCCTGCTTCTTTGCTCCACTGATTCAGATTCAAAACTCTGGTATGGCTGCCTGTACAAGGCCCAGTTTCTGGGTCCAAGGAAGGCAATTATATGTCCATTTCAGTTTATATTATGGGATGTGGGTCATGCCTCGTACAAGAACTCACACAAACATATGGAAGGAGTTTGGAGGATGGGCCTCCTCCCCTACACAACAAAAAATGCTTCCTATGCACTTCTATGCAATAGAAAATGATTTACATATCTGTCCATTTTAATTCTGAAATAACTCAGCACTAAAACCATCTGGTTCCAGAGCATTTTATCAATAATTCTATAAAATATCACCTATTCCTTTCATTATTATTAGTGTGTTGTAAGTGCTTGTATTTGGTGTACCCAAAGATGAGTAAAACAAAGCCATTGCCCCAGGGAACTTATAGCCAATGCTATGTGATTATAGTTCTCCTTGTACTCTAGCATCAAGCAGAATGCCTGCACACAACTGGCTCTTAGAAGAAGTTTTGTGAGAGAATGCTTTCCAAAACGTAAAATAAAATTTAAGAGATTCATTTAAAATACTGTTGTCTTTGTTTGGGGATTCTGATTTAGTGACTACATTAAGATTCTTCTAAAGAAATCAAACCTAGCAATTAGATAACTCGAATGGGCATTAAGAGTGATCCATGCATAGATAAATGAGACCACTAAACCTATGAAATATAGAGGAATTGGTGAAGGCAAGTGTAGGTACCAATGTCTTCCTCAAAAATGTGTAATTTGAATGTGACAGTGAAAGTTAGCTACTATTATACATAAAAGTACAATAAAAATTGCTAATCATTGTTCATGGGAGCCCCAGGAGGAATCTGGAAAACTGTAATAGTCAAAAATAAGCCAAACCATCTAATTTCACAAGCATAAGGAGTAACAACTAAAGGCAAGTCCATCCACCATTTGTCAGAGCGAACATGTTGAGATTTGGAACCTTCAAGAACTAAACCATCTAATTCAGCCAATCCTTGAGATGAAAATTATAAGTATTCTGGTAATAATAAGAATCCCTTTAGAAGTGAGCATATGTTTACAGAAGATATCATTATGGTCCTCTTTTCTTAACCAAGGATTCCTAACCCAGGCACCTGAATAAGGATGCAAGGCCCGAATTAGGCAGGAAGTGACCATTTCAGAAACCTCTGCCTAACTGTGGAGCATGGGAGTGTTTTCTTAAGACTTTCTTTTCCTGCTGCTTTTTAAACTTTTTTTTTCACTAAATGGTTCAGAAGGAAAATTACAAGATAGAATGAAAAAGAGATGAAAACTCCTAGCAAAATGATGATATGTCAGTCCTTTTAAAAGACGCTCGGAAGACTCTTTACAATGGTTCCTGTTGATTTTTAAGCAACGCAAATGTGCAAATCATTGCATTACTTTTCATCACACCAGAAAGTGTCTGCATTTTTATTTTCGTGGGGCAGGGGCAGATGAATTCCTGGAAAAGAAGCTGGCGCCATGCCACCTCTCAGAAGCTGATGCGGGTGGGAATCTAGAATCTGGGCAGGAAGGTGACTGACTACGTGTATTATGTGAGCGTTCACAAATAGCCCTTTTGACATCCATTATCTTACCATAACCCCATACGGTAAGGAATTAAGATCCCAATGTAACAAGTAAGAAAATTCAAAAAACGTAAAGGACTTTCCAAACATCAGTTCAGTGTTACAAGATTTAACATCAACATTGATGCACCGAATTGATTTGCTAACGTGATCACCCAGGCGGGTATCACCGTCCCCTAACTCTGCACTCTTTTGAAGCTCCACGAATGACCAAAGCTTCCCAGCTCAAAGGCCGCCCTTTAGTAAAAGGAAAAATAGCCACAGCTCCCACAGAAAACTCCAAACCAACTCTGGGAGTTCCCTGAATGTGGACAGGAACTGTGACCTGCTTCTAATCCACAGAATACCTCAAAGGAGACGGGATGTCCACCTTGTAAGACTCCACTTCCCCAGCCAGCTCACTCCAGCTCTCCTGCTGGCTTCAAGGAAGTAAGCTGCTGTGTTGTGAATGGCCTATGGAAAGGGCCACTTGGCAGGGAACGGCAGGCGACCCCTAGGACCTTCGGGTGACCTCTAGCCAATAACCAGGGAGAAGTCAAGGCTTCCATAAACCACCAAGGAATGAATTCTGCCAGCAATCTGAATGAGCTTGGAGGTGTCTTCTTCTCCAGCCAAGCATCCGTATGATAATACACCTTGGCAGGTACCTTGACTGCACCCTCTGAGACTCTGAGTACAGGCCCCAACTCAGCCATGCCTGGACTTCTGAGCTACAGAAACTATGAGATGATCAATGTGTACTGTTTTAAGCCATTAAGTTTAGATAACTGACACAAGTGGAGCTGGGGCTGAACCCAGGTTATCTTAACACAAACCTTTATTTCTTCAGTTGCACAAGTCAGAAACAAGTTGTAGAGCTAGAACAAGCTTATAAACTGTGAATGTAAGTGAGGCAGGGGCTCAGTGGCCCCAGTGAGGTGACTGTCCCTGCGCTGAGGCAGCAACTACATCATTGACCATCTCTCCATGAGAATGAAGAAAACATGATGAACAGAATCTCATTCATCACCTCCTCCCTCTACCTACAGACACCCTGGCATCATGGAAAGAGCCATAATGCCCTCATTTTTATCACTTATTTTCTTATTTGGACTTATTTGGACATGTCACATCACCTCCCTCAGCCTACGTTTTTCTCATCTTTAAACCAGGGGACATCATAACACATTTTGCAGGGACACAGAGGGATTTAGAGCTATAATACATACGTGAAACCTGTAATAATTAATAAGTGGAAGCTGTTACTATTATATCATCTGGATGACTTTCCCCATTTTACAGATGTAAAATCAGAATGACTTATCCAAAGCCATACAGCTCTTATTCATCAGTGAAACTGAGAGAAGAGGCCAGGTTATCTGATTCCAATTCCAGAGCTTTTCCTACTGCATGTCCCTTCTAATTTTTAAAAAATGTTCAAAACACAATTTAATTTATGCTAATTTGAAAAATAAATATATTCCATTCAGCTCCTTGAGGAAAAGGGCTGTTGTGTAATGAAAAGAAATATTTGAGCTGTCTCAAATCCTTTGTGGAATAGATCAGGATAGAAATGCATTTCCAGAGAAGACAGGAATCCTTGGTTTAAATAATTACACCTAAAATAACGGCCACAATTATGCAGCTCCTTAGCATCAAGTTTCTGGGTTTTGGCAGAGGCAGCTGAGTTTCCCTTGAACTTTTCCATCCTAGTTACAAAACAGGATTAATTGAATCACTATGACCGAGTTCCTCTTGCAACTCTGGGGAAGACCAGACACACGCGTAGACACGCAATACATATGTAACAGAGTGTTTAAGGCTTTATCCACAAATCACCAAGGGACCACCAAGTCTCACTGACTGGCAATAGTCAACACATTCTAATCTAACAAAAGCAACAACAAAGTCTGCTCTTCTGAAATTAGCACAACAGCAGACTTATTCGCCAAAATGAAATCTGTCTCTTGAATTCAGCACCACACTCCTCTCTTTTTCTAGCCTGTCCAGAGCACACAAGCAGGTGAGAGGTTCTGATATCTCTATGTTGCCTAAGGTAGTCAAGCAAAGCATCAGATAGGGATTCGGCCTGGATCTCCTTTCAGGTCCCATACAGCCCTGGGAGCCCAGGATTCAAATGCGTATTTTGCTGTTCCAAGATATAAACCATGTGAGTCCATGGAGAAAACTGGATTGATTACAAAACGCACAGGTTCTACTGAAGTGCTGCCGTTTTGAATCGCACAGCTAGAGAAGTTTGCTGAAGGCACTTATGGACCAGGTCAACCACAGCTCCACAGGCACTTCTAGTTACCACCTTACGAAGGAAGGGCAAGAAGGAAGAGCTATCAAACCAGGGAGAAATAGAGGTGATGTTTAAGGACAAGCTAATAGCATTTCAAGGTTTAAAGTCATCTGGAAATAGGAAGCCAGCCCATTAAATTATAAACATTAGATGAAACAGCAACAAACACTAAGAAAAAATACCCATAAATATTAACTAAGATAATACCTTAATTAGCAGTAAATTGCATCATTAGAATATACTCCCAGTAGAGAAATGGTAAGGGAAACCATCAGATCTCCTGGGAAAGCTTACACAGAACTGGAGATAGAGGAAAAGAAAAGGAAAAAAAGATACAGAACAATTATGCAGCATCTGTTTCTTACACATCAGCGGGGGGCACTTTTCCCTAAATCGGTTGAACAGTCAGTGATGTGAAAGATGAGAACTCATTAGGCAGCCTGCAGACAGCACCTGAAATGGTTTGTCAAACAGTCGTGCCTCTGAAAATCAACAAGGAACCAGGAGGGGAGGCTTCTTTTTTAGCGGGAAAGGCAAAAGCAATCTAGAGCCAGAGACAGGCTACTGAGCTTTCAACAGGCTCATTATGCTCAGCTCTGCCTAAAAATGACAAAGACACAGAATGCCAGAGTGGGAAACAAAACTTAAGGCAGCAATGAGGAAGGAAATATTTATTGGATATTTATCACAAATATTGAATATTTATTAATACAAATATTTACTGAATGCCTACTAGGTGCCCCATACTGAATATCATCTCTTTTCCTTCCCAGCAGTCCAAGAAGGTGGTATTCATTCCACATTTAGAGATAATGAAACTAAGGCTCACAAAGGAGAATTTGCTCAAAGTCACATGGGACTGGATTCAAAGGCAGATATGTCCAACGTTATAACCAGATCTCTTGAACAGAGCAAGGCTGCTTTCTAGAGAGTACAAAACTTTAAGGCTAATGTCCATTAATGAAAGAGCTTGAGAAAAAGTTTTCAGGAGATCAGCAAGGACAATAATTGTAGACCTGTGAATTAAGAGCTGATTGTGGATTCAGTTTACGCTTCTCGCAAGTCAGGAAGCCTGGAGGATCCACAGCCCAACTGAGACAGGCTGGGACCTGGGTCCCTTTGCTGCAGTGCTGCAATGCTTTCCCCTGGACACACCTCTCCTTGAGCAACAAAATAGAAAGAAACTGTGTGGGACCAAAAATAATTGTATGCATGCACAGGTGGGGCAAATTCTGGACCCAAAAGATACAAAGTGACCAAAAAAACCCAGCTGCCACTTTTGAAGAGCCTGGGGCAAAAACAGGGTGTCAGGAGCAAAAGCAGGGTACTGCGCATGCCCCCTGCACACAACACCACCTAAGGGGTGGGCAAAACACCTAAGCCACCCCTCGGGCCTGACCCCTGGACACACCCCTACCCTCACCCCATATAAGGAATAATCTTGCCCCCCTCAGGGAGTGAGCAAGGGAACCTATTGTTTGTTCTGGGCTCCCTGCTGCTGCAACAGGCGCCCCAATAAAGTCTTGCCTGAATTTCTTGTCTGGCCTCTGGTCAATTTCTACTGATTGGGAAAGGCCAAGAACCCTGGTCAACCAGGAGGGAAGGAAGAAAAGTAAGCCTTTGCGGGCAGTATCTTTCTGTGTCTTCCTTTCTCTGCAGTAGGAACCTTGCTGATGCACGGGTGGATCCAAATATTCTTCAGTAGGTGATCCCCATGCCTACAAGTATCCCTGCTTACAAGGACAACACTACCGACGTCCTTCAGGCCAGGAGCCCAGTTCCTCAGACTGTGTGAATTGCCTACTAGGGGATTTCGGACTCTCTCTCCTCTTTGCCTAGAAAAGGCTGAAAGTAAGTAACACTGCTTGAGCAAGGTAACTCTCAGATGCCCTTTTGACCCTGATTTTATAATTCAGCGTCCAGTCAGGAAGAGGGCTTTTATTTAACACATATTTAATGAGCCCCCCCTACCTGCTGAGAGTAAGTTTCTTTCACTCATCCATTGGAACTCAGTCTCAGAGAAACCCACAGAGCCCCTCAGGTCATCTTACCCAACTCCCACTGGGAAAAGAAGCCCACCCTTGAACTCAAGTCAACAGATTTCTCCCACAGTCAAATGCCATGGAAAATTCCAAGCAGCAGAAGGCATGGCCTGTTCTCCAGGAGACTTACGAGGCTGCAGCGTGTAAATGCAGGACCACTTGCACATTTGTGAAAGAAGCCCTATCAGCTCAGTTTCTGCCTTCCCTATAGCGTTTCCACTATCAGCACCTCCACTGATGCAATGGCTTCCCTGGGGTTCCAGGACAACAAAGAGGAGAGCAAAGACTAGTCTGGTTCATGGACTCTTCATAATTTTTATTGGTTTCATTATCCTCCTCAGCCTGATAGCAGCAGGTCATGTCTGCCCTCCCACCTGGATGCAAGGAGCAGCTGTAGCAAAGGTTTACAGAAGTTAAAACCCCCTCCCCACCACACTGCACCGTGAGGACAAAATTTTTCCCTTATCCTCCTTCAGCATCATAACAGTCGTGCATGATAAAGGTGCATTCTTAGGAGAAACAGGAAGAACACTGAGAGCCCTTTGCAGAGATGTCTGTCCTCAGTGGGACCCTCTAGGGATCTTAGCCTCTTTTAAATGACATCCTTTCAAGACCCCCCCGAAAAGTCCCAAACTAAATTAAATTAGTAAATATATGCTAAGTGTTTAGAACTGTGTTTAGTCCATTGTAAACACCGTCAGTGTTTGTCATTATTATTACTTTTTTTTTTTCCCTTCCCATCACAATCATTGCTCGTCACAGGCTATAAGAGGGGTTTCTGGCTTGGTTTCCCTCCTGAGCCCAGATCCTTGCCCAAAATCTCAGCCCATCTGACACGGCCCTGACATGGCAAAGCTCTTGCTGGCTCCCTTTCCCAGTAAAGTGCAACTTGTTCTCTTTATTCTCAGCCCAGCATGGAGTTCTGCCATGAACCACACACAACACACTCTGATATCAAGAATCACCCTTCATTGGACCCACTCAGCTTCTCAGCTCTCTAGTTTTGACTCGTGTAGCTAAAACAAACCCCATGTGGCGGGCCACCCGCTGGCACCCAGAGGCATGTGTGTGAAGGTAACAGGTCTCAGGGCTCTGACCAAGCTGAGAATATTTTTTCAAAGGTCATATATACAGCCAGAAAGAGTCTGGGTCATATCAGTGAGGAAACTCCAGAGAAGCAGCGTTAGGTCTCTGCTATAAGGTTACACTGAAGAAACAAATAGGCAGATAACAAGGAAGTCAGAAACCAGGAATCCTGGGGACCCGTCAGGAAAGTACAAAATGACCTAAAGCAGTTTGGGCCAAAGACGATGAACGCCATCTCCCTAAGGACAGAGATTTTGTTTCTTTTGTTCCATGCTATGATCCTGTGCTTGGAAAACCCTCCAGTATTCATTGAATGAAGAAATGGATGAATCATCAGGATGTAGTGGTCCCCTTTCATATGGTGCTGGCTAATGGCATGGCAAGACTGGGAGAAGCACAGGCCTCAAAATGCAAAGAATTTGAAGAACTAGACACTGATCCCCCAAGGATCAACCCTAAATATTCCTCTAGCCTGTACCATGAGCTGCGGGCTTGCCGCTCCAGTTCCGTGGTTTGGGGTCCCTACCTGCTGTTTGAGCCCCTGTACTTCCCCCCATCCAAGCACTTATTACCCTGCAGTGTATTCTTCCTCTTTTCTATCTTCCCTACTGAACAGGACACACCACCCGGCACATAATAAAAACTCACGAATGTTGTTAAGTGACCCTGCCCTGAGGATTTACCCACAGAGATGAATGGGCAAAAAAAAGAGAATAATACAATTTGCTGTTTGGGGCCTTATTTCTCCTGGAAATCAGGGCAAGACTGGGGTTTCTGCTTTTACCTAAAGGTAACAGGATAAATTGAGAACCAACAGGACAATATTCAAGAGAGGTTGACTCTAGAGTGACCAAGATGGCAAGCGTGCTTAAAACTGAATTTAAAAACTTAAAATAATAACAAGGATAATAATGACTGACATAAAGAGAGGAGGTGGGGTTATTAATCAATGAGGAGCTGGACCTGAATCGGCAGAGTAATGTGTCCACCACGAGAGCTGACGTGACCCTCAGCTGCACAGACACACGTGCACCCAGAAGAAGGGAAAAACAGCCCTGTCCCTCTCTGCACTCGTCAGGCCACACCTTGAGTGTGAGTGGTGACTGCTCTCAGCTCTGGACCCTACACCGTAAGAAGAGAATAGAAAACTCAGACGTGTTCAGTTGAAAGCATCCATAAGATAAGAAGACTCAAACTCATGGCACGAGAGGACCTGTCAAAGAAACCAACTGGCTTGGAGGTGACTGGAAGTGATCAGTATCAAAAGGCCTGTTAGACTAGAAACTGAGGCTCAAGGATGTTCAGTTCCTGGATCCAAATCACAATGACTTGGTGGTAGAGCTGAGAATCAAACTCTAGTCTTACCGTTCTAAATCCGAAAATCATTATGCTTGAAATGGACAGGACTTGATGTCTTAGAAAAAGCCCTTTGGGTCTCAAGTCCCCAACAATATGAGGATGAAGCTACCTCACTTCAGCCAGTGGTGCCTGGCAGCTTTCGGCGTTGTACGTACATTAAGCAGAGGAAGGGAAATCGGAATGCCCTTAGCAACTTGGGTACACTTTCTCACAGGGCCAGCAAGCGGACACCTACTTACAGTGACATATATGTATTTTAGCCATCCTAGTCCAAAATATGCAACAATGGAGATTGGATCATAGTGACAGTTCTCAAAGTCTGATCAGGGTGATGGCTGGAACCTCTGTATTCATTCAACAAATAGTTTTGAGCACCTCCTCAAACCAAGCACCATGTGCAGTGCCGAGTACACAGTGGCTAACAAAATAGCAGTGTAGTGGAAGAGACAAGCATTAATCAATAAACCACAAATAAATTGTATATAATGAACAACCATGATAAATATAATGAAGGCAAGTAACTGGATTTTATAAGAGAAAATAACAGGAGGGTGGGGGTTATTAAACAGTGTAAGCTCTACGTTACCCCCCCACACCCCCGTGTTGTTCTCTCTGGGAAAAGCTGTGTTTTAGAACCAGGCTTGCCCTAAGGCCAAAATTGAGGACTTGCAAGTTCAGGCATACCTCCAGAGAACACTCTGGAGCTTCAACGAAAAAGTCCATCGTAGGTCAAACAGAGAGGGCGATGAGCATTGCCATAAAGGAGAGACACTCTCTGAGAATGTGTTACCACCTGGGAATAAGAAATACAAGAGGAACCCTCTTAGCTCTGCTAAGTTAGTTGAAAGGTAAAAGGAAGCAGGAAGTAGGCAGGAAGAGATACAGCACATGAGCAGTAAGTAATCCTCAACACATGACATCACCCACTAGTCACGGTAGTAGCAGAAATGACACATGTCCACACAAACACTTGTACGTGGATGTTCATAGAAGCTTCATTCATAATGTCCCAGCACTGAAAACAACCATAATGTTCATCAACAGGTGAATGGATAAAGAAATTGTGGTATATTTGTGAAATGGAATAGTAGTCAACAGTAGGAAGGAATGCACTACTGATATCCACAAGGATACTGATGAATCTCACAGACATTATGTAAAGTGAAAGAAACGAGGCACAAAAGAAGAACCCACATTATATAATTCCATTCACATGAAACACTAGCCAGACAACTAATCAGCAGTGATATAAGTCAAGTCAGCATCTTCCTG
The DNA here is from genome assembly GCF_949987515.2 of Delphinus delphis. Lineage (NCBI taxonomy): Eukaryota > Metazoa > Chordata > Mammalia > Artiodactyla > Delphinidae > Delphinus > Delphinus delphis. The sequence continues at coordinate 26,954,854 of NC_082688.1, forward strand.
GGGTGGGGGACAGGGAGGGGAGACAGGAGGCAGAGATTAACTGAAAAGAGAGAGACATTAAGAGAACCGTCGGAGGAGATGGAAATGTTCTGTGTCTTCACTGGGGTGGGAGTTTCATGGGTCAGTAGCCTGTACACTAGAATGCATAAATTTTATTGGATGCAAATTACGCCTCAATGAAGTGGATTTTTTTTTAATTTCCTCATTCTTTCAGTCCAGTGCAATATTCTTTCAGAAAATGAAACAAGTTCCTTAGAGGGAAGGAGGCTGACAAAATTATAGTGCTATATCTGAAATCACTCTACCGTCCTGGCATTTAATTAATGGGGGGTGAATGCCAACCCTCACCAGTGTCCAGTCCGCTGCCTGAGACACTGAGGACATCCTTTTCTCCCCCGACAGGTAGCAGCCAGCCTCAGCACCTACGGTGACCGTTTCTTTCAGGAGGCCTGCCAACCTGTTATTCATGTAGAAAAGGCAAAGCTATGAGCACAGTAAAAATATTGCCACATTGCCAGGCCAGAACGCCCCAGGTGATCACTGAGACTAGAGGACCCCTTTGGGGAAACTGCATTATAAGGCCAAGGCCTCTGCCTGTGAAACCCTTTGCTTTAATTACATAGCAAATGTCGTGGAGGACATTGTTCACTACTTCATCCTGTCCCCAGTACAGGGAGACACGAGAGAAATTCTTCTCTGGTCTCAGTCCCAGGGTTAACTGCGCTAAGTTGTCTGTCACTTACGAATACTAATGCGTACTAATATGATTCCTCTTTTGGAATCATCTGCTCAGAAGTTAAATATGTGCCCCACATCTAGAAAGCGTGCACAAATTTAAGGCACACATTTTAGCCATTAACCTCACCCAGGTTTCACATTTATTTCCCTGCCATTCTTTTCCTTTCTCTTTAATTTCCTCAATTACACTTTTTAATAAACTTTATTTTCTAGAGCAGTTTTAGGTTCACAGCAAAACTAAGCAGAAAGCAGAGGATGCCTATACACTCCCTTCCCCGGCTCACGCACAATCTCCCCCATCAGAAGCATCACTCGCCAGACTGCTACTGTTATCCTCTGTGAACCTACACTGACACCAGTTGACCTCAGTATCACTCAAAATCCACAGTTTTGCCTTGGGGTTCACTCTTAGTGTTGTATATTGGACGAGTGTGGATAAATGTGTAATGCCACGTATCCCCCATTATAGTATCATACAGAATAGTTTCAGTGACCTGTGCTCCACTTGTGTTCCATCTTTTAGTCCCTTCCCCCAGTCCCAGCCCTTAGTAACCACTGACATTTTTACTGTGCTCATAGTTTTGCCTTTTCCAGAATGTCATGTGGTTGGAGTCATACAGTATGTAGCCTTTCTGGTTGGCTTCTTTCACTTAGTGATAGGCATTTAAGGCCCTTTCATGGCCTGATAGCGCATTTCTTTTTAGCACTGAATAATATTTCATTGCCTGGGTGTACCACAGTTTAGCCGTTCACCTACTGAAGGATGTCTTGGTTGCTTCCAAGTTTTGGAAATTATGAATAAAGCTGCTATCTGTGTGCAGGTTTTTTGTGGACGTGAGGTTTCAACTCCTTTTGGTAAATACCAAGGAGTGCAATTGCTGGACTGTATGGTAAGAGACTATTCAGTTTTGTAAGAAATCTCCAAACTGTCTTCTAAAAGGACTGTACCATTTTGCATTCCCACCAGCAATAAACGAGAGTTCCTGTTGCTCTACGTCTTATCCAGCTTTTGATGTTGTCAGTCGTTTGGATTTTAGCCATTCTAATGGGTGTGTAGTGGTATCACACCGTTGTTTTAATTTGCATTCCCCTAATGACATGTGATGCTCAGCATCTTTTCATACAGTGTTTGCCGTCTGTGTAGCTTCTCTGGTGAGGTGTCTGTTCAGATCGCTTGCCCATTTTTTAATTGGGTTGTTTTAGTTTTAAGAGTTCTTTGTATATTTTTGGCTAACAGTCTTTTAATGATATGTCTTTTGCATATATTTTCTCCCAATCTGTGGCTTGTCTTCTCATTCTCAATTACTTTATAGAAATCTTTTTGTAGAGTATATTTTTAAAAGTCACCCTGATCCTTTTGGGGACAAATTAGTATATTGATAGTTTTTACACAGATTTTAAATATGAAGAGAATAGTGAAGGTTGTACCGGGGCGATTTTTTCTTTCTCTTGTTGTCTATCTTTTGCTGCTTTGTTTTGGCTCACTTACTGACTGCAAAGGCTTCAACAAATCCCTTCCTCTTTCAGGGCCTCAGTTTCTTCTTCTGCAGGATGCAAGAGCTGAATTAGACGATGCCTGGGGTTCCTTAACTATCTCACACTATACACCCTGCCGGCACAGCCAGTGGAGGGCAGAACTCCAACTCATACCATAGCAACAGAGAGGCCCACACCCTAAGCAATCTGAAAAATGGATTTAACATGCTGACATAAGGTGAGATGCCTAGTGACTCTCTCCAATCTTCACTAACATCTCTTTGAAGAGATACACCAAAATTGGGTATTATTTGATATACTACTTGGAGAAGGATCTGGGATAGAAATCTCTCCAGTGCTGAACCGTTGACTGATAAAGTGGAAGAAACACCAATACTCTGGGTTAAAAATGAATGTAGGGGAGATTGGAAAAATGGAAGTGAAAATGCTTTATAAATCTAAACCTGGAAATGCTTTGGGAAAAAAGCAAATGAATAAGAAGAGGCATTTCAAGCCCATGGAATCCTAGCACCTCTGGGTGCTCTCGTAGCCATGAGCACCACTTCAATGATGGTAAAGAGTCCTTGGAACCTCAAACTTTTTCCTGTGATTCCCATCCCTTACCATTATTAAACTAATAGTTTTGGGTTTCTTTTTTTTTTTTTTTTTTTACAGATGAAGAAACTGAGGTTTAGAGAGATTAAATGATCCACCTAAGACTACACAAGAAGTGACAGAAAGGAGCTGAGGTTCCAAGTCTTCCACCTTCAGGTCCAGGATTCTTTCCACCCCACATTCCGACCCCGCTGCGATTGGCTCAATTTCATCACTTTCCTGGGCAAATCTCTCCCTTCCTATGTCCATTGCCATTCTTCCTCTTCAGTCCCAGCTGCTGACCAATTTTATAGGGCTTTATGGACACATTTCAGATGATTCTAAGCCAGGAGAGAGGATTAATATCACAGATGTTGGGTGAAGAACTGAAAACAATCCTAACAGGTTGGAATGCAGAGCAGAAACCAATATGATGAAATTTTACGGGTTTAACATAAAAACTTGAACAAGGTATGCCTCGACGCAGCTGGGCGCTGCTTTGTGTCTCCACATTTCATGTTGGTTCCCTGCCTAGAATGCCTTCCACCCTAGCCTACCTACCCAGAATCTGCTCTTCATCCTGCAAATCCCACCCGAATTATCTTCTCCTCTTGGAAGTCTTACCTGGGACATCCAGGCAGAATTGTCAAATCTTTCTTTGGTGTCACAACTATACCTAGAACACTTCTATTGATGCATTGACCTCAGAGTACTGTGTAATTGTGTGTATATGTCTGTTTCCTCTCTGGAAGCCAAAAGTCAATCGAATCATCGCAAGAATCCTGTGCACATCGTCATTATTTGTTTACATGTCTGCAAACTCCTGGAGAGCAGGATCTGGGTCTCATTCATGCCGTATCCCCAGCCAGCACCAGACCAAAGCATATAAACTTTGATGCCAGCCGGTATGCTAGTGAACAAGACAGACAAAGGTCCTATCCCTGCAGTCTTATATTGTGGTAGAGGGAAGTCGATAACACACAACAAGTCAAAGCAAAAGAACAGCAACATTTCAGATAGTGGCAAGTGCTATGAAAAAATAAACAGGATTATTAGAAAGGAACCAACTGAGGGCTATCTTAGTCAGGTCAAGACAGGGCTTTGAAATTTGAGCTAAGGTTTGAATGATGCATAGGAACGAGCCGTGGGAAGATCTGGGGAAAGACCATTGCGGTCAGAAGAGCAGCGGGGTCAAATAAATCCCTGAGCCATGAAGAAGCAGAGCACATTCGAGGGGCAGAATCAAGCTATGTATTAAGTTTAGAATCATACTTCAATCTTCCATGGGGGCAGGAGTAAAGGACTAGCATTAGAAGGGCATGACTAATATGTCTTGAACGCCTTCCAGATCCCTGGAACTCTACATACGTGATCTCATATCATCCACACAACCTGAGAGTAGACTATCCCCATTCTACAGGCAAGGAAACTGAGGCCCAGAGCTAGGAGGTGTGGCAGAAGGCAGATCTGGCTGACCCCTGCCCTGGCTTTTCCCATCACACCACCCTGTCACCCTGCACCAGCTGCCTCCTGATATGGTAGAAAAAATGAAAGAAGAGACAACTCAGGTTTATGCCGGGTAAAAAGCAGTCAGTACCACAGAGGTGTGCAGACCAAAAGCTGTCTGCTTTTGGTATTTCAGGACATGAATGAGCAGAACCCATCTCTCCTGTCCCTGCCCCTCTGTCATTGCCGCGGCATACCACCGGCACCCAGACAAGTCCTTCAAATACATTTTCTGAGTGTTGTGGTAAAGCTTCAGTTTGAAAAGAAACCTGGCTGTGAGAGCTGAGCTGCAGATAATTCCCTGAGCTCTCTCCCCCTAATTATGGTGCACGCAGACAGCCAGAGAAACAAAGACTTGGGCCTTCTGTTGATTCAATGTCGTCTCATCTGATGTCTAGGTATTTATTTTAATTCAGGACTTGGTTCCTTTAAAGGAAAAATCAAAGAGTCCCTGAAGAGATTCTCCTGCTAAGATTTCAATCTCCATTTCCTCCAAAAGGGATGTCAAAGGCAGAAACCCCGGGGTCCTTGTGACAGTCCACTTTGGGTTTCTAATTTTGACAAGGAAACCATAATCTGGTGGTCTAAGCCCTGACAAAGAATGCAAGGAGAAAAAAATGAAAATCAAATTGAGGAATCGATCAAAAAACAAAAATGGGGCCTGAGCACAATGACATTCAGAGAAATAAAATCTCCTGAGGTTCTCAGCTAATAAGAGCAGCTGGTGAAGACCACCAAAGACAAGAGAGTGAGAAAGGGCTTCCAGTGAGAGAAAGCAGAGTGGCTTCTGAGGGACAATGGGGCAGAAATTAGCATTCCAATGAGCCAGTACAAAGGGACCCTGGCCAAGCCTGGGAAGGAGGCCCCTCTCGTCCTGGACCCTTCTTAAGGTCCATTTGTATCTCTCTGCAGCCTCCCCGCAAAATAGGCTGGCTTCCTACATGTTATCTTCTTGTGTATTTTTTAATAGAAGTGTGTTTGGGGGCTTCATTTAGCTAAAAATAAATCGCTCCTCTGCTTGGTATTTGGGCAGAACATGGCCCAGACATCCAAACACACACTTGTTGTCAGAACTTTGCTGTCTCCATTTCCCATTCTTTTAATAAAAGTTTCGATTCCACTGAGCGTTCTTCCACTCGTAAGCTCCAAACATTTCAAACAGCACAAAAGATAGGACAAGATGAAAGGAAAAGTATCCACAAATAGACAGCTAGACAACTAGTTAGCAGCTGTCTGCTTTTCTTCGGGGGTTTTTAAAATTTTTTTTTCTGCAGGGGGGAAAAGTGTATTTTTCATTCTTGAAGGAGGCTGACGACAGTCTCTCTCTCTCTCTCTCTCTCTCTCTCTCTCTCTGGCCCTTTTCCAAGCCTGTTTAGTGTTAGAAGGAGAAAAACACTTACCATGTCATATGTAACCCTGACCTTTAGAACGCATTGTCCTTCTGGGGCAACGTGTGGAGAGCTGCAGCGTTTAAGTGGAATTGCTCATTCTCCATCTTTTATAGTCCAGTGTTTGCAATTTAATGAGGTTTTGGTGTTCCATCAAGTAAGGGCATTTCTTTAACAAAAGGAACCCTGAAGGCTGCGTTTTGATTTAAAGACCTGCCCTGGCTTCGTGGAGCTGCTTTCAATCTATTTCGGACCCAGATCAAGTGAGGTTTAATTTGAACTTACTCCTCTTCCCCGCTGACAGTCCTGGCAAGGGCCTGATTCTTTAATTCCTGATTTTAATTGCAGCTGCACTGCAAGCGTCTGCCCTCTTTTGTCTCCCCTCATTGCCTGAGCACACCTTAACTCGTGAGATGAGGGTTCGGCGGCATGAGGACACACATTTGGAGCGTAGCTGAGAACACCGCCTCCCTTGGGGCTGGTCCAGACCCATTCTCAGCGCTGCAGGTGATGCTGCAGGAGGGGAAGACAGTCAACGAGAGCTTCTCTGCCAGAGTTCCTTCAGGGCTGGAAAGGCGCACCTTTGCTCACACCTCGCTCTGCAACACTGCACTGGCATCCCCTCCTGCCTGGCAAACACTGCCACGGGGCCCTGTCACTCACCTGGCCGGACCAGCTTCATCCCCTACCCCTCATTCTCATGAGCAGCAATGTCATCCTTGTCTAGGAAGGGTTGTCGGCCCAGAGGGTCTGTCGACTACCTCTCAGATGTATCCACACCCTCTTTCCCAGCCTCTGATGGTGCCTGGGTGTAGGCCTTCTTCATTCCTAACTGATGTTACAGCCTGAAGTCTCATTTCCCTCTAATTCATCCTCCATGCTAAAGCATGAAAGTGTGTTGGGTTTTATTATTATTATTACTATTCTGATCACCTTCATCACCATCCCCCAGTGATTCTCACCTGCCTCAGCATACAGTCCCGAGCTGGCCTGGGCTCTAGGGCCCCTCAGCATCTCATCTCTGCCCACCTCCACAGCCTCTTCTCCCATCACTCACCCCCAAGCTCAACACTAGTCACATCACTTACCAACTCTCAGGTGTCCATGACTTTCTTCAAGCTGACCTCTCGCCCAGTGTCCTTGCCCCACCCCAACCTGGCCAGCATCTCTGCCCACTACGTGAAAGCTTTCCCTGCCCCTGGTTTTGGTTAAGGGTCACCTCTCTCCTGCCCCACAGCACTGCTGTCGGCCACTCGGTGGCACTAAGACTCGTTCCCCCTTCCTCAACCTTCTGCATCCTAGCCAGACAGGAAACAACTCACTTACCTCTCTCCCCTCAGCCTAGCCCAGGATGAGCCATCAGTAAATAAAAACTGATGGGTGGATTAACTAATTCATTAAACATCTAAGAAACAAGTCAGAGGATTCTGCAGTCCTGGCAGCCATGGTAGGAAAAGAGGCCAAGAGGTCTTTCATGAAATCTCCCCTAGGTCAGCTTGTCTGTCTAAGGCTGACTTTCCATAGGATGGAGGGATGGCATGTAAGATGCTGGGTGGGGAAAACATCTTGTCCCGGCCCTGCAGGCACCTCCTGGGCAGAGATACCTCAGTGCCACGGTTAGCCCTTCATATCCTGGAGCGGCAGCCTGAGGGTGCAGAACAAGACATGGACTGAAGTCCAAAGGTGTGAAACCTCTGCCACTTACTTGCTTTGGACGCTGTGGAAGTCACATGACCTGTCTACGCCTTCACCTGTTAATTAGGATAATACCACCCGTCCTGCCTGTTTCCTAATCTGGGCACGAGGATAACATCACATGTAAGAGCACTCTGCCAACCAAGGGTGACAAGCTATCGTCCTTATTTGACTTTTTCAAGGGTCTACCGTCTGGTCAGCTCAGCAATTGCGCCTAAAGTCTTTAAAAGTCGAATCCCTAGAAACATTCTCCCATTAAAATCTTGAACATATATTTACAAGCAAGTAGGATACAAGACACACCTATGTGGTACAAAATAATATTTTGGAGGAGCAATCAGTGTGTTTTTCCTTCATGACTGATTTTCTTCACTGCTCCTCCAAGGACATCTGCGTCCTCATATGTGAGTCACCTAATGCTTGGAGGTAAGGGGGACACCAAGGAACCAGAAAACCAAGAGGCCATATTCTTAGATATTGAGTTCAACACCACTGGTCCAGGTGTAAGATGGAAAGACCTAGAGCATACTCTCAGAGTGGGTTCTTCTTGCCACTAGACTGGACTAAAGACTCGGGTTGAGAGAGGAAAAGAGGGGGAGACCCCATGGACAGAAACAGAGTGAGATGGAATGACCCCTGGCATCTGCCTGAGCAGGTGCCATCCATCACCACGGTCAACCTGGGAGCTGAGTCGAAGCCTGGCTCCCTCACTGTCATCCGCTGATGACAACCAGTCAATAGCAACCCTCACTTCACCCAGGAGAGGAGGTGTTCATCTCATCTCTGTCGCAAGAGTTTGCCCAGTTCCTCATCCAACCCACTCCATGTCAAAAATGGTCCAGGGCACTTGAAGGGCCCCCTCTACACACAAACACACACACACACACACATACACACACATAACACACACGTGCACTAAGTAGAAAATAGTGCCCTGCAGACACAGGTGTTGGGATTGGGGGTGGGGGGTATCCCCACACTTGTCCAAGGTGAGACTAGATGGAGCCAGCATAAGGTCTCCCACCAAGCTAGCACTGGGACACACACACACACGCACACACACGCACACACACACAACTCCATCTGCTCCCCTTACAAGTGTATAAAGTACCCCTCAGAAACTAAACAGATAAGTCAAAGGTAAACTTTCAGGGAGAAAAAAACTCAGCCTCTTAACAAATACAATAGAATATTTACTCTGAAGAGCTGACTTAGAATAATATCAGGGTCTTACCTGAAGTAGTTACTATAATCAAATTTCTCTCTGTGTGCGTCATCCTTCCTCATCAAGTGTCTGGCGCATTTTGCTCACATCAAGGAGCGCTCCTGCAGCCAGACGATGCCGGGTACAGAAGGGTTAAACACTGACACCCACTGAGTTGGTAGGGGAGGGAGGGATGTTGGATGGTGTTACACAGTCTCTGAGCATCCGTGTTTCTGCCCAAGAAGGGATCTGTTTTTTATTTATTCATACTCCGATCTTTCTGGCAAGAAGCAAGCAGGATTAAACCCCTCTGCCATCTCTGTAGCAAGGGCTGAGCACAGTAATGGCTGACCGAAGCCTGAAGCATAAGGATGAGGAAAAGGCAGAGGGGGCAGAATCCTGCAAATAAATGAACAGCCCAAGCCCTAAGGGAGTAGCGAAAAAGTGGGCTCACAGCCAACGCATGTTGGAGGATACAAACGTCACTCGTTCATTTGACCATACATTTTTAGGTACCCTTATGCTCCGGGCATACTGTACTGTGGGAACGGCAGTCACACCATCAACAGAGCTGCTGCCCTCGTGGAGGTTACTATCGACTACAAGAGAAACAATCACCAAGGCAATAACAATACTGTGGAAGGGAAAAGCTATGGTAGGGAAAGCAGGCTTCCCTGGAGGGTCCCTGTCATGGAAATACCCTGGAGAGGGACAGGAAAGGTACTGTCAGAAGTAACTTTTAAGCTGAGACCTAAAGGATGAGTAAGAGTTTTCCAGGTAAAGAGGAGGTGATGAGTGAATCAAGCAGTTGGAACGATCAGAGTTCTGACGCTACAGGACCAAGAGAAAAAGCAAACCCACGGATATATTTTGTGCGGCCCACAGTTTTGTGGATTTGACCTTGTTGCTGTTATTGCTGTTGCTGTTCATTACTGGCCAACAATGAAGGTTTCACATGAACATTCAGATTTCTGATTCCTCTTGAAATTCCCTCATAGTGAAGATCGGCTGGAATTGAGTAGTGATTGGCCCCTTTAAACAGGGCCCGATTTGCCCCAGTGCCCACCACTCCTTCTTGTGCCCCTAGCAGTGAGGCTTAGGTCAGTTGCCATTCATCATGGAGCTTGTGATGTTGTCTTTCTAATAGGAGAGTTCAAGAAAAAGCAAAATGTTTCTTACATCCATGTTTCTACCAAAATGGACAAGATAGGATAGAGCAAGGAAACCGTGCATCACCCGGCTCTCTGCCCTCAGTAGTATGGTTGGCCCAGCCCGGTTCACATTTGAATATTGAGACCCTGGTCTAGGTCTACATGAGGGTAGGAACCATGTCTTCTTCACCTCTGTGGATTCGGTGCCACGCACAGTGCCTGGCACTTAGTAGAGGAGAAATAAATGTTTTTTGAATGAATTAAAAATGTGTACAATGGCTACAATGCAAGAAAGAGCGTAGTATTTTTTCAGGGAGTTGGGGGGAAAAAATCAGGATGAGTGTAAAGGAGGAGCCTGACAGAGGGTGGAGAGGTGGGCAGAGGCCATCACAGGAAGGTCTGACCAGAACTTTCTAGAGTTTAGTCTTTATCCTAAGGGCAATGGGAACTTTGTGAAGAATTTTAAGCAGAGGAGTGAACTTGACTAGCTTGGTGGTAGGAAAGATCTCTCAGCAGCATCGCAAAAGATGGGTCAGAAGAGAACACATTGGAGTCTGGTCTAAGGAGACATCACAATGGTCAAGGTGATCAACGATGAAGGCCTGAACGAACAGTGATGGGGGGATGGTGGTAAAGAGTTTTTAGGTGACAGAATCACCGGGATTGGGTAACAGTTTGAGGGTAGAGAGAGGAGGGAAAGGGTCTGACTTAGGTCTTGGGGGTGGAACCATCCAGTACTGGAAACAAACAGGGCTCCCATGAATCCACTGAATCAGAATTAATCCATATTCCCTGGTCTCTTCTTTTAGTTTTCAATCTCTTGCCTTTCTAGAGGTTCAGCTACTGTTTCAGTGAGGCCTTGCCAGATAAAATACAGAACGCCCAGTTAAACTTGAATTTCAGAAAAACAATAATTTCTTTTTTTTAATCTAAGTATGTCCCATGAAACATCTGGGCATCCTGTATTTTTATTTGCTAAATCTGACGACCCTAGTTTCAGCCCACATCTTCACTCAGGGATCCCCGCTGTGACCCTCCCCATGGCCCAGAGTGGGAATTTGAGGAAGCGTTATTTCCCTGAAGAGCAGGAGTCTGCAAACGCTGTTCTAGATTGCTCCTCTCTTGGCAAATAAATGGGGTCGTTTTTCTGTAATGTTTTCCTGTGGCTCATCAAGTTTCGGCGTAAGGAAACTACCGCCATCCTCCACCAGAGTCGTATCTGAAAGAACCCAGGGATTAGCCATAAAGCAGAGCTAATGAAACAAGATCACAGACACAAAGAGGGGCAGGAGAAGAGAAAGGGCAAATATGAGAAGAGGAAGAGGGGCAGGACAAAGGAAACCACCTCCATCATGGTTCAGACCCGAGACTCCAAGTCCTCGGGGAGTCTTACCATGTACACACATGGGCGACGGAATTACTATTTTATGCCTCAATATTCATAGTTTTCCCAATTTTCAAAAGTGCTACATTGACTGTGTGCTACTTTTGAATCAGATTTTTAAAACTCAGTGAACGTCATTTTTAAATGGAAAAGTAGACAGGCTATTTGAAATTTTTGCCATGAAAGTTTTAGGATTTATCCTCAGACCTTTGATAGCAGTTAGCGCCCTTTGAGTTCATGGGGCGGATGCATTTGTAGCAAAATCGGTGGAAGAGACAAGGCTGTCTGATGACTCTGCATAAACGGTCATAAGCCAGAAACACCTGAATTTAGGAGTGCCACTTACTGATGAAGAAGCTACTGGTCCAAAAATGTCTAAAATGTTAGAAGAACCCTATCCACATGCCACATCTTTTTAGCAGAACCTTTACAATCTGATGCCATCGTGCACCCAAAGTGTCGACCCAGAAAGGAAAAAGATAAAATGATATGTTTTCTTTGGTACAATGCCAATTTGCATATTTTTTTAACCCACACGTGAATTCCACTTGGTGCAAACTCTTCTCTCTAGGCGGGAGGGGGAAAGAGGTAATCATGACAAATTATCCTTTTTCCAAGTTATCATCATCTTGCTCTGTCTCTGTCAAATTGTTCCTCCAACACAGCAGCCTGCAAGCCCGGCTCACCCTCCCCCCTCGCATGCTATTTATACCTTTTGGATCAAACCAGCACTTCTGCATATCTCAGCCATTTCAGGGGCTGAGATGAACTGCACTGCTTTCAGTCTTTTCCATCAGAGTTGCTCGTGGTCACGTCCCTGAATATCTTTAAGGACAATGCATTCCACAATCACTTCAATCTAAATCTGTCCATAATTATGATAGAAGGGGATAGGCTAAGTTTCACCCAGGAAGGAAGGATTCATTTTTCAAGCCCACGTGTTGCTTCCACAGTATCTATCTGTAAGCCGTAACACAACCTTGACCTGCAATCCTACAAAGAGGTGGGTGTGAGCTTCTTTTTTTTTTCAATTCTCCCAAGGAAACGAATCCCTGTTTCTCCTAAGAAAAGACGGTCCTTTTTCTTCTTAAGCCATTTTCTTTCACAGCTGTTTGTTAGGTCTTGGTTTCTTTTGTTCCAGTGGGGACCCATGGAAAAGAAACACAGTATCCAAGGTGGTGGAGGACTAAGGAGAGGGGTAAAGGACTGGAAGAAAAGCAAAGGGAAGAGTGTTGCAAAGAAGAGAGAGAGGAGATGGATGGGAAGTAGGAAGTTAAAGAGATGATGATGCTTTGTCTTGGAACAATCAGCTCAGCAGGACATTGCAGCTGGTTCTTTCCAACTATTTTTTTCTGGATGCAAAGTAAGCGGGGCGCCTGCAGAATTTTTAAGCCTCCCCATGATGGTTGACAAGCTTCCCTTAGCACAGTCTCCTTTCTTACGCTGAGACTCCCCCCTTTCTTTAGTCAGCATCCCAGGAGTTTATGTCCAAAGTATTTAAAATTATGAGATGTGGTTATATTCAAAACAAATTATTGATGCTCCAAAATCAGGAGGCTTAAACATGAAAACAATACTTTTGTAAAACTTAGAGTAAAGGATGAGAAATTGAAGGAGAGGAGAAAAAATTTTTAAGAACTCTAAGTCCACTTTTTCCAACCCACTAGGAGTCCACACATTTGGAAAATTCAAGGAAGCTTATGGTGTTTACTGGAAGCTTGTTGGACACTAGACAGTAAATTAGGCTGTGTTTCACCCATCTTCCCACTCAGGTTTAGGAAAATCTATAGGAAGGAGCTTCACGCTGGCCAGAGTTTCCCTTAACCCTCAAACAAGGAATGCAGTGAGTAGACAGCCTGAACCTCCATGACCTCAAAGGAAAAATTAGCTTTTCCACTTAATTTCTACCTGATGTGGGAGAGCGAAAAGAATACAAGATGTGGAATCAGGGGACCTGGATCAAGTCCTGGCCATTTAGGGATATGGATTAAGTCTCAGTTTTCTTGCCCTTAAAATCAGAATAATAACTAAAAATCTATCAGCATCATTAAGTGGATGGATTTACATATGGATGTAAAACACACCAGGTAAATGGGAAAGCTCTCGGTGTGTTGGTTATGGCCACCTTGTGTCCTGGCTCAAGGGGAGGGTCAGCCCCCATATCATCCTCATTGTTTGACTGTGGCATTTGCTTCCAAAAAAATCAGCCTCAGGATTTCAGGGTTCTCCTTGCATGGCCCTGTAATCAACCTTTCTCTGCTCCAAAAAAAACAAAAAGAAAAGAAAAGAAACACTGCCTCAGAGATTTCTGTTTACCCTTTGAGTGTATTCAAGCTCTTTAAAAGGGCAAAGTGAAAGTTAAAGAGATGACTCTTCCCTCCATGATTAAAATATGTCTCTAGACCAAAACGCTCACATCTAAAACGAAATTTGAAGTGTTTCCTGCAGGTTTCTTACAATGGGAACATGGTGGTTTAAGAAGCAGAAAGGAAAACAGGACAGAAACAAATTAACGTGCCCTAATAATAATAAGAGAAGACTTATAAACCCTTTTCCATGTTAGGAAGTAACTCACTTAACCCTCACTCTAGCCCTATGAGGTATGTACCATTAAAACCCCACTGTACAGATGAGGAAATTGAGGCCCAAGGCATGAGAATGACATACGCCCAGAGTCTCATAGCTAGTAAATGACAGTGTGGCGGAATTCTGGTTCATTTGAGCATGCAGTCTAGAATCAGTGGGGGTAAAGTGTTGGCAATGCAGGTGACAGACATGTCGTTCAGTGTTTCTACTTTGCCTTCAGGATAAAGTTCAAGCCCTTTAGCAATACCCATGAGGCCCTCCATGGGCTGGCCTTGGACGACCCCGCCACCTTCATATCTATCCTGCCATGTCCTCACATACTCCAGCCACACTCACCTCTCTGCAGCTCCTTTAGGTGTCATGCCTTGCTCTTCACTCTTTCCTTTTTTGTTTTCACTGGAGTGTAGTTGCTTTACAATATTGTGTTAGTTTCTTGCTGTACAGCAAAGTGAATCAGTTACACGTATACATATATCCCCTCTTTTTTAGACCTCCTTCTCATTGTCACCACAGAGCGTTGAATAGAGTTCCCTGGGCTATATATACAGTAGGCTCTCATTAGTTATCTATTTTATACATAGTAGTGTATGTATGTCAATCCCTATCTCCCAATTCACTCCCTTCCCCCCTTGGTGTCCATAAGTTTTTCCTCTACATTGTGTCTCTATTTCTGCTTTGCAAATAAGTTCATCCGTACCATTTTTCTAGATTCCACATATAAGCGATATTTTACAATATTCGTTTTTCTCTTTCTTACTTCACTCTGTATGACAGTCTCTAGGTCCATCCATGTCTCTGCAGATGGCACTATTTCATTCCTTTTTATGGCTGCGTAATATTCCATTGTATATATGTACCACATCTTCTTTATCCATTCCTCTGTTGACAGACATTTAGGTTGCCTCCATCCTGGCTATTATAACTTTTCACTCTTTCTTAATCCACATATATACTTTCCATAACCACTCCTTGTCTACACACTGCAGCTTACGCATCTGGGAAACCTCAACTCAACCAAACCCAGTTAGTTCCATCTACTCCTCCTTCCCATCCTTCTTGCCCCTCACAGTATGCCTAATGCACATCCACTGTATCCACTGGTAAATAAAACACAGGACCAAGTTCCCTGACTGATTCCACAACTAGACCCTGACTTCCTTGAAGAGAGACAGCATCTTCTAACGGAATATGTCTACAAGGTATTAGTTGCCAATTAATATTGTGGACTGAATGAACGACCAGGAACACAAAAGAGCAGAAAAAAATAATCAATAATAATGCTTATACGCCACAGAAGTGGGTATCTTCAGCATTTTAAAAACATGTTCACAAATTTTCTTGTTTCACCCTCAGAGGGTTTTATAAAGTCAAATGTTTTGCCATAAAAATACAGATTTTCAAATTATTTTCCCCCCCCAAACGAAAAAAGATCTACATAATTTCTGCGTCAATTTGTACAAATTCCCTACTTTAAAATCTCCATGTTTTCCTTACCTCTCTTTTCTTCCTCTCGTCCATAATAAGCTTCATTTGGGCCACATTTTTACACATTTATAGGTTTGTCTGATGTCCTAGAGAGTTCATATCTTCCACTTAGGGGCCTTTGTTCTTCTTCCCCTTTCTTTCTAATAAAATTCCACAAGCTCTCTTTGTGACACTAACTAGCCACTCTTTTTTCTTTCTGCCTCATAATTAGTCCTCTGGCTCTAAAGCCCTTTGCTATGGGGCATGAAGAAGCCAGGAACTTTCTGTCTTTCACCAGCAGTCTGAAATGCATAATATTCTGACAACTATCTCTTTTGTTCCTATTCTGTTTTTTTCTGCACCCTCTCACAGTTTAGCCTCCTTAGCTTCTATTCACTGATTTTTCAGACGGTTCTCTGAGGATCAGTGGGAACGCCTGAGAAGCCCAGCAGGGGGCATAGAGGGGGCAGCAGGCAGGGCGCCCCTCCCCCAACCTCCAAGCAAAACCACTGCATCTGGCACTTACTGGGCTTTGGCTAAACCACCACGTGAAGAAAGCATTCTGAGTCTGAAGCTTCAGGCAGTATGAAAGTCACTGCTCCACCCGCTGGACTGTGTTGGAGACTTCCTCTGCTCTTAATTTTTATAAAACAACACTTGCCTCTGTTTTCTTTTTGGGCTCTAGTCTTCTTTTCCTCAGCATTTCCCAACGTACATGCAGTCCCTAACCTTTGGAGTTGGCCTGGACTCCACCCTTTTTCTCATCCTAAATCACCCAGAATTCCTGGTTCTACCTCAGAAAAGATCCTTACATCTGGCTCCTCTTCAATATTCCCCCTGCCTTGTTTTGGCTTGGAGTTCATCATCTCTCAAGAAAGCTCTTATACCTTACACTCTTCCACTGGGTTTCTCTCCTTCTCTCTCCCTCAAGAATAACCTTCCTGGACTTCCCTGGTGGCACAGCGGTTAAGAATCTGCCTGCCAAGGCAGGGGACATGGATTCGAGCCCTGGTCCGGGAAGATCCCACATTGCCGCCGAGTGACTAAGCCTGTGCGCCACAACTACTGAGCCCGTGGGCCACAACTACTGAAGCCCATGCACCTAAAGCCCATGCTCCACAACAAGAGAAGCCACCGCAATAAGAAGCCTGTGCACCGCTAAGAAGAGCAGTCCCCACTCGCCGCAACTAGAGAAAGCCCGCGCACAGCAACAAAGACCCAACACAGCCAAAAATTAAAAAATAAATAAATTTATACCAAAAAAAACAAAAAAAGAATAAGCTTCCTAACACACAAGTGTCCCCAAGGTACTCTGTCCCCTGCATCTCCAGTTCTTCACTCCCATGCATGCTATCTCTATCAACTCAAATCAACCCAAATGCAGAGCTGAACTCTCTTCGAGGTCCTTCCAATGACAACCAATGAGCAAGGTCACCTTGACTGAAGTTTTTTGGAGAAGATGGAGGAGGAGACTGACAATTTCCTCCCCATGCAAAGCATGTAAGAATTCAGATTAAATTCTTGTCTCCTCCATGTCTCTTCTGGACCAGGCCACCCCTAGGGCTTTCTCTCCCTGAACTTTCCCCTAAGCAGTGCCTAATGTCTCTGGCTTCTCCCCCCTGTAACCACAGATACACCTCTAAACTTCTCATTCCTCCTACAGGTGTAGAGCTTAGGCGTGAGACTCCATGGGACCAGGCAGATCCAACTAGACTCCCAATTCTTCCCCTTGCTCTGTGACCTTAGATAAGTTATTTTATCTCTCAGAGCCTCGTTTTTCTTTTTTACATCTGTGAAATGGGATGATAATATTCCTCTCGACAAGGTTTATATAAGGATTAGGGATAATCCATGTAAATCATAGAACACAAAATAGCCACCTAATAAATGGAACTAAAAATAATGTGGTGTTATTGCTCCTCCTGCTACCACATCTCCATCACGTGTGCTCTAAGGAAACAAGTTCCTCATCCGTGAATCTGTTCTATGACCGTGGAGGTTACTCTGCTATAGGTTGTCATTGTTGCCTGACTGAGCCCTAAGAAAAGGTCTTCCCTCTCTGGATGTACACATCAAGATATAGAAATGGCTGTAGCTATTCTCCTGAAAGGTGTGTGGTAGAAGGTGTCCCCTCTGTGACAGGGAAGAGAAGCTAGGGAGGGAGGGAGCCCTCTGGGAGCCTCAAGGTAGCAATATGGAACTGAAAGTTCTAGATTCACAACATCCTACCTTTACTCTCGACCACACAAGGTCAGCACAACTAACACCTGCATTATTCAAGGGTCAACTTGCTGTTTCAGCCTAGGTATCCTTGGACATCATCGAAGATGGAGTTCAGGAAGGTGGCACTGCTCTTCAGATTGGTGCCAGGAGAGCTTCAGGCTCTCTGATAACAGCTGAGCCCCCAGCTGTGCTTTAACTAGCATTGCTTTTAGTTGTCTGGGACCAGTTCCCTCTCTATGCCCTTCAGTGACTGCTCCGAACCTCACCACTCGCTTCAGGTCCCCCATGTCTTCCCTGTATCCCTCTCCCTTAGATGATCTCACAGAAAATTATTTCACAGACAAAACAGGTGACCCAGCCTGGATTCCCTTATCCCCTGCCCTCTATACCAACAACCATCCTATACCATGTTATCCTGACCTTCTGCCTCCAATATCCAAGGAAGAAATGTTCCTCCTTCTGCTCTAAGCACAGTCCTCTCTATTGTTCTTGTCTTATCCTTTCCCATCAATTGTCCTTTAAATTTGGATGATCCAAATCCTCCCTCTCTACTGAATCCTTCCCCCACCCCTGAGAAACGTGAACAAGTGTCTCCTAACCTTAATGTCCTCTCCCATTTCTATACCCTTATCTAGCAGCTACTCCCCTCATTTCCCTCTTTTTAAAGCCAAGTATCTAGAAAGTTGTCCACTTTCAGTGTATTTGGACTCCATCATTCACTTCTCAATTCAACCCCCAAATGCTCTCACCAAGAATACCTGTGAGCTCCACATCACACAACCCAGTGAACACTCTTTAATCTTCACCCCGTGACCCCTCACCTCTTGCCTCAGCACTATCACTAGCTCCATTATCTATTTATTTTACTTTTATAGTAAATTATTAATAATAGTAGGCAACTACAGAGCAGGAATTATAGTTGAAATTTCTCTAGATCTTAAACATATAAAGAAACAAGTAATCTATTCTACTCAGACAAGAGTAGGTTTTCTTGTATTCACCTATCAAAGATACCAGACCTGAAATCTGTAAGAGCCATCGAGACTCACCATAACCACTGTCAGAAGGATCGTTTTACAAAGGTTACACTGACATTTGAAATATATCCAAATTGTGTTAGTAATTAAAAAAATAACAATAATAGTATTCATGATGCACTTTAGAGTTTATAAAACACTTGTGTTTTACTCGTGATGATGCTGAGTCTCAGAGAGGTTAAGTAATTTGCCTAATGCTCCACAGTCCAATAAGCCAGGGATGCCGAGGTCAGACTTGGGTAAACTAGATCTCCTAGTTTCCCATGGAATTAGTAAGAAAATTTCTGAAACACATATATAAATGCATAGACAAACCAATGCATGTGATAAATAAAACTGAAACCCTCCATGCTACATAGCTCATGAAAATGATTAGTGTCTGTAAGTAAAATCTTCATTGCTTTAGAAGGAAAAACCAGAGAAATGTGGCCCGAGGCAAACAGCAGTATCTGAAAACTCACTGAGTCCAACTCTGCAGTCAGGAAGTTTACTCCCAGGCAGATGACAAACAAGGTTTCACTCTCCAAAGTCACAGCGGCCAAGTGGACACCGGGAGAACAGGATACACACACACACACACAGACACCCAGGGAAGCCACCCACCAAACCTTCAGGCCCTAATTGTACAAGCACACCAATCAAAGGAAGTACCTTCTGGAGGTATTTCCTGCCTTTTATTTCACCAATACACCACTGTGTAAAATTACAGCATTCATGATATTCCTAACCCTATGAGTCCAAAAGCTCACGAGAGGGTGGGAACCTCTCAGCTGCCACCTTTCATAAACTGATGAGGTCTACGGTGACAAGGGGGTGTACTGGAAGCTGCAGCTAAGAGGAACATTCAAAGGAAGACACTTGCTGACTTCCCCTTGATCCATGGGCAGATTTGAGGAGTTTTGCACTGGGAATATAGCATCTACTCTGTCACTTTAATCAAGAATCTCACTTTTTGATTTCCTAAACCATTATAGTCACATCCTAACTGGAATCTGAGCCCCTAATCTCAGTGCTCTCCAATCCATCTCTTAAATGATAACCAGAGTGATCTTAGTAAAATGCCAATCTGACTATGTCCCACCTCTTCATGTATATTAAAACAAACAAACAAAAAAACAAAAAAACACCTCCAATACATCACAGCTGCCTTCAGGATAGAGGCTGAATCCCTCAGTGCTGAATCTAAAGTTCCTCACCCTTTGGCCCCATTCCGTGTCTTACCCTCAATCCCACATTTTGCCATGCCAGGTTAATTTCAGGCCATATTCCCATGGGTACGATATTATCTCATGCCCCATGCTTATATTGAAGCCAGACTTTTTGCTTGAAATGCCCTTTCCCTTTGTCCGTTAGGCAAACTCTTACAATGCTCCAAAGCTTCAGCTCAAATGCCACCGGGTCTAGACCACTCCACCTCCAACCCCAAGAAAATTAACTGCTGTCTGCAACGTGCTCCTACAGCCCCCAGGCTGACCTTCATTCTGCATTATCCTCCCTATGTTACAACTGCCTCTTTTTTAACCTGTTACCCCAACTAAACTGTGGTGACAGGGATGGTGTTTTACACACCTGTACCTTCCCGGTTTTGTGAGGAATACAGAATGGATGTTCAGTGCAGGTCTGCTGAAAAAAGTCCACGGAGCATTTATGGAACTTCCTAAGTACACTGTAAAACGTATTGGAAAATGTATGTGTAATGTATAGGGATCTCTTTCCAACTATGTTAATACCAGGAGAACAAATCACTGGAGTGGTAAAGTGATCTCACTTGTCTGCTTCCAAACATTGGCCTAGAGACCACATCCAACCTCGGAGAAAGTTTCTACTAGGTCACAATAAAATAAGAATAAAGTAACATAGTGAGATTTTCTACAATTATTCCTTTCCTCCTAATGTTTTTGGTGTTAAGAGACCTTTATTTTAGTGAGATAAGTGAAGCAGTAGTAAACAGCAGTTTTGTTCAGATTTCGCTTATTTGTTTATGCCTTTACTTGGCAATCTAAAAAGAAGCAAGTCAATATTGGTCTTTGTAACAGTCAGGGTCTCAGCAGGAAACAGAATTCACACCAGATGGTTCAAATAAGGAGACTTTAATGAAGGGACCACTCACAGAGCTGGGAGAGCTGGGAGAATAAACAATGGGGGTGAGAGGCCCAGAAGGGTCAAGGGGAGGAGACAGTGTCACGGGAGCCTGGTGGGAGCTAGAGCCCTGGAAACAAGGCCACCCAGCAGAAGCCATAGCTTTGAGTGGACATCACTACTCCTGACATGCAGAACTGAAGCAACGTTTCTCTCTGGTCACCCCTCAGTCTTCTGCCAGGGACTCCCATTGGCCACACCCAACTGGAAGCCAGCCAGCAAAGGTGGTCAAAGGGCAGAGCCCATTAGGGTCACCCTCCTGGGCACAGAGAAGGTCAGAGTTGGGCACAGAATGGATTGGGGGAAGGAGAGAAATTAGTAATAACCTGCATTGTTCCCCTCCATTTTTAAAAAAATTTTATTGAAGTATAGTTGATTAACAATGTTGTGTTAAGTTCTGCTGTACAGCAAAGTGATTCGGTTATACATATACATTCTTTTTCATATTCCTTTCCATTATGGTTCATCACAGGGTATTGAATACAGTTCCCTGTGCTATACGGTAGGACCTTGTTGTTTATCCATTCTATATATAATAGTTTGCATCTGCTAATCCCAAACTCCCAATCCATCCCTCCCCACCCCCCTCCCCCTTGACAACCACAAGTCTATTCTCTATGTCTGTGAGTCTGTTTCTGTTTTGTAGATAAGTTCATTTGTGTCGTAGTTTAGATTCCACACTTAAGTGATATCATATGGCATTTGTCTTTCTCTTTCTGACCTACTTTGCTTAGTATGATAATCTCTAGGTCCATCCATGTTGCTGCAAACGGCATTATTTCATTCTTTTTTGTGGCTAACATTCCATTGTATATATGTATCACATCTTCTGCATCCATTCATCTGTCGATGAACATTTAGGTTGCTTCCACATCTTGGCTATTGTGAATAGTGCTGCTATGAACATAGGGGTTCATGTATCCATTCCCTTCAATTTTTTAACTAGTCCATGAAAACTAAATCTTGGCCATCCCTGATCTAGTGGCCTGAGCACCCAAAAGAAAAACAGATTCCTGGATTCTAGATTAATCCCTTCTAGTTATTAGCTGGATGACCTAAGCAAATTCGTTAACCTGTCTGGATGACATTTTCTTCATCTGTAAAGTGGGAGTAATAATCCCTGTCCTACCAAGCTCCAAGGTTGCTGCAAGAGAGATCGTTGTCAAAAGAGGCAACGCATATGAAAGGGCTTAAAAGCTGCAAAGTCCTGTACGGTTGAATTTAACCAGCTCTTACTTAGGCCCTACTGTGGGCCAGACTCTGTTCTAAGGCCTTAACAAATAACATTCCCAGCCATCCTTCCTGCAGGTTTTCTCCGTATATGGTGGGGCGTATCTTTTCCTCACAGGAGCAGAAAATGTTAAAGGATGAACGTTGGCCTCATCTTTACCATCAGTGTTATAACAGGAATCAACTTCATTTACTCTGAAACAAGAATGCTAAGCTAACCTTATACACCATGTTAAGAGCTTTCGAGGTAACTTGATACTTTTATTAAAAATAAGATTGACTGATGAGTGAATAAAGAAAACATGGTATATATACATCACACACACACACACACACACACACACACACACACACTCAATAGAACATTATTCAGCCTTTAAAAAGAAGGAAACCTGCCATTTGTGACCACATGGATGAGCCCAGAGGACATTATGCTAAGTGAAACAAGCCAAACACAGGAAGACAAATATTGCATGATCTCACTTATATGTGGAATATTTTTTTAAACAGCCAAACTGCAGTTGCCAGGGGCTGGGAGGAGTGTCCACGGGAGTTATTATTTAAGGGGTTCAGAGTTTCAGTTTTACAAGATGAAAAGAGTTCTGGAGATGGATGGTCATGATGGCTGCATAACAAAATGATGACGCTTAACATGACTGAACTGTGCACTTAGAAATGGCCACAGTAAGTTGTATGTTATATGTATTTTACCACAACATAAAAATAAATTATAAAAATAAACAAAATAAGACTTCATTTACCTTGTTTTCATGTATTTCACTACTTGAGGAAAGTAAGAACTAGTGGCAGACTGTGGACATTTAGTACTGCCATTATTGTTATTACTGTTGTATTAGTCAACCGAAACTGAGACTCTGTGATGGCCTAGGGCTAAACACAGAACATTCTCCTGGGAACATAACCCATTTTTATGGCATTCCTTCAGTTTGTTTTTCCAAACACTCCAAAATGAATAATAACAATAATCATGGATACCATAATTGTTTCCATCAACAACCAGTAACCCACGTGTTCCATAACCCATTCTCTGCTTGGCCAGTTGGCTGACCATGACCACCTACATTTTGCCCTATGAGACACGCTACAAGAGTGGGTTGCTCCAAGCCTGCTCTGAACACCCTTCCTTGTGCCTGAAGCCCCCATAAAACATGACCACAAATCATCACAGACAGAATTTCCAGGGAGGTTTTGGAGGCCATGACTGAAGGTCAAAGTCTTTTGAATTTAGTGACATATTGTCATTAGAGACTTTCTTTCATCCTAGAGATGCACAGGTCTCAAACAGCAGTAGGGTAGCAGAAGAAGACAGGCACTGAAGCCAGAGATTGGAAATCAAATCCCCACTCCCCCACTCACTAGGTGTGAGACTTTGGGGAAGTCACTTAATGTGTCTGGGCCTCAATAAAGTAGCAAAATAATTTCTGCCTCAAGGGATTGTTGTAGAAATCAGTGAGATGGTGTGAATAAAGATGGTCTGGTGCCTTGCACGTAGCAGGTGCTCACTAAATGAGTATGATGAGTAGAGATCAGACTTGGGGTTGCCAAGGGGGAGGGAGGGAGGAAGGGTGTGGGGGAGAGGGATGGACTGGGAGTTTCGGGTTGGTAGATGCAAACTATTACATTTAGAATGGATAAGTAACAAGGTCCTACTGTATAGCACAGGGAACTATATTCAATCTCCTGGGATAAACCGTAATGGAAAAGAATATTAAAAAAAGAATGTCTCTACGTGTATAACCAAGTCACTTTGCTGCACAGCAGAGATTGACACAACTTTGTAAATCAACTATACTTCAATTAAAAAATAAGTATGAAGAGGAGGAGGAGGAAGAAAGCCTACGATGTCCCTAAACCGAAGGGGTGGCTGAGGATGAAAACATCTCAAGTGGATGAGTCTAAGACTTGGCTTTCTCATCAGACAGGAATCAATGTTGATCAGTGCTCCTTAGCTGTAGCAGAGCTACTCCTTGTCCGCCAGGCACACCTCTTTCTTTCTGAGAACAGCACTCCCCTTTCTAATGAGTATGGTGCCTCTCCTTTCTCCAGCCAACTACTCAAGGGAGTTGGCCAGTCATACTTCCCATCACACTACAGGCCACACAAGGGAACACATGACCCAGCCTGGCTAATCAAAGTCCTTCCCCAGGATTTCCCAAATTGCAACTAAGATGAGAGAGTCTTTTCTACCCTGGAGTCCAAGCTAAAAAAATATGGCCTAGGACTTGCCCGTGCCCTGGAATACATAAAGATAATTTAGACCTGCCTTCAAAGCAATATGACCTCTACAGAAAGTATCTGAAAGTGTTTGGTACCCTAGTTGCCCTGAAAACTTCAGCTGTTTGCTTACCCGTTTCTCTTCCAGTAGCCCAGGAGCTCCTCAAAATTGTGGATCTCATTTTATCTACATTTACCACATGCTAAGGGCTCAATGAATGTTTGCTGAAATAAAATTAAATAAACATCTGGAATGGATAAAGAAGATGTGGCACACATATACAATGGAATATTACTCAGCCATAAAAAGAAACGAAATTGAGTTATTTGTAGTGAGGTGGATGGACCTAGAGTCTGTCATACAGAGTGAAGACAGAAAGAGAAAAACAAATACCGTATCCTAACACATATATATAGAATCTAAACAAAACAATGGTTCTGAAGAACCTAGGGGCAAGATGGGAATAAAGACACAGACCTACTAGAGAATGGACTTGAGGACACGGGGAGGGGGAAGGGTAAGCTGGGACAAAGTGAGAGAGTGGCATGGACATATACACACTACCAAATGTAAAATAGATAGCTAGTGGAAAGCAACCGCATAGCACAGGGAGATCAGCTCAGTGCTTTGTGTCCACCTAGAGGGGTGGGATAGGGAGGGTGGGAGGGAGATGCAAGAGGGAGGAGATATGGGGATATATGTATATGTATAGCTGATTCACTTTGTTATAAACTAACACACCATTGTAAAGTAATTATACTCCAATAAAGATGTTAAAAAAAATTAAATAAACATCTGGAACAAAAGAAAACTATGAAACATGTAATATAAAACTCACACACTCTTCACAAACACAGGATGGTTTGATTTAGCGTTACCCCCCCCACACACTTAACTGAGTCTAAAACATGTGGAAATCACACTATTTACCCGCAGAATAGTTACACTACGCCCCTCCCCCAAAGGGCTCAATGAGTGTATAAACCAATAAAAGGGCATTTTTATTTTTTCCTCTTCTCCTTTGTAAGAGTGTCTCCTGGCTTGGAAGGGAGAAGGAAGATAAACAGCAGTGTCTGAGCGCTTTTGAAGCTGGGCTATCAACAAAGGATCTTCTAAATCAATTCACCACCAGAAACGGAATGCAGGCGCTTCTCGGAAATGTCTCACAAAGAAGCACAGAGAAAGGCTCTCTGAAGGCGGAAGCAGGACATGTTTCCATCCTGGAGATGGAAATTGAGGACGGCGGGAAAGCCTGTGCCCCCAAACCTTTCCCAGGGTCCGCAGTGCCTTGCAGCTCCGTGGCCATTTCAACGCAAACCATGCAAAAAGGGTCAGAGAGCTTTCTCCAGGCCGCACGGGTGAGTTGCCATTCCACGCATGAAAGTCAGGTTTCCCAGGTCCCCTCCCCTGGACTCCCCACCCGTTCTGCCAGCACCAGGCCCACCGCGCAGTTAACGCCAGCAGAGGCACAAGAAGCCTTGAGAGGCACCAAGTTGAGCATCTGCCAGCACCATCTGCAGATTCCACAGACCGAGGGGACAGAGGCAGCCTCAAACCCCACTGAATCTAAAGAGTGGGGCTGTCAGAGGGAGACTGACAACGTCAGCTGGCTCTCCCCAGGGCCAGTGCCTAAGGGGGCGGCTCAGTGTATCCACTAAGTTTTTCAGATCCAAAAATATGATTCTGCCCATGTACCTTGAGCAGATCAAGCTCTTAAGAACTCATGTTCTGGGACTTCCCTGGTGGCGCAGTGGATAAGAATCCACCCGCCAATGCAGGGGACACAGGTTTGAGCCCTGATCCGGGAAGATCCCGCACGTCGCGGAGCAGCTAAGCTCGTGTGCCACAACTACTGAGCCTGCGCTCTAGAGCCCACGAGCCACAACTCCTGAGCCGGGTGCTGCAACTACTGAAGCCCACGCGCCTAGAGCCTGTGCTCTGCAACAAGAGAAGCCACCACAGTGAGAAGTCCGCCCACCATGATGAAGAGTAGCCCCCGCTCGCCGCAACCAGAGAAAGCTCGCACGCAGCAACGAAGACCCAACGCAGCCAAAACTTTAATTAATTAATTAATTTAAAAAAAAAACCTCATATTCCACCTAATCTCATGAGACTGATGTACAAAGCAAAATGGCTTTTTTTTTTTTCCAGTGGCCTATTTTTAGGGCAGTTTTAGGTTCACAGCAAAATTGAGTGGAAAAAAATGGCTATTTTTAAATTTATAACTGGGATCGATAAACATGCTTTGAGTTTCTACTATGAGTCATGTGCTATTTGGAAATGTAGCAAATATGATTGCACTGCCCTGACACCAAGTTGCTCACAGTGGGTGAAAGGGAAGATAAACAGATGATTACAAGACAGGGTAATAAGCATTAAGACAAAGGTGAGCAGACAATGTTACAGTAACACAGAAGACAGACTCCTAGAGCACGCTGAGGGATCAGGGAAGTTATCGGGGAGACGAAATGCCTGTGTTGGGTTCTGAAGAATGCATAGGAGTTTTCCAGGTGAGTGAGCAGCCCATGGGACACTCATTGATGCCTGGTGTCGTTATGAACACCACTTGCCCAAGCTCAAGGCCAAAGGAACTTTAACAAAAAGTTCCTGCGTTTACCTTCTCTGAGTCCAGGAAGTCCTCCACATCCTTCTTTAGAGTTCTGCCCCTTAGGCGCTTGGGATTAACATAGACACACTACTATATATAAAATAGATAACCAACAAGGACCTACTGTACAGCACAGGGAACTCTACTCAATATTCTGTAAGAAGCTATACGGGAAAAGAATCTGAAAAAGAATGACTATATGTTATTCATATGAATCACTCTGTTGTACACTTGAAACTAACACAACACTGTAAACCAACTAAACTCCAATAAAATTTTAAATATATATATAAAATAAAGTTCTGCCCTAATTTTTTACTTTCTTCCTTTTCTCCTGTTTCCATTGTAAATTCAACCTCTTTTCAGCCCTCTCAGATCGATGACCCATTGGATGGTTTCCAAACTTTGATTCAGTTTCTGCCTCATATGCTGCCTCTCTTGTCACCCCTTTCTGCCCTACCCACTGGAACATTTGGATGTGCTGTGCTACATCTCAGGGCAATATGCCCGAGTTCCAGGCTTCACGACCTTCGCTAGCCTAGCAACGGGGAGACTGGACCATTGCAGGCAGTGGGAGCAATGCGTAATGTCAAAATAGCCTCTATCAAGAGTCCTCTGCTCACCCAGACTCCCCAGTCAGGTATAATCAGATGCCTAGAGGACACCAGCTCCAAGCCCACAGAATTTAAGATCCTAAGAGTGAGTTCTCCAGCTCGTAGCCAAAGCCCCACGAAGTATAACATCATCCCAAACAGGAAGGTCACAGGAGAGAGCATTCTCAACACACTTAAGGATGCACGCTGATCTCAATTCAATGTGAACGTCTCTAATGATCATTAACTGAACAGATCTCAGGACCGTCCCTCAAGCTCTTTTCTTATGAAGACAGCCAAGCTCAGCCATTCTGCACCGAGTTGCGTGTAACTGTTCCCCTCAGAAGGGGACCGTTTTACAAATTTTGAGGACCTCCTACCATCATGTCCTACACCCCCTTCAACACAATTAAAATGAGGCATTTTACCAACAATCTCTGGAGCTTCCTCCCATTCCTTCTCATTTTCCCAGAGTGAGGTCCTTTCTCAAAGCCAGCCTTTGCCTCAGCCCACCCTTACGCCCATCTGTAAACACAAACTGACTTGTTCCATGAGTCAGAGGCTTCTTTCTCCTTATGGACCGTGAGCTCCAAAGGGGCAGGAACCACATCTTCAGACTTCTTGTGTGTGCTGTGCAATGTGGGGAGAGTCACTTAGCCTCTCTGTAAAACTGGGGGAAATAATAGAACCAACCTCAGAAGGTCCCAGAGAACATTACATGAAATGATGTACAGAAAAGCCTCAGCATGGCATATAATAAGTATTCAAAACATGTTTGCTATTATTATTAATATTATAATTAATTATCTCTGGATGTTAGATCCTTCATCAATTAAATAGTAAAAAAGCAGTTACCCCACTGGGTTATAGTAAATAAATGAGATGATGCGTGTAAGGACCTAGTATGGTGCCTGGCACACACTAGGCTTTTTATCAATGGAGGCGATTAATACCAATGCCCTGAGTAATTGCTTCTTGGCTTGAACTCTGAAAGAAGTGACTCTATACTTTGAAGTAGAAGATCTGAAACAAAGCATCAATCTTTTATTTCATGAAAATTCACTCCACAGAATACTCAGGGGCAGAGGGGGAGATAGAAAGCGACGCCCTGTAAGTTGAATCAGTCTCTTTCTTTGACTCAATAGACGTTAATGAGCACTTACTAAGCGTCAGGGTGTAACATGGTGATGTGATATATTTCTTTGTGGCAACAGCGTGAAATATCAAACTCCTTTTCTCTCCAGCTTATTTCTCACCCAGATTATCAAAGGCTAGATCCAGTGAGGACTTTACAGGGTGGTACAGACGTGGGTAAAAGTACCAGAAGAAGTGGCATCCTAAGATAAAAACCAAGTTGGGGAGGAGAAACTAGAAGCGGGTATGTTAGTTTCCTAGTGCTGTCATAACAAATTACCACAAGCTGGGTGACTTAAAACAACAGAACGCATTCCCTCCTAGTTCTCAAGGATAGAAGTCCAAAATCAAGGTATGAGGAGGGCCATGTTCCCTCTGAAGGCATTAGGGGAGAATCTTTCCTTGGTTCTCCAAGCTTCTGGGAGCTGCGGTGGGGTCCCTGGGCTTGTGGAAGCATCACTCCAACCTCTGCCTCCATCTTCACATGGTTTTCTTCCCTGTGTGTCCTCTCTTCTTCCCATAAGGACATCAGTCACTGGATTTAGGTCCCACCCTAATCCAATATACCCTCATCTTAACTAATTACATATGCAAAGACCCTGTTTCCAAATAAAGTCAGATTCACAGGTACCAGGGTAATGTTAGGACTTGAACATATCTTTGGGCGGCACAATTCAACTCATGACAGAGGGTGTCTTCAAAGTTAAGCAGAAAAATAAAAGAAGATACAAATTTTAAAAATAAAATAAACAAAGCTAAATCAGAGTGTGGTGATTTGGGGAGCAGACTTTGGCACCTGGTCCTACCCCTCCCTTCCTGTCCCCCTCTCCACGCACAGAGAGGGGGCTTGATCTGGGTCCTCTGAATTTGGGTGCTCCCAAGAGGCGTGAGGCGGGGCTTTGGTCCATGAGGTGAGGACACCCTTTTCTCTAGAATTTCTGGGGGCTCTCAGAGGATGTCTACCGTAGCCCACCCCCTGGGTTCTGAGAATTTTGAAGTCAGGGCACAGGGAACACTGCTGGAGAGCCTACTGGAAAGTCAGGTATTCATCTGTCTATCTTTCCCTCCGTTCAGCCAGCCACCTATTCATTTACAGCACAGAGGCTCTGGGAGACAGGCTTCCTGTGTGGAACCCTGACTCCATGACTTACTGTTGTGTGACTTAAACAAAGCACTTAATTCCTTAAGTCTCAATTTCCCCCTTCTGTAAAATAGAAATAATAATAGTGATGACCTCATAGGCTTGCTTTGTGGGAAAAAACGATCCCTGCGTATCGTGCCTGGCACAGAATGAGCATCACCACATGTTAGCTGCTACCACGAGGAAGGTGACAATAGTGATGATAGACTGTAGGAAACCTGCACAAAGGTGGGGGATAGAGATGTATAAAGCAAACTGCACATGGAGTGCACCAGGCGATACAGTCAGAGCCAGCCCTGAATGATCTGGGCGAGGGCTGTTTCTTCTGCTATGGGGCTATGCGAAGGTCTGTCGGGTTCGCAAAGGGAAGAAGTTATGCTGCCACATCCCTTCCAGCTCCCAGTTTACGTGGGTCACCGGCACACCTGCAATTACATCTTGAAGGGACCTGGGGAGCCCTCATTTCAGCAGCCTTTTTTTTTTACCATCCTTCCCCAGGTTTGTTCCCTCAGTCACTTGTCAATGTGTCACTTCCCTTCAACCTTCCCTCTAATGCATTTGCTAAAAAACAATTTCTAAACTCTCCTTGTTACCAGAAGAGATGCTGAGACAGAAAGGAGAGAAAGCTAGAAAAGCTATAGACTCTTTTGCATTTCCCCTTCTTGATGCTCTGCCTTTGACTGACATCAGGGCCTGCTTATAAATCTTTAACGTGAGCCAGTGATCGTTTTCCAAAACCTCCACCTGCAGACCAGAATCAACCTCGGAACTGATTACAGTGGATTTGTTTGGGTTGCACCTTCTCGGGAGTTTTAATGAGCGACTTTTCAAGGGTTGCCCCTGGGAGGAGGCATGTCAGGAGAGGGAGAGTGAGTGGGAATAATGGCTTCCCAGACCCCCGCACCCACGCCCACTTTCCTGTTTGGATTATTTCCTTCTTCCTGCTACTTTTTGAAGCTACCAATTCACTCTCATCTCCATCCTCTGCCCAGGCCAAGTACTGTTTCTCCTCATGCCAAGTGACAGCATTAAGGAAGAGCAGTGGGAAGAAAGACAGACTGAAAATCCTTAAGTGAGTTTTGACAATTACGTTTTCTCAAATTACCAGAACGTCAAGACACTGTGCACATGGAAAAAAATACAGAAAAGCAAATTATTTCTATAGAAGATCAATGCACGTTGATGTATACACGTCTGATGACCCCTCGTGTCTCATCGGAAACCACTGATGACATCAGATGCTAAATTATTAAAGTAACAGAAACTCAAGGTGGCCACAGCCCTTGCCAATGACTGAGGACAAACACCTGCATCTCTAATAAGATACATCCTCAGGCATCAGGCCTTGAACCTGCTGAGCTCTCAGCAGCCTATCCTGCTCAGCGAGGCCTCTGCAGCTTGAAGGTGACAGAGTCTACAACTGCAAGGGCAGGGTCACCTCCAGTGGTCACCCTGGTCCCTCCAATTGGCTGAGCTCACACGTGGCCTCTTTCCGTGGAGACCAGAAACTACATGGATCTTTCCACTTGGTCACACCCCGGGGATGGAGCCTGCAACACAAACGTGCTCGGAGCCATGCCAGCCAGACAAATTAACTAACAGGCAGGGAGAGCAAAGGCCATGGCCACCTGTGCGGGCAACCTGCCATTAGGCAGGCTCCTGACACATCAGAGCAGAGGGACCATGTCACGAGGGGCAGGCCCGTGTGCCCAGTCAGGCCCGAATCTACCCTGTCAGCCCACAGCCTGGGCATGGCCTCTGCTCCCACCAGCTTAAGCACAGCTTGAGGAATTACAGGCACCTTCGTCACTGCCGGGAGTAACTGAGCAATAGCCTCTCAGCAGGCTGAATCGCGATGTGCTCCTGCGGAAATTATATACTTTTAACCTCTAAAACAATACAATTTGAAGGTGAATGTATTTTTCCTTAATAGTTACAGGGCCTCTTAGTTCCTCCAAAGATGTGGGGTGGGAGGTTATTTTGCTGCCCCTCCATTCTATATTTAAAGAGATGCCTACAATGAATTCACCTCCAAACGTAAGCTTTGGCAGAGGAGTACTTAGAATGCCTCTCAAAGTCATGTTTCTGGAAAGGATTTCATTTCTAATTAATCCAGTTTTGCAGCCAAAGTATATCTCCCCACCATGATCCCCCTATACTAATTGTTTTTTTAATAACAACAGATTCCTCTCAGACACCAAGACTGGAAAAGTTATACTTGTCTTTGACTCACTACTCTCCTTCATGCCTCATATCATCTCATTCAATCAATCCATCACTGAGCTAGTCAAGGACCCTGTATTAGGGCTCTCCACAGAAACAAAATCAATAGGATACATCATATATATATATATATATATATATATAAAATAATTATCATATGTGTGTATATATATAGAGAGAGAGAGAGACAGAGAGACAGACAGAGAGAGACAGAGGCAGAGAGACAGAGACAGAGACAGAGGCAGAGACAGACAGAGAAACAGAGAGACTTATTATGAGGAATTAGCTCATGTGATTATGGATGCGAGAAATTCTGAAATTTGCCATCTGCAAGCTAGAGACCGACCCAAGAAAGCCCATGGTGTAGGTTCCAGTCCAAGTCTGAAGGCCTGAGATCCAGGAGGGCCGGTGGTCCGAAGGCAGAAGACTGACGTTCCAGCTCAACTGGTCAAGCAGAGAGAGAATTCCCCCCTTCTCTGCCTTGTTGGTTCTATTCAGGCCCTCAGTGGACTGGATGATGCCCACCCACATTGGGGAGGGCAATCTGAACTGGGTCCACAGATTCAAATGCTAATCTTCTATAAACACCCTCATAGACACATCCAGAAATAATGTTTAACTAGATATTTAGGCATCTGATGGCCCAATTAAGTTGACACTTAAAATTAACCATCACACATTCAATCTGACTTATTTCCCATTGAAATGGCTCTAATGTCCATTCCTATCCAGTTCCAATAACCCTACAGTAAGCAAGACTCTTCCATCCTCATCCTGGGATGACTGTGTCAATTCCAATTAAACCTCCCGGATTCCAGCAGCTCTTCCATATTATGCATTCCTGAACACAGGATCATCCTCTTTCCATGCTGCTATTGCCAGATCACTCCTCTGCTCAAAACTCTCCAATGCCTTTTATCCTACCACAACACTCAGAGCCGACATCCTCTCCATCACCTTCAAGACTGTCCTACAAGCAAGCCCCACCCTGCCTGTCCCACTGCAATCTTGCTAATCCCCAGCATGTACTCACCCACTGCAGCCAAACCAATGCTTTCTGGGCCCACAAACACACCAAATTCGTTCATAGCTTAGACCTCATACCTTTGCTCATACTATTCCCATCATTTGGAATTCTCTTTCATCGTCTCCCATTGTGACTCAAGTCTAACCATCCTCCAAAGTCCAACTCCTTAATGAAGACTTTCTTGATTACTTCATGCCCTTCTGCTCTCCCATAAGTACATACGCTCTATGGCAAACAAGGTGCCTCATTACGGACTGTTTGTAACCAGGTCACTGTCACATGTTCTTTCATAAAGTGTCCCAATTTTTCAAAATTGCAAGAATTTGGATGTCACCAGTCATCTGTATCATTTGGGGACAAATTTTAGAACAAATTAGCAAAATAGGCAGCTTTTGCAGACTTGGAAAGAAATTGAAAGATGTCATGATGCCAACCTGAGCTCAGCAAGAACAAGTCACATCAGACGACTTACTTCCTTCTGTTTGGAAATCTTACAAAGGTAAAATGGAATAAATGCAATGCTTCTGCATTGCATTAAGTATTTAACAAAGTCTCTCCATACCACAAATTCAAGAGCAATAATAAGCTTGATGAACTTTCTAGATAATCCAATGACCACACCTAAAGGATGCCAATCATCGCATAGTTGTCACCTCACAAAGAGAGCTCCACTAGTGTGCTCACAGGCCCATCCTTAGGACATTTTTGTTAATGGCAGGATCGTAATAATTATAGTACTCTGATAAAAATATATAACTTGGATAAAAAAATAATATTAAATGACAAAATAAAGTTATAACATTTTCTGAACTAGTTATAACATTTTCTGAACGAGTGTTGGAAAAACAGCCAACACTGGCAATAAGGCACAAGATAGAGACAAATTTAAGGTGCTTTACCCGGGTTCATTCATCCAACATGACAGGTAGGGAATCTCTGTCACTGAAGGTTTTCTAATAGAAGCTGTTTTTTTCATTCTTAAAATATTATACAGAATATTCAGTATCCAGGAGAGGGTTGAACTATACGATGTCAAAAAACCCTTCTAACTTCAAGATTGTAATATTTTATGATTCTATATATCCCTATCTTGCACTGCAAGTAAATTATAAATCTATTGGCATGCACATCATGGCGTAATGAAAAGAATATGGAATTTGGAGTCAATTAGACACGGGTTCAGTTCTTCCACTGACTAGGCGGATAACTTCCAAGTCTGTTCCTTTATCTACAAACTAGAAATTGTGTAAGATGTAAGAGTTGACTCAGATAATGCTCCACGCAAATGGCCTTGTCCAGTGCCTGGCATAGAGTGGGTGCTAAATAAATGTTCATTATAAATCTTTTTCTATATCCTACACAGCTAACAGAATATTAGGAACATAGTAGGATCTCAGTAAGAAATCATTTAGTTCTTTGATTTTGAGGGATAGCATGGAGAGGTTACTTGCTCATCGGAAAAGCTTTCAAGACAGAAAAGGAGAAAAGCGTGCCAGGTAGGAGGAAAGGCATGGAGGTGACAATGAGCAGAACGTGGCTTGCTGAGGATGGTGAGGTCTCTGACCCACTGGGATTGGAGGCTGGCGACAAGGCTGGATAAGTAGAATGAACCAGATAGTATGAAACTTGAGGTACCACTCAGCCAAATGATAAGAAACGGATGGCTTGTGATGCTCACACAATAACCCGGGCCTCACACCCTCTCTTTGGCCTATGTTAAGAACATTAAACAATGATTGGAATCCAGAATTTTTCTCATTGTCTGAGAGCAATGGCATGCCAAATAGAGTTCACAAAAGGTGCCTCTTCGAGCATCAACCGAACAATTTCATTCTCATTTTTCTGGTTTTCTTTCAATAACCAAGGTTTA
This sequence comes from Delphinus delphis, assembly GCF_949987515.2. NCBI lineage: Eukaryota > Metazoa > Chordata > Mammalia > Artiodactyla > Delphinidae > Delphinus > Delphinus delphis. The sequence goes on from NC_082688.1 coordinate 26,989,501, forward strand.
CTACCTTGAACCAGGGTGCCCTACTGTGCCCATGCAGCCTCTAGCTGGCAGAGGGTTTGAAGGCCTATTTTACCAGTTCTATTTTAACAGGAATAGGAGTGGGTGTAAAACATAACATTTCCAGTTGACGTTCACTAACAAGCCTCTAGTAGAGTCATTTTAGAGATTAAAGAAAGGATCATTTGGACACCTGAATTTGAAGATAATTTATAGATTACTTACAGAGACTTTACAGTTATTTATCTCTCAGACAGCTGTGAGAATAGACAGAAGTCATGCAGGAGGTAGGCAGCCCGTAGAATGGGGAAAAACATTAAATCTGAAAGTGCCTGATACAGCAATTAATATTTCAACCTTCCTTGCACAAGAAAGAACAATATAAGATTACAGAGATGTTGGACTCCATGAATATGTGAAATAAGATTTGTGAGGGAATGGGGGAAAGGGGAAATGGGAAAGGAGAGGGACCCCCTAAATATGTATTATAAACCTAACCCCTCGGGCATTAATGGGCTATTTTTAAGTGTTAAAAATATCATTGAAACTAAAAAACGTTGTTTTTATCAAGGTTTCAGTAGCACAGTTCTAGCACATTCCTAAGCAACATTATGGAAGAGAAGCATTGCATAGGCAAGCTTCTTAAGAGAAGAGGTTTTCTCTCTTTTTTTTTTTTAACCTCATCAGTAAGTGTTTGGTAGCCATGCTTCTGTGGGGCTAGCAGACCACACCCTTTCACTCACTAAACCCTACCCCACTACCAGTGCACACACACTCTTATAAATATACAAGAATGAAGACACATGGTCAAGTCCTGAAGGGATTTTACCATCAGTTTAGGGGTCGAAAACAAACAGACAAAAGCTGTAAAAATGTCTTATGCATTTACCTCTCTGGCCATCACTTGAGGTGCTTCTAGAGTTCCAGAAACAAAGACTCTAGGAGAGCTGGAGAAGTCAAAGGAAGCTTCAAGAGAAAATGCTAAGGCATCTGGGCTTGTGAGGTAGATGGCAAAGGAGGACAGGTCTACAGAGAAATGAAGAAACTGTGTGTTTGGCCAAAGGAAAAAGGTAATATAGAGAAACTCAGTGGACTTTTAGCACTCTATACAAGCTTTCTCAGAAACTCTATTCCACCTTCCATTTCTAGCTGGTAGACCACACACAACACCTCTCCATCTATGGGCTCATACTGATATATTGATATGATAGAAAAAATTTTTTCTTGATCAAACCAAATACAAGAAAGTGAGCCAGCTGTCACAGAAATATTGAGGAATTCCTGCAAATTGTACAGCTGTTAGGATAAGATCAATAAAGGATAAGAGCTGGGAAAATCACAGCCCAAAGACAAACAATCAAAGTAGTCCTTCTTAAGGGTGCAACATAGCCTGAATGAGCAGAGGGTGCATCATCAGGGCAATAAACTAGAAAACTGTAATAGGAACCACAGTGTTAATCATACCTTTGCTCTGTCCCCAGGCTTACAGAGCTTGAGACTGGCAACAGAATGTTATGCCCCCAGGATAAACTAGGAATAATGGGGATGCGACTGGGAAACGGAGTTAGTATAGGAAATAGGGCCTGAGTGAGTTTGAAAAAAATCACTGTCTACTTCCACATTAGACAAGGTGGAAAGAGGTATTGGAGGTCTTAGTCCCATTTAGGTGCAAAATAATTTAAAGTTCTCTAGCCCTGGAGTAAAGTTCTGTTACTCTGGAGACTGTGGGAACATGCACCTTCCTTGCTTATGGGCCCCATGGGAGAAATCTGTCCACACATTTATTACTTTTACAGGAGCCCTAAGTAAGACATCCCAATCAAGAGAGAAGCCTCTTGAGGACACAGACTTTTAAAACCTGCAGAGAAAACTGCATATACGGTACCCATATGAATCAAACCACTCCTCCATTTATAATCAGGATCACAAGACATCTGAGAAAATCAATTTTCATTCAAAGGATGAACCCAATATAACCCCAAAAGAAATAGAAATGATTAAAGAAAATGAAAATAGTCTTAAAATATTCTAATATTTAAAATTAGAATGAAAATATCTTTAGAGATATTTTAGTGGATGTTGAATATACATCAAAATTAATTAGTGATTATAACTGGAGGTTTGTACCTCTTTAAAAAAAACTAAACTAAATCAAAAATTAATTAACTAATGAAGTGTAATTGTTGCTGTGATATAAGAGCAATCAGAATATAAGAAAAATGCCTGGAAATTAATTAATTATGATTACCAAAATATTTTAAAAAGCAATGTATGGAATAAATAATTACAATGGATAAGGTTAAAGGCTGGATAGACAAAGAAAATTTCCCATTAAAAAGAGCAAATATTAAAAGAGATAGAAAATACGAGATTACAGAAGACAGAGCCAGGAAGTCAGTGTATATCTAATATGACCCCTAGAAGCAAAAATTGAGACAATAGAGAGAAGAAAATAATCAAAGAAATAATGCGGATAAGGGGGAGAGAGGAAGTCCCAGAGGTAAATAAAAAGATAACTCTTTATAATGAAAAGACCTACAAAGATAAAAGCAAAGTGAATAGAAACAGAACACATCTAAACAAATTTTGGTGAAATCTCAGAACTCCAAAGGCAAAGACAAAAATCCTAAAAATCATGCTAGGGAAGGGAGGTTACCTACAAAGTAACAAGATCAGAATGACAGCATATGTCTCAATAGCAATTCCTTCAAAGTTCTCAGGGAAATGTTTGAAATTAGAAATCTATACCCAACCAAACTATCCACCAAAAGTGAAATCAAAATAAAGACATTCTCAGACATACAAAGATATTTGAATGCTACCCTTTAAACTCCATATGAAAAAAAAGTTCGGGTGAAGTGCTCCAGTAAAACAAAAATGCAATACAAGAAGAAAACAAAATAAGAGAAATACGTGAATAAAAATTATAGCTAAGCATGACCCAGGAGGAAAGAGAATGCCAAAGAAATCAAGAGAGAAATCCCTGGGCCCTGTGACCCAACTTCTCTTGTGAGTAACTTATGATTACTTTCCTTCTCTTTGGATCCAGTCCCCTCACTTGGTTGAGTTCTATCATTCTTTGCTTAATATTTAGAATAAACCTGTGAAAAATCACTACTAAATACAATTAGAGTGACAGAGAGTAAATGCTGTAAAATTTGACAACATAAAAATAAATATAACAGGGGCTTCCCTGGTGGCACAATGGTTGAGAATCTGCCTGCCAATGCAGGGGACATGGATTCGAGCCCTGGTCTGGGAAGATCCCACATGCCGCAGAGCAACTAGGCCCGTGAGCCACAATTACTGAGCCTGCGCGTCTGGAGCTTGTGCTCCGCAACAAGAGAGGCCGCGATAGTGAGAGGCCCGCGCACCGCGATGAAGAGTGGCCCCCGCTTGCCACAACTAGAGAAAGCCCTCTAACAGAAATGAAGACCAAAAATATAAATAAATAAATAAATTTAAAATAAATAAATATAACAAAAATCAGGAGCAGAGGAGAGTTGTAGACATAAATGTAAGTGGAGTGTATAGTGGGAATATTCCATAGATAATGACTAAATATAAATCAACAAACAGAGCAGGGAGAATTTGTAAAGGCATAAAGTTGACCATTAGAATTACTGTGTCTCAGGAGGTAGAGAAGGAAAGGAAGATGGACAATGCTGAAAATGACCAATATTTCAACTTCCATAACAGGGTGTCAAAATACACCCTCAAATTCTGATATACCAAAAACATAAAGTTCTTTTATTTAGAATTTCAATTGTAGCCACTGAAAAAACTAAAAGCAGAAACTTTAATTTCAGAGGAATGAAATGGGGATATGGGAGGACATTGACAAGACAGATACTTTTCATTTTAGATCATGTGTAGTTTGAATGATTTGTTTTCTATTTGCCATATGTAGGTTTTACTTTTCATTTTAAAATTCATCTTTAAAAATTTTAAGAAAAAATAAGTTATATTCTCCCAGTTTATCAAACAATGAGTGGTACCCCCAAGGTGAGCTGGGTCATTTTTAGTATTAGGAATTTGTTATGGCAGCTAAGGCTAAGAAAAAGGACTTGGGATCCAGGATTTGAAGTTTAAAAATTCTTGACATGAGATACACAACAGGGCCAGACTAAAAAGGCACGTACGCTTTTAATTAACACAGAAAAATCATTAATTTATTCATGGATTTATTCACTCCCTCATGCCCCATTTATTCCCTCTGACTCATTTCCCCACTTATAAATCATTCATTCTCTCATTTATTCATTCATTCAGTGAATACTCAGAAAATATAAGGCAGGCTGTCTGGCTTCAAGGAGTTTAAAAATATACTTGGAGGTAAAGCAATAACTTAACACATTATCCCCTAAAAGCACAGCTCATGCTGAGGAGAGAGATCTCATGAGTAAAGGCTCATGAATGGGGTAACAAATGTACTGGGTCTTGAAGAATGAATAAGCTCCGACTCAGACGAAGGAATTTGTGCTCACTTCATTTTAAACATTTGCAAACTTTTGTTTTAAAGTTTCACACCACCCCTTGAGACACTGAGGGGAGAGACGGTGAGTAAGCCTTCTCCAAACCAGCGATCAGTCCACTGATCCAAAATAGAGCAGGCAGTTAGTCCACATAAAACAAACAAACAAACAAAAACAAGATTTCCTTCAACCATGGAGAAAGTTCCATTACCCACTGGAATCATTGTTTAAGCTGGGCTCTGAGTAGGATGACCAACCATCCCAGTTTTTCCAGTTTTAGCACTGAAAGTCCTGTGCCCCAAGCAACCCTCCACTCTTAGGTGAACTGGGACAACTGGTCATCCTTGAGATAGCACTAAGTTTCCAACATGCTCACAGGCTTAGTTCATCTGATTCATACAATAAACTACTGAGATTCAAGAAGCTGGTATCCCCACTTTCCAGAAGGTAAAACTGAGGCACCAAGAGGTCCAATGACTGCTAAAGCTCACATACATAAAGAAAGTGGCAGGGCCAGGATTCAATCCCAGAACTGTCTGCTTTGATCTAGAGCCACCTCCAATGACCCCACTACATGCCCTGTACTTCTAGGCATAGATGGGCACAAAAACAAAGGTAGTGGAGCAGGCATCCTGGGAATTCAGGCTCTCTGTGCACAGTGACTGAAAAGAGAACAGCCAACCTTGAGTTTATTGATGCCCTGCTCCAACCCAATGAGCCAGGCAGCCCAATTATGAGGAGAAAGATGAAGTAACAACTACATGGTGTATTCAAGGTCTCATGGAACGGTTTGCAGGTTATGATGAAATTTCCATTTAATTACATAGGAGATTATAGATATAGATGTAGATACAGATACACATATAGGTACACAGTCACTATAGACTTTTAACAAAACCCTTGCAATTCCTTACCGAGGATACTAAAGATTATTTACATATCGAGTACAAAGTAGAAACTTCTGAGGCCCCTTCCAACCCTGGAAGATGACACTTTTCAGACTCTGAAGAAATGACCCCTATTCCTAGAAAAATCTTTGAATAACGTGCCCTTCTAGGGTTTCGTTTGGTTTGGTTTTTTGTTTTTTTATGCACAGTCTATAAAAGAGAGAGAAAAACATGCCGAGACACACAGTAATCAAATTGGCAAAAATTAAAGACAGAGAGATTATTGAAAGCAGCAAGGGAAAAACGACAAATAACATACAAGGGAACTCCCATAAGGTTAACAGCTGATTTCTCAGCAGAGACTCTACAAGCCAGAAGGGAGTGGCATGATATACTTAAAGTGATGAAAGGAAAGAACCTACAGCCAAGATTACTCTACCCAGCAAGGATCTCATTCAGATTCGATGGAGAAATCAAAAGCTTTACAGACAAGCAAAAGATAAGAGAATTAAGCACCACCAAACCAGCTCTACACCAAATGCTAAAGGAACTTCTCTAAGTGGGAAACACAAGAGAAGAAAAGGAACTACAAAAACTAACCCAAAACAATGAAGAAAATGGTCATAGGAACATACATATCGATAATTACCTTAAACATGAATGGATCATATGCTCCAGCCAAAAGACACAGGCTTGCTGAATGGATACAAAAACAAGACCTATATATATATGCTGTCTACAAGAGACCCACTTCAGACCTAGGGACACATACAGACTGAAAGTGAGGGGATGGAAACAGATATTCCATGAAAATGGAAATCAAAAGAAAGCTGGAGTAACAATACTCATATCACATAAAACAGACTTTAAAATAAAGAATGTTGCAAGAGACAGGAAGGACACTACATAATGATCAAGCAATCAATCCAAGAAGAAGATAGAACAATTATAAATATATATGCACCCAACATGGGAGCACCTCAATACATAAGGCAACTGCTAACAGCTCTAAAAGAGGAAATCGACAGTAACACAATAATAGTGGGGGACTTTAACACCTCACTTACACCAATGGACAGATCATCTAAACAGAAAATTAATAAGGAAACATAAGCTTTAAATGACACAACAGACCAGATAGATTTCATTGATATTTATAGGGCATTCCATCCAAAAACAGAAGATTACACTTTCTTCTCAAGTGTGCATGGAACATTCTCCAGGATAGATCACATCTTGGGTCACAAATCAAGCCTCAGTAAATTTAAGAAAATTGAAATCATATCAAGCATCTTTTCTAACCACAATACTATGAGATTAGAAATCAATTACAGGGAAAAGAAACGTAAAAACACAAACACATGGAGGCTAAATAATACATTACTAAATAACCAAGCGATCACTGAAGAAATCAAAGAGGAAATCAAAAAACACCTAGAGACAAATGACAATGAAAACACAACGATCCAAAACCTATGGGATGTGGCAAAAACAGTTCTAACAGGGAAGATTATAGCTACACAAGCCTACCTCAAGAAATAAGAAAAATCTCAAATAAGCAATCTAACCTTACACCTAAAGGAACTAGAGAAAGAAGAACAAACAAAACCCAGAGTTAACAGAAGGAAAGAAATCATAAAGATCAGAGCAAAAATAAATGAAATAGAAACAAAGAAAACAATAGCAAAGATCAATAAAACTAAAAGCTGGTTCTTTCAGAAGATAAAAAAATTGACAAACCATTAGCCAGACTCATCAAGAAAACGAGGGAGAGGACTCAAATCAATAAATTTAGAAATGAAAAAGGAGAAGTTACAACAGACACCGCAGAAATACAAAGCATCCTAAGAGACTACTACAAGCAACCTTATGCCAATAAAATGGACAACCTGGAAGAAATGGACAAATTCTTAGAAAGGTATAATCTTCCAAGACTGAACCAGGAAGAAATAGAAAATATGAACAGACCAATCAAAAGTAATGACATTGAAACTGTGATTAAAAATGTTCCAACAAACAAAAGCCCAGGAACAGATGGCTTCACAGGTGAATTCTATCAAACATTTAGAGAAGAGCTACACCCATCCTTCTCAAACTCTTCCAAAAAATTGCAGAGGAAGGAACACTCCCAAACTCATTCTATGAGGCCACCATCACCTTGATACGAAAACCAGACAAAGATACTACAAAAAAAGAAAATTACAGACCAATATCACTGATGAATATAGATGCAAAAATCCTCAACAAAATACTACCAAACAGAACCCAACAACACATTAAAAGGATCATACACCATGATCTAGTTGGATTGATCCCAGGGATGAAAGGATTCTTCAATATACGCAAATTAACCAATGTGATACACCATATTAACAAATCGAAGAATAAAAACCATATGATCATCTCAATAGATGCAGGAAAAGCTCTTGACAAAACTCAACACCCATTTATGATAAAAACTCTCTAGAAAGTGGGCATAGAGCGAACCTACCTCAACATAATAAAGGCCATACATGACAAACCCACAGCAAACATCATTCTCAATGGTGAAAAAGAGAAAGCATTTCCTCTAAGATCAGGAACGAGACAAGGATGTCCACTCTCACCACTATTATTCAACATAGTTTTGGAAGTCTTAGCCATGGCAATCAGAGAAGAAAAAAGAATAAAAGTAATACAAATTGGAAAAGAAGAAGTAAAACTGTCACTGCTTGCAGATGACATGATACTATACATAGAGAGTGCTAAAGATGCCACCAGAAAACTACTAGAGCTAATCAATGAATTTGGTAAAGTTGCAGGTTACAAAATTAATGCACAGAAATCTCTTGCATTCCTATACACTGATGATGAAAAATCTGAAAGAGAAGTTAAGGAAACACTCCATTTACCATTGCAACAAAAAGAATAAAATACCTAGGAATAAACCTACCTAGGGAGACAAAAGACCTGTATGCAGAAAACTCTAAGACACTGATGAAAGAAATTAAAGATGATACCGACAGATGGAGAGATATACTATGTTCTTGGATTGGAAGAATCAATATTGTGAAAATGACTATACTAGCCAAAGCAGTCTACAGATTCAATGCAATCCCTAACAAATTACCAATGACATTTTTTATGGAACTAGAAGAAAAAATCTTAAAATTTGTATGGAGACACAAAAGACCCCGAAAAGCCACAGCAGTCTTGAGGGAAAAAAACGGACCTGGAGGAATCAGACTCCCTGACTTCAGAGTATACTACAAAGCTACAGTAATAAAGACAATATGGTACTGGCACAAAAACAGAAACATAAATCAATGGAACAAGATAGAAAGTCCAGAGATCAACCCACGCACCTATGGTCAACTAATCTATGACAAAGGAGGGAAGGATATACAATGGAGAAAAGATAGTCTCTTCGATAAGTGGTGCTGGGAAAACTGGACAGCTACATGTAAAAGAATAAAGTTAGATCACTCCCTAACACCATACACAAAAATAAATTCAAAATGGATTAGAGACCTAAATGTAAGAGCAGACACTATAAAACTCTTAGAGGAAAACATAGGAAGAACACTCTTTGCCATAAATCACAGCAAGATCCTTTTTGACTCACCTCCTAGAGAAATGGAAATAAAAACAAAAATAAACAAATGGGACCCAATGAAACTTTAAAGCTTTTGCACAGCAAAGGAAAACATAAACAAGACGAAAAGACAACCCTCAGAATGGGAGAAAATATTTGCAAATGAATCAACAGACAAAGGATTAATCTCCAAAATATATAAACAGCTCATGCAGCTCAATATTAAAGAAACAGACAACCCAATCCAAAAATGGGCAGAAGACCTAAATAGACATTTCTCCAAAGAAGACATACAGATGGCCAAGAAGCACATGAAAAGCTGCTCAACATCACTAATTATTAGAGAAATGCAAATCAAAACTACAATGAGGTATCACCTCACACCAGTTAGAATGGGCATCGTCAGAAAATCTACAAACAACAAATGCTGGAGCGGCTGTGGATAAAAGGGAACCCTCTTGCACTGTTAGTGGGAATGCAAATTGATACAGCCACTATGGAGAACAGTATGGAGGTTCCTTAAAAAACTAAAAATAGAATTACCATATGACCCAGCAATCCCACTACTGGGCATATACCCAGAGAAAACCATAATTCAAAAAGACACATGCACCTAATGTTCACTGCAGCACTATTTACAATAGCCAGGACATGGAAGCAACCTAAATGCCCATCGACAGACGAATGGATAAAGAAGATGTGGTACATATATACAATGGAATATTATTCAGCCATAAAAAGGAACGAAATTGGGTCGTTTGTTGAGACGTGGATGGATCTAGAGTCTGTCATACAGAGTGAAGTAAGTCAGAAAGAGAAAAACAAATATCATATATTAACGCATATATGTGGAACCTAGAAAAATGGTACAGATGAACCAGTTTGCAGGGCAGAAATTGAGACACAGATGTAGAGAACAAACGTATGGACACCATGCGGGGAAAGTGGCGGGGCGGGGGGGGGTGGCGGTGGTGGGATGAATTGGGAGATTAGGACTGATATATATATACACTAATATGTATAAAATAGATAACTAATAAGAACCTGCTGTATAAAAAAATAAATAAAATTCAAAACTTCAATTAAAAAAGAGAGAGAGAAAGAGCTGGGAGAGAATGAAGCAAGAGGGAAATATGGGAGTGACAGACATAATGAAAGGGGGAAAGAAAGGAAGGGAAGAATAAGAAAGGAGAGCTAGACCTGCCTGTTGAGAAACAAGAACAGATAAATGAAGAACGACAGCACGGAAAGTCCTGGAGAGTCAATTAATTAGTTATTGCCCATTTCCTTGAGAGACCGCTAACAAATCTGTCCTTGTCAGTGACAGGAAATCCTTCTGAATTCTTTGTAGAAAGATATTAATGGCAGCGGTGCTTCAGCACCCCTACACGGTGACACGGGGAAGTGGTAGGAGTTTCTGGAGGTCATCCCAGCGGCCAGCCTGGGTACACAAGCCACCCCTCTGCCTTGCACACAAAGAGTACTTCCCCAGCCACAGACTGCCCACCCTCTCTCCTTGACTGGTACATCAGGAAGCTGACATTTAATACCCTAAGGATATAGATGTTTGAAAGCTGGTTATTGTAACAAAGGAAGCCATCCAAACTCTGCGAGACCAAATGGATCAGATAAAGCTGACACAGAGATAAATCTGTTTTACATCCATTCTTGCACAAGTTTTGCTAATCTATGTAGTTATAGCTTTCCCACTGAAGAGAAAGAAATAACCCACCACATGTCGGCAAGTCCACATTACATTCCTATTTTTAATCTCCGAGGTATAACATTTTAGGCAAAGACCATTTTTATGCTGACTTTTGCGTGAACTCCATTAACATAGGATGACACAGGAAGAAAATGAGAAAGGAGGATAAGAGAGGGAGGGAGGGGAAAAAAAAGAGAGAAGGAGAGAGGATTTCTTCCTGAATGGCTGTAGAAATGCGGACTATTTTTTTTAAATGAATGAATTCTGCCCCATCATTGACACAGGATCCCTTCTCTCCAGTCAGTCAGACACCTACTCTTCATTAGCCAGTATTTATGCGCCAGATTGGACTTTCATATGGGAGCCTGGAGACGAATGGTACAGATGGCAGGAAAGCTCTCATGAGATTGATAACGATGAAGAAAGATGCCACATTAAGTCAGAAGGTGCCACTGTTAACATCCCAGCTCAAAGGAGAATATTTCTAGCGAGCACTCCCCTCCAAGGACTGCTTTTCTTCTGGCTTCAAGTAAAATTCACTCCCCTCCCCAGAAGCTCTCCGCCCCACCGAATTGTTGGCGAGTGAGCGATACATTCGCTTTAGTCTCTTTTGTGTGTCAACTGATTTTGCCTCAGACACTTAACCTTTGCTTTCCAAAGGTGGTGGAGATCTTAGCAGTGAAAGGGGGCTGGGGGGAGAAGGGAGGGAGGGGGAAGGCATTTTAGTCCGCGTTTCCTTCAACAAAGGCACCACTATAAGAAGTTCTGTAAGGGAAATCTGAATGGTATTTATTGTTTCCATTCGGGCCCTCATTGCATCTGTTGTCTTTCAGAGACAGACACAGTGTTCATAAAACCAGGGCCCTCAAAAACCTTGGAGAAAGGGTAATCGCCAGGGTGTAGGATTGAGGTTTAATGGGAAAGTCAACACCACTGGAAGATCACAGTGCCAGGCATTTGTTGCTGGGATGGAAGAGAGCCTTCTAACAACCCATTGTCAAAGGAGGCACCATGATTCATTTGGACCTTCAGCTGCTGGCTAAGCCAGTTGGCTCCTCACTCAAAGAAAACACAGGTCCTCATCCATGAAGTTTGAGCCTTTCCACTGCAAAGGTTTAAAAAATCCACTTTTCAGAAAAAAAACAACAACGACATCTCGTCCCAATTTTTCATCTCCAAGGTCCTAGTCACCGATTTTATTTTGCCAGAAACGTATCTTTGGCATCAAAGCTGGGAATGAGTTTTCTGGTTCCTCCAGACATCCCATCCTCCCTGGATGGCAAGCCAACACCAGACCAGGAAAGGAGAGTGGGGAGGAGTTCTCTAGCCTGCAGCGCAATCAGATCGGGGAAGTTTCTCCCTTGTTCAGAGTCACCCAGCAACCCAACCAACAGAGAGAATGGGATGTAATGGGACTTGCAAACTTAGCAAGTTCAGGAAATTGGGCAGCTCTTGCCCAACCTGAGTGATATATTACCAGAGTCCGTTCTAGAAAATGCAGGCTGGGAAACAAAGGGAGGCCACACCAAGGGCCCCAGTGCAGCAATCACAAATTCGCGTTGGTGTGTGAGCATTTAATTAGTTTCCCAGATTTACAGGAACTCCAGTCAATTTAAGACACTCTAGGCAGCTCCTTCCAGACTCCACCAACCCTCCTGGAAGCTTGGACCTAGAATGCCTACCTCCCGGGAAGGGCATTTGGAGAGTCTTAATTGAAGGGAATTCCTATTTTTATTTCTATTTGATGTACCACCAGCATTTCCTCCTGTACAAAAATACACAGAGGGGCAACTAGTCCAAATAACTGGTTTAAATCTGTAAATTACAGCACTGCTTCAAGGAACTTTTAAGGTCGTTTTGTGTCTACAGAAAAGTTAGATGGCATCATAAAATTTTTAGAGCTAATGGAATCTTTATACAGTGGTCGCAACTGAACTGATGAGATGGGTTTGAGGCCCTACCCTTCTCCCCCTTTCTTTTGACCGTCCTGGAGTCCTAAGACAGAATTACCGCTCTGGAAGCCTTCATGCCATGACTACACAAAACACCTCCCTCCACCCAGGTCTCAGAACCTAGGTCTTCATTTCACTCCCCTCCACCAAGAGAAGAGGGGTTGCTAAATATGGTTAATTTTCTGAGTTGGTTGCACTTCTGCCCTGGAGTCTAATCCTCTTTTACATCTCCTGTGTGTATTTCTTCTTGGTCTTCGGTGACCTTCTCATACCATTTCATTAAATGCCCTCCGCCTCGGTAAATTACAGTACTTTGAAGCCTTGGAGTTTAGCATATAAAAAAGCAAGAGCCTCTGTATACTGCCCTGGGATAAGGTGTGATGAAAACCCCATACAAGCTGAACTGTACTTCCTAATCAAATGGGTGTAACAGATGGCTGCTGGAGCGAACCATCACAATGGAAATATCTGCAGTTCTCATGGTAACAGAATCTGCCAGGTCTGAGGGATTTGCTGTTTTTCAGGACATCTGAGCTGCAATCTCTTTCCAGCTGTCTAGCAGTCTCCGTCTCGCTCTCTCTCACTCTCTCAGCATGATGGAGATAGAGTTGAAAGGTGGAGCCCGATTTTGCATTCCAGCTGTGATTAAAGACACAGGCACACATCCTGGGAGATAATGCGCCGCATATTCATCACGCTATCTAGAACCTCTTTAGGTACTGGGACATGACTGTCATGCAATTACAATATGCCTGCTTCAGGAGCAAGGGGGGGCGGGGTTGGGATGAAGAAGATCAGAGAACAACAGAGAGGGAGAATATGAGGAATTAAGATGCATGGGATATACCTTGCAATAAAGATATGGAGTGATATTAAGACTAGCAGTTGTTTCCACTTCGTGGCAGCATGTCATGATGACTTAACGTACCAGGATAAAACATCTGGCCCGGGGGAAAAAAATACATGATGTCGAACTTCCAAATCATAGACTTTGTGGAAGAAAAACAACAGATAAGCAACCGTGTACCTTACCAATAAGTGAAAGCATGTGGAAGATTTCCTTACGCTCTGCAATCAGAAAGGAGATCCACCTCATAAGGTGGAGGTTAGTGTATAGACACTGAGCTTTCATTATAAATCGAAGGTTTGGGTTTAAAACCACAGGACTACATTAGAAATGGGTTTTTTATTATTTTTTCCCTCATGCTATTCATAACCTTCTGATTTTACAGCAGTGCTCGGAAAGGGGGGAAATAATCAGTCACAATTCTATTTTATTAAAGTCTTTTCCTCCAAATCCCTATCGATTTAAAGAAATAAGGAAAAGTATACTGTCTTCTTTGCTATAGTACCTGCTAGCTCACACACACACACACACACACACACACACACACACACACACAGGGTTGATTCACAGCTGCCTGGTCCCTTGGGTATTTGAGCTTGAAGATCAGACAACATATAAGAATTCAGCCATGACTCAAAATGGAAACAAAGAAGACCATTCTTAGCAAAGCCTGCAATGTGAAATGAAAAACTACAGGCTGGAGGCTGGAGCCCCCTAGCACACTTCCCCACCCCATTGTCCTTGAGGGCACTACTGTTAAATACATATGACAGCCAAAGAGATGAGGAGAATAGTTTCCAGAAAGCAATGATTGGATCTCCCTTTTCATGAGGTAGAATAGGCAGGACTATGTAAGCCTCTAAGCAGCACTTGAGAACAGGTCCTGTAAGGCAGCATTGTCTCCCCCTCATATGGCGCCTGAAGAACATATTATATTATATAACCTTTCTCCAAGCCCGCCCTGCTCTGCCTGAAACCCTCTTCCTTTAGAAGCCTGCTAATAACAACTTGTGGATGACAATCTCCATCTTAACAAGCCGGATTAGTTAGTTTAAAGCAATGGACTGAGGCCATTTTGCAGATGCTAATCAAAAAAGAAAAAGGAAAAAAATTAGAAAAGACCCATGTGTCTCCATCTCTTGTAAGTACAATATAGATAAAGAGGAGGGTGTCCCAGGGCCACATCTGTGAGCTGACCCCTAAGGCGCACAAAGGTCTTCAGGGCTGTGGGGTTAGAAAAGGAGGGAAGAGGGTTTGTATCAGGCCAGTAGCAGACAACAGAGGCTCTGAAAGGGCAGTGATCGGGGAACCGTCTGAAGCTTTTTTTCTTGGAAACTGTTCTTTCGTTGTCTTCTACGGGGCTTTGCTTTTTGACAAACACTTCCCAGCTCCTAGCTCAGGGCCTGGCACTGAGTAGGGGTACACATTAAATGTTTGCTGGATGGAGGGATGGGGGATGGAGGAATAGAGGTATAAGAAAAGACTCCCAAATGTCAAAATGTCAAAGACAAACAAATCGCATCAGTATATATTTGTCCTCTCTTTCCTCTCCACACCAAGAACATAAAATTGTATGAAACGCCATAGTCAGCACATTTGGAAAGGTACTCTGTGTCTTCAGAGATCAATGGCCGGACTATTAACATTCAACCACAACGAGCACTTTTAAAACATACACACAAAAAGGAATGCTACTCAGCTGATGCTTCAGACTTAGAATATCACAGAACGTTTAAGCCCATTAACAAAAAAATAATCTGTCATTTCATCAGCTTCTCTGCCAGGTTGCCTTTTTCTACACCACAACTAGGAGACTGACTCATGAAGGAAGGAATGTTTAGTTTCCTTTAAAAGAGTCTGAGAATAACATAATATACACTCTGTTACATATGGGATCTGAGTGTGTAATCAGGGTGAGAGGAAAAAAAACAAATTGTGAGGGAGAACACTAGCTCTCACATTCCAGAGAGTGCAACACGTGCGCACACGCTCTCTCTCACACTCACTCACACACACACACACACACACACACACACACACACAGCTTCCACTAACTTCTTGAATTTTAACTGCCGTTCAGAGTACATGTTTCTGTTTTAGGAATTCTCTAAGCCAAATGTTTGCTGGAATGCTAACCTCCTCAGAAGCCCAGGACGTCCTGCCAAGATCATCAGTTAGAAGACACCCAACTGCCCTACAAGTTAGAAGAGGGTAAGCTTGAGAACTGGAATTATTCTTTAAGAGTAAAACATAAAAGATGCCTCTCTGGGCAAGACTCATCTCTAACCCTCATCACAAAGAATATTTTTGTACAAGAAGGTTGTAGTCAACCTCAAAAAGATCCCACTATAACTCCAAAATGTTCCTTCTACAATTTATAGATATTTCTAATCCAAAAAATTAAGCCCTTTATATATATTCAGCTCATATCACCTCTCAGTCACAGAGATTTTTCTGTTTTACTGCCAAAGGATTGTCTCACTGTCTCATTTTCTCACGTCTCTGTCACAAAGAGTGGAGGAAGGGAATTTTGTGGTATTGCTACTTCCAATAAGTTTTAGGATCAAGTTTGTTTCAGGCCTCGCCTACTTCCCTGGAGTGTTCAAAGCCCTGGTAGGACAGCCCTGTTCTTTCAGAGGACCATCTCTGTTACCAGCCTTCTCTGGAGTACATCCTCCAGAACTGAACTGGAATATTTTGTTGCAATTGAGTTCAATGAGCCTAAGTAGGAAACTACTACACACGACACCCTGCAAAGCACTCGGGGCCGGGGGCGGGGGGTAGACTACAAAAATGAATCAGCACCTTCTTGTTCAAGGAGTTCACAATCGAGCTGGGACAGTTAAGACCAGATTACTAATGGTTACGACATCCAGCCAGACAGCATAACGCCACAAAAAGAAGCATAATCCAAGTACCCAAGCAGAGTCAAAGGAGGGTTTATAAAAGGCTCTTTGCAAAAATGGAAAGTTTGATGAGGCTTGAAGAGTCATATGTAAGATTTCAACAGACTGGGGCATGGACAAGGATATTCCAAATGCAGGAAAACACACGAGCACTGATGCAGAAAAATGCTGTGGCTAGTTTCGGCACACTGAAGGGACTTGCTTGTCTGAGAAGGCAGAAGTACAGGGAAATTTAGGGCTTCCCTGGTGGCGCAGTGGTTGAGAGTTCACCTGCCGATGCAGGGGACACGGGTTCGTGCCCCAGTCCGGGAAGATCCCACATGCCGCGGAGCGGCTGGGCCCGTGAGCCATGGCCGCTGAGCCTGTGCGTCCTGAGCCTGTGCTCTGCGATGGGAGAGGCTGCAACAGTGAGAGGCCCGCGTACCGCAAGAAACAAAAAACAAAAACAACAACAACCAAAAAAAAGTACAGGGAAATTTAGATGGAAGTCATATTAGAGGAGGTGGTATGTGATCCCAGGAGCATTTGGGAGCCAATGACCTTCACTAGGCTCACAAAACACCTTGCTTTGTGAGAAGGCCAAGAATGCTCCAAGCAAGGAACACTCCCAAGGGTCTGCTATGAACAGGAAATCCGGGCGGGGGGCACTCAGTTTGCATAAAGCACCCCAATTTTCATGAAGCATACTCTCTGAAAGTATGAACCTTTAACAGTCAAAAACAGCACGTTGTAAAACCTGTCCCTTCTGGATGTCTTTGGAAATAACTAAACCTTTCTATTTCAGTATTTGGCATCGTGACAAGACCTAAGAGGAACTAGAGAGATAATTAATAAGGGCATGAGGGGAAAGTGCAATTAAAAACGGCAAAGACTACTCCATAAATAAGTGCTTCATACTGAGAAAGATTATTACTGCGATCTCCAGCTTCAAACCTGAAATCAAGTCACTATGAATGGATAATGTGAGCATTATTAGGGGGAAAAAAGGCATTATGGTTCCTAGCCTCTAAATTACAGCAGAAAGAAGATTTTATTCTGACCTCACCTTTCTGTCAGTTTAAATCAACAAAATAATCACAGCTTAGTCCCAGTTGGCATTACTCTCCATTACCTCAAGTTTTAATGTTGTACACCTTCAGGTTCTTAACCAGAAGAGGAAGTTAGATCGAGAATGCCTCTAGAAGAGGCTTTTCCAGGGAACTTAAAAAAAAAAAAAGTTTCCTAGGAAACGAGGAAGGCAAACTCCCTTTATCTGAATAAGTGTCTTTGTCAGAAATAAAAACTAGCTGGAGCAAATCTGAACGCTCAAGCCCCACCAGGCCTGGAGATGTCTGAACCTCTGGCCCAGTTTACAGAGGCTGCTTAAAGACATTTCCCATCTAAAAAAGCAGTCCACGTGTCTGTCACTCCTAGGAGAACTTTTGGCTTCTGCCTTGTTGAATGGAATGGTTCAAAACTGAATCATTTCCTGCAATTTAATTTCAGAGCTGAATGCAAAGTATAAGAAGATAAGGTCACAAGGACATAGATCTTTCTCCAGAAAGCGATCATGCTACCTGGGCTGCTGAAAGTGGCGATTTAATTGGACACAGTAGGTTTTGCTATTGTTGCAACGTGGAGATACATTATGTTAAAAACGGCCAATGACAAGTAGGGCCATCAGCGGCACAGCGGTCAGAAAAAAAGTTGACTTCCAATTATTGTTTGAGATGGAAACAACTGCTTATGCCAATTTCAGATGGTTGTGAGTAGCTTCATTATTTCATAACTGTCATCATCCTTGTCATCCTGCCTTATATTTGTCTAGTAATCTTAAAAAAGGACAACGTCTAGAGAGGAAAACTATCGGCCACGCTCTTTTGACCTTGGGTTAAGGCGGCCCACTGAAATGAAAACAGGATGAACAACTCTTGACTATCACTTCTACTCAGAATAGTGGAGTCACCTTCCTTGTAGTCAGGGGTTGGCAAATTACACCCACAGTCCAAATCTAGATCACTGCCTGTATTTGTAAATAAAGCTTTATTGGAACCCAGCCACGCCCATTCACTGATGTATCAATGTCACCTATGGCTGCATCGGCACTATAATGACGAAGTTCAGTACTTAATGACAGAACCCTGCGGCCCACAAAGCTTGAAGTATTTACTAGCTGGCCCCTCACTTTGCCAACCCCTGCTTTAAAGCATCATCATCCCTTCCATCTGCAGAGAGCAGGGCTGTTGGAGGGTTCTAGAGCACTTCGTTTGATAACACCTTTCCTATACATAAAGATGGAGACAAGTGCAGGGACCAGAGACATCTCAGACCAGTTTCACCTCTCCGTGGGAGATTCGGACTTGGCACCGCCCTCATCATGGGACACTTGGGGTAAGAATGCCACTTTACGTGTGAGAGTGAGGGCCAGTACTCCTGGTTTTCATCAGGAATGAGAGAGGCACTGGGCCTGACCCATAGACTGGGGTGGTTCATCGTGAAATGACAGCGAGGTTTGTTAAACTTGGAAATTGCTTATTAAACCACCATGTATTAATACATTTATAACTGTACATATTCTCATCCATCTGAAGTGGAAATATGTAAATGGAGAAACATAAAAGTGGAGAACACAGGGCTTCCCTGGTGGTGCAGTGGTTAAGAATCCACCTGCCAATGCAGTGGACACAGGTTCAAGCCCTGGTCCAGGAAGATCCCACATGCCACGGAGCAACTAGGCCCGTGTGCCACAACTACTGAAGCTCACGCGCCTAGAGCCCATGCTCCACAACAAGAGAAGCCACCGCAATGAGAAGCCCGCACACCGCAACAAAGAGTAGCCCTCGCTCAGGGCAAGTAGAGAAAGCCGCGTGCAGCAACGAAGACCCAACGCAGTCAAAAAAAATAAAGAAGTTGAGAACATAAACCTGATTGGACTGTTGGAAATTGCAGCAGCAGGATGATACACTAGAAATAATTTAGAGTTTAAGCTACAGAGTTTAAACTCAAACCTGAGTTCAAATCCAGACCCCCATTAGCTCTCTATCTTTGAGCTCACCCTCTCTGAGCTTCAATTTCTTCATCTTCGAAATAGAAGTGTTAATAGATAACACTTCTCAGCATTGTTGTAAGAATAGAATGCGATAATTCCTGAATAATGTCTCGCACAGCACAGTAAATGCTCAAGAAGTGGCAAAGGTAATGACTATTACAGTATTTGGCTTCAATTAAGAAGGCAGGAAAGTTCCTAAGAAAGGCTTATTTAAATGTTCTTAGTAAATAGGACTAATACTCCCCAAATGACATAGTTCTGTACTCAACTTGCTCTGAATATTATGCTTAAAAATATTACAGCTTGTCTTTTCACATTGCTTCTACTCTCAAAGCTTCTTCAAATGAACTCAACATCGCTGTGTGTGAAGTATGGCATAAGGTTCATTATCTGCCCATTTAACAGATGAAGAAATTAATGTTATACCTATAGTCCTAGAGTTACTGAGTTAAGCTGAGACCCTGTCTCTTCTCCTCATGGCCCAGAGCACTTAGTACTACCCTGGACTTTACGTAATGGTCTTTTAAAAGTCAACTCTAACATCCTGGGGAAGGAAGAGTCCCAATTAGAAAGCTACAGTGGAAGGAATGAGAGCAAGGGCAAAAGATGCTGGGGAAGAAAACAGGAATCTAACAGAAGGATGATGTTTCAGGGTGCATACAAATGCGGTGTGCCTTTAAAAAGGACCATGTCTATACCTCTATATTGCTTACTACCTGAAGCTAAGCCAGAGGGATGTACATAGTGAGATTTTTGTCTCATTTCAGGAAGGATACAGGATAAAGATTCTGTGCCAGTAATCTTCCTTGGATTAATGGTTTCTCTTTTATCTGCTGTATTTCTGCTCAGATGTCTCTTCTCTGAATGAGTCAGAGGAATGCAAATGCTGGGCGCAGTCCGCCTGAAATATTTAAATCCAGTTTTGCAATGTTTTGCAGGTTTGGAGGGAAAAATTATACACACACACACACACACACACACACACACACACGATGGAGGGATGGCAGATGAGAATTACAGATATATCAGCCAGCAATACAAAAATGTGGTATTGCAATTTGACAACAAACTCATTTTTCTTTTTCCATTTCTTTGTTTCTCCAGATCAATGTTTAGATGCTTGATGTGAGTGGAAGGAATCTGCAACATTCTTTTGTGAGACTCAAAATCCCATCAAGAATGTATCTGACTACATGGAAAACTGATTTTATTTTGGCTCCCAAATGACAAGACTTCATTATGCAATGAGTACCTCCCCGGTGAAAGCGTTCTCTACACACTGATAGAGAGAAGGGTGGACAGGGTGGACAGTTGGACATGACTTGTGTGCATCTTCTTGATCCCTCCTTTTATTGATACACTCTGAACTCTTTATTCTCACGTTCCGTCATAGACTTGCAGGCAATGTCTCACTATTGTGACTAAGAGGGCTTCTTCTAAAAGGAAACTCGAAGGGCATTAATATTCAAATCCTCTGGCTGGGTCTGCAGTGGCCTGACGGAGCTTGCACAGAGCTTCTGTGCTGCCAGGGAACAAATCTTGGAAAATACAGCTGAGTAAATTGGGATTTAGCATCGACCCCATGTGCAATACTTAACATGAAACACTCATAATGAAAGGTCTCCTCCAAAGGCTTTTATTGCTGCCAGAAAGAGTTTCTACCATGTGAACCCAAGGACAGAGGGAGGCTTTCTTATTTTCCTTTCCACCTCATGTGAAAGAATAATCTCATGCCTTCAGGACAAAGGCTTCTTTAAACAACAAAGTGAAATGCTTTCAACATCCATGAACATCTCCCAACATCAATGAGATTGCTATTCACAGATGAAAAGGGGGGGGGGAACATTGGGCATGAACAATTGGTCAATACAGCATTACCCTCGAAAACCAGAAAGCCAGAATTTGAAATGTGAAACACCTCCCACTCCTAGTAAATTAGGATTGATGAGTTCCCAGGGACGTTCAACTTCCTTTGACTTTACTTGAGTGATTTATAACCCTTCTCCATGCCATGGTTTCTGCACTTTCTCCAAGCATGTACCTGAACTAAGGCTGGGAAAGGCTTGGCACAAGGGCACGAAATCATACTTCTTTTTCTCAAAACGGTTTCATAAATCGGTCAGCGGAATTCATTTCAACATTCACCAAGCACCTAGAATGTGCAGGTGCTACACTAGGTCCTGGGCCACAGAGATCAGCACAACCGGGCCCTTGCCCTCAGAGAGAAAAAAAAACAAATTGTTTTAAGTCACTCGAGTGGAGGCTTAAAGATATTGTATGAACCGTTGGAGACAAGGACAAAAGCAAAAGAGGCCTGGTGAGGCCCCAGTCTCTAGACAAGCAAATAAATACACCTATACCTCCAAGAAGACAAAAATATGTTGACTTTGCCAAATTAGATTTGTTGGGCTTCTACTACCCATGCTCCCTATTGATCAAGAATTGATTTATGTCACCCAAGGGTCTACTTTAGAAGTTGACACGTTGTGAGAATGGTCAGACTTCAGTCTCTCCAAGCGATATGTTTGTGGCCCTGGCCTCTGCCCAGCAGTCAACTCTTCAGTTCATTCCCTCCTCAGAAAACCACTGAAAGAATCCAATTCTCTGAGGTCTCTGGCAGCTGCAGACATGATACGGGTCCTCTGTGGACCTCACTGAGCCCATCAGTAGACTATCAATTGTAGGGTCTAAATGAGATGAGAGAAGCAGGGCAAGGACCCTTTCTCAAAGAGGTTCAGCAAAGTCTTTTCCTCGCGGGGAGCTACATGTTGCCTGGTACAAAAGTGCAAACCACACTGTGAAACAACTAGCAATTTATATTCCCTTGGAAGGACGCCAAGTGTTTCTGTCATCCTATGTGTGTTCTCCAGAAGTGAATGATGATCAAGGTACATATTAGATACCTCTAATAAATAAATAAATAGATAAATAAATAAATACACACACACACGTATATATGTATATATATAATGAATATACTATATATATATTAGAATAGAATATGTGGATATAGTTACTATGTATTAGAATAGAATATATGAATATATTTGAATATTTTTATACATATATACATACACACACTAAAATCCCAATTTCACTCATTCCAAATTACCCACAGTGTCCTCTTAGAGACCCAAAAGTAGTTCACCAAAATGCCTTTGCTCTCTTGACAGCAGAATTCAAACCATCATCTGTGCTACAGAGAGAGAGATTTTATATCCAAAGACACATCTCAGCCCACCAAATTAACCTTCTCTGGCTAAGGGAGCATGTTGCTGAGAAGGGTTTTTACAGGGCTCCTTTAAACGAGATGGAAGCTAATTTACTCTCTTAAATGATACGGAGGCCCTGGGTGGCACAATGTGAAAAATGACTTAAGTCCACTCATGCATCAGACAGGATAATTCTGGCAAAGTTGGTGCTGACAGCATTAAAAAACAATGATGGAAGAGTCTGGCCTTGTTGTTGTCATTTTAATTGTCACTGGGAGTGACGAAAAATGCATTTCCCGCTCCTGCATCCTTACCACTCAGCTTTGTAATGCCTTAACTGGGCCCGTGTCACTTGAAAGTGTGATTTAAAAAAAAAAAAAAAGGAAAAGAAGTATGTGTGTGAACACATGAGAGATAGTGGAAGTGAGAAGAGAGAGAGAGAGACAGAGACAGAAAGAGAGAGAGAAAGGGACAAGAGAGCACTTGGATCAGAGAGAGATAATGAGACAAAGAGAAAAAAAATGATAACCAAACAAGGATTATTTCAGATGACTCTTCCTGAATATCAAACACCGAGTGCTGTTAGTAATCTCATGGAAAAGGCAAGTTTTTGCAAATCAAGGAACCTGCAGTGTTTCCAAGATCCACTCTGAGTTTTCGGGCAAGACAGCCCAGCATTTCTTGTTAAAAGCTTAAGGGCTCAATTTATGCTAAGCATTCAAGGAAATGTCTCATCCAAACAGGATATCGTTTTTCATATTAAAGAAGCAAACCGATCTCAGAGCATAAATGTTATTATTCACAGTCGCAAAGCAACATGACATTTACTTTCTCTTTCTTCATAGGGAGGGAAGGAGGAGTCTCTCCCTTCTTTGGGGCCAGAAGAGGGCTCAGAAATCCTGTATCTACTCCTGAAAGAAATACATTTATTTCTCCCAACCCCCGTAGGTGAGTCCACAAACTTCCTCCACAGCACTGATTGCTTTGATGGGTCAGTGTACAGTATGTGCATGTTGCTTTTCAACGTATGTTTAGGGGAAAGAATCAAAGCTAATTTCAGTGTGTGAAAAGCTAGCAGATTCCATTAGTGACTGTGACTTCCCTTCAACGTGATAAGGCTGACTGGATGCAGGTTCTCAGAACTGAATGTCCAAATGGGAACTTACGATGTAGAACTTCAGTTTTATCTACCATAGGCTTCAACACACATACAAAGGGAGAAAAACATATTTTTCTCCCTAGCAGAAATGTTAAAGTTAACCCAGAGAACCACTTGTGCATGTTTTCCTCATCCCTCACCTCCCCCGCCCACCCAGCCCACATCATTTTTTCCTCTTCAAACAGGTGAGGGTGGAGAAGGGGGTCACTGCAATCATATCTGGTTTTCACATTGATGGATCTGAAGGAATGCACATTGCATGAACTCACAATGCCTCTTGTATAGACGACCACAGCAAATCCCGGAAGCAATTCAGATGGGACTAGACCACAGCCTGAATCTCTGAATTGTCCTTATAACATCTATATCGGGTAGTATTCTTAATTATCTTGGTCCCAAAGCCCACGAAGTCATTTCTCATCTTTATGGAGAGCAAGCCCAACTAGAGCTTTGAAAAAGATTTGGTCAGTGATACTTCATGGTTGTCATTACATTCAAGATGCACCTGATCCATAAATGTACATAAACAGATGACTCATGTGGCCAAAGGAAAAGAAAAATGGCATGCGCTGCTAAGTTCTATCAGGATGGAGCACAGTTTACAAGAAAGTTTGCTATAAAACAGCATGTGGTGTTTCCACCTATAAAACTGGGTGGTCTCCATTTAATGATATGTGATTGTATTTTCAAGACAAGATTTACATTACTCCAAATATGAAGAGTTCATAGCTGGGCCCACCAGTTTCACATATTAAAAAAAAAAAAAAAAAAAAAACAAGCTGGGATTCATGCCAGTTTACCATGATCTCAGGCAGAGTAATAATACCCTTCCCTGTTCCAGGTCCAGGAGGAGAAAAACAGAGTCCCTGAGAGTGATACTGGAGCCCCTCCTTGTTTGATTTGGCCACAAATTCCTCTGCAGCTATAGTTTGCTGTGTGTTCAGGCACGAGATGCTATGGGCAGTGGAAGACATGAAGACACAGAGTGAAGCAAAAGATAACCAATGTTTACTGAGTGCTTACTATGTGCCAGGCACGACTGATTATCTCTTTCAATCCTCGGAGTTACCCTATGAGGTAAATATCCCAATACCCACTTTACAAATGATATAATGGAAGCACTAAGTCTTACTCACAATCTTATAGCTGGGAGATTGTGGAGCTGAGAATAAACTCAGACCCCATCCCATGTGATTCCAAAGCCTATGTTCCAGAAGACTCTAGAGCAATGGTTTTCAAACTGTGACCCGGTATTTTAGGTGTTCCTCGAATGCCTGATTTGAATTTTTAAATATCTTTTGAAATATCTTAAAACTATGATTAAAAGATAAAACAAGCGGTACATTCAAGTATTATATACTCAATGATAACCTTTTGGAGACTACCAGGATATTAACTCGTTTAATCGCTAGCTGACGTTACGATAGAACATGTTTATATAATTTAACATTTAAAGTACACATATACTACTAAAATGATACTTTCATCAATTTCATATATTGAATTTGCATAGAATTTGTATAGGCTAAAAAAAACAGTTTTGAAAATTCCAGCTCTAGGGTATGCATTCTCAAGGAGGGGATGGTAATATAACTCCCAAGGGGATAAAACTTGGTTCTTGAGGGCCCAAAATCTTAGCTACTGCAATCATTTTCCCCGCCTTCCCAAGGGTCACAGTACATAAACAAACATCCAATATCTTTGCGGTATTAAAATTTCATGGAGGGAAGGGGACTAGGAAAAAAGTCTCAAAAGTGCTTTATGGGGCTTCCCTGGTGGCGCAAGTGGTTGTGAGTCCGCCTGCCAATGCAGGGGACACGGGTTTGTGCCCCGGTCCGGGAGGATCCCACATGCCGCGGAGCGGCTGGGCCCGTGAGCCATGGCCGCTGAGCTTGCGCGTCTGGAGACTGTGCTCCGCAGCGGGAGGGGCCACAACAGTGAGAGGCCCGTACCGCAAAAAAAAAAAAAAAAAAAAAGTGGAGGAGATAATGAAGAAAAAGTTGAGAAATATTGCTCTATGGTATTAAGAATTGCAGAGAATCTGCAACAGAAAAGAGGAAGCGCTTAGTCCTCATTCAGCTTGAGCAGCCTACTTAACTCGAACTGTTACTGTGGGGAGCTCTCCTTGGAGAATAAGCCTGGCTTGTCTGCAACCTGGGGGTTTGCTCTCCATAAAAGGCTTTTATGAGCAACAATCTCTCTGCTTCTGAGAGGAGACTTGGCAACTTGAGCCAGCCCCCTCATTTTGCAGAAGGAAAAACTGAGGTCCAGAGAAGCAAAAGGCTTGCCGGAGGACATCGTACTGTCTGTAGCAGTCTGAACTCAAACTCAGAACAGCACCCTGCATGGGGTAGGTGCCCAAATGGTGTTTTGTCATACAAATAAGGGAAGGGAAAAATGACTTTAATAAAGAGATTTCATTGGAAACATCAGGTACAAGAATTTTTGAAACCAACTGTATGCAGACTGCCTGTTCCACATCACCTACTGGTGGGGGGAAAAGAGGAAAAAAAAAAAAATTTGAATCTCACCACCTAAATTTACCCGGTGGCTGGAGACCTCAAGGAGAAATGTCCCACCTCTCAGCTCCAGCTGAAGTGGAACAGTGTCAGGAGCCAATGCAAGTGAGTTCTTCCTCTAGCTGACCCTACCACACATCTTTCCTTGGTTTGTTTGTTTTCTTTTTTTTAAAGCTCTTACAGTGCTCCTAGGGTAGAGCCATCTGCTGAAGCGGGATGAACAGGTAGCTTTAAAATGGTGATAGCTCTGGGAAATGATAATCACTAGGTCATAGAAAGTGGCACTGCAGTGTATAAATAAGATAAGTAAAAGTGCTGAGGACGGCATGTTTGCTTTAATAAAATGTGGTTTCCCTCTGTGTGGAGAATGCCTTTCTCGAATGCCTGGGGAGAGAGGCTGAACTACAGACCAGAAACACGCAGACGGTTCCAGAATCTGGCAATGAGGGTGGGATCAGAGGGGAGAGGGATGAAATATGACTTATTGAGACACAAAAGGAAAGGAGTTGGACCAGAGCCTTTGTGTTGAATTGCTGAAGCAATGGAATGAGATCAGAACTTCCAGGTCTGATTCCAATGCTCCCTTTGGTAGAGGCAATAACGCTGCAGTAAAAAGAGCAAGGGCTTGGGTTACAGCACAGCTCTCCCCTAACTCTGTGACCTTGGGAAACTCAATCTCTCTGAATCTTGATTTTCTCTTATATGAGAAGGGGATAATTTCTCACAGGGTTATCGTAAGGTTTAAGTTAGAGATTTTATGCAAAGCACCAACCATGATACCGATATACCTTTGGCATTTAATAAATAAATAGTAGTAATGATGATGAGGATGTAGATGTCTGAGGTGATGCTAGTGGTGATGATGATGATAATGATCATGATGAACCACAGGCCTTTTCTAGAAAGTAGCTGTACATACGCACTGAGTCCCGAAGGTCACAAGTAGCTTAGAAGTTACCATGCCCTGTGAGATACGCCATTGGAAAATATAACTCACCGAGCAAGAATTCCCTTTGCGAAGCATTTCAATGAGCAAGAATTAAGTCTTGAAAACATGAGCAGCTCCTGAATTTTTGCAAATATATCATCTTACTTGGGCTTTCTGCAAATGCAAAGCGTTTTCACTGATATTCTCTCATTTTATCCCCATACCAGCAATGTGAGGTTGCCGGGGCAAGTACAAGATACCCATTTAACAGATGAGAAAACCCGAGGCCTCAGGAGGTTTTAGTCATTTAGTTACTAGCTCAGTGTTGCACAGAGAGGTGGCACTTAGACCAAAAGCCTGGCTGTCTGCTTCCTGTCCCCATGGTACACTGAGCCAACTACTTAAACATTTCCACCTGGCAACAAGCATGGAACTCACACAGGTCAGGTGCAGTTGAGCCCTTTCTGCTCTCCGCATCCTAATGTGTAGTCATCTATCCTCCACCTGACTCTTTCCATCTGAGTCAGCACGGCACTCTCCTTAGTCATCTACTTACTTCTGTGTCCTCCACTCCTGACCCAAAGTAGAAAATCCAGGAGAGACTCATGAAAGAATCTTTCCCTTTGGAAACCAATAAAGTGAGATGTCTATCAATCCTGGCACATAAATGGCATCATCTGACCATGTGTGATGGCTAGAGAAGCAAGCCTGAGAAAGCTCTGGAAGGCTTTGCTATATACCCCAGTGGACAGAAGAGAGCTGACTTCGGTCTGCAAGGTATCATCCCTTGCTGGGCTACTCTCTTTCCCTCAAATGCAACTCTAATCTTATAAATGATGTATCCTCCTCAAAGCAATCCTGTGATGAAGATGAGGCAGTGTCCTTTCTTCAATCGGGAAAATTGAAGAATCACAAATAGGGCATCATATGCAGAAACACACAACTTCTTACTTGGAAAACTATGTCTTAAACACAGATTGCCTCACTCCAGCCCCATGTTCTTTGAACTATACCAAAGTATATTATCGCCTGCATCAATTGGAAATCTTTTGATGGCAAGAGCAGAAAATCCAATCCAAATCTTCTTAGGAAAAAGGTGAATTTTTTCTTCTCTCTCTCTCCCTCTTTTTTGTCTTTTTGTTTGTTTCAATAACTAAATAGTTCAGGGCTAAGTCTGGTTTCAGATCTCAGGTTAAAGTCTGAGTTAGCCCCCTCCACATAGTGTGGTGCCCTAACAGCTACAAGTTCTCTTCCCATCGAAGAGGCAGTTCCATTCCTCAAATCCCCACGGCACCATCCTCCCTGGGAATTGTCTCTGCAGTCCCATAGGCTGGTCACCTCCACTCGGATTGGACTAGCTTAAGTCGTGTCCGTCCCTGAACCAACCGTAAGAGGCAGAAGGAAGGGATACTTTGGTTAGTTTAGGCTAATCAGAGCCCACCACTCGAGTCAGGGGTGAGGTCAATCGCACTGAGTCCACATGAATGACTGGTGGAAAGGTACTTTCTTAAAGGAAATTCAAGGTGCTCTTATCACGAAAGAGACTTAACGAAATCTGGGCAGAAACCCCACAATGACATCCAATCCTTTATTCTACAAATACCCTTTGAATTCCTATTGTGTGCCAATTTCAGGGAAGAGGTAAATTTTAATAAAGGAAAAACCAATGGCTAAGCAGAATTCAGTCTAGCGTATCTGGACCCAATCTTCAGCCGCTTCTCCATTTTAGCCTCTAACTCACCCAAAATGCTCTTCCATCCAGAGCCTGAGCCAGGCTGTTGAAAGGCACAGCAGAGAGGTGAGTTCAAATTGTTTTGTATTTGCAAGGCAACTAGAATCCTAGAATCATGTCGTATACAACAGGAAGGGCAGTTACAGTGTACCAGTTAAGAGCACAGATTCTAGAGTCTGATTGCTTGTGTTTGAACCTTGAGTCAGCCACTCCCTAACTGTATGACCTTGCAAGTTATTTGACCTATCTGGACTTCAGGTTCTTCATCTGTAAAATGGGGATAATTATCGTCACCTAAGGATATTTGGAGATCCTAAATGAATACAGAGGTCAGCTAACTTTTTCTACAAAGGGCCAGATAGTAAACATTGTAGGCATTGTGGCCCATGTAGTCCTGTGTCAACCACTCTACTCTGCTGTTACCGTGTGAAAACAGCAATGATGATACATGAACAAATGGGCATGACTGTGTCAGTATAACTCTATTTACAAAAACAGGTAGTACCTAGAATCACCTGACACCAAGTTAAGAGCTCAATAAAAGCTCAACAGACTTACAGCAAATAACATTGAACTGTTTACTATTCTCTTTCACACACTGTCACTCTCTCTCAATGGACTCTACCCACCGTTCCTTGACTATGCTGATTGTAGATTTATTATTTCTCATATGTATGCATTAGTTGCTTATCTTTATTTATTGACTTAGTAACATAGAAGATCAAGAAAACTCTCCACTCCTCTCACTGAATGACTCATCACATGTTTAAATTGTCTTGTCCCTGTGACTTAAAGAGGAAACATTCAGCAAAAACCTTGGCATGTTGCACGTGACCCAGTGCTGGGGTGAATTATAGCAAGTAAAGAATAATAACTGTTATTATTTGCTGTAAATAAGCTCTCAGCCTCATTAGTGAAAGCTCACTTGCAGACATTCACTCCCATCAAAATGATTCCTTATGTTACAAGTCACCCCTCAAGTTTCCTCTTCTACAGCCTCACTCCAGGTCCAGAAATCACTGCTCAGACTTCACGGTGCTCAGCCACGCTGAGAGGTCTCAAGAGACACAAAAACAATACCGGAGTTAAAAAGGAGAGATGACAAGGAAACTCATTCTGGAGCCTTCACTTATAAACAGCAAGGAATCCCCAAATTCAGACTCAGATCCCTGTCTGTGAGAAGGCTTTTTAGCTAATCCAAATAAATAACACTGCTGTTTATTGATGAGACAGAGACAATGACTTAAAACTTGATAAATTATAAAATGCCTCCCCCGCTTAGTACCTCTGCTGGCAGCCTAACTCACTTTATTTTATACCAAGGCATCTTTCCCTTAATTCAGCATCTTCCCCCAAATTTGTCTGATAAAAGAAGAACTCTACATCTCACTTGTACATTTTGTTAGGATGGCTGCAACGCCCAGTCAATACGCACCAATCTATATGCACGTTACCCAGAATGCCAAGTGACAACTCGGGGAAAAAACAAGAAGGAAAAGAAAAGCTGATGATTCTCTGCCTATTGGCACAAAAACACATGCCATACTTTATGTCTTTCAAGAAAAAGGTACATAGGTGAGCCCATTTATGACCCATGATTTTGTTACCAGGAAAGGAATCAGTGGAGGTGGAAATATTCCACATATTTGGGCAAAACTATACCAACATCATTCAGAATAAAGAAGCTCCCATCCGCTGTACTGCCCTGTACAGACCTAGACAAATACCCCAAGGCACTTAGTGTAGTTAGTCGGAAATATACCAAGGCCAAGATTAAGTTTGTAAAGCGTGAAACGCCACAGATTCATTGGTCATGCTGCTGGTGCAGCCTACAGCCAGTCAACATAGGAGATGCACACTCAATTAGCCACAAAACCCATAGCCCTTCTCTGCACTTTTTCTGCAAGAAGAGCTCCTGGCATCTTCCAAATACATACAGCCTCTCCCGTCCACCCACTTCCCCAGGACTAGGGTTGAGATTTTAGTGGAAGCTGCTAAGACATCACAAAATTCCCAATAGCCTAGAGAAAATTGCGTGGGTTTTAAAGTAAGATAGGGTCAAGTATGCTTTTCAGTGCTGCCCTTACTAACTGTAGGACTCTGGGCAAGTTACGACTCTTGTTTCTTCACCTGTAAAATAGTGATAATGATAGCTACCTTCCAGTATAGCTGTAAGAATTAGAGAAATGCTTGTTAAGTATTTAACGTACATTAAGGATTCAATAGATACTTTTTTTCTGGAAATACAAGTTATATGGGCCTGAAGTGTAATTCCTCCAGCCTTGCTGTCTGCTCCTCCCGACGTTGGCACATCTTTTGGTCATCTCAGGAACCACAGGAAAGGCCAGGATCCAAAAGACATAAGAAGAAGAAAGAGAAGGACAAATAAAAGGAGAAGAGAGGGAGAATCAACAGCAGCAACTGATAATTACAGTGCTTACAGAGTACCAGGAATTGTTCTAAGCTGTTCATATTTATTAACTCGTTTCGTATTCACAGCAACTCTGTAGAGTGGTACCATAATTATCCCCATTGTACAGATCAGAGAAATGAGACACGGAGCAAGGAGTATGTGATTTGCTCAAGGCTACACGGCTAGTAAGTGCCAGAGCCAGGATGCAAACCCGGACAGAATGGCTCCAGGGTGTGCACTAGTGACTATGGCTCTAGGACCCAAAGAAGCAAATGGAACCTACCCAACGAAAGACATCAGAGAGCTTTAAGCCGTAGGCACTCCTTTTTTTCCCAGAGGCACCAGGATGTAATTTTGAATATAAAACAGGTATCCAAAGGGCTTAAAAATACTCTGACATGAAGAATTCAGAAAGGGCTGTGTTGGTACATCCACTAGTTCAAAAAGGTGTCCAAGTAAGCTTGTGCATGCTGCCACCTGTGTCTTTTCAGACCAACCAATTCCAAAGCATTGGGGAAAGTGAGGAAGCTTACCAGCACATTGGTTCTTGCCTTTCCTTCCATGTCCTCTTTTGTCTTTAAAATCAATTAGACATATGGTTGAGTGTTCTTATTGCTTGAGTGGTACCTTTGAATACTGAAGATGTATGGAAGTGACAGGTGAAGGCACCCTCATTGTCTAATCCTTGAGGGTGGAAATATAGGCAGACACACTGGCCAAAACCAAGAGGGAGACTTGATTCAGATGTCAGGTCCTCCAAGGTTCCCTCCCAGAGAGGATTTGTTGTTGATGTTACAGGTGTAAGAGGTGGAAAGCAAGCATATTTCCATGTGTTCAACAATCTCCCAAACTAAAAAGCCCCACAGAATTTAAATACACTCTAAGGTTCACAACTACAACCAAAATATTAGCTTCTGTCCCATTTCTATGGTACAAATAATATGGATTTAAAAAGCACAAAGAGATTGAGAAGGGGAAACTCCAGAGGTGGCACAAAAGAAATGTCCCACAGCTGGGGACAGCCAGGGAAACCTACAGGAGTTAACTATTAAGGTTCAACTCTCCCTGCCCAGGAATAAGAATAGAATGATGGAATAGTGTTAGCTACAGTGTGGGAAAAACCAGGATACATGCCTTCCTACTGCAGTACTGATGGGAATTACTCAGGAAGGGGGTTTGAAGGAGGGAAAGGGGTTCTATTAAATGACAGAAGGACCAGAATCAGCCTGGTTATTCTCCTCTTAACTCTGCATGCTCCCATGCCCTCTGTGGTCTTCAAAAGTTCAAAGTGGACTCTCAGGACATCAGTGAGTCAAAGTTTGATACCTGGGATTCTTGTGTATCTCCAAATTCATCTCAGAACTATAAGATTGCCCCAGGTTAAAGGTTTTGGTAATGTCACTGAGGCATCTCTACAGCTTCAATATGACCAAGAGCTGTGAAAGCCATGATAAGCAAACCGGCCACCTAGCAGTTTATAGATTCCAAGCAGTTCAAAGCCAATTGCTAAGGGCAGACTAAGAAAGGAGGCTTATTTATGTGGACGAAGTGCTAACCACTCTCTCCCTCCCCCTCCCCCCCTCCCCCTCCCCCTCTCCCTCTCCTCCCTTTTCTACTTCCTCCCTCTTTTTCTCCCTCTCTCTCCACTTGCTCTAGGAGGAGTCATGTCGTCAGCAGCCCTTTAAAGGCCCATGTGGCAAAGAACAGAAGCCTCCTGCCAAACGCCTCCTGCCAACACTGAGTGAGCTTAGAAATAGATTTTCCAGCCGCAGTCAAGTCTATACCACTGCAGCCTTGTCTGACAACTTGATTGCAACCCCACAGGAGACTCTGAGCCAGAGCCATCCATCTAAGTAGCTCCCAAATTCCTGACCCTCAGAATTTGTGTGAGATAATAAATGTTTCTGGTTTTAAGTTACTAAGTGTTCGGGTAATTTGTTATACAACAATAGATAACAAATACAAATACTTGCTTAAGTTCTATAGCTGAAATTATAGTGCTATCTCTGTTTCCCAAACCTATGTCCTTGCCATTGCCCCACTCTGCCAAGTCTATAGCAGTTCTGCACTCCATAATTAATGGCTTCTGTTACGGTTTTGAAAGAAAGAGAAATCCAGTCAAGCTGACTCAAGTAAAGTAGGGATTAATGAAGGAAGTACTAAGCAAATCATAGACCAAGGATAGAAACCAAAGTACAGAGTTTTGCTTTTAACAAGAAGGAGTGAGTGTCTAATGACTTATCCTCCCATAAATAACATTTATAAATGCTGGAAGGAAAAAATAAACCCTAGAGGGCTCCAGGAGCTCAAAAACAGCAGGTATACTTTGGAAGGCAGTCAAAACTTGTAGCAAGAAACCAACATGAAGTGAATTCCAGTTTTGTCAGGTATGTTCTGAAGGCAGCTAGAATCATGGCCACGGTAGCATGTCTGAAATTTAAACAACAACAACAACATCACAAAAGTCTGCTATTATTCTGGCTAGAAGAACCTGAATAAAAGCCTGAAAAGAAGCTGAGAAGAAAAGCCCAGGGAAACTAGACAACCAATGAGTGAGGGGAGAAGAAAGCCAGGAAAGAAGAATACTAAATTTTGTGCTTAAATTCAGCCTAAGTCTCTGCCTGACCCCTGAACCACATATTAGTGGGTCAAAAGGAAATCAGCTAGCAGTTAAGGCTTAAAGAACTGATCTCAGGCCTGAAATTCCACTCACCATAGGCATTACAGTTTTCAGTTTAAGTCAAACCAAGTTAGTTGCCTGCTAAGATAAAACATCAACACTCTTTAGAGCAATATAACAAAATCCAGAGTCTCTAAAAGATAACATTCACAATGTCCAGGATATAATGTAAAAATACACAACATATGACTCAGTCTAAAAGGAGAATGTAAATAATAGATGCCAACCTCAAGATGGTTCCTATTTTGGCTTATGAGAAAAGTATTTTATAATAGCTATTATAAGTACATTCAGTGAGGTCAAGGAAAATACACTCATAACGAATGATAGAGACTTCAGCAGAGAAATAGAAAATATAAAAATGTAACAAATGGAAATTTTCGAATTAAAAAAATAGAACATCTGAAATTTAAAATTCAATTGATGGGCCTAATGGCAAAACAAAGATGAAAGGCAAAAGTGAATTTGAAAATGGTTCAATAGAAATCACACAATTGGATTGAGAGACGAAAAAAATTGAAAAGAATTAACAAAATCTCAGGGACTTGTGAAATAACTTCAAAATGCCTCATTGAGAGAGAGAATGGGGCAGGAAAAAAATTTTGAAGGAGAAAAGTACCAGAAACCACCTTAAATTTTTTGAACGATATAAATTCATAGATTCGGGAAGCTCAAAAAATTTCAAACAAGATTAATTTGAAGAAACCCATCCCTCAATATATTATAGTCAAACTGTTGACCAGCAGAGATAAAGAGAAAATTTTGAAAGCAATCAGAGAAAAACACTGCATGATATATATGCGAACAAGAGAGAAATTATCATAGGCTTTTCACCAGAAACCATGGAGGCTAGGAAACAGTGGAACATCCTTAAGTGTTAAAGAGCTAGCTGCCAACACAGAATTTCAAATTCATCAAAATATCCTTCAAGAATAAAAGTGAAATAAAGACAGTTTCAGATCATGAAACACCAGGAAATTTGTCACCACCAGAGTTGTACTAAAAGTACACCACAAAAAAAATTTTTTAATAAATAAATAAAAGTACATCAGATTGAGAAAAATGATATCAAAGGGAATCTTAGACTTTCAGGAATGACTGAAGAGTATCATATATAAATGATAAATATATGGGTAAATGTAAAATACCTTTTATTTTTATTTCTGTACATGTGACTATTCACAGCAAAAAGTATAACACTGTCTTGTGAGCTTTATAATGTAGGTAGGTATAATACATATAACAACTATAACTTAAAGTATGGTAAGATGGAGGGTAAATGGACCTATACATTACAATATTTCTTCTTTTTATTATTTAATACTACATAGGCTGTGAAAAGTTAAGAATGGATAGAGCAAACTTAAAAAAAATGAACAGGAGTATAACTTTAAACCAGTAAGTATACTAAAATGGAAATTAAAATATTAAAATAATTTAAATTGTGCTGAAACAACTAATTATGCCTAAGTGGGGAAAAGAACATTGACCCTTACCTTACACCATAAACAAAAACTAATCAAAATTGTCCATACACCTAAATGTGATGCAAACAAAAGAAAAAGAAGACAATATGTGCAGCCCTGGGGTTAGGAATAGTTTCTGAGATAGAACGCAAAAACCACAAACTGTTACAAGAAACTGGCACATTGGATCTCATCAAAATGTCAAACTTCTGCTCACCAACAGGCATCTTTAAGAATATGAAAAGATAAGCCACAAAATGGGAGAAAATATTTGCAATCTGATAAAGGACTAGTATTTGAAATACGTAAAGAACTATAACAATGCAATAATAAGAAGAAAATGACAAAATTAAACTGTGGATAAAAGACTTGAATAGACACTTCACAAAAGAATATAAACAAATACACACATGGGGGAAAAAATTGCTCAAGTCACAAGTAATCGGGGAAATCCAAATTAAAACCAGTAAGTATTATCCAGTTTCTGGAGGCAATAATGACAGAGGTGGAAGCTACGGCATCAGTGTTTGGCTAAGACAGCTGGGAATGTCCCCGGATCAGTTCTGTGGTGTGATTTTGACAAGATTCTGGCCATGTCACCTCCAGGTCCAATTCTCCAGTGCACACCCTCCATCCCAGCAATTCCATAAACTACCCGGTATCTCTTTAATAAATTGTTTTCTACTTAAATCAGCCAAAGTCAGGTTCTTTTACATCAAACTAAGAACGCTGACTAATTCAAACAGCTGCTTTCTGAAAATTATTTATATAGAAGACTAAAGAAGTGTAGAAAACATCCATCTTAGTTTTCAATTAGATTGAAGAAATTAAGGACACCATTAGGCAAATAAAAGTTGAAAATATCAGGTGTTAGGTGCAATAAAGAAAAAAACAGGTGAATGAAATACAGGCAGAAACATAAAAATACACTGGCTGGGAGGAGAAGGAAACTGAAAATGAAATAACAGAACTAAAATCTACATTAGAATCAGAAAATATAATGGTATATACTGTAGAAAATCAAATTCATGGCATAAAAACAAATTTGAAAAGTAAAGGACAGAGAAGAGAGGAAAATATAAATTAAAAACAATAAAACACCTTTTTTAAAATCACCATTTTGCTTTATTAATTCCTTCCTAGCCCTTATTGCAATCTATGATGACTTGTTGGTTTATCATCTCTCTCTGCCTACTAAAGAGTCAACTCCTTGAGGGCACTGTCTGTCTTTTTTTTTTTTTTTGCAGTATGCGGGCCTCTCTGTTGTGGCCTCTCCCGTTGTGGAGCACAGGCTCTGGATGCGCAGGCTCAGCGGCCATGGCTCACGGGCCCAGCCGCTCCGCGGCATGTGGGATCTTCCCGGACCGGGGCACGAACCCGTGTCCTCTGCATCGGCAGGCGGACTCCCAACCACTGCGCCACCAGGGAAGCCCCCTGTCTGTCTTTTTACAATTGTGTCCTTAGCACCAAACCCAATGTCTGGCATGCAGCTGTACCCAGTGAATGTTTATTCAATAAGTAAATTAACAGATTTTTTTTCCCATTATTTATTTATTAATAAACACTTGTAACGCTAATTGCCTGGCATAGTTCTAAGTGCTATACAAATGTCAACACATCATTCTAAGACCAACTTAACTGAAGTCTATTTTCATCACCAGTTTACAGACTAAGAAACTATGACACAGATTCATGAAATAACTAACCAGGGTCATCCAGCTGGTAAATAATAGAATCAGGGTTTAAGCTGAGGCATACTGATTCCAGTCTGTACACTCTTCAGCACTGTACTTTCAATCCAATATATCAACATGTGATCCTTTTTCAGCAACTTCATCTGTGATCTCTTGTTATTTCAAGAAAACGTTAGAGACCACAAATGAGTCATGCTATTTGGTACAGACCAGTAATGAGCAATTTTTAAAAAATGTATTAATAGTTACCTTTTTAACACTTCATTTGTTGTATTTGTGTTGTGTGTGTGCTTCACTTATTTTTTACTTTTTAATAAACTTATTTTAGAACAGCTTCGAATTTAGAGAAAATTGTGAAGATATACCACACACCACTAATATGGCAAATTTGATACAACTGGTTACTACTGATACATTATTATTAACTAAAGTTCATACTTCAGTCACATTTCCTCAGTTTTCTTTAATGGCTTTTTCCTTTTCCAGGGTCCCATGCAGGACACTATACTACATTTAATCATCATGTCTCCTTAGTCTCCTCTTGGCCATGACAGTTTCTCGGGCTTTCCTTGTTTTTGATGACTTTGACAGTTTTCAGAAGTACTGGTCAGGTATTTTGTAAAATGTCCTTCTACTGGGATCTGCCTAATGAATGATTATACTGGGTTTATGGGTTTAGAATAACACTTATTTTTAATGATTACGCTCAAGACTGACAAAGGTGCATTAAGAGAAGCATTCTCATATTGTGAGAGTAAAAATTGCTACACCTTTCCTAGAAAAAATTTTAATAATATGATGATCTTTAATGCAACAAAGTGATTTCATTTCTAAGACTCCTAAAAAAAATTATCAGAGATGAAGGCAAGGACTGAGCTATCTTCTGTTCCACATGTAAGAGGAACTGGATGAATACATCTATGTAAGACACATAACTAGGAAAAAAAATCTAGAGGAAGTTCTTCAAAGCGTTCACAATGCTTTTCTATGGGTAGTATATTATCTTTTAAAAATTCTTTTCTATATTTTTAAAATTTCCTACAATGAACACATATTACATTTATTATTAGAGAAAACAATGTGACTTTTTTTTTTTTTTTTTTGCGGTACGCGGGCCTCTCACTGTTGTGGCCTCTCCCGTTGCGGAGCACAGGCTCCGGACGCGCAGGCTCAGCGGCCATGGCTCACGGGCCCAGCCACTCCGCGGCATGTGGGATCTTCCCGGACCGGGGCACGAACCCGTGTCCCCTGCATTGGCAGGCGGACTCTCAACCACTGCGCCACCAGGGAAGCCCACAATGTGACTTTTTTAAAGAAAGTCACATAAATGCATTTTAACTCTGATTACCCTCTGTAGGCCAGGGTACAGGATGGTGCTAAGAATCTGATTTAAACCCTCCGCAGGACACACAGGCCAGAGGTCTTTGTACCAGAGTTTCTATTTAATAGTTGACATTAGGACTCTCTCCTCTCTACATCTGTGACCTGGCTCATGGAATCCTTGCGTTGTTATATCCATGGTTCTTTCTTTACCCCCAACAGAATCAAGCCCAGGATCCTCACCCTGACAATTCTCCTAATATTTGGTCCACCAGAACTGCCCCAATCTCAGATTCCACTACTTTCCTTGTGGTTGTTTGTCTGTTGAATTTTCTGAGGACCAAGTTGTATCTAATTCATCTTTTCACCTTCTGCACCTAAGTCCTCACTATGTCGAATTAAATTTTTTAAAGTAATTGTCCAGGGACTCCCCTGGTAGTCCAACAGTTAAGACTCTGCGCTCCCAATGCAGGGGGCCCAGGTTCGATCCCTGGTCGGGGAACTAGGCCCCGCATGCCTACCGCAACTAAAAGAGCCTTCATGCCTCAACTAAAGTATCTCACATGCCACAACAAAGATCCCAAGTACCGCAACTAAGACCTGGTGCAGCCAAATAAATAAATAATTTTTTAAAAAAGCTAATTGTCCAATATAATCAGACTACTTTTTTTCACTATTGCCCTGAACATGCCCCACTCACATCTGCCTCTGCACCTGTCTTTGTACCATTGCCCCTGCCTAGTCTAGCTCTCTG
Source organism: Delphinus delphis (assembly GCF_949987515.2). Lineage (NCBI taxonomy): Eukaryota > Metazoa > Chordata > Mammalia > Artiodactyla > Delphinidae > Delphinus > Delphinus delphis. The sequence continues at coordinate 27,028,749 of NC_082688.1, forward strand.
GCCTTCACTTCCCTTTCACATCTTTGCCAGCCCTTCAGGTTCCAGCTAACTCTGTGTCCCTCCATTAACTTTCCCCTCCTAATCTGGCTAGTCCCTGCTTCTGATTTCCTAAGGCTCTATTTGTAAATGGTTACACAGTATCTTACAGTGTCCTCCATTAATATCAAGTCTACCTGAGTCTCAGCCAGCATCTATTAGTGGAAAGTCCTAGAGTTTTAAAAAAGAGAGACACCTAGAGGTGCAAACCAACATTGCTACTGCCATCTGGGATATCCCAGTCAAGTTATTTGTGCTCTTTGAGCCTGTTTACCATCTGCAAAATGGGGATAATAGCTCAAAGGGACTGTGCAGCAAAGATCAAAAGAAATAATACGCAAAAAAAAAGAAGTCAAAAGAAAAATAACCTTTATTACTATTGTTACCATTGTTAAATCTTTTCTCCCCCAAAGAGTTCATAGTTTTCTGCTACCAAGGCACTACTCTGTATCTTCCAAGGCATCTCACCCAATATTTCCCATAGAGCACACCGACTTGAAAGTCAGAAGACATGCCTTATTTACTATATGACCTTGAACAAACTCACTTGAACTCTGAGTTTCCCTGTCTGATAAATAAGAATCATATTACCATATCTCCCCTCTTATTTCACACTATTATTGGAGACAACAAATAGATGATGATGTACAGTACTTCATAATCTATAAAGCACCTGCAACCTGTAAAATGTGACTGTTAGCCTTAGTTATCATCAAATATTCGCAATACATAGGTATTGACTTCAATTACTCTTAGCCTCTTTTCAAATTTTTCTTAGTACATTCTACCCCCTTCGTCTTCCCATGAGAAATTTTTAAAAGGTTCCCTCCCTGAACTATACACATACCAGATCTGACCTATCAGACCCAACGTCAGACACTAGCTTCCTTCTCTCTTATGGGCACCACGGTTCACAAAACTGATCATGTTCACCTCTGTACCTTGGCTACTAGGAACCCAGATTCCAACATGCCCACCTCTAGCAACTATACAGGACTTCTAAGCATGCATTCTTACACTAACTGTGCCCCTGGCTTCATCTTTTTCTAGTATTTTGATTTTCCCCATACTTTCCATTTTCTCTTTTACCTTGTTACTTGTAACTCTAAAAGCCGCCCCTCCCAAATTCCTTCTGACGTGAAAAAGAACAAAAACCTGCAATCAAAGCTCCATTCAGTTGCTAAAGACATTGCCCTCTTTTCTTATTGCAGGGTGCTATGATTCCATAGCAACTGTGACAATCTCCATGGTCATTCATCAGCTCAGGGCCAACAGGAATGGCTGTGGTAGACTGTTCACAAAAACTGACACAATGGTTTCCTTCCCTGTGTGAATGCAACTTTGCAATGTGACTCTGCAGAGAGTCTCATCAAAAGGTGGAAGCTATTTCACTATTCCTTGAATCTGGGTGGGTTTTGCTACTTGTTTGAATAAATAGAATGCAGCAGAAGTTACAACAGTTCTGAGATTCAAGAGAACTTGAGAAGTTCCCCCCTCTCTCTTGGAATCCCATCCAGCCATCAAGTGAACAAGCCAGGTTATCCTGCTGGATAATGAAAGACATGAGACCTAGTTGCTCCCATTTCCCACACCAACTCCCCAAAAGACAGCCATCTAGCTAACTGGAAGTTGATGCAAGACGAAGGCCATCCAATACCAGAAGAACCACTCAGCTGAGCCTAGCCCCAGCTGCTGATCCACAGAATCATAATCTAAATATATGTTTGATGTTTTAAATCCCCATATTTTAGGAGAATTTGTAAACAGTGAAAGCTAACTGAAACAGCAGGAATATTCACAGGGCTGGAAAACGATAATTCAGCCAAAGGAAAATAATCATTTGACAGTTGTGAATACTATGTAGATATGGAGCATAATCAGAATCTTTTTAGGACCATTAGTAAGTTGGAGATTAGAGGACTAGAGATTTATTAAGACACATTGTCTCCTTTTTTTTTTTTTTTGAGCAAGTTACTTAGCCTATCTGACCTTCAGTGTTCTAACCTTTAAAATGGTTTTAATAAAACTCATCCCACGGCATTGCTCTGTATGTAAAGCACAAAGCACAGTGCAGACACATATTAGACGCACAATAAACAGCAGCTAGTTGGAAAAATATCTGACTTTGCTGTTCAGACCATATTTTTTCTGCTAGAATCCTATTGACAGCTTATTATTGAGAATTCTTGAATTTTCTACTACTCTAATGAGTCCTTTTTATTGAGAGTATCTAGAACTCAGGAAACTTTCTTTTTTATTGTATGTAAGCCACCAAATTAAAAAAGCACAGAATGTGAAAAAAGAAAAAAGAAGAAAAAGAAATAGAATGTACCTTAGTATAAACCTCTAGTCTCAAAACTACTAATTTTCAAGACTGCAAAGAACAAAGCTCCTCATTTTGCAAATGATGAGAATGAGGCTCAGTGAGTAAGTGGAAACTCTAGAAATAAACCCAGGTTTCCTAACTCCAAGTCCACTTCTCTTGCCACAGTTCAGAACATTACTATCTTTACCACAGGAAACTTTACAAATAGTTGACCATGGTAATAGCAAAAAGTATATATATTTAGGGACTTCTCTGGTGGTGCAGTGGTTAAGAATCCTCCTGCCAATGCAGGGAACATGGGTTCGAGCCCCGGTCCGGGAAGACCCCACATCCCTCAGAGCAACTAAGCCCGTGCGCCACAATCACTGAGCCTGCGCTCTAGAGCCCACGAGCCACAACTACTGAGCCCACGTGACACAACTACTGAAGCCCGTGCACCTAGAGCCCGTGCTCCGCAGCAAGAGAAGCCACCACAATGAGAACTCCACACACTGCAATGAAGAGTAGCCCCTGCTCACCACAACTACAGAAAGCCTGCGAGCAGCAACGAAGACCCAACACAGCCAAAATAAATAAATAATTTTTCTTTTAAAGTATGTATATTTATACATACACACACACATATCTCCTGGAGGAAACATTCCTAAGTCATTTGTCATTTCTCATCCATCCTTTTGGCCAGAAATCTGGATTACCTTTTGCCACTGCCATATCGTCAGGCCGGCTTCACTCAAGACCCACTTATTGTCTGCAAATGTTGCTATAATTAAATCCAAGTGGCCGCTGTGAGTTCATCACGTACCCTCTCCAGCCATTAGTCAGATTTCCAGGGCTGCAGTTCTTTCTAAAGAGATCACTCACTCTTCTCTTTCCCCTTGGCTATCCCAGCAGGTTTTTGTTTCCTTTTCTTGGGCAAGGAACTTGTAAGCCAAACTCATTTTCAGGCAACGGGCCAACCTTCGCATTTATCCCAGTGACCTTAGAGCAGCCAGAGAGCCTCTCACCAGCATCGCTGCTGAGCTGGGGGTGGCGGTGGTGGAGAGGAATGATGGGAGAGCTCTGAAGCAGTGTCTGTGAGAGCAGAGGACTGGGGGCTGTTTCTAATAGACAGCAAGACTGCCTTCATCATCACCATTGACATCAGAATCAGAACCCCCTGGTATTTATGTAGCACAAGACCATACTTCAGCTCTCTGGATGCTTCCATTAATCCTTCCAGCTAGGGAAAAGGAAACTGTAGAACGTTTGAGCTGGATGAGATCATCAGAATCACTGGATCCAAACTCCTCCCCTTACAAATGAGGAATCTGAGACCCCCATGAGGGAACGTGACCAGCCCACGGTCATTTAGTGAGTGAATGACAGACTGAGTCTAGACTCAGGCCTCTCTCCCACCTGAATCTCAGTTCAGGAAGCATCTCACTCTTTGCTCCTAGGATCCCAGAAGACTAATAAGCAACTGTAAAGGAATATATCTTGAGGCTCTCCTCTAAGAAACCACACTGCCACCGTTTCTAGTCAACATGACTCACCAGGGGTTGACCTTACTTCCCAGTTCCAGGGAAAAGCACATGGCCCAGACCTGGATATTTCAGAACACACCCTCCTTGTGGCCACAGTTACTGGTTCAGGGATAATTATACAACCTAAATAGGACCAAGGAGAATCATCCGCAGGATTTTTGCTAGAGCTTTTTGAAAAGAATCTATGTTCTCCGGGATTGTAAGTTGTAAGGACTATAAAAGCCTTGAGTTGCCAGAGGCCGTCTTTGCCACTAACTCAAAAAAGCCTTCCTTAGAATAAATCCAACACAGTAACATTACTTGAGCTCCTGGGTTCAACCATGTCTGAAGACCTAGACTTTTCAAGTACGGGTCAATATATTTTACCTTTTTCTGTAAAGACCTTTGTCTGAGTTGTGTTGTCATTTGTAAGCAAATGAATCCTGACTAACACACCAACTTTTCTCCATTAGTTTCAATCATGAATGAAATCTGAAGCCTCCTTTGGTGCAACACAGCTTTTAATATGATCACTGACAGCATGAGCACCCCTTCCCCTACCCGCTTACACACCTGTACCCAACAGACGCACTAAATGGAATTGCTCCCTGAGTCTCCCATAGTACTAATCACATTAATGAATTACTACTAGGCACTACTTTTTGCATTATTGCTGACTATGCTGCCATCAAATTCTTTCAAATTCCCATCCGGAAAAAATAAACATAAATGGAGCAAGTGGGCTTTTAGGACTCTGGTTTACCTAATAGAAAATGGCCCCATTGTGAGAGAGTAATAAGCATCAGTGCACCGTCCAATTGTCTTGGTACACAGCCACCTCCCAGCCAAAGGGTATCAATGATGGGCATTCAGACGGGACAACCCGTTTAAAACAAAGCCTGCTACAGGGAACTCTGCTCAATATTCTCTAAGAACCTAAATGGGGAAAGAAGTTGAAAAAGAATGGAGATAGATAGATAGATAGATAGATAGATGTATAACTGAATCACTTTGCTGTGCACCTGAAACTAACACAACATTGTAAATCAACTATAGTCCAATATAATATAAAATATTTTTAAAAGCCTGCTAAAAAGTCATGACAGCATTTTTTTTATTCACTATAAAGAGCTTCTCTGAAGAAAGCAAAATGATATTAGTAAAACCACCTTGGCAGTCACATCACCTTGGCCCTTTCCAAAAGCCCTATCTTCTAGGTGATGGAAAAGATTCTCAGAGAAAGTTAATAAAGGTGCTTTAAGAGTCTTCTTATGCGGCTTCCCTGGTGGCGCAGTGGTTAAAAATCCGCCTGCCATTGCAGGGGACACGGGTTTGAGCCCTGGTCCGGGAAGATCCCACATGCCGCAGAGCAACTAAGCCCACACGCCACAACTACTGAGCCTGCATGCCTGGAGCCTGTGCTCCGCAACAAGAGAAGCCACCGCAAGGAGAAGCCCGTGCACCGCAACGAAGAGTAGCCCTGCTTGCCGCAACTAGAGAAAGCCCGCGCACAGCAACGGAGACCCAACAAAGCCAAATAAATAAATAACTCTATTTTTTTTTAAAAAGTCACCTTATGTTTGCCACATACTGTGGTGTGGAAAGTGAAATTGCAACCAAACAAAATAACAATTATAAAAGTAATAATAATAATTAGAATTGCTGGTACAGAAACAGAACTGTGTGTTGAAGAGACAAAGCTCCCAGTGCCGGCATACCACTTTTTTAATGAAAGCCTTACTAACAGCTGTGATTTGTGGACACTAAGAAAGAAGCAGCTTGGCTATCAAAGCAAATCACGCAAAGAAGGCAAAGAAGCTGTCCTTCCTATTATAAACATACCTGTTTCCCTGTGTACAGTGTGGTATCAAACGCTAGTAAGTCCAAGGATTATTGTTCCAGTTTTGTATTAGAGCCAAAATTATGCTGGATGGGACAGATGGATAGATAGATAGATAAATAGATAGATAGGGAGGGAGGGAGAAAAAGAAAGAAAAAGAGAGAGAGAGGTACTGCTTCTTAGTTCATTTCAGACCGAGATGATGCTCAGCCTTTTGCCATCACCTCTCTGAGAAAATTGGGCATGGGATGGGTTCTAGTAAAAATATATATCCCTCACTTAAGGCACATAGAATCTTTATCCTCAAAATGCATTGCATGCAAACAAGCAGAAGAATTTTATTATCAGGACACAGACGCATGTTGGAGGAAAATGAAGGCGTGAACAAGAGAGTACACAGATCATTCAGGAGTCTGAGTAGAAGATCCACATTTGTTTTAGGCTAACTGTCCTCTGTTCAACTTCAGTCACGGACCGTTCATTATTTAAATAAGTATTTATTAAGTGCCTACTGTGCCTCCGTACTGGGCTAAGTGAGCACACAGTGTGAACAACAGGCATGGCCCCTGTGGTCCTCACGATGCTTACAGTCTAAAGGAGAAAATAGGTATTAATAAGTAAACTTTAATCAGTATTATTCCAGTCGTCTATTACTGCAAAACAAGCTACTCCAAAGTGTAATGGCTTAAAGCATCAACCACTGTATTATATCTCACAATACTGAGGGTCAGGAATTCAGGCAGGGATCAACTAGGCAGTATATTCCACATGGTATCAATGGAGGTCACATGACAGTATTCAACAGGCACATATGGTACAGTCTGCAGGGTCCAAAGCAGTTCACTCACATGTCAGATGCCTTGGCAGGAACGGCTGGAAAACTGGGCTCAGCTAGGACAGTTGACCAAGTGCCTCTATGGGGACCCTCTGGCCTGGCAGTGTCAGAGTAACCAGGCATCTTTCTTAGTGACTTGTGGCTCCCAGAAAGTGCTCCAAGAGACAGGAAACAGAAGCTCCCAGTTTATTAAGGTCTGAGTCTAGAAACTCTCACATCATAATGTCTGCCATGTCCTACTGGCCTCATTGTCAGGGAACCTGCCCAGATTCAACAAAAGGACACATGATCCCACCTCTTCCTGATGGAAGAAGAAAGAATCTGCAGCTGTAGTTAATCTACCACAAATATATAATTCACAATCGTGAAAAATACTGTGAAGGATGAGAACAGGGTGCCACGAAGGGGACTGAAGGGGGAAACCTAATTTAGATTGGGTGAGCCAGCAGCTCTGGGCCCTCGCCAGCTCTGAAGGAAAAGTAGGTATAAGCTCTAAAGGGAAGCCCATATTCATCACACAACAAATACATCCCATCTTCAACATTATCTTCCCCCTCCCACCCCAAAAACGAAAGCTATCTTTACATGCGGTAAAAAAAATTCAGTAGGGTGCTTCGTGTTTCTCTAACTCCCTGGAAGACAGGCACATGTTTCAAAACTACTGAATTCCTTCTATTCTCTGAGGAGTGAAATCAATTATATCCCTGAGAATCTGTTTGATGATACGGAACAGCAAATTCCACTCTAAACTCAAACACAACATCTGTAATAGTACAACAAAATAATAAGCAATCGAGTAGAAAACTTTGTTACTAAATATGAATGTTTGGAAAGAACAATCTGTGATCTTAACACAGAGAACATCAGATGCTTCGAAACTGCCGTAATTCGCATTTACTTTCTGTAATGCAAGTAAATACTTTAACTTAAAATTTCCAGGTGTGCGTATTTATTATAAAAATTACATAGCTGGTATAGGTTAAGTGTGCATCTATATATAAATATCTAACTATATACGTAATACAATTCATCTGTATACTCAGCTTTCATTCACACATTAAGCATCTACTTTGTACCAGGACGTTTCCTTACACCATCTTTTTTTTTAATTGAAGTGTAGTTGACTTGCAATGTTTCAGGTGTACAGAAAAGTGATTCAGATATATATAAACATTTTTTCAAGTCCTTTTCCATTACAGGTTGTTACAAGATACTGAATATAGTTCCCTGTGCTAGATAGTAGAACCTGGTCGTTTATCTATTTTATAGAGAGTAGTGTATATCTGTTAATCCCAAATTTCTAATTTATCCCTCCACCTGTCCCTTTCCCCTTTGGTAACCATATGTTTGTTTTCTATGTCTGTGGGTCTATTTCTGTGTTGTAAATAAGTTCATTTGTATCATTTTTTTAGATTCCACATAAAAGTGATATCATACGGTATTTGTACTTCTCTGTCTGACTCACTTTATTTAGTATGATAATCTATAGGTTCATCCACGTTGCTGCAAATGGCATTATTTCATTCTTTTTTAGGGCTGAGTAGTATTCCATTGTGTATATAAACATACCACATTATACCATCTTAACATAAAAAATCTGCCAAGAGGGCTTCCCTGGTGGCGCAGTGGTTGAGAGTCCACCTGCCGATGCAGGGGACGCGGGTTCGTGCCCTGGTCCAGGAAGATCCCACATGCCGCGGAGCGACTGGGCCCGTGAGCCATGGCCGCTGAGCCTGCGCGTCCGGAGCCTGTGCTCCGCAACGGGAGAGGCCACAACAGTGAGAGGCCCGCGTACCACAAAAAAAAAAAAAAAAAAAAGAATCTGCCAAGAGTAGAATTCCTTACATGATTGAGTCTCCTCTTCTTGCCTACACTGCCACTGCCCTAGTTCAAGACTGCATCAGTCTCACCTGAACTACCAGGACAACCTTCCTCTAGCCTGTTCTCTCTATAATATAGTCTCAGATGGCCCCTCAGACGGATCTTTCTAGGTGTCAGAACAGGATGACATCTACACTCCAAAGTTGTACATGGAGGGCCCTTCACAGTCAGGATGAATGGCTCTGTCCAGCCTCTTTCCTACTGCGCCCGACACTCCGTGTGTCCCATGGTTCTGTGGTTTTGCCCACACTGTCTCCCCCATTTTACTGGCTTATCCTTCAAGCCTCATTTCAAAATTTGCCTCCTCTAAGGAACTTTCTCTCCCCTGTTCCCAAAGACTCCTGTTCTCAGCTCTGCAACAGCCTGAACCACAGTGTATTTAATTGTCCACTAACCTGTCTGTCCCCGACCTGCACCCTAGCCTGATCTCTCAAGGGCAGTGCTGCATCTTCTTCACTTTTTTATCTTCAGCGAGCAGCAGAGCCTGGCCCAATGTCACCGTTCTATAAACACTGTTGAATAACTTCTGTTTCAACCCCAAATAACTTTATAGAAGGTTGATTTGCTGGCTCAAGAAAAATTTAGCTTTCCTGAAGTACTCAAAAGCCATGATACCAACAGGCATATAAAGAAAAATACACACTTCTTAAAGTTCACATCAATGCTTTAATTTTTTTCCCGCTTAAGCAGAGGATTCGTCTCCACAATTATTTGTCTCCACATGGACAGCTGATGCAATTTGCCTAATTTTATTTTTCAAGTTACGAAGCTCAGTTGCTGGGACTTTGTTTGCCAGATCTAACCCCACACACTTGATCTACCACGGTGGCTTTTCAAACAGTCCCTGAAAACGGCTCCTTCTGTGGAGTTCAGGGTTCTCTGTGACACCAGAAACTGACCAACGACCTGAGAGAGGAGTAGAGATCACAAAGAGCACTCCAGAACACTGCCCCTTCCTAACACTGAGGCTTCAAGCAAGTTACTCAATCTCTCTCTGTGCCTCAGTGTCCCCATCTGGAAAATGGGAATAGTGTGGAAATAATAACTGCCTCACAGCGTTTGGTGAGGCAATGAATGTAGAGCACTTAGCACAGCAAACAGCACCCATCTTGCTCTCTCCCTCCATCCCCAGATAAACACTGCAGGAGAAAGCAGGTTCCCACAAGCAGGAGACACAGGACAGGTAGCCAACCCAGTGCAGATCCAGTTCACATGCAGGAACTCTCTCTGGCCTCAAGCCGCCTTTACAGACCGGGATTCCCGGTGTGGACCTCAAGCTCTTGAGACGATGAGGTTGAGACACCACAGACACTACATACTATTAATACCTGTTTCTCTGTGCTTGTTCAGCCAGGTTGAGGTGTTACAAAACACAATGTTTCTCCCCATCTTTGCAATGGCTGCCAGCAATAAATCCCATCTGCCTCTCTTGTGCAATGCTGCCCGGAAGGATCCCTTTTCCCTGGACATCATCACCTGACACCCCCCGTTAACACCACCCAAGAGTCTCCAACAGAGGGAAAACACTGGGTCCACCTAAATAACTGCAGGCTGCGTCTCAACATGACGACTTAGTTAAAACCAAGTTGCTTCTATTAAGCTTGCTTCAGGGGGACAGTAGTAACAAAATTGGAAACAATCCGGGGTCAGGGCTCAGAGAGGATTTAAAGATCACCTGGAGAAGGATAATGACTTGCTTAAGGTCATACAGCAAATTAATGGCTGCAATGGGATTACAGACCAGGGTTCTTAGGGTCAACTCCAATTTTTTTGCCCAGTGACACTGAAAAGATGATGGATTATTGAATAGACTTCGTGATTTGGGGTAGGGAGGGGTTTTAAGAGCAGAAGGACCACTCAAGTATGGATTAATTTCTGCATCAAAGGTTTGTTGAGTGCCTACCATGGGTCAGGAACTGAGGTAACAGCAAAGCATGTGATAGATGGGTTCCTGGTCGTATGTGACATAGTTTGAGCTGAGTGAGTAGCAGGGAAGGATAACAAACAAGTAAGTAAATACACCAAATATGTTAGTGAGAAGCACCATGAAGAAAGCAAGCAAGGCACTGTGATGGCAAAGAACATGGTGGAGGGAGCTTCTTTAATAGGGTGGTGAAAGAAGTTCTCACAGAGGAACTGGCCATTAAACCAAGACCTGAAGGGCACGACTCCAGTCATATGAAGAGCCAGGAGAAGAATATTCTAAGGAGAGAAAAAGAGCAAGAAGCAGGAAAGAGCTTGCTCTTTTCCAGAAATCGTCAAATGTGTATATGGGGGAGTGGAGCTTGGAGAGCAAAGCAGAGAGTGCAGGAGATGAGAGGAGAGAGAAAGGCTGGGGCCAGATTCCACCAGCTCTTACAAGCTAAGGTAAAAAATTCAAATGTTATTCTAGGTACAGTAGGAAATCTGCAGAGTTCCAAACAGAGAAGAGACACGTTTTATCTTAATTTCTTGGAAGATGGTCTGGCTGCTCTGAATGATGATGACAGGGGAGCAAGCATGGAAGCAGGGAGCCACCCAGGAACCACGGACGGGGTCAGATGAGAGATGCTGGTGTCCGGGGCTCTGGTGATGACTGCAGTGACAACAGAAAGAAATACATGCACTTGTGGTCAGTTTAGGAGTACAACTGAGAGGATTTGTCAATGGATTCAATTTAACCGGAAGGGAGAATCAGATAATTTACCTAGCTTTGTCACTTACGAAACTGGCTGGCCATGTTGGAATTTAGAGAAATTCTAAAGACCTAGAAGGATTCTGAGGTGATGAGTAACAAACCCTGGTTTAGTCCAGGCAATCTGAAGTCTGAGCAAGTTGGCAGACCTCTGTAGGCCTTGGTTTTCTTATATGTAAAAAAAATGGGATAATAATACCTACATTGTCCAGTGATCAAAGGGATTTAATGAGTACAGTACCTGGCACATATGGGCCTTGATAAATAATTAGTTTCACTCTTCCTAACAGTAACAAACCTCATTTGGGATCAGGTACAGTCTTGTGAAGACTTTTTTTTTTAATTTAGTCCACCTTAAAGCACAGAGCTTTTTAATATTCTAAGTAAATCTTTCCTAATACAAATTAGTTAGGTACATCACTGTTTTATCATTAGGAGAAAAACATAAAGCCTTTTAGGAGATCTACTTTCACTTCTTTGGAATTGTTTCTGACTCTCAAAGTTAATCTGTTTGGTTTTATTGTGATTTAGTCTAGATAAAGTCTTAAAATTCTTAAATTTGTTGCTTCATAAGTAGGTCAACTTGATTAAGCGAACTAAGGAGCAACCGTGCATTTCTCAACCACCCATCATGATAAGTTTCTATTCTGGGTCCTCCAAACAATATTTGCAGAGCTGCTCCGTTAACAGACAGGAAAATAATGCTCCATTTGTGGATTCCTGGGGAGAAGTCACTTAGGAGGCAGAATGGAGCTCAAGAGGGTAGGTATTACAACTTGCATCCACTTAGCCCACTGGGAAATTAGGCACCTTTTCCACACCAAACTCTGGAAGGGCAAGAAGCAGCTCTGGGGCTTCAGCTAAGACTCTAAGACAATGGGGAAGAGTCCTGCTTCTCATCCTGTTACAAAGGCTTTCAATGTTGAGACACAGAGATTGACTATTTAAAGCACAATAATCACTGTCACACTATCACCTAAGATTTTCTCCCAACACATATAAATATGTATGCGAAACATGCAGAAACTTCTATACAAAGTCTCTGCCCTGTGATTTTGTTGGCCTGTTTGCTGGAATAGCCAAATTTATATAAAAAGAGAGGATAATTACTGTGATTTCTGGCCTAACACATTCACTGGAGAATCACAATTACACCTTAGGGAGAAAAATTATTTTTCCCTCAAGATAAGTAATTTGGAGGCGATCATAAGGGTTTGTTTCAGCTTTCCTTGGATATCAATTTCTTATTCAATTTTCCTAAATAAAGGCGGAGAATATGCATACAATTTCTTGGGAAGTATGTAGTACAATACAGGGTGTACCCAGAAAATCTTCATCTACGTATTTGCTATTCTACTGAGCATTCCTATGAAAAAGAGGAATACTCAACGGCTGATAACCAAAGAACTTGCTATTCTAAGAAAAGGTGGCAATAGAATATGTTTCTAAGGCTAAATATCTCCTCTCACAGTGGCTGTCATTTAAATTCCTGCCTAGCAAAGGGATTTTTATGGAAGGTTAATGCCTCCTATAACATTTATCCTGGATGGTGGAGCTTTTCGCATAATTTTCTGGGTTTTATTCCTGCAGTGTTATAGAACCTTATCTTCCCTCTAATAGCTTGCCAGTAAAGAGTCAGTGCATATAAAGGCAGTCGTTATTTCTTAGCTCAAGCCCTGATTTAATGAAATTCCAAATCTCTAGTAAAAGGAGGTTTGGGGTTAAGCCATGAAGAAAGGAGGGCAGGCTGAAGGCAAGCTGGCATGGCCCTGCCTGGGACTGGGCTGTCGAAGGTTACTCAGGACACACAGCTCTGGCCAGTGGAGGTCACCTGAGGCTGCAAAAAAGACCGTAAGTCAGGCCAGCGTGCTAAGTCAAGGGCGGCGATCACTCTTAGAAGGGTCTTCAGATGGAGGAAGTGTTTTCAAATACTGCCCATTTGCATTTGAACTTCTTTGCCTTTCCATCATTTTCCTAATTCCCCTTCACAATTTTGCCATTTACTAGAGACTCTGACACTTCAGTAAAACATTTCCTTCCCAGTTACCTATCCACCTTCCTTCCTTCCTTCCTTCCAACACTGATAATGACAGTGGCAGACTGTATTTTCCAAAAATGGCCACAGAAATATCTGTGGGTCCACTTGCCCTGCTGGAACCTTGCCACGTCCCATCAAGAGGCAGAGTCTATTTCACCTCCCCTTGATACAGGACTCTGTGACTACCTTGTTGAATAAGATGCATGAAATGCGTGGTGCGTGACTTCCTGGGGCGAGGCAATGAGAAGCAGTGTGGCTCTCGGCTGGTTCTAGCCTTTAGAACCCAGCCGCCACGCTGTGAGGAAGGCAGAACCAATCCACACAGCGAGACAATGTGGAAAGGCCGCGTGGAGAGGTTTGAGGCATCTAGTTGACAGCCGACCTCAACCAGCAGGCCTTCGAATAGGCAAGTCTTTGGTTCTTTCCAGCCTTTAGCCTTCAAGTCTTCCAGCTGAGGCTGCACATGTCGTGGAGCAGAGATAAGCCAACTCCACTCTGCCCTGTCCGAATTCCTGACCCATGGAATTGTGAGCCTATTAAGGGGTTGTTTTATGCCATTTTGAGGTAACTCGTTTCACAGCGATAGTGACTGGAACGCTGATACACTATAACCGTATCTTTTGTAAGCAATCACAAATATTTGCTGCAAAGACCTCTTGCTCTCTAGCAAAGTCTCCAGGTACACGCCAGCTGGTCCCCTCAGCCAATCCTTAGCCACCGAGTGTTCAAGGGCGGCCGTGAGACAATGGAAAGGGTAAGGCCATTGGAGACCCTAGACGTGGGGTCTCTCCTATAACCTCTCTGAGTGTCACTATTTCACCTATAAAACAAGGATAATAATGTCTACCTCAGGAAACAAGGCATGTGAAGATCTTACACACAGTAGGACCTCAATAAATCTATTGCCACGAATTGAGAATTCTTCCCAGGAAGTCTGTACATTTGAGCTGGGCTACTGCCTGAGGCTCAGGTGCTACTGGCCACTGCGAGGCAATATCCATTCCCCATCATACCCTTCTGCACTTGGGTTACAGATTCCCACACATTCTTTGTATCCATAAATCCACACAGAAGAGGAACCTCATGGAAGGATGAAAATAAGACTCTGAATCTCTTGCCCCCTTCTTATTGATGTTCAAGGATTAAAAACATTTTTCTCTGATAGTTTAGGGTGGCAGCAAAGTGGGAAAATAAGAGAGACTCCTGAAAGGGAATTCATTGTAAGGGAAACAGAGTCCAAATTGGTAAACCAGACACAATACTAGGTTAAAAAGAATAATTCTAGGCACTTGTAGTATATTGAATCCCCACAGACCCACCCAAGCTGGAGCCAGAAGTAGGTTTTAGGAAAAATAGTTGCACGTGGGTATCAAGACCAATGCTCCTGAAGAGTTGTACCACCTGGAGCCCAGGTGGCTTTGTTCTGGAGCCGTGCTCTTCCATGTAGTAGCCACTAGCCACATGTGGTTACTGAGCACTTGAAAGGTGGTCTAGTCCAACTTCAGATGTGCTGTAAGCATAAAATATACACCAGGTTTTAAGACTTCATATGATAAAAAAATCATGTGAATTATTTCATTAATAATTTTATATGTTTTATAGGTTCAAATAATAGATATACTGGGTTAAATAACACATATTATGGAAATTAATTTCGGACTTCCCTGGTGGCACAGTGGTTAACAATCCGCCTGCCAAGGCAGGGGACACGGGTTCGAGCCCTGGTCTGGGAAGATCCCACATGCGTGGAGCAATGAAGCCCGTGCACCACAACTACTGAGCCCATGTGCCACAGCTACTGAAGCCCGCGCGCCTAGAGCCCGTGCTCCACAAGAGAAGCCACTGCAATGAGAAGCCCGTGCACTGCAACGAAGAGCAGCCCCCACTCGCCGCAACTAGAGAAAGTCCACGGGCAGCAACGAAGACCCAACGCAGCCAAAAATAAATAAATAAATGTATTTTTTTAAAAAAGAAATTAACTTCATCTATTTCTTTATATATATTTTAATATGGCGGCTAGAAAATGTAAAATTATACATGTGGCTCACAATATATTTCTCTTGGACAGTGCCACACTAAAATGTCTCTAAGAAAAAGAGCATCAGAAAACCAGGTTGCCTCAGTCCTAAAGGATACATGCACCCCAGTGTTCACTGCACCACTGTTTACAATAGCCAAGACATGGAAGCAACCTAAATGTCCATCAACAGATGAATGGATAAAGAACATGTGGTACATATATACAATGGAATATTGCTCAGCCATTTAAAAGAATGAAATAATGCCATTTGCAGCTACATGGATGGACCTAGAGATTGTCATACTGAGTGAAGTTAAGTCAGACAGAGAAAGACAAATATCGTATGATATGCCTTATATGCAAAATCTTAAAAAAAAATGATACAAATAAACTTGCAAAACAGAAACAGCCTCACACTCTTACAGAACAAACTTACGGTTACCAGCAGGGAGGGGTGGGGGAGAGGGACAGTTAGGGAGTTTGGGATTGTACACACCGATATATTTAAAATGGATAACCAACAAGGACCAACTGTATAGCACAGGGAACTCTGCTCATTATTATGTAACAACCTAAATGGGAAAAGAATTTTAAAAAGAATAGATACATGTGTATGTATAACTGAATCACTTTGCTGTACCCCTGAAACTAACACAACATTGTTAATCACCCATACTCTGATATAAAATAAAAAGTTTAAAACTAAAAAGAGCATCAGAAAATCAGGTTGGCTTGAGCAGATCCATAGACATATACTTGCAATGGATAACAAGCAAGTCCTGGGAGTCTTGGGGCCCTGGAGGAGCTTTGTCAGATACTCCTGTGGAGAAGTGCCAAGGCTGGGGCCCAGCTCTTGTCAACAGCTGCCCTCCTCCACCAGCCACGTGCTAGAGGCATCTGGGGCACAGGCAGGGCAGCCGGGAGGGGCACAGGCAGGGCAGCCGGGAGAGCCACGGCTGAGGAACTGTACCTTGAGGAATGCACCCTAGTCTCTGCTCTCCCTTTGCAGGCAGGGGATAGAAGGTGAGCGTCAAGGGGAACCATTGATTCATGAACCTGGGAATTCTCAAGAATACTGAGAAAAAGGAAACCTCTATAAAGGCAAGAATTCTAGCTAATAGACTGAGCCGGGTTCCAAACCATGGTAACTTGGGTATAAAGTCACAAAGCGTTATTTATAGTCCTAGATTATCAGAGCCTCCTCATTCTGGTTCCATTTATGTTTCCCTTCCACTTATGTATTCATCTCACGTAACAGTAATAATAATAGTTTCTATTGAATGGTTCTGCTAGACATTTGGTGTATATGTTGAATCATCACCCAATCCCTAGAACGTAGGCATTGTCATCCACTTCTTACAGAAAATAAAATGGAGGCGGCTTAGAGATGTTAAATCCTGCTCAAATTCTAGTAAATGGCAGAACGTGAATTCACACTCAGACCCACCTCATTCCAAATCTCATAGTCTTCAGTTTTTAGAACCAAAGAATTCTAACCGGGCTTCCCTGGTGGCGCAGTGGTTGAGAGTCCGCCTGCCGATGCAGGGGACGCGGGTTCGTGCCCTGGTCCGGGAAGATCCCACATGCCGAGGAGTGGCTGCGCCCGTGAGCCATGGCCGCTAAGCCTGCGCGTCCGGAGCCTGTGCTCCGCAACGGGAGAGGTCACAACAGGGAGAGGCCCGTGTACCACAAAAAAAAAAAAAAAAAAGAATTCTAACCAACAAAAGAAACATATTACAATTTCGTTGCATTGATTAAATATGTATTTAAACTTGTGTATGTATTCCTTTGCAAAGGTTATGATACTAAAATAGATGATGCCATTGGCAGAAAGCTGAATAGGTTTCCACTTTAAATACTGACGTCTTTGACCCTCAGTTTCCTCTTCTGTAATAGTGATATCTACATTCCAGGACAACAAGAGAGTGATGGCTTCATTTGTTTCTGAGCCTGCCGTGTCTTGTTGCCTCACTAGATTCTATGACCCTTGGACACAACGTCTTATCAAGCTAAAATAGACTTTCAGTTATTCAAAAGTCATGTAGCAGACACAGTTTTGTCTTACATAGTTTAGTCTTTTTATGAAGGCAGCAGAGATCACTTTTAAACTGGGCATGAGATAATCAGATTTGCATTTTAAAAGGATCCCCTGTGGGGTACTCTCACACACACTGGTGGGAGTGTAAATTGATACAATCCTTTTGGAAAGCAATTTGACAAAGTGTACTAAGAGCTCTAAAATGTTTGACACGGTAATATCACTTTTGCGACTACTCGGAGGAAGTAATCCTAAAACTAGAAAAAACTTTATGCACAAAGCATCTATTGTAGCATGATTCATAATGGCAGAAAAATGGCAAAGACCTCACTCCCCAACAGTGGGGGACTGGTCATGCAAGGTGCAGCACTCCCACTGGGTGACACATTACTCAGCCATCTAAATTAGATTCATGACAAGCTACCAATAACATCAGAAATGATGATTTACCAGTGTTAATATTAGCAACACATGTGTGGTAGATTCTAAAAATGGCCACAGATTCTTCTCCCACCTATATCCATACCCTTACTAAGAATGGCCACAAGTTCCTCTGCTGCTTATATCCACGCCCTTACAAAACGATGCTGCAGTTCCTCTGTCAAGAGGTAGAATCTATTTCTCCACCCCTTGAGTGTGGATTGACCCTGTGGCTTGCTTCGGCCAATAGAAATATTAGTAAGCTGCAACCAGAAGCTTGATAAAGCACCTATGCATTGGCACTTGCCTCTTGCTGCAGTTGGATGCCTTCCATCACCGTGTGAAGAAGCCCAGGGATAACCAGCTGGATGATGAGACAGACAGGGACCCAATCCCTCTTGTGGCCTCATGTGTCAGCCAGCCAATCCCAGAAGCAGAGCCATCTAGCTAAGTGGCAGCAAAACACAGATGCATGACTGAAGCCAGCCAAGACTAGTGAAAGAACTGCATAGCTGAGCCCAGCCCAAATCACTCCTCCAGAGAATTATGAATGAAATCAATGTTACTGTTTTAAACTACTAAATTTTGAGGCCATTTGTTACATATCAGAAGTTCACTGATGCAAATGCTGATAATGTTTGAGACTAGGTGTTAGGTACACAGGATGAGTGGGTAGGTTCATTATAATACTGTCTTTGCTTTGTGACTATTTCATACTTTCCATAATAAAAGAAGTTTTAATACATATATTCATTTGGGCTAAAGGACAAATAAATGTTAAGTAAAGGATTTAATTTAAATATACTGATACATGTATACAGCTTGGTCACAACTATACAAAAGAAATTTTCCATAGAAAAATATCAGTACTAGAAAAAAAACTATCTTTGGTTGCCTCTAGGTGCTGATACCATGGATTTTTTTTAACTTGCATGTACTTTCCAAAGTATCTATAATGAGCCCAATTTACTTTATTCTGAAAATAAATATTTACAATTTTATTCATTTTATTTCACTTTCACCCCCCAATAATTTTTTTTTTCCGTAGAATATGTGGAAAGCTGATTGGAGGGGTAAGAAACTAAAGGCAGAGAAAATTAAAATAGTCTAGGGGGAAATCAATAAGGGTTCAAAATTGAGGTAGCAAGAATATAGAAAGAAAGAAGGGATAGACGGTGAGTTAAGAAGGAAGGGGGATAGATAATGAAAGGGATATTGAATGTCCATAACGTTGGACATTGCCTTGCACTGGAAGGACATTTAACCTGGAACAATGGATGGGCTTCAGAGACACCCACAAACTCAACCTAAAAACACACCCAAATTTGGGTTTAAGTGTGCAAATGCATCTCTCAAGTAGAAAATCCACAGATTTCATCAGATTCTCAAATGTGACTATGATCCCAAAAACTGAAGACCCATGAAGGCTCATTTCCCTGTAGACAGGGTAGAATTTAGTTTTGTTTTTCAACCCTATTCAAATTTGACCAGCCATAAGACAACCTGAACAGGACATTGAAATCATCAGAACACCATCTGGGACTCTGGTCCCCAGAGCATGATCTAAGTGCAAGATGGCTCAGGTGATGTCAACAATTTTGAGCCATGACTCATCATATGCACTTTCCTAGTGTCCCTTAGGAGCTGTTTCTGCTGGGTTCCAGTCTGGAGAAAGGCAAATCCTTGTGGACAGTCCTGCAGGGTATAAGAGCCATGGGTCTAACTCTGACTTCCAAGAGGCACATACAAAACCAGTTTTTCCAAATCTTAGCCTCAGGCAGAGCCCAGCACAGCCTGGTCCCTGCCCCACCTCCAACTTCCACTCTCTTCCTTTTTCTTGTTCTGCTCCACCTTGGCCTACTCTAAATTCCCAGAAATCTGTGCTTCTTCCCACCATAGGAACTTTGCATATGCCGTTCCCTGGAGTCTATTCCATTCTCCTTCAACTAGTGAACTTATCCTTCAGATCTTAACCTTAATCACTACTTCCCAGGCTGAGGAAATCCTCCTGATATATGCTCTCAGAGCACTAAGCACAACTGAAATGTTATATTTCTTTTTGTGATTATTGAATTAACATCTACCTACCCACCATAATAATTATAATAAAAGCCAACATCATTTGAATGTTCACTATGTGCCAGGCACTATAGGAATCTCTTGACATGTATTCATTTATTCTACTAGTACAACAATCCTATGAGGAAAATGAGGTACAGAAGAGAAACAACTGCACTAAGATTCTCTAGCAAGTAAGAGGTGGTATTGGGATATAATCCCAGGCAGCCTGCAGCTGGAACGGCTCCATGTCTGTTCTCACCGACTGTATCCCATGTCCAGCACAAGGTCTAGAAATTAATAGGAACTCCAGTAGCATTGACCAAATTGATGTGTCTTGCCCAGCCTGAAGCTGCTTTCACACATGAAATCCAGACTTGGGGACAACCTTACAAATCACCTTCACTAACTTGAACAGAAGAAGAATGGGAGACCCAAAGAGGGAATGTGGTTTTCTCAAGGTCACACAGAACCAGGACCAGAAGCCAGATCTCCCTACACAGCCCAGTGCTCTTCCCACTTCACTAAATGAACACTTAAAATTAAAAATAGTAAGTATGTAATACTTAATAAATATTTTTAAACCAATAAAGAGGCATTACACTCCCTTCCCCTCTCCTAACTTTGCTACGGAATCAGATGGAAAGAAAGATGGGTGGGTAAGGAAAGAAAACTATTTCTTCAGAAATGTGTGTTTGGAGAAAAGCACAAGGATTATAGAAAATTGCTATTCATGTAAATTGCTCCTTAAAAAATGATTTTCTTTTTTTTTTTTCAATTTACTAGTGTTAAGCATTTTTTAACTCAAAATAACCTTGATTTAGCAAGTCTGTGTCTTCAACTTACAATTAGTTCAACGTGGTCGTCTGTCATCAATTTTGTTTGTTAGTTCAATGGCAACCGAGCTTGTGCTGATACTGATTTATGCAGAGTTGCACCGTAATGGGGGTTCTGGGGGCCTGCAGTGAGCAGCCTGGCCATCAGAAGACCCTCATCATGGCTGGGGAGGCACTTTGAATGTCTCTTTAGTTTGAATAGGGGAGGTGTGGGGATTGGGGAAAAGGATAGTGGGCTTTGAACTGTTTCTAGATCCTCTCTTCTGTTCTTACAAAGACTTGAGTTGTAAGTCAAGTACAGTTGTTTTTAATTCCTCAAATAATTGGGTTGCCACCTGAATGCTATCCAGCTGCTGACCCAGCCATCCAACTACAGTATCCTCAACTCACTTTTATATTAAGGAGAAGATCTCCAGCTAAGATGGAAATCCAAAGATTCCCATGTTCTAGATTCAGAGCTGTGTTGCTTTAGAATGTTTTAGTAAATCTTTCCACAATGGCTTCCCAATGTTTTTCTTTCCCTCTGGGTACATAGTTTCATTTTAGCTTAGGGGAGAAGGCTTAAAAAAATTTTTTTTCCTATCTGGCTCTGAATATCAGCCCCCAATCTGGCCAACTTCTGACCACAGAGATACTTAAAAAATCATTTCAAATATCTTATCAGGTTTCAGCCTGGACACACAATAAATATTCCTGCCAGTACTGAATAACTCCATAGACACCTAAGAGTATGCAAAAGATCTTACCCTCTCGAGATCCAGAGCCAGTCTCAAAGATAACCCAAAGAAAGAGACACTTGCCCTAAGAGCTGGCTATAGTCAGTAGGAATAGGAACCCTGCTGCAAATAGGGTGCAGCCCACATTTCTGTCCAGCCTTATTTTGGGGGCCCCCAACCTGATGGTTGCCAACCACGTTATTAGGACGTGACATGAGACAAACAAGAGGCTGTATCCATCCCTGGGAGAGAAACACTGGATCAATACCCAGTGTTCTTTTCCTGCCAATCAGAATTTAGAAAGGAAGGAACAACCTGACATTTTACCTTGACCAGGCACCACAGATAGAGATCTAGGAGAGCCAACTTTAGTAAGAATTCTCACCCTTTGCTGTTTTCCCGGGATGCTGTCTAGAGGCTCCAGAGTGAGTGGGGTATCCCAGCGGGTCGTATCCTGGTCACCAGAAACCATAAAGAAGGAAAAATAATTTTCAGTCTGCAGTTTATAGTGAGTACCTGGCTGAGACCCCTTTTTCTCTAGGGCACCTCCTAAATGGATAAGCTTATCTAGGTTAAAAGTTCTCCACTGCGGCCACCGTAATTCAAGATGATCTCTGGTAAGGTTAACCTACTTGTTCAACCTCAAAATAAACTTTTATTCACCTGAGGCCTCACGCTGGCCCCAGTCCAGCATAAGTCAGACCCCGGACTCGCACCACGGACTCGGACCAATTTCTACATTGGACCCAGTCCAACACCGGCCAGGTTCCAGACCCAGTCTGGAAAAAGAAATGCTCAAATGAAGTCTGAAAGCTGTGGACCTGGGATCCAGGACCGGAGAGGGACTCACCCACCACCTCCTGAAGACACAGGAAGGCAGCCACCTGGAGGGGCTATAATAGTACCCGCACCTGGTTGCTTGTTGCTCCCGGGGGCTCTCGGGGGCCTCCTTCGGTTCCTCTTCTGACACCAGCACCGTTAAAAGATAAACTGCAGGGCTTCCCTGGTGGCGCAGTGGTTGGGGGGGGTCCGCCTGCCGACGCAGGGGGCGCCGGTTCGTGCCCCGGTCCGGGAGGATCCCACGTGCCGCGGAGCGGCTGGGCCCGTGAGCCATGGCCGCTGGGCCTGCGCGTCCGGAGCCTGTGCTCCGCAGCGGGAGAGGCCACGGCGGTGAGAGGCCCGCGTACCGCAAAAAAAAAAAAAAAAAAAAAAAAACACATAAATTGCAGCATACTGAAAAATTTAAGAGTTTACTTCAGTAAAAATTGATCCCAATCAGGCAGCACCAAACCCCACCAATAGGAACTGGGGAGAGACTTTCCTAGAGAAGACGCAGACGCAAAGTAAGGAAATTATTGATTGGCTGGAGCTTAGGGCCTGGCTGGCCTTTGTGATTGGTTGTCCTCGGTGTTTTGATTTCGTAGCTCCGAGGCATTTACAGGCTTAGCTTTTGGTTTGCTGATGTAGGCACCGTGGTATCCGAGCTGCCTCAGTCTCATGTTCTCCTTGCTTAATTAATTTAACACTGTTAAGAAGACACTGATCTCTACTTTACTAAAGCCCAAAGAGGAAGAGGGATTTGCCCCAGGGCACACAGCAAGCCGGAGATTGCCTGATTCAGAGTCAGAACTCACTCCATGAGAAATTCAACTCCAGAGTGTCAACAACACGATCACCTTTCAGAAGCTGGGAGGCTAATGCAGAGGGTCACGGGGACCTGCCAGTGAGCTGCGGAGAGTCCAGGTCAGAGGCTGAGTTAGCCCCAAGGGCAGCTGCCTCCCCAGGACCCGGGAGGACCACTGCGAGCGCCCTGCACGAAGGCCCCAAGTCCTTCGCTCTGACATTGCCTTTCCCACCAGCAATGACATCGAAGCTCAGCCCTGGCTTATTTTAATACTCTGGATTTTTTAAATGCCTTCTCCCTGAAAAGAGCTATGGAAAAAGTTCACCTTGTGCTCTTTGGAAAGTCTCCCTCTGCACCCAGAATAGATGCCTTCGTGGATCCCTGCCGCCAACAAAGCCCACTGTCTCCTAATAGAAGAAGGCAACAATGATAAGGTCTCTTCAAAATGTTCCAAAGGGAAATGACACATGTTTTGAGAAGAGCATTGGTAAGCAGGAATGGGTCCAGAGGAACTCGCCAAACTGAGACAAAGGGCAGTGTTTGGCATGGAACAGAAAAAAAGGAAAGCTGGGAGGCAGGTTGAGGGACAGGAAGGCTGCCTCAAATGCTGGAAGGGCTAGTGTGTGCAGGATTGGCAAGGTGGATTCCAAGTGTCCCCAAGGGACAGAAAATAACAATTGGGGCTGCTGCTGATGGGACAGCCTGGGCCGAGGGGTGCAGGAGTTAAGAACACACACTCTTAAATCCTTCCTCTGCAACACACAAAGCCTCAGTTCCCCCATCTGTAAAGAGGTGACGCAATTAGTTCTCTTAAGGGTGTTGTGAGCATTAAATAAGATCATGACTCTTCAGGGTGTATCACAAGCCTGACACATAGTAAGTCCTCCCTATAATGTCACTGCTGTTGGTGCCAAAATCTCGGCCTCTCTGCACCAGTGCAGAATCAAATCTCAGAGACAGAGTTTTAGGTGAAGTAGAAGAGATTTTTTTGCTTTGCCAGGCAAAGGGGGACACAGTGGGCTCCTGCCCTTGAAAACTATGTGCCCCAACCCGGGAGGATTCAGTGGAGAGTGTTATAGTAATAGTTCAAGGATGGAGTTGTTGATGAGATTCGGGTGTGTGCAGGGCTTGCACTCCCTTGATCTGGTCTCAGGTGGTTGGTCTTCTAATCTTGATGAGCTTCTCTGGTCCCTTTAATCTGGCTTCAGGTGGTTTCTTGCCTGTTCCCTTCTTGATTAGCAACTGTTCGAATCTGCCCTTTGGAACTCAGCGAGGGTCATGGAGACTGGAGTCTTGCCTACAAGAAACGGGGAACAAAAAGGCTTCCGTGCCCAGAAGCCCCATGGGGTCCTTCTCGGTTTCACCGTCCTTGCTGTTTAGAGGAACTGAGTTCTTTGTCCTCAGAGGTATTCAAGCAGCAACTGATGACCAATGAGCTGCAAAGCTATGTTGGGAAAGAGACTCATGCTTTAGACAAAGGGTAGGATTAGGTGACCTTAAATTTCCTTCCATTCTTGGCTTTCAAATTCTTTGTCTCATTGAAACGGAGGTTAATGTGAAGTCCTCTACTGGATTACCCTTGCGGGCTCCAGCTTTGGGGCTTTTGTTTTTCCACCTTTGTACTTTCAAATCCTTGCTGTGGAGCAGATTCTGGAGAGTCTCCGAGGGCACAACCCAGGAAGGAAAGCTTCTTTTGCCTGGAGGATGCATTCCTGGAATTCCCAAGATTCCAGTCCCTTTTCCTCCTCACATTGTAAACATTAGGTTCTGGTGGGGAGGACAGAAAGGTCACTCTCCAAACTGCAGTTGCTCCCAGGCTCTGATCTGAATAATTCAACTCATCCTCTGTGAGAGCTCCAGTTGGGCTGATCTCAAGCCCATTTGACAAGGACAGTGCTGATTTAGGCTAACAGGAGGTCATTGTTTGAGCAGGAGAATGACCTCTTCACTTCTTGGTGAGCAAAACCAGGTATGAGAACATAAAACAAATCCAAGGGACTCACTGCAGTGGAACCAGAGGCAGCCTTCCCCAAATTCCCTTCTTAGCAAGACCAAGCCCTAGAGGAGAAGGAGGCATTTATTGGGGATTGCTACAAATTCAGCTTTGCTGCCACTGCCTTTATAACCACAACGTAAAGTAACTCGCACAACACACTGAAGATAAGCTCTTTAAAGAAAATAGAAAAGCATTAGCTTGGCAATTCACCCAAACCTCATCATGCACCATAGACATTTTTGAAGTTTAACAAAGAAAAGCACATCATTAAAGAATACTGCTCTATCACCATTCTTATGCAAATCCTTCCAGATAGTTGGGTGGAAAATTCCATCTAACACGCAGCAAGAAATGAATGTTGCAGGGTGGAAATTTCAGCTATACTGAGTGCATCTATCACTTGTATAATCCAAACTACTGTATGTGCCCTGACTACAGAATTAGTATTGATCCATTCACCATGTAAACATCAAGTACTTCCTATTATTACTTGAAATAGCATGCTATCACAATTTCTATTTCCTCCTTCTATCTTAAATAGAAGTATTGCACATTAGCCCCTTCCTTCATGTACTTTTTTGCACAGCTATCTAACTACAGTGTTCGGTGTGGTGCTGAGTTTCTTGCAGACATCTGCAGTATTAGCTTTAAAGCACTTTATTTTCAAGTCATCTCTGATGGAAGACAATACAACTTTCATTTACCCAGAAACCTGTTACCAGAGCTTCTCTCAGAAACAGGCACATTCTCTCTCTCATCATCATCATCATCATCCTTTGTTTGATACTCATCCCCCTGCTGAGACCACCTTGATCGTGATGCACCTCCAGCACCACCACCCCCAAGAGGACAGGACCCCCCCCAGGTTTCTCCCTGAGGTTGTGAAACATATATTTGCCAAAGCTGAGAACGGTGTTTAATTTCAAGATAACTTGCTATGAAAGCTCAACACTCGACTTTGTTGCGCCGTTCAGATGTCTGAATGCATGAAGACAGATTACTTTGGAGAATCAGTTCTAATGTCTGAGTACCTAAAAGCATCGCAAGGGGTGAGCCTTCTCCTCCCTTTCCTGCGTTGCCCAGCATAACAGCAGGAGGAAATTTGGACTGGGTTCCAGACCTGGAGGGTCAATTTTAGCTCAAATAGCTTGGAGGCACCTATGGCATAATTCATGTTCTCTGCTGCCTGTGGCATTGCCTGGGTACCACACACATCCTGACCGAGTGCACGGTGCTTCTCGTTACCCTCACATGCTCCGAAAGACACTCACTGTGTGTGATTTAACTAGATTTCCAGTGTCTTCCGAGCCCAGCAGCCGCTCCAGTCAGAACACATACAATCTCATTTCTGTCGATGGGAATCTATACATTGCAACCTTAACCTATAACAGAACCAACTCTCACAGACGCCCGTAATACCCCTTGAGCGCAACCCAAGTTGCACAGCCCCATTGTTCTCTTTAACCAACATGTGGAACCTGCACATTCTCACTGAAAAAACGAAAGCCGGGGCTTTGTTTCACAGAGAAAAAATATCCGGAACCAGCTGAGCACTATTTAGCCACCATCCTCATGTCCAAACCCCTTTCAACCAATCGAAAAAATAATAATAATTAACTAATTCATTGCAATTCTTCTTAATAAATGGCCGCTTTGTTGCCAAACTAGACTAATGCAAACTCAAACAGATAAAATTCTGAAATTGGATAGTGTGTGTTCAATAAATATTCAAAGAAGAGAGAGTGAGGGCATTATAAAGGAACCATACATGTAATTCTCTGCCTCCAATAAATTTCCAACTTTATTTCCTTTTTCTTTTTTTTTTTTTGACTTTATTTCTTGACACCAACCATTCAGTCTCTTAAATGCCCAGTTGTGTTCACAGCAAAAACGTTCTATTTGCCTCCCGACCAAGTGCCCCTTCCAGAAGCGGAACCAGATTTAAGACATGCACATATGTACTGTCTTTCTTATGTATTTGAATAATCAGTTGAAGTGAACTGAAGAAAACCTCAAAAGAGTGGATCAGATTGTTCTAACAATAATAGTGCTAATGTTTTGGAAAAATTGAATTAATTAATTAATTAACTGATTAAAATAAAGGCAGTATCATAGCAACCACTCTGGATTGCCTCCTCATTCCTCTCTCCTTCTTAATGATACCCTCCCTGATTTTGACCAGGTAACCACCACTCAAGAGAAGGCGACCCTCTCCCCAGCTCAGGTTCAGTCAATTAGTGAACAGGTAGTAATTGATTGAACTTACCTTGACAGCGACTGGTCCAGGAGCAGGCTTGTGCTTCAGTTCTGACAAACTGACATGAGTCAGGCAGGGGCCTTTGGGAAAAGGTTTCCTCACTCTTGAAAAGAGATTTGATGAGTTCGCCAGTAGTAAAAACATTGTTCAGTGTTGGATCTGCACATGACCCCTGAACCCCAGTAGCCGTACTGGGCAAGATGCAACAATCTTGACCCTTGTTAAGCTGCTGACTTAACCAACCCCGAAGTAGCCCTACCTTGAACTTCCTTTTTTTTTTTTTTTTTTTGCAGTACGCGGGCCACTCACTGTTGTGGCCTCTCCCGTTGCGGAGCACAGGCTCCGGACGCGCAGGCTCAGCGGCCATGGCTCACGGGCCCAGCCGCTCCGCGGCATGTGGGATCTTCCCGGACCGGGGCACGAACCCGTGTCCCCTGCATCGGCAGGCGGACTCTCAACCACTGCGCCACCAGGGAAGCCCTGGACTTCCTATTTTAAAAGAGATAGGAATTCCCGGCACTACAGTCCAAAGCATCCTAACTTCTGCAGGTAACTATCAGTCCTGATAAATTGATTGAGAAATGACCCTCCACTCACTTCCTGTCTTGCTATTCCCTTGCCCCAGATGAACTTCTGGGTTGAAATGGGAACATTCATCTATTCAAGCAGACACGGACTGATGTTATCTAAAAATAAGAGAGACAAATGAATCTTACCACTCAGTACCTTCACCAAGAAAGAATAACTCCACTATGGCCTATGAACCGAAATCTGCCCTGTACGCGCCCATGAGCACGCAGCCAGCGTGCTACTGCAGAGCTTCAAGACGGCCTCATAGAAAGAGGGGAGGGAGCGATTAGAATATAAAAAGGATGCGCTCTGTGAAGCCCCTGGAGTTTCACGGCTTTTAGGAAATAAAAACCTCCCTGTATAGGAGCCGCTTCCAAGGTTGCTTAAACACAGAAACCACTGCTTTCATCAGAGGGAACCTCATGCAGAAGTACTTCAGGTTGAAGAGGGACAGGAGCCTCTACTCCGCCCACGCAGTCCACACCCACTGACAGCTCCTGAGTCATTTCCACCGAATCCCTAGGATGCCCTGGAGTAGTTTTAGAAATGACCATCTAAACAAGGCTGAGGGGCCAGGCCATGTTTTGGGCAATAGAGCTTTTTAAGTAACACGAAGTCCTAAAAGTTTAAACGAACCAACAAAAGTGCTTTTGTTTACCGGAAAACATGCAGATCGGTGATGAAGTACCCCAGCAATACAGGAGAAACAGCAACCCAAGGCCAGTGAAAGATTCTTCCTCACCTCTAGGTCAGGATTCAACTGTGGTCCCCCAGAATGGGATCACCTGAGAATCCTGGCTGAAAAGGGGAAAAACTACCTAAATATAGGTTGATACTGCTGCAGGAAAACATCAGAGAAATTTGGTCTCCACAGGAATTGCAGTGTTCTCCTCCATCAAAAAGGTGGGGTTAGGGCTTCCCTGGTGGCGCAGTGGTTGAGAGTCCGCCTGCCGATGCAGGGGACACGGGTTCGTGCCCCGGTCCGGGAAGATCCCACATGCCGCGGAGCGGCTGGGCCCGTGAACCATGGCCACTGAGCCTGCGTGTCCGGAGCCTGTGCTCCGCAATGGGAGAGGCCACAGCAGTGAGAGGCCCGCGTACCGCAAAAAAAAATTAAAAGGTGGGGTTATACCATAACCAATATTAAAAGACTAAAGACGGCCTGGTTGAAAATGTTTGCAATTTAGAAATCAGCTTAAAGAGACAACTCAACATAAAAAATGAGGAAAGAATAGGGACAGACAATTCATAGAAGAAATACAGGTGACCAAGGAATATATGAAAAGATTCTCGGCTTTACTCCTAATTAGGGAAGTGCAAAATAAAACAATGAAACACCACTCTCAGCACTAGATGTTTGCAAAAATGCTAAAGACATAATATCCGGGGTTGCAAATAAAGTAGAGAAATGGGCCCTCTCACACATTTCACGGAGTGTGAATTGGAACACAGTTTTGGAGGACAATTTGGCAATGTCTATCAACTTAAAATGCAATTCTATTTTAGGAGTCTGTCCTACAGATATATTTGCACATGGCTGCAAAGATATAGCTACAGAGATATTCACTACAACATTGTTTGTAATTGCAAACACACAGGAACCAATGTAAATGTCTATCAATAAGGACCAGATTAAATATATTCTGGTATAGGCATAAAATAGAATAGTGAGCAAACATTAAAAAACAATGAGGTAAGCTGGGACAACGTGAGAGAGTGGCACTGACATATATACACTACCAAGCGTAAAATAGGTAGCTACTGGGAAACAGCTGCATAGCACAGGGAGATCAGCTCGGTGCTTTGTGACCACCTAGAGGGGTGCAATAGGGAGGGTGGGAGGGAAATGCAAGAGGGAGGGGATATGGGGATATACGTCTACATATAGCTGATTCACTTTGTTATATAGCAGAAACTAACAGAACATTGTAAAGAAATTATACTCCAATGAAGATGTTAAAAAAAGAAAATGAGGTAGATATAGGTGCTGTTACAGGAGCATCTGCAATGTAAAAAATGAATAAAGGAAAGCACATCTTCCAAAAACATTTTTAATAAAAGATAATATGTATATATCCTCTTTTTAATATACCTATTACAATGCCAGAAATATAGTAAATACTCAATAAATATTGGAAGAATAAGTGACTTGTAAATATTTGCTAGAAGAGTGAACTACTGATGAATAAGTGAATGTGTATGTAAACATGAAAAATTTATGCGAAAATATGCAAGGTTAACTCAGTGTTATGGGAGGGAGAATCACCTTTCATTTAATATCTTTCTATAGATTGTTTTTAAATGATTACAGGTATACATGCTATTTTCACAGTAACAGAAAAAGTTAAGGATCCACCTCTGTTTTTTTAAAAAGATGTTAATAGCTTAAACAATCTTGAAAGATAAAGGAAAGACAAAGAGAGAATATTTGCAACATACTTAACAAAGTTAACTCCACAAAACATAAAGAGCATTACTAATCAATAAGATAGAGAGAAACAGCCAGAAAAAGTAATAGTAAATAGCCAAATGATATGTGGCCAACAGTGGTAATCATCTACCTGTTGTCTATTACAAGCAGAACTATATTAGGGAGAGGGGCCAGCACTGTGTTTATCACCCAAAAGAAAAGTGGAAATGACAAAAAAGCATGTGAAAAGATATTCAAGCTCACCTAATCAGGGAAAAACAAACCGAAACAAAATAAAACACTTGATTTTTGCTCATAACATAGGCCAAAAAGAAGAACAAGATTTCTATGATCCAGTGTTGACAAGGGCTTGGAAGAAGGCATTCTTTGATAAAGTCGGTGGGAGTGTAAATTGGTACAGTAGTTTGGGCAGTGATTTGACATACCTATCAAATTTTAAAATACATCACCTTGGACCTAGAAATCCCACTTCTAAAAATGTGTCCCACAGAATCCCTTCCACAGTTACATAAGGATGAATGTACAAGAATGTTCACTAGAGCCTTGCTCATTAGCAACAATCTGGAAACAATTTTATTTATCTATCAGCAGAGATGTGAACAAGAACATGAGTCACGATCTCTGCCCTGATAGAGCCTGCATTCAGTCAGGGGCAGAGGAGACACGATAAACAAGGAAACAAACAAGCACGATGCCTTCCAATAACGTGAGTACCATAAAGGAAATAAAACAAGGTGATGGGCTAGAGTGTGTTTGGGGGTGTAGAGAGGGTCAGAGCAGAAGGGAAACTATTGTACACGGAGCCATAGGAGATGCCTCCCAGGAGGCTGACACTAAGCTAAGATCAGAATGATGACAAAGAACTAGCCCAGCAAATGCAAGCCCTGAGACGCACAACAGGAGGGAGATGAAGGGTAATGAATAAGGAGGCGAAAGGGACACAGTGAGATTGGAGAGGAGGACCACAGCCCGGTATCATTTAGTCCTTGAACCTCAGTCTCAGAGGAAGAGTCTGGGAAGCCACTGGGGTATAAGCAAGGAGTGACATGACCAGGTTTACCAGTTTTAAAAGATCTCTCTGGCTGCTGGGTGAAGAACAAATTGTAGGAAATGACAATGGGAGGATGAAGAGCAGTTAGGAGGTCCTAGCGAGGTGTACTGGTGGCTTAGACCAGGTTGCTGACAGTGGAGAGTGTGACAGGTGTCCAGACAGGGGCATGTTTTGGAGGTAGAGCCTATAGGATTTGCTAGCAGACTGGAGCTGGGGTCCTACAGGGAAGCAGGAATCAAGGATGTCTCCCAGCCTCGGGGCCTGAACAGCTGGGTGGGATGGTGGTGTTATTTACAAAGAGGAGAAAGAAGTTTAGTGGAGAAAGTCCAAGTCCATTTTGGCCTTGTTAAGCTCGCATGTCCTATGACAGGGGTCCCCAACCCCCGGGCTGTGGACCAGTACCGGTCCGCAGCCTGTTAGTAACCGGGCCACGGGGCAGGAGATGAGCGCCAGGCGAGACAGCAAAGCTTCATCTGCCGCCCCGCATCACTCCCCATCGCTCACATTACCGCCTGAACCATCGCTCGCGTTACCGCCTGAACCATCCCCCGCAACCCCGTCCGTGGAAAAACTGTCTTCCACAAAACCTGTCCCTGGTACCAAAAAGGTTGGGGACCGCTGTCCTATGAGACAGGCAAGCAGAGATGAAGTTGGAAATTAACATATATATTTGCAGTTGCACAGAGAAAAATCTGGGAGGTTATCCACCTAACCGATAAAGGGATTCTCTCCAGAAAGTGGAATTGGGGGTGGGGGAGGGTAGATGAAGAGGAAAGAAGCTGCTTCTACATTTGACTTTATATACATCAATGAGGTTTGAAATATTACAATGAATATGTATTACCTTTGAAATTTAAATAAATGAATACAAATAAAAGACTGACTGAGGGATTTTCCAATTTTTCCACAGAGCTGCTCCTTCAAACAAAATCTTATCCAGAATGTTCGTCCCACTGTCATCATTCAGGCCTCAGCTCACATATCACCTCCTTGGAGAGGCCATCCTTCACCACAGGATCTCAGGTAGCTCCACCCGTCCTTCCCCCAAGCCCAACTATTGAACACCCTATTTTATTGACAGCACTTATAACCCCAAATTGACTTGTCTGTTTGTTTACTTGTCTTCCCTACTAGAATATAATGGTCAAGAGAGCAGGGAGGGTGAATGTCTTGTTCTCCAAATATCTGTAGAATCTAGAGCAGTTGCATACAGTAGGCACTCAATAAATACTCCCTTGATTAAAAATGAACTCCAAGTTGTCCTCAGGATAAAAAGCTGAGCTGCTTCAATTGAACTGAAGCCAGGGGTCCAGAGTCCTGTCACTGTCACTCTCCACTCCCTTCCCCCAACCACTGACTGCCCTAGGGTACCTCCAGGGCCTGGCAGGAAACAATGTGAAACGCAGATAGTCTGCAAGGGTCTGACCTGAGCCCTTCTTCTCAGGAAGCCTACTTCCCCCAGGTTCTAGCCAACACGACCAGAGCTGATCAGGTCCAGACTGAGCTTTAAGCTCTACCTATCTCTTTCCACATCACCTTCACCATCCGTACTGCGCCACCCAGGCAGCGTCCATTCCCTCTCCACCGCTCCTGCTCAGGGAGTCACCAGCAAGTGCCAGCCCCGGCCCAGCCCTGTACTGGGCACAGTGGGTCCAGAGACAAGCACACCGGGGCCCTATCCTGCAGAAGCAGCATGTGGAAGGTAAGCCAGGCCAGAGTCGATTCCAGCAGAGACCCTGGCATTCTGGTGGCTCTCACTGGCACATGTCAAGTCCAACTGGGTCCCTAGCTCTTTCTCGAGGCTTCCTGATTGTCCTGAGGCCGCACACTCAGGACTGGCTCTCTGTGCACGCAGTTGCTGCCTTCATGAGATACAGATGATGCTACGGCCCACTTCCAAGAAAGGGAACCAACATCTGTCTGCCTTGCTCGGCTTCAATGCCACTTCAAGAAGGGGTTAGCAGCCATCTCTGGGCATTGTTTTCTGCCCCTTCTGTGGCCTAGAGGGAGCAGCCCTTGTCCTCAGACCACACCCCTCCCCAGCCTCTGCCCAGGCCAGGGGGCTTGCCTATGAGCCTGCTGTCTGCCTAGGTCCAGGGCTAGCATCTCTCAGCAAGAGCCCAACACAGAACCAGGAGTGTGGCAGGTATTCAGCAACCCTACAGAAAGGTAAGCCCCTGCCACGGGTCAGAATCATCTTCCTGGGCCCAAAGTCTCCTTTGGCCTCTGCTTCTGTGTGGGCTGAGGGTAGAAGCTAGGGCTAAAGCCGGGAGGGACCAGAGCAGGGAGGAGGGCCCTTGCAGTCCTCACCACAGTGATTCAGGAAGGAGAAGGCCCGACAAACTCTGCGGGGCAGGGGGCCCCTTCCCCAGAGCCCAGCGCGTGGTGCTCAGGGGCCCCCTGCTGGCAGCTGGGGGCATGTGTGACTGGGGGGCAGGGCTGCTCAGGCCCAGGAGGGCTCCGTCCTGCAGGGACACACACACACACAGAGGCACCCCAGTCCATCGTGTGCACAGCCCCTGCACCCACACAGGAATCTACATCCCACATGTAGCCCAAGCAAGGATGTGCATACACAGAGAGCCATGCATGCACAGACGTGTACCTGCAGACCTGAGCCCCGGCGTGCAAGCGCAGAGACGGAACACATTCACGCGTGTGCTCCTAAGCAGGTACCTGCACACCTCCACAGGCACACAGGTGCACGCACACAGGTGTGCATACACGTGAGCGTGGCCCGTGACTGAGCTCCCCCTCCCCCGTGGCCCCTTTTGCAACTCCCTCCCTCCCTCCCAGCCATCACCTGGGGAAAGACGCTGGCTGGCATGACTTCCGCCCCTCTGCTCTGCTGCTCTCAGCGGGCAGGCAGTGCTCACTCCATGGTTTAGGTACCCCGGGGCCCCCTCAGGAGCTCAGCTCCACCGCAGCACAGGATTCCCCTGCCTGCACACAGCCTCTCCTCACCTGTGGCCTGTGGGTCTGGACAGCAAGTACGTGGTGGCAGAGGTGTGCCTCCCCGGCAAAGACTCAAGGGCGGCAGTAATCTCCGTATGGAGGGCGGCTGCCTACTGGGTCCCATCACGAGGTAGGCAACAGCAGGCCGGGGATGGGGTCTAGAAGGTGGGAGCTGAGGCTCTTGAACTCTCCGAGAAGCTGAGGCTGTAGGCAGACATCCCTGAGGCTGGGCCAGGGGTCGGGGGGATCCAGGGCTGACAGAGCCTCAGAAACCCAGGTTCAAGGAGGAGGAAGGAAACAAATGTTCACTGAGTGCCTGCTGTACGCAGACACGGTCCCCACGTCGTCTGGCTCCATCCTTACTTCCCCAGAGGTGAGGAGCGTTACTAGTCTTCACAGGTCCCCGCATAACAAGGCATCACCAAGGCCCATTCTTTTCCTTCTTAAATATCCCTCAGATTGTTTTCACTGATGCAGCAACAAGTCCAGGCTTCCCTTAGCTCTTGCCTGAGCCAGAAGCACAGCCTCCTAACTGGGCCCCTTCCCCGCTCTGTCCCATCCAGCCTGCTTCCATAAGTCAGAATGACCGGTTTTCAACAACATGCAGTTAAATTCTCTTAATGGCTTCGATGACTTCTTGTTCTAAGGACTGAGACCAAAATCTTAATCTCTGCTTTGCACCCTCACCTACCTGTCCAGTCTCACTGATCACTTCTCACCCCTGATTTCCTCCATTCCACACGGTTGTTGTCAATTTCTCCAGCGCCCCGTGCTTCCTCCCACCTCAGGGGCTTTGCACGTGCTCTTCCCTCCCCTGCCCCATTCCCATCCCCTGGCCTGATAAACTCCTTCTTCAAACAGCAATTCCTCCTGGACGCCTCTTTGCCCCCTGATCCTCTCTCCCTGTTAAACACTCATAACTCCCTGCAGTGTCCCATCATAACACACAGCAGTGCTGGTAATTACCTGTCTGTGCTTTTATGTGGTTTCCCTCCATCTGCTCCATCCCCTGGGCTCCCAGCTCTGTGACGACAGAGACCTTGCCTCTTACTTACTCTTTGAGGCTCACATTCCTAGAAAGTGTACATCCTGGAGATGTTGTATTCAAAACAGGCCCCTCTGCCTCCAAACACCATCCCCTAATTCAACAAGTCTCTCTGTGTCCCAGACGGCAGTGCCAGGAAGAAGGACTAGTCCCTTCTGGATCCCGGGACTCGACCTTCTAGGTGAGTCTCTGCTTTGAATGATCCAATCCAGCCCATCCTTCCACTAGCCCCGGCGCTCAGCAGGCCAGACTGTGCACTTATTTCTACCTGGGCAAGCCACCTGCTCTATTACCTTTCTTTTTATTTATTTATTTATTTAAATTATTTACTTTTGGCTGCGTTGGGTCTTCTTTGCTGCACACGGGCTTTCTCTAGTTGCGGTGAGCGGGGGCTACTCTTCGTTGCAGTGCGCAGGCTTCTTATTGCAGTGGCTTCTCTTATTGCGGAGCACGGGCTCTAGGTGCACGGGCTTCAGTAGTTGCAGCACACAGGCTCAGTAGTTGTGGCTCGCGGGCTCTAGAGCGCAGGCTCAGTAGTTGTGGCACACGGGTTTAGTTTCTCCACGGCATGTGGCATCTTCCCAGACCAGGGCTCGAACCCGTGTCCCCTGCATTGGCAGGCGGATTCTTAACCACTGCGCCACCAGGGAAGTCCACTATTACCCTTCTTGAGCAAAATAATAACTGTCTGACTGGCAAAAGGCAGTGCTTACCTGCAATCTCTGGTTGGTGGATAAATGAAACTAAACCCAGTAATTGATGAGAAAGACCAGCAGACACATCGTCTTGGGAAGGCAGGGGGAAGCTTTCTAATCATGAGGCCAAGAGCATACACAATGAAGAAAACAGCGACCAAGTAAAAATGTTCAACTTCTGTACATCTTTTTAGATATTCACCATCCAAAGGACAAACCAGGCTTTTGGAGCTCCTGAGGGCTTGTGGTTGGAGAACTCTGAAGTAAACAAGCCTCCTTCACAGGGATTCACACAATTCATGGGGGCCCTTATTCAAAAACGATTACGAATTTCAAGACAGGGACAGCGGAGAATTAAGCCAACCTCAGGGCCTTTCTAAACTGGGCAACTACAAGGTCACCCACCCACGAAGCTGGCCCTGCTCCTTCACACTGGAATTTCCCACACACAAGTCAGTTCTGGAAACATTCATTCACCAAACACCCCACCCAAGCCCAGCCCTTACAAAGCTTAGAGTCCAGTGATGGAAGAGCAATCAGTGCATAGCTGAGAAGATAACTGGGTGTATCTCTACTCCCCTGAGGCCACGCAAGATGCATGGGCTCCGTTCCAGATCCCAGAATCTCAGGGACACACAGTGAGGTGTCAAGGCGCACGTGACCTGGGGATGGTCTCGCGCACAGTGCCCTGTAAATTACTTTACTCACACTCTGCAAAATCCTGGGTGCATTTTGGAGGAAGAAGTTAAAGAAAATCTGGCTGAAGAGAGCTAGCCCTGGTGCTACAAGGAGATGAGGGTCTTTGGAGAGACAGGTGTCCCCTGTGAGGTGCTCTGCAGTCCCATGCCAGCACACTACCCTCCTTTAACAGGAAGTGTGAGTGAGGCAAAGTTGCCTCCTTTAATATCACCCAAGACAACTCTGCCTCCCCGTGCAAACTGGGGTGAGAAATTTGAGGGCTTCCTTTCCTGGAGCCCTGAGCTGCAATGATTTTGCCAAAGAAGGGCCAGAGGAGAGATCAAGGCAACCTTCAACTCCCCACATATAATAAAAATAATAGTCCCCATTTGTTGGTGAACCACTATGCTGAACCAAGCCCTGCGTTGGGAGCTTTCACATTTAACATGAGTTCCCTAAGGTATGTCTTATCCCTGTCTTGAAACTCTAGGAATCTTGATGGGTTTTGTTTTCGTTTTAATTTAACACTCATACAGCACTCACCATGTACCAGGCACTGTCCTAAAATCTTTACAGATAATAACTCATTAAATCCACACAGTCACCCTATAAAGTAGGTACTATGACGGTCACTCCCATGTTACTAATGGGGAAACTGAGACCAGAGGGTGAAGTTACTTGCTCAATGTCACATAGACAGTAATTGGCAGAACAAGGATTCAGACCCAGACAGACTGCTCCAGCATCCGTGTCTTTAACTGTTGTTTGTGTTACTTCTCCAGACTCAAAAAGCAGACAGAATAGAGTGTCAGCTTACCTCAAGGAGAAGCCCGCGCAGCGCAACAAAAAGTAGCCCCTGCTCACCGCAACTAGAGAAAGCCCACGCACAGCAATGAAGACACAACACAGGCAAAACTAAATTAATTAATTAATTAATTTTAAAAAATAAGTAAAACCAACAAGGAAAGTATATTTATTTTTTAAAAAATTAACCAAAAAAAAAAGTCTACAAACATTAAATGCTGAAGAGGGTGTGGAGAAAGGGAAATTTCCTACATTGTTGGTGGGAATGTAAATTGGTACAACCATTATGAGGAACAGTATGGAGGTTCCTTAATAAACTGAAAATACAACTACCATATGATCCAGCAATCCTACTCCTGGGCATATACCCAGAGAAAACCATAATTTGAAAAAATACACACACGCCAATGTTCATTGCAGCACTATTTACAATAGCCAAGACATGGAAGCAACCTAAATGTCCATCGACAGAGGAATGGATAAAGAAGATATGGTATATATATACAATGGAATATTACTCAGCCATAAAAAAGAACGAAATAATGCCATTTGCAGTCACATGGGTGGACCTAGAGATTATTATACTAAGTGATGTAAGTCAGACAGAGAAAGACAAATATCACATGATATCACTTATATGTGGAAGCTAAAAAAGAAGATACAAATGAACTTATTTACAAAACAGAAACAGACTCACAGACTTCGAAAACAAACTTACAGTTCCCAAAGGGGAAAGGTAGGGGGAGAGATAAATTAGGAGTTTGGGATTAACATATACACACTATTGTATATAAAATAGATAATCAACGAGGATCTACTGTATAGTAGTACCAGGAGCGCTACTCAATATTCTGTAAAAACCTATGTGGGAAAAGAATCTGAAAAAGAATGGATACATGTATATGTATAACTGAACCACTTTGCTGTACACCTGAAACTAACACAACATTCTAAATCAACTATACTCCAATACAAAATAAAAATTAAATTAAAAAAAGAAAACCACATGTCTCAATCCTGACCCCCAGAACATGTGAGCACATCCTTTATTGGAAAAAGGGTCTTTGCAGATGTAATTAAGTTATGGATTTCAAGCTGAGACTATCCTGGGTTATCTGGGTGGGCTCTAAATCCAATGACAAGCGGCAGGCAAAGACTCAGAGAAAAGAAGCAGAGATTTGAGGTATGCCGCCACAGCCTAGGAAGCCCTGGAGCCACAAGAAACAGGCAGCAGCAAGGAGGATTCCCCACCAGAAACACCCGAGGGAGTGTGACCCTGCCAACACCTTGATTTCGGACTTCTAGTTCCTGAAACTGTAAGAGAATACATTTCTGTTGCTTTAAGCCAGGAAGTGCATGGTAATTTGTTATGGTAGCCCTAGGAAACTAACTAATACACTGTCCCTGGGGAGAGAAAAGAAAGAAACCCCAGGAGGAGGCTGCATTAGTTTGCTTGAGCTGCCATAACAAAATACCACAGACTGAGTGGCTTAAACAGTAAACGTTTATTTCTCACAGTTCCGGAGGCTAGAAGTCCATGATCAAGGTGCCAGCAGATTCGCTTTCTGGTGAGGACTCTCTTCCTGGCCTGTAGACACCCGCCGCCACTGGGTCCTCGCATGGCCTCTCCTCTGTGCTTACACACAGAGAACTCTGGTGTGTCTTCCTCTTCTCATAAGGACACCAGTTCTATCAGATTACAGCCCACCTTTCTGGCCTCATTTAGCCTTCATTACCTCCATATAGGCCCTCTCTCAAAATACAGTCACATTGGGGGTTGGAGCTTCAACGTATGAATTTGGGGCGAACACAATTCAGTCCATAACAGAGGCTATGTGAACAACGTGTGAACGCCCAGAGCATGTAGATACGGCTCCTTCACAGCAAGTGGAGGCGCTCTGGAACGCAAGGCAATTTCCCGGAACGGGGCCCCAAGGCTTTCCTCAGTGATGGCCCAAGAACAGGTAGCAGCAAAGGGAGGGCCAAGAGGAAAACCTCCTACCCTCGACCACCTTCTCAAGTTGGCCTCATGTGCAGTTTATGCCGTTATTACTCCCCTTTGCTTTATTAGTGAAGTGGCTGGTCTCCCCACAGGCAACAACCACAAGATTTCATTTTCAAAAAGTGAATTCTTAGAGTTGAAGTACCTCCAAAGAGAATCTGGATCCCTTCACACTGTATGAGAGAGTGTGTTTATAAATAAATATCTGGGTGGATCTGGGTTTTGAACAGCAAAGATGGCTGGAGTCATTTTATCAAAGAATTATTTAAAAAGCAGTTTATCCCCAAGTGGACAGGAATACACATCAAATCCAAATGGCACAATTGTGAGCAGGATTTGGGATTATATAGCAAAAGCAGCCAAGGTAACTGCTCTGAGATCTCAAGAGTTTCAGCATGTTAAATTAAGTCCTCTGGCACCTTTTAAAATCTAAGGAAATCAGTCTTATGTTGCTCTAACAGGTTAGGTTTTGGTAAAAATAAACAATACAAGCTATTTAAATCATCCTGGCTTTGAAAACAATTAACTGATCACCACCCATTCCTGTAACATCCTTTCCCTTGAATGTTTACAATTTATCTGTTTAATAAATATGTATTCAGCTCCTACTATGTGCCAGGCATAAGGCTGGGTCTCGGGGATTTAATCATAAACAAAAAGGACAATGCCCAACCAGAAGGTGGGTCCACTGTTGGCCCTGGAGTTCAGGCCAAGGGGACTGGAGCCGGGAAACAGGAAGGCAGCCTTACAAGCAGGGAGGCCTCCGCACAGGAACTTAGCAGGAGAACCAGAACACAGGCCAATTATAGGGAACCCATCCAGGTTTAGTGGGGCAGAGGCACATCTCAGGGAACAGTAGGGGGTCGCAGGGACCCAGCCTGGGTGCCCCTTCCCTACTCTAACAAGGAGGCTGACACAACGCTGAGCCCACTTCCCTACCAGGAGGAGAGGCCCACTCCCTGCTTCAGCCGGGATGGGGGTGGGGCAGGGAGGACATGTAGAGGGACATCAGTGCATCCCGTGAGGTGGGAACGGATTCAAACCCACCTGGGGAAAACTGGGTGGCAGGGACTCCCTTGAGCACTGGGATTTTTAAAAACTATTTATTCATTTATTTGGCTGCCCTGGGTCTTAGTTGTGGCACATGGGGTCCTCATTGCCACATGCGGGATCTTTAGTTGTAGCATGCGGGATCTAGTTCCCTGACCAGGGATCGAACCCAGGCCCCCTGCACTGGGAGCGTGGAGTCTTAACCGCTGGACCACCAGGGAAGTCCCAAGCTTTGGGATTTTAAAGCCCACAAAGCGAACGCACACCAAAGGGTCCAGGCGCACAGTGAGTTGGAGTGCCACCCCCTCATTTCCTGGACCTGCCGTTCTCTCACCAAGGAGGCCCCTCTGGGTCTCTGATCACTGCTCAGTGTGTCTCCTTGCCCTGTACCGTACGTGAGAAAATCAAGGAGAAGGGGAGGAAGGAGAAAGTGCAGAGAGCGGGGAGACGGCTGCTCACCGTTCATCACGTAAAGTCCAATTCTGTTCTTTTTGGATTTGTTTCTACCTGGTCTTATCTTTTCTGGGAAGCTGCCATGGTTTCCAAACTTACATGGCGTCCAAAAAAACAAAAAAGTGGGGGGCAAATAGTCAGACTTATTTACCTGCCCTGTATGAAAGAGATCATGAAATCTTGATTTTGGAGAAGTCAGGGCCTCTGTAAGCCTCACTTTTCACCTCTGAAGAATGGGAATAAATGAGGATTAAAAGCCTAGCTCACAGAGGTAATGTGGAGATTAAGGAATTTTACATGACTCGCACACGCTTGTACCTTAGCAATTATCATTACAGACATGCCAATCCACAAGGTAGAAGAGACTGGAAGCTCCCTCAGTCGGGCCCTCCCCTCCCTCCCTGGTGCCTGCGTGTCCCCTACAATAGGCCCATGAGGTTGTCAGCCCGGATCTGTCACCACGGATAAGGAGCCAGTCAAGCACACCAATACGCAGTGTTTATCAAGCACAAACTATGTACCGGGCCCTGTGCTAAATGTTGCCCCTGCAGGGGCTCCTTTTATCTTCAAAATCAGTCAGCGAGGTGGTGATGGTACAATTCTGTGAACACACTAAAGCCATGGAACGGTTTGCCCTAAATAGTTGAATTATGTGGTATGTGATCTGTATCTCAGTAAAGCTGTTATTTAGGGGGGAAAAATCCTTAGTGAGACAGGAACTGGTAGCATTCCCATTTTACAGATGCAGTACCCGAGGCTTAGACAGGTGCAGTAACTTGCCTGAAGTCACACAGCCAACAGGAAGCTGGGCCGAGACACCGTCTCCCAGCCCCCAGGGCATGAACACCACTCCCCTGCCTCTAGAGGGAAGCTTCCACGTATGGAGGGCTTGCTCTGCGGGAGCGTCTGGGTCCAGCGTCCGGCATCGTCGCACTGACCCTCTCACAGCCCGTGAGGCAGCCTGCTCCTGCGTTGCACCGCGTGGGGCTGTAGCGAGTTTCCGCGTGTGCTGAGCCAACTCTGCCGCTGTGGAGCTTCCACCCCTTCATGCTGGTTCTCCCTTTGCAGCCGCATGGAGTAAGAATGCTCTTCACTCTCTGAGGTGCCCTCAGTATCAGAACGTAGCACTAGATCCCCCCTTTCTTCTTTGCCCCTGGGCCCAACAGATACATAGGCCCGGCAGAAGCTTGCAGACCGCAGAGCTGGGAGGCCAGGGATTCCCAAAGTCAGCCTGTGGATTCTGGCTACACAAACGTCACCCAGAGCCTTTAAAAAATTCCAGTTCCATTGGGAGAGCCCAAATCAGTGGATGTAAGCCTTTTTTTTAAAGCTACCAAGTGATTCCAGTCAGGAGGAAGGTAAAGAAACCTCACATTTTAAAGACAGGGAACTACTATCTCAAAATCATACCGCCATACTCATATTCACCTTTGGACAAGCCCACTTCAGTGTTGATGATTCTAAACAACTGACATGAATGTGTAGGTTAAAATGCAAAGGGTAAAAGACAGGAAAATATAATCCGTACAAGAAGAGATGCTATTAATCAACAATTTTAATCCTAGTATCTATTTTTCAAACTGCAATCAAAACAGCGTAAGGTGTTTTACAGCCATTAAATTTAAAACCAATAATACGCAATTCTGGTGAAGTTATTTGGTTCATTTGCACATTGCTTGTAACAATTTAAATTGATATAATACTTTGCAAACCAATGCAGCACAACCAATCAAGACTGTCAGGCTCAGTCCTTTACTGAGTTCCTACGTTGTGCCAGGCACTCAGGTGTTGGAAATACAGGTGTGAATAAGACTTGCTCACTGGGACATCCCTGGTGGTGCAGTGGTTGAGAATCTGCCTGCCAATGCAGGAGACACACGGGTTCGAGCCCTGGTCCGGGAGGATCCCACATGCTGCGGGGCAGCTAAGCCCGTGCACCACAACTACTGAACCTGTGCGCCACAACTACTAAAGCCCACATGCCTAGAGCCCGCGCTCCACAACGAGGGAAGCCACCGCAATGAGAAGCCCATGCAGCGCAACGAAGAGTAGCCCCCGCTCACCGCAACTAGAGAAAGCCCGTGTGCAGCAACGAAGACCCAACACAGCCAAAAATAATTAAATAAAATAAATTTATCTAAAAAAAAAAGAAAAGACTTGCTCGCTGCTTTCCAAGGACTCTCTGTTCATTGAATGAGACAGAGAAGTGAACACTCATTTCAATACTAAAGATAAGTGGTAAGCACCGGGGGTCACGAGACCTTCCATGGAGGACCTCTTGGCCCTACCCGGAGGTTCAGAAAAAGGTTCACAACTGAGCTGAATCCAGAAGGATGAGCAACAGTTAACCAGGTGAAGAAGGCTGTAAACAGCCTTCCAGGCAGAGGGAACAGACTGAGCAAAACTCGGAAGCCTGCAGGAGGGAAGCCAGGGCTACCTGCTCGGAGGCAGGTGGGTCCACGTCACAGAGCCTCCGAGATTCACCTGAGAGTCTATGCTTTGTCCTATAAGGTTATAAAGAGGCACTGAAGGCTTTAAGCAAAGGAATGACACGCATATATGTGAGTTTTGGAATGCTCCCTCAGGCTGGGGTGTGGAAAAGCACATCAGAGGGACGAGAGCAGACAGGGAGGTCAGTTAGGGGAATGTGGCCACAGTCTAAGCAGGCAACAGACAATGGAGGCTCGTACAGAATAGCAGTGGGGGAGGAGAGGAAGACATGGATGGGAGAGAAGGAAGGTTGGGAGCCTTGCTGCATATTCTAATCACCCAGTCACCAGAATTCTGTAATTCTTTGCAGAGGTTCAAGAGGGGAGAGAAGAGTTGAAAACAATCTTAGAGGAAGAGGTGGAAACTGACCTTATCAGGGGTCAGTGATGATGATCTGAGTGTAGCTCAGATCCCAGGCAGCGGCTCAGGGAAGGGGAGACATCCCACCTGCATCAGCGTCCCTGACAGGGGCCAGCTGCTGTGGGAAGGGTGGAGCCCAGGCAGTAGTGACCAGGAGGTGTCACAGGGTGGATTCTTTAGGAAGCTGTCTCTGAGACAGAGATTAGCATAAGGTTTACTAGGGTGTGTTCTTGGGACCACCACCCATGGAAGGAGGGGGAGGGAAGGAAGCAGAACTGGGCAGAAGTTGGGCTATGATGGAGTCCCGATGGAGGCCTCAGCTCTGAGGCTGGATGGCCCTTCAGAGTTGCCGGGGTTGCAGGGAGCCGACAAGGCCTTTATAGGTCCCTGCCCCAATCATGGAGGAGGCCCAGGGAAGGGCCCGTGCTTTTGGCAAGGCCGCTGTCTGCGGTGGAGCACTGCAGTTCCTGCAAGGTCTGCAGGTAACGCTCCTGGCAGCCGGGGGACTATGTGCTGCATTTCTTAAAGGGGTCTGAGTGGCCCTCCCAGCATAGCCACCACAGCAGCATTAGTGAGGGTGATCACAGTGACTGGGGCCAGGCTCCCCGTCAGGGGACCGGAAACCAGTACAAAAGCCCAGGTGTAAGATAGAGCCACTCAGCGAGGGTCTTGTGGGCATGAAGCAGCAGAGCCTTCCTCAAATTCTGTGGGTAGCAGGCTCTTTGCAGACCCCCTGCAAGGGGAGCGTTCAAAGCCCTTGGCTGCCGCTGCTGGCCCGTGGGCCTGGGAGGGGGTGGCACTCAGTTGCACTCAATCCACAATCACCAGAAACCTGGGAGCAACTGCCTGTCCAACAGGAGGAAATAGAGGAGTCAATCATCATGCTTCCACTCAAAGACCTGTCCTATAGCCACTGAAATAATTCCAGCAACTTTCAAATGACAGGAAAACTAGGATTCACTGGGCAGAGAAAAGCTCATGAAATATCCACCTTACCGCTGTAACTATAAAAATGAGCTCTGCATATGGACAGACGTTGGCAGCAAACACAGCAAATGAAACCATTGATTTTTATGACTGAGGGAGCATGGATGGTTTTTAATTCCTGTTATCATAGTTTGTAATAAATACTTTTTTCCAGCCTTGACCGTCTCCCACCAGAGGAAGCTGCGGATGCGTTCGTGTTGGCGGGCGGCCGGCAGACTCTCTTGCGTTTCACAC
Source organism: Delphinus delphis (assembly GCF_949987515.2). Classification (NCBI taxonomy): domain Eukaryota; kingdom Metazoa; phylum Chordata; class Mammalia; order Artiodactyla; family Delphinidae; genus Delphinus; species Delphinus delphis. The sequence continues at coordinate 27,073,651 of NC_082688.1, forward strand.
TCACAGTGACAGCCGTGCGCAGCCCACACTCAGGCAGACCTCCAAGCCCACGAGGAGACTGCTCACGGGCAGCCACCGGCAATGTCTCTGAGCAAAAGGGGTTCAAAGGTTGGCAATGAGAAAAATATTTTTAGGAGGGAAGAAAAGAGGGCTTTGTGCCTCCCTCACCCAACAGCTTGGAAGTGGGATGTTAAAGGAAGCAGAGTTTAGATCAATATTTAAGGAAAGTGTTTGTAATAGCAACTGATGGGCTGTTTCCAGGGTGGTGAGGCCACTAGCTTCAGACGCTAAAAGATCACTGGTCAAGAATGCCATAGAAGCGTTTAGGGCGTCAACGATGCTGGCTTGATTTGTTTAATCAGAAGATTTTATAGATGGTGATTTAAATAAGTCAATACTTAACTCGGGGAAGTGGGGAAGGGAACAGCTAGGTCGGATCTTTGTAGGCTCCTGGAGGGACGGAGGTCCCCAGTAGCCCACGGAGAAAGGGGGTGGAGTGATTTCTCCGCCAGCGCCCTCTTGTGGTGACCCGCTCATCCGCATTTGGGCTGTAAAAGAGCCCACGCCTTTCAAGGCTGAGTCAGTCATTCAAGAAGCCACAAACTCCCATCACTTCCTCGTGCTCCGAAAGCCTTTCTAGAAGTATGGTGAAAAAAGTCCCACAGCCAACCAAGTGACCCTTATTTCAATGTATTTTTGGCCTAAAAGTACTTTTTATTTTTACACTGAATTTAACCCCATGGCCAAAGGCATTTGAACGCAGGTGTGCAACAGATTTTCATTACAAATTGTCAAGTAGCCCTAAATACCATTTAGTACATCAAGTGGGCTTGGATTCTGCCCATAATTCCCAAAGATAATACTTTGTACCTTTCCTGGAGCCATTCGGCAAACATTTAGTAAACTCATTGTGTGCCAGGAACTGTGTCAGGCACTGAGGACGCAGAGATGAACTAAGCAACAACTGAGAGACAGAGAGAGAGAGAGAGAGAGAGGTGCTCAAAGTAAAATTACGCATCAAATGTGAGAAGAGCCAAGAACGAAGCACAGAGCATAACCCGTGGGATTCCACAATCCTTCAGAAACAGGTGATATCTCACCTCGAAAAGGAAAGTCAGAATTGCTCCAGATGGAGAAGGTGACACAGGATGTGACAGGAGCTGACATTTGTAGGGAAAGATGAAAGAGGTGAGTTTACTAATGTGTCAGGAGGTTAAATTGAAAAGAGAGGTCTCCTGGAGAGGTAAGGGGAGTTCTGAACGTGAAAGGTTGTTCGTGCCAAGCCTAAGAGTTTGGGTTTTATCCTGAAAGTCACGGGGATCCATGGGGGTTTTCAAGCAAGGATCCACTGGAATTTGTGTTTTTTATTTTCATCTTTCTGGCGTAGTGAGAGGATGGACCAGAGGCAAGAGGGACAAGTGACAGGAAATTATAGCCATCTCTTATAATTTAATCTGTCTCATTTAATTCTGGTATCATCACCATGATTACCTGTCCCTCAACTGACAGATAACCCGCTGTGATGCAGATCTGATTCTGTACTGGAAAGATTCCCTGGTGTAGCTGAAAGAGTATAAGGGCTGGAAACAGAAGCCCGGATTAGAATTATGGTTCCTTTACCAACCAGCTGTGTAACCTTGAAAAAGCCACTTAACAACACTGATTCCTGGCTTGCTCAACGATAAAGAAGGAACACCTGCCTCCCAGGGATGTTGTGACCCTCCTGAGACACAGATGTGAAAGCTCTTGGGAAATCACAGAGCTCTGTGAAAATGCTAATACCACTGCCCTCTTGCTACACTGGGATAAAGAGGTTATCATTCCCCTTGGCATTAACTTTGCAATGGGGATCCACCCAGATTTGGATTTCATTTTTGCATCGTATGAAGAGAGTCTCAATAACGTGTCTTTTGACAAAACTGTACTACATGAAACAAAGTGCCTGTCTTTCTATATTTACCTGTTTCCCCAAGCAAATGAGGTTGTTCCAAACCACACTCTGCCACTAGAGGGAGCTCATCCTTTAGCATCAAAGAAGCCATTCAGCTTAAACTCAAAATAGAGATCATCTGTTAGGGGAGACAAAAACCTGGACAGGGTTGCTTGGCTTGGTGGTGGTGGCGGGGTGTGTGTGTGTGTATTCTAATCATTATTCATCATTAGTCCAAGAGTAAAATCTGTGCAGTTAGACAGACTAGAGTTCAAAATCCCAAGGCCACCATTTCTTAGCGTATGGACTTGGGCAACTGACTTAATTTCTCGGAGCCTAAGTTCCTTCATCATGCCTACCTGATGATGATGATTATATGAGATATTAGACACAGTGTCCAGTGAGTACCGAGCACAGAATCGGAACTCCATAAATTTTAGAATCCTTTCCTTTTCCCATTCTGTTACAAATAACAATACTTGAGAAATATATTTAAGTGACATTGAAAGGCAAACAGGAGAAAACAGAGTGGAGAGAGGCATGAAGGGATGGCAAACGCACTTGGTGTTAGACGTGGACGTCCCTCATCCTCACAGCTGCTGAGTGAAGGCATCCATAGATGTGGACACCGTTTTATAAGCCCCCTGGCTAGACCAGGCAGTCACAAACAGATGGGCAGCTCGGAGTAACTGCAAAATGAAGCAGGCATATGGACCGCAACTAGGGCTCCCTCTCCTCCTGTTGGAGCCATTCCCCTCAATCCTGTAGCCATTACCCTGAGCTGGGAGGGGGAAAATGCTACTTAATCGATTTCATGTCACCCTATCTTATGTTTCCAAAATCACCATATCAATTCTGCCTTGTATTTCCACAGAGCCTCCTCTTTTAGTATTCTAGCAAATGGCTCTGCCAAAGGTTAAGTCGAGACCCTGCCAACACAACTGGTGGAAAAAGAAGACTTCAGTCAAACAACCGGGTTCCCTTGACCGAATTCCAATTATTTGATAGGGCGATTTTTCTTGTCTGAATTCATTTTTTTTTTAAACTAAACCAACAGAATCAAATAGATCTTTTGGTTCCTCTTAGACAGAAGGAAGGGGAAATTCACATTTGTTAAGCACCTGCTGTGTGCCAGGCTCTGTGATAGGCATGTCACTAACACTGCCACATAACACTCACAACCCTGTAAGGAAGAAATGCTTGTCTCTGCTTTCCTGGTGTGGCACCTGAGCTTCAGAGAGGTTGAGTAACTTGCCTGAGGTCACACAGTTAAGTGTATGGGAAAACCAGGTCTGGAGCTTTTAGGTGCTAGACACAAAAGTCTGAGTTTTTCCAACAAGTACACACCAAAAACGATAAAAGTCTCTCTGAAAGCTTCCACTTCCAAATGTTCCTGTGTGATGTGCCCCTTTTTAGATCTCAACCATCTCAATTCTAAGTCTTTCTTGAGTTTTCCTTGTTAAAAATTTTCCCATTTAACCCACCTCAAATGATCTTACCCTCTTTATTCTCTGTAACAATGCCCCACAAAAGATAATAGCCTGTTTCACAAGCAAAGAAACTGAGGCTAGGAGTGACTTAACCATCTAAGGCCACTCAGTTGGCATGCCTGGAACCATAGGAAGACAACTTTCTCTCATGTAGAAACTGCCTCTAGGCTGGGCTGGAAGAGCTCCACAGTGTCCTGGACCTCTGAATACAGAATCCAGGAGTCTAGCTTGAAACTGGAGTGTCATCCTCAACGCTTTTCTGAATCCTCATCTCAATACCAATTAAACATATCTTGAATTAGCCTCTGTCTCCACTGCCAGTGCCCCATGTCAGGCTCTCATCTGGATCCCTGCACAAGTCCGCCACCTGCTGATCTAACCTCCAATCCTCCCTGGTCAACCCAACTCCTCACTGTCAAAGAGGACTCTTTAAAAAATTAACTCTAGGTTTCCCTGGTGGCACAGTGGTTAAGAATCTGCCTGCCAGTTCAGGGGACATGGGTTCGAGCCCTGGCCCGGGAGGATGCTGCGGAGCAACTAAGCCTGTGCACCACAACCACTGAGCCTGCACTCTAGAGCCCGCAAGCCACAACTGCTGAGCCCGTGCGCCTAGAGCCTGTGCTCCACAACAAGAGAAGCCACTGCAGTGAGAAGCCCCCACTTGCCACAACTAGAGAAAGCCCAAGTGCAGCAACAAAGACCCAGTGCAGCCAAAAATAAGTAAATAATTTTTAAAAAAATTATATATATATATTTTTTATATAGCAGGTTCTTATTAGTCATCCATTTTATACACATCAGTGTATACATGTCAATCCCAATCGCCAAATTCAGCACACCACCAACACCAACACCCGTGGCTTTCCCCCCTTAGTGTCCACACATTTGTTCTCTACATCTGTGTCGCAACTTCTGCCCTGCAAACCGGTTCATCTGTACCATTTTTCTAGGTTCCACATATATGCATTAATATACGATATTTGTTTTTCTCTTTCTGATGTACTTCACTCTGTACGACAGTCTCTAGATCCATCCACGTCTCAACAAATGACCCAATTTTGTTCCTTTTTATGGCAGAGTAATATTCCATTGTATATATGTACCACATCTTCTTTACCCATTTGTCTGTCGATGGGCATTTAGGTTGCTTCCATGACCTGGCTATTGTAAATAGTGCTGCAATGAACATTGGGGGTGCATGTGACTTTTTGAATTATGGGTTTCTCTGGGTATATGCCCAGTAGTGGGATTGCTGGTAATTCTATTTTTAGTTTTTTAAGGAAACTCCATACTGTTCTCCATAGTGGCTGTATCAATTTACATTCCCACCCACAGTGCAAGAGGGTTCTCTTTTCTCCACACCCTCTCCATAATTTGTTGTTTGTAGATTTTCTGATGATGCCCATTCTAACTGGTGTGAGGTGATACCTCATTGTAGTTTTGATTTGCATTTCTCTAATAAAAAAATTAACTCCATCAAGTCACATGTCTGATGAAAACAATGACACCCCCATCATCACCAAGGAAAGCCATTATTCCTTAACCTGAAGAATAGCCTCCTTTATACTCTGACTCAGGCTGCCTCTCTAACCTCACCAGTTTCATCTAACACCACCAACCCTTCCCACTCAATTGCTTGATGAAGCAATATAGTATTGTGTCTACAGCTAACGCTAGTCCATTCTCTACTTCTTCCTTTTAGTAATGGAACCCTTGAGTTTTCACTAAGTACAAGGTCTCCCTTGCAGATAGCTGTGACCAGGTGACCAGGCTGTGACCTGGATGTAAGGGAAAGTGATGTGTGCTACTTCTGGGTTATGTCATAGAAAGAAGATTCTTGCTCTTCACTTTTTATTTGTTCTCAGGGGTGAGAAAATGTATGTATTGGTAATAAACCAGCTTTGACCGTGTAGATGAGGACAATACCCTGGGGGTTGATGCAGCAATAAGACAGAAGGAACTTGGGTCCCTGAGGGTCAGCAGAGTATACCACCATTGTGCTTGGTTTGGGCTTCCCTGGAGATAAGGATTCCACTGCATTTATTTCAGAGGTGATTCCAAGAAACACCACTAGGGAGTGGGGAAGTGAAAAAGAGAAGGGAAAGAAACCAATGAAGTGCACTCATTACCATACGGGCCACTGGAGCTCAGTCACGATGGGGAACACTGCGAGAATGAAGAATGTGACTCAGAGTCATCCTGCGCAAGGAGCGAGGGAGCTGGGGTATTTATACACCAGCACTTGTGGAAATTGATTGAGGGATACTGGAGGAAGGGAGCATTCATCCCCTGGTACCTTGAGCTGTCTCACTCCAGGCAGAGTGCTCTGGGGACAGAGAGAGCCCTCAGGCAGGCACAGGTATTAGAAGGTAGATGATCTGAGTGGACAGAAATGGTAAGTCTTGAGGGGACTTGGCTACCTCACCATACAGATGTGTCTGCTACACTCACCCACCTCTCCATCCCTTTGTCTTAGCTTGGAATTTTAGGAAAGAGAGAAATAAAACTATTTTCTTAAGTCACCATTATTTAGTTTCTGTTAACGCATACATCTCTGTTAATCAACAACGTACTTTACACAATAGCACGAGACCACCTGCGTTCAAAGCCCATCTCTGCCACTTATTAGACGCAAGGGACCGAACTTTTCTGGCCCTCAGTTTCTCCATCTGGGAAATGGGTCTATGTGTACTACTCCCTCGTGGGGCTGTTTTTTAAGGGTACATGGGATGATACATGCAAAGCACCCAGCACACTGCCTGGCCCAGAGTGAGCCGGCTGCTCTTCTTGGTTCACTCCTAGAAGCCCTTTTCAAAAGCTGCTCTTGAATTTCCTTTGGTAGTCCACAGAGTCTCCAGGACTGGTCCCTCCAAAGACAGAACACAATAGGCTGTCCCAGACCAGCGCCAAAGAATGTTATCAGCAGAGGCTCAATCTGCCTAGACGCTGCTGCCCCAGAGTCAAAAAGAAACTGGGACCAAACGCCAGGGCCAAAGATCAAAGCCAGGAAATGATAGCCAATCTCGGAAGAAAATGACAGGAAAAGAGACCAGGCCACAGGGAAGCCAGGAGAGGAGGGAGGAGATACCAGCACTTCACATGGAGTTTACATCAGAGGTTCCCCAGGCTGCTGAGCTTCTCTGGCCCAAGCATCCAGCCAGGCAGCAGGGAGCCAGCTCCCCACAAGGGCTTGGCCTGGCCGGTTCCCAGCTCTGCTCGGTTAGTACCTCCCTCATCATGCACCCTGGACATCTGCAGAGGGATGGCCCTCACCCCCTCCTGTTTCCCGCCCCCCATTCCCCCGGCACCCATGGGAGCAGAGAACAGACCCCTGAAGCCCAGAAGCAGCAACTCCTGCCTTGCAAAGACCAGTCAGTGGGGGCCAGGAATCATTTACAATTGCAGGGTTGCCCAGGGTAAATGTCTGATGCCTCCTGATAGCGTCGAGAGAGAAATCACTGCAAGCAAGGGCTCTGTCATTAAGATTAGTTGAAATTGAACCTAGGGGGTTATTGTTTTAACTGTTACTCTCCACGGGTGCTATCACAGACACAGAACTGGTCGTTAATATTAATTATTCAGTCCACTTCTACAGAGCCCTTCCCTGAGCCAGGCTCGGTATTAGCCCAGGGTCTCAGAGACTAGGAGACAGGCTCCATGACTTTGATTAAATCATGTCCAACTGGGGAGCAGCCAAGCAACCAAGTGTGTGATCAGCCCGGGATTTTTTAAACACTGACTGATAGTAAGTACCTGGATCTACAAAGTTGCGGCTTCCTGGGCCTCACTCCCATCGACTTAATCCAGGACCTGCATTTTTTTTAAATAGACTTTAGTTTTTGGAACAGTTTTAAATCTACAAAAAAATTGGGAAGATAGTACAGGGAGTTCCTATACACCCTCTCCCCAGTTTCCTCTATCATTAACATCTTATGTTCCCATAATACATTTATTAAAATTTATGAACCAATGTTGATAACATTTTTATTTACCAAAGGCCAAAGTTTATTCAGATTTCCTCAGTTTTTACCTAGTGTCTCTTTCTGTTCCAGAATTCCATCAGGATAGCACATCACATTTAGCCATCATGTCTCCTTAGCCTCCTCTTGGCTGTGATGATTTCCTAGATTTTCCTGGTTTTGATGACCTTGACAGTTGTGAGGAGAGCTGGTCAGCTGTTTTGTGGGTTGCCCCTCTACGGGAATGTATCTGATGTTTTTCTCATGATTAGGCTGCGGTTACAGATGTGGGGAGGGAAACCACAGAGGTAAAGTGCCCTTCTCATCACATCATATCCAGAGTGCATACAGTCGACATGACTTATCACTGATAATAATGACTTTGATTGATAATGACTTTGATCACCTGACAGAGGTAGTGTTTTTCAATTTTCTCCACTGTAAAGCTACTCTTTTTCAATCACTTCCCTACTTTACTGTTTGGAAGGAAGTCATTATGTGCAGCCCCCACTTTAAAAATGGGGAGTTGTTGGCCCTACAGATTTAATGCAATCCCTATCACATTACCCATGACATTTTTCACAGAACTAGAATAATCCTAAAATTTATAAGGAACCATAAAAGACCCAGAATTGCCAAAGCAAACCTGAGGAAAAAGAACAAAGCAGGAGGCATAACCCTCCCAGAGTTCAGACAATACTAGAAAGCTACAGTAATCAAAACAGTGTGATATTGGCACAAAACCAGACATATGGATCAATGGAAGAGAATGGAGAGCCCAGAAATAAACCCACACACTTATGGTCAATTAATCTTCCACAAAGGGAGCAAGAGTATACAATGGAGAAAAGGGGTAAGAATGTACACTGGAGAAAAGATAGTCTCTTCAGCAAGTGGTGCTGGGAAAGTTGGACAGCCTCATGTAAATCAATGACGTTAGAACACACCCTCACACCATACACAAAAGTAAACTCAAAATGGCTTAAAGACTTAAATACAAGACATGACACCATAAAACTCCTAAAAGAGAACATAGGCAAAACATTCTCTGGCATAAATTGTACCAATGTCTTCTTTCTCCCAAGGCAATAGAAATAAAAGCAAAAATAAGCAAGTGGGACCTAATCAAACATGCCAGTTTTTGTACAGCAAAGGAAACCATAAACAAAACGAGAAGATAACCTACAGACTGGGAGAAATATTTGCAAATGAAGCAACTGACAAGGGCTTAATTTCCAAAATATACAAACAGCTCATACAACTCAACAGCAACAACAAAAAACAAACAACCCAATCGAAAAATGGGTAGAAGACGTAAATAAACATTTCTCCAAAGAAGACATACAGATGGCCAACAGGCACGTGAAAAGATGTTCAACATCACTAATTATTAGAGAAATGCAAACCAAAACTACAATGAGCTATCACCTCACACCAGTCAGAATGGCCGTCATTAAAAAGTCTACAAATAACAAATGCTGGAGAGGGTATGGAGAAGAGAACCCTCCTACACTGTTGGTGGGAATGTAAGTTGGTGCAGCCACTATGGAGAACGGTGTGGAGATTCCTTAAAAAACTAAAAATAGAGTTGCCATATGACCCAGCAATCCCGTTCCTAGGCATACATCCGGACAAAACTATAATTCAAAAAGATACATGCACCCCAATGTTCATTGTAGCACTTTAACAATAGCCAAGACATGAAAGCAACCTAAATGTCCATCGACAGATGAATGGATAAAGAAGATGTGGTACATACATATACAATGGAATATTACTCAGCCATTAAAAAGGATGAAATAATGCCATTTGCAGTAACATAGATGGACATAGAGATTGTCATACTAAGTGAAGTAAGTCAGACAAAGACAAATATCATATGATATCACTTATATGTGGAAGCTAAAAAAAGATACAAATAAACTTATTTACAAAACAGAAACAGACTCACAGTCTTCGAAAACAAACTTATGATTACCAAAGGAGAAAGGTGGGGGGGAGGGATCAATTAGGAGGTTGGGGTTAACATTTACACACTACTATATATAAAAAAGCTAATTAACAAGGACCTACTGTATAGCACAGGGAACTCTGCTCAATACTCTGTAATAACCTATTTGGGAAGAGAATCTGGAAAAGAATAGATATATGTATATGTATAACTAAATCATATTGCTGTATACCTGAAACTAACACAACATTGTAAATCAACTATAAAATATGTAAAAATTTTTATATACAATAAATATAAAATAAATAAAATTTAAATGAATATAAAATAAAAAATTAAATAAATAAATAGATAAATAAATAAAATAAAAAGGCAAAAAAAAGAAATGGACACATTAACAAAAGTTGCTAAATTGAATTCACTCATTAATTCCCTAAGTGTATTGAGTTTCTCTGGCCATCAGCCAGGCATTGGGCAGGTACTAGGGATGAAACACTGATGAAAGAAACAGACATGGCCCTGCCCTCAAGGGGTTTACAGTCTGACGGATGCCCATCACGACCCACATGCTGCATCTGAGTCACAGCGGAAGAGAGTAACGTCTCCTTGCAAGAACACGGGTTTCAGGGTGAGGCAGGGGCAAGAGTCAAGCCTGGTCTTTACTCTTACTGGCAGTGTGAGCTCAAGAAAGTCAGTCCAGTCCATTTCCTCTTTCACAGGTGCTAATAATGTCTTCCTCACAAGCTTGTTCAGTCATTCCTTTTTTCAACAGACATGACTGGATGTCTGCTATGTGGAGGAACTGGGGTTATAAACACGAAAAATATAGTCTCTGGCTTTCCAGAGCTCATTGCAGGGGAGACAGACATATAATCTGCTGAGAAATTTCCTGCTCTATCTCCCCAGGGCCTGTTTGGTACATAACAGTATGCACAAGAAATATTTTCCAAATGGATAAACGTAAATAAAAACGCCCTAAGGCTGTGTGGTAAGTGTATGCCAGCATAGATGGCCATTCATTTACTCAGTCAATGGTTCAAAATTATTTACTGAGCATCTACTCTGTGCCAGTCACTATACTAAACTAGACCATAGGAAGACAGGAGTGGACAAAACAAAGACCCATGGGATATTCTGCCCTGATGCAGTTTTCATTCCACTGGAGCTAGATGGATGATAAACAAATAAGTAAATCAATGCATAACTTTCTACCAGGTAGTATTGGGCTATGAAGAAAAATAGAGCAGGATAAGGAATCAGAGAATGGCAGGAGTGGAGGTGGTTGGACCAATCAGGATACATTGAGTTTCCACTGCAGAAACAAACAATGCCAACATCGCAGGGGCTTTGCGTGACATAAGTTTATATTTTGTTCTCATGGGGTCTGCTGTGGGTGTGGACGAGGAGGCTCGAATGCTGGGTTCCCGCTCAGCCTCCTGGACTTGCTTTCTCTGACCTTCCCTGTTCCACCATCTGGGTTGGAAGCTCCCGCTGTGTGCTGCCCCACAGTCCCGCTCAGGGTCCACCAATTTCCAGTGCTGCCAGCCTCAGCGTGAGGATCCACGGCCCACCAGGGCAGGTGAGGCGAGAACCCAAGAGGCAAGCACCCACAGCCCAGGGTCACATGTGGCGCTTCTGCTCCAGGTTCACTGGCCGGAGCTAGCCAGCCACCACACCGAAATTCCAGAACTCAGAGAAACGTAATCCCTTGAGCCCACAGAACTTGAGGAGAAACCAATATTCTTTTTTTCCCCTAGCATCATTGAGCTAAATTATTCAATATTTGTGAACATTAGTAATAGTCTAATGTCTACGAAGGATTTCTTTTTAAACACATGGTCATGAAGGCCTCTCGGAGGAGGTGATTTTTTAGCAAAGTCTGAAATGAAATGATAAGTCATGCAGAAATCTGGGGAAAGAATGTTCCAACCCGAGAGAACAGCCAATGCAAAGGTCCTGAGCTGGGTATGCTTGGCATGTTCAAAGCTGTCAGAGTGGCAGAATGTTGGGAAGTTCAGAAGCCTCAAACAGAGGACCTTTGATCTAGGGCTTACAGAATGAACAGGAGTTTGCCAGACCTAAAAGTGGTAGTGTGTTCCAGACAGAAGCAGAGTAGGGGCAATGACAGTGTGAGGACAAGATGAGATTATATGGTCAAGAGTGCTTCATAAAGCAGAAAGGGCTCCACTCACACCAGTTGCTCTTACTCACCAAGAAGCCAAACAGAAGAGGGAGCAAAGCTACTAGAACAAATGGTAAAGAAAGCTGAAGAATCTGGGAGGTAGCTTTGTCAGGGAAAATAAACTTATGAGAGATTAAAGGAAATCGGTGACAAACATTGGCATTAGTAATAGAGATGTAGCCTTCATCTGAGAGGTCCTTTTGGTGCTCTAGAATCTTTGGAGAAAGTTGTGGAACCTGTACATACTTGATCAAAAGCATTTTGTTGCTGGTTCTGCTGCCATTGCACCTGTTGCCACTTTACAAGAAAACTCGGGGAAAATCATGATAGGAGATTAAGCATCATACTAGAAACTAGTCTGATTAGATGCATATTAGTTCAGGTCTTCCAGAGACACAGAGCCAATGGGGGCGGGGGGAGAGAGAGAGAGAGAGAGAGAGAGAGGGAGAGAGGTGATGAGGAATCGGTTCATGTGATTATGGAGGCTGAGAAGCCCCACAACCTGCCATCCGCAAACTGAAGACCAACCTAGCAAAGCCAATGGTGTAAGTTCCAATCCAATTCCAAAGGTCTGAGAACTAAGAACACAGATGATACAAGTCCCAGCCTGTAGGCAAAACACTGATGTCCCAGCTCAAGTAGTCAGGCAGAGGGAGAGAATTTCCCCCTTCTCCCACCTCTTTGCTCTGTTCAGGCTCTCAGTGGACTGGATGATGCCCGCCCAAATTGGGGAGGGCAACCTGCCTTACTGGGTCCACTAATTCAAATGCTCATCACATCCAGGAACACTCTCACCAGACACACCCAGAAATTAGCATCTATTCTGGACACCCCATGGTCTAGTCCAGTTGACACATAAGGTTAATCATCACAAGATGCCAGTTCCCAAAGAAAGACACGAACAAGTCAACCCATCCTTCAGAGCCAAAGTTGACAGTCCTGGGCTCAGGAAAACCAGAGAACCGATATTGACCCCCCAGGGACCTATCTCTCCAGACTAGGAAAAATTGGCAAGTGGTTACCTTTACTGAAGCAATAGAACATGGAGGTTAATAATACAAGGCAGATCTGGTTCCATCTCATCTCTGCCATTTACTACGTGTATGTCCTTGGACAATCACTTCCCTCTCTCAGCCTACTTCCTCACCTGTAAATTGAAAATGATAATAACAATACTATCTTCTTCAAAAAGCTGTGGTAAGAATTCAAAGATAATGCATGTAAAACACTCAATAAATATTAGTTATTATGGATACATTTAAATACTATTCTTGGGCTTCCCTGGTTGGCAGAGTGGTTAAGAATCCGCCTGCCAATGCAGGGGACATGGGTTTGAGCCCTGGTCCAGGAAGATCCCACATGCCGTGGAACAACTAAGCCCGTGCACCACAACTACTGAGCCTGCGCTCTAGAGCCCGTGAGCCACAACTACTGAGCCCACGAGCCACAACTACTGAAGCCCGTGTGCCTAGAGCTGGTGCTCCACAACAAGAGAAGCCACCGCAATGAGAAGCCCGTGCACCGCAACGAAGAGTAGCCCCCGCTCTCCACAACTAGAGAAAGCCCGCACACAGCAATGAAGATGCAACGCAGCCAAAAATAAATAAATAAAATAAAATAAATTATAAATAAATAAACACTATTCTTAAGAATCCTATTACAGTTAGAAAAGGGTTCGTAGAAAGTTTGAGAAGAAAATGTATAATGACAGGATTTAATTGCAGATATTCAAATTGTGACGAAGGAGGAAGGAAGAATTCAACTTTATTAAGCACTAACCGTGTGACAGACACTCTTAGCCCCTTTAAATCCGTAGTCTCATTCACTGCTCACAACTCTCTCTGAAGAGTGAATTAGGCACTTATTGTCTTCATTTTTCAGAGGCTAAGTTTCAGGAAAGTTCAGTAACTTGTTCAAGGTCACAAAACTCCTAAATGGTATTTTTTTTTTCTGACTGCTAAAACCTGTTCTCTTTCCGTTACAGCTAATATGTTCCTGTATGTTACCAATATTCTTGCTGTTATCCTCAATACTAAGGTTAATCATTAATCTCTCAAAAAACACATCCAAAGTCAACCCTTTGGCTCAAGAACAATTCATTTCAAGGATAAGTGTGATTCTTGGTAATGAGGTTTTCAAGAAAATCATAGCCCTTACTAGCAATGTAACTTGGGGGTGAATTCCCTAAACTCTCAGAGCCTTTATTTGTTCACCTGCAAAATGGTGATCATAATACTTTGCAAAGTTACTATGTAGATTAAATGAGATTATACTGCGATATGGGAAAGCACCCAGCATAGTGCCTGGTTTTTTTAAAAATAAATTTATTTATTTTTGGCTGCCTTGGGTCTTCGTTGCTGAGCGTGGGCTTTCTCTAGTTGTGGTGTGCGGGGGCTACTCTTCGTTGCGGTGCACGGGCTTCTCATTGCAGTGGCTTCTCTTGTTGCGGAGCATAGGCTCTAGGCATGTGGGCTTCAGTAGTTGTGGCATGCAGGCGCTCCGCAGTTGTGGCTTGTGGGCTCTAGAGCGCAGGTTCAGTAGTTGTGGCACACGGGCTCAGCAGTTGTGGCGCACAGGCTCTAGAGTGCAGGCTCAGTAGTTGTGGCGCACGGGCTTAGTTGCTCCATGGCACGTGGGATCTTGCCAGACCAGCACTCAAACCCGTGTCCCCTGCATTGGCAGGAGGATTCTTAAACACAGCACCGCCAGGGAACTCCCAGTGCCTGTTTTTTAGTCTGAGTCTTCAAATCAGTCCTACTGAAATATTGGGCTGGCCAAAAAGTTCATTCGGGTTTTTCTGTTTGCAAATCCCTTACAGTGAGAAACGATTAAAATGATAACCTAACTTCTAATAGCCACGGTTACTTTTGCAGCTGTAAAAAAAATGTTTCCTTGAACAAATTCTTCTGGGGAATTAAGAAAGCAAGGGAGTTCATCTTTCCTTTTCCAAGTTAAGAATAAACAGAAAGAATAAACAGTAGAAAGTAAACTAAGTTCATAACCCAATATTATAAATTTCTTATTTTTACCTACCAGGGCATGTGTTTCACTTTTGCTGTGTGTGAGTATGTAGGGGATATCCAAAAAAAAAAAAAAAAAACCATGCACACACTGGATTTGTTAAAATAATATCTATGTTGAATTGTTAGCTTTTAAAATTGACTATTATTTGGGATGAAGACAGGAATCCTAACACAGGTATCAACAACATCTCCCAGATGTACAAAATCAGTGGTTTCCAGCGTTGCCTGATGCTAAGAATCACCTGGAGAGCTGACTCATTCCCTGTAGTGTGGGAGCAAGAAATCCCTGCTTTCACGAGCACTGCAGGTTATTCTTAAAACCAGGCAAGTTAGGAAAATACTATTCAAACCCAACTTGCGAATTTCAAGTTGTATCACCTCCCCCATGAGTCTACTAATTTTGTCCTCAAGTATTTTCGGCAATGCAGCTACCAAATCACTAAACAACTCCCTAATGTGACTAACAATTAACTTCTAATAAAGAAAAGTACTGCTATGATTAATTTCAGAAAAGAAAGTACAAAATGAAAACTGTCTGTCTCTCTGAGCGGTGAAGAAAATCTTCTGACCGCGTTGGAGTGGAGAAGCCCACTTCGAGCAGAGAAAGTGATCCAGTGCGTCTCTTTGACCAGGTGGTTTCAATCAGGTCCTACCTGCCAGCCAGGTAAGTGTTTTGCAACATTAGTAACTCTTGTCATCGAGCCGGGAAGAAAGTATCACAAGAACAGGGCAGAAGGAGATGACTGAGGGGACGAAATTATGAACAACTGAACTAAATGAAGTTAATGAGGATTCACATGATATCCTAGGATTTACGGAGCCCTTTATACAAGCATCTCCTCATTTAACCTTTAGAACGATTCTGTGAGGTAAGTGATCCTCACTCTACAGTCAAGGAAATCAAGGCTCAAGCTAATGATCACATTGTCCCTGGACACGCGGTTCTTCAGATTCTAGTTTCCTGGCTCTTTCAACATTGGAGCTGCTTTGACAGACAATATTGGACTAGAGGGAAGGGATTTCTAGGAAGGAATGCAATGAAGAGGGCAACTGGCATGAATCAAGCAGAATAAAATATAAGTAGAAGAAAAGGTTGAGGGCTTTTTAGCAGACATCAAGAGAGAGGGCATTAGAGGATTCAGAAAGCAAAAGTGACAGTGACTGCAAGTCAGCCTCATAGATGTTGAAGCTGTGCTAGGGTGAAAGCTTGTCAGGGCAGACCCAGCACTGAAAGGTCCTCAGCAAGAGGGAGAACATTCCCATGATTCTCACCACGTACCAGCCCCAAGAGCACAAGGGGTGCAGCCGACCTAGAGGGTCACCGAAGGGTCATCACTCTGAATGTGGTGCCCTGGGCCTGAAGACCGTAAATCAGAGACAGACGTGCAGGGCTGTGGGGCTGGAAGGTCCCCTCCGGGGTCTCTGCTCCAGCCCTCTGGCCACTGTCCTGACCCAGTCCTCCTCAACTCTGCCCTGGTCTCTTGACTGGTCTCCCTGCCTCCAGCCTCTCACGCTGTCTGCGAGGTATCAGTATCATTTCAAACTGCAACCTGAGGACTCAACCGGATTCCTCCAGTAAAAGACATCCAGCCACTCACAGGATGCCTGAGATACGGTTAAGTGTCGCAGTTAATAACTCTAGCACTAGAGTCGTCAGATGGCCTGGGTTCAAATCCCAGGTCCCCTCCCACTAGCCATGGATCCTTAAGAATTTACTTATCCTCTCTGAGCTTCCTCTGTGAAAAGGGGATATGGGGATACCAGTAGTACCTGCCTCACGGCCTGTAGTGAAGCACTTTGCACAATGCCTGGTAAGTGGTACGTGATCAGTAAATGGGGGCTGTCATTACTGCCATCAAAAACAGTAACCCCGGGCTTCCCTGGTGGCACAGTGGTTGGGAGTCCGCCTGCCGATGCAGGGGACACGGGTTTGTGCCCCGGTCCGGGAAGATCCCACATGCCGCGGAGCGGCTGGGCCCGTGAGCCATGGCCGCTGGGCCTGCGCATCCGGAGCCTGTGCTCCGCAACGGGAGAGGCCACAGCAGTGAGAGGCCCGCGTACTGCAAGAAAGAAAAAAAAACAGTAACCCCAGGAAGATATATCTGGATTGTTTGCCCAGCACATCCTTAGCTAGCAATTGTCCCAGTACAGAATCAACTCCTGGCCACCACAAAATGACTCTGGGCCTCCATCTACCAGTCGTTCATTCATTCAGCAGTTTTTAAGGGCCTACTAGGAGCCCGAAACTGTTGTCAGTGCTAGGGAAGCTCTATTTTTTATTTTCTATAAAAATTGTATATATTTAAAGTGTACAACACGATGTCTTGATATACACACACATTGCAAAATGATTACTACAGTCAAGCTAATTGACATATCACCTCACAGTTACCCTTTTTTTGTAGTGAGAACAGTTAAGATCTACTGTTAAATCTCAAGTACATAATCCAGTATCCTAACCATAGTTACCGTGCTGTACCTTAGATCTCTACAACTTACTCATCCCGCAAAACCGAACTTTCACGTGCCCTTTGACCGCCACCTCCTCTTTTTCTCCACCCTTCCCCACTCTGGTAACCGCCATTCTACTCTCTGCTTCTATGAATTTGACTTTTTGGATTCCACATATAAGTGAGATCATGCGGTATTTTTCCTTCACTGCGTATTTCCTTTAGCGTAACGTCTTCTAGGTTCATCCATGTTGTTGCAAATGGCAAGATTCCTCCTTTTTTAAGGGTAAATAGTATTCCATTGTGTGTGTTGTGTGTATGTATCACAATTTCTTTATCCATTCGTCTATCAACAGACAATTAGGTTGTTATCATATCTTGGCTGTTGTGAATAATGCTGCAGAGAACATGGGATTGTGGATATCTCGTCAAGATTCTGATTTTATTTCCTTTGGATATATGCATTGCTGGATCCTGAAATGCACTGCTGGATGATGTGGTTTTATTTTTAATTTTTTGAGGAATCTCCATACTGTTTTCCATAATGGCTGTACCAATTTACACTTCCATCAACAGTGTAAAGGGTTCCTTGTCTCCACAGGACAAAGAGAGCCAAGAACATTACAGAGAAATTGTCATGGCCAGGCCTGGATGTGGCAATGTCATTTCCAACCATAGGGTTCCTAGGAAGAGCACATGCAATGGTAACCATGCAGCCAGGCCCTGCTAGAGAAGTAACTGGAAAAGTAGAAGGTGTTGCTTCCTAAGAGGTGAGTAGGGTGTGATTAAAAGAGTTAAGAGGAGGGCAGTTCCCTCCAGCCCAGCTGTCCGGGAGAAGCAGGGGTGGCATTTCTCTCTTCAGTGGTCAGTCCTGCATTTCTGAGCAGTGCAGTTCTCTACCCACAAGGGAGAGGGAAGGCTGGACAAGCTCAGCTTCAAGCAGAAGCCCGCCTTTGCCCAAAGTCTTCTGCCCATCATCAGACTGCTCTCCCGCAGGCAGGAGCCGAGCAACTACTACAGTGGAAGGTTCTGTGTCCCTCCTCGTCCTCGTGCTTTCAGTGCCCTGGCCTTCCTTCCACAGTGGTAGCTGCTACAGAACAGGGCTGTTAATCTTCAGGATGGGAGTAACAGGCAGAAGGGCAGCCTCGGTACAAAGGTTCCTGACTCTGATTCACAGCCAGAACTAATAGCAATAACTATAATGCCCAACACTTAAAACACTTACAGTACTCACCTCTAATAAATTACTGACTGCCTCTCTCTTCCCACCCCCAGCTTCCATTGCTCACGCTTATCTCCTCTGTGGATTCCCAGCACCTGGGGGTTATATAACACCACAGAGCCCAATTTCCCAAGCCTGACTGCCGACATGAATCATCTGGAATGCTTGCTAAATACACGATTACCAGGCCCCTCCCCTGGAAATGCTAGTCCTGGGAAGAGGCCCAGCAATCTGTATTTCTAAGCAGAGTTCCAGGTAATTCTTACCTTCGGGAAACGTTGAAAAACTCCGATAGAACACATAAGGCCATGATAAATAATTTCTGAAAGTTCCTCAGCTGGAAAACACAATTCTATGTAGCGTTTAACGCCATTGCCTTAGAGTTTTGTTAAACAGCTGATACTTGTGCATTACTTAGCAGCGATTTCATTTGACTCCTTTCATCACCAGGGGGATTAACTGGACATTGGGAGCAAAGAAGGTAAGTGACTTACTTAAACTTGTCCAGGAGAAAATGGTGAAGTTGATGACAAAGCCAGGCTTTTGGACTCCAGAGTCAGCCGTGCTCTTGCCCCCTTGTTCTCCTGCATTCCTTCATTCAGTGAATCTTCATCAAAGGCCTTCTATCTCCCAGTGGTGCACTGGGTAGAGACTACGGAAAGGACGGGAAGGCAGGCCACGCTGTCTAAAGCAGCGGTGAAGGTTCTTCGCCGACTTCCCATCCTCCTGGGGCGGGGACAGGGCAGGGGCTGGAGAGAGGAGGACAAAGATGCAGCTGGGGTGGTGGCCGGGAGGCTGGGCAGAAGCTACCAGAGACTGTGACACCAGCCGCTGATCGGGAGGGGCTGGGGCCTGGACTCCAACCACACAGGGTGGCTTAGAAATTATTAAAGGTCGAAGAAGGCAAGCAATCAGAGGTCAGCCAGAGTATTGGTGACCCCCGACCCCTCGACCAAACACTTGGCTTCTGTCCGGTCTACGCTCCTGCTGGGTGTGAGGGTGTCTGTTTCCCACCACCTGCCCCCCACCGCAGCTGCTGCCCCCTCCTCCTGAAAGCCTCCTTCCCCAGTCACCACCTTTCCCCGTTTTTCTTCATACCCCAGGCCGAATGCCTGCCCCTCCAGGAAGCCCCTGTCTGCACTTCCCTTGGAGTCGTTGGCATTGAACCCCTCATATTAATGTGCTCTGCCACTTAGACTACGAGCCCCACGAGGGTGGGCGGGAGGCCAGATGCAGCCCTGCAGCTCAGGGCCGAGCAGTCAGTGGAGTGGCAGCGTGCTCTCTTGACACCCGGGGCGAGGCCCACTCAGCCCCGCGAGGCGGCCGGAGCACAGGTGGTCTTTACCTACTTTCTGGATTGCTTGCTCTGGTTTGCATTCTCTTTCTCTCTCCCCCACTCTCACGTGCTTTCTCTTCCTCCCACCTCCTCCTCTCTCCCTCCCCTCTCCCCTCCCCTCCTGACTCAAATCTCTTCCAGTGGGGTTTCTCTGAAGCACTCTAGGTCTCAGCACGCACTCTCTCTCTCCATCCCTCCCCTCCACAGGCTCGCGGCCATCACAGGCTGAGGTTCCGGCAGGAGGTGAGGCCAATCCCACCACTGTCCCGTCTCCAGGTGGCACACGCGTTGCCAGTCACCACGACCAGCTTTCGTCAGGAGCCGGTTTCCTCTTTATCGTGGGTTTATGGACCACAGTGGACAGCGGGCATCACTTTAATCCACCTCACAACCTTTCCATTCGGTCCCTGCTCTCCACTGGTTTCCCTCCAGATCCCATGGCTCAAAATGTGCGGATAGAGACTCATCGCAGCTGCAGGAAGCAGCCCAGGACATACCAGCTGCAGCGACAGGAGCTTCCCCGAGGAGTGAGGCAGCCTCGGTTCATGAATCCAAACAGTTCAAGTTCACACAGATGGGCCTATTCCTGTCTGGTATGTTTTCTCAAATGAAACAGTCCACAGCGTGCCTCTGTTAAACGGGAATTTTGCTAGTGTCTCAGAATTTTCTTTGAAGCCTGAAGCTCACAGGTGGCCACAAATGGGTGCTGGGTCCCTTTGTTCATCACGCACCTTCAGCCTAGATGAGCTTAGGAGAGTCAGAGTAAAAGGGTTTTTTGGATGAGAGTTGCCCATCTGGCAGGAAGTTGCCCATCCCCTCTGCGTGAAGGAAGAAGCGGGGGGTGTGCTCACCCCACCTCAACCCCCAGGGAGCTGCCTGTGGCTGCAGAGTAGAGGGAGAGCCCCCTCTCGGAAGGTGAGGCACAGGTGAGTGTAGGTTTCCCGTGGGTTATGTGGACTCCACCAAGGGTACGTAAGCAGGGGCCATCTTGGAAGGACCTCTGCAGGTCCTTCAGCCTGTAGGCTGAAGAGAGGCCCGCAGGAAGAGTCTGGAGGTGTTCCCTCTGAGCCAGAGACTACATCCTCCATGCCAGAAACCCCTGGGGGTTGGGAGGGTCAGGGCTGGAGCTTCAGGGACTCACAGAATCTCTCCTTGAGCATTTGGGCATCTGCCACACTGAGAACATCAAGACCCAATTGGGCCAGCAGCTGTCAAACAAGAAATGATATTTCCCTCTACTTACTCCTCCCCAGCAGCAGTAGGTGAATGGAGAGGAGAGAGCAGGAGCTGGGAGTCAGGGTGAGAGAACAGACCTCCCCTCTCTTCTCCAAGGCAGGAGGCTGGGCCTGAGTCTGCCCTGAGCTGGGGACTGGAGGACAGAGAGAACTGGGTAAGAGAGTGAAATTTTAATTTAAATCAAAGTGAACTTTTTAATACTCTAAAAATGAGTCTGTTCTGATACCTGAAATTGCCAGAAAAGCTAATACCTCTTTTTGACATATTATCCACAGATAGGAAAGGGGTTCCTAATAGAGCTGGTTTAAAGAGTACTGGCTGGGAAAAAAATGATGTGGGGAATTTACTCTACCACATCCAGCCCATTCAACATATAGGCAAGTTATACTTGGAGTTCGGTTGTGCTCAGATGTAAGGTATGCTAGGACCCTGCAAGAGATGGGGGTTAAGTGCAGACTATGAGCGGGGAGGAGAACCCAGAAGATGGGGCCAAAGAGAAGGGGTCTGGGGAAGCTAACCTGGCTCAGGACCAGGCTGGTGTGGACTGGTAGGTGGGCCCCAGCCCAGCTCCCAAAGTCTGGTTCTTCACATATCTGTGTTGGGTAGTCTGACTGCTCGGGAAGATGAGGCAGCAATGGGAGCCCAAGGCTCAGAGGTCAAACACGCAGGAGGTAGCGAACCTGGCTCTGGAAGGTCCCAAGCAATGGGTGGGGCAGGCATGTTCCATCACCTGGAGGGGCGAGGAGTGCCAGTGGAAACTAAGCATGGTACCTGGGCTCTAACCAAATTCACTGAGGTTCAGGGAGGGACTTCCAGCCAGAGGTGGGACTGGAGAACTAGAAAGGGCAACCAGTAAAGTACAAGACAGAGAGAGAACTGAGGCAGAAAAGAGTCCCATGGATGGTGGCAGAAGGGCTCCATCATGCAGATGGTTCCGTGAATTTGCTTCCAGGGAAATGTCTCCGTACAGCCCCCTCTCTGCTCTCTGCTCAGCCCCTGACTCGGTTAAAAATCTCTTCTTTGCTTCATGGCATTCTGTGCTTCCCTCTAATTTAGCCTTTATCATACTGTTGTGTAAATGTCCCATAACCTTTCTGTCTCCTTCACAGGGCCTGGGAGAGAGTCTATCTAGAGCAGGAATCCAGCAAATGTTTCATAAGTGAATGAGTGAATGAATGAATGAATGAATGAATAAAGAGCTACCTTCATAGGTACCTTGAACTAGCTCCTGGTGGTGCATAGGTCTGAAATTTGGTTACCAGAGAGACTTTAGTAGGTGGGGCAGGGGGTGGGTCAAAGAAGAACCTGAGAGTGGTGGATAGCTGCTGGAGCCTGGATCTGGGGTAGAGGCTGAATTCCTTTTAAGGACCATGGTGTTAAGGGAAAGGAGTACAGGGGCTTTCTCAAGCATGGTGAGCTCAGGACTTGAGGAAGGGGAATCCTGTAGGTGGAAGATGTCAGGGAACCCCGTGGGAAATTGTTGAGGAAGGCAGAGGTCAGGGAAGCAAGATGACACCTAATATCGCGGTCTTTCTAGAGCGCTTCACAACTGACCCTGAAGTGTTTACAGCATAGGGGCCATAACAACGTGAGTATATCTTCTGTATTAAATAACACAAGGACCACCACTCGTCACTGATGCCCTGCACGGTGGCACTACATCTTGTAGGTAGAGGAACCACATCCAAGGGGCAATGATCCAGCTCCTACTGAATGTAGTTCCCACTGAATTACAGCTACAGAAGAATAATGTCATTTGGGAACATATGCTAAGAACACCTTCCCAATAAAATTCTTGAAATTAAAAGGCAGTATTTAAATCAGAGTTAGCATATCAATATCAATGAGATGCAATTGGTTCCAACTGCCAGAGGGACACATCAAAACCCATATCACCATGCATGTCCATATTACCACGGAGAGTAAAGCTGGACAGACAGGGAGAGGATGGTCAGACATCACACCCAACATAATTTCAGATCTCTGAGCTCCATGCCAAGATTCTGCCAAACCTTATGGCATCCAAGAGATGGGAGTTAGATAGAAAAAGCATATGGCTAGGGTGGGAGGGGGCTGGGGATAAATTGCACGAGAAACAGACTTGCTTTTCCAGAGGAGGTCTGCTTCAGCATCAGACTGTTGAGACAAAAATATGCTGTTTGAAACCCCCCCAAAATGTCCTTAGTATTGCCTTTTAACACCAGGAATTGTGTCCTGGTGGATGGGGGCTGCATCCAGCCTACACCTTACACACTCAAAAAGTACAGACATGTGGACGGGTACACACGGGGAATGTAATTCCCAGAAATCTAGACCTCCTTGGGTGCTGTCAGAGGCATCTGGCAGGAGTAACTTGATTACTTGATTCAAGACCCACACTACATGTTTTGCAAGTATAATTTTTTTTTATTATTTCTTAGGGGGTAAAAAAAGTACACACATAAAATTAAGGTTTGGCATATTTTTAGTGTCTTTGCCAACTGTTACATGGGGGAGGGGTGTTAGCTTCGGTTCTTTAAATTATGTATAAAAAAACAAGTGGTCATAAGTAATTTGAAAAGGAAAAAGGAAAAGTAAGCTATCACAGAAAGCCAAAAGGCTATTACTACTGAGTGAGGAAAAGCCACTGTAGAAATTTCAGAAGTGGATGAATATGGAGCTCAGAGAGAACTGGGTCAAGCATAGCACATCCAAGCAACAGCCTGTCTTTCCATATTTAACATGAGACTAGGCCATAAATCTAACAACCGTTAGATGTGGTGCCCAAGGGCATTCCTTGGTCCAATAAGATATGTGACATTGAGCAATCATACTCTCTCAAAATTAATTAAGAGTTTTGAAGGACCTACAATACGTCTGCTACTATGCTAAATTTTGTAATCATGCACTTTTTAAAATCCTCACTACAACTGGAATGTAAAATTGTTATTCCCAACTTCCAAGTGAGGACACTGGAAGAAAGAAAAGTGTCACAACGTTCCCAATGTCACACAGGGCCCTGACACATCAGGACTGGCCAGGGGATGGAGCGTCTGAGTTAGGGGAAGTAATCCCAAGCAGGAAACCAGCAGAGGGAAGAGAGGAACCAGGGCAGGACAGCAGCAGGGACATGTGATGTTCTGCCCAATCTGACCTCATTTCGTCTCATCCACCTAAGCTTCTGACCCTCAGAAAAGCTGACTGCGGATTCAAACACAGGTCATGATGATGACAAAGAAGATTGATGAGGATGGGGGTGATGGTAATGATAAGAGCATGTCAGTGACAATAAATAAAACAGTACTATTTATTGAGCCCTTTCTATGTGCTAGGCATTGTCAGGTATTTTAAATCCTTTATCTCATCTCATTCTCACTACGACCTTGTGAGGTAGAGATGATCATTCTACTCCATGTTACAGATGAAGAGACTGGGGCTCAGAGGGAAACGAGTTCCCCAAGGTAACACAGCTAGTAGGTAGTCAAGCTGAAAAATCACACTCAGGCCTAGAGACTCCAAAGGCCATGCTCGTAACCAGTACACTTACCTGATGGCCTTCCCGTAGCAAGTTAGCCACAAGTCCGAATGGATCTACCATCCCACACTGCGCCTAGGGAGGAAGGTGACCAAAGTGATTCCAAAGGTTCCATGCAAATACGAAATGCTACGATCATGACTTTGTCATTATCAACACAAATACATTCAAAGTATGTTTGCCTTTTAAATTTTGGTTATTTTTGTTGATGGACAGAAGTTTTCATTTTGTGGACCCAAACTTGAAACTCTTTTATGATTAATTTTCTGTGACCTCAATGCTTGGAAAGGTATTCTGCTGCAGGGAAAAAATTGATAACTGTATTTTACTTTAGTCTGTTTTCTTACTATACAGTCTTAAAACTCTTGAATCCATCTGGAATTCATTTTGAGTATGCTAGTAATCAAATTTTAGATCTACTGGTCTATCTAGCCCTATTTCTGACAAAAGTCTTCTTATTGCTTCTTCCCGCAATTACTATCACAAGATAAGGCATTCTTCTCTCAACGTTGAAGTTTTCCAAATGCTCTTCCAATTATTTGAATTCCTACCAATACATCCATGACTCTCAATCTCTCTAAATTATGTAGAGGTAACTCAATATCAAACTTTTTAGCAGATAAATTTGACCAGAAAGGGAACTGGCTAATATAGCAGATATTTGATATCTTATAGCAGATATCTGATATCCCCACTCCCAAATTTCCATGAAAATGGCAACAAACTTTAGTTAACACTCCATTAGCAATCTGTAGACTGACCCCAGCAAAGACCGCTAAGACTGGCATTACCCCAGGGGATGTACAACATTTAGCGAACAGCTAATTAGTGTTAATTGTGGAAGGACAGGCAGCGCTGAGTTTTGGAAACGGGATGCTCCAAGTGGAAACAGTAAAATCACATCTATGACATAAATAATACTGAAGGTCAGAGGAAGAAAACATCTTTTTTTAAAAAATCCTTTTATGAAAGAGATTTACTCCAAGTAGCAGGAGAAATTTTTAAGCATTTATGTCATACTCTCAGCAAGATTCAAGAATGTATTGCATCTATGAAACTAAAGCGAAGAGTCATGAAGAAGTAATAATTTGACACCAGGAAAGACTGGATAGAGATAAAAACAAAACTGTGGAATGAAAGCTGAAATGGAAGCAAATAGATACTGCAGAAACTCAGATTGCCGAAGTGGAAGAGGAAAGTAGAAAAATAAACTTTTTTTTAAACGTAAGAAGACATGGAGGATATACTGAGGAGATTCAGACTATGTATGATCCTAATGTCTGCAATATTCTAACCTTTATAACAACTGTATTGAGATATAATTCACCTACCATGTAATTCACCAATTAAAGTGCACAACTCAATGGTTTTTAGTATATGTACAGAGATGTGCAGCCATTATCACAATCAATTTTAGACTATTTCATCAACCCAAAAAGAAGCACCACACCCCTTAGGAATCCCTAAGCGCCTCATCCCCCACCAGCCACTAGTACAGGCAACTAATAATACACCTTCTGTCTCTACGGATTTGCCTATTTGGATATTTTATATAAATGGAATCATAAAATATGTGGCATTTGTGGCTGGCTTCTTTCATATAGCGTATTTTTGAGATTCATTTCATTCAATACTTTTCACGACCCAATAATGGACATTTGGATTGTTTCACCTTTTGGCTATTATGAATAATGCTGCTATGAACAGTCATGTACAAGTTTGGGTTTTTTTTCTGTTTTTGGCAGAATTGCTGGGTCACATGATAACTCTATGTTTAAATTTTGAGGAATTGACAGGCTGTTTTCCAAGGCAACTGCACCATTTTACGTTCCTACTAGCCGTATATGAATGTTCTAATTTCTTTACATCCCTGCCAACACTTGTTATTATCTGTTTTTTAAATTATAGCCATCCTAGTGGGTATAAAGTGGTGTTGCATTGTGATTTTGATTTGCATTTTCTTTAATCAACTAATGATGTTGAGCATCTTTTCCTGTGCTTATTGGCCACTGGTATATATTGTTTGGAGAAATACCTATTCAGCTCCTTTGTCCATTGTTGATTATGTTGTCTTTTTATTATTGAATTGTAAGAATTCTTTAAATATTTTAGATATAAATCCTTTATAAAATATATGATTTGCAAATATTTTCTTTGACTCTGTGGATTATCTTTTCATTTTATTGATGGTGTTCTTTGAAAACTTTTGAAGGACAAAAGTTTTTAATTTTGATGAAGTCCAATTTACTATTTTTTCTTTTGATGCTTGTGCTTCTGTTTCCATATATAAGAAACTATTACCACATCTGAAATCATGAAGATTTATGCCTATGTTTTCTTTAAGAATCCTATAGTAGTTCCTCTTACATGTCGGTCATTAATACACTTTGAGTTAATTTTCCTATATTGAGTGCAACAGGGGTCAGCTTCATTATTTCGCATTTGGATATCAAGTTGTCCTAGCACCTCTTCTAGTCTTTTGAGTCACTGTGTTCTTTAATAGCCAAGAGAAATAACTCAAAACCTCAACCCGTACAGCTGCAGGAAGTTCAGTACTATCACCACTATTTTTAAGGATTCCTGCACGGAGAAATGTGTCATGCTTCATCATCTCTCTTTCTAAACTCTTGCTCCTGGGTTTTTTCTATCATAGATGCTGTATGGCTCAGAAAGTAAACGCCCATGAACTGCACACATTGCAAAAGAAAGCCAAAGAATGCCTTGCAGTTCACTTTCCTCCTGAGGAAAGGGATCCCAAGCAGGTCTCTCCCACAAGCATACCGTGGCTGGAACCATGTGTGTCACATATGCAACCTTGCCACTCCAGCCACAGCTGATGGCACCAGTGAGCAGTTGCAAAGGTATGAAGAAGGCCACGAACTTTTAAGATGGCTTGATACAGACACTGCTTTAGAGGTATATTCCACATGCGTGAGGGCAAACTGAACCCAACAAATACTCTATTTTGGGAAACGTATATGCTCCCACTAGTATTGTGAATTAATAGGAACTCTTGATCACTACAACTGATCACACCAAGGATGATTTTGGCTTAGACAGATACTCTTAATAATGCTAAATTGTCTAGTAAATGGGTGTAACATTTTATCTTTTTTTAGGGATCTCACTGTGACTCTGTGAATATGATGTCTTATTACAATAAAGTCCTAAAAGTAATCCTTTCCTATTTGGATGGAATAGGATGGAATAAACCCTATTTGGTTCTTTTATGTCATTTTCCACTCACTTTTTCTTTGTAAGATTTCAGATTCTTAAGAATGGTCTACAGGTTTCCTTTTAATCCATCTCTGTTGAGACTAGATTATGCTACTTTTTGATTGGCTTTAAACTCATCAGGTTCCATATTCTAGAACAGTACAGATGATATGGAAGTTTTCCAATTCTTGTCAACTGGGGAAGAATTATCCACAATTACCTATAACCTAGGGTGTGTTTTCTTTTGAGATTTAATGATTTTATTTCTGTTTTTTTCCTTGATTATCACGCATTCAGGCTTTCTATTTTTTAGAATCAATTTTGATCATTTACCCCTCCCCAGGAAACCATCCATTTCTAAGTTACTCTGTTCCAAATGTCCATATTATTGACTTTTAAGTTCTTAATATTCTGCATATCTGTTATTATATTACTGTTCTGAGCTATACTTTTTTTTTGGCTGTGTTGGGTCTTCGTTGCTGCACGTGGGCTTTCTCTAGTTCCGACGAGCGGGGGATATTCTTCGTTGTGGTGTGCAGGCTTCTCACTGCGATGGCTTCTCTTGTTGTGTAGCACGGGCTCTAGGCATGCAGGCTTTAGTAGTTGTGGCATGTGGGCTAGTAGTTGTGGCTCACGGTATCTAGAGCGCAGGCTCAGTAGTTGTAGAGCACGGGCTTAGTTGCTCCACGGCATGTGGGATCTTCCCAGACCAGGGCTTGAACCCGCATTCCCTGCATTGGCAGGCAGATTCTTAAACACTGCGCCACCAGGGAAGTCCTGAGCTATACATTTATTTACATATTTTCTCTATTTTTTCTATTGTGATTAAAATTTTGAGAAGTTTGTCTTTTTTAAAGAACCAGTTCTGATAATTATTGACAAATTCCACTGTCTTCTACTTTTAAGTGTATTTCTTTATAATTGCCCTATTTACGCTTTTTTTTAAAGTAGTTTTTGTCCTTTTTCTAGCTTCTATTAATTAAAAAATTAATACTCGGGCTTCCCTGGTGGCACAGTGGTTAAGAATCCGCCTGTCAATGCAGGGGACACGGGTTCGAGCCCTGATCCAGGAAGATCAGGATGCTGCAGACCACATGCTGCTCTGCAGACCACATGCTGCAGAGCAACTAAGCTTGTGTGCCACAACTACTGAGCTTGCGCTCTAGAGCCCGCAAGCCACAACTACTGAGCCCACGTGCCACAGCTACTGAAGCCAGTGCGCCTAGAGCCCATGCTCTGCAACAAGAGAAGCCACCGCAATGAGAAGCCTGTGCACCACAGCAAAGAGTAGCCCCCGCTCACCGCAACTAGCGAAAGCCCAGGCACAGCAACAAAGACCCAACACAACCAAAAATAAATAAATAAAATAATTTTTTTAATTAATAATTTTTCCAAAAACTTTAATTATATATTTTTTGTACCTCAGTCTTTATAAATGGATTATTTATAAAGCTCTATAAGGGTACATTAATTTGTGGTTAAATCTAATATTCCATGGATCCTTGAAAGGACATGTTTTTTATTTGTATAGTACTAATATAATAATGTTAATTAAAAATATTTAGATAATCTCATCCCTTTTTAAATTACTTCTGTTTAAAATTAATAATGTGTTGAAAGTTGTTATTTTTTCTTATATTTCCAATGTTTTTTGCTCTGTATATTTTGATGCTTCCTTAGCACATACATTCTCATTATTGAATCTCCACTCCCAGTCAGTGTTTCTCATCGACCGGCAGCACCAGCCTCACCTGGGAATTTGTCAGAAACGCAAATCCTCATGCCCCAACCCAAACTTAATGAATCAGAAACCCTGTGCGTGCGGCCCAGGGATCTGTTTATTAACAGACGCTCCAGGTGATTCTGATGCACCTTAGGCAGAGAAACACTGATCTATATCAGCTCTTCTAGCAGTATAAGATGATTCCAAATGACTCAGTTAATGATTACTATAACCACTCTGCTTTCTTTTTTGTTTCTGTTTTCCTGACATATTTTTGCCCTTTATTTTATTGTTGAACATAGCAAACCATTGAATTTTATTTTGTGATCAAATTTCAGAAGTTTTAACTTTTTTTAAACAGGAAAGGTTAAACTATTTACATTTATTCTCATACTTACTATGTTTGGTCTATCTAATGCCATGTTATGCTTTCTGGTTTTTATTTCTTTAATATTTCCTTTCTGTTCTAGTTTTCTATAGGTTAAACCTTATTTTACTCTTCTAAAAATATTTGAAATTCTAGTAGTAAAACTTCTAGCATGTAAAGCTTCCAAAAGCATTCTCAAATCTGTATTTATTTATCAAATACAAAGACTGTAATTTTTACTGTAATCTATTAAAAACATGAAAATTAGCAGTTGCATTTTCCTTTGGCCTCTATTCTTTCTTTTCTGCTTTATTTTAAATTCAGATAGTATTATTTTCTATATTTTCTATAATTTAATATACAGTCCTTTGCCTTCTGTGCAACTACTTTTATCACTATTGTTTAAATTAATATATTCAATGTTCACCACAGTGAAATACCTGTCTCAATGATCTAGAACACCTTGTTACTAATTTGTTAAGCAATATTATGTGGGTGGTATATTTCTCCAGGTACCAAACATACCTGAAGTTGTCTTCCTATTCCCTTCATATGGGAGGCACAACCTCTCCCAGTAAGTTCTACATATACTACTACGTTGTCTTCTGGCATTTAGTGTTGCCAATAATTCTAGCATCAACCTACTTTTTGCTCATTTGTCAGAATTGGGTTTTTTCCTTTCTTATCAGGATGCTTGCAGAATTATTTCTTTTTCTTTGAAATCCAATTTTTAAAATTTTTTTAAATCCAGAAATCCTTTTTTTTCATATTTTCCTTAACCTCGTCTACTCCATTTAATCTGGATTCATTTTCTAGAACACCTATTAATCATGAAGTTAATTTCTGCTTTTTTTGCTTATAGCTGTCATCTTCTTTGATACTGTTTTAATATCTTTGTCCCTTTCCTCTGCATTCTAAGAACACCTAAAGTTTATCTTCCACCTCACTTAATTGCTTTTTCTTTATAGTATACTCCGCTTTCTTGAGTCCTATATGGATATTATTTTAGCTACTTTATTTGTTCATCTGTAGGCATCCTTTTGTCTTCTTACTCCTTTCCTTCCCCATAACAGCCTGGTCAGTTAAATAGAAGCAAGTACCTTGTGTATCTTGTTAGGAATTGATATTTTTTAAATGTATTTTCAGCTTCTTGTACAAAATCTATTTCAGAGGAAAGTGAATTTGCTTAGTCACAGTACATTACCATGCTTCTCTTGTTCTGAGAATTTTTCCATAAACCTTATATTGATTTTTCCTCTGTTCTCATCTTTATGAAGGAGGCATATACTTGTCCAGGATTGAAGCATTACCAAGAAAGAATTGCTTCGGGACTAGTCAGAGTTTGGGTAATGAGTAGTAAAAGAGGGTGCCCTTCCAACTCCTTCACTTTCCCAGGTTCAAATCCAAAGGAGAAAAAAGTTGCAACAGGTTATAAATGCATACATTAAACAACCTAGAGATTAAACAGGGCCACCTGTGGAATTAACATCTGTAACATCAAAGACAGGAAAAGACCTCATGCTGTGCCCTCATTAGGTACATTCCTGATCCCACAATATTTCAGAACCAGAAGGAAACTAAAATCCAGAGAAGTCAAACCATCTCCCCAGCTGTGACATAGTCTACACTTGAATCTAGGTGCCTGACCTCCAAACTCAGCTTTTCTTCTTTCCCCTGAAGTATCCCTGTTTTCTCTGGGGTCAGTTCTGTTAGTTCGTTCTCATTTTTTGCTTCTAGTCTTCATGAGTCTGGCAATCAGTAGTTGTCCATTCATATTGCTGAAGAAAAGACTAGGTTGATTAATGGAGAGATGGGTGTATGTTTGCTCAGCTATGACCAGCATCGCCCCTGAGTGAGAGGAGTGAATGTGGGCTCTCAGTCTGCAGGTGGAGTGTGTTCACTAGGAAGCATCTCTTTAGGGTGTGAGTGTGGGGACAGGCAGGCGGCACCATCCCCAGTGCCCGCTTACCCCAATGTCTGTATAAAGAAGACTGTATTCTGGGTTACAATAGTCCTTTTGTGGGGCCTGACCTCTTGCATAGAGATTTCTTGATTTCTTTAGAAAATATTCCTCTCTCTTCAGCTTTAGATGGAAAGGACACCCACCCTTCAGGGGAATTTGAGGAGGAGAATAATGAGGGAAGCTTGAAAAGTTAAGCAAGGCAGCCATCCCACAGGCAGTTTGTTCATTATCTCCATACTGTTGATGTTGGGAGATGGGGAGGCTCCCCTTCCAATGAAACCTGCCTATCCTCTGCTCTGCTGCTTTCTCCAGGGCAAGACTGAGTCCTGGCCCTCTCCACTCTGGCTTGCCCATGAGTTTAAACTCAATCTGCCTTCTATATTCTAGAAATTCTTCAAAATAGTTGATGTTCTAATGTGCCACACCACTTTCTCATTGTAACGAATCGATTTATTTTATTACTTCTTTACACTGAACTAACTTATTCATGTTGATACTCTTAAGGGTGAAAGAGGTTGAATGCTTGTGCTCAGTCTGCCGTCTTGAACTGAAAGCTAGGTAGAAAATTTCCAACAATTAACGTAAGAGGTGGAGAGCTACAGAGAATATTAAGAATATTATTTTAATGTAACTTGGTGCAGCCACTATGGAGAGCAGTATGGAGGTTCCTCAGAAAACTAAAAATAGTAGAGTTGCCATATGATCCAGCAATCCCACTCCTGGGCATATATCTAAAAAAAACTATAATTCAAAAAGATACATCCACCCCTATATTCATGGCAGCACTAATTATGGTAGCCAAGACACAGAAACAACCTAAATGTCCATCGACAGAGGAATGGATAAAGAAGATGTGGTACATATTTACAATGGAATACTACTCAGCCACAAAAAAGAATGAAATAATGCCATTTGCAGCAACATGGATGGACCTAGAGATTATCATAC
The DNA here is from genome assembly GCF_949987515.2 of Delphinus delphis. Lineage (NCBI taxonomy): Eukaryota > Metazoa > Chordata > Mammalia > Artiodactyla > Delphinidae > Delphinus > Delphinus delphis. Next base: position 27,106,161 of record NC_082688.1, read on the forward strand.
TAAGTGAAGTAAGTCAGAAAGAGAAAGACAAATACCATATGATACCACTCATATGTGGAATCTAAAATATGACGCAAATGAACTTATCCACAAACCAGAAACAGATTCACATAGAGAACAGACTTGTGGTTGCCAAGGGGGAGGTGGGGTGGTGGAGGAATGGGTTGGGAGTCTGGGATTAGCAGATGCAAACTATTATATATAGAATGGATAACCAACAAGGTCCTACTGTATAGTACAGGGAACTATATTCAACACCTGTAATAAACTATAAAGGAAAAGAATATGAAAAAGAATGTATATATATATATATATATATATATATATATGTATAATTGAATCACTTTGCTGTACAGCAGAAATTAACACAACATGGTAAATCAACTTCAATAAAATAAAGTTTTTTAAAAAAATGAATCTTTTTTTAAGATACTTTCCTTAAGTACCTTAAAATAATACATTTTATCCTAAAATTTAAAAATTTATATTTATGTGTCATAATCCTAGTCTATACAATTCCATATGCATGTTCTATAAATTCTAAGTTTTATAATTTATACATTTTATACATTTATAATTTATATTTATGTAAACTATTTAAAAGTCTATATTTTTAAAAGTACCATATCTTTTTTCATAATGATAAAAGAATGTTTTAAGAGTGTGTTAGGAAAATATACTTATCAGAATAGTGATTTAAAACTCTGTCCCCAAAATTCTGTAACTATGTATGGTGACAGATGTCAACTGGACTTATCGTGATCATTTTATGATATATACAAATACTGAATCATTGTGTTGTACACTTGAAACTAATATAATGTTGTATGTCAATTAAACCTCAATAAAAAATAATTTTTTATGTCAGACAGAGAAACACAAATACTGTAATATCACTTACATGTAGAATCTAAAATAATACAACGAACTAGTGAATATAACACAAAAGAAGCAGACTCAAAGATATGGAAAACAAACCAGTGGTTACCAGTGGGGAGAGGGGAGGGGGGAGGGGCAATATAGGGGTGGGGTAAAATAAGGGTTATTATAGAATACATTTAATAGATATAACCTGTAATTTATGCAAATAACCTGAGATATTGACTGATGAAATTTAAATGAAGCTATTTTCTTATAAAGAACCATTTGGTAAAAATAATAATAATAAATGTTTTAAATAATAATATAAAAAAATGAAAATCTGTCCCATGAAGCCCTGAGGTTCAACAGAGGTGGCTCAAGGATGAAAGAGGAGGATGAGGGAACAGATGCCCAGTGTCCCTGCTCTACTTCAGAAAGACTACCACTCTTTCTGTCACTCTCATTTATTTCATGTATTTGAGGTTTTGTATAAGATTTCATCAGAAAAATATCGCTGTTGCCTAAAAAACTGTTTGAAACACAGTTTTGTAAGCTTTATATTTGGCTTATTCAGGGACACTGTGATTTATAAATAAGCTTTTTTGTTTATTTAATTATCACTAAAGAGTTGGCTGCTCTTAACAATCACAATGTATTTCATTCTATCTCTTGGAATGTTTTTCCTCCTTGATTGCATCACAGGTTTCTCCTGCCACCTGGTGGCCACACGTGTCTATTGCAGGGGCAATTTTTTAATTTAGCTGGTATCTGCTGAAGTTGCAAATACAACTCACAAAGCAATGAAGATTCGTAGAGGGCTTTTTTAACACCCAGTTACAGGTTACAAGACAATTCTATTGTTCCTTAGGCTCCTGGAACTCTGGAGCTGGATGGGCTTATGATAATTATTTGTCTTCCATTTCAGATGTAATCTCTGTGAGGACTCAATAAAGATTTATTAAGCCTTTTATTAAATGATTTCTTAAATTAATTAATGAACAAATGGATGTGCAATGCTAACAAATGCACACACTTCTCACTGTATTCCCTGCCACCATCTCTATCATCTGGATTTTTGTGATAATTCTTAACTGTTCTCCTTATATCCGCCTCCTCTTCCATCTTTCCTCCTTTTAAAACTTAAGACATAGTATTTATCACTCCTCTGCTCAGAGCTCTCTGGAGTAAAGCCAGAGTTTTATAATGGTTTACAAACTCCTGTATGGTCAGGGCCTCTGATCTCATGCACCACACTTTGCCTCCATCACTCCACTCCAGCCACACTGGCCTCCTTGGTGTCCTGCAAACAAGCCCTAGCTCCAACTCTTCTGGGACTTTGCCCCAGACACCTGCCTGGCTCACCCCCTCACAGCCTTCCACTCTTTGCTCCCATGACATTTTCTCATGGAGGGTTTCCCTGACCACCATATTTAAAAATTTCAACATGGAATTCCCTATCTCCCTTTCCAGCTTTACAATAGATGATGTAATTTACATATTGTATTTACTTTCTATGTCTTCTAATAAGCTCCATGAGGAGGGGTTTTTGGTCCATTTCGTCCATTGCTGTATCCCCAGTAGTCAGCACTCAATATTTATGGAATGAAATCCCTGGTTCCCAAGTAGTTCGATTCCAGCGTGGTATCTCATTCAAGTAAGATACTACAGCAGCCAAAACTAATGTGAACCTTTTACTGTGGTCTTAAAAAACTCTAAAGAAGATTGCAGTCATAATCCAAGCAAAATGTCTTAAAATTTTCCTTTCCACCCTTAATTCTTACATTCCAGCAGCTGCTTCCTCTAAAACCTTCACTTCCACATCTCTCCCTGAAACTTCCCCAAGTGTCCTGTCCATGTAGGTTCTTTATTTTCCTTCCTCATGGGCCAATTCGCCCACATCCTCACCAGGACTCACTTCCAGGACTTCTGCTTCCACACCTCTGAGGCACACTAGGATGGCTCCCTATGGAGAAGTGGACCAAGTCCTCTAAGAAGCAAGGTTCCCTCACTCTGAGTGCTCTTCCCAAGGTAATTGTAATAAAGAAGTTTTTTTGGTGATGATTTGTTACAAATGCAACCTCAGAGAGCAAACAGGCCAGGGACCCCAAAATTTTCCCCAGGAGTCACTATATGTGTTTGTTAGTTGAGGCACTTGTAATGTTGTTAACTTACCTATGACCAGTGGGGTAGAAGTTAGAGACTTCCCTTCCCTCTGCACTCTAGTCTGAGAATCTTGACTGTTCTGGAGAGTTTGGAGGCTGGGGGACTGGAGCACCAGGGGTCACTCTAGAACAGAACCTGAGTCAAGCCCTGACAGCCCCGCCCCCTTACTCAGGTGCTCAGCTCTCTGCTAGGAAAGTCTGGCTACCTAGAGAAGCATATTCCAGGGACACCCAGGCTACAAAGCTCTCAGTTCCAGGGACCTGGTTATCGCAGTTGGTGGCCAAGACTCTAGAGTTAAGAGAAAAGGCACTTATTTGGAGAAAAACCCCGGAGTGACAGGACCCCAGAGCTTCTGTCCTTGAATCAGGGGAACTAAAGAACGGGGACCAGAATTACCACCTGAGCCATCACCAGAAGGGAGAGGGAAGAGCTAGGACCAAAGGTGAGCCAAGCACCCAGGAATTCCCTTGGGAGCAGTCTTATGCAGGAAAGGAGATCAGGGGAGCAATACTGGGATCAGTCAATGAGTCATGATGGGGTCACTTGGTCCCAATCTGGCCTGAGGGTCCTGACTCTAAGCACATGAGGCCCCTACCGCAAAGCCGTCCTTGGTAGAAATGAGCACAAGATCTGGAGCAGAATGAAGCCTGCAAGTGGGGCCATCAGAGGACACAGAGTAGTCAGAACATTCATTCATTCATTCCTCCCACAAATATTTATTGAGTGCCTACCATTGCCAGGTACTCTTGGGGCTGACATCCTAGTCAAGTGACAAATCTCTATTTGGGACAAGTCACAACCACAGAATGTCCCCAGTAACCACTCAGCTGGCCCCCCCATACACGCTCGGTCCATGCCTGTGGTTAACTCTTACAACAAACTGCTTACACTAGATATTTCTTTTAACCCTAGAAAAAGTTTAACAACCAAACCAAAATCATCGTGCCTTGAAAAATAAAACAGCGTCCATAGCTGATTTTATTATTGTTATTTCCTAGAGCTCTAGGCAGCCTACTCAGGATTCCAGGATTCCACAGAGCACAATTTAAAATCCTTTGTCCTCTGTCAGGCTGACCTTCCAAAAAACAGGTGGGCACACTCTCTATCCCCCAAGCAGCAATAGCAGGGAGATATATCAAAGTAGAGTGAGCCAGGCTTCATTACCGGAGCTCTGAGGCCCGAAGTGGGCCTCCCAGAGGGTCCATGTGGACTTATAAATAGATACAGTAAAAGACTAAGTAATGAATTTGTGCAATTGGAGGAAAAAGCTCTAAAGCAGTTCTGGCAATGCGGAGACAAACATTTAAAAAACAGTGCCTGTGCACGCACCTCACCTGGCAGATATAATGGCTTCATATACATTCATGAGCTTCGGTCTCCCAGCTCTTCCTCTTTCTCAATCACAATCATAAAAGACAAAGGAAAAGTGAGAGGGGAGAGAAAGATAAACTTTAAGGGTCCAAACTGCAAACACAACCTACAGTTTGTAAATTGCTTGGAGACCTTTGGAGGGAGAATCAAGGAAATGAAAAGTAGAACATACAGGAATATTGCTGTTTAGGGGAAAGTCTCTGCTCTGGGCATAAACGTCTTGTCTGGAGAATGGTTGAGAGGCGCAATACTGACTGAATGTGAGATTGCTTTGTATAAAGGACGGGCCTCGTTCTTTACTCTGCATTCTTCTGCCTGTCTCCTGTGGCCACCCTCAAGGTCATTTACTTGTGGAAGAACCAAGGCTCTATGGTTTTTACTATATTAAACAAGCAAGGGCCCAGGAGTCCTGGCTGTGCTTGTTGGCCCCTGCTACCCGCACCTTCCCAGGTAGATCTTTTTCTTAAGTGAGGTATAGTTGATTTACAATATTACATTAGTTTCAGGTGTACCAAGTAGATCTTCTGAGAGGCCCACCTGCCACAAAGTTGTGGGGGTCTCAGAGCTCAGACCATGGAGTCAGATTTCCTGAGTTTAAATTCCGGCTCGGCCACTTTTTGTTTAACCTGCACTTTCTTCCATAAAGGATTTAAGGTCATCTGCAAAAAGGCTTTTTTTTTTTGCAGTACGTGGGCCTCTCTCTGTTGTGGCCTCTCCCGTTGCGGAGCACAGGCTCCGGACGCGCAGGCCCCGCGGCCATGGCTCACGGGCCCAGCCGCTCCGCGGCATGTGGGATCTTCCCGGACCGGGGCACGAACCCGTGTCCCCTGCATCGGCAGGCAGACTCACAACCACTGCGCCACCAGGGAAGCCCAAGGCTTTTCAATTCTGTGCATTTGTGCACGTGTTGCCTGGTGATTTGGGTAGGGGAATTTGCTTTTAGAAATAACTATAAACACACACACACACACACACACGCGCACACACACACACACACACACACACACACACACACACAGTGAGGAACTCAGCTGCCAGTAACTTGAGGTCAATTTATTGTTATGTGCCGGGGTCTTGTGTCCTCAAAGCCAAGTGCATGTTCTAACTTAAGCTGGAAGGAATGCAGCAGTGCAGCCGAAAGGAATGAATGAGTGATCACAGGCCAGCTTCTGTTTCCGCACCAGGCTCTGTGCTTAGACCAAAGGCAGCGGAGAGCCAAGCAGCCAGTTCAGCGGGGTCACGGGGCTCGGCTGCCCCATCCCTGTGAGTGAATCTGACCCCAGGCCCCGGCAAGCTGTTAGGGGGCTCGGGGCTGCCAGAGGAGCAGCTTTCAGAAGGGATGTGAGATGAAGGTCGTACCCATTTGTGTTTAGCCCTGGCCTCGGCTGCAGCGCTGAGAAGCCTTGGCCCAGGGCCAACTTGGATAATTACATTTCACCTGCCCAAACTCCCCCACGGCTTCCCCGAGAGGCGTATTCCTCTTCCACGGCTGCACTGATCCAGAACATAAATGCTCTCTCAAAGGCAGGAGTCTATGCCTGGGCAGCTGAGGTTTTGTTCCTTAAAAGGAAAATCCTCTTATAACGACACATTTACTCTCGTTCCTCCATTCCTTTGCCAAACATTTATTAAGCAGCTACTTAATAAGTGCTAAGCATGGTGCGGAGTGCTGGAGTGCAAAGATGAATAAGACAATCAATTCTCTGGCCCTGAGGAAGCTCACAGTCTAGTAGGAAAACCATCAGTATGAGTGGTAAACAGCTTTTAAAATGGAGTATAGCTGGAGAACCGAAAAGAAAGATTCCAGATCTCCTTAGAAGAGTCAAGGATGATTTCCAGGGTCGGCAATGTGGGAACTGAGCTGTTAAACAGAACCTCAGTAAGCAGATAAGGAAGAAGAACATGCAAAGCAGGGGACAAATACATATGCAGAGCAAGGGGGTAGGAAAGAGCTAGGAATCGACAGAATAGAAGGCAGAGCGGCAAAAGTAGATGGTACAAGACGGGTAGGAAGTGGAGGAGGCTGGAAATGTAGTCTCTGGTCAGACTGTGAAGAGCCTGGAATATCATGGTAAGGATGTGTCTGCAGTGTTTGAAGATTTTGAAACCTTGGAACAACCGGTCCATCCGTTTTTTAGTAAAGTCACACTGTGGCAGCGGGGAGAGGAGAGTGGGGAAACTAAAGAGCAAAGGTCAGAAACAAAAATATGGCACGATCATCCTAAACCCAAAAAGAGGTAGTGGGAGAGAGGAGCAGAGAGATATGAGCATTCGGGAAGGGAAATCAACAGGTTCCTAGTGTCTGGTTGGATGAAAAGTGAGAGTAAAAGAATTGAGAAGAGTGGGCAACTGGGTGGATGATGGGACTATTAACCAGGATGCCACAGGAGGAGGCAGGGCAGGGGGTGAAGGGCTAAGGCAGTGACCACAGAAGGCAGCTGCGAATGCAGGTCTGGGCTCATTAACTCTGGTAAGTTCTCTGCAAGCACCGTCAGCCGCATTTTATTAACAAATTTATCCCTGGCGGCTCTATGCCCGGGTTCACAAACCTGTGCTTACAAATCCCCTAGAGGGCTTGTTAAAACACAGATTTCTGGGCCCCGCCCCCGAGTTTCAGAGCTAGTAGGTCTGGCGTCCCCAGCCCAAGAATTTGTATTTCTAGCAAATTTCCTGTGATGCTGATGTGACTGACCTGGAGCTCACACCACGAAAACCTCTGCTCTAGACTTTGGTTTGGGCTGTTTCCCCACTTGATCTGAGATTTTCTCTGAGTGGGTAACTAAAAGGACTGATACAGGTGGAGATGATCAAAAATGTTCCCTTTTACCAGCAGAATTTCAAGGATTCAGTTCTAACCATTAAAAACAAGTGTTTGTATTTGGTGGCTGATTTATCTCCCATTTTTTTCTTACTCAAATGACAGGTTTTTTAAAAACCTTAGCCTATAATATATTTTTTGAAGGAACATGATTTTTGAAGGCCAACTATATACCAGGCATCATGCTAAGCACTTTTCCATACACTGTCTCATTTACTTAGTCCTATCAATAACCCTGTGGAAGTCAGTACCATGAGAATTCTCATTTCTCAAGTGAGGATACTTAGGCACTGAAGTAGTTTAAATTAGCCCAAGGTCAAGTTGCCATTAAATGGCAGATTTACTAGAATCTACGCTCAATACTACAGTATACAGCATCCTTTCCCATCCCATATTTTGTAGGCCAGCTATTTCATAGAACAAGACCAGAATTTTCCACATCCTATTATGTCATTAGTCTACAGTGGTTTCCTGAATCTGTTTTCAAAAATCTGCCAGCACGTAGCTGGCAACCACGATGGAGTGTAATAATCATCTTTCAGCTTCTTAATAACCCTTGTGCATTGAACAATCAAGAGAACAGAAGGGTCAAGTGGAAGGCAACGCCCTGTAGTGCTATGAATGTGTTTGAGGATTTTCTGTGATGATGCCTGGGGGATACATGGGTATTCTCAGCATATTAGAGTGTAAGAGCCTCTCACAACATCTGTTCCAACAACATCTCTAGACACTACATGCAGTATCATCCTTAAAAGACAGTGTTCAGAAAGCCCTGAGCAAATGTTAAGATTTTCTGCCCACCTCCAAAGAGGGTAGCAAACAAAGCAAGCAATTCATGTTCCAGCTCTCTATATACAATCATTTAGTATCTAGTAGTTACTTAGCCCCTAGTTTACATGCCTAAACTGTGAGACAGAATGTGTCCTGTGAGACCACAGGACATCAGAGATTTATGACCTGTGTCCCAGGGTTATTTTAATGTAAATCCCTAAAAGCTGGGGAGTACGAGTATGGCTGCTTGAGGAAGCCACATGTACCAGGACACCTTTCTTCTGAGGATATGAAGCTCTTTGAAGGGCATATGTGAGTGCCCTTCTGGAAAAGACGGTGCTAAAGAAAATCAGGAGGAGGACTCTCCCCAAACTATCGCAGAACCAAGCCTGACCCAAACAGTCCAAAGCCCAATAGCAGGGGGTACCAGGAATTAAGTTTTGCTGTCATAGGCAAAGAATCTGCAAGGTAAGCCCTCACACGTAAGCCTTCTCCCAAATCTCTGTCCATATTACTGGACTTTAATATCACCACTAGAGCCTGGACTTGAATCTCAGTTCTTGCGGTTCAGGTCTGGGAATCTCACCCTACTTGATTCCTGGAGCCCCCTTTTTCCAGGGCCTGGACACTCGCATGCATAACCGTCCCAACACCAAAACCATCTCCGCACCTGCAGCTGGCTAACATCTTACTTCAAACTGGGCGGAACAGTGCAAACAGAATACTAGCTCCTGTCTAAATTCCAGCAAAATCTTGGCTTTAGCCCCTGCTGCCCTGCTCCAGACACCACAACACTGTCCCCTGGATACAGACGCTGTGTCCAACATTGCTAGTCCTCACCAAATTTATCTCTTCTTCCAGTCTCTCTTGCAGTTAGATGTGACTCTATGATTTAGTTTTACCAAAGGGAAGTAAGAAATGGTATTCCAAGTTTAGCCCATAAAAACCTCGTATGTGCCTCTTTCCCCTTCCAGGGCAACCTTGAGAGTTGTTTATTAAAAATGGCAAAGTGGGGCTTCCCTGGTGGTGCAGTGGTTAAGAATCCACCTGCCAACGCAGGGGACACAGGTTTGAGCCCTGGTCCAGGAAGATCCCACATGCCGCAGAGCAACTAAGCCCGGGCGCCACAACTACTGAGCCCACACGCCTAGAGCCCATGCTCCACAACAAGAGAAGCCTCCGCAATGAGCAGCCCGTGCACCACAACGAAAAGTAGCCCCCGCTCGCTGCAACTGGAGAACGCCCGCGTGCAGCAACGAAGACCCAATGTGGCCAAAAATAAATAATAAAATAAAATAAATTAATTTAAAAAAAAGGCAAAGTCGTGCTCACTTCAGCAGCACATATATAAAATTGGACCAATACAGAGAAGATTAGCATGGACCCCTGCACAAAGATGCCACGCAAATTCATGAAGCATTCCATTTTTTAATAACCTATAATGGAATATAATATGAAAAAAATAACTGAATCACTTTGCTGTACACCTGAAACTAACACAATATTGTAAATCAACTCTACTTCAATTTTTTTAAATTGCAAAGCCTGTCAGCCTGGTTCCCTGAATGCCTGTGCAGGGCATAGTTCCCCACCAACTTGAAATGTCTTGAACTCTTCTTGTGAGTGAAAATAAACTTGAATGTATTTGAGCCATTATACATTATGGAGACTTTGGTTACTACAGTTGGCCTATCCAACTAATACAAGTGGAGCAAGCCCCAATCCACAACACCCTTTAGAGAATCATCCACGAGGACCCTCCTCATTGGTGAGTTAACCTCCTTGGCCCCGTACTCAGTCTTAGCTTGCTGGTTTCTCCCACCCTGCATGGCTGAGATCCCAGCTTCTTATCTTCCAATTCCATCTAAACAAGCACAGCACTCTATGAACTCAGGGATGGAAAAAGCTGGATTTATGGCAAGGAGATGCGGGCGTGTACACATGCACAGCCCTGAGCCTGTTTCTCTCAGTCTGCTCATCCAAGGGTGGCTTGAATGGCATCCCTCAGTGAGGGAATGTAAGCCTATAACTTCAGTGTCACTCTGTGAAGAGATGACAGGATCCAAAAAAATGCCAATCAATATATTACTTTGCTTGCTTTTCTAGAGTAGATTTTTTTTCCATTTGTTCTTGTGATAGTAGATGTGGAAATTGCCTTCTTTGGGGTAATTAAGAACTTCTGAAACCAAGTGGAACTTCCGTTAACCCAGTTTATAAACAATGTTAGGGGTGTTCTGGGTCCCTATCTGATGTGCTTTTCTTGCAATGCTTAAACGAGGCTTAGAACCTGAGCCCTTGAACCAGCAGAGGGCAGAGATGAGACACAAGAGAGAGGCTTGGGGAACATAGTAAGACCAGTGAATTATCATGAGCATGGGCCAGCTGTTGAACTTTATTTGCTGTGAAGGTAATTCCTTTATCAGAAGAAATGCTATGTGGAATACTATGATGGTATATAAGGCATTCTGTAAACCCAAGGATGATAGATTTAGCAGAAGCTTTGCATTCAGGGAAATCAAATCCATGTCCAAAGTGTCTATTCCAATAAGGATAAAGTGCTGCCCCTTCCATGATGGAAGCAGTCCAGTGTAATCAAACCGGTGCCATACTGGAGGCTCAGTATCGCTCTCTACTGCTGGCAGGTTGGGCACTCAGCAGCAGTATAGCCAAGTTGGCCTTGGTGAGAAGTCCATGTTGTTGAGCTCATACGTAACCTCCATATGAATTTAGGACCAGCCTTTCCATTTTTTGCATAAAAAGATTATTGGAACTTCCATAGGGATTGCACTGAATTTGTAGGTTGCTTTGGGACATACTGCCATCTTAACATTAAGTCTTTCTTCTAATGCATGATATCTTTCCATTTATTTGGGTCTCCTTTAATTTCTTTCAGCAATGTTTTGTATCTTCTTAAACTTGTTGAGACTTGTTTTGAGGCCTACCATATGATCTATGATGGAGAATTTTCCATATGCCTTTGAGAAGGATGGTCTGCTGCTGTTAGATGGAATAGTCTGTATACATCTGTTAGGCCCATTTTGTCTATAATGTTGTCCAAAACCACTGTTTTCTTATTGATTTTCTGTCTGGATGATCTATGCATTGTTGAAAGTACAGGATTGAAGTTCCTACTATTACTGTAGTGTTTCTTACTCCCTTCAGATCTGTTAGTATTTGCTTCATATATCTAGGTGCTCTGATGTTGGGTGCATATATATTTACAACTGCTATAACCTCTTAATGAAGTGACCCCTTTATCATTAGTTAATGACCTTCTTTGTCTCTTGTTGCTGTTTTTGACTTAAAGCTTAAAGTCTATTTTGTCTGATATAAGTATTGTTACCCCTGCTCTCTTGGTTTCCACTTACATGAAATATTTTTTCCTATCTCTTCACTTTCATCATACGTATATACTTAAAGTTTAAGTGAATCTCTTGTAGGCAGATACAGATGGGTCTTATTTTCTTTTCCACCTAGCCACTCTATGACTTTCCATTGGATAATTTAATCCATTTACAAGTAGAGTAATTTTTGATGACTTACTAATCAAGTGAGGACTTACTAATGACATCTTATTGTTTTCTGGCTGTTTTGTAGTTCCCTTATTCCCTTGCTCTTCTCTTACTACCTTCCTTTTGTGAACTGATGATTTTTCATTTTGATATGCTTTCTCTTCTCTTAACCTTTTGTGTATACTGTAGGTTTCTGTTTTATGGTTACCATGAGGTTCACATAAAACATTTTATAGATATAGCAGTCTATTTTACACTGATAATGACTTATCTTCAATCACATACAAAAATTCCACCCTTTTACTTCCCCCCTTTTGTTTCCGATATCACAATTTATCCCTTTTTATATTGTGTATTCATAAATTATTATAGCTACAATTATTTTTAATACTTTTGCCCTTTAACATTTATACTAGAGTTAAGTGGTTAGCACACCACTATATTACAGTATTAGAGTAATCTGATTTCGACTATATACTTACCTTTTCCTGTATATTTTCATGTTTTCATGCTACTAATTAACATCCTTTCATGTTTTCATGTTATTCATTAGCATATTTTCATTTCAGCTTGAATAACTTCTTTCAGCATTTCTTACAAGGCAGGTCTAGGGGTGATCAACTCCATCCAGCTTTTGTTTGTCTGGGAAAATGTTTATATCTCTTTGATTTGTGAAAGACAGCTTTGCCAGTTAGACATGATTTTTTTCTTTCAGTTTTTTCTTTCAGTTGTATATATTTCACTTTGAATATATCATTCTACTCTCTCCTAGCCTGCAAGGTTTCTGCTGAGAATTCTCCTGGCAGGCTTATGGGAGTTCCCTTGTAAGTTACAACTTTCTTCCCTCTTGCTGCTTTTAAGATTCTCTTTTTGTCTTTAATTTTTGACAGTTTTATTATAATGTGTCTTGGAGAATAATCACTTTTAATTTGAGATCATTTGATGACCTATGAGCTTCATGAACTTGAATATCTATATTTCTCCCCAGATTTGGGACATTCTCATCCATTATCTCCTTAAATAAACTTTCTTCCCTCTTCTACCTTTCTTCTTCTTTTGGGACTCCAATAATTCACAGGTAGTTTCTTTTTATGTTTAATTTTGGTCAGTTTCAGCTCTTAGCACAGTAGTAGCTACCTATTCCCCCACCCCTAGCCCTCTGGCAAGCAGCTGTGCATGTATTGCAGGAACAACCTGCACATAACTTGCAGGAGCCAGGGTTGGCCACAAAAAAAAAAAAGTGTGTGGGGGGGGGGAGAGAGAGAGAGAGAGAGAGACCCTGTCCTCCAATTATCAGGGATCTGTGCTTTGACTGCTGATTGATGCTTTTGATCACAAAGGTGCAGACAAAGAGGTAGGGAGCCATTTTTGTTGCACCACCCCCCATTGTTGGAAGTCCCTCCCCCTATGGATTAAATGACTTCTAGGTGATATGAAGGTCCAGTGCCCTTTTTTCTAGGACATTCAAAAACAACTGCATCTGTGGAGGAAATGAGAAAGTGACTGTGCATGCCCAGGAAAGGGGACAGGCTGAAAATAGACATTAGAAGACATTACATTTATTCCTCAGGCTAATCCTTGACACAAAAATAATCTGCAACAAACAAAAGAAAAAACAAAGTAATAAAAGCATTTTTTTTATAAACCAGCAAACCCTAGGGAAGGGGGAGAACCTGATTTGCATTTACAACGTTATTAGATTCAAATGTCCAGCTGTCAACAAAATTCACAAAAGAAAAAGAAAAGTATGACTCATTCAAAGGAAAAAATAAATAAACAGAAACTGTCCCTGAAAAAGACCTGGTGGCAGATCTACTAGATGAAAACTTTAAAACAACAGTCTTAAAGATGCTCAAAAACTAAAAGAAGATGTGGAGAAAGCCAAGTCAACAATGTGTGAAAAAAATGGAAATATCAATAAAGAGATGGAAAACCTAAAAAACAGAAAAGAAATACTGGAGCAGAAAAGTACAATAAATGAAATTTAAAATTTACTATAGAGGGTCAAAGACAAATTTGAGCAGGCAGAAGACATAATCAGCAAAACTGAAGATAGGACACTGAAATTATTAAACCAGAGGAACAAAAAGAAAAAAGATTGAAGAAAAGTGAACACTAACTTCAGGAAACAAGAAAAATCTCAAATAAAAACCTAACCTTACAACGAAAGCAACTAGAGAAAGAAGAACAAACAAAACCCAAAGTTAGTAGAAGGAAAGAAATCATAAAGATCAGAGCAGAAATAAATGAAATAGAGACAAAGAAAAGAGCAGAAAAGATCAATGAAATCAGCTAGTTCACTGAAAAGATAAAGAAAATTGATAAACCTTTAGCTAGACTCATCAGGAAAAAATGGGAGAGAGCTCAAATCAATAAAACTAGAAATGAAAAAGAAGTTAGAACTCACACCACAGATATACAAAGGATCATAAGAGACTACTACAAGCAACTATATGCCAATAGAATGTACAACCTAGAAGAAATGGACAAATACTTAGAAAAGTACAATCTTCCAGGAATGATCCAGGAAGAAATAGAAAATATGAGCAGACTGATTGCAAGTACTGAAATTGAAACTGTGATTTTAAAACTTCCAACAAACAAAAGTCCAGAACCAGATGGCCTCACAGGCAAATTCTATCAAACAGTTAGAGAAGAGTTCCTATCCTTCTGAAACTCTTCCAGGGACTTCCCTCTGGTGAAGTGGTTAAGAATCTTCCTGCCAATGCAGGGGACACGGGTTCAATCCCTGGTCCGGAGAGATCCTATTTGCCACGGAGCAACTAAGCCCGTGTGCCACAACTACTGAGCCTGAGCTCTAGAGCCCACGAACCACAACTACTGAGCCCGCATGCTCTAGGGCCTGTGTACCACAACTGCTGAGCCAACTGCTTCTGCAATGAGAAGCCCACGTACCACAACGAACAGTAGCCCCTGCTCACCATAACTAGAGAAAGTCTGCACACAGCAAAGAAGACCCAACACAGCCAAAACAAACAAATAAAAAAACAAAAACAAAAAAAACTCTCCCAAAAAACTGCAGAGGAAGGAACACTCCCAAGCTCATTCTGAGACCACCATCACCCTGATATCAAAACCAGAGAAAGATATCATAAAAAAGGAAACTTACAGGCCAGTATCACTGATGAATATAGATGCAAAAATCCTCAACAAAATACTAGCAAGCCGAATCCAACAACACATTAAAAGGATCATGCACCATGATCAAGTGGGGTTTATCCCAGGGATGCAAGGATTCTTCAATATGTGCAAATCAATCAGTGTGATACACATCAACAAACTGAGGAACAAAAAACACATGATCATCTCAGTAGATGCAAAAAAAGCTTTTGAAAAAATTCAACACCCATTTATGACCAAAGGAAAAAAAAAACTCTCCAGAAAGTGGGCATAGAGGAAACCTACCTCAACATAATAAAGGCCATATATGACAAACCCACAGCTAACATCATTCTCAACAGTGAAAAACTGAAAGCATTTCCTCCAAAATCAGGAACAAGACAAGAATGTCCAGTCTCACCACTTTTATTCAACATAGTTTTGGAAGTTCCAGCCATGGCAATCAGAGAAGAAAAAGAAATAAAAGGAATGCAAATTGGAAAAGAAGAAGTAAAACTGTCACTGTTTGCAGATGACATGATACTATATATAGAAAATCCTAAAGATGCTACCAGAAAATTACTAGAGCTCATCAATGAATTTGGTACAGTTGCAGGATACAAAATTAATACACAAAAATCTCTTGCATTCCTATACACTAACAACAAAAGGTTAGAAAGAAAACGAAACAATCCCATTTACCATCACATCAAAAAGAATAAAATACCTAGGAATAAACGTACGTAAGGAGGCAAAAGATCTGTACTCAGAAAACTATCAGGTGCTGAAGAAAGAAATCAAAGATGACACAACAGATGGAGAGATATACCATATTCTTGGATTGGAAGAATCAATATTGTGAAAATAACTATACTACCCAAAGCAATCTACAAATTCAATGCAATACCTATCAAATTACAATGGCATTTTTCACAGAATATGAACAAAAAAATTTTACAACTTGTATGGAAACACAAAAGACCCCCAAATAGCCAAAGCAATCTTGTAAAGAAAAATGGAGCTGGAGGAATTGGGCTCCTTGACTTCAGACTATACTACAAAGCTACAGTAATCAAAACAGTTTGGTACTGGCACAAAAACGGAAATATAGACCAATGGAACAAGATAGAAAGTCCAGAGATAAACCCACACACCTATGGTCAGCTAATCTATGATGAAGAAGGCAAGAATATATAATGGAGGAAAGACAGTCTCTAAAATAAGTGGTGCTGGGAAAACTGGATAGCTGCACGTAAAAGAATGAAATTAGAACACTTTCTAACACCATACACAAAAATAAACTCAAAATGGATTAAAGACCTAAATGTAAGGCTGATACTATAAAACTCCTAGAGAAAAATATAGGTAGAACACTCTCTGACATAAATCACAGCAATATCATTTCTGATCCACCATCTAGAGGACTGAAAATAAAAACAAAAATAAACAAATGGGACCTAATTAAACTTAAAACCCTTTGAACAGCAAAGGAAACCATAAACAAAGTAAAAAGACAACTTACAGAATGGGAGAAAATATTTGCAAGTGAAGTGACTGACAAGTGATTAATCTCCAAAATATACAAACAGCTCATGCAGCTCAATATCAAAGAAACAAACAACCCAATCAAAAAAGGGGCAGAATATCTGAATAGACACTTCTCTGAAGAAGATATACAGATGGACAAGAAGCACATGAAAAGATGCTCAACATCACTAATTATTAGATAAATGTAAATCAAAACTACAATGAGGTGTCACCTTGCACCAGTCAGAATGGCCATCATCAAAAATCTACACACAGTAAATGCTGGAGAAGGTATGAAGAAAAGGGGACCCTTCTAAACTGTTGGTGGGAATGTAAATTAGTACAGTCACTATGGAGAACAGTATAGAGCTTCCTTAAAAACCTAAAAATAGAGCTGCTATATGGTCCAGCAATTCCACTCCTGGGCATATACCTGCAGAAAACCATAATTCAAAAAGATACATGGACCCCAATGTTCATTGCAGGTCTATTTACAATAGCCAGGACATGGAAGAAACCTAAAGGTCCATTGACAGAGGAATGTATAAAGAACATGTGGTACATATACACAATACAATGGAATATTACTCAGCCATAAAAAAAGAATGAAATAATGCCATTTGCAGCAACATGGATGGACTTAGAGATTGTCATACCAAGTGAAGTAAGTCAGACAGAGAAGGACAAATATTGTATGATATCACTTATACGTGGAATCTAAAAAAAATGGTACAAATGAACTTATTTACAAAACAGAGAGTCACAGATATAGAAAACAATCTTATGGTTACTGGGGGGAAAGTTGGGGGGGGATAAATTGGGAGATTGGGATTGACATATACACACTACTATATGTAAAATAGATAACTAATACGGACCTACTGTATAGCACAGGGAACTCTACCGAGTACTCTGTAATGACCTACATGGGAAAAAAATCTAAAAAAGAGTGGATATATGTATATGTATAACTGATTAACTTTACTGTGCAGCAAAAACTAACAGAGCATTGAAGATCAACTATACTCTAATAAAAAAATTTTAAACAACATAAAATATATGCTCAAATAATTAATTAATTTACTAGAGAGATTCAAAGACAAATTTGAGCAGGCAGAAGAAATAATCAGGAAAATTGAAGATAGGACAATGAAATTATTAAGTCAGAGGAACAGAAAGAAAAATGATTGAAGAAAAGTTAACAGAGCCTAAGGGATCTGAAGACTATCATGTAGCAGAACACCATCCACATTGTAGAAGTCCCTGAAGGAAAAGAGAGCAAGAAAGAAGAAGAGAGAATATTTGAGGAAAAAATGGCTGAAAACTTCCCAAGTTTGAGGAAAGATATAAATATAAACATCCAAAAAGCTTGATGAACTCCAAGTAAGATTAACTCAAAGAGACTCATACCAAGACACATTATAATCAAACTTTCAAAAGACAAAGAGAATCTTGCAAGCAGCAAGAGAAGTAACTCATCACATATAAGGGATACTCAATTATATTATCAGCAGATTTCTCATCAGAAATTTTGGAGGCCAGAAGGAAGTAGGCCAACATATTCCAACTACTAAAAGAAAAAACTGTCAACCAAGAATCTTACACCCAGCAAAACTGTCCTTCAAAAGTGAGGGAACCACTGGCATTTTTCACAGAACTAGAACAAAAAATTTCACAATTTGTGTGGAAACACAAAAGACCCCAAATAGCCAAAGCAATCTTGAGAACGAAAAATGGAGCTGAAGGAATCAGGCTCCCTGACTTCAGACTATACTACAAAGCTACAGTAATCAAGACAGTATGGTACTGGCACAAAAACAGAAATATAGATCAATGGAACACGATAGAAAGCCCAGAGATAAACCCACACACGTATGATCACTTTATCTTTGATAAAGGAGGCAAGAATATACTGTGGTGAAAAGACAGCCTCTTCAATAAGTGGTGCTGGGAAAACTGGACAGGTATGTGTAAAAGAATGAAATTAGAACACTCCCTAACACCATACACAAAAATAAGCTCAAAATGGATTAAAGACCTAAATGTAAGGCCAGACACTATAAAACTCTTAGAGGAAAACATAGGCAGAACACTCTATGACATAAATCACAGCAAGATCCTTTTTGACCCACATCCTAGAGAAATGGAAATAAAAACAAAAATAAACAAATGGGACCTAATGAAACTTAAAAGCTTTTACACAGCAAAGGAAACCATAAACAAGACCAAAAGACAACCCGCAGAGTGGGAGAAAATATTTGCAAATGAACCAACTGACAAAGGCGTAATCTCCAAGATTTACAAGCAGCTCATGCAGCTCAATAACAAAAAAACAAACAACCCAATCCAAATATGGGCAGAAGACCTAAATAGACATTTCTCCAAAGAAGATATACAGATTGCCAACAAACACATGAAAGAATGCTCAACATCATTAATCATTAGAGAAATGCAAATCAAAACTACAATGAGATATCATCTCACACTGGTCAGAATGGCCATCATCAAAAAACCTATAAACAGGGCTTCCCTGGTGGTGCAGTGGTTGAGAGTCTGCCTGCCGATGCAGGGGACACGGGTTTGTGACCTGGTCTGGGAAGATCCCACATGCCGCGGAGCGGCTAGGCCCGTGAGCCATGGCCACTGAGCCTGCGCGTCCGGAGCCTGTGCTCCGCAACGCGAGAGGCCACAACAGTCAGAGGCCCGCATACCGCAAAAAAAAAAAAAAAATCTACAAACAATAAATGCTGGAGAGGGTGTGGAGAAAAGGGAACACTCTTGCACTGTTGGTGGGAATGTCAATTGATACAGCCACTATGGAGAACAGTATGGAAGTTCCTTAAAAAACTAAAAATAGAACTACCATATGACCCAGCAATCACCCTACTGGGCATATACCCTTGATAACCATAATTCAAAAAGAGTCATGTACCATAATGTTCATTACAGCTCTATTTACAATAGCCAGGACATGGAAGCAACCTAAGTGTCCATCATCAGATGAATGGATAAAGAAGATGTGGCACATATATACAATGGAATATTACTCAGCCATAAAAAGAAATGAAATTGAGATATTTGTAATGAGGTGGATGGACCTAGAGTCTGTGATACAGAGTGAAGTAAGTCAGAAAGAGAAAAACAAATATCGTATGCTAACACATATATATGGAATCTAAAAAAAAAAAAAAGGTCATGAAGAACCTAGGGGTAAGATGGGAATAAAGAAACAGACCTACTAGAGAATGTACTTGAGGATATGGGGAGGGGGAAGGGTAAGCTGTGACAAACTGAGAGAGTGGCATGGACACGTATACACTACCAAACGTAAAATAGATAGCTAGTGCGAAGCAGCCGTATAGCACCGGGAGATCAGCTTGGTGGTTTGTGACCACCTAGAGGGGTGGGATAGGGAGGATGGGAGGGAGACGGAAGAGGGAAGAGATATGGGAACATATGTATATGTATAACTGATTCACTTTGTTATAAAGCAGAAACGAACACACCATTGTAAAGCAATTATACTCCAATACAGATGTTAAAAAAAGAAAAAAAGTGAGGGAGAGGGACTTCCTGGGTGGTCCAGTGGTTGAAACCTCACCTTCCAAAGCAGGGGGTACAGGTTCAATCCCTTGTCAGGGAGCTAGGACCCCACATGCCTTGTGGTCAAAAAAAGACCCCAAAACATAAAACAGAAGCAATATTGTAACAAATTCAATAAAGACTTTAAAAATGTTCCACATCAAAAAAAAAGAATCTGAAAAAAAAAAAAAAGTGAGGGAGAAATTAAGACATTCTCAAATAAACATAAGTTGAGAGAGTTCAACACCACTAAATCTTCCTTAAAAGAAATCTCAAGGGAGTTGCTGTGTGAAATGAAAGGACACTAGACAGTAACTTGAAGCAATGTAAAGAAATAAAAATTTAATATAGGTAAATACATGTACAATTATAAAACCTGGTATTATTGTAACAATGGTTGATAACTCCACACTTTGTTTTCCACATGATTTAAGAGACTAATACATTTTTTTAAAAACAATTATTAGTTTAAAAGCTAGTATTACTGTAACTATGGTTTGTAACTCCACATTTTGTTTTCTTACATAATTTAAGAAGCTAATGCATTTAAAATAATTATTAGTTTACGTTTTGGGGCACACAATGTATAAAGATATAATCTTGTGACATCAACAACCAAAAGGGGTGGGAACAGAACTGTTAAAAGAGCAGAATTTTTATGTCATTGAAGTTTAGATGGTATAAATTCAAATTAGAGTGTTATAACTTCAGGATGTTAAATGGAATACTCATGATATCCAGAAAGAAAACAGCTGTAGAATATTTACAGAGGAAATGAGAAAGGAATTTAAATGCGTCACTATAAAAAATCAACTAAACACAAAAGAAGACAGTAATGCAGGAAATGAGGGACAAAAAAGCTATGTGGCATAGAGGAAACAGAAAGTGACAAGAGTAGGTCTCTTTATATCACTAAATACAAGCATACCTCATTTCATTGCACTTCACAGATATTGTATTTTTTTACAAATTGAAGTTTGGTGGTAACTCTGCATAAACAAGTCTGTCAGCACATTTCTCCAAGAGCATTTGCTCACTTTGTGTCTCTGTGTCACATTTTGGTAATTCTCACAATATTTCAAACTTTTTCATTTTTATGTTATGGCAATCTGTGATCAGTGATCTATGATGTTACTATTGCAAAAATATTACAATTTCCTGAAGGTTCAGATGATGGTTAGCATTTTTTAGCAATAAAGTATTTTTTAATTAAAGTATGTTCATTATTTTTTAGACATAATGCTGTTGTACTTAATAGACTACAATATAATGTAAACATAATTTTTACGTGCACTGGGAAAACAAAAACTTCCTATGACTCACATTATTGTGATATTCACTTTATTGTGGTACTTTGGAACTGAACCCACATATCTCTGAAGTATGCCTGTACTTTAAATGTAAATGGATTAAGTTTCCCAATCAAAAGACAGAGATTGGTAGAATGGATTTAAAAAATGATCCAACCATATGCTCTCTACAATAGAATCACTTTAGATCCAAAGACACAAACAGATTCAAAGTGAAAGGATGGAAAAATATATGTAATGCAAATAATAATCAAAACAGAGCCCGACAAAATAACTTTAAATCAAAAAGGTTACAAGAGACAAAGAAGGGCATTATACATTAATAATTACACATTAATGTAAGGTTCAATATAGCATGAAGATAAAACAATCATTACTGTGTTCATTATACTTACACACCTAATAACAGGCCATCAAAATACATAAAGTAAAAACTGACAAAATTGAAGGGAGAAATAGACAGTTCTACAATAATTGTTGGAGACTTCAATACCCCACTCATAATAATAGATAGAATAACCAAAAAGAAGGTAAGTAAGGAAATAGAAGACTTAAACAGCACAATAAACCAACTAGATCTAACAGACAATACAGAATACTCTACCCAAAAATAGCATACACATTCTTCTCAAGTGCACATAGGACATTTTCCAGGATAGACCATATCTTAAGTCACAAATTAAGTCTCAATAGAGTGAAAAAGATAGATATGCAATGTATCTTTTCCAACTACAACAGGATGAAGTTAAAAATCTGTAACAGAATTAAACTGGAAAAACCATAAACTTGTGGAAATTAAACAACACATTCTTAAACAGCCAATGGATCAAAGACTAAACCACAAGAGAAATTAGAAAATACTTAGAAGTAAATGAGAACAAAATACAACATACCAAAACTTATGGGACATAGTGAAAGTCATGCAAAGGGAAAATTTTATAGCTATAAATGCTTACATTCAAAACAAGAAAGATTTCAAATCAACAACCTAACTTTACAACTTAAGAAACTATAAAAAGAACAAACTAAATCCAAAGCTAGCAGAAGGAAGGAAATAATAAAGACTGTAGTAGCAATAAATGAAAGAGAACAGAAAAACAAT
The DNA here is from genome assembly GCF_949987515.2 of Delphinus delphis. NCBI lineage: Eukaryota > Metazoa > Chordata > Mammalia > Artiodactyla > Delphinidae > Delphinus > Delphinus delphis. The sequence goes on from NC_082688.1 coordinate 27,128,298, forward strand.
AACAAAAAGCAACGAAAACAAATTGACAAGCCTTTAGCTAGATGAACTAAGAAAAAAAGAGAAGATTCAAATTACCAAAATCAGAAATGAAAGGGAGGACATTATCAATGATTCTAAAGGGATAAGAAAGAATTATAAGAGAGTACTATAAGCAACTGTATATCAACAAATTAGATAACCTAAATGAAATGGACTAATTCCTAGAAACACAAAACCTACCAAGACTAAATCACAAAAAATATAAAATCTGAGAACACCTATAACTAGAAGTAAAAAAAAAAAAAGAAAAAGAAAAAGAAAAAAAAAATCTCCCAACAAAGAAAGCCCTAGATCCAATGACTTCATTGGTGAATTCTACCAAACATTAAAAAAGAACTATTACTAATCCTTTTCACACTTTTCCAAAAAGCTAAAGAGGAGGGAACACTTCCTAACTCATTCTCTGAGGCCAGCATTATCCTGATACCAATGCTAGGCAACACTACAAGAAAAAAACAAAACAAAACTACAGACCAATATCCCTTATGAACACTAATGCAAAAATCTTCAATACAATACTCCCAAACCAAATTCAACAGCATATTAAAATGATTATATACCATGACCAAGTGAGATTTATTCTTGGAATGCAAGGTGGTCGAACATATGTAACTGATCAATGTAATATACCATATTAACAGAACGAAGGGGAAAAAACCCACATGATTACCTCAACTGATGCAGAAAAAGCATGTGACAAAATTCAACACACTTTCATGATAAAAAATTCAATAAACTAGGAATAGGAGGAAACTACCTCAAAATAATAAAAGCCATATATGAAAAACATACAGAGAACATCATACTCAATGGTGAAAGACTGAAAGTTTTTCCACCAAAGATCAGAAACAAGACAAAGATGTTTGCTTTTGACACTTCTTTCAAACATAGTACTAGAAGTCCTAGCCAAAGCAGTTAGGAAATAAAAAGAAATAAAAGGTATTCATAATGGAAAGAAGTAAAATTGTCTCTGTTTGCTGATGGTGTTATATGTAGAAAACCCTAAGTATTACAACAAAAAAGTGAAAAATAATCAATGAATTCATAAAAATAGCAGGATAAAATGTAAACACACAAAAATCAGTAGCATTTCTATACACTAAAAAGGAACAATCTGAAAAGGAAATCATGAAAACAATTTCATTTACTATAGTTAATATTTAGGAATCAGCTTAACCAGGAAGGTGAAAGACGTGCACAACAAAAACTATAATATATTGCTGAAAGGAGTTAAAGAAGACATAAATAAATGGAAACACAATCTCCCGTTCATGGATTAGACGTTTTAGTATTGATGTCAATACTACCCAGTGATCTGCAAATTCAATGCAATCCCTGCCAAAATCTTGATTTTTTTTTTTTTTGAAAAAATAGAAAAACTCAGGACTTCCCTGGTGGCACAGTGGTTAAGACTCCATGCTCCCAATGCAGGAGGCCCGGGTTTGATCCCTGGTCAGGGAACTATATCCCACATGCATGATGCAACTAAGAGTTCACATGCCAAAACTAAGGAACCCACGTGCTGTAACTAAGAAGCTGGTGAGCCGCAACTAAGGAGCCCGCCTGCCACAACTAAGACCTGGCGCAACCAAACAAACAAATAAATATTAAAAAGAAAAACTCATCCTAAAATGTATATGGAATCTCAAGCAACCCCAAATAGCCAAAACAATTTTGAAAAAGAACAAAGCTGGAGTACTCACTTACTGATTTCAAAACTTGCTACAAAGATACAGTAATCAAGAGTGTGATACTAGCAGAAAGACAGACATATACACCAACTGGATAGAAACGAGAGCCTAGAAATTAAAACTTACATATATGGTCAAATGATTTTTGACAAGGGTGCCAAGACCATTCAATGGTGAAGGAACAGTCTTCCCAACAAACGGTTCTGGGAAATCTGAATGGCCACATGCAATAGAAAAAAGCTGGAGCCTCCTAACCCTATACACAAATATTAACTCAAAGTGGATCCAAGGCCTAAATGTAACACCTAAAACTATAAAATTCTTAAAAGAAAACATAGGGCAAAAACTTCATGACATTGAATTTGGCAATTATTTCTTTAATAGGACACCAAAGGCAAAGGCAACAAAAGAAAAAATAAACAAACTGGACTTCATGATATTTTTTAAATGTGTGCATCAAAATATGAACAGAGTAAAAAGGCAACCCACAGAATGTGACAGAATACTTGCAAGTCATATATCTGATAAAGGATTAATACACCGAATAGATAGAGAACTCCTAAAAACTCAATGACAGAAAAAAAATAAAGAACCACCAAATTAAAACATGAACAAATGCAAAAAAAAAAATATTTCTGCAAAGACGACATACAAATGGCCAATAAGCTCAGGAAAAAGATGTTCAGCATCACTAATCATTTGGGAAATGCAAATCAAACTACAATGCGGGGCTTCCCTAGTGGCGCAGTGGTTGAGAGTCTGCCTGCCGATGCAGGGGACACGGGTTCGTGCCCCGGTCCGGGAAGATCCCACATGCCGCGGAGCGGCTGGGCCCGTGAGCCATGGCCGCTGGGCCTGCGCGTCCGGAGCCTGTGCTCCGCAACGGGAGAGGCCACAACAGTGAGAGGCCCGCGTACCGCAAAAAAAAACAAACAAAAAACAAAACTACAATGAGATGCTACATCACACTGATTAGGATGCTACTATCAAAAAAATAAATAAATAATCTGTTGATGAGGGTGTGCAGAAATTGGAACACTTATGGACCATTGTTGGGAGTGTAAGGTGGTACAGGCAGTGTGGAAAACATTACAGCAGATCCTCAAAAAATTAAAAATAGAATTACCATATGACCCAGAAATTCCACTTCTGGGTATATACCCAAAAGAACTGACAGCAGGATCTCAAAGAGATATTTGTGCATCCATGTTCATAGCAGCACTCTTCACAATAGCTAAGATGTGGAAGAAACCCAAGTACCCACTGAGAGATGAATGGATAAGCAAACTGTGGTATATACACACAATGGAATATTATTCAGCCTTAGAAAGACAGGAAGTTCTGACATGTGCTTCAACATAGACGAACGTTGAGGACATTACGCTAAGTGAAAGAAGCCAGTCACAAAAAGACAAATACTGTATGATTCCATTTATATAAGGTACTTAGAGTAATCAAAATCATAGAGACAGAAAGTAGAGTCATGGCTTCCAGGGGCTAGGAAAGAGGGGAATAGGGAGTTATTGTTTAACGGGTATAGAATTTCAGTTTTACAAGTTATGAAGATGGATGGTGGTGATAATTGCACATTATTAATGTATTTAATACCACTGAACTGTACAATTAAAAATGACTAAGATGGTAAATATTGTTTTGTGTACTTTGCCATAATTTTTAAAAATGAGGGAATTCCAATTTCCAGTTCCACATGTGGGAGCTTGAAAGTCACCACTCTGTCCTAACAACAAGTAAAAAGCGGAATAGACTGAAAAATCAAAAACTCTTCTTGGATCCATGAGAAGGGAAGGCACAGGGTAAACCACTGCCCCCAAGAATGCAGAGACGAACAGGCGAATGGAGGGACTTGCAGTATACAGGAGCAGAGACTCACCAGCGGAAAACACCAATTAAACCAGTGCCAGCTGGGAAATCCTAAACCGTAACTGATGAATTGCCGAAGGCTGAGTGCAGACAACACTAAGAGTTAAAAACTGCAGAGGGACCTAGTCATAAGTTGTCCCCCACAATATTGTGAGACTTAACCTGCAGAACCTCGATTAGGTTCCCATAGTAAATATTGGAGAAAAATCCCCTTACAGCATGGGGCTTACAGCAAGGGGCTGGGGGGGTGGGGGGAGGAACCATTTTGAAATAAGAACACTCTTTCCTTAACAAGATCTGCCCTAAGAGGAATATAAGCAGAGCCTAAACTTATAGGGTATCATCAGAGCCTAACTGACCCGGGGAAGGGAAATACCCAATTTCAGCCCCCTCTAGCCATCCTATCAAACTGAGAAACACTTATGAAGTTCACAGTCCTGAGGCACAGGCTCACTAAAAGACTGAGACCTAATCATAAATCTACAAAATGCTTCCCCTCCCCCCCCACCTCACCACCACATTCCTAAAAGCCAATTTACAGCAGTTCCTTTTACTCAATACATGATGTCTGGCTCTCAAGAAAAAATTAGAAGGCATACCAAAAGTCAAAAAATACAATTTGAAGAAACAGAGCCAGCATAAAAACGAGACATGGAAGGGATGCAGGAATTATTAGACTGGGAATTTAAAATAACTATGATTAACATGCTAAGGGCTATAATGGATAAAGTTGACAAAATGCCAGAACTGATGGGCAAGCAATGTAGGCAGAGATATAAAAATCCTAAGAAAGAACAACAACAAAAAATGCTACAGATCAAAAACACTATAACAGAAATGAAGACTGCCTTTGAAGAACCTATTTAGAAGACTGGGCATGGCTGAGGAAGGAATCTGAGTTAGTGGATATATCAATAGAATCCTCAAAAACCAAAAAGCAAAGAGAATAAAGACTGAAAAAAAGGATCAGAATATCCAAGGACTGTGGGAAAACAACAAAAGCTATAACATACATGTAATGGGAATACTAGAAGGAGAAGAAAGAGAAAAAGGGACAGAAGAAATACTTGAAGTAATAGTTACTGAGAATTTAGCCAGGTTAATGTCAGACACCAAACCATAGACTCAGGAAGCTCAGAGAATACCAGTTAAATGCAGGAAAAAAAAAAAAAAAAAAAGCCCTCAAAAAAATCTGCAGAGTTAGGCCTATCATTTTCAAAATAAAGAAAATCAAAGATAAAGAAAGAATCCTCAAAGAGGCCAGTGGGAAAAAACACCGTAACTATAGAGGAATAAAGATAAGAATTACATCTGACTTCTTAGAAACCATGTATGCAAGAGAGATGGAGTGACATATCTAAATGTTGAGAGAGGAAAAAAAACCAGAACACCAACCTGGACTTCTGTACCCTGAAAAATTTCCTTCAGAAGTAAAGGAAAATAATTTCTCAGATAAACAAAAATTGAGGAAATTTGTTGTCAGTAGATCTGCCTTGCAAGAAATGTTAAGATAACTTCTCTAGGGAGAAGGAAATAATACAGGTCGGAAACTCAGTCCATATAAAGAAAGGAAGAGCATTCAAGAAGGAATAGGTGAAAGTAAAATTTAAATCTCAATGAATTTGTTTAAATCCTAATTTTTTAAATTTCAATAAAGATTCCAGCTAGTTATTTTTGTAGAAATTGACAAGATAATGCCAAAATTTATATGGAAACAAATGGGGCCAAGGATAGATAAGAAAACTGTGAAAAAAGATCAAAGTGGAAGGATTTACTCTACTGGATATTAAGATTTATACAGCTACTGTAGTTAAGCCAATGCATGTATAGCACATATGCAGATAGAATAATATAACAAACAGGGTCCAAAGCATTTTAATGCACATATGGATCTCTGATTTATGACAAAGTGGCACTTTTCAATAAATGATGGTGGACCAACTTGATATCCATAGAGAAAAAGAAAAAAAAAAGAAAAATTGACCCCTTGCTCACATCATACAAAAAAATAAATTTTCAGGTGGAATACAGATCTTAGAATAAGCTAAATACAGCTTCTAGAGTATAGGAAAATACCTTTATGACCTTGGGATAGGGAAAGGTTTCTTAAATAAGATAAAAAAGGCATTAATCAATCATAAAGGGAACATTGTTAAATTGGACTACATTAAAATTCATAATTTATGTTCGTGGTACTAAACTATTAAGAGAGTAAAAATGCAAGCTGACAGTGTGGAAGAACATATTTGCAACCCAAGGAACCGCCAAGGAGTTCATATCCAAAGTACCCATTTACACACACACACAAGCACATAGACACGACCCTATACCCAAACACAAGGACAGACAACCCAACAGAAAAAAATGGGCAAGAAACTGGAACAGACACTTTGCAAAAGAGTATATCCAAATGGCCAATAAGCTTATTCAAAAAGTGTTCAACTTCATTAGTTATCAGGGAAAAACAAATTTTAAAACACAAGATACTATTATACCCTCACCAGAATTGTTAAATTTAAAAGATAGAGAATACCTCACATTGGTAAGGAAGTGGGGGAACTGGAACTCTCACACACTGCTGGTGGGAGTGCAAATTAAGCCAACTATCTTGGAAAACTTTTTGGATCTACAAAAGGTGAGTGTGTTCATACCCCATGACCCAGCACTTTAACTCCTAAGAATGTAAGGAACAAAAATATGTGTACCTGGGTACCTTGGTACCTGTACCAAGACATGCAAAAGAATATTTTCATAGCCTCAAACTAAGAACAATCTAAATCTCTATCAACACAATGGATTGGTTACACAAATTGAGTATATATAGTCATACAATGCAATATTGGCAATGAAAATGAGTGAATTATAAGTTATACAAAGTACCTTGGATGAATCTCACAAACATAATATGTACAAAATAAGCCAGACACCAGGATAAACAGTCTAATTCCAATTACATAAAATTCAAAAACAGTCAAAACCAACAACTAGTATTAGAAGTCAGGATATTGGTTACCTTTGAGAAGGGAAGAATAGTGATTAGAAAAGGAAAAATGCTAATGTTTCATTTCTTGAGCTGGGTTGTGGTTGCATGGCTATGTTCTCTTTGTGATCATTTAACAAGACAAACGCATGATTTGTGCACTTTCTAAATGGTATATATCAATTAAAAAATTTAAATGCAAACCTGAGGTTATTTTGAAGAAATATTAGTTTCTAGCAAAGGTTACTTGCCTTGCTAGTTCGCTTTCATCCCTGACTGAACTTCTGTCTCCTTTAGGTAATGGAGCTCCTTCTGAGGGAATTATCCAGTCAGAGTTTAAATGTGTGTTTTCATTTCTCTTCTACAGTGGGCGTCAGCTGCATTTTGATACAGTCAAGGACTAAAAGTCACCTTGAAGCAAATCTTCCTCTTTCTGCAAAGAATCCCTTCAGTGGGCTCCTGTCCTTGGACAGAGGCTTAGCAAAACTACCAGTATTTTGAATGACATTAAATATGATCTCTTGTGGAGGTAGTCAGTCACCAAGAAGGAAGCAGGAATAAGGGGTTCCAGGTTTGTGTGCTACAAGGTAGTATTAAGTGAAACAAAGAGAATCGATTGCTAAGAGGTCTGTTAGAAATTAAAACACCTCAGTGGCATATGAAACAGGATGACTGTCCCTCTCTAAACAACTGCCGTGAAAGAACTTCACATTGGCAGTCTTGCTGGCAGCTAAAGATTTGGCCTCTGCCACCTTACTTCAGACCTGATTCTTGGGGGTAACTGTGCCAGCACAAAAAGCACTTGCTCCCCCTGGAGGCTTTTTTGAGGAGTCTCATCTTCCAAGGAAATACTCAGCCTTATTCCTGCTGCCCCAGCGTTTTGCCCCAACCTACCACCTGTTCACTCAGATCATGGCCACCTCCGAGGTGCGACCATCAACTCAACTTGTGCCATTGCCACTGCCCTGGGCTGGTCTAGGATCCCATGGATTTGGTTTGGACAGGGATTGGAAATGAAAGATTCTGGACAGTTTTGGCTTCAAGTCTCCTTTACAAAGAGCAACACATTGCTCAAGATAAGGAGGCAGGGCCAAACCTGAAGCCTCTTGAACACATAACCACTTTAGAAGGAGAGAGAAGGGTTTTAAAAGATGGTGTTCAAATGGATTTAATTACCACAAAACTTGTCATAATACATACTCTCAATCAGAGGGAAATATAATGTGAGCTTCTGAAAACTTGTATTCAACTGAGAACATGAAAGATCAGACACAGAAGGTGAATGCGATCATCGGCATAGTAGTGCGGTGATGGCAATGATACAATTACTTAAGTGCATGAGTCAGAATGCCACACAGAGTGACTCAGCTCCTCCATAATAATACCATTATATCACCACAGCATAACAATAAAATAAAACACAGTAACGGTGTAATGAGGAGAGCAGACTTCTGAACTTCCTGTCTTACTGGCTTGTGGTATTTAAATATTATACATAAAAAATGACTAGGGCACATTATTCTTCACTCCAAACTGCAGAACTCTGGTTTTATCTGTAAATTAACTAGACTCTTCTCTGTAAAATAATGTTTCAAACACATTTTCATATACATTATCTTATTTTCAAAACAGTCCTTTAAGGTCATGGCAAAGACAGCAATGTGTCCTCTAACATGAATTGCTCTTTCCTCAGTAATATAACCCCCAAAACATCAGCTGCTCAAAATAAAGACCATAACATGCTGTTTCATTAATTTTTGTTATTCATATTTTTACAAAATGCATGCATTTTTCCTTAGGTTTGGGCCTTATATAATTCTCCCCAGCTGTATAATTCAACACTTTTTAACTGAATAAGTTGAATCATTTTCCAAGCATACCATTAGTCCTTTGAATTTTTCCTGTCACTTACACAGGCTTTCATTATACCGAATGTCCTTTGCAAATTTAATCAAGATATTATGTACTTCTTCTCACATCTCATTAAGATGTCAATATAACAACGTTGCTTATCAGCCACTGTACCCTATTCCTTTCACTTCATATTATTCTCAAGAAAGGTTTCAGTCTAGTCTACTTTTACTGAGATTAGACCGAATTTTTAAGTCAAACTTTACATTACATAAAATATTTATAAAAATACAAATATTCATTATCAACTTTATTCTCTTTACTAATACAACTCCACAGGGGTAAAAATACATCTGAAGTTACTTTGTCTGGCAGGAGTCTCCCCCACTTCCTCTTCCCCATAGCAAACCATAATCCCACCATACAAATTGCTTATTTTTTTATCCCAATTAAATCTTAATTCTCTTTATCAAATGTAGGAAGAACGCAATAGTTTTCAACTTCAATTCAGTGTGCCACTTTGTACTGTCATGGAATATCAGATAGTCAGCCATGTAAATTAAGCTGTACTCATTTTCATACCCGATCACTGGTCCACATTTTGTCACCAAAAAGATGCACTTGGATTATATATTTCAATATGGACCACTACCTTCCCAACCAATCCCACACCTAGACTGAGCTTAGAAGATATTTTATTTCGTTCTAAATATATTTTGTTGTCACATTCTTATTCACCATCTCTTTTAAACATCAGAGTTGTGATAAACCAAGGACAAGCCTACATACAGAAACTCCCTAAATAGACATACAGGAAAAAAAGTCTTCAATTCCTATAATGTATTACCTTTAGCACAAGCACAGAAAAAGCGACCACATATATACGATGTGCAGTGACCTTTTGAGAAGCAGAACAAAAAATTAGGCCTGAGCGACTTGCTGAATAACATAATCATTACTTTACATAGTAGCATAAGGTGTTTCTCTCTTAAGTGTTTCTCAGAATAAAACTAGGCACTCCTATATTATTTGGGGTTCCTTGATGGGCAAATATATTTATGACTTGGAGGTAGGAAAAAGTTTCTTAAGACACAGAAAACAATAACTGTAAAATAAAATCCTGGGAAATTAGACTTCTTTGAAATTAAAAATGTGTGCTCATTAAACGACATCATTATAAAAATGAAGGGGTAATCCACAGCCCAGAAAGAAAATATGTACAAAACACCTATTTAACAAAGAATGGATATCCAAGATACATGAAGACAAATCCAATATAATATGGGCAATGGTCTGAAGAGACACTTTACTGAGGGAGATACACAAATGGCCAATAAGAACACACTCAAAAAAGTACTCTACACCACTAATCATTAGGGAAATGCAAATTAAAACCTTAAAAACTACAAACCACCCATTGGAAATGGACAAAATTAAAATGTTTGACAACAATAATCCTTGATAAGAATGTAGAGCAACTGGAACTCTCATACATTGTTGTGAAGTATAAAATGGTACAACCACTTCGGAAAAGAGGTCTAGTGGTTTTTTTACAACTAAACATAATTCTACTCCTAGGTATTTGCTCAAGAGAAATAAAAAAACATGTTCCCCAAAAGAACTGTACAAAAATGTTCATAGTAGCTTATTCAGAATATCCCAAACTAGAAACAGCCCTGATGTGCATCAATAGGATAAACACACTGCAACATATTCATATAGTACAATGCTACCAAGGAATTAAAAAGGAGTGAACTCATGATAAATACAACAAGATAAATTTCAAAAACATTATGTCGTTTGAAAGAAGTCTTACACTGAAGAGAATATATTGCATGATTTTATTTCTATTCAGTTGGGGGGAGGGTGTGAATTAACTAGAAAGGAACTTCCTGAGGCACTGGCAATCTTCTACCTCTTGATAGGATTTTAGGCTGTACAGTTGTATGTATTTGCCAACTCTTTAAATATACACTTACAACTTATGCATTTCATTGTATGTGAATTTTACCTTAAAAAAAGAACAAACTGTGGAAACAAAAATAAATTCTATCAAAGAAATATGTCTGTTAAAAACTACAAGTGTGAAACTGTACTAAATAAGAAAAATAAATTAAGTAATTTTTGGAAAAAAGTACATAATCTAAGTCAAGTATATGAAGAAACAGAATGACCCTTGTACTTAACACAGACGTCTGCCCGGCCTGCCTCACCCACTTCCTTCAGGTCTCTGGTAAAATACAATTTTAACAGAAAGGCCTTTTCTAACTCCTAATTAACAAGTACCCCCAATTCTCACTTTCTATCCTTGTGTCCTGCTTAATATATATGCATAACCTGTAGTATTACCACAAGAACACATCTCTTTGCTTACTGTATGTCTCACCACCAGTAAAATGTAAACACCAAGAAAGCAGTGGGGGAAAGACGGTATTCTTGTATACGTTATTCCATTTCTAACATATCACTCAATTGCAATCAACTTGTGATATGAGGTAGATTTTAATGGAATGATGTAGGCCTTATAGGAATAAGACCAAAAAATACACTACAGAGGGAACGTCTCCCCTATTCTCTCCACTTTTTGGTCTCTGCCTACAAGAAACCTGGAATTTCCACTGAAATCCACTCACTCTACATTATCTGGTCCCTCTCCAGCCCTTGCACACTCAGCAAGGAAGTGTGACTAATCTGATAAATCAGAGTTTGATATTAATTTGGCCATATTTTACTTGAGGGTGAGATCACTGAGTTAGCCAGCCCATGTTCTTGCCACCTTCTTGTCTCCTTTTATTTATTTATTTTTACATCTTTATTGGAGTACAATTGCTTTACAATGGTGTGTTAGCTTCTGCTTTATAACAAAGTGAAGCAGTTATACATATACATATGTTCCCATATCTCTTCCCTCTTGCGTCTCCCTCCCTCCCACCCTCCCTATCCCACCCCTCTAGGTGGTCACAAAGCACCGAGCTGATCTCCCTGTGCTATGCGGCTGCTTCCCACTAGCTATCTACCTTACGTTTGGTAGTGTATATATGTCCATGCCTCTCTCTCGCTTTGTCACAGCTCATCCTTCCCCCTCCCTATATCAAGTCCATTCTCTAGTATTTAACGAGACCTACCAGATCTTGACTTTCTCAGTGCCACCTATGACTGTGTGAAGCAGGCCCACAGGCTTCATTCATGCTACACTGTTGGGTAAGGAGTCTAACAATCTGCTTCGCAAATCCAGTCAGGTCTCTGCAGGCAGCATGAATATATTAAGGGTGGGAGGTTTCAAACCTAAGCCATGTCCTCCAGTACAGCTTTTTCCTAAAAACCTTGAATTAAAGGTTATAGGATACTTGTACAGATTAATAAAAGTTTGTTCCATAAAGGTTGTACATCTCATTTGGACAGTAATCACTGAATATATACCATATATCAGTCGAAAGGCCAAAGGAGTTATAAACTCCTAAATCAAGAAAAACAGAAAAAACATAAAAATGATAACATATTCCATTGGTGCTAAATAACTTAGTTTAATAAATCTGTCTTTAATACAAGTGTAAAATAAGATTCCTAACATTTCAACTACAGTTAAACCCAAACTTCAAAACTAAGTCAGTAATTAGCAACATGTTAACTGTGAAAAGTTTTTAACTACAAGAGTGTCAAATGCAATACAGAACTCTTAAATATTTAATGCCTTCTGTCAGAATATTAAAAATAAACTTCTTAGCATCCCAAGGCTATCAAAGGTCCTCCCCCCCCAAAAAATTTTTTTAACAGAAGTATAATCCCTGCTGGTGTTTATATATGTTAAAATTTTTAAAAATCAAGACTTCTAACTTGAATATGATTTGAGTAGTTCTATACCATCCAAAGATGCCTGATACACACTAACTTTTTGCAGGCTCATGGTCTCAGTAGAAGAAATCATGTCAGTCACAAAGTTTTAAAATTATAACTGGGCTTTTAAACTACAAAATAAAATAAGAAAATCTAACATGATTTAGTACCTTTTCTTCTTCTTTTAATTATTTTTGCCAATAAGGTATCAAATTTCACTTCATCATTCTTCATTCAAATAGACTACTACCATATAAGATTTTAGTTTGTTTCTTCTTAATTAGGTGGTTGTTATCAAATGCCCGAGGACAATTCTCATTAGAGCTGAGCATTTTTACATAAGGGTAACTAGTTTTAATTTAAAATAAAACTAAAAATATATGTACATGTACATTAAAATATAACCTACGTAAACTAGTAAGAGACATTCAACTAGAAAACTGAAAAGTACCCATTAAAGAGAAGACAAAGGTGAAATTTTTAAATTGAAATAATACTTAAGAATATATGAAATGCTGAGAAGAATAATTTCTCCTACAGTTAAAACAAATGTGTTTTAAGGAGAGAGAAAAAAATAAGCTCCTCAAAACTTGCGAAGCAAAACATGGACTTAGTAACTTATTAAAAACTATACCCCTGATTTTCTTTTGAGAAAAAAGAAATAGTTTAAACAAGGGCATGAAACACACTTAAGATTAAGACTAATAATACTCTGCTCTCACTGAAAAATACTACTAGAAAAAAATTAAATAAAATTTCAGATATTTCCATTTAATGTGGGTAAAATATACAATGTTTATTTCTGAAATATAAGCTAATAATTTATTTTCATTCATAATATAAAGTGATTTAGGTAAAGTTTACTTTTCTTAGTACTCAAAATTAAACAGGAATTGTTTTTCATATCTAAGAATTATAATGGTAATGTGTAATAAAAGCTTAATTTTGTTAAACTAAAGCTCAAATAGATTCAAATAAAAAACATGTATGAAAATATCTAGATTAAACAATAAAACTTTAATTTTTGTTATTTTGCAATGACAGTAGGTTTACTTTTTCTAACATTCAAAAACACTAGGCTTTTATCAATATAAAACTGTTTTAAAAATCACAATAGAATCTTTTATATATAACTTAGAAAAACCATTTCACATGATACACTCATAACACTCAGGAAATTACAATCCAGAAAGGGAGAGTCTCCCTGAAACAGAAAGAAGTTCGTTCTTTTTGTCACCTCCAATCCTTATATATAATCTTTATTTTACATCATTTACATAGAAATATTTATCACAATCTGACAGGTAGATAAGACAAAGAAAATTTTTTGCCTTATGAAGTTCATCAAGTAAATTTAGTCTTTTTAGTATGCTTCTTATGAACTTTATCTGAAGCATCAGCTATAGGTTTTGAGGTCGATGAACCAGTACCACTGAGAAACGAGTTTGTTTCACTTCTCTTTTCACATGATGAAAACAGCTGCTGCCAGCCAAACAGCATCCAACTCAATGTATCCTCAAAAAAAGCAAAAGGCATAACAGAAGTCTCTGTAAGCATCATGGTTATCTGAAAAAAAAAGTTCAATTTTGAATTTAAATACAAATGTTTTCTGTTTCCTAAAAATGAGAGGGGAAAGTGAAAAAGAAGAAAATATTCAAAACGCTTTTTTTTTTAATTGAGGTATAACTGACATATAACATTATACTAGTTTCAGGTGTACAAAATGATTCGGTATCTGCATATATTATGAAATAACCACCACAATAAGTCTAGTTAACATCCATCACCATACACAGCACACAGAAATTTTTTTATGTGATGAGAATTTTTAAGATCTACTCTCTTAGCAACTTTCAAATATGCAATACAGTATTACAATAGTTACCATGCTATACGTTACACACTGATGACTTATTTGTTTATAACTGGAAGTTTGAACTTTTTGACTCCTTTTAACCCATGTCACCAAGCCTCGTCACCACCCCCCCAATCCACTTCTGGCAACCACTAATCTGTTCTCTGTATCTATGAGCTTGCGTTTTTTTAAATTTTAGATTCCACACATAAATGAGATCATACTGTATTTGTCTTTGTCTCATTTTTTTCACCAGGCATAATGCCCTGGTTATGATGTTAGCTGTGGGCTTGTCATATATAGCCTCTATTATGTTGAGGTACATTCCCTCTACACCCACTTTGTTAAGAGTTTTTATTGTAAATGGATGCTGAATTCTGTCAAATGCTTTTTCTGCATCTATTGAGATTATATGATTTTTATCCTTCATTTTGTTAATGTGATATATGACACTGATTGATTTGCAGATGATGAACCATCCTTGCATCCCTGGAATCAATCCCACTTGATCACGATGTATAATCTTTTTAATGTATTGTTGAATTTAGTTTGCTAATATTTTGTTGGGGGTTTTTGCATCTATGCCCATCAGGGACATTGCCCTATAATTTTCTTTTCTTGTGGCATCCTTGTCTGGTTTTGGTTTCACGGTAATGTTGGCCTTGTAAAATGAGTTTGGAAGCATTCCCTCATCTTTTATTTTTGAAAGAGTTTGAGAAGGATTGGTATTAATTCTTGTAATGTTTGGTAGAATTCACCAGCAAAACTGTCTGGTCCTGGATTTTTATTTGTTGGGAGGTTTCTGATCACTGATACAATCTCCTTACTGGTAACTGGTCTGTTCAGATTTTCTATTTCTTTGTGATTCAGTCTTGACAGGTTGTATGTTTCTAGAAGTATGTCCATTTCTTCTAGGTTGTCCACGTTGTTGGCATATAAGTGTTCGTAACAGTCTCAATCCCTTGTATTTTCGTGGTATCAGTTGTAACATCTCTTCTTTCATTTCTGATTTTATCCACCTGAGTTCTTGTTTTCTTTCTTGGTGAGTCTAACTGAAGGTTTGTTAATTTTGTTTATCTTTTCAAAGAACCAACTCTTAGTTTGGTCTTTTCTATTGTCCTTTTAGTCTGTATTTCATTTATTTCTGCTCTATGTTATTTCCTTCCTTCCATTAACTTTGGGCGTCATTTGTTCTTTTTCTAGTTCTTTAAAGTATAAAGTTAAGTTATTTGAGATTTTTCTCATTTCTTGAGGTAGGCATTTATTGCTATGAACTTCCCTCT
Organism: Delphinus delphis; assembly: GCF_949987515.2. Lineage (NCBI taxonomy): Eukaryota > Metazoa > Chordata > Mammalia > Artiodactyla > Delphinidae > Delphinus > Delphinus delphis. Next base: position 27,143,712 of record NC_082688.1, read on the forward strand.
TAAAACTAGTTTGCTGCATCCCATAAGATTGGAATGTTGTATTTCCATTTTTGTCTCAAGGTATTTTTTTGATTTCTCTGTTATTTCTTCACTGACCCACTGGTTGTTTTATAGCCTTATGTTTAATTCCCACATGTTTGTGATTTTTCCAGTTTTCTTCCTAGTAAACAATTTCCAGTTTCATACTATTCTAGCTAAGATTCTTGATATGATTTTCATCTTCTTAAATTTATTAAGACTTGTTTTATGACCTAACATATGATGAATCCTGGAGAATATTCCATGTGCGCTTGAGAAGAATATGTATTCTGTTGCTTTTGGATGGAATGTCCTGTCTATATCTTTAGTTAAGTCTGTCTAGTCTAATATGTCCTTTGGGGCAATGTTTCCTTCTTGATTCTTTGTCTAGTGATCTATCCATTGTTGTAAGTGAGGGGACTTCAATAAGTCCCCTACTATTATTGTTTTGCTCTCTATTTGTCTCTTTATGTCTGTTAATATTTGCTTTATATATGTATGCTGGTACATAAATATTTGCAAATGTCATATATCCTCTTATTAGAAATGACTGCTTTATCATTATGTAACACCCTTCTAATTAGTCTTTGTTTTAAAGTCTGTTTTGTTTGATATAAGTATAGCTATCCCAACTTTCTTTGGGCTTCCACTTGCATGGAATATATTTTTCCATCCCTTCACTTTCAGTCTATTTCTCTCTTCACATCTGCAGTGAGTCTCTTGCAGGCAGCATATAGATGGGTCTTATTTTTTTTTTTTATCCATTCAGCTACTCTTCTGAATAGAGAATTCAGTCAATTTACATTTAAAGTAATTAATAAGTATGCACTTATTTTCATTTGGTTAATTGTTTTCTGGCTGTTTTGTAGTTCCTCTCTGGTCCTTTCTTCTTCCCTTGCTCACTTCCATTATGGCTTGATGACTTTCTCTAGTGCAATGCTTAGATTATTTTCTTGTTATCTTTTGTGTATATACTACAGGTTTTTGCTCTGTAGTTATCATATTTTCATATAACAACTTATGTTAGTGACAGTCTATTTTAAGTTGATAATAACTTAAGTATAAATGCATTTTAATGTTCTATATTTTTATTCTCCCCCTCAATGTTTTTTTGTTTTTGATGTTACATTTTACATCTTTTTATCTTGTGTGTATCCCTTAATTATTGTAGTTAGTTATTTTTACTACTTTTGTCTTTTACCATTCATACTAACTTTATAAGTGATTAATCCACTACCTTTACTATATATTAACCCTTACCAGTGAGATTTGTATTTTCATATTTTTTCTTGTTAGTAATTAGCATCCTTTCCTTTCAGCCTAAAGAAGTCCCTTTAACATTTTGTGTAAGGTCAATTTAGTGGTGATAAGCTCTAGCTTTTGCTTGTCTGGAAAAATTCTTTCTCTCTCCTCTAATTCTGGATGTAACTGCCGGGTGGAGTAACTTAGGTTGGGAGTTTTTTTCCTTCAGTGCTTTGCATATATCATGCCACTCCATTCTGGCCTGCAAAGTTTCTCCTGGAAGTATCTGCTCATTGTCTTATGGGGGTTCCTTTATACATAACACACATGTTTTTCCATTGCTACTTTTAAGAATCTCTCTTTGTCTTAAACTTTTGACATTTTAACTATAATGTGTCTTGCTGGGATTTCTTTGCGGGTCCCTGTATGTGGAACTCTCTGGGCTTCCTGGATCTGCATGTTTGTTTCCTTCCCCCAGATTAGGGAAGTTTTCAGCCATTCTTTCTTCAAATAATTTTTCTGCCCCTTTCTCTCTCTTCTTTCCTTCTGAGAGCCCTGTTATGTGAATGTCAGTCCTCCTGATGTTGTCCCATAAGTTCCTTAAGCTATCTTCACTTTCTTTCATTCTTTTTCCTTTTTGCAGCTCTGATTGGGTGAGTTCCACTGCCTGTTCTTCAAGTTCACTGATCCTTTTTGCTGCTTCTAGTCTGCTGTTGAACCCCCCCCTAGTAAATTTTTTAGTTCAGTTATTATATTCTTCAGCTCTGTGACTTCTATCTAGTACTTTCTTATATTTCCTATTTTCTTTGTTGGAGTTCTCACTGTGTTCAATATGCATTCTTAATTTAATCTTCAGCAGAAGCAAATTAAGTTAGGTTCTGGAAAAAAAATCTGTTCTCTGTAAGTTTACACTTAATTAATGGAAAAGAACATAACTCATTAACAATAATACAAAATACCACATTTTTGAGTGCCAAATGAGCAGCATAAGCAAAAAAATACATTTGGTATTGAAAGGAAATAAGAAGATAAAATATCATTTACAGTCTACACCAAATGACCAAAAATACCTATTAATACTATGTACTTAACATGTGCCAGGACTGTGATAAGTGTTTTGTATTACCTTATTCTCTTTAAATGTAATCCCAAAACTACTCTATTATTACTCTCATCATAGAGATGTGGAACTGAAGTTCTGACAGGTTAAGTAACTTGCTCAAAGTCACAGAGCTAATAAGTGGTTAAGCACTTAGGAACACTCAGATTTTGAGTCTGATCACTAAATACACTGCAGTCTATCATTATCTAAAGTCACAGACTTCCAGTAAATTGTAGAATCCTGCCAGTATGAGGGACTGTAGTAAGTCTCTAGCCATCCAATTTTTTCCATATATATTTATATATATAAGCAACTGAGACACTGAGAGATAGAATGGAGTGCTACCAATCTTTTATCTGGCAAAATGTATAGTGTTCAGAGATGTTTAGATTTGCTCAAGAAATTATACTGGTGCCAAAATGAATCTGGGACAATGTTATGGACTAGAATGGTTCCCAAAAGCCCATGAATTTCCAAGAGGCAATTCCTCCAGCAGGTCTCAGATAATGAATCAAACTAGATATTTTTGGAATTAAATTTCATAAGAGGTCCCTACATAATCAGCTTTCCTGAGGACAATGGAAACAAGAGTAAATTCTTATTATCTGCAATATAGTCTAGGTAGTGGGGAGTTGGAGACAAAGTGGGTGTCCATCACAAGAGGAATGGATAAGTGAAATGTATACTGTGTAATTGTTAAAAATAATAAATTGTAAAGTTATACGGAAAAATTCTTAAAATATACTGTTAGGTGAAAATGAGACAAAGAACAAAAGCTATAACATACTATCATTTATTTAAATTTAAAAATGTATGCACACAGCATTGTGAATGTACTAAACACCACTGAATTGTATGAACAGCTGATTTTGTTATGCCAATTTGACCACAATAAAAATAAACAAATAACAAATACACCATTTTTTAATGCATGCACATAAACTACAGGCCAGCCATGACTAAATAGCTTATATCAGACTCAGTATCTCAACAAAATCAACATAAAAGACACAAATACATAAAACAACTGTAAAAAGACACTGGAGAACAACCAATACAGGTATAACCTGGTGGGGTTATGATCCCTAAAAGAAAGGAAGTTGAACAAAGTGAACTCCACATTTACCCTGGCTTTTTCTTTTAAGGACATGTGTCAATTCACAGCATAGGGAAATGAAATGCAGAAGTCCCAAATGGGTTAAAGGGACAGAGGCTGGAGTCTGAGAAGGCCAAAGCGTCTAGCACTTGAGAGCAATAACAGCTCAAAGAGGAGTGAACCACATTAAGTAAGCCCCCAAGCCCATGCATAGTCTGTGCTGGAGGAGTTTACCAACGCTAAACTGTGCAAACATAGAAACAGATTTCAAAAACCTAGCAGAGAACAACAGCTGGGAGGCCAAAGAGCTGAGCAGCCCACTGCTTGGTTCTGGGAAGACAGGTTGGAGTTCAAAGCCAGGCAAGGTGGGCCTGCCCAGGGGTACACCTCGGGCTTAAAGTGAGACCCCAAAAGGGTCACATTCTAGAAGGGCAAATCTGAAACAGAACAGCACTAACAAAGCCTAAAATCCACAGGATTAAAATAATCTGCTTGTGCGTTACCCCTGGCTGCCAAAAGAATGTTGAATGTGATCCCTGCCCTCAAAAATCTTACAGACTAGCCAGAGACAGGCAAGTAAATCTGTAATTACAAAACCGTAAAGAGTAAGTGCAGTAATGGAGGTTTGCCCAGAAACGTTAAGTAAGGGATATGGATTTAGAAGTCATTACCATACAAGTAAAACGTAAAGGCATGACTTAGAATGTAATCACCTGGAGAGAATATAGAGCGAGAAGAGTCCAAATATAATGTTAACCTCCAAGTTTATACCATTACTGGTTAACATCTAAGAAGAATTTCTTTAGATTAAATTATTCTTTAGAATAAATAGTTACAATGAGATGTATTAGCATAATTATCCTGGTCATAGCTTGACTTCATGGACGGCCAACAAAAATCAAAAGAATTCAGGTCAAACAATGGTCCACTGTCAGGAAAACAGCAATGTCTTTTTACAAATCCAAAAGAGATGAGTGTCAGGATCTAAAGTACTTCCTGAGAACATGAACTATACTAAGTATTTTTCAAGTCTAGTTTTAATAGAATCTCCACTCCCAGTAGACTCATCACTCAGCTAACGAGTACGGCTGGCATCATAAATTACTGCTGAGATAGACTTATGAGGTCCATGGATGGATTTCTGTGAATTCAGCCTCTTCTTAGGGTTTATTCAATAAGGTGACACAAATATAATGGTGACAAATGGAATGAACCCTTATTCTTCCATAAATAAAATATAAAACTGTCTCCCTATTCAGCAAACTATTAAAAGAAAAAGCATATTACCTAAATTAAACAGCATTTGACTTCATAGTCTCTTGCTTAAAAAGGGAAGTAAACCAAAGAATGTAGAAGCCCTAATCTGACATTTAAACATATCCTAAAATAAAAATTAATTCCAGTAAAGAAATTGTTTGAGCTCTGCCACATTTTTTTTAACATCTTGCAGTATAATTGCTTTACAGTGTTGTGTTAGTTTCTGCTGTATAACAAAGTGAATCAGCTATACATATACTTATATCCCCATATCCCCTCCCTCTTGTGTCTCCCTCCCATCCTCCCTATCCCACCTCTCTAGGTGGTCACAAAGCACCGAGCTGATCTCTCTGTGCAATGCTGCTGCTTCCCACTAGTTATCTATTTTACATTTGGTAGTGTATATATGTCCATGCCACTCTCTCACTTCGTCCCAGCTTATCCCTCCCCATCCCCGTGTCCTTAAGTCCATTCTCTATGTCTGGGTCTTTATTCTTGTCCTGCCCCTAGGTTCTTCATAACCATTTTTTTTTAGATTCCGTATATATGTGTTAGCATATGGTATTTGTTTTTCTCTTCCTGACTTACTTCACTCTATATGACAGACTCTAGGTCCATCCACCTCACTACAAATAACTCAATTTCATTTCTTTTTATGGCTGAGTAATATTCCTTTGTATATATGTGCCACATCTTCTTTATCCATTCATCTGTTGATGGACACTTAGGTTGCTTCCATGTCCTGGCTACTGTAAATAGTGCTGCAATGAACATTGTGGTACATGTCTCTTTTTGAATTATGGTTTTCTCAGGGTATATGCCCAGTAGAGGGATTGCTGGGTCATATGATAGTTCTATCCTTAGTTTTTTAAGGAACCTCCATACTGTTCTCCATAGTGGCTGTATCAATTGACATTCCCACCAACAGTGCAAGAGGGTTCCCTTTTCTCCACACCCTCTCCAGCATTTATTGTTTGTACATTTTTTGATGATGGCCATTCTGACCCATGTGAGGTGAAACCTCATTGTAGTTTTGATTAGCATTTCTCTAATGATTAGTGATGTTGAGCATCCTTTCATGTGTTTGCTGGCAATCTGTATACCTTCTTTGGAGAAATGTCTATTTAAGTCTTCTGCCCATTTTTGGATTGGGTTGTTTGTTTTTTTGATATTGAGCTGCATGAGCTGCTTGTATATTTTGGAGATTAATCCTTCGTCAGTTGCTTCATTTGCAAATATTTTCTCTCATTCTGAAGGTTGTCTTTGCGTCTTGTTTATGGTTTCCTTTGCTGTGTAAAAGCTTTTAAGTTTCATTAGGTCCCATTTGTTTATTTTTGTTTTTATTTCCATTTCTCTAGGAGGTGAGTCAAAAAAGGATCTTGCTGTGATTTATGTCATAGAGTGTTCTGCCTATGTTTTCCTCTAAGAGTTTTATAGTGTCTGGCCTTACATTTAGGTTTAAGCCCAGGTTTATCTCTGGGCTTTCTATCCTGTTCCATTGATCTATATTTCTGTTTTTGTGCCAGTACCATACTGTCTTGATTACTGTAGCTTTGTAGTATAGTCTGAAGTCAGGGAGCCTGATTCCTCCAGCTCCATTTTTCTTTCTCAAGATTGCTTTGGCACATTATTTTTATAATATCTCATGTTATATCATTTCAGAATATTCCCAGAAAAATGTGACCTAAACTATAAGTTCCTCAAGGCACAAACAGTACTCATGTACTTTTATATCCTCTATAGTGCATAGCAATGAAAGTATAATGAATGAACATAACTTCTACCTCATATGAATAATTCAAAGACTATTACAATGTATCTATATAAGCAAAATTTGCATAATTAATCTTTCTCTCCACCCAGAACATACTTCTTCCTGCCTCCATCTGCCTAAATCCAAACAATCCTTTGCAGGGCAACTGCGAAGTGTCTACTCCATTAAGCCTCCCCCAATGCCCTCCAATAATTAACTTCTGGTACATGGCATATTCAGCCTGGTTTTCCGGTTACTCTATGCTTTCTTCATTGGTGATATCACGCACTCAGACATTAATAATTATTAACCTAAATGACTGTCAAACAAATCTTCATATCCTCATTTTTATAAATGTCTTCAATAAGTTGGTTAAATAAACTGTTCATCTGGTAGTATAGTCTTAGATAAATAAGTTTGAGAGAATTAAATACAGAGAGACCTATGAAAGAGCATTTTAGTCATTTATCAGTTAGTCAACAAATATATATTAAAAATCTACTACATGCACCAGACAGAATGCTAGGGATACAGTGCTGAATAAAACAAACTTAGTCCGTATCCTCATAAAGTTTAAAAGTACAATGCCTCATATTTCTTTTTAGACAATAACTTTTTTTTTTTTTTTTTTTCCGGTACGTTGGCCTCTCACCGTTGTGGCCTCTCCCGTTGCGGAGCACAGGCTCCGGACACGCAGGCTCAGTGGCCATGGTTCACAAGCCCAGCCGCTCCGCGGCATGCGGATCCTCCCAGACTGGGACACGAACCCATGTCCCCTGCATCGGCAGGCGGACTCCCAACCACTGCGCCACCAGGGAAGGCCTAGACAATAACATATTGAAGACAGAGTCTGTGTCTTATTCAAAGTTTACATGTCCAACTGTATCCCCCGAAAGGGCCTAATACCATTGTCCCTCATTCATGTATTCAACAAAATACTATCTGAATACACCTCTCAACAGCATGCAGCATAACTGACCAGTCCATCCTTCTTAACACCATCTCCTGGTTTTTAGCAGCTTCTTTCCCATTTCTCATTCTGGATCTTCCCTATCTAAATATTAGAAAATCCCATGACTCTGTACTCTCTCCTGTCTCACTCTATGCTTTTGTCCCTATGTAATATAACTGCCACCCTAAGTTAATTTATAAACTGAATATAATCTCAATAAAAATACCAACAAATTTTATTATGGAGTTAGACAAACTGCCAATAAAGTTCATATCAATATGCAAAAAAAGCTGGGAAAAAACCTGAAAATAAACAAACATGCCAGAATATCCAGATAAGACTGAAAAAGTGCCCAGTTCTCTCTCCATACAGGATACGCAGCCAGACTTTAATTTTTGCCAATCTGATGAGAAATGATATCTGAGTGTAATTTTCATTAATATATTCCCAAATGAGCGTCACATGTTTTCATATGTTTAAGGGACATCATATCTTTGTTGTGTGAATTGTCTGTTGATAAACTTCTTTCAATTTTTTATTAGGTTTTTAATCCTTTATCCCTTAATTTTTCTTAACAGTTCAAGAATGTTTATGAACTGCTGAATGAATATTCAGGGTTCTACTAGAGATATTTTTTACTTTTTAAGGCTAAAATTTTATTATGAAATATTTCTTAGAGATAAAAAGTATTTGGAATAGAGGAGTTTTTTTCAATTTTTTTTATTGAAGTATAGTTGATTTCTTATGTCGTGTTAGCTTCAGGTGTACAGCTCAGTGATTCAGTTTCTCATATTTTTATATATATATGTGTGTGTATATATGTGTGTGTGTGTGTGTGTGTGTGTGTGTATTCTTTTTCAGATTCTTTTCTCTAACAGGTATTACAAAGTATTGAGTATAGTTCCCTGTTCCATACAGTAGGTCCTTCATGGTTATCTTATTTATATATAGCAGTGTGTATATGTTAAACGTAAAAGCTTTTGTGCAGCAAGGGAAACCATAAACAAAACAAAAAGACAACCTAAGGACTTGAGAGAAACTATTTGCAAATGAGGCACTAACAAGGGATTCATCTTCAAAATATACAAACACCTCATACAGCTCAATATCAGAAAAACAAACAAACCAATCAAAAAATGGGCAGAAGTCTACAAAGACATTTCTCCAAAGGAAACATACAGATGGCCAACAGGCATATGAAAAAATGCTCCATATTGCTAATTATCAGAGAAATGCAAATCAAAACTAAAATGAGGTATCATCTCACACCATTCAGAATGGCCATCATCAAAAAGTCTACAAATAATAAATGCTAGAGAGGGTGTGGCAAAAAAGGAACCGTCCTACACTGCTGGTGGGAATGTAAATTGGTACAGCCACAATGGAGAGCAGTATGGAGATGCCTTAAAAATTAAAAATAGAGAGGAGCTTCAAGATGGCAGAAGAGTAAGACACGGAGATCACCTTCCTCCCCACAAATACATCAGAAATATATCTACATGTGGAACAACTCCTACAGAACACCTACTGAACGCTGGCAGAAGACCTCAGACCTCCCAAAAGGCAAGAAACTCCCCACATACCTGGGTAGGGTAAAAGAAAAAAAAGAGACAAAGAATAGGGACAGGACCTGCACCAGTGGGAGGGAGCTGTGAAGGAGGAAAGGTTTCCACACACTAGGAAGCCCCTTCGCGGGCGGAGACTGCCAGTGGCAGAGGGGGGGAGCTTCAGAGCCACGGAGGAGAGCGCAGCAACAGGGCTTCGGAGGGCAAAGCGGAGAGATTCCTTTAGAGAGGATCGGTGCCGACCAGCACTCACCAGCCTGAGAAGTTTGTCTACTCACCCGCCGGGACGGGTTGGGGCTGGGAGCTGAGGCTCGGGCTTCAGAGGTCAGATCCCAGGGAGAGGACTGGGGTTGGCAGCTTGAACACAGCCTGAAGGGGATAGTGCGCCACAGCTAGCCGGGAGGGGGAGGGAGTCTGGGAAAAAGTCTGGAGCTGCCGAAGAGGCAAGAGACTTTTTCTTGCATCTTTTGTTTCCTGGTGCGCGAGGAGAGGGGATTAAGAGCGCTGCTTAAAGGAGCTCCAGAGATGGGCGCGAGCCACGGCTATCAGCATGGACCCCAGAGACGGGCATGAGACGCTAAGGCTGCTGCTGCAGCCACCAAGAAGCCTGTGTGCAAGCACAGGTCACTATCCACACAACCTCCTCCGCCCCGGGAGCCTGCGCAGCCCGCCACTGCCAGGGTCCCGGGATCCAGGGACAACTTCCCCAGGAGAACGCACGGCGCGCCTCAGGCTGGTGCAACATCCTGCTGGCCTCTGCCGCCACAGGCTCGCTCCGTATACCGCACCGTTACTAACCCCCTCCCCCCACACCACCTGAGTGAGCCAGAGCCCCCGAATCAGCTGCTCCTTTAACCCCGTCCTGTCTGAGTGAAGGACAGACGCCCTCAGGCAACCTACACGCAGAGACGGGTCCAAATCGAAGGCTGAACCCCAGGAGCTGTGCGAAAAAAGAAGAGTAAGGGAAATCTCTCCCAGCAGCCTAAGGAGCAGCGGATTAAAGCTCCACAATCAACTTAATGTACCCTGCATCTCTGGAATACCTGAATAGACAACGAATCATCCCAAACTGAGGAGGTGGACTTTGAGAGCAACGATATATATATATATATATATATATTTTCCCTTTTTCTCTTTGTGTGTGTGTGTGTGTGTGTGTGTGTGTATGCTTCTGTGTGTGATTTTGTCTGTATAGCTTTGCTTTTACCATTTGTCCTAGGGTTCTGTCTGTCGGGTTTTTTTTTTTATTACTTAAAAAATTTTCTTTTTTTCTTTTTTTTTTTTTGGCGGTACGTGGGCCTCTCACTGTTGTGGGCTCTCCCGTTGCAGAGCACAGGCTCCAGACACGCAGGCTCAGCGGCCACGGCTCAGGGGCCCAGCCACTTGCGGCATGTGGGATCTTCCTGGACCGGGGCACTAACCCGTGTCCCCTACATTGGCAGGCGGACTCTCAACCACTGCACCACCAGGGAGGTCCAAAAAATTTCTATTCTTCATAATTATTTTTTATTGTAATAACTTTATTTCATTTTATTTTATTTTATTTTAACTTCTTTCTTTCTTTTCTCCCTTTTATTCTGAGCCGTGTGGAGGACAGGCTCTTGGTGCTCCAGCCAGGCATCAGGGCTGTGCCACTGAGGTGGGAGAGCCAACTTCAGGACACTGGTCCACAAGAGACCTCCCAGCTGCACGTAATATCAAACAGTGAAAATTTCCCAGAGATCTCCATCTCAACGCCAAGACCCAGCTCCACTCAACGACCAGCAAGCTACAGTGCTGGAAACCCCATGCCAAACAACTAGCAAGACAGGAACACAACCCCATCCATTAGCACAGAGGCTGCGTAAAATCATAATAAGGTCACAGACACCCCAAAACACAACACCAGACGTGGACCTGCCCACCAGAAAGACAAGATCCAGCCTCATCCACCAGAACACAGGCACTAGTCCCCTCCACCAGGAAGCCTACACAACCCACTGAACCAACCTTAGCCACTGGGGACAGACACCAAAAACAACGGAAACTATGAACCAGCAGCCTGCGAAAAGGAGACCCCAAACACAGTAAGTTAAGCAAACTGAGAAGACAGAGAAACACAGAGCAGATGAAGGAGCAAGATAAAAACCCACCAGACCTAACAAATTAAGAGGAAATAGGCAGTCTACCTGAAAAAGAATTCAGAATAATGATAGTGAAGATGATCCAAAATCTTGGAAATGGAATGGAGAAAATACAAGAAACGTTTAACAAGGATCTAAAAGAACTAAACAGCAAACAAACAGAGATGAACAACACAATAAATGAAATTAAAAATTCTCTAGAAGGGATCAATAGCAGAATAACTGAGGCAGAAGAATGGATAAGAGACCTGGAAGATGAAATACTGGAAACAACTACTGCAGAGCAAAATAAAGAAAAAAGAATGAAAAGAACTAAGGACAGTCTCAGAGACCTCTGGGACAACAATAAACACACCAACATTCGAATTATAGGGGTCCCAGAAGAAGAAGAGAAAAAGAAAGGGACTGAGAAAATATCTCAAGAGATTATAGTTGATAACTTGCCTAATATGGGAAAGGAAATAGTTAATCAAGTCCAGGAAGCACAGAGAGTCCCATACAGGATAAATCCAAGGAAAAACACGCCAAGAAACATATCAATCAAACTATCGAAAATTAAATACAAAGAACAAATATTAAAAGCAGCAAGGGAAAAACAACAAGTAACACATAAGGGAATCCCCATAAGGCTTACAGCTGATCTTTCAGCAGAAACTCTCCAAGCCAGAAGGGAGTGGCAGGACATATTTAAAGTGATGAAGGAGAAAAACCTACAACCAAGATTACTCTGCCCAGCAAGGATCTCATTCAGATTTGACGGAAAAATTGAAAGCTTTACAGACAAGCAAAAGTTAAGAGAATTCAGCACCACCAAACCAGCTTTACAACAAATGCTAAAAGAACTTCTCTAGGCAGGAAACACAAGAGAAGGAAAAGACCTACAATAACAAACCCAAAACAATTACAAAAATGGGAATAGGAACATACATATTGATAATTATCTTAAATGTAAATGGATTAAATGCTCCAACCAAAAGACACAAACTAGCTGAATGGATACAGAAACAAGACCCGTATATATGCTGTCTACAAGAGACCCACTTCAGACCTAGGGACACATACAGACTGAAAGTGAGGGGATGGAAAAAGATATTCCATGCAAATGGAAATCAAAAGAAAGCTGGAATAGCAATTCTCATATCAGACAAAATAGACTTTAAAACAAAGACTATTACAAGAGACAAAGAAGGACACTACAAAATGATCAAGGGATCAGTCCAAGAAGATATAACAATTGTAAATATTTATGCACACAACATAGGAGCACCTCAATACATAAGGCAAATACTAACAGCCATAAAAGGGGAAATCGACAGTAACACAATCATAGTAGGGGACTTTAACACCCCACTTTCACCAATGCACAGATCATCCAAAATGAAAATAAATAAGGAAACACAAGCTTTAAATGATACATTAAACAAGATGGACTTAATTGATATTTATAGGACATTCCATCCAAAAACAACAGAATACACATTCTTCTCAAGTGCTCCTGGAAGATTCTCCAGGATAGAGCATATCTTGGGTCACAAATCAAGCCTTGGTAAATTTAAGAAAATTGAAAGTTTATCAAGTATCTTTTCCAACCATGACGCTATGAGACTAGATATCAATTACAGGAAAAAATCTGTAAGGAATACAAACACATGGAGGCTAAACAACACACTTCTTAATAACCAAGAGATCACTGAAGAAATCAAAGAGGAAATCAGAAAATACCTAGAAACAAACGACAATGAAAACGCAACGACCCAAAACCTATGGGATGCAGCAAAAGCAGTTCTAAGAGGGAACTTTATAGCTATAAAAGCCCACCTTAAGAAACAAGAAACATCTCAAATAAACAATCTAATCTTACACCTAATGCAATTAGAGAAGGAAGAACAAAGAAAACCCAAAGTTAGCAGAAGGAAAGAAATCATACAGATCAGAAATAAATGAAAAAGAAATGAAGGAAACGATAGCAAAGATCAATAAAACTAAAAGCTGGTTCTTTGAGAAGATAAACAAAATTGATAAACCATTAGCCAGACTCATCAAGAAAAAAAGTGAAAAGACTCAAATCAATAGAATTAGAAATGAAAAAGGAGATGTAACAATTGACACTGCAGAAACTGAAAGCATCATGAGAGATTACTACAAGCAACTATATGCCAATAAAATGGATAACCTGGAAGAAATGGACAAAATCTTAGAAAAGCACAACCTTCCAAGACTGAACCAGGAAGAAATAGAAAATATGAACAGACCAATCACAAACATTGAAATTGAAACTGTGATTAAAAATCTTCCAACAAACAAAAGCCCAGGACCAGATGGCTTCACAGGCAAATTCTACCAAACATTTAGAGAAGAGCTAACACCTAACCTGCTCAAACTCTTCCAAAATATAGCAGAGCGAGGAACACTCCCAAACTCATTCTACGAGGCCACCATCACCCTGATACCAAAACCAGACAAAGATGTCAGAAAGAAAGAAAACTACAGGCAATATCACTGATGGACATAGATGCAAAAATCCTCAACAAAAAACTAGCAATCAGAATCCAACAGCACATTAAAAGGATCATACACCATGATCAAGTGGGGTTTATCCCAGGAATGCCAAGATTCTTCAATATATGCAAATCAATCAATGTGATACACCATATTAACAAATTGAGGAGGAAAACCATATGATCATCTCAACAGATGCAGAGAAAGCTTTTGACAAAATTCAACACCCATTTATGATAAAACCCCTCCAGAAAGTAGGCATAGAGGGAACTTTCCTCAACATAATAAAGGCCATATATGACAAACCCAGAGCCAACATCATCCTCCATGGTGAAAAACTGCAACCATTTCCACTAAGATCAGGAACAAGACAACGTTGCCCACTCTCACCACTATTATTCAACATAGTTTTGGAAGTTTTAGCCACAGCAGTCAGAGAAGAAAAAGAAATAAAAGGAATCCAAATCGGAAAAGAAGAAGTAAAGCTGTCACTGTTTGCAGATAACATGATACTGTACAAAGAGAATCCTAAAGATGCTACCAGAAAACTACTAAAGCTAATCAATGAATTTGGTAAAGTAGCAGGATACAAAATTAACGCACAAAAATCTCTTGCTTTCCTATACACAAATGATGAAAAATCTGAAAGTGAAATTAAGAAAACACTCCCATTTACCACTGCAACAAAAAGAATAAAATATCTAGGCATAAACCTACCTAAGGAGACAAAAGACCTGTATGTAGAAAATTATAAGACACTGATGAAAGAAATTAAAGATGATACCAAGAGATGGAGAGATATACCATGTTCTTGGATTGGAAGAATCAACATTGTAAAAATGACTGTACTACCCAAAGCAATCTACAGATTCAATGCAATCCCTGTCAAACTACCACTGGCATTTTTCACAGAACTAGAAAAAAAATTTCACAATTTGTATGGAAACACAAAAGACCCCGAATAGCCAAAGCCATCTTGAGAAAGAAAAACGGAGCTGGAGGAATCAGGCTCCCTGACCTCAGACTATACTACAAAGCTACAGTAATCAAGACAGTATGGTACTGACACAAAAACAGATACATAGATCAATGGAATAGGATAGAAAGCCCAGAGCTAAACCCACGCACATATGGTCACCTTATCTTTGATAAAGGAGGCAAGAATATACTGTGGTGAAAAGACAGCCTCTTCAATAAGTGGTGCTGGGAAAACTGGACAGCTACATGTAAAAGAATGAAATTAGAACACTCCCTAACACCATACACAAAAAAACACTCAAAATGGATTCAAGACCTAAACGTAAGTCCAGACACCATCAAACTCTGAGAGGAAAACATAGGCAGAACACTCTATGACATAAATCACAGCAAGATCCTTTTTGACCCGCTTCCTAGAGAAATGGAAATAAAAACAAAAATAAATAAATGGGACCTAATGAAACTTAACTTGTGCACAGCAAAGGAAACCATAAACAAGATGAAAAGACAACCCTCAGAATGGGAGAAAATATTTGCAAATGAAGCAACTGACAAAGGATTAATGTCCAAAACATACAAGCAAATCATGCAGCTCAATATGAAAAAAACAAACAACCCAATGCAAAAATGGGCAGAAGACCCAAATAGACATTTCTCCAAAGAAGATATACAGATTGCCAACAAACACATGAAAGAATGCTCAACATCATTAATCATTAGAGATAGGCTAATCTAAACTACAATGAGATATCATCTCACACTGGTCAGAATGGCCATCATCAAAAAATCTACAAACAATAAATGCTGGAGAGGGTGTGCAGAAAAGGGAACCCTCTTGCACTGTTGGTGGGAATGTAAATTGATACAGCCACTATGGAGGTTCCTTAAAAAACTAAAAATAGAACTACCATACGACCCAGCAATCCCACTACTGGGCATATACCCTGAGAAAACCATAATTCAAAAAGAGTCATATACCAAAATGTTCATTGCAGCTCTATTTACAAGAGCTAGGACATGGAAGCAAACTAAGTGTCCATCAACAGACGAATGGATAAAGAAGATGTGGCACATATATACAGTGGAATATTAGTCAGCCATAAAAAGGAACGAAACTGAGTTATCTGTAGTGAGGTGGATGGACCTAGAGACTGCCATACAGAGTGAAGTAAGTCAGAAAGAGAAAAACAAATACCGTATCCTAACACATATATATGGAATCTAAAAAAAAAAAAAGAAAATAGAAAATGGTCAGAAGAACCTAGGGGCAAGACAGTAATAAAGATGCAGACCTACTAGAGAATGGACTTAAGGATACGGGGAGTGGGGGAAGGGTAAGCTGGGACAAAGTGACAGAGTGGCATGGACATATATACACTACCAAACGTAAAACAGATAGCTAGTGGGAAGCAGCCACATAGCACAGGGAGATCAGCTCGGTGCTTTGTGACCACCTAGAGGGGTGGGATAGGGAGGGTGGGAGGGAGGGAGATGCAAGAGGGAAGAGATATGGGGACATATGTATATGTATAACTGATTCACTTTGTTATAAAGCAGAAACTGGCACACCATTGTAAAGCAATTATACTCTAATAAAGATGTTTAAAAAAAACAAAACTAAAAATAGAGCTACCATATGATCCTGCAATCCCACTCCAAGGCATACATCCAGAGAAACCATAATTTGAAAAGATACATGCACCCCAATGTTCACTGCAGCACTATTTACAATAGCCAAGACATGGAAGCAACCTAAATGTCCGTCAACAGATGAATCTATAAAGAAGATGTTGTATGTGTGTGTGCATACACACACACACACACACACACACACACAATGTAATATTATTCAGCCATAAAAAAGAATGAAATAGTGCTATTTGCAGCAACATGGATGGACCTAGAGATTAATATATTAAGTGAAACAAGAGAAAGACAAATATCAGGTGACATCGCTTATATGTGGAATCTAAAAAAAAATGATACAAATGAACTTATATACAAAACAGAAACAGACCCACTTCTTTGTATCATCTTCAAATTTCTTCATCATTGTTATATGAGTCTTTCACCTGCTTGGTTAAGTTATTCTTAGGTATTTTATTCTTTTTGATGAGATTTTAAATGGGATTGACTTCTTACTTTCTCTTCCTGATAGTTCATTATTAGTGTATAGAAAAGCAATAGATTTCTGTATATTAAGCTTGTATCACGTAACATAAGCTTTCCACGTGACCCAACAATTCCACTCCTATATATCCAAGAGAAATGAAAATATATGTGCACACAAAGTAAACATGTTTATAGCAGCTTTATGCATAATAACCATATTCAAATAATCAAAAGCTGGTAATAATCCAAAATCCATCAACAGGTAATTACATAAACAAATTGTGGTATATAATGCTACTTAGCAATAAAAAGGAATATGCGACAACATGGATAAATCTCAAAAACATGGTGAGCAAAAGAAGCCAGACAGAAAAAATATATACTATATGATCCCACTTACATGGAAATGGGTGTTCCACCCTGGGGCCATGGGTGGTGGTTGGGATGTACTTGATTAGAGCACAAGGGACTTTTTCAAGTAATGGAAATATTCCATATCTTGGTTGTAGTGGTGGTTACATAGGTACACAAATTTACTGAAACTCTAGAAAGGCTACATTTTATTATGTGCAAATTATACTTCAGTAAAGTTGATTTTTTTGTTAATTTTAAAGGAGCTCATTCCTAAGTTTTTAGTAAATGAATATTAAACACTACTTAAATGCTAAAACATTTTTTAAGAGATCCTGATGAAGCTGGGTTCTGTATTACACCTTGGGAGACTGATGTAGGTTATACCTAGAAATGGAATTACTAGTTCACAAGATACATAAATCTTTTTTTTTAATATAAATTTATTTTATTTATTTATTTTTGGCTGAGTTGGGTCTTCGTTGCTGTGCACAAGCCTTCTCTAGTTACGGAGAGCAGGGGCTACACTTTCGTTGCGGTGCGCGGGCTTTTCACTGTGGTGGCTTCTCTTCTTGTGGAGCACGGGCTCTAGGCGTGTGGGCTTCAGTAGTTGTGGCACGCCGGCTCTAGAGCGCAGGCTCAGTAGTTGTGGCGCACGGGCTTAGTTGCTCCACGGCATGTGGAATCTTCCTGGACCAGGGCTTGAACCCATGTCCCCTGCACTGGCAGGTGGATTCTTAACCACTGAGCCACCAGGGAAGTCCAAGATACATAAATCTTCAACTTTATCGGGTACTGCCAAACTCCCCTCCCAAGTTGTTTTTGTTTAGACTCTAAATCCCTTTAAAGTAGTTTATACTCCTCGTCTTTACTTCCTCTTATTCACCTCTGTCTATCAAAAACTTTTTTCTATTCTCTAACAGTCCATTTGAAACTACTTTTACCAAGGTCACCAAATACCTCAATTTCAAAATCCAACAGCCTCTTTTCAGTTTTAATCATTCTTGACCACTCAAGTCTCCCTTTGCTTTATCTATTTCACAATAACTTCTTACACTGAGGAGCCAAAAGATATTCCATGCTTCTGAAACTTTTCTCAAATCATCTCCAATGGGAGAGACTGACATTAGGTGCAGCTAAACTAACTGGAATCCTCAGGCAGGGTGTCAAGAGGAAGATAGGCAGGCGTGGGGCAGGGAGGAGACTTCATGTCTACATGGAATGGTGCCACAAGTCCATAGCTAGGCTGCACATTTCAAGGGTGAGAATACCCGAGTTTTACCACAGAGCAGCTTCTAGTGGGTGAGATGACAACAGAGATTCTAGAGGTCGAGCAATACTGGTGGCACTTACTTTCTGTTACTCTTTTTATACTTGTATTATGGATACCTGTGCCCTTGTCTTACTTGTGGGAGATATTCTCTTTGAAAAGAGGAATCATATTTATTAGCATCCTTTGTATATGTCAAAACACTGGATTATTATCCAAAACAAACACACAATGCAAATTTCCTAACTATATAAATAATACAAGAAAAGCAAGGTAAAGAAAAATAATTAGTGCCGATTTTTTCTCTGTATATTCTGTCAATTCATTATTTTATACCTAAGAAATGAAAAACTATAGTAGCTACTCAAACAAATCACAAGCTATTTAAAAATCAGTATAAATCTAAAGGGAATCTGGGCAAAAGGATGAGCTAAAAATGAATATTCTGCTTAGAAGTTGGTGTATATTTAGTAAAATGTTGGGGAATATTATTCTAAATTATTAGAATATTATTAGAATATTATTCTAAAATGTTAGGGGAATAATATTCTAATTAGGAAGATTTGAGGAATACTATGAGAAAAGTTCAATACTGTATGTTATTCTACTTTAAAATATCTTTTTATTATCACTTTGTGATATGGTATTTAAATTTAGGTGCTATAATAAACAACTATATGTCTGGCAGTAATTGTAAGAAAAGCTATCATTTTTATGCTACAAATTAGGCCTTCAACAAAAACTGATCCTTGCAATTCAAAAAATTTAACAGATACCAGTACCAGTTAATCTAACTAAACCCACAACACACATTCATTTTCTTTAAAGTTAGAAACTCTCAAAATTTATATAGCTCCCAACACTACTTCATGATAAAAAAACTCAACAAACGAGGAGAAGGGAACTAACTTAATCTGATAAAGGGCACCTATAAAACACCCTCAGCTAATATCATACTTGTTAGTAAAAGACTGAATGCTTTCTCCCTAGGATCAAAAAGAAGATAAGGATGTTCATTCCCTCTATTTCTATTCAACATTGTGCTGGAAGTTCTAGACAGGGCAACTGGGCAAGAAAATGAGATAAGAAGACATGGAGATTGAAAAGGAAGAAGGAAAATTATTTCTATGCAAATGACATGATCTTGTAGAAAACCCTAAGGAATCCATTAAAAAAAAAAAACTATTAGAGCTAATAAATAAATTCAGCTAGGTTACAATATACAAGATCATATAAAAAATCAATTTTATTTCTACACATTTTCAAGGTACAATCTGAAAATAAAACATTTAAAAAACAATCTCATTTACTATAGCATCAAAAAGAACAAAATACTTAGGAATAAAGTTAACAACTGAAGTGTAAGGCTTATATACTGAAAACATCATTGAAAAAAATTAAAGAAGACCTAAATAAATTTTTAAAATCTATGTTGATGGATTATAAGACTTAACATTGTTAAGATGACAGTACTCCCCAAACTGATTTGCAGATTCAATGTAATCCCTATGAAGACATAAGCTGGCCTTCTTTGCAGAAATTGTCAAGTTAATTCTAAAATTCATATGGAAATTCAAGTGATCTAGAGTGGTCAAAACAATCCTGAGAAAGAAGAACAAACCTGGAAGACTCACAGTTCCCAATTTCAAAACTTACTGCAAAGCTGAAATAATTAAGATAGCATGGTACAAATATAAAAATAGGCATAGAGATGAAGGGGATAAAAGTGAGAGTCCAGAAATAAACTCTTACATTTACAGTCAACTGATTTTCTACAAGGGTGCCAAGACAATTCAATGAGGGAAAGAACAGTCTTTTCAATAAATGGTGCTTAAACAACTAGATATCCCATACACAAAAATTAACTCAAAACAGGTCACAGAACTAAATATAAGAGCTAAAACTATAAATCTCTTAGAAAAAAACACAGAGGTAAATCTTTCTGACCTTAGATTTGGCAATGGGTTCTTAGATATGACACCAGAAGCATACACAACAAAAGAGAAAATATGCAAATTGGACTTTATCAAAATTTAAAAATTTTGTGCTTCCAAGGACACTATGAAGAAAGTGAAAAGACAACTCACAGAATAGGAGAAAACATTTACAAACCAGAAATCTAATAAGGCTCCAGTATCCAGAATACATAAAGAAATCTTACAACTCAACATTAAAAAGACAAATGCCATGATTAAAAAAGGGCAAATGATCTGAATAGATATTTTTCCAAAGAAAATATACAAATGGCCAACAAGCACATAAAAAATGCTCAACATCATTAGTCATCAGGGAAATATAAATCAAAATCACAATGAATTGCTTCTTCACACCCACTAGGATGGCTATAAAAAAGATATGCATTGGTTAAGGATGTGGTGAAATTAGAACTCTCACATACATTGCTGGTGGGAACATAAAATGATGAAGCCACTTTAGAAAACAGTCCGTTAGTTCCTCAGAAGATTAAACGTTGAATTACTATATGATCTAATAATTCAATTCCTATATGATACACCCAAGAGGAATGTAATATATGTCCACACAAAAACGTGTACATGAATGTTCATAGCTCATTATTCATATTACCCAAAAGGTAAAACAGCCCAAAATCCACCAACTGATAGAGAAATAAAATGTGGTATACCCACACAATGGAATATTATTTGGCAATTAAAAGGAATAACGTACTGATACATACTACAACATGGATGAACATCAAAAACATCATGCAAGTGAAAGAAACCAGTCACAAGCCACATATTGCATGATTCCACTTACATGAAATGTCAGAATAGGCAAATTTATAGACAGAAAGTAGATCAGTGGTCGTCTACAGTTGAGGGGATTGAGGGAAAATGTGAAGTGACTGCTAACAGGTATGAGGTTTATTTTGGGGTGATGAAAATGTTCTAATATCAATTGTGGTAACAGCTGCACATCTCTGTGAATATACTAAAGACCACTGAATTGTATACTTTCAATGGATGGATTGTATGGTATGTAAACTATATCTCAGTAAAAATGTTACAAAAAAATGCAGCTCAAAATTTGATGACTGGGCTTCCCTGGTGGCGCAGTGGTTGAGAGTCTGTCTGCTGATGCAGGGGACATGGGTTCGTGTCCCGGTCTGGGAAGATCCCATACGCCGCAGAGCAGCTGGGCCCGTGAGCCATGGCCGCTGAGCCTGCGTGTCCGGAGCCAGTGCTCCGCAACGGGAGAGGCCACAACAGTGAGAGGCCCGCGTACCGCAAAAAAACAAAACAAAACAAAACAAAACAAAAAATCTGATGACTGTTAGAAGAACGCACATACGAAGAGATTTTGCCTCAGATATCTGAAGTACAACAACCACAGATCACCTCCACTGCAGAGACTACTGGAATAAAAATAAATGATCCCTACAGTGATTTGGTTCTTTCAAAGATATAAATTTATATAATACATACTGTTTTCCTTCTAAGCATCTCATAGGTAAGTTTTTAGTCAGAAACATCTAGGCTGAGATACAGATATCTATAAAATTTCTCTAGGCTTAAATAATAATATTTTAAAATCAATTGTCTACTCGTGAATAGTGAATATATAAAAATTTTAAGAAGAAGAATAATCAATCAGAATTAGTCTCATCATACAGCTGAAATAAAATTCATAAGATGTGTCAGAGGGCTTCCCTGGTGGTGCAGTGGTTAAGAATCCACCTGCCAGTGCAAGGGAGCCCTGGTCCAGGAAGATCCCACATGCCGCAGAGCAACTAAGCCTCTGCACCACAACTACTGAGCCTGTGCTCTACAGCCCGCGAGCCACACTACTGAAGCCCACGCTCCACAAGAGAAGCCACCCCAATGAGAAGCCCGTGCACCACAACGAAGTGCAGCCCCCGCTCACCGCAACTACAGAAAGCCCACGTGCTGCAACGAAGACCCAACACAGCCAAAAATAAATAAATATAAATAAATAAATAAATAAATAAGATGTGTCGGACACAGTCATAGAATGGTATATGTCATCTCGAACCATATCAACAATCGGTACAATGAAGACGAGGAAATCAGGATTCAGAGACATTAAGTAACTTGCCTATTCAGGGATTAGACAGCGAAGCTAGGATTTGAATTTAAGACTGCCTGTCTCTGAAACCTATGGTCTTATACCATCTTATACTATTTCCTAACTTCAAGAAGGGATAAAGCATCCAACCAGACAACAGTAATTAAAGAGACTGACCACAAATATGTCCTAATATAAACATATAAAAGTTTTAAAGTTTAAAGGAACCTCAGAGAACATCTACTCCGAGAACCTCATTTTACAAACGACACAACACTTTGCAGTCTCTGATCAGCCTTGGCTATTTCCACTCCTCTCTGGCCTCCAATGTAAATACTACAAGGTTATCTGCAGATCCTTCCTGATAGCCTCAGCATAAATCAAATGAGGAATCATAGAAGAGCTATGTTTCAGTAAGTCATGGATGTGCTGAATAACTCCCCAAAATTGATATTTTTAGACTACAATAAAAAATAAATTTTTCCATTACTTGCCTTATGCAGAATTTTGGTTACACAGAATTTGTAATACTGCTTTATTGCTACTTTGAACTCTTACCTTTGTGGCCACAAGAAACATAGTATAGAGGAACATAAGATTATGCCTTGATATTGCCAGATGATTGGTTTGCTGGAATGTGAAGATAACTGACCCCAGCAGGGTTACCTTGGCAGGGCTGAAAATAAAACACATTTTAACTCAATAAGTAATAAATATTATTTATCTTTATATTTCTCAAACAGTATTCTCAAAATATTAATTTAATGAGTTATTAATAGATGTAACACAAAAATGAGTTCTGTAAATATAAAGTTTTGGAAATGCTGAGTTACATAAAGTTAGATACCTTTCTTCACAGCATAAAGTATCAAAGTTTAGAATGTTCATACATACTGTGACTTTCTGATAAAGAGTACATTTCTATATGTAATATTTCTGAATTGACCACATTAACACTTTTTCACAAAGGATTTGAAAGTCCCATGTTCCACAGCATGATTTGGGAAAAGTACGTTAGCCCTGAAAAACTTTATAGTGCTAACCAAGTTCCTTGGGTGGGATGGGGGATGGAAAAGAAAGCCCTGATTTGCAGCATTTCCTCATTTCCACAGTGTACATACAGTCGCCCCGTGGTATTCGCAGGGAATTTGTTCCAGGAGCCCCCACATTTACCAAAATCCACTGATGCCCAGGTCCGTGATATAAGATGATGTAGTATTTGCATATAACCTATGCACATCCTCCCACATACTTTAAACCATCTCTAGATTATTTACAATACCTAATATAATGTAAATGCTATGTAAACAGTTGTAATTACAGTATAAGTACTATGTAAACAGTTATCAGTACATGGCAAATTCAAGGTTTGCTTTCTGGAACTTTCTGGAATTTTTTTTCTAATAGTTTTGATCCACAGTTGGTTAATCCACTGATGCAGAAACCATGGATACAGAAGCCCAACTGTACTCCCACAGCCCACTTCAGGCTGCTGTGTGGAATGGCTCTCATAAAACAGTATGAGCCAGCTCCAGCACATGACTTAGCTAACTCCAGCACAAAATATTAGCGTGAGCCAATACATTACCCAATACATTAAAATTTAAAGTCTATAATATGTTTATCTATTAACATATAACAAGCACTACTTTCATGTCATATATTTGCCACATAAAGTATATCTCAGTAACAGATCATTTTCTAGCTCTTTATGCTTAAAACTAGAAAAAGATAAATAATAAACTCTTAGAATGCCAACAGTATAATATATGACAAATTTAAAAGCCCCTATAAACCACTTTATGAAAAATAAGTAGTTTGTTTAATCAGTACAAGCTAAGGATTGAGTTCAAAACAGTTAGGTTTGGGTAACAGGGGTTTGGATCTTGCCTACCAATAACTGGGCAGCATTCCTGCTTTAGAACAGCGGTCCACAAACGTTTTGAGTGTGCATCTCTAGTGGTAAAAGTGTTTTAAGACACTCCTTAATATATGTCAATTAATTTATAAATTATGTACATGTACAACTGTATCATAAAATGTACACCAAACTGACTTTTAAAAGGATGAGATAAAAAATAAACAGTTAATTCCATTAAGACATTGTCTTAATGTCCTTTTGCTACTCTGTTTCTAATAGTTTGGTTTCTGAACCATAGTGCCTCATCATGGGCATCTTAGCATACACATATTCTACTCTGGATTGTGTTCTCTTAGAGCATAAATTCAGAAGCAATGAATCTGAGGAGCAAGGATTCTGTAAACAATAAATTGAAGCAGGGGATTGGAGCAGGGCTGGGATTTAGGAAAAGGTCAATGAGATTGATTACAAAGATCAGAATGCATTCAGAAAATTCTTATACTTATTAGTTTCCTGTGAACCTAGTAAATAAGCTATCTGCTTCCAAAATACAATGGTGGAATAAGCATAGGTAGCAGCTATAAGCACTCCCATGCCAAAAGAGAGAAAATGGAAGGAAGAAAGTGATCACAGTCCTATGCAATTTCAAAATCCAGCAGGGCAAATTCCATTAGGTTTCAAGACCCAGGAATAATCTTCTGTGGCCTGAGGCTCCATCCTCTGAGTTTACAGCTCTAATCTCTGCATTCATGGCTCTGGCTTTTGCACCTGTGACTCCAGTCTATGGGTCTGGCCTCAGGTTTCTAGGCCCGCAGGTCCGACCTTAAAGCCATTCTTCCTTTTCCCTGAATGGTAGCACATACGACAGCTAAAAATTTTATCAGCCTGTTTCTACCTGTAGAATTTTGGGAGTCTGACTTCTTTTATTTCATCTTGTCTCTGTCCCTTTCAGTCCAACCTGGCAGTGTTTCTGCTGATACAACACTTTCAAAAATCTTTTGGGTTTCCTATGCATGACACAGGGGATCCACGCCATCAGTCAAGATGGTCCTTCACGGATCTTTCCTGGATAATCTCATCTCTATTCCAGGCTTCTGCTATGATAGCTGAATGGATCCATGAATCACACGCCTAATCTCTTTTAACACTAGCAAATGTTGTCCAGCCACACCCTTAACTTGCTCTCCACAGCAAGCTTTTCCTAAGAATGACTCTCCTAATTTTATCATCTTTTGCAATCTGTATAGGCTGAGAATTTCCCAAATCATCAAGTCTTGGTTTCTTTGTTTAGCAGTTATTCCCTCAATTCAACTCTTTCCTCTCACACTTCACTGTAAGAAGCAAGAAGAAACCAGCTCAGACTGCCAACACTTTGCTTCTGAAACTCAACTAAATATCCAAGTTCAATGCTTACAGATTATGCTTTCCACACAACTGCAGCCATACAACTAAATCACCTTTCTTCCAGTTTCCAGTATCATGTTCCTCAATTCCTCTAAGACCTCGCCAGCACCTCTAACATTCATATTTTTACCAACATCCTGTTTATTACAATGTATGTATTCTCTAAGACCATACAGGCTTTTTCCACTATGCAAAAGTATTTGGTAATAAATATATGAAAACATATATATATGCATACACAAAATATCATAATGGATCCCAATGATTTCACTTGACAAATTGTTAATCATTCATTCATTCACATAATATTTACTGTCTACTATGTGATAGGTGTTTAGGATATAAGAGCAATCAAAAAAGACAAAATCCCTATACTTCACCTCTTGTATTCTTTGAAGCATGGAGGAAAGCCAAAGGGAGAGAAAAATAAACATAATGAATAAGTAAATTATAAAATATGATAAATGCTGTGGGAGAAATAGAGGGAAGTGTTGCAATTTTAAGCAGGGTAGTCCTCATTGAGAAGGTAAGCTCTGAGAAAATCCTTTGAGCAAAGCAGATAAGGGAGTTGGCCACCTGAGGAAGAAGATTCTAGGCAGAGAGAGAAGTTAGTTTTAAACCAGACAACACCTGGCTTGCTCAAGGACAGAGTGCAGTGAGCAAGGCAGAGAACAGTAAGAGCTGAAGTCAGAGCAAATTAGATGCGGGAGAGACACAGATCTTGGAGGGTCTCACAGGCCATCTGGGGAGTCACTGCAAGGTTCTGAACACAGGAGAATCACAATCTGATTTCAGTTTTACAGTCCCAAGAAATGTTTCATGGAAGACGTTTCAAAGCACATACTCAAAATGAGAAAAATTTCCCCTGAATAACACCAATGCTTTATTTATAACTTATTATCAATCAAAGCTCCTTCGTTCTATTTCTAAACTACATCATTTAAGCTTTAAGGGGTACATTCCAAGGTAAACATCCTGAAATCTACCGGTTCACTCAAACATATACTTCATCATTCATACTGCTTCTCAACCTTCATTTTTAATCCATTCTAACGAGCTTATTTTCACATGAAGACTTCCTCACCTTGCTTATTATGGCCACTAAATCCTAAGGCTTTCCTTATTGAATTGTGGGAATAGTAACTGTATTTCTCTATTTCATTTTCAGGTGCATCAGGGATATATTTGTGACTTATTTAAGATTGGGTCAGTGTCTTTAGAGAACACCTAATGATTAGATTCTCTTAAATAGGTGCAAAAGGTAGTCTGCATCGTACAAGCATAGAATGGGTTATTTCCTCTAATCTTTTTCTTATTTTTATATGTATTGCGTTGGCCAAAAGGTTTGTTCAGTTTCTTCCAAGATGGCTCTAGCAGCACTTAATTGTCTTTAACTTTATTCGAAACAATTTTGTTAGATTGTATGTGACAGCTGTCACATCAGTGTGCAGTTAAAAAAAGACTTATCAAAATTAGTGAATTTTTGTGTAGCCATTTTAACATTGAAGGTGGAAGGAAAAAAGCAACGTTTTTGGCATATTATGCTTTATTATTTCAAGAAAGGTAAAACACAGCTGAAACACAAAAAAATATTTGTGCAGTGTATGGAGAAGGTGCTGTGACTGACTGAACATGTCAAAAGTGGACCGTGAAGTTTCATGCTGGAGATTTCTCACTGGATGATGCTCCACGGTTGGGCAGGCCAGTTGAAGCTGATAGAGACCAAATCGAAATATTAACTGAGAACAATCAACATTATACCATGCCGGAGATAGCCGACATACTCAAAATATCCAAATCAAGTGTTGAAAATCATTTGCACCAGCTTGGTTATGTTAATTGCTTTGGTGTTTGGGTTCCACATGAGTTAAGTGAAAAAAATCTTTTTGACCGTATTTCCGCATGCAATTCTCTACTATACATAATGAAAATGTTCCATTTTTAAAACATATTGTGATGGGCGATGAAAAGTGGATACTGTACAATAATGTGGAACGGAAGAGATTGTGGGGCAAGTGAAATAAACCACCACCAACCACACCACAGGCCAGTCTTCATCCAAAGAGGCTGATGTTGTGTATGTGGTGGGATTGGAAGGGAGTCCTCTATTATGAGCTCCTTCCGGGAAACCAAAAGATTAATTCCAAGAAGTACTGCTCCCAATTAGACCAAATGAAAGCAGCACTAGATGAAAAGTGTCCAGAATTAATCAACAGAAAATGCATAATCTTCCATCAGGATAACGCAAGACCGCATGTTTCTTTGATGACCAGGCAAAAACTGTTACAGCTTGGCTGGGAAGTTCTGATTCATCTGCCATGTTCACCAGACATTGCACCTTCGAATTTCCATTTACTTCAGTCTTTATAAAATTCTTTTAATGGAAAAAAAAATCAATTCCCTGGAAGACTGTAAAAGGCACCTGGAACAGTTCTTTGCTCAAAAACATAAAAAGTTTTGGGAAGATGTAATTATGAAGTTGCCTGAAAAATGGCATAAGGTAGTGGAACAAAAGGGTGAATACATTGTTCAATAAACTTCTTGGTAAAAATGAAAAAAGTGTCTTTTTTTTTACTTAAAAACCGAAGGCACTTTTTGGCCAACCCAATAGTTAAATTCACCTCTCACTTTTAAAGCAACTAACAGGGCTTTACGATAATGTATTGACTGTTACCATAACCTTGACATTTTACTACCAGGAACTATGAATAATTTGAAATCTGGGTGAAAATTAATGAAAATGCCAAGAGCCTGCAACTGATTCCAGAGAATTCTCTTCCTATGTAGTTCTTGCTCCATAAATACACACTCTTCCCACAGTTCTACAATAATCCAAGAGTTTTTGTTTGGTTTTATTTTCTAAGAGGAGGAACCCACAGAAAAAGGAATCAATATTTAGTTTAAAAGCTACATTTAAGAGAGCAGACTTCTTGAAAAACTTAGGTTTCCTGGTTTTCTTCCCATTATCCCTTTTATTTATTTGTTTGTTTGTTTCATCCACATTTAGAGATCCCAAAATGTGTTTTTAAATAAACTGGTAAGATCTAACGATAAAAGGCTAAGTCTCAGTACAGTCTATACCAACTCACTAGGACATCTTCAGCCATTCATCAGCTTCTGGTTTCCAACAGCCTTTTACCAACTGCTCAAAATTCGTGATAATGCTACCACCTGCACCTAAAAAGAACAAGATAAAACAAGAATACTTAACCAATTTTCTTGAGAAAATATATGAAATAAAGCCATAATTCTATCTTTTGACTTAAAATTCCAAAATCAACTCCAAAATATGATTCTTGGGAGGGAGAAAAAAGTTGTCTTGTACGTTTATGATACAGAGACAATAACAATTCTTTCATGGCAACTGTCTATTGTACTACAAATAAGGTTAAAATTGGGGCCTCAGACAGAGATGTGGCTAGAGGTTTGTTTCTGACCTGAAAAAATAAACTTCTCTGCTTTATCACTTCCTTTCCTAATTTTAGTTTTAGGGGCAGTACACTATAACAACAGATTGAGAAATTTATTCAGTTCCAACATACAATAAAGGTAGGTAATGCAGAGTGAACATGAACCCATAATCAATCACATTTACTATTTCAGGTTATTCAGGATGAAAAAAGTGAGAAAAAAAAAACAGAGCAAAGTTTTTTAATTACACGTGCCACATAATTTCTTATGTAAACTTGTTTTATTTATGGTGGTGGCTACACATTAACTACAAATCCCTCTGGTTATGGCTTCTAATCAAACCAATAATAAATACTCTATTTTTAAGACAATCAGGCTCAAAAGAATGGCTGATGACTAGTACTAGTGAATAGTGCCAGTTTTGAATTAACTTTACCAGCCAACAGAAACAAGGCTTCCATCTTCCAAAAAAGACTGTTATTGAAGTATGTGGTCCCCATTAATTTAACTAGAGAATTGTTCAGTAGTTGTAGTACACCAATAACAGAATATTTATGAACACATATTGTTAATATTACCTCGGGCCCATCCAATAGCTATCATGACTATCCAGCCATTTTTGTAATAGCTATTAGCATGGGTGACTCCACCTACTATTTTCCAAGTTCTGGTCACTTCCTTCATTCCCACAGCCAAGAGTTGAACAGGTAGGAATGAATATCCCTGGGAAACAAGGTCACGGGGGCAAAAAAATACAATATACCTGAAATTAAAATTTAAATATTTTAATACATGAGTGGAATCAGAAGAACAAAAATTAAAATCCAGAATATCAGCAATAACAATTTGATAAAACACAACAAATGGAATTATCCATATAAACATGGAATTTGACTGCAAGAAGACCACAGATTGGGTAAAGTCAATTTTTTTTTTTTTTTTTTTTGGCTACTCCGTGCAGCATGTGGGATCTTAGTTCTCTGACCACGGATCAAACCCGTGCCCCCTGCAGTGGAAGCACAGAATCTTAACCACTAGACCACCAGGGAAGTCCCAAAGTCAATTTTTTAACATCACATGAAGCACATAAAATAATCTGCCAAAAAGTCATAATCAAAGGGGAATATAAATTTTGTACTTCTGAGTACTCTATAAATGCAAAAAGTATTCACTGAGTTCCTAATTTGTGACTACACTAGTCTAGAAGCTAAGTGCTGAATCCACCAACAAAATTAAGCAAGTGTATAATCACTTCCGGTTTTGGGCTTCTCTAGGTAGGGTGCCTTTGTCTTTGGAAAAGGAATTAGAAAAGGGACCTTAGTAGCTGAGCAAGGGACACCATTTCAATCCCACTTACATCTTCACCTGTGCCCCTCTGTGCATAAACTGCAACCTATACAGAGAAAGGTCATTGCTCTCAAGGAGACAGATTCACTCGTGTTAAGGAAAAACTTATTTTCATATGGCTAAAAGAATATGAAGCTTGTTCTTCAATTTAGTTGAGTAAGTTTAAGTTTTAACCAATTCAATTGTGATGTTAGTTTAAGAATAATTCACTCCTCCTCAGGTGAATTATTTTTTGAAGCCTCTTTTGTTCTAAACACCTGTTCAACAATTTAACAGTAGTGTTGATTGGAAAACACAGCACTTTTTCCCCCCATTCCTAAAATACTCTCTGGCAGACAATTTTGTGCTTAAAGCAGAACATTTATCTTGATACAGAATACACTGCAAGAAAGAAGTACTCTCTCTCTGCTAAAAGAAGTTGTTAACCTTATTGTAATTCATGGCTCATAAAGTCTGAATTCCTAAAAGTATTCGTGGAATATGAAATCCTGTTTGCCAAAACACTGCTTCAGGGACCCAATGTAAGATGAAATGGTTTGTTCAGCCTGAAGCACCCTCTCTTTCTTCAACTCCATTTACCAATTCCTTCCTATTCTTCAAGATACATTTAAATACTACCATATACATTGACTTTGGGAGTTTTGTTTTATTTAATATTCTCAGTTCAGACTAAATTCTGATGGTTCTGTACAACTAAAACAACTGGTTCCTATACTTCAACATAGCTCTTTAGACATTTTTCTTTATAATATATAAAGGCTATAATATTCAAATTGTAACAGTCCTTAGATGGCAGGAATCATTCATCTTGTTACCCCCTGAAACTCAGCATAATAAAAAGTAGCCCTGGAGTTCCCTGGTGGCACAGTGGTTAAGAATCCACCTGCCAATGCAGGGGACACAGGTTCGAGCCCTGGTCTGGGAAGATCCCACATGCCATGGAGAAACTAAGCCCGTGTGCCACAACTACTGAGCCTGCACTGTAAAGCCCATGAGCCACAACTACTGAGCCCACATGCCGCAACTACTGAAGCCCGCGGGCCTAGAGGCTGCACTCCGGAACAAGAGAAGCCACCACAATGAGAAGCCCACGTACCACAACGAAGAGTAGCCACTGCTCGCCACAACTAGAGAAAGCCCGTGCACAGCAATGAAGACCCAATGCAGCCAAAAATAAATAAATAAATTTATTAACAAAAAAACAGTAGGCCTGAGTTAAATCATTTATTAACAGTTAAAAAATTAGCAGGAGGCAAACCACAAAATATATCAAATCAAAGAATCATCTGATAATTAAAGAGTTTGAGACAAAGGAATAAATTATCTAAAAGTAGTAAAAGCTTTTTAAAAATGACTGGTATTATATAAAATCTTTAATGTTCATATAACATTTTGAAAGCCTCTATACAAGTCTCTCTTTAAATATAGAACAAATTTCCAGGAAGTTGGCTAGGTGCCAGGGGGAAAAAAACAAAGTTACACCTAAGCAATTTTTAAATGTATTTTTAAATAAAATAAAAATATTTTGGTATCCACTCTAGATTAGATTAAGACAGGGAGATTTGGTTTCACTTTAGCAGTAATGAATGCTCAAAATACTCAAACAAAAAAACAACAAAACAAAAATAATACACACGACCCCATTTTCATTCTCTACACCAAGACTATCTTCAACATGAGTTAAAAGGCTACACTATCACAAGAGCAATCTTGGACTTCTTTTTTTTTTTTTGGCTGTGTCACGGGGCATGCGGGATCTTAGTTCTCCAACTAGGGATAAAACCTGTGCCCCCTGCAGTGGAAGCATGGAGTCTTAACCACTGGACCACCAGGGAAGTCCCAATCTTGGACTTTTTACACTCAACTATGTGACATTATGGCATATGGTCTAAAATTTGTAATTACTGCTATTTCTAATAAATAAGTCTTTATTGCATCAATCAGATACATAAGTCCCCTATATCTGAACCTTCAAGTCGCGAACTTTCAAAGATGTGAACATGCGTTCCCATGTCCAATCACATAAGTTAGTTCATATGTCTGGCATACATTATCACACGCATACGTCCTCTACAAGTGGTTGTGTTCTGTGTACTTTTCTGCACAGTACTGTATAGAGTATAGTAGTACAGTATCTTTATTTCAAGCCCCGGATATCCGGGAGCAAGCGTTAAAAGCAGCAGTGATGTAGCTGGTACTGCTAAGAAGAGCCAAGCGATAAGGACAGAAACAAAAGTAAAATAATTGAGTGGAGTGAGGCGAAAAGATGGTAGATGTCGCTCGTTCTTATAACACGAATCGTTCAACCATCGGCACGATTCTAAAGAACAAGGACAAGATCATGTTAACACGAAGTCTGCTATGCCAGTGATGTCAACAATAATATTGAAAAAGAACGGAAAAGTGATGGAGGAGATGGAGAAACTTCTCAGTGTGCGGATGCAGGATCAACATCAGCACTGAGTCCTGCTCAGCTTAATGCTGATTCAAGAGAAAGCTAAAAGCCTTTATGAAGACTTGAAGAAGAAACGTGGCGAAGAATCAGAGGGCACACCTTTTAATGCCAGCCATGGCTGGTTTCATCAGTTTAAGGCAGAGCCAACCTTCACAACGTAAAACTAAGTGGCGAGGCAGCAAGTGCAGATACGGTAGCCGCTCGAGAATTTCCTGAAACACTTCAAGAAATTATTGATGAAGGTGCATATTTACCCAAGCAGGTTTTTAATGTGGATGAGACAGAACTGTACTGGAAGAGGATGCCAGACTGAAGTTACATCAGTAAGGAGGAAAAGCTGATGTCAGGCTATAAAGCAGCAAAGAATAGGCTAACTCTGTAGTTTGGTGGCAATGCTTCCGGCAATATGCAGCTGAAGCCTCTCTTAGTTTATCATTCAGAGAACCCAAGAATCCTTAAACACATAGCCAAAGGCTCTCTTCCTGTTGTGTGGAAGAGTAATAACCCCAAGCCTGAGTTACACAGGCCATTTTCCAGGACTGGTTTTTCTAGCACCTTATCCCAGAGGTAGAGAAATATTGCTTGGCAAAGGACATCCCATTCAACATTCTTTTGCTACTCCGGGCCACCCCCCATTCATGGATGACTTTCATCTCAACCTCAAAGTAGTGCATCTGTCACCAAATACTATGTTGCTCATCCAACCTATGGACCAGGGAGTTATACCAACTTTCAAGAAATATTATTTACATCACACTTTTCATCAGGCAGTAAAGGCGAGTGACGGATCAGGAACAACCCTGCAACATTTCTGGAAGGACTGTAACATCTACAAGGTCATAAAAAATATCAACTTTGATTGGCATAAGGTTATGGCCATCACCACGACTGGGGTTTGGAAGAACCTTTGCCCACAGTTTGTTCATGATTTTCGTGGATTTGAGAAGGTGGATGAGGAGTCCAAAGAGGTCTTCAGCAACTTAGTGACCCTCAGCGAATAGCTGGCGCTAGATCTGCAAGAGGACGACTTCAATGTACTCCTTGCTGTGCAACACGAGGAGTTTAGTATTGAAGACCTGATGCAATTGGAGGCCCAGAGAAAACACGAAGAGATAAGAGGAAGAAGAAGTAACCGAAGAACTGAAGAGATTCATGATACAGGAAATGGCAAGGGGATTTTCTTTATTTGAGGAGGCACTGTTAGTTTTTGAGGCACAGGACCCGAATATAGAACGGTACGCAAAGGTTGCAGCAGCCATTCAGAATGCAATCCAGGGCTACACTGTCATCTACGATGAGAAAAAAAAAAAGCGACTACCCAGACACCACTGGATCGTTTTTTCAAGAGGGTAGATAGAATTAAATCAAGCAAGGAACCAGAACCTCTGCCATCAACGTCAGGCCTGAGTGGAATTGCGGCTTGCCCTCCGTCTCCTGTTGCTGACGATCCTTCAGCTCTGCCATCTCCCACCTCCTCTCCCTCTTCCAGTCAGTAACGTTTCTTCCCTGTTCACTTGATGCCAGCCCCTGTATGCCAGCTGTTGTACTGTACTGCTGTACTTCTCAAGGTACTGTACTGTAAGATTTTAAATGTTTTCTTTATTTTTGTGTGTTTTTTATGTATTATTTGTGGAAAAGTATTATACACCTATTACAGTACCGTACTACATAGCCAATTGTTAGTTAGGTACCTAGGCTAACTTTGTTGGACTTACAAACAAGTTCCACTTAAGAACGAGCTCTCAGAACTGAACTCGTTTGTACGTAGGGGACTTACTGTATTTCTAAAGTATACCTACAATATGCTAATATTTTAAACAGAAAACAGTTCTTGTTTCAATTGTTAAATAGCCACAGGGCAAAAGAACAACTATTTATTGTGCTCAGTAGACTTACAAGTAAGCAGATCAGACCAGTGGTGCCCTAAGTAGCCATTCCTGCTCTATAACACAAGTCACCTTTTAAAAATTCCATCAATGCCTCACTCAACAAACACTCATTAAGAAATCATCATGTCCCTCCTATAAAGATTATAATTTCACCTTTAACTAAAATTGTAACATCTATGGAACTTTTAACTTGAAAAGTGCTTAAAGAAAACATATCAAAAATGAAGGACTAGAACATATCAGACATGAAACGGAACGAGAAGGCAATTTATTTCTCATACATTTTTAAGTCTAAGTGACTTAATCTAAGTAATTAACATAGAGAAAAAAATGACAAGGAAGAGTGCTAAATAACAGAAGTTAGTCTAAAACAGGATACAAGAATTCAGCTTGGTGATTTGACAGAGAATACGCAGTCCAGCTATGCCTCTTCCTCCTGCCGTTTTCATGTAAACAAGGTACCCTCGGGAAGGTC
This sequence comes from Delphinus delphis, assembly GCF_949987515.2. Taxonomy (NCBI): domain Eukaryota; kingdom Metazoa; phylum Chordata; class Mammalia; order Artiodactyla; family Delphinidae; genus Delphinus; species Delphinus delphis. Next base: position 27,178,919 of record NC_082688.1, read on the forward strand.
TGTGGGAGGCTTGCTTTAGGGTCTTGGTGCTCCGGCCATGTGTGAGGCCTAAGCCTCTTAGGTGGAAGAGCCAAGTTTAGGACACTGGACCACCAGAGACCTCCCAGCCCCACGTAATAACAATCAGCAAAAGCTCTCCAAGAGATCTCCACCTAAACACAAAGACCTGGCTCCACTCAACAACCAGCAAGCTCCAGTGCTGGACGCCCCATGCCAAACAACTAGCAAGACAGGAACACAACCCCACCCATCAGCACAGAGGCTGCCTAAGATCAAAATAAGTTCACAGACACCCCAAAACACAACACTGGACCTTGTCTTACACACAAGAAACACAAACTCCAGCCACAACCACCAGAACACAGGCACCAGCCCCCTCCACCAGGAAGCCTACACAACCCACTGAACCAACCTTAGCCACTGGAGGCAGACACCAAAAACAACAGCAACTACAAACGTGCAGCCTGCTAAACGGAGACCCTAAACACAGTAAGTTAAGCAAAATGAGAAGACAGAGAAATACTCAGCAGATGAAGGAGCAAAGTAAAAACCCACCAGACCAAACAAATGAAGAGGAAATAGGCAGTCTACCTGAAAAAGAATTCAGAGTAACGGTAGTAAACATGATCCAAAATCTTGGAAATAGAATGGAAAAAATACAAGAAACGTTTAACAAGAAACTAGAAGAACTAAAGAGCAAACAAACAGGGATGAACAACACAATAAATGAAATTTAAAATTCTCTAGAAGGAATCAATAGCAGAATAACTGACGCAGAAGAACGGATAAGTGACCTAGAAGATAAAATAGTGGAAATAACTACCACAGAGCAGAATAAAGAAAAAAGAATGAAAAGAATTGAGGACAGTCTCAGAGACCTCTGGGACAACATTAAACGCACCAACATTCAAATTATAGGGCTCCCAGAAGAAGAAGAGAAAAAGAAAGGGTCTGAGAAAATATTTCAAGAGATTATAGTTGAAAACTTCCCTAATATAGGAAAGGAAATAGTCAATCAAGTCCAGGAAACGCAGAAAGGATAAATCCAAGGAGAAAGACGCCAAAACACATATTAATCAAACTATCAAAAATTAAATACAAAAAAAAATATTAAAAGCAGCAAGGGAAAAACAACAAAACCATACAAGGGAATCCCCATAAGGTTAACAGCTGATCTTTCAGCAGAAACTCTCCAAGCCAGAAGGGAGCGGCAGGACATATTTAAAGTGATGAAAGGGAAAAACCTAAAACCAAGATTACTCTACCAGGCAAGAATCTCATTCAGATTCAATGGAGAAGTTAAAAACTTTACAGACAAGCAAAAGCTAACAGAATTAAGTACCACCAAACCAGCTTTACAGCAAATGCTAAAGGAACTTCTCTAGGCAGAAAACACAAGAGACGGAAAAGACCTACAATATCAAACCCAAAACATTTAAGAAAATGGTAATAGGAACACACATAGATAATTACCTTAAATGTACATGGATTAAATGCTCCAAACAAGACACAGACTGGCTGAATGGATACTGAAACAAGACGCATATATATGCTGTCTACAAAAGACCCACTTCAGACCTAGGGACACATACAGACTGAAAGTGAGGGGATGGAAAAAGATATTCCATGCAAATGGAAATCAAAAGAAAGCTGGAGTAACGATATTCGTATCAGATAAAATAGACTTTAAAATAAAGACTATTAAAACAGACAAAGAAGGACACTACATAACGATCAAGGGATGAATCCAAGAAGAAGATATAACAATTGTAAATGCGTATGAACCCAGAACAGGAGCAGCTCAATACATAAGGGAAATGCTAAGAGCCACAAAAGGGGAAATCGACAGTAGCACAATCATAGTAGGGGACTTTAACACCCCACTTTCACCAATGGACAGATCACCCAAAATGAAAATAAATAAGGAAATGCAAGCTTTAAATGACACATTAAACAAGATGGACTTAATTGATATTTAAAGGACATTCCATCCAAAAACAACAGAATACGCTTTCTTCTCAAGTGCTCATGGAACATTCTCCAGGATAGATCATATCTTGGGTCACAAATTAAGCCTTGGTAAACTTATGAAAACTGAAATCATATTAAGTATCTTTTCTGACCACAACGCTATGAGACTAGATATCAATTACAGGAAAAATCCTGTAAAAAAATAAAAACACATGGATGCTAAACAATACACTACTAAATAACCAAGAGATCACTGAAGAAATCAGAGGAAATCAAAAAAAACCTAAAAACAAACGACAATGAAAACACAACAACCCAAAATCTATGGGATGCAGCAAAAGCAGTTCTAAGAGGGAGCTTAGAGCAATACAATCCTACCTCAAGAAGCAAGAAACATCTTAAATAAACAACCTAACCTTACACCTAAAGCAATTAGAGCAAGAAGAACAAAAAAACCAAAAAAACAAAGTTAGCAGAAGGAAAGAAATCATAAAAATGAGATCAGAAATAAATAAAGAAATGAAGGACATAAGAGCAAAGATCAGTAAAACTGAAAGCTGGTTCTTTGAGAAGATAAAATTGATAAACTATTAGCCAGACTCTTCAAGAAAAAAGGGAAAAGACTCAAATCAACAAAATTACACATGAAAAAGGAGAAGTAACAACTGACACTGCAGAAATACAAAGGACCATGAGAGGTTACTACAAGCAACTGTATGCCAATAAAATGGACAACCTGGAAGAAATGGACAAACTCTTGGAAAAGCACAACCTTCCGAGACTGAACCAGGAAGAAATAGAAAATATAAAGAGACCAGTCACAAGCACTGAAATTGAAACTGTGATTAAAAATCTTCCAACAAACAAAAGCCCAGGACCAGATGGCTTCACAGGCAAATTCTATCAAACATTTAGAGAAGAGCTAACACCTATCCTGCTCAAACTCTTCCAAAATATTGCAGATGGAGGAACACTCCCAAACTCATTCTATAAGGCCACCATCACCTGATACCAAAACCAAAGATGTCACAAAGGAAGAAAACTACAGGCCAATATCACTGATGAACATAGATGCAAAAATCCTCAACAAAAAACTAGCAATCAGAATCCAACAGCACAGTAAAAGGATCATACACCATGATCAAGTGGGGTTTATCCCAGGAATGCAAGGATTCTTCAATATATGCAAATCAATCAACATGATACACCATATTAACAAACTGCAGGAGAAAAACCATATGATCATCTCAACAGATGCAGAAAAAGCTTTCAACAAAATTCAACACCCATTTATGATAAAAACCCTCCAGAAGGTAGGCATAGAGGGAACTTACCTCAACATAATGAAGGCCATATATGACAAACCCACAGCCAACATGGATCTCAATGGTGAAAAACTAAAACCATTTCCACTAAGACCAGGAACAAGACAACGTTGCCCACTCTCACCACTATTATTCAACATAGTTTTGGAAGTTTTAGCCACAGCAATCAGAGAAGAAAAAGAAATAAAAGGAATCCAAATCGGAAAAGAAGAAGTAAAACTGTCACTGTTTGCAGATGACATGATACTATACATACAGAATCATAATGATACCACCAGAAAACTACTAGAGCTAACCAATGAAGTTCGTAAAGTAGCAGGATACAAAATTAATGCACAGAAATCTCTTGCATTCCTATACACTAATGACAAAAAATCTGAAATTGAAATTAAGGAAACACTCCCATTTACTGCTGCAATAAAAAGAACAAAATACCTAGGAATAAACCTACCTAAGGAGACAAAAAAACCTGTATATAGAAAACTATAAGACACTGATGAAAGAAACAGATGGAGAGACATACCATGTTCTTGGAATGGAAGAATCAACATTGTGAAAATGACTCTACTACCCAAAGCAATCTACAGATTCAATGCAATCCCTATCAAACTACTAATGGCATTTTTTACAGAACTATAACAAAAAACTTCACAATTTGTATGGAAACACAAAAGACCCTGAATAGCCAAAGCAGTGTTGAGAAAGAAAAACGGAGCTGGAGGAATCAGGCTCCCTGACTTCAGAGTATACTACAAACCTACAGTACCTTCAGTAATGGTACTGGCATAAAAACAAAAATATAGATCAATGGAACAGGACAGAAAGCCCAGAGATAAACCCATGCACATATGGTTACCTTATCTTTGATACAGGAGGCAAGAATATACAATGGAAAAAAGACAATCTCTTCAATAAGTGGTGCTGGGAAAACTGGACAGCTATATGTAAGAGAATGAAATTAGAACACCCCCTAACACCATACACAAAAATAAACTCAAAATGGATTCAAGACCTAAATGTAAGGCCAGACACTAAAAAACTCTGAGAGGAAAACATAGGCAGAACACTCTATGACATAAATCACAGCAAGATCCTTTTTTGACCCACCTCCTAGAAAAATGGAAATAAAAACAAAAATAAACAAATGGGACCTAATGAAACTTAAAAGCTTTTGCACAGAAAAGGAGAACATAAACAAGATGAAAAGACAACCCTCAGAATGGGAAAAAATATTTGCAAACGAAGCAACTGACAAAGGATTAATCTCCAAAATTTACAAGCAGCTCATGCAGCTCAATATCAAAAAAAACAAGCAACCTGGGGCTTCCCCGGTGGCGCAGTGGTTGAGAGTCCGCCTGTCGATGCAGGGGACATGGGTTCGTGCCCCGGTCCAGGAAGATCTCACATGCCGCAGAGCGGTTGGGCCCATGAGCCATGGCCGCTGAGCCTGCGCGTCCGGAGCCTGTGCTCTGCAACGGGAGAGGCCACAGCAGTGAGAGGGCCGCGTACCGCAAAAAAAAAATAATAATAAATAAAAATAAAGTTTAAAGAAAAAAACAACAAGCAACCCAACCCAAAAATGGGCAGAAGACCTAAATAGACATTTCTCCAAAGATGATATACAGATTGCCAACAAACACATGAAATGATGCTCAACATCACTAATCATTAGAGAAATGCAAATCAAAACTACAATGAGGGGCTTCCCTGGTGGCGCAGTGGTTGAGAATCTGCCTGCTAATGCAGGGGACATGGGTTCGAGCCCTGGTCTGGGAGGATCCCACATGCCACGGAGCAACTAGGCCCGTGAGCCACAACTACTGAGCCTGCGCGTCTGGAGCCTGTGCTCCGCAACAAGAGAGGCCACGATAGTGAGAGGCCCGCGCACCGCAATGAAGAGCGGCCCCCGCTTGCCACAACTGGAGAAAGCCCTCGCACAGAAACGAAGACCCAACACAGCAAAAATAAATAAATAAAATTAATTTTTAAAAAACAAAAACAAAAAAACAACTACAATGAGGTATCACCTCACACCTGTCAGAATGGCCATCATCAAAAAATCTACAAACAATAAATGCTGGAGAGGGTGTGGAGAAAAGGGAACCCTCTTGCACTGTTGGTGGGAATGTCAATTGATACAGCCACTATGGAGAACAGTATGGAGGTTCCTTAAAAAACTAAGGATAGAACTATCATATGACCCAGCAATCCCTCTACTGGGCATATACCCTGAGAAAACCATAATTCAAGAAGAGACACGTACCACAACGTTCACTGCAGCACTATTTACAGTAGCCAGGACATGGAAGCAACCTAAGTGTCCATCAACAGATAAATGGATAAAGAAGATGTGGCAATATATAAATAGAATATTACTCAGCCATAAAAAGAAGCGAAATTGAGGTATTTGTAGTGAGGTGGATGGACCTAGAGTCTGTCATACAGAGTGAAGTAAGTCAGAAAGAGAAAAACAAATACCATATGCTTACACATATATATGGAATCTAAAAAAAAATGGTTCTGAAGAACCTGGGGGCAGGACAAGAATAAAGACGCAGACATAGAGAATGGACTTGAGGACATGGCGAGTGGTTAGGGTAAGCTGGGACGAAGTGAGAGAGTAGCACTGACATATATGCACTACCAAATGTAAAAGAGATAGCCTGTGGGAAGCAGCCGCATAGCACAGGGAGATCAGCTTGGTGCTTTGTGACCACCTAGAGGGGTCCGATAGGGAGGGTGGGAGGAAGATGCAAGAGTGAGGCGATATGGGGATATATGTATACGTACAGCTGATTCACTTTGTCATACAGCAGCAACTAACACAACATTGTAAATCAATTATACTCCAATAAAGATGTTAAAAATAAAATAAAATAAAACAGGATACAAGCAGGATGCGAGTTCACTGACAAATGAAAGCTAACCCAGTTTAAGTAGGAAAGACGAAATTAGAATTTAGGTTAATACCAAGAGCTGAGCTTCCCACGGTTAGTCTCTGAGAACTGTTTTCACCCTTCCTTAATTTTCCTCCTCTGACTACCAAAACAGTATGACTTAACTCGGCCAAAACAGAACAGTAAGTTAAATACAGTTCATATTAGTCCAATACAAGAGCTTTGCTCTTGCTCTTACTACTCTAACAAATTAATAATTTTATGTATATGCTTTGAAAAAGACTATTACAGAATGACAGACCTATAAAACTATACCTTTTGTTGTACTCTTCCTCATAAAAATGCAGTCTCAGTTATGCAAATGTGCAATATATAACTGATACTTGGAAGTTAAAGGAAAACAAAATGGGGCATAAAAATCAATACACAGAGAAATTATAAAATATTTATTCCCCCCCAGAAACAGTTTTCAAAAAAAAAATCCTATGAAAGGGTACACTGTCTTCCAAACTATTAAACATACTAGGACATACCAAGTTATTGTTTCCCTTTGCCAGTAGATGGTGCTAATCTCCAAATGTGAGCACTATGAGCTACTGTACTAAAGATGACCTTGCCAATAAGTACATTCACATACTCCCTTACTTTAGCTTGCTAGAGTTTAAAGTACATTACAAACATCATTTTAATTTCCCAAATTAAAATCAAATGAAGCAAAGATTACACATTTGTTCTCAACATTAAAACCTTGAAAAAGAAAACAGTAAAATATACTATGCTTTTAAGCAAGCATCATTTTTTATATTTAAGGGTCTGTGAGCACAAAGACAATGCCAGTATTTCCCAAGTCCAAAACAATACACTGTATAAGTGCAGACTAAAGCACTAGGTAGTCTAGGTTTGAATGCTGGCTTCAGCTACTAGATACCTGTGATTCCTTGGGCAAGTTATTTAACCCTTCTTGCCTCAGATTCCCCATTTATTAAATGAAAATAATAGAGAGCCTACCTCACCAGTTTCTTGTGAGGTTAAATGAGATAATAAATGTAAAGCACTTAGAAAAGTGTCTGTACTACATCAGTGGCTGCTCTTGTTGTTTTGTAATGCCCAACAACTAGAATCAATAAAAATGCTCATCAGAAGAATAAATAAAATACAGTTATTAATATTAATAGATTCTACAACAGTGAGAAGGAATGAATGTACTATAGCTACTAGCAAAACACAGATGAATCTTAGTAACATAATGTTGAATGAAAAAAAGTCCTAGAGAACTATACAGAGCATAATACCCCATTTTAAAATAGGGCCAAAAACAAATAAAACTAAAAAAATCTATTGTTTATATATTCATATATAAAATATACACCTTTTTAAAAAATACAAACACAAAGATAAACACAGGGTAGAGGTTAACTGTGGAAAAAGTGCAGAGAGATGGGATCTGCGAGAGAAATATAAGTATATATATAAGTTATTGGTAAAGTCCAGTTCTTAGATTAAGTGCAATACAGTGGAGATGTAAATTATTACAACCATTTTGGGAAATGATTTCTCATTATCTAATAGAGCTTAAAAATCACTTTCCCTGGGGCTTCCCTGGTTGCACAGTGGTTGAGAGTCTGCCTGCCGATGCAGGGGACACGGGTTCGTGCCCCGGTCCGGGAAGATCCCACATGCCGCGGAGCGGCTGGGCCCATGAGCCATGGCCGCTGAGCCTGCGCATCTGGAGCCTGTGCTCTGCAACGGGAGAGGCCACAGCAGTGAGAGGCCCGCGGACCGCAAAAAAAATAAAAAATAAAATAAAATAAAATAAATCACTTTCCCTATAACTCAGTAAATCTACTCTTAAGCTATATCAAGAGAAAATCTTACCCATGTACATCATGTTCTTAGCAATACTGTAACAGAAAAAATACTAGAAACAACTCTATGTCAACAGAGAAATGGATGAATATACGATGACAATTCATTCTGATAAGCTATACAGAAGTGAAAAGTAATAAATTACAAGCATACACAATAGACTGAATCTCAGGAACAGAGGCTGAACAAAAAAAGCAAGTCACTGAAAAATACATACATATGATTCCATTTATAAAATTTTCAAAAACTATATTATTTAGAAAAATATATGTCAGAACTGCATAGAAAACTAAAGGAATGAAAGGTACAAAATTAAGGGTAATTGTTACCTATGAGTAAGGAAGAGAGAAGATGGGATCGGGCTGAGGGTGGAGGGTCACATGGGGACATCAAAACTAACAGCAACTGTTCTGGGAAGATGGTGGCAGCAGTAGTTGCCTAGATTTTGATCTCTTCAAATCCCCTCATAAAAACAGGGCAACTAGATAGCAAAGCCAAAATCCCATCCATAGCACTTACAACAAAACTATGTGACAAGGTATCCCTTTAAATCCCAAAATGCAAATGGGTAAAGGCAAATCACCAACATACATAGAAATAAACTGCTTGGCAGGAAGAAGAAAGCAGCAAGGTGGCAACTAATGGACCTAAGAACAAAACAGCTTCAAAATAGCTAATGGGAATTCACTAGAAGGCACAGCAGGCCAATCTGGAAAACAACAACAACAGCTGAAACTGGAAGGATTCTTACATTTCCAATACCAGGTGAGACAAAGGGTCCATGATAACGTCTGAAGGGGTTGGACCAATGTAGTCCCTGTGAACTCTGAAAACTGATCCACCCAGGCTCCCTTCTAGAACAAGTCCAATAATAAGAAGAAACTGCTGATGGAGAATCAAAACTGAGCAGGATAGAACAAAAGAAGGGGAAGGTCCAGACCAAACTGGGGAAGGGGAAAAGACCCAGGAAATCTCAGAAAGCAGGTCATCATCTTTTAATAAAATATTTTTGTAAGTGGCAATTCTTTTCTTAATCTAAATGATGGATATACAAGTTTTTATTATATCATAATTCTTTATACTCTGCATATTTTTATAAATGTTCCTTTGTACCTACTCAATATTAATTAAAACTTTTAAAAAACACATATTGTTCATAATGAAAAGTCTTCTTGGTTAAGATCATGCTAAGTTGAAATCCAGACCCTGTCATTTACCAACTCTTCAGGCCTCAATTTCCTCTTACGTAAAATGGGCATAATAAAAGATCTCAAGTTAACAAATAATTAAATACTATACTATTAATTCAATACAGAAAAATGCATTTCTTATTTTCCATTTCTAACATATCTTTTTGTTTCAGCCAAGGAAGTATATATTTACAGACAAGCACTTTTATTTCATTTAGTGTATCACTAACCAAGATCTGTAATTTCTTGCTACTAATTATAGAACTCCCATATAACAGAACACAAGCTGTCCGTTCCTTTAGCAATGTACTTACTGAACTTAGAACAATACTTGGCACACAGTTAACAAAACAAAGTCCCTTCTCTGATAGGCTGTTATTCTAGTGGAGTGAGACAAACCAACGTGAGAAGAAATAAACAGACAACACATCATACAGTAATAAATCTAGGGGAAAAAAAAGAAGTATGATGTGATAGTCATGGGAGAGGAGGTGTTTTTTTCAGAGAAGATCTCTCCAAGAAAAGAAAATATGAGCCTTCTGGGAAAAGAACATCACAGAGAAAAGAGAGCAAGCACAAAGGCGCTGAGGCAGAAGAACATCTTTGTGTTCAAGAAATGGCAAAGCCAACGTGGCTAGCACAGACTGAGCAGGCGTACAGGAGAAAGACATTACAACAAAGAGAGTGGAAGGGGAAGATTTTATAGGGTCTTATAGGCTACGTTAAGAATTTTGAATTTTACTCGTAGTAAGATAAGAAACTATTGAGCATAGGAGTAATATGTTCCAACATTTTAAAATAATCACTTTATCTACTATGTGAAGAAAAGACTCAGGGGGATAATGAAAGAAGCAGCTAGAACACTTAGGAAGCTACTGCAACTGTCCAAGCAATAGTGGTAATTAGTATACAGGAGCAGAAGTGGAAGTGATGAAAAGTGTCAGATTCTGGATATCCTACTTTTCATATAGTTTAAGCATCTACACACATAAAAAGAATTCTCCAAAATGTTAATATCCTTTTAAAATATTGCTATAGAAATAAAAGTCCTTGAGAAAGTGTTTTAAAACACATAGCAACTGGAAGAATATACTTTAAGGGATGGTTAAACAAATCAATGAGAGACAGTGGCTGTTAAGTGGCAAGGCTCCAAAGTCAAACTTCCTGGTTTTGGATCCTAGCTCAATCACTTACTAAATACGAAAATTTCAGCAAAGTTCCTCTATGCCTCAGATTTCTCATTTTTCAAATGGAAATAATAATAGCTACTTCATTGGACTCTGGTGATTAAACATGACAACGAATATTAAGAATTTAGCTGACATATGGTAATAACTCAATAAATATTAGCTATCAAATTTATTGTTCTACTCTTAATAGTTTCTACTGCCACTAGTTCCCACTATGTGTCCCATTGCTACTACTATTTATAATATTCCCTTTTATGACTGGTTACATATTCATTTAAAATCATCACAATAAAAATTAACTTCAAGTGCTCCTAATGTTACGTATTTCATTGCTATGGTTTCTAATCAAAAGCACGGTTTTTGCTTTAGGTATAACAAAGCTCTCTGATTTGTATTACACTTTTTTTCTTTAACTTGATGTATCATTCCTCTTAAAGATAACTGAAGCTGAATTTGCAAGAATCCAAAGCAATTCCTACTAACATTTTTTTTTCACTTCAAAACTAAATTCAAAATAAAATTAATGTTAAATTTCATAAGGCTCTGAAAAATCGAACAAAGAGTATGACAATTACCAAAAACAATTACCATAAATATCATGATCACTTGGACTTTTTGTGTAGTTGGCCACATTCTTGATTATCATGTTGTATAACTGTGTGTATAGGTTAGGTTCACAAGATCAACTGTTGGGGGTCAAATATTTGATGCCCTTTCATATTTGAAATGCTTCCACTAAAGAAACATAAGACAACAATACCTACCTCTGGGAGAGGATAAGGGAGAAGGGTGAGAAAGAGACATACTTTGCACTTAAAACCTTTGGCATTATTTGGGTTCCTTCCTTTGCACATGCATTAACTTTTAAGAATATAAAATATTTTTTAAAGAAAAAAATTCCATTTACTAACAATTTACAGATTTTTTTAAATGTCTCATAGTTCACCACAATGGCAGCTTACCAGATTGAAGATGCCAGTAATATATTAGTGCTGTTTGCAAGAAACCTCAATGGAGGCTCCCCAAGGAGTACACAAGATAAAATTCCTCCACCAAAGCAGTGGAGCATAGCAGTAAACCAGCTTGACAGAGGATTCTTCCATGCCACCGCCACTGCTCCTGAAATGATAAAGTAAATATGCCATCTGAGATACTGTATATTAAACAAGTCCTGAGTTACCAGTGGCACTAAACACACTTCTTAATTTCATAATTTTCTAGAACATACTCATAAGTGTGACAATCATGATCATCATAAAACATATCTTTTGTTCTTTAAATCAACACTGGAAATATTTTGTTAAGACATGGGTGACTTGGGCAACTTTAAAATACTCTGTTCAGGATCTTATTGCCAGTTTCCTAGTAGTACATTATTAAACACAATCTCCCCAACCACTGTCTCCTTTCATTCCCAACCCTACTGTAAGTATGCCGGTTAATATGTCAAAGTGATACATTAAGAAAAATTTATAATCTTAAGTACGTAAGAAAATAAAGCCTGAAATAAATAAACTAAAATTTCAATATGACAGGCTTGAAATAGAATAACAAAATAAACCCAGAGGTGAAAGGCTGATGAGGAACAGGTATTTACATCATCTCAAATGTCTCCTAACAAATTATTTATTAATTACAGAGGGAAGTAATAACTTTACAGTGGACAAACCTTGCAGACATCACTGTAAACTAACAATATCAGGTGATTCCTGATATTATGCACTAAGACCACATCATCACTTCCATAGTATTTCTACCAAAAATGTATAACCTGAACTAATTTAATTATACACACTCAAATTGAGCATTATTCTGAAAAAAAACAACAACAGGGCTTCCCTGGTGGCGCAGTGGTTGAGAGTCCACCTGCCGATGCCGGGGACACGGGTTAGTGCCCCGGTCCGGGGAGATCCCACATGCCGCGGAGCGGTTGGGCCCGTGAGCCATGGCCGCTGAGCCTGCGTGTCCGGAGCCTGTGCTCCGCAATGGGAGAGGGCACAACAGTGAGTGGCCCGCGTACGGCATAAAACAACAACAACAACAACAAACACCTAGCCTATATTTTAACAATGTCAAGGTCAAGGAACACACACAAAAAAGGCTGATGGAAAGTTCCAGATTAAATGACATTAAAGAGACAACTAAATGCAACGCATTTCCTAGATCATATCCCCAAGTGAGAAAGAACATCTATAAGAGACCTTTTTGGACAACTGATGAAATCTAAATATGGATTGTGGCTTTGATTACAGTATTGTATCACTGTTAAACTTCCTGATTTTGATAACTATAATGTGGTTCTTAAAATTAACACACTTAAGTAATCAGAAGTAACTGGGCAAAATGTCTCCAATTCACACTCAAGTGGTTCTGAAAAAATACTATGCACAGACAAAAACATCCAGAGAAGTGGTAAAGTACAAACTTCTAGTTATAAGATGAATAAGTTCTTGGGATCTGATGTACAGCATAATGACTGCAGTTAATAATACTGTATAGGGCTTCCCTGGTGGCGCAGTGGTTGAGAGTCCGCCTGCCGATGCAGGGAACACGGGTGCGTGCCCCGGTCCGGGAGGATCCCACATGCCGCGGAGCGGCTGGGCCCGTGAGCCATGGCCGCTGAGCCTGCGCGTCCGGAGCCTGTGCTCCGCAACGGGAGAGGCCACAACAGTGAGAGGCCCGTGTACCGCAAAAAAAACCCAAAAACAAACAAACAAAAAAATAATAATACTGTATAATAATATATACTTAAAATTTGCTGAGAATAGATTTTTAAGTGTTGTCACCACACATACACACACACACACGTGCACACACACACAAAAGGTAACTGTGAGGTGATGAATGTGCTAATTAACTTGATTGTGGTAATCACAATGTATTTGTATATCAAATCATCACATTGCACACTTTAAATATATATAATTTTGTCAACTATATGTCAATAAAGCTGGGAAAAAAATAAAATAAATGGGGCAAAATGTCAGTAGTTGGTGATTCTGAGTAAAGTATATAGAAGTTCCTTGACCTACTCTGGCAACTCTTCTGTAAGTGAAATTATTAAAGGAAAAAGTACAAGAAAAAAAATTTTTTTTAACCCAGCCAGAGAAATAGAAGCAAACTATAAAAATGAAAGTAGAAACTAATTAGATGCTAAAACAGGCAGATAGAGATAGGCAATCAATAAAGCCAACCCAAAGCTTTTCTTGGAAAAGACCAATAAAACAGAACATTGTTCAGCAAGTCTGAAAAATGGAGGGAAGAGGGGAAGGAATGAATATTAGAAGCAAAAAAAAAAAAAAAAGGAAATAATTTTAGAGAGTTTTTTTATTATAAGAAAACATGCATTTAATCTAATAAATGTGAAGATATAGTTGAAATGGACAATTTTCCTAAAAAATGATATATTAGCAAAATTCCCTTACGAACAGGTAGAAACTTGAACATACAAATAACTACGGACAAAAGTTAGAGGGTAATCCAAGATCTATCTATCCTAAGAAAGGTGCTAGACCCAGATAAATTTATGCAAAACATTTACCAAATATTTTTTGATTACTCATTTTTATGTTATATAACCATTATAGAGTTTAGAAAAACTTTAATCAGTCTATAAACAATATAACTGCAGCATAAAAAATTATAGAGAAAAGAAAGAAGAGAGAAGCAGAGGGGAAGGAGGAAGGGAAAGAGTCAGGGAGGAAGGGAGGAGGGAAAGGAGGGAGGGAAGAAAAAAGAGAGGAAGAAGATACATTATAATTCTAACTTATGAGTATAGTGCACAAATACATCAATAATAAATTGAAACCTAGTTTTTCAAAAGAATAATATATCATAACCAAGTAGATTTTATCCAAAGAATTTAAGGAAGATTCAATAGTTAGAAATTCATTAAAATCATTCATTATAGGGCTTCCCTGGTGGCACAGTGGTTAAGGGTCCACCTGCCAGTGCAGGGGACATGGGTTCAAGCCCTGGTCCGGGAAGATCCCACATGCCGCGGAGTAACTAAGCTCGTGCGCCACAACTACTGAGCCTGCGCTCTAGAGCCTGTGAGCCACAACAACTGAGCCCACGCTCCTAGAGCCCATGCTCCACAAGAGAAGCCACCACAATGAGAAGCCTGCGCACCACAACGAAGAGTGGTCCCCGCTCATGGCAACTGTCGAAAGCCCATGCAGCAATGAGGACCCAACACAGCCAAAAATAAATAAATTAAATAAATACATTTTTTTAAAAAAGACATTTTTTCCAAATAAAGTCACGTTAAAAAAAAAAAGTGCCTACCTCGGAATACAAGTTTGTTACCTTTAAAAAAAAATTATGCACTATACTAACAAATTATTATGATCACTCCTTTAGACAGAAAGTAAAAGGTCATTTGATAAAAATTCAACATTCCCCTTTAAAAAATCTAGCAATCTAAGAACAGAAAAGAGCCATAAAGGAAAAGATTTACAAGTTTGACATCATCAAAATTTAAAACTTCTACATAACAAAAGACTGGGATAAAATTTTTTTAACCAATAAGGCAAATTCCAACAAATCAATAGAAAAAGACAACAAACACAACAGAAAAATGGGCAAGTCACAAAGCAGAAACTATGAATGACTAATAAATATACCAAAAAACTAAACAAAGGAAAGTCCTCAACTCATCAGTAATTAAGGAAAAAGAAATTTTAAAAATATGTTATTTCATACACCTTCAATTGGCAAAAAAATTTACAGCTTAATATTAACAAATTATCAAAGGTGTGAAGAAATTCACATACTCTTGTGAGAATAAAAACAAGTAAAGCCATTTTGAAAAACAATTTGGCAGTTATCAATTAAAATTTTAAATTTAAAATTGACTCAAGTGCCCAAGGAGTGCCATACAAGAATATTAAAGCAGTGTTGTTCATAATGCTGTGAAAAAAATGAAAACAATCTAAATGACCATCATCAGAGGAAGAGTTAAACCATGATCATTTGCACTATGGAATACTATACAAGAGCAATTCAAGAGTGTGGTAGATCAACGTCAACATGGGAAGATCCCCAAGACATGCTGTTGAGTAAAAACAAGAAACCAAACACAATCATGTTGAAAAAAATTACAGCATGTAATTATTTATGGGCAAAAATGCAAACACTATTCATTTCTATAGGTACATACATTTACATGGAATGCACAGAAAAGGGTCTGCAATACACCAAAAAGTTAACTGTTATTATCTCCTGAGAGAAGCTTAGGAGTAGGGAAGATGGTCAAAGGGGCTTTAAATTTATTTAATTATATTGATTATATTATTTAATTATATCTGAATTCTTTAAAATAAAGTGTTTGTTAATTGTATAATTAAATTAAAATTTAGCAAATTATGTCATAACCAATCTGAGGAATATAATGCATCGATTCAAAACAATGTAGCAGCTTTACATGCACTGACGTGACAAGAAGAAAATCATATTTATATGAATATGTACAGTAAGAAATCATTTACAGGGGGAAAACAGAAAACTATACATTTCTATAGGTATGTACACATGCAGCTAATGCATAAAAGAAGGTCTGCAAGAATACCCAACCAAACTATTAACTGTTATTACCTCTTAGGGAGAGGCCCTTTTATGCAAAAACAAACAACAAAACAAACTATAGAAATGTATGTGTGAATTCAGTAGGGTAATATCGTCATACTTGCACTAACATGGGAATTCATCTCTATGTGCTCATGGGAAAAAAAAAAAAGAGGGAGATAAAAATTTAAATACTGCAACCCACCATTCCACACAATAAAATGTGCCCAGGAGTGAACATGAGTTGGAAGACGTAAATTTTCGATGGTGTGTATATATCGTCAAATGAAGTGATGCCAAGGTTTAATGATATGCATCTGGTGATAACTCAAGAAATGGTGACTTGTATCAATATGGAAGAAAAACTAGTTTTGAGAAACTTACTAAAAACCAGGATGTCTATCTCCAGTGCAGCAATTTCCCCTAAACTTAAGAATTATTCAAGAGTTATTTTGATGATACATGGCCATGCTATCTTTATAGAGTCAAACCCCTATGTAAGATGTGACACCACTATGTCTCTCTACACATATATATTGCTATCCATCAAAATACGTATACGGGCACTGTTCAGTATTGCCCTGTACGATGATGACTGTTTAGAACATTGGCTAGTCAGCATAATATATGAATATGATCTTTTCTTTTAGTCAGTGGACACTAGCTGCCTTACTGAGCCATTCTCACATTGAGAGGCAATACAGAGTGCTTAAGAATCCAGACTCTGGAGCTTAATTGCCAAGGTATAAATCCTGGCTCCAGCACTTACTCTCTGTGTAAAGTGAACAAGGTAACTGCTTTCCCACATCTTAAAAAAAAACAAACAAAACAGTAAGCAACAACTATTAGCTATCACTATTATTATAGAAGTAAATAGAAAAAAAAAGAAAATTACCCTTTCCTCTCTACTTCTACCCTTCAGTCACACTCATTTTCTGTAGGGTGGCAACTTCCAGACTTCTTTTTCTGTACTTATTTATACATGCACACCCCTTTTCCCCCTCAAGACCTTCTTCTCCCCCAACCTTGTCCTCGTGTGTGTTTGTCTGTGTGGGTGTGGGTGTGTCCCTCTCTCTCTCTCTCAGGCCATACCCTGGTTAGCTCTGCACACACATTCTGGAAATGGGAGCTCTAAGTGAATGAGAGTTACAATGGGCCCATCATTACACAGTTACTATGAAGACACATTCCAAAGTAACTGATTACTTCTGGTAAATATACAATTAGGGAATATGTCTGTATCCTCTGTATCCCTTAGGGTTGTTCTAATGGAAGATTTAGCATTACTATCATCCATCTGACACAACAATTAGGCTTAGGCAAATTCAAATATGCCAAAAAAGTTTTCCTTTGACCACTAAAACAATCCAAATCAAATTTACTAAATTTGATGCTTTCACACAAATTATTCACTCATGTAATATGCATTTCCAATTAAGTCTGTCAAAATAACTTTCCTTTTCCCTCAACTTTCACGGTATTTTATCCTTTCCTCTTAAAATATATCATGTTCTAGTTTTTGTTCACAAGTGTTAGCTCCACTATAAGACTGATATACCCCTTGAGACTCTAAGAAACTTTAGTGTAAAGTAGATGCTCAACAAATGTTTATTGTACAACAGAAAAATATATGTGCAATATTTCAAGAGTGTTAAGTATGATAATTTTACTACCATTAATTTCCCTTAGTTTTATCACAAGTCACAGAGATAACTGTGATTACGTACCAGTTTTGTGACTCTTTGTAGGACCTCTAACCTCTCTTGGCTTAAACTTCAAGTTTCATAAAATGAGAATAACACATAACTTATAAGAACTTAAAATAAGAGAATATACATAAAAATACATATTTACTACCTAGTACATGTCAGACACTCTGTTGATTTGTGTGCTGAATGGATTGATCACTGACAAGAGAGAAAAGAGGCAAGGAGAATGCAACCCTTGGGCTGCTTCTGACTCAATTATCTGAGCCCAAGATATAATACTTTTGAGTTCTTACTGCAAAGCTGGGATGAGAATGACACATTATGGCACTGAAAAGGTACTCATAACCCCAACAGTCTTAAATCAATGAAACTAAGATTTTATTAGACCAAAAAAGAAAGGAAAAGAACAGAGTTAAAGGGAGGGTCTCTCTCATACCAGTCTTTTTTGCCTGATTTTCAAAATTATGTCAGCCAGAAATATTTCTCTAACTCAAACAGACCTTTCTTTAAAGCTTTCTTCAGTACACACACTACCATAACACATTTTTCAGCATGAGGCAATCTTATGACAAAGTTCTTTGGGTATGATGTTCCTTTGTATATATCGTACTGGCACCAGTCAGTTTAATGTGAAGTTAAATTATGAAAACACAGGACTCCCCTGGCAGTCCAGTGGTTAAGACTCTGTGCTTCTACCGCAGGGGGTGCGGGTTTAATCCCTGGTCAGGGAACTAAGATCCGGCATGCCATGAGACAGGGCCAAATAAATAAAAGTATGATGCTTTCAAAATTTATATTAAAAAAAATACAGAAAGTTAACCAGAAACAGCTGTATATCTTTAGGGCATATAAATAATTTTCAGTAGAAAAAAATAGTTAATATGATATCTTTAATTTTTTCTCAGTTTTAAACAAACGTGAGAGGCCCGTGTACAAAAAAAAAAAAGTATAAGATATCTGAAGTACATATAATCACCTGGGGACTTTAACATCAAAATATTTTCATTATGAAATGAAAGCTGAGAAATAAAGTCACACCCTACTCCCTTAAATTCATTTAAAATCACATCCACAAAATAATCCCATTCTCCAGCCAAATGAAGTATTAGACTATGTTTTTGTTTTTGTTTTTTGTGGTACGCCGGCCTCTCACCGCTGTGGCCTCTCCCGCGGCGGAGCAACAGGTTCCGGATGCGCAGGCTCAGCGGCCATGGCTCACGGGCCCAGCCGCTCCACGGCATGTGGGATCCTCCCAGACCGGGGCATGAACCCGTATCCCCTGCATCGGCAGGCGGGCTCTCAACCACTGCGCCACCAGGGAAGCCCTATTAGACTATGTTTAACATACTTTTACTGACTTAGTTAAAACAAAGACTAGAAAGATATTCTTTAATGTACTGCACACATGACTTCTTTATTTTGATATACTCAGTCTACTTTAGTTCCGCAGTGTGTCTCCGTTTTTAATAGTTACACTGTAGCTATTTCCAAACAGTCAGCATTCAGCTTGCTGGTGGTTAATATGACTTCCGGAAAGAAGCAGGGGAATGCTCTAGCCTTCTTAAAGCCTCATCTCCAGAGGTTAAGTATTTTTAAATTGCATATTAGTAAACTTTTGCCCTAGTCTTTCCCATTTATAGATTTATCTCTTTAAGAAGAAAAATTAACAACATAATCTAGCTCATATGCCTCAAGTATGCTTTTTCATCAAAATATTTTAAAATAATCATGTAGGCAACAATGGCTTAGAGATTACCTGTGACACAATTCAAGGAGTTTTATATCAAGTATGAATCATAGTGGGCCAAGTAAATCCACGGCTGTGGTTATTTCCCCAGTTCCTTAATGTATAACTAGACTAGACATACTTAGCAACTGGCACACTCTGCATATTGATTCTCTGATCCTTGGAATAAGGATCATTATGATAGGAATGATCAGGTAGAAGCCCCTAGAGTTTCTTCTCCTCACCAAGATATTTTTACAAAGCAGTATTACAGAGATGAGTACCATAACCAAAAACATGAAAGATGAAAGACGATGATAGCTATCACATTCCACTTAACTTGCTTGCTTGGGCTATATGTAAAGCAGATGGATCTTGAAGAATAATTGTGAACTATTTTAAATGTAGACTGGTAATGACTCCAACTGCAGCTGGTATTCAAAATACAGTATTTTTACTAGAACAAATCAGCATTAACCTCTGTAACCTAGTAAAGAAATGCTTTTTTCTCCATATTAATTTGCAAAGAATCCCAGAAACACTTTGCTTTTACCTGACAGGTTTAACAGTACACTATCACAGTCTTGCCTCAGATCTATGTCAACTCTCCTGCTCTCTAAACAAGTCCACAGAAATTATGATCATATTGACAGTCCACAAAACATCACATTGGCCTGCCACACTGAAGGCATTATACTGACTAGATCTATGGACAGGAAATAGCCAGCACTTTAGATATCTTAATATTACATATGGAAACCAGAAAGCATGTAGTTAAACCCCACTCCTAGGTTTCTGTACCAGAGTCCAGTCAGGAAACAGAAAATACAAAGTTTTATTAACAGAAAGGATTTAATATAAATAAGTAAGTAGGTATAAAATTGTTAACTAGATTATTGAAAAAGTAAAAAGTAAATACTATGGTGTCACAGAAGTATCAACTGTAGAAAGCTGTTACCACTCCTGGGGGAACAAAGGATAGGCTGAAATTATTAAAACTTAGAAGCTTGGAGGAAGAGCTCTTTAGACTCAAAACTGAAGACTCCTGGAGAGGCGACACTGCTCAGCTGGTGCTCTGGTCCACCTCACTCACTGAGTTTTAAGTTCTGAGTTTTAAATACTGAGTTTTAAGTTCTTATCCCAAGCTACCTAGTTAGTGGTAGAGTTTGAACTAAACACTGGTCTTCCGACTTCTGACTTTATGAATGCTTTCTACTACAGCACACTCCCTGATCAATGTTTTGTCAGGTCACTCAAATATTCTAAGTTTCCTTTAGCTTAAAAAATATTAAAGAGAGGACCTTCATGATGGTGGAGGAGTAAGACGTGGAGATCACATTCCTCCCAACAAATACATTAAAAATACATGTACGTGTGGAACAACTCCTACAGAACACCTACTGAACGCTGGCAGAAGACCTCAGACTTCCCAAAAGGCAAGAAACTCTCCACCTGCCTGGGTAGGGGAAAGGAAAAAAGAAAAAACAGAGACAAAAGAATAGAGATAGGACCTGCAACTTGGGGAGGGAGCTGTAAAGGAGGAAACGTTTCCACACACTAGGAAGCCACTTCACTGGTGGAGGTGAGGAGTGGGTGGGAGAGGGAAGCCTCAGAGCCACGGAGGACAGCGCAGCAACAGGGGTGCGGAGGGCAAAGCGGAGAGACTCCCACACAGAGGTCAGTGCTGACCAGCACTCAACAGCGTGAGAGGCTTGTCTGCTCACCCACCAGGGTGGATGGGGGCTGGGAGCTGAGGATCGGGCTTCGGAGGTGAGATCCCAGGGAGACGACTGGGGTTGGCTGAGTGAACACAGCCTGAAGGGGGCTAATGCTCCACAGCTAACCAGGAGGGAGTCCGGGAAAAAGTCTGGAACTGCCTAAGAGGCAAGAGACCATTGTTTCGGGGTGTGCGAGGAGAGGAGATTGAGAACACCACCTAAACAAGCTTCAGAAACAGGCACAAGCCGCAGCTATCAGCACGGACACCAGAGACAGGCATGAAATGCTAAGCCTGCTTCTGCAGCCACCAAGAAGCCTTTGTGCGAGCACAGGTCACTCTCCACACCTCCCCTCCTGGGAGCCTGTGCGGCGCGCCACTGCCAGGGTCCCGTGATCCAGAGGCAACTTCCCCAGGAGAACGCATGGCGCCCCAGGCTGTTACAACGTTATGCCAGCCTCTGCTGTCGCAGGCTCACCCCGCATTCTGTACCCCTCCCGACCACCGGCCTGAGTGAGCCAGAGCCCCCTAATCAGCTGCTCCTTTAACCCCGTCCTGTCTGGGCGAAGAACAGACGCCAGAGGGCGACCTACACACAGAGGCAGGGCCAAATCCAAAGCTGAACCCCAGGAGCTGTGGGAACAAAGAAGAGAAAGAGAAATTTCTCCCAGCAGCCTCAGGAGCAGCAGATTAAATCTCCACAATCAACTAGATGTTCCCTGCATTGTGGAATACCTGAATAGACAACGAATCATCCCACCATTGAGGCAGTGGGCTTTGGGATCAACTGTAGACTTGGGGTTTGCTGAATGCAACACCCTGGTTACTGATTTCTATGTTTATCATAGCATAGTTTTTAGTGATTCTTACCATTGGTGGATTTGTTTACTGGTTTGCTTGCTTTCTTTTATTTTATTATTTATTCTTATTTTTTATTTTAATAACTACATTTATTTTATTTATTTATTTTTCTTTCTTTCTTTTTTTCTCCCTTCTCTTCTGAGCCGGGTAGCAGACAGGGTCTTGGTGCTCCAGCCAGGTGTCAGGCCTGAGCCTCTGAGGTGGGAGAGTTCAGGACATTAGACCACCAAGACCTCCTGGCCCCATGTAATATCAATCAGCGAGAGCTCTCCAAGAGATCTCCATCTCAACACTAAGACCCTGCTCCTCTCAACGACCAGCAAGCTCCAGTGCTGGACACCCCATGCCAAACAACTAACAAGAACACAGCCCCACTCATTAGCAGAGAGGCTGCCTAAACTCATAAGTTCACAGACACCCCAAAACACAACACTGGATATGGTCCTGCCCACCAGAAAGACAAGATCCAGCCTCATCCACCAGAACACAGGCACCAGTGCCCTCCACCAGGAAACCTACACAATCCACTGAACCAACCTTACCCACTGGGGGCAGACACCAAAAACAACGGGAACTACGAACCTGCAGCCTGCAAAAGGGAGACTCTAAACACAGTAAGTTAAGCAAACTGAGAAGACAGAGAAATACTCAGCAGATGAAGGAGCAAAATAAAAACCAACCAGACCAAACAAATGAAGACGACATAGGCAGTCTACCTGAAAAAGAATTCAAAGTAATGATAGTAAATATGATCCAAAATCTTGGAAATAGAATGGAGAAAATACAAGATACGTTTGACAAAGAACTAGAAGAACTAAAGCGCAAACACACAATGATGAACAACACAATAAATGAAATTTAAACGGCTCTAGAAGGAATCAATAGCAGAATAACTGAGGCAGAAGAACGGGTAAGTGATCTGGAAGATAAAATAGTGGAAATAATTACCAGAGAGCAGAATAAAGAAAAAAGAATGAAAATAATTGAGGACAGTCTCAGAGACCTCTAGGACATTAAACGCACCAACATTTTAATTATAGGGCTCCCAGAAGAAGAAAAGAAAAAGAGTCTGAGAAAGTATTTGAAGAGATTATAGTTGAAAACTTCCCTAATATAGGAAAGGAAATAGTCAATCAAGTCCAGGAAGCATAGAGTCTCCTAGAGGACAAATCCAAGGTGAAACATGCCAAGATACATATTAATCAAACTATCAAAAATTACATACAAAGAAAAAATATTAAAAGCAGCAAGGGAAAAGCAACAAATAACATACAAGGGAATCCCCACAAGGTTAACAGCTGATCTTTCAGCAGAAACTCTGCAAGCCAGAAGGGAGTGGCAAGACATATTTAAAGTGATGAAAGGGAAAAGCCTAAAACCAAGATTACTCTACCAGGCAAGAATCTCATTCAGATTCAATGGAGAAGTTAAAAACTTTACAGATAAGCAAAAGCTAAGAGAATTCAGCACCACCAAACCAGCTTTACAACAAATGCTAAAGTAAGTTCTCTAGGCAGGAAACACAAGAGAAGGAAAAGACCTAAAATAACAAACCTGAAACAATTAAGAAAACAGTAATAGGAACATACGTATCGATAATTACCTTAAATGTAAACGGATTAAACACTCCAACCAAAAGACACAGACTGGCTGAATGGATACAAAAACAAGACCCATATATATGATGTTTACAAGAGACTCACTTCAGACCTAGGGACACATACAGACTGAAAGTGAGAGGATGAAGAAATTTATTCAATACAAATGGAAATCAAAAGAAAGCTGGAGTAGCAATACTCATATCAGATAAAATAGACTTTAAAATAAAGACTACTACAACAAACAAAGAAAGACACTACATAACGACCAAGGGATCAATCCAAGAAGAACATGTAACAATTGTAAATGCTTATGCACCCAACATAGGAGCACCTCAATACATAAGGCAAATATTAACAACCATAAAAGGGGAAATCAACAGTAACACAATAATAGCAGGGGACTTTAACACCCCACTTTCACCAATGGACAGATCATCCAAAATGAAAATAAATAAGGAAATGCAAGCTTTAAATGACACATTAACGATATGGACTTAATTGATATTTATAGGACATTCCATCCAAAAACAACAAAATACACTTTCTTCTCAAGTGGTCATGGAACATTCTGCAGAATAGATCATATCTTGGGTCACAAATCAAGCCTTGGTAAATTTAAGAAAACTGAAATCGTATCAAGTATGTTTTGCGACCACAACGCTATGAGACTAGATAACAATTACAGGAAAAAACCTGTAAAAATACAAACACATGGAAGCTAAACAATACACTACTTAATAACCAAGAGACCAACGAAGAAACCAAAGAGGAAATCAAAAAATACCTAGAAAAAAATGACAATGAAAATACAATGACCCAAGGCCTATGGGATGCAGCAAAAGCAGTTTTAAAAGGAAAGATTATAGTAAAACAATCTTACCTCAAGAAACAAGAAATATCTCAAATGAACAATCAAACCTTACACCTAAAGCAATCACAGAAAGAAGAAGAAGAACAACAAAAATATTAGCAGAAGGAAAGAAATCATAAAAACCAGATCAGATATAAATGAAAAAGAAATGAAGGACACAATAGCAAAGACCAATAAGACTAAAAGCTGGTTTTTTGAGAAGATAAACAAAATTGATAAACCATTAGCCAGACTCATCAAGAATAAAAGGGAAAAGGCTCAAATCAACAGAATTACAAATGAAAAAGGAGAAGTACCAACTGACACTGCAGAAATACAAACGACCATGAGAGATTACTACAAGCAACTTATATGCCAATAAAATGGACAACCTGGAAGAAATGGACAAACTCTAAGAAGGGCACAACCTTCTGAAACTGAATCAGGAAGAAACAGAAAATATAAACAGACCAATCACAAGCACTGAAATTGAAACTGTGATTAAAAATCTTCCAACAAACAAAAGCACAGGACTAGATGGCTTCACAGATGAATTCTATCAACATTTAGAGAAGAGCTAACACCTATCCTTCTCAAACTCTTCCAAAATATAGCAGAGGGAGGAACACTCCCAAATGCATTCTACGAGGCCACCATTATCTGATACCAAAACCAGACAAAGATGTCACAAAGAAAGAAAACTACAGGCCAATATCACTGATTAACATAGATGCAAAAATCCTCAATAAAATACTAGCAAACAGAATTCAACAGCACATTAAAAGGATCATACACCATGATCTAGTGGGGTTTATCCCAGGAATGCACGGATTCTTCAATATAGGCAAATCAATCAATGTGATACACCATATTAACAAACTGCAGGAGAAAATCAAATCATCTTCTCAATAGATGCAGAAAAAGCTTTCAACAAAATTCAACACCCATTTATGATAAAAACCCTCCAGAAAGTAGGCATAGAGGGAACTTACCTCAACAAAATAAACGCTATATATGACAAACCCACAGCCAACATCATTCTCAATGGTGAAAAACTAAAACCATTTCCACTAATATCAGGAACAAGACAAGGTTGCCCACTCTCTGGAAGTTTTAGCCACAGCAATCAGAGAAGAAAAAGAAAGAAAAGGAATACAAATTGGAAAAGAAGAAGTAAAACTGTCACTGTTTGCAGCTGACAAGATACAATACATAGAGAATCCTAAAGATGCTACCAGAAAACTACTAGAGCTAACCAATGAATTTGTTAAAGTAGCAGGACACAAAATTAATGCACACAAATCTCTTGCATTCCTATACACTAATGACGAAAAATCTGAGAGAGAAATTAAGGAAACATTCCCATTTACCACTGCAACAAAAAGAGTAAAATACCTAAGAATAAACCTACCTAAGGAGACAAAAGACCTGTATGCAGAAAACTATATGACACTGATGAAAGGAATTAAAGATGATAAAAACAGGACAGATATACCATATTCTTGGATTGGAAGAATCAACATTGTGAAAATGACCATACTACCCAAAGCAATCTATAGATTCAATGCAATCCCTATCAAACTACCTGTGGCATTTTTCAAAACAAAACAAAAAATTTCACAATTTGTATGGAAACAAAAAGACCCTGAATAGCCAAAGCAATCTTGAGAAATATAAACAAAGCTGGAGGAACTGGGCTCCCTGACTTCAGACTACACTACATAGCTACAGTAATCAAGACAGTATGGTACTGGCACCAAAACAGAAATATAGATCAATGGAACAGGACAGAAAGCCCAGAGATAAACCCACACACATGTGGTCACCTTGTCTTTGATAAAGGAGGCAAGAATATACAAAGGAGAAAAGACAGCCTCTTCAATACATGGTGCTGGGAAAACTGGACAGCTACATGTGCAAGAATAAAATTAGAACACTCCCTAACACCATACACAAAAATAAACTCTAAATGGATTAAAGACCTAAATGTAAGGCCAGACACTGTCAAACTCTTAGAGGAAAACATAGGCAGAACACTCTATGACATAAATCATAGCAACATCCTTTTTGTCCCACCTCCTAGAGAAATGGAAATAAAAACAAAAATAAACAAATGGGACCTAATGAAACTTAAAAGCTTTTGCACTGCAAAGGAAACCATAAACAAGATGAAAAGACAACCCTCAGAATAGGAGAAAATATTTGCAAATGAAGCAACTGACAAAGGATTAGTCTCCAAAATATACAAGCAGCTCATGCAGCTCATTATCAAAAAAACAAACAATCCAATCCAAAAATGAAAAGAAGACCTACACAGACATTTCTCCAAAGATGATATACAGACTGCCAACAAACACATGAAATGATGCTCAACATCACTAATCATTAGAGAAATGCAAATCAAAACTACAATGAGGTATCACTTCACACCTGTCAGAATGGCCATCATCAAAAAATCTACAAACAGTAAATGCTGGAGAGGGTGTGGAGAAAGGGAACCCTCCTGCACTGTTGGTGGGAATGTAAATTGATACAGCCACTATGGAGAACAGTATGGAGGTTCCTTAAAAAACTAAAACTAGAACTACCATATGACCCAGCAGTCCCACCCCTGGGCATATACCCTGAGAAAACCATAATTCAAAAAGAGTCATGTACCATAATGTTCATTGTAGCATTATTTACAATAGCCAGGACATGGAAGCAACCTAAGTGTCCATTGACAGATGAATGGATAAAGAAGATTTGGCACATGTATACAATGGAATATTACTCAGCCATAAAAAGAAACTAAATTGAGGTATTTATAGTGAGGTGGATGGCCCTAGAGACTGTCATCCAGAGTGAAGTATGTCAGAAAGATAAAAACAAATATTGTACGCTAACACATATACATGGAATCTAAAATAAAAAAAAATGGTTCTGAAGAACCTAGGGGCAGGACAGGAATAAAGATGCAGACGTAGAGAATGGACTTGAGGACACGGGCAGGTGGAAGGGTAAACTGGGACGAAGTGAGAGAGTGGCATGGCCATACATACACTACCAAATGTAAAATAGGTAGCTAGTGGGAAGCAGCCACATAGCACAGGGAGCTCAGCTTGGTGCTTTGTGACCACCTAGAGGGGTGAGATAGGGAGGATGAGAGGGAGGCTCAAGAGGGAGGGCATATGCAGATACATGTATAATATATGTATATGTATAGCTGATTCACTTTGTTATACAGCAGAAACTAACACAACATTGTAAAGCAATTATACTCCAATAAAGATGTTAAAAAATATATATTAAAGATATTTAAGTAAGATTCTCTGTACTCACATAAGTAAATTATGGACTGTCATTTCTGAGACATCCTTTTCCACCCCACACTGGGCAGAATCTGCTCTTTTTTTTTTTTTTTTTTTTAGAATCTGCTCTTTTAAAAGCATGCTATAACAAAGAGGCCTTTGGGGGGATCATAGTTGTTCTATTTTTACCTGGATGTTGATTAACATAGTTGTGCTCATTCTGAAAATTCACTGAACTATACATTTATGATTACTTTTGCACTTTTCTGTATGTGTTTACGTCGGAATTCATAAAGATAGCAAAAGTATGCTGCCACCTTCCCAGAATCCCCAGAACTGATAAATTCTTGTTTTGTTAATCTTTTCATCTCCCACAGATTAGAGGAAGGAACAATGACAAACTTTATTCCTGGATTTAATTCCTGAAAACAAATGAGAAACTGAATGGTGATGTGGAAATGACCGAAATCATGGGAGAAAATAACGATGCCAAATGACAACTTATTGAGAAATTGCTAAATACTGAGAAACCTGGAACATTAAATGTATCTGCAAAGAGAGAGCACAGAATAGTTGAGAACTTTGAAATTAGCCCAAGAACTAGCTCCATAATTTACTAAACTATGTGACTTAAGTAAGGTTATTTTATTCCTGTAAGACTACTCATCTGTAAAATGTGTTCAATAATACCTACCTAAAGAGATGTATGAGGATTAGAATGAAGACACTGAAATGTTTTTCATGTATCTGAAATGAATGAATATTATTAATGTATAAGAAAGGTAATGCAACCTTATGTGACACTGCAAGGAAAGAGAAGGAGGAGGAGGAGGAGGGGGAGGCAGAGGAGATTACAGCGACAACAGCACAGTTGAATTCTTTCAGAGCTATAACAGTAACTTTCATCTTGATATCCTCAACATCTAATATAGTACCTACTACAGTGAATATTTGCTTAATTGAACTACATATGATTTGAGGGAAGTTAGCAAAATAGTGGTCAGAGAATTAAGAGTAAAATAATAGATTTTGTGTGTAAAAATCAAGTGGAGATCATTGTAGGTTAAATTTTCAGGATGTCTTACAGAAAATAGCAATCGGATATGAATGTAGGATTAAAGAAATGTGTTTATTTTAATGAACATTTAAATAGGAAAAAAACAGAGAACACAGATTTAAAATGTAAGAGAGATTACAACTGATGACATAAACATTCCGTTAAAATGGTTTCTGACCAACAATTCCCAAAGCAGCATTTTCCAACTTCCTAATAAAATGCCCAGGAAAATAGAAAAAACAAACCCAAAAAACCCCTACACTACTAGCCAAAACTAAAAGCTATAGACAATCAGATGCCAGAGTTCAAGAGGAACTAAGGTTAAGTATGAGGCAAATGGAAGTAAACTAAGAAATAAAAAAGAATCCAACATATTAAATACCCCCTGATGCTGTGGTAATCTGAATGGGAGGGGATATCTGTATGTGTATGGCTGATTCACTTTGTTGTGCAGTGGAGGCTAACACAACATTATAAAGCAACCATACTCCAATAAAAATTTTAAAATAAATAAAAAATTTAAAAAATACCCCCTGATGGTTTCACTTGTGAAGTGCAAGTCACATGGAAAAGGAAGGGTGTAGGGGGGATAATCATCTTTCCTTGGATTTGAAGGCCTACAACCTAAACCAAACAAAAAAAAAAAGATGCCATCCTTATCAACACCACAGATAGAAAGAGTTAATCCCCTTTACCCACTTGCCCTCAGTAGTCTAGATCTAGGCATAGTCTGTAAGCCATAAGATGTAAACTATAGAAAGTGGGGAGTGAGGTACTGGCAGTGATAGAGTACATTCCAGAAGTCAAGAGTCTCAAGGAGTAACATGCTTGAGGAGATAAGGATAAGAAGAACCCGGTAGCAGTACATAGATGAATTGCGGTTTTATTGTACTACAGGTCTGTGTTCTAAAGAATCAGTCCCTGGGGAACAGAAAAAAGTTGCCAATTAAGTAAAGTTTTATATAAGGATTGGCAAATGAAAATCCCTAATGAATTAAACTAATACATCAAACAGTTTATTCCAAAAATGTAAGGATAATTCATTTTTTTAAATGTATTACATTTTAAACACGAAAAACAATATGATCAACTCAATAGATTTATATAAGTATAAATACAAATGGCCAGCAAACATTAGTAACTATGACAGATGCAAATGAAAACTGTGTTTTCTGATCATCAGAATGACAAGATATTTAGGACTGATAACAGCCAATACTGTGAAAGGACAGTCTAACACAATTCTAGTAAAAGCAGGTTCACTCTTTTGTGTGAATTCTATAATTTTTACATGTTTACAAGTACTGGTACTGGAATATATTTTTACACCATGTGTAACACTGTACTAGCGTCCAATTAGTCCAATGGTTCTCAAGGTTTTTGGTCTCAGGACTCCTCTGCACCCCCCAAAATTAGTGAGCAGATGAATGGTTACCAGGGGCTTGGGGAGGGCTGACTACAAAGGGGCAGGAGGGAATCTGGGGTGGGTGATGAAACTGTTCTCTATCTTGATTGTGGTGGTAGTTATATGACTGTATGTGTTTGTCCAAAATCATAGAACTTTATATTTAAAAGGGTGAATATAATACAGGTAAATTAAACCTTTAAAAAGGCTGACTCCAAAACAAAATTCTTGAAGACCCCCTAAAAAGCTTTTCTTTATGTGGGTTATCAATATTTATTAGCTTATTAGAAATCATAAATGAGACAATTTTTGAATAGTTCCTTAGGTATTCATTTTTTAAATAATAAATGCACTAAATGTTAAAAAATAATATATTTTTCATGAAAAATAACTATTTTCCAAAGTAAAAAATATTTGGTGAGAAAACTCACACTTTTTTAGTAAATCTCTTTCATGTCTGCTTCAAATTGAAAACAGATGGATTCTCATATCTGCTTCTGCATTCAACCTGTTACAGTACGGCAGGTCATGTGGCCTCTGGAAAACTCCACTGTATATTTGTGAGAAAATGAGTGTGAAAAAGATGACATCTGCATATTATTATGAAAATAATTTTGAGTTGGAAGTGTCAGGAACCCCAGGGGCTCCTGGACCACACTTTGAGAACCTCTGATTTAAGCTATACAAGAAAATACCAGGGCCTCCCTGGTGGCGCAGTGGTTGAGAGTCCACCTGCCGGTGCAGGGGACATGGGTTCGTGCCCCGGTCCAGGAAGATCCCACATGCCGCGGAGCGGCTGGGCCCGTGAGCCACGGCCGCTGAGCCTGTGCGTCCGGAGCCTGTGCTCCACGACGGGAGAGGCCACAACAGTGAGAGGCCCGCGTACCACAAAAAAAAAAAAAAAAAAAAAAAGAAAATACCAAATACTGAATATGGCATAATAATAAAATGTACTTATTTTCAAATCAAGGAAGCAGTCTCTTATGCAGATTATCTGTCCCGATTTAATACACTAATATTCCCCTTATCCAGGTCAAAACTGCTACCAAACAATGATTTAGGCTGAACTACAAATTTCAATTTAAATGAAAAATATTTCTGAGGTCCAGGGTTTTAAAGAAAACAAAAAACCCGCAAAAAACAGACCATAAGAGGTACAGCATCATCCTCAATCCCTCACTCACTGACTGTAGGACGAGGCAGATTAAAAGCAGCATGAACACAGAGAAAGTAAGGCAAAGAAAATGCCTGATCTCAAAAAAAGAAGAAAGCATAAAATGAAAAGGCAGGTAGAATAAGGGCAAAAGTAAAGCAATACAGGAGCAAATATATCCTGAATGTAAAATACAAGAAAAAACAAATATTGCTCCTTGTGTGCATGCTTGAAAGAACTCAAAACTCTGTATTAAGACCACATCCCCACTGTACAGAGAAGGGAAGCTACGGCAAATGGCTTTTCTTGTACAACGTCACTCATATGACCCAAAATGGGAAGCCACTCCTCTCAGCAATCATTGTCTAACATGCTAAACAAGGTGGGAGACCTCTCCGTTAAGGGGAACTTGGGGGTGCCTACTTAAGGCTCTTTATTTCAGTGTTTACCCAACTTTCAAAACCGGAGAGCCGTCCAGAACCATTCACTACCCCAAGCGACGAAGTCAGACGTGCTGTCTCCGGGAGCTTTGTTCCCAGGTCATTTTAAAATACTTTCCAAGGAACTGGTGGCACCGCCGGGAGACGGCGCAACCCCTGGGCGGACGCGGGCAGTCCTGGGCTCCCAACAGCGGCTGCGGCCGCCCTGTCACCTGTCCCGGGAGTCCCGCCCGCGGCGGTGGGGCGCCCCCGCACTCCCCCCAACCCAGCGCCTCCTTTGGCGAGGACCGCCCGGGCCTCATTTTCCCCACCTGTACTCGAGGGGTCGGACGGGCCACCTCTTGGCGCCCCTCTAGCTCGACTATAGGACTCCGGGCGGGGGGGCAGCTCGGCCGCTACCCCGCTCAGGCCGTACTCGCTGTGAGGGGGATCCCGAGGGGGCCGGTCCTCGGCGCCCCGCACTCACCCGGCTGATGCTTCAGTGCCATCACCGACACCAGGTAGTGGGCGATGTCAAAAAAGGGAAACATGGAAGTACGAGAAAAGGCAAGGGACAGCTCATTCCACGGACAGTCCATCACGACGACCGACCGCCGCAGCCGAAGCAGCCGCGGCGACGGGTTCCCGGCGTGCGCGACGAGGGGAGGGGTAAGTTACGGCCGCGGCCGCCCGCTCTTCGGCTGGGCCTCTCGGAGCTCTGCGCGTGCGCCTTGACACCCGTCGCCGGCGCGCGGAGGGGGCGGGCCGCGTGTCCCAGGAGCCTCGGATGCGCTGGTGGTTGGCCGCTGGGCGGGGTGAGGAGGGCCGGGGCTTGTTCTAATAAGAGTCCAGCGTCTTCTGCGTGCTGCGAGTTGTGTAAGACGCGGAGAGTGGTCAGATGAATACAACATAAATAATAAATATGCATTATTTCTCTTAACATTTAGTGCATTTATTATTTTTAGAACGAATACATAAAGAACTATTTTAAATGTTTCTCAGTTATTTCTAATATGCTAAGTATTGATACATGAAACCCATAAACGTCTTCAGGACTTTTTGGGATCCTCAAGAAAAATTTTTAAGTCGGCTTTTTTAAAGGTTTAATTTAAATACATTTTATTCACCGTTTTTAGTGTAAAGTTTTATGATTTTGGATAAACGCAGTCCACAAGGGGAGACGCTCAGAATCGGATTTATTTCTGTGAATTGATTTCATTCACCTAACATTTCTCGAGGAACCACAGTATGCAAATCACACCATGACTTATTGGAGATAAAAAAAATAATATGATAATATCCTGCCCTCAAGAAACGTGTTTTCCCAAGGGAGATTACAAAGCGGGTAATAATAAGTATAGGTGCCATGATAGGGCAAGTTCCAAGGAGAGGAAGGCTATTTCAGGTTAGTGGTAAGGCAAACTAGCCTCTAAAAGCTAAGAGAAAGATGGAGGGGAGTACTTTGGCTGGACTACGAAGTGAGAAATTAGCTCAGAAAAGAAGTCCTTGAATGGCAGACCATAAACCAAGTGGTTTGGCCCCAGAGCCTAAGCTCTTGATCACTACATTTTATGCTCAGACAAATCCGAGCCAGACTCCAGTCTCTCAACCATTATGCTAAACTGCGTTTTTCTTTGTTTTTTTTGCGGGGGTGGGGGGGTGGGGGGGTGAGGTGGGAGGGAGGGTTGCAATCAAACAACAAGATTAGGAAAGTTTGGTAAAAAGAGACTAAAGACAGGCGAAAATGGAGGATATTCACAGTTCCAAACAAAATGTAGTGGAGGCTGAGGACACTAGGAGCAGGGAACTGGATGGGGAAAGATGCAGTAGAACCAGAACAGGCTGGGTGTCACCTCAACCTGTCAAAAAAGGATGTGGGGAATGGGTGAGTAGGAGAATTATGGTTACATTCAGAGAAATAGGAAACAAGAATGAGGAACAGACTTGGGTAGAAAAAAACAAGTTTAGTTTGGCACATTTTTTATTTGATGTGTCAACAGATCATGGGGACACCAGGAAACTGGAAATAACATAATGAGCTGCTAGATAAGTAAGAGCCGCATGGGAGTAAGAACTGCAGACTTGCATTGATTTTTTTTTATCTGAATATTTGTCTGTTCGTTTTAATTCGTTTAACAAGGGCCTTTTGCTATGTACCAGGCATTTTGCTGGATGTCAGAGGCCCTGCCCTAAATACTAAGTGTTCAAAATGTGGGGGAAATTGTAGTAAATCTCTACATTTCACTACTTATCAAGAAAGAATAGAGTTGCTAAGATACTTTTCATATGTGGTTTTCTAAGCAAGCACCTCTTGTTAGAGAAAGGCTTTTAGACCTCTAGCCAAACTAAAGAAAAAAAAGCAACCGCTGTGAATATTTATACTTTGATGTTTCAGTTTGTTCTTTCATAATTTTTATACATTTCTTTAGCTTTGTGAATTTAGGGGCAGAAGTTGGATGTTATTTCCCAAAAGATTTTACAGTTTTAAAAGTCTTTAATTAGACTCCACAAAATATGTGTTTTGTCCTTGAACTTAAAAAAAATACTATAACATCTATAAATCATATGTCTATGCCAGTATCATTCTGTGGTATAATTAAGTTCATTATTAACACCAATATGGCAATAGTGAAAAGCATCAGAATTTTTTTAAAAAAGATAAATCAAATATTTTGCTTTCCCTAAACATATTAATTCCAACAGAAGAGAATTAATCATCTCAGACTCTACGAGTAATCTGAAATTTGTTTCATTTCCAAACTGTGAAAATAAGCTGGGTCCCCATCTGCCTAGAGCCTAAAGAATACTTTTTTTTTAATCTAAGGGAAATGATATCACCTCACAAAAAGACAAGTTCTATCTAAACGTTAACTGTGCTCACTATATTTGCTTCTGGTCAGTGCTTCAGTTATTTAATGAAATGGGCCAAACAGAAGCAAGTGGGCAATAAAATGAGGGAAGGCTTTGAATTGATAACAGGGAGAGGCAAGATTTGGGGAAATTATGTGCGAAAATTAAAACCTGCCCTGACTTTTGGGAGCGGTTTACAAAGTTACATAATTATTGCAGATAAAACAAATCAAATTATAAAGTACTGCTTATCTATTAGAAAGCAAAAGTGGTCTAACTGTATGAATATCTGGAAAAGAGGGTTTTTTTGTTTTTCGTTTGGATATCATTACTTTATTATAAAAGAAACAGGGAAATTATTTACATGATGAAAGATTTCAGAACTTCAGTGGCAGCTTCACGTGATGCCATTTCAATAGTGACTTATTTTGGTCGACGTAGTTTCCAAGAATGTCACCATCTATAAGTAAGAAATAATCCTTGTCGTCTAGAACTACTTTGGTGCCTCCATATTCTGGGAGAAGAACTTTCACTATCTGGTTGAACCTCTCCACCCTTTCCTTTAGAGCCTGATCTAACAGCTACTACCGTTGCTTGCAATACTTTTCCTTGTGATTTTTCTGGAAGCATAATGCCTCCTTTGGTTACAGTTTCGGCTGCACTTCTTTCAACTAATACTCGGTCAAATACGGGAAGAAACTTTCTAAATGCCTGTCCTGCCGTGACTCTGGTTGCCGCAGTTCGTACTGTTGCTCTTTGGCCGCCGCCACAAAAGGGAGATCCGAAGTCTGACCCTCCGGCCACGTGAACTCGAGAAAAGACCTCCCAGCGCCCTCGCCCCCGGCGTCTCCCCGCGAAAGGGGGCGGCTGCACCAGCGCGCGCCATGGTTCGTTTCCTGGGCTCTGCTCAGGGCTCTGACTCGCGGACCGGTAGGCGGAAGAAAAGAGGAGGTTTTTCTAGGCTTTTCTAGGCCGCAGGCCAAGGTGAAAATACTTACCCTTAGCCCCCCTTCCGGAAATGGAAAAGAATTTTGACTAAACATATGTGAAGCATTTTGAGTACGAAAACATGTGAAACTAATTGTTATAAACCAGGTTTTTCAACCTCAATGCTATTGACATTTTGGGCTGAACAATTCTTAGCTCTCTTATGGGGTCCCTGGCCTCTACCCACTAGATGCCAGTAGCACGCATGCACACACCAATTGTGACAACCAAAAATGTCTCTAGACATTTTTGTCTTGGTGGGGCGGGAATCGCCTCTAGTTCATAACTACTTTATAAATTTTTTGGCAGCATGTTCCTCTATTTGTACAAACATTATGGTTATGCATCTAATATTAATCATCAAGTTAATTCTACATAACCCTTCTTGGTCTCAGCTTGATCATCCATCCCCCGGATCAAGTTGGCAACATCCCAAAACCCAGTACCATAAAGGTAATCCTAGCTATTTCTTCTCTGCAATACTGCTTTCTATCCACTGATTGGCATGCCTTTCACTTTGGGAAGTCAAAAACGTTTTAAAAACCATGAAGAGTCCATGATGAGGAAGTTTCATATTAGAGGAGCCAACTACACTTCTATACTTTAGTATTCTGGTTAGGGATTTTCATTCTGAAGTTATTCTCATAGGGATTTGATAACTATGCCCTTTCCAGTTATAGTGTAGTAAAATATGACGTTTAAGACAAAATGTTAAATTTAATTTCTATTTTTTTAATGGTCAGCATTATCAAGGAGGATTAACTAAAGAGCACAAATTGTCCTGAATTCAGTCAGTACAGTGAGATCCTGGCACATGAGATTTAAGTGATAAACCAATTCAATTATAAACTCAACTCTTTAGACTCTGTGTATCTAATAATACACACTGATATGGTGACTTGAAAAATATAACTTGGCTCTCTTATTACTTGCACTTGAAACTAAAATCTTTTCCTGTAAACGTCACTTATACCTCTAATATGAACTATTAAACTAAAAATATTCTCCATGTGTAACAAGTACAAATTTACTTACTTAAAATAGCTGATGTTATGAAAAGGAATATCTCTAGTGTTCATCAGTATAAAGACTTCCAAAACTGCAGTCACCCACTGGTGCCACAGTTGCCAGGTGTCTGTGGTTACTAGCACTCAAAGTTATAATTCATCTCTGTTCAAGAGTAACAGGTACCATTAAATCAAAGAATAAAAGAATTTTGGAAGTTGAATGGGCCCTTTAAAAAAAGTAGCATGGATTGTAAGTCATATAAAACAGTTGAGGGCAGCTTAAGCAAAATGACGGATTTACTGAAAGGCTACCAGGGAATCAGCCATCAATCCCCAAAAAGAGCAAGAAGTTGGGCAGTCTGAGGCCAGCAGCAGTAGGTAGATGTGGGATACCCTCAGTTACTAATGATAGTCAATGTTAATATTGTTCAGTCTCTGTGTCCCCCTATTCGGTACTGCCAGGAAAGAGCCTGCCCTGGCCTGGGACAGATGTCCTCTTCTTGTTGATCAGCTCTGGAGGGATGCTAGGTCACATCCCTAGGTATCAGAGGCAATGTCTGAGAATGGAGGGAGCCACGCAGCCATCACAAGAAGTATCTATTACAATCATTTTCTTTAGACCATTTATTTCAGAGTAGGAAACTCAGAGCTAGAGAGAGATCACAAAGGCAGGCAGTGACAGACCAGGATTTGTTATTATTCTGTTACAGTCTCCCTACTGGGCTTTCTCTGGTCCCACACAACCCAAAATGTTCTCCTAAAGTTGCCTTTTACTGACAGATCCAGCATCCCCACAGCAATGAAAAGGCTACTGGATGAGAGCCAGAAAGACCTATTAGGAGTAAGGACTGTGGGTCAACAGCTAGGATTAAAGGAGTTTGTAGTTTCCAGCATAACCAGTTTGTTGAAGAGGCTGAAATCAGTGGGGCATAGTCAGGAAGTGGATCTAACATCCACCAGACAAAGCCCCCAACTATGATCCTATGTCAGATCTCCCCTTCCCATCCTTTAACATTACTTCAGCAGATCCCATTACTTCCTCATCATTTAAGATACTAAAATATTAAGAGTCCAATCCAATTAAAATGTCAGTGTTGCATCTAATTCAGAGCTTTTCCCACTCCATCAGCTCAGGTCTGCCTGGCTCAGAGCCTGCAGTGGGGGAAAGAGGCATGGGGTGGTCTTTCAACCTTTCCTCCTCTTCTGCCCCTTCCACCATCTGTGTCCTCCAGGGTCAAGGTAGTAGGTAGGGGAATTATAGAAAAGGAACAAAAGGCCTTCTAGTTCACAGGGGTTTGTTATGGCTTTTGTTTTTCTTTTTGCTATAGATATTCTTCTTTATAGCAGGCTCCCAGTGCTGACTCATTCATGGGGTACATTTGTGGGCTCCACAATGATGCCTTGGACCTCTGCATAGCAAGGTTTCCTGACACCTGCAGTTGTCAGGAACTGCGGATACCATCAGATGGCTAACCAAAAAGGTATATCCAACTCTGCATGTTGAGTTAAAACATTAAATATGTTTTTTTCCAGCCACTCAGCAAGCGGTTGGCCATGTGTTAGAATATGGGCAAATGAAAATGAAGAAATCTGTCTGACATGCTTCTGAAAACTAAATGAAGAAGACCAAAGTTGAAGCACTGATGCTACTCAGTCTTAAGACTTACTGTACATCTACAGTAATGAAGACAGTGTGGTATTGGTAAAAGAACAGACAAACAGAAGGATGAAAACAATGTGGCTTCTCTTATTAAAGTGACTATGCCCTTGAGATGGGCCCTTCTTTTTTTCTGCCTTGAGCTGGGGCATGCCCTGTGACCATGGGAGAAGGATCAAGAAAATAGCAGATAACTGAAGGTATCAGCTCTCTCAGACTTACTGCTATGTGAGAAAAAAATAATCCTTTATCTATTCAAATAGAGTCTGAATTGGCTTGGGGAAGAGAAGCACCGCTTTCCTCATACAGAGAGGAGTAGAAAAAGCACTCTAACCTTTTGAATTCCCTTCTGTGAATTTCCTTTAAAATTTTTAATTTCTTGGGCTGTTGGGAGTGAAGTTCTCTGGACTAGTTGTTATCTTTAATTAAGTCCCACTTAGACAGCCTAGCTCCTCTCTTTACAGTGTGAAGGTAACATCTTTTGTCTTTAGAGCTCTACCTGGAATTCCAGGATAATCCCAACTAACATCTTGTTACACCAAAAGACAGGCAAAGGAAAGAAATTTTAAAAACAAGGTCGATGAGTGAGGTTTAAAAGAAAATTCATGGACTTCCCTGGTGGCGCAGTGGTTGAGAGTCCGCCTGCCGATGCAGGGGACACGGGTTCGTGCCCCGGTCCGGGAGGATCCCGCATGCCGCGGGGCAGCTGGGCCCGTGAGCCATGGCCGCTGAGCCTGCGCGTCCAGAGCCTGTGCTCCACGGCGGGAGAGGCCACAGCAGTGACAGACCCGCATATCGCAAAAAAAAAAAAAAAGCTAAAGAGAATATTTTTAATATTAGTCCAACTTCTTATAGGCATTATAATTATTTTAGAAGGGGATAATTTCTCAAAGTGCTTAACCATGGAAATCTAATTTTTCCCCTCCAAACAGTTCACCAAACTGGAAATCCAGCTTGAGAACCCTGTAGAAAGCTTTTCCTATCTCCACTATAATCAGCTGCACCATCAGGTTATTTATAATGTTCATTCACTCAATAAATATGTATCTCATCTTTCAGATGGGGCCCCTCAGATCATAACAGCAAAGTCTTTCCCTCCACCTCTTCAGCTACCTCTCTGTTAGGCTTAGCCAGCCAGAGCAACATATCAAATTATATTCTTGACTTTATACCAAGGAGTTCATTTGAGAAACTTTCTCATCTTGGGAGGTGGTGTACACTAGTGGTAACACAGAATGCACAGTCTTTAGTCAGACATTCTACTTATTGTGTAACCTTATAGAAAGCGGCTGCTATATCTCTATAAGCCTGTGTCTTCCTCTTTAACCTAGGAAGAATAGTACTTATTTCACAGTGTCGTTTTCAAAGTTAAAAGAGCGTATCACAGATATAGAGAACAAACTAGTGGTTACCAGTTGGGGGAGGGGCAATATAAGAGTGAGGAAGTGGGAGGTACAAACTACTGGGTGTAAGATAGGCTGCTAGGATATACTGTACAACACAGGGAATATGACCAATATTTTGTAATAACTATAAGTGGAGTGTAACCTTTAAAAATTGTAAAAAAAAATTTTTAAGGGAAAAAACCAAAAACACCTGACCTGACAGATAAGCAGGACCTGAGGAAAAAACAATTCAGAGAGCATACATGTGAATTGCTTAGCACAGTACCTGACACATGGTCCCTGCTTGATAAATTTTAGTTATGACTCTTCTCCTGTGATATTCAGATCTCTTAAAAGGAACTTAGAAGTTCCTTTCCTACTGCTCTCTTAACTTCTAAAGTTTAGAGATTACACTAATTTTAGAGACATAGTGGTTAAGAGTGCCGTTGCTAAAGCCAGATGTCCGGCATCAAATCCTGGCTCTGGCCCTTGCTCCATGAATTACCCTCTGCAAGTTTCTCCATGCCTCAGTTTTCTCATCTCTAAAATGGTGAAAATAATACACTGGACCTCATGGAGTTTTGTGAGGATTAAATATGTTAAGATATGTAAAGAACAGTGCCTAGCACATAGAAATCCCATCAATGTCAGTTATTATTATTCAGAATTTACTTACCCAACGTAAGTACTTTAATTTTCTCTTATGAATAGAATTCAACCTGGACCTAATTTCATGGAAAATACCTACCACATAAAAGCATTCAAATTTGTGTTCTAGTGCATTGACCTAAATAATGAACAGAATGATCAGTGTGCAATAGAAAAAGGATGCAGAAGATGGCGCTGTGGGAAGACACTGAGTTTAGCGTCTCCCCACCACTAGGGCACCTGCTGGCCGCTGGTGGACCCTGACACCCAAAGAGACGGGAGGAACCCCCAAGTGAACCGGTAGGACGTGGGGGGACACAGTGGGGAGAAGTGGAGGCCAGACAGGATCAGCGCCCCTGAGGCCGGGGAGATCATGAGAGGAAGGCAGGAGGGGCCCTCTGGGAGGAGAGGAGAGGAGCGGAGGAAGTTTGCCCCAACAACTCAGGCCCAGGGAACCTGCTGAGCTCCCAGGCCAGTGGCCTGCCCTCCAAGGCTCCCCCTCCCCCTGGTCGCATTGGTCCTGGGGGCATAGGAAGGAGGCCAAGGGGAGTTCAGGAGAGGCAGGCGGGAGGGGCTCTCCGGGAGGAGCGGGGGAGAAGAGGTGGGCGATTTCTCCGCCCACTCTGGCACGGGGAGCCTGCTGAGCTCCCAGGCTGGTGCCCTGCCCTCCAAAGCCCCCTCCAGGCCTTGTGGGTCCTTGGAGGAATAGGAGGGAGGCCAGGGAGATCAGGAGAGGCAGGAGGGAGGAGCCAACTGGGAGGAGTGGGAGAGAAGAGGAGGGCGTTTGCCCCACCCACTCGGGCCTGGGGAGCCTGATGAGCTCCCAGGCCAGTCCCCTGCCCTCTAAGGTCACCCCCCCCCCACACACACACACACACGGGTCCTGGGGGCATAGGAAGGAGGCTGAGGGGAGTTCAGGAGAGGCAGGCGAGAGGAGCCCTCCAGACCAGAGTAGCAGGAGAGGAGAGGAGGGCGTTTGCCCCACCCACATGAGCTCAGGAAGCCGGCTGGGCGACCAGGGGTGGGGGGCACGCCTGGGCCCCTTCTGTTCCTTGAGCCTAAGCCCCACCCCCCACGGCCCCCAGGACGTTTTGCAGTCCTGTGGGTCTTAAGCATTGGCCCCACCCACAGCCCAAACCTCATCCTTGCTTAGGCCCTGCCCTCCACAGCCAAGGCCTTTCCCCCCATCTTCTTTTTACTATTGTGGTACTGTTGTACCTTCAGGTTGTTGATTCATCTATATTTTTATTTTTATATTCTTTCATACATATCTGTTAGTTTCCTTGTCTAATTTTATTTTTTACTTTGTTATTCTCTTTTTTTTCTTTTTGTCACCCCACGTGGCTTGTGAGATCTTGGTTCACAAGCGGGGGGTTGAGCCAAAGCTACTGTGGTGGGAGCTCTGTATCAGAACCACTGGACTAACAGAGAACCTCAGACCCCAGGGAATATTTATCAGAGTGAGTTCTCACAGAGGTCCACATCTCAGCACCAAGAGCCAGCTCTACCCAACAGCCTACAAACTCCAGTGTTGGAAGCCTCAGGCCAAACAAGCAGTAAGACAGGAACACAACCCTACTCATTAAAAAAAAAAAAAATGAGATGGCAAAAAAAATATGTCACAGATGAAGGAGCAAGGTAAAAACCTACAAGACCAAATAAAAGGAGAGAAAATAGGCAGTCTACCTGAAAAAGAATTCAGAATAATGATAGTAAAGATGATCCAGAATCTTGGAAATAGAATGGAGGCACGGATTGAGAAAATATAAAAAATGTTTAACAAAGATCTAGAAGAACTAAAGAACAAACAAACAGAGATGAACAACAGAATAACTGAAATGAAAAATTCACTAGAAGCAATCAGTAACAGAATAACTGAGGCAGAAAAACGAATAAGTGAGCTGGAAGACAAAATGGTGGAAATAAATGCCAAGGAGCAGGATAAAGAAAAAAGAATGAAAAGAATTGAAGACAATCTCAGAGACCTCTGGGACAACACTAAACACACCAACATTCAAATTATAGGGGTCCCAAAAGAAGAAGAGAAAAAGAAATAGTCTGAGGAAATATTTGAAGAGATATAGTTGAAAACTTCCCTAACATGGGAAAGGATATAGTCACCCAAGTCCAGGAAGCACAGAGAGTCCCATACAAGATAAACCCAAGGAAAAACACACCAAGACATATATTTATCAAACTAACAAAAATTAAATTCAAAGAAAAAATATTAAAAGCAGCAAGGGAAAAACAAAAAATAACATACAAAGGAATCCCCATGAGGTTATCAGCTGATCTTTCAGCAGAAACTCTGCAGGCCAGAAGGGAGTGGCAGGATATACTTAAAGTGATGAAAGAGAAAAACCTACAACCAAGATCACTGTACCCAGCAAGGATCTCATTCAGATTCAATGGAGAAATTAAAACCTTTACAGACAAGCAAAAGCTAAGAGAATTCAGCACCACCAAACCAGCTTTCCAACAAATGCTAAAGAAACTTCTCTAGACAGGAAACACAAGAGAACAAAAAGACCTAGAAAAACAAACCCAAAACAATTAAGAAAATGGTAATAGGAACATACATATGGATAATAACCTTGAATGTAAGTGTATTAAATGCCCCAACCAAAAGACAGAGACTGGCTGAATGGATACAAAAACAAGACCCATATATATGCTGTCTACAAGAGACCAACTTCAGACCTAGGGACACATACAGACTGAAGGTGAAGGGATGGAAAAAGATATTCCATGCAAATGGAAATCAAAAGAAAGCTGGGATAGCAATACTCATATCCGATAAAATAGACTTTAAAATAAAGACTGTTACAAGAGATAAGGAGGGACACTACCTAATGATCAAAGGATCAATCCAAGAAGATATAACAATTATAAATGTTTATGCACCCAACATAGGAGCACCTCAATACATAAGGCAAATGCTAACAACCATGAAAGGACAAATCAACAGTAACACAATAATAGTAGCAGACTTTTAACATGCCACTTACACCAACAGACAGATCATCCAAACAGAAAATAAGGAAACACAAGCTTTAAATGACACAATAAACCAGATAGATTTAATTGATATTTATAGAACATTCCACCCAAAAGTGGCAGAATACACTTTCTTCTCAAGTGCACATGGAACATTCTCCAGGATAGATCACATCTTGGGTCACAAATGAAGCCTCAGAAAACTTAAGAAAATTGAAATTAAATCAAGCATCTTTTCTGACCACAATGCTATGAGATTGGAAAACAATTACAGGAAAAAAAATAACTGTAAAAAACACAGATACATGGAGGCTAAACAGTGCACTACTAAATAACCAAGAGATCACTGAAGAAATCAAAGAAAAAATACATAGAAACAAATGACAACA
Source organism: Delphinus delphis (assembly GCF_949987515.2). Classification (NCBI taxonomy): domain Eukaryota; kingdom Metazoa; phylum Chordata; class Mammalia; order Artiodactyla; family Delphinidae; genus Delphinus; species Delphinus delphis. The sequence goes on from NC_082688.1 coordinate 27,222,631, forward strand.
AAAACACGACAACCCAAAACCTATGGGACACAGCAAAAGCAGTTCTAAGAGGGAAGTTTATAGCAATTCAATCTCACCTCAAGGAACAAGAAAAATCTCAAATAAAGAATCTAACCCTACACTTAAAACAACTAGAGAAAGAAGTAAAAAAAACCCAAAGTCAGTAGAAGGAAAGAAATCATAAAAATCAGAGCAGAAATAAATGAAATAGAAACGAAGAAAACGATAGCAAAGATCAATAAAACTAAAAGCTCATTCTTTGAGAAGATAAACAAAATTGATAAACCCTTAGCCAGACTCATTAAGAAAAAAGAGGAGCGGATGCAAGTCAATAAAATTAGAAATGAAAAAGGAGAAATCACAACTGACACCACAGAAATACAAAGGATTATAGAAGACTACTACAAATAACTATATGCCAGTAAAATGGACAACCACGAAGAAATGGACCAATTCTTGGAAAGGTACAATTTTCCAAGACTGAACCAGGAAGAATTAGAAAATATAAACAGACCTATCACAAGTAATGAAATTGAAACCATAATGAAAAATCTTCCAACAAACAAAAGTCCAGGACCAGATGGCTTCACAGGCGAATTCTATCAAACATGTAGAGAAGAGCTAACACTGATCCTTCTCAAACTCTTCCAAACAACTGCAGAGGGAGAAACACTCCCAAATTCATTCTACAAAGCCACCATCACCCTGATACCAAAACCAGAAAAAGATATCACAAAAAAAGAAAATTATAGACCAATATCACTGATGAACGTAGATACAAAAATCCTGAACAAAATACTAGCAAACAGAATCCAACAATACATTAAAAGGATCATACACCATGATCAAGTGGGATTTATTCCAGGGATGCAAGGATTCTTCAATGTAGGCAAATCAATGTGATACACCACATTAACAAATTAAGGAATAAAACCCATATGATCATCTCAATAGATGCAGAAAAAACTTTTGACAAAATTCAACACCCATTTATGATAAAAACTCTCCAGAAAATGGGCATAGAGGGAAACTACCTCAACATGATAAATGCCATATATGACAAACCCAAAAGAAGCATCATACTCAATGGTGAAAAACTGAAAGCCTTTCCACTAAGATCAGGAACAAGACAAGGATGTCCACTCTCACCACTCTTATTCAAGAAGTTTTGGAAGTCCTAGCTATGGCAGTCAGAGAAGAAAAAGAAATAAAAGGACTACAAATTGGAAAAGAAGAAGTAAAACTGTCAGTGTTTGCAGATGACATGATACTACACATAGAATATCCTAAAGAGGCCACCAGAAAACTACTGGAACTAATCAATTAATTTAGTAAGGTTGCAGGATACAAAATTAATGCACAGAAATTTCTGGCATTCCTATACACCAACAACGAAAAATCAGAAAGAGAAATTAAGGAAACAATCCAATTTACCATTGCAACAAAAAGAATAAAATACCTAGGAATAAACCTGCCTAAGGAGGTGAAAGACTTGTACTCAGCAAACTATAAAACACTGATGAAAGAAATCAAAGATGACATAAACAGATGGAGACATATACCATGTTCTTGGATTGGAAGAATCAATATTATGAAAATGAATATATTACCCAAAGCAATCTACAGATTCAATGTAATCCCTATCAAACTACCAATGGCATTCTTCACAGAATTAGAACAAAAAAATTTTACAATTCATATTCATATTACAAACACAAAAGATCCTGAATAGCCAAAACAATCTTGAGAAAGAAAAATGGAGTTGGAGGAATCACGCTCCCTGACTTCAAAGCTACAGTAATCAAGACAATAGGGTACTGGCACAAACACAGAAATATAGATCAGTGGTACAGGATAGAATGCCCAGAGATAAACCCACACACATATGGTCACCTAATTTACAACCAGGGAGGCAAGAACATACAATGGAGAAAGGACAGCCTCTTCAACAAGTGGTGCTGGGAAAACTGGACAGCTCCATGTAAAACAATGAGATTAGGACACTACCTGACACCATACACAAAAATAAACTCCAACTGGATTAAAAACCTAAATGTAAGACCAAACACTATAAAACTCTTTGACATAAACCACAGCAAGATCTTTTTTGACCCACCTCCTAGAGTAACGGAAATAAAAACAAAAATAAACAAATGGGACTTAAAAGCTTTTGCACAGCAAAGGAAACCACAAACAAGACAAAAAGACAACCCTCAGAATGGGAGAAATATTTGCAAATGAAACAGCAGACAAAGGATTAATCTCCAAAATATACAAACAGCTCATGGAGCTCAATATCAAAAAAACAAACAATCCAATTTAAAAATAGGCGGAAGACCTAAATAGAAATTTCACCAGGAAGACATACAGATGGGCAAGAGGCACATGAAAGATGCTCAACATCACTATTTATTAGATAAATGCAAATCAAAACTACAATGAGGTATCACCCTCATGCTGGTCAGAATGGCTATTGTCAAAAAATCTAGAAACTATGCTGGAAAGTGTGTGGTGAAAAGAGAACCCTCCTGCACTGTTGGTGGGAATGTAAATTGATACAGCCACTATGGCGAACAGTATGGAGGTTCCTTAAAAAACTAAAAATAGAACTACCATATGACCCAGCAATCCCACTACTGGGCATATACCCTGAGAAAACCATAATTCAAAAAGAGACATGTACCACAATGTTCATTGCAGCTCTATTTACAATAGCCAGGACATGGAAGCAACCTAAGTGTCCATCAACAGATGAATGGATAAAGAAGATGTGGCACATATATACAATGGAATACTACTCAGCCATAGAAAGAAATGAAACTGAGTTATTTGTAGTGAGGTGGATGGACCTAGAGTCCTTCATACAGAGTGAAGTAAGTCAGAAAGAGAAAAACAAATACCGTATGCTAACACATGTATATGGAATCTAAAAAAAAAAAATGTACTGATGAACCTAGTTGCAGGGCAGGGATAAAGATGTAGACATAGTGAATGGACCTGAGGACATGAGGTGGGAGGGGTAAGCTGGGGCGAAGTGAGAGTAGCATCGACACATATACACTACTGAATGTAAAATAGACAGCTAGTGGGAAGCAGCAGCATCGCACAGGGAGGTCAGCTCAGTGCTTTGTGATGACCTAGAGGGTTGGGATAGGGAGGATGGGAGGGAGGCTCAAGAGGGAGGGGATATGGGGACATGTGTATGCATATGGCTGATTCACTTTGGTGTACAACAGAATCTAACACAGTATTGTGAAGCAATTATACTCCAATAAAGATCTATTTAAAAAAAAAAGGATGAAGACTTACTAAAGTTCAGTAAAATTGTCTTTAGCATTCCAACTGCCTATTCCAGTTATAGGCATTTCTCCTTTATTTTTCTCCCTTTTGGTTTTGTGTTCTGTTTTTTCTTCTTATTTCCTTCTCTTTAGCCCTATACCTGGTAATAATGTGTGCCCAAATGAAAATAACAATAATGCTTCCCTGAATACATGAAGGTGATGCTATTGCTTTGACCAAAGGCGTGTTCTTGTGGTCTTCTAGGAGACCCCTTATCACATTCTCTCAGCCAGAAATCATCTACATTGAAATCTACTAGTTCAGTTCAGAAAAGTCTTTGGCAGGGCCTCCAATCCTCTAAATTCACCTTTGACATCCCAAAGTGAAAAAATAGAAGAAGAAGGGTTGGCCAGGACATATTCTAAAGAAGAGCTGGGAACATTCCCTACCAGACGGAGGTTAGGACAACTGGGCCAACAGTTGTTGCAAATCCATAACCAGGAGAGAGGCTGAGGATAAAATTAGATGCAGGGATATTGAGACTAGCTAATTAGAGTAATTGGCAAGTTTGGTCAGTCAGATTGTAACTGAGACTAAGAAATCCAACCTGAGGACCGGATGAGGTTTAGTCAGCAGGCTTAAGCAGGAACAAAGTCAAGCACTACCAGAGCAAAAATGTCAGGAGAAAAAAGTCAAGCCAACGAAGCAAGGAACACCTGGGTGACAAGGTATGGCTGACTAACACTTGGTGTTAACCAAGTGTTAACACGTGGCAGGAGCCACACAAAAATTTCTCCCAGATGGGTGAAGAGTTGTGCCAAAAAGGACTTGCTAATCAAAGGCCACCTTCTCGGAAAAAGCTCTAACTATAAAAGAAAAAAATAGATAAATAGGATCACACTAAAATTAAGAACTTCCAATTATCAAAGGCACTATTAAGAGAATAAAAAGGCAAGCACAAAGTGGAAGATACTTGCTATTTGGGTTTATCTCCAACACAGGACTCTTACCCAGAAAATATAAAGAACTCGTATAAATTGATAAGTAAAAGACAACTAGTATTTTTTTTTTTTTTTTTGTGGTACGCGGGCCTCTCACTGTTGTGGCCTCTCCCGCCGCGGAGCACAGGCTCCGGACGCACAGGCTCCGCGGCCATGGCTCACGGGCCCAGCCGCTCCGCGGCACGTGGGATCCTCCCAGACCGGGGCACGAACCCATGTCCCCTGCATCAGCAGGCGGACTCTCAACCACTGCGCCACCAGGGAAGCCCGACAACTAGTATTTTTTAAGTTCAGTACAAAACTGAGCAAAAACTTGAACAGGTAATTTACAAAAGAGGATATCCAAATAACCAATAAACATATGCAGAGTGCGCAACTTCAATAGTCATCACAGAAATGCAAATTACAACTACAACAAGATACTACCATCTGCTCATTAAAATGGCTAAAATGAAAAAAAAGAAATAATACCAACTGCTGCTGAAGATGTTAAGCAGCTTGAACTCTCTTACACTGCTGGTAAGAGTATAAATTGACACAACCCCTTTGGACAACTGGTGGTATGTGCTAAAAGTGAACAGAGATAGCCTCAGACCCAGCAATTCCATTCCTAAGAGATCATATGTTTACCAAAAGACATGTACAGAAATGTTCATAGAGGCATTATTTAAAATAGCCCAAACTGAAAATAACCCAAATGTTCATCAGAAGTAATATTAATGAATACAATTAATAAATTGTGTTATATACTTACAATATATATACATATATAATAATATATTTGCAATGAGAAGTATGAAATACTGCTACCTGCATCAACATCAACGAATCTCAAATATAATGTTGAGAGAAAGCAACCAGAGATTAAAAAAAAGAAGACATTCTGCATGATTCCATGTATATGGTGTTTAAAAACAGGTAAAACTAATCTACAGAGTTAGACGTCAGGACTGTGGATGCTCTTCGAGGCGGGGCAGAGGGCTTCTGGAGTTGTGGTTCTGTTTTACGATGTTGGTGTGTTCACTGTGAAAATACATAGAGTTACACTGGTATGATTTGTGCACTTTTTATACATGTTTTATACTTCAAAAAATTTCAGTTAAAGAGGAGTAATGACATCTTCTAACAAATTTACTAGGTAGTTTAGGGCTTGGTAGGCAGTCTGGCCCTGACTAGGTTTTCTGTCTCTCCAGAAGAAGCCCAGTCTCTGTGGGAGTAGCATGGTAAGCCAAGGTATAAAAGCCTATCCTAATTCATGTTAAGTTTTTGGAGTCCAGTCAAAGGCATTGTTATGTCATCAGCTCCATCAGAGGTTTCTTCTGGAATCCTGAGACACAAAAGTTAAGCTGTATGCAATTCTCTTATTTCCATACTCTTCTTTTTCTAAAGAATTCCTTCCAGAGCAGATGAGGTTAATAACAATCATCCTGGAGTTAATCATTAGGTGCCAGTAATTTCAGGCCTTAAGAATGATCAGTGGCTTCCCTGGTGGCTCAGATGGTTAAGAATCCGCCTGTCAATGCAGGGGACACGGGTTCAAGCCCTGGTCCGGGAAGATCCCACATGCTGCGGAGCAACTAAGTCTGTGCGCCACAACTACTGAGCCTGTGCTCTAACGCCTGCGGGCCACAATTACTGAGCCCACGTACCACACCTACTGAAGCCCGCGCACCTAGAGCGCATGCTCCGCAATAAGAGAAGCCACTGCAATGAGAGGCCTGCGCACCGCAACGAAGAGTAGCCCCAGCTCGCTGCAACTACAGAAAACCCATGTGCAGCAACGAAGACCCAAGAAAGGAAGGAAGGAAGGAAGAAAGAAGGAAAGAAAGAAAGAAGAAAAGAAAGAGAATGACTGGCTCCTTGAATCATTTACTTTTTTTTTTTTTACACTGGGGACAGAGCTGCTTAAAAAGTGGAAGTTGGGGTGAGGGGTGGGGATGGTCGCCAGACACCAAGTCTGCTGTGGGGCCCCTCAACTGTGTGCCTCTGCATGTTATAAGGGATCTCTTCTCCTCCCTGAAATGGAAGTAATTTTACCTAAGTAGGGGTAAGAGTCTTGTCTTGTTGCTTGAAAAAATGTAATTTGGGCTCCAGGCATGCACATTTTGTTGGGTACTTCCAATTCAGGGCTGGGTGGCGAGGGAACCTGAAGTCAGGCTCAAAATTCATTAAACGGTTATTCTCCACCAGGCTGCTAGGTCATGAGAGCCAGTGAGGGTGGGGATGAGAAAACAGCAACTTGCCCGAAGGTTGCCATTCAGAAGGGGAATGGTGAATGGTTCAACAGTGATATGAAAAATGACCATCATCACCACTCTTTACATTGGGCTCTTGTGAGATATTTGTGAGGAAACTCCAACAGGCTGGTTCATGCATCTTTATATGTAGGTAAACTCCTTTAGGTGTAGATGAAGAACACCTCCAGGCTCTCAGGAGCTTTGCTCTAATGGCACACGGACCAATGAACAAAGATTACATGGCTTGGTAAGTACTATAACAGCAGGAAGCACAAGGTACTGTGAGAGCTCTTGGAGGATGAGCCTCTAGTCCAGACTCAGAAGATTGAGAAAGTCTGGGAAATAGCTGTTTAGCAAATGCACTAGAGTCCTAACCCCATCTTGTACACCACAGTGTTTTGCCTGCCATCCCTGGCTATGAAGCAGAGGATTCCTTTCAGGAGGCTCCTAGCCAATCACATGGCAGCAAATTAGGCCACTGAATAGTAGATATTCTCCCAGATCTTAATTCCCAGATCTTAACAGTAGATATTCTCCCAGATCTAGCTTCCAGCTAAAAGAAGAGATTTGGAACTTGATCAGGACTCTGGGCTACAAGCTATTTGTAACAGCTGTCTCCTAGAAACCCAAGTGCAAGTCCATGAACTGATGCAACAGTTTCTGTTTAAAGTAGGTGGAAGAACAGTCGCCTTGCAGGCAAGTCACCATTATTTAATGCCTGTTTTGTTGTAGAGCAATCTAATTCTCATGCTCCTGTTTATCCATCCATGGGCCAAGCACTCTACACATGCTCCCCCTACCTATCCCCAGCCTCATATTAAGAGCTCTGTAAGGCCCACTGCTATGTCTATTGGTACCGCATATGGCCCTTGTTCCATGACATAGTCATCTACCAAAGACTAGGCTCAGAAAGCAGATATCTTTTACATCCTACAGAATAGTGAAGAGCTCAAGGACTCCCACTAGTAGCAGAGCAATTGCAGCATTTAGTGGATGGGAATTGGGAGTTGGAAAATGGCCAAAGAGTGAAACTGAAAATTTGCTGCCAACTTCTACAATACCTCAAATGTATGAGATTCTTCTACTAACACCTTCCCACAAGTCCAAAGCCTAGCCACTACTTAGGCTGAAGAACTGGCATAGAGCTGCAGGAAAGAACACCATGGTCGGAAGCCAGTGTCACATACCAGTCCAGAGAGTTGGGTCTTACGCACAGTAAAAGACAGTCACAGGGCTGGGACTTCATATCTTTATAAGAAGCCCAAACACACCGAACCACTAGATCTGACAACTATTGGATCTTTCCTATTTAAAAAAAATATAAGGTATGATTGACATACAAAAGCTGTGCATATGTACTGAATACAACTTGATGAGCTTGGAGGTAAGTATACATCCATGAAACCATCACCACAATCTATGCCATAAATACATCCATCACCTCCAAAAGTTTCCTCCCATCCTATTTATTAATATTTGTGTGTGAGAGAGATAAGAACCCTTAATTAACATTTACCCTCTTAGCAAATTTTTAAGTATAGTACAATAAGTAGTATTATTATAGGCTCTAAATTGTACAGTAGATCTCTAGGAGTTATTCATCTTGTATAAATGAAACTTTGTACTCTTTGACTAATACCTCCGTTTCCCCCTCCCCACCCCCCCCAGCCCCCAGAAACCACCATTCTACTCTCTGCTTCTATGAGTGATTATTTTAGCCTCCTTATGTTAGCAATATTATGTAGTATTTGTCCTCTATGTCTGGCTTATTTTACATGGCATAATGTCCTCAATGTTCATCCCTGTTGTTGCAGGAAATGGTGGGATTTCTTTCTTTTTTAAAGCTGAATAATATTCCGTTGTACATATATACACCACCTCTTCTTTATCCATTCATCAATGGATTCTCAGACATTATTCTTTAAGTTTTCTACCCCTTTCTTTTTCTTCTCCTTCTGAGACTTCCACCATGCATACATTGGTTCTCTTAAAGATATGCCATAAGCTCTGTAGGCTCTCCTCACTCTTTTCCTTTCTTTTTTCTTGCTGTTTCTCTAACTGGATAATTTCAAATGACATGTCTTTGAGTTTTCTGATTCTTATTGAGTCTACTGTTGAAGCTCTCTGTTGAAATTTTCAGTTCAGTCGTATTCTTCAGCTCTAGAATTTCTGTTTGGTTCTTTTTTATGATTTCTCTTAGTTTAACTTTTTGTTTTGTTCATGTATTGATTTCCAGATTTCATTTAGTTGTCTATCTGTGTTCTCTTGTGCTCACTGAGCTTCTTTAAGATGACTGTTTTGAATTCTTTGTCAGATCATTCATAGATCTCCTTTTCTTTAGGGTCAGTTACTGGAGCTTTATTTTGTTCCTTTGGTGGTGTTTGTTCATGATCCTTGTAGCCTTTCATTGGTGTCTGCACATATAAAGAAACCGTCACCTTTTCCAAATTTTACAGACTGGCTTTGTCAGGGAAAGCCCTCCACCGGTTAGCCCGCCCAGAGATTCTGTGTGGGCTGGCTAGTGGTGTCTGCAGGTGGCCCAGCTGGCGGGCTCCACAGGCAGATGGGCCTGGTCCCAGGGATCAAGTGTGGTCTGCTACTGGGGCTTGCAAGCCAGCTGTTGAGATCTGTGCACTGGTTGATGAGACCCTTCCACCCCTTTTCTTTGTTCTTAGCTACTTCAGAGATCTAGCCTTGCCAGTTCTCTCAGGGTTCTGGGTGAGGTGCGACAGAAGAGGGCCTCCCAAGTAGAAGGCTGAAAGGCAGGGGAGATCAGGCTCTCACTTTGCCCTCTCTTTCCCTCATGGTGGACAAGGGATCTCTTTCAGTGTTGTGCTGTGCTGGCCTGGGGGAGGGGTGACATGCATGAAGTGAAACTGTTATTCTTACCCTTTCACTGCATCTTTTCTATTGTCTGTGTTCCACTGGGATGCTGTGACCTCTCACTGAATTCCACAGCTCTGATAAAGGTATTCACCGATGGTTGTAAATTGATGTTTCTGTTGGGGAGGAGGACAAGGTCTGGAACCTCCTGTCTACCCTCTTGCTGATGTTACTCCTCTGATCTTTCCTATTCGCTAACTTTCTCTGGCTTTAATCCCAGATGTGACAATGGACTTTGATTCTTATGTTGCATTTGGTAATTTCCATGGTGACCTTAGAAACTTGGATCCTAGGCTAAACACTCAAAGGTATTTGGATTTTGTTTTGGTATCCTGTGTGTTCTAACCTGATATAAAACTCCTTTCCCATTTCTGGCATTAGCATCTCTTAGAGAGTGCGCTCTGCCACGTAGCTGGAGGGGAGAGGCTCATTCACATGGTATTCTACACTCAGAGATTTGCTGGGTTCTGGCTTTAGGAAACCTGAGGGCTACACAAAACAGGGAAAAAACTGCCAGCATGAATTCAGAAATAATCTTCTACCATAATAATAATAACGTATATTAGTATATCCTGTGAAATATCCAACTTTAAGCGTTTCCTATTCATTGTTTTCTTAATGTTAGCCCAATTTTTTCATCTTCTAGGTTTAAAAAAAAAATCTATTATCCCTACAATGTTTATAAAGAAGTCATCTTTTTCACAAAGCTATGTCTGTGATACTTGATTTGAATGAGATCAAGGCAGTTGGCTTGGCAAAGTCCCAAGACTTCAGCCCACATCTACCCTAACCCCTAACCCTTAGTTCATTATAAGAATTTGATGAAAGAATATGGATGGAGCACTAAAAATCCAATAGGGCGTTATTACAGTGGCAAAAGAAGGCCATTTGCAGCTAACTTAACACCAAGGTTAAGATGTTTAAATATTCATTACTGTTTAGGTTGCTGACTATTAGACTGCTAGCAAAAGGAAGTCTGAAATTGGCCTATAATATTCAACTGCATAAGAAAATTAATTCAAAACTACTGGTGGACACTTTTCAGACAAAAAAGATCTTAAATCAATTGTAAGTTGAGTAAGAAAAACATTTTGGGGGTAAGAAATGATTTATTTAAACACACCTGAAATTTTCCACCTCTAACCCTCTGCCCTTCCACATTCCATCCTAACCAGGATCTGAGGCTATGAGATTATAAGAAAAATTTTTTAGCTTTTAAAAAACAGCAAAGAGAGACTTCCCTGGTGGCACAGTGGTTAAGAATCTGTCTGCCAATGCAGGAGACACGGGTTCGAGCCCTGGTCCGGGAAGATCCCACATGCCGTGGAGCAACTAAGCCCGTGCACCACAACGACTGAGCCTGTGCTCTAGAGCCCATGAGCCACAACTACTGAGCCTGTGTGCCATAACTACGGAAACCCGCGTGCCTAGAGCCCGTGCTCCGCAACAAGAGAAGCCACTGCAATAAGACCGTGCACCACAACGAAGAGTTGCCCCCGTTCACCGCAACTAGAGAAAACCCGCGTGCATCAATGAAGACCCAAAGCAACCAAAAATAAGTATAAAATAATAAATTTATTAAAAAAATAAAAATAAAACACAGAAAAGAGTGGGGGCGGAGGGAAGGAGGGAGGGGACAGCAGAGATGAAATATGTCTTGCTTTTCTTCTCTTGACAGAAACATTAGTGCTGCATATTTAGGCTATCTTAGGGGTGATGGAGGTGTTAAGTGAGTATGTGAACTGAGAAGCCCTCAATCATTCATTAATTTCAGGACAGTCCATCTTTTCATCTCTGTAAATGAATGTGAATTACAAGCATTTCTCGGGGACTTCCCTGGTGGTCTAGTGGTAAAAATTCCGCCTTCCAGTGCAGGGGATCCCTGCATTGTTCAATCCCTGGTCGGGGAACTAAGATCCTACATGCCGCCGAGCAACTAAGCCCCAGTGCCACAACTACTGAGCTCACGTGCCTCAATGAGAGAGCCCGCATGCCACAAACTACAGAGCCCATGTGCCCTGGAGCCCGTGCGCCACAACTACAGAGCCCACATGCTCTGGAGTCCCCGCACCACAACTAGAGAGAGAAAACCCACAGAACTAGAGAGAAGCCCATGCACCACAACAAAAGATCCCGCATGCCTCAAGGAAGATCCCACATGCTGCAACTATGACCTGACACAGATTAAAAAAATAAAAACAAAACCCCAAGCACTTCTCAGATCAGATACAGGAACTCAATGTGAGACCCCAGAGGGAATGAGGGCTTTGGAATAAGAGAAAGTTGTGACAGAGACAGGTATGTGGCAATCTCCAGGGAAGATATCTGCAACTGCTGGGGCTTCATCACCCAAGGGTGTAACCAGTTTAGGAACTAACTAGCACAAGAGCTGAGTGCTAACCACCTAGGGCAGCAAGAACCTGATGAGTGAAAGGGTCAGACTCCAGAATGGATGGAAGAGACCAATTCAGGGAGCATTTGTCTATGTCTTGACCAAGAAAGGAGGAAAGTGAATGGTATAAATATACAAGAACAGTGGCAGGAAATTTAAGGGCTAAAAATGAGCTGAAGTTTACCGAAAACACTTGTCTAGATTATTCTAGAACAATTTCACTTACCTATTTGAAAATTCAAATTGGCTTTTCCAATTTCACAATGCATGAAACCTTTTTTTTTAAACATCTTTTTTGGAGTATAATTGCTTTACAATGGTGTGTTAGTTTCTGCTTTATAACAAAGTGAATCAGCTATACATATACATCTATCCCCGTATCTCCTCCCTCTTGCATCTCCCTCCCACCCTCCCTATCCCACCACTCTGGGTGGTCACAAAGCACCCAGCTGATCTCCCTGTGCTATGCGGCTGCTTCCCACTAGCTATCTATTTTACATTTGGTAGTGTATATATGTCCATGCCACTCTCTCACTTCGTCCCAGCCTACACTTCTCTCTCCCCACGCCCTCAAGTCCATTCTCTACATCTACGTCTTTATTCCTGTCCTGCCCGTAGGTTCTTCAGAACCATTTTTTCCTTAGATTCCATATATATGTGTTAGCATACAGTATTTGTTTTTCTCTTTCTGACTTGCTTCACTCTGTATGACAGACTCTAGGTCCATCCACCTCACTACAAATAACTCAATTTCATTTCTTTTTATGGCTGAGTAATATTCCATTGTATATATGTGCCACATCTTCTTTACCCATTCATCTGTTGATGGACACTTAGGTTGCTTCCATGTCCTGGCTATTGTAAATAGAGCTGCAATGAACATTTTGGTAGATGACTCTTTTTGAATTATGGTTTTCTCAGGGTATATGCCCAGTAGTGGGATTGCTGGGTCATATGGTAGTTCTATTTTTAGTTTTCTAAGGAACCTCCATACTGTTCTCCATAGTGGCTGTATCAATTTACATTCCCACCAACAGCGCAAGAGGGTTCCCTTTTCTCCACACCCTCCCCAGCATTTATTGTTTGTAGATTTTTTGATGATGGCCATTCTGAGCGGTGTCAGGTGATACCTCATTGTAGTTTTGATTTGCATTTCTCTAATGATTAGTAATGTTGAGCATTCTTTCATGTGTTTGTTGGCAATCTGTATATCTTCTTTGGAGAAATGTCTATTTAGGTCTTCTGCCCATTTTTGGATTAGGTTGTTTGTTTTTTTGATATTGAGCTGCGTGAGCTGCTTATAAATTTTGGAGATTAATCCTTTGTCAGTTGCTTCGTTTGCAAATATTTTCTCCCATTCTGAGGGCTGTCTTTTCGTCTTGTTTATGGTTTCTTTTGTTGTGAAGAAGATTTTAAGTTTCATTAGGTCCCATTTGTTTATTTTTGGTTTTATTTCCATTTCTCTAGGAGGTGGGTCAAAAAGGATCTTGCCGTGATTTATGTCATAGAGTGTTCTGCATAAAGGCTTTTTTGAAGCTATTAGCGTAAAATGTTAACATTTTGTGTACAGTCTTATTCACAGAATGGAGAAGTTGGCCTCCTAAGGTCCTGTCCACTCAATGTGAGGCAGCATGCAGTGGGTGGGGGCAGGGAACACCGGATTTGCAATCAGAAGCTCAGTCATTAACTGGAGGATTCTTCTTGGATGAGCCCTTTAACATTTCTTAAGCCTCAGTTTTGACACATGAAAATGGGCTTGAAAATACCAGTTTGGTTGATCTCACTGTCCATTATGAAGATTAAGTTATACTTTACATATTCTGAGTAAACATAAAGCTTTATATGAACATAAATTATTTAAAAAATCATGTGTGGAAGGTTTTGGAAGATGCCCCCTAGCAGAGTCAGCAAACACGAGGCAGAGAACAAATAGAGGAACTGCAATCGCCTCATTGAGGTGTTTTCTAATTTCTGTACCTAGAATATCTTTCCCTACCAGAGTGCAAATTCTGAAGGGCAAGAATTAAGTTTTAGACACTTTTGCACCACCCGTACCCCCAACTGTCATCCTTAATGGGTAGTAGGCGCCAATGAACGTTTGTTGAACTGTACCACCTGGCTTCAGCTTCCAGCCTTATATATTGAGAAGCCAAGAGGGTAAATGTGAGCAAGTTCGGAAGGAGGGCAAAGAGAAACCCTACTTTACAATGGGGAAAACAGCCTTGTCGTTGTGGTCCTTATTGTGCCTTCACTGTGCTGCCTTTTTTATTCTGAACGCAGCCGGCTTCTGGACACTCTAAGTTGTCAAGAGCTTGGTGGGCTTTCCCGGACTAGCAGCTTTGTGTAGCCGAACACAGGACATACTTTCTTTTGGTACTTTTGGGGGATAGGTTTACTGACAAAGTTGTTGTCCCTCTCTTCCTGGCCCTAGCTCTCTGTGGATCTAGTCATGCTGTTTAGGTTCATGAAGTACAAATTAGCATAATCCGATTAGATGAGCTGCTGAGGGGCGGGCTTTTTTTTTTTGGTCTGAAAAGCAGAGAAAAGAAAAGTGTCTCACAAAGAGGGGAGCCTGGAGCTTGGAAGGGGAGGGGCGACAATTGCTCCTGGGCTGCTGGCCTGAAAGCTTGCACCTGCACAAGCCCTCTTATAAATAAGGACTCTTAGATGGTATTAAACAGGGGACTGAGGAGTCCGGGGGAGCTTGGGGAGGTAAGCATGGGGAAGAGAAAGGCAAGACAGCGGCTCTGCATCCATTAATTGATTTATCTGGATCGCAAAGCGGGGCTTGCTGACAGAAGAGAAAGCCCGTTTGATTCCTACTCAGCATTGCGAGTGGGTCAGCCCCATAATCAGGTCTATTGAGATAAGCGTTTTAGAATCTCTGCAAGAGACTGATAAGGGGTTTACTTGTAGGGAACAAAGTTCACTGGATGTCTGATTTCAGTACTTTCTGAATTGGACTTCTGTTTCTTTCCTTTATTTCCAGAAAAGAAAACAAACAAACAAACAAAAAAGCTGGGAGGTGGTAGTTGCTTTAGGCCTGTGGGTGATGTGTGCTTAGAAACCACGAGAGAAAAACTCAACTATCAACTTGTTAAAATAGGGGAAGCCAGGGAATTTTCTGACTGAGTGCACCTTTCTCTGCTATAGACAGTTGATGGGTATAACTGACATTTTCATTATTTTGAAAACTAAGAAGGACTCTAATCTATGTGTGTGGTAAATGTTGAGTTTCAAGCAAGTGATTACTTCTATCCTTCTTACCTGGAAGAAAGATATTTTTACCCTTAAAGATGAAGGAGTACTGAAATGATGTCCATGTACTTGCTGGGGACCAACCATCATTTGCACCAGTTTACGCGATGCTCAGAGAACATCTAAATGTGTCTGACTCTATGGAAGTAAAAGGAAACCTTGTTTAAGCCTGACTTACAACATGATGAACATCGAAGGCCAATTAGTGAAGGCTCATTTCTATTGATACATTTTCTGCAGTGCTGTTCAACATAATTTAAATGCTGAGAGGGATGGAACCCCCATCACGTCCTTTGGATAATTTATGGTCTATCAAAGAATTCTTCTGGATAGAAAAACTAGATCACCAATCAAATTACTCTGTGCTTTAAAAAGAAAAAATCCATGGGCTTCCCTGGTGGCGCAGTGGTTGAGAGTCCGCCTGCCGATGCAGGGGACACGGGTTCGTGCCCCGGTCCGGGAAGATCCCACATGCCGCGGAGCGGCTGGGCCCGTGAGCCATGGCCACTGAGCCTGCGCATCCAGAGCCTGTGCTCCGCAACGGGAGAGGCCACAATCGTGAGAGGCCCGCATTCCGCAAAAAAAAAAAGAAAAAGAAAAAATCCATTTCAATCATTGCCTACATGCAGTGAGCATTTCCTTCATGGGAGGTTTCTATTTTTCAAGGTAGAAGAACACAGAGAAATTTGGCCTGTGCTGAATTCAGAGCCTAGCCTTGCTGCTTGCTCACTGCGTGAATCTCAGGTTGGTCTCCTAGACTCTTCTAAGCCACAATTGCCCTGACTGTAAACTAAAGCAAATACCTCCATTAAAAGATTAGAAGTATCAAAGATGGCATTTATAAAATGCCTGGCATGTAATAGGCACTCAGTGAATAATAATAACCCTTCCTTGAGGCATTTATATTTCCCATCCCATCCCCAACTTGCTGTATTCAGTTCTCTTTATATGTCCAAGTAGATGTATCCTGATACCCAAGCACAGTGTAGTTTTCTATTCCCAAGAGCTGTCTTTTCTCTGCTTTATCTCCTCTGTCTTTTCACCAGTACATCCATCCTTCTCAGTTCCTGTGATGGAGCATCTTTCCTCCTGGAGCCTAGAGTCATACAGCCTCTCAGAGAAGGACAAAGGAGACAGTGCAAGGCTGTTTTCAGAAGCTCTGGAGCTTAGGAAGGAAATTTAGTCTAGGAAGGCAGATAAGAAAAGAATTTCTATCTGCCAGAAGCCAAAGTGAACATGCAAAATACCTTAAGTGTGATCTGGGTATCTGGAGGCCTGATATCCAGAGAAAGGGGTGGGAAGCAGATCAAGGAAGGCCTGAGAAACTGATTAGCTCTGACAGCCCCTGTCTCTCTTGGGCTGTGGGTTGAAACAGTTGCATTTCACACATCCTCTTACATAGAGTGATGCAGTGGCAGAAAAGGCAATGGCACAAGGTGTCCTTAGACAAGGTGCTCTGCATACCCACTTAGGTTTTAGTAAAGGCTCCTTTTGAAAAAGTCTGACTTTTTCAGAGATGCCTTATATCACGGTCAAGATATAGATGCGGCACACAATTGGACAGTATATGAAAATACAATTATACCATGACCACGTAAAGATTTATTCCAGCAAGGCAAGGCAATGTATTAATATTATATATCTCATATCAATCTCAGTAGATTTCAAAAAACCTTTCATTAGGGCTTCCCTGGTGGCACAGTGGTTGAGAGTCTGCCTGCAGATGCAGGGGACACGGGTTCATGCCCCGGTCCACGAGGATCCCACTTGCCGTGGAGTGGCTGGGCCCGTGAGCCATGGCCGCTGAGCCTGCGCGTCCGTAGCCTGTGCTCCACAACAGGAGAGGCTGCAGCAGTGAGAGGCCCGCGTACCGCAAAAAAAAAAAAAAAAAAAACAACTTTCATTAAAATGTATTGCCTGGTCCTTCTTTGGGGGAGGGGGCAGTAGAGGTTTTGCCCTGCTCTGTGCCCCAGGAAGCACACATCTCGGCCTCTACCACTCTGGCCTGTCAGGCATCCCCTCTGCATGGCCACATCTGAGCTGGGTTCCAGTTACACCGGGGAGACCAGGGGTCACAGGAGATGTTGCTTCCTCGTTGCAGTGCGAGGGCTTCTCATTGCAGTGGCTTCTCTTGTTGCGAAGCACAGGCCCTAGGCGCGCAGGCTTCAGTAGTTGTGGCACACGGGCTTAGTTGCTCCGCGGCATGTGGGATCTTCCTGGACTGCGGCTCGAACCCGTGTCCCCTGCAGTGGCAGGCAGATTCTTAACCCCTGCGCCACCAGGGAAGCCCTGGGGCCCCCATTTTTGAGAAAGTTGCCCTTCTGAACTTCTATTATGTGTTTTTTCCTTCCTGCCTTTTGGATGTTTTTCTTCCAGCCCAAGATTGTGTGTGTCCTCTTAGCTCTGCCAGGTCAGGATAGTGGGTGCTAATCTGTCTCAGACCTGGTGGGCCCTGAGTTCCTCCCATCCTCTTGTCAGAGTTCCAGGGAGTGAGTTTTTGAAATTTCTCTTTATTAGAGGAAAATTTAGAATTTGGTGAAGGAGCGATTTTTATCCAATTTGAATTTATTTGAAATATGTAATATTAAACTTCTTAATAAGTCCTTCTTATTAAAAAGGAGGGAATATTCAGCACCCCTCCCATTTCTTACCCCAGAAACTTCAGAGATGAGGTCTCATGGCAAGGTTTTAAAGAGAACCTAGGAGGATAAAACCTCAGAGTCAAGGAGGCTTTTCTAGCTGTGACTCAAAAACCCAGAACCATAAAATTGATAAACTGCACAGCGTAAAATTAAAATTCTTATTACATGGCAAATAAGCACCATAAATAAAGTTATAAGACAAATGAAAAATTTGGGGGAAATACTTGTAATTCACATCATAGACAAAAGGTTGATCTCCTGTATATAAAAAGAACTTTTGAAAATTGGGAAGAAAAAAGCCTAACAACCCAATGGAAAAAAAGAAAATCTACAGACAGTTCACAGAAACAGAAATACAAATGACCCATAAACATGTGATGTCAGCCTCACTCATAAAAGAAAAACACAGGGACATCCCTGGTGACACAGTGGTTAAGAATCTGCCTGCCAATGCAGGGATATGGGTTTGATACCTGGTCCAGGAACATCCTACATGCCGCGGAGCCACTAAGCCGGTGCGCCACAACTACTGAGCCTGCGCTCTATAGCCCATGAGCCACAACTACTGAGCCCACGTGCCACAGCTACCGAAGTCTGTGTACCTAGAGCCCGTGCTCTGCAACAAGAGAAGCCACTGCAATGAGAATCCCACGCACTGCAACAAAGAGTAGCCCCTGCTCACCGCAGCTAGAGAAAGCCTGTGCACAGCAACAAAGACCCAACGCAGCCAAAAATAAATACATTAAATAAATAAAGAAAAATGCAAATTAAAACCACATTGAAATAGCATTTTCACCTATCAGACTGGCAAATATCCCAGCAATTGTCAGCATACTCTGCAGGTGAATCCATGGGGAAACAAGAATTCCCATACAGATTGGGATTGACATATATACACTAATATGTATAAAATGGATAACTAATAAGAACCTGCTGTATAAAAAAAATAAATAAAAATTAAAAAAAAAGAATTCCCATACATTGCTGCTGAGAATGCATTTATCCTACAGATATACCTGCAAAATTGGGAAATCATGTATGTTGAAGGCTATTCATCATGGGATTGTTAGTATTGGCAAAAGACTGGAAAAAGCCTGTGTCCCTCATAAGGTACTGGTTAACTAAGGTATATCTACATGATATAATACATTCAGATATTAAAAAGAATGAGAAAGTTCTCTGGTGTGGGAAGAACTCCGGAATATAGTGTTAAGAGAAAAAAGCAAGGTGATATAAGAAAGGAGGAAATAAGAATATATTTGCACAAAGACCCATTGAAAAACAATTAGAATTTACTCTTGGTGGTGTACATTTTAAGGGTTTCTATAAATGTATAGTGACGTGTATCCATCATCATAGTATCACACAGGGTATTTTCACTGTTCTCTGTGCTCTGCCTATTCATCCCTCCCCCTCCCACCCCTGGCAATGCTGATCTTTTTATTGTCTCCATAGTTTTGCCTTTTTCCAGAATGTCATATTGTTGGAATCATATAGTATGTAGCCTTTTCAGATTGGTTTCTTTCACTTAGTAATATGCATTTAAGGTTCCTCTATATCTTTTCATGGCTTGATAACTCATTTCTTTTTAGTGCTGAATAATATTCCATAGTCTGGATGTACCACAATTTATTTACCCATTCATCTACTGAAAGGACATCTTGGTTACTTTCAGATTTTGGCAATTACTAATAAAGCTGCTGTGAACGTCCATGTAAAGGTCTTCGTGTGGACACAAGTTTTCATCTCCTCTGGGTAAATGCTAAAAAGCACAATTGCTGGATCATATGGAAGAATATATTTAGTTTTGTTAGACGCTGCCAAACTGCCTTCCAAAGTGGCTGCACCACTTTGCACTTCCATCAGCAACAGATGAGAGTTCTTGTTGCTCCCCTTCCTCTCCAGCATTTAGTGTTGTCAGTGTTCCAGATATCAGCCATTCTAATAAGTGTGTTGTGGTATTTCATTGTTTCAAGTTCCATTTCCCTGATGTCATATGATGCGGAGCATCTTTTCATAGGTGTATTTTCCATCTGCATATCTTCTTTGGTGAGGTATCTGTTAAAGTCTTTGGCCCATTTTTTAATCAGGTTGTTTGTTTTCTTCTTGTTGCGTGTTAAGAGTTCTTTGTATATTTTGGATAACAGTCCTATATCAGATGTGTCTTTTGCAAATATGTTCTCCCAGCCTGTGGCTTGCTTTCTCCTTCTCTTGACACTGTCTTTTGCAGAGCTCAAAAATATTTTTAAAAGAATAAATACTACTGTTACTAACCTCACTTCCACTCTCCATTTTTTTCATTAAAAATAGCTTTGGAAAATAACTTTTTGATAACAATTTTCTGAGCATATTACCATATCCCCCCATTATATCAATCATATCTTTAAAAGCATTACTTCTGGAATACAAAAACTATAGATTTTAGAATACTTTATCAATTTATAAAAGCATGGCAGCTGAATTGAGTCCATTTAAATTTAGTATACTTATAACCACAAATGATAAAACGTATAGCTTTTAAAATTTATACACATTTAGCACATTCACTTAAACATTTTATCTGACCATGTAACACTTACACATTTATTCTTTAAATCAAAGTGCTTAGGAAAAGAAAGAAGATGTGTATTTTTAACCTTTTGCTTAGAAAGTTCTCTTTGCAAGTATATAGGTGACTGTCTTCTAAAAACTAATTTTTACACCCAAGTATTTTACAATATATGGTGGAGGTGGGAAGGAGATGAGATGGGCTTTTGAATTGGCCTGAACTGGTCTTTTTATTCCTGAAAGACTGGAAAGGCATGGGCTCTGCCGAAACGCCATTATAGCATGGAAAAGGAAGATGAGGCAGAGCATGGTTGAAGGCAGTGTCAGCTGAAAAAAAACCAAAAAATGCACACTGTGAGAGCTGTGACTTCAGTTTTACTGGGCAGCTTAATGAAGACTATAGCCCGGAAACAGCCTCTCAGATAGCTCTGAGGGACTTCTCCAAAGAGAAGGGTCGGGGGAGGTCAATATATATGTGATTTTGGTGAAGCAGGTATGTGCAATCAGGCACACATCTCAGTAGAAGGTTGCTGCTGGGCTAAGCATATGTCTCCATTAATGATTTTAGTGCTTTTCTAGGTAAAAGAAAATGAAAGAAATTGGGTCCATAAAATTTTCTCCTGCAAATATCGAACTATCTGAAGGCCTGTTCTCCCAGTTCTTACCAAAGCACAGAGTGCCTAATTCCTGATCTCCACGCTGAACTCCTTTCAGGCTGTATTAAAGGTCAGTGACTGCCGTGGCTAGTGACTTCATTCTTGTAGAACCAGATGGTGAGCAACATTCTTTAGTTTGCCACAGTGACTGAGAAAAAATGAAGCCAGCTCATGTTGGCACCCCATCAAGTCCAGACTGTGGCACAGTCCAGTTGCACTGTGGGCTCACATTCAATCCTGCCTCTATAGAACAGTCTACCTGCCGGGGACTTATTGTATTACCCCCAGCCTGGTGCTTCTGAACAGGAAGCTTGGTCTTTTTGGAGTTGTGTTTGTTTACCCAATAATGTTATCGGATAATATGCCTGGTCTGTGAGGGTCTATTAAGGTAGTTAGGCTCAAAAAGAATCAAGAACTCTGATGGAAAAAAAAAAAATGTCTGTGTAAAGCAGCGATTTTGAGTAAAAATGACAAGGGTTGAATTCTGGCTCCAACAGTGGAAACTTGGGCAAGTTAAATAATCTCCTAAAGAGAAATTAAAGAAACAATCCCATTTACCATCGCATCAAAGAGAATAAAATACCTAGGAATAAACCTACCTAAGGAGACAAAAGACCTGTACTACAAAAACCATAAGATGCTGATGAAAGAAATCGAAGATTACACAAACAGATGGAAAGATATACCATGTTCTTGGATTGGGAGACTCAATATTGTCAAAATGACTACAGTCTACAGATTCAATGCAATCCCTGTCAAACTACCAATGGTATTTTTCACAGAACCAGAACAAAAAAATCTTAAAATTTATATGGAGACACAAAAGACCCTGAATAGCTAAAGCAATCTTGAGAAAGAAAAACATAGCTGTAGGAATCAGGCTCCCTGACTTCAGACTATACTACAAAGCTACAGTAATCAAAACAGTATGGTACTGGCACAAAAACAGAAATATAGATCAATGGAACAGGATAGAAAGCCCAGACATGTGCCTATGGTCAATTAATCTACTACAAAGAAGGCAAGATTATACAATGGAGAAAAGACAAAGACAGTCTCTTCAATAAATGCTGCTGGGAAAACTGGACAGCTACATGTAAAACAAATGAAATTAGAACATTCTTTAACACTATACACAAAAATAAACTCAAAATAGGTTAAAGACCTAAATGTAAGACCAGATACTATAAAACTCTTAGAGGAAAACATAGGCAGAACACTCTTTGACATAAATCTCAGCAATATCTTTTCCGAGCCATCTCCTAGAGTAATGGAAATAAAAACAAAAGTAAACAAATGGCAACTAATTAAACTCAAAAGCACAGCAAAGGAAACCATAAACAAAACAAAATGACAACCCACAGTATGGGACAAAATATTTGCAAACAATGTGACCGACAAGAGATTAATCTCCAAAATTTACAAACAGCTCATGTAGCTCAAAATCAAAAAAACAAACAACCCAATCAAAAAATGAGCAGAAGACTTAAATAGACATTTCTCCAAAGAAGGCATACAGATGGCCAACAGGCACATGAAAAAATGCTCCACATTGTTAATTATTAGAGAAATGCAAATCAAAATTGCAATGAGATATCACCTCACACCAGTCAGAATGGCCACCATCAAAAAATCTACAAAAAAATAAGTGCTGGAGAGGGTGTGGAGAAAAGGGAACACTCCTACCCTGTTGATGGAAATGTAAATTGGTATAGCCACTATGGAGAACAGCATGGAGGTTCCTTAAGAAAGTAAAAATAGAGCTACCATATGACCCAACAATCCCACTCCTGGGCATATATTCTGAGAAAAACACAGTTTGAGAGGATACATGCACCCCAATGTTCAATGTTCATTGCAGCACTGTTTACAATAACCAAGACATGGAAGCAACCTAAATGTCCATCAACAGATAAATGGATAAAGGAGATGTGGTACATATATACAATGGAATAATCCTCAGCCATTAAAAAGAATAAAACAATGCCATTTGCAGCAACATGGATGGACATAGAGATGATCATATTAAGTGAAGTAAGCCAGACAAAGACAAATATCATATGATATTGCTTATATGTGGAATCTTAAAAAAATGATACAAATGAACTTATTTACAAAACAGAAACAGACTCACAGACTTGGAGAATGAACTTATGGTTACCAGGGGGAAGTGGGGAGCGAGAAGGGATGGATTGGGAGTTTGGGATTGACATGTACACACTGCTATATTTAAAATAGATAACCAACAAGGACCTACTGTATAGCACAGGAAACTCTACTCAGTACTCTGTAATAACCTAAATGGGAGAAGAATTTGAAAAAGAATAGATACATGTCCATGTATAACTGAATCACTTTGCTGTACACCTGAAACTAACAGAACATTATTAATCAAATATACTCCAATATAAAATTTAAAAACAATTTTTTTAATTCACCCATTAAAAAAAAATCTCCTAAATTTCAGTTTCATCATCTGTGAAGTGAGAACAATACATATAATTGATATTATATTAGCAATATAATATTGTTATGAAGATTAGGTGAGCTGATATGCAGGAAGCTCTTGTCACAGTGCCTGGCATATTGTAAGCACTCAGCAAATCTTGGCTCTGACTTTTATTACCATAAATTTACTTTAGTTTTACTTTCATTGTATTGTAAACAATTCTGAAATAGATACCCATATATATAATCCTTTGACCATAATTCTGATTATTTCTTTATGATAGCTTCCTCGAAGAAGAGTTACTAAGGTCCAAGTGTATGAACATATTGGATAACCCTGATTTTTAAAATTATCCAGAAAAGGCAAGTCTACAGCTTGCCTCATTCGACTACCCCCTTGAGCTCTGGAAATTAAATTCTTAGAGTAAACATTATTTGGTAGATTACAAACCTAACTAAGGTTTATGTAAAAATCTAGTGCTTTTTAAAATCTAGATTAAAAATCTTTTAAACCTAGTGATTTTTAATGCTAATGATAGGTCATTAGCAATAAAGAGAAAATAGAACAGAAATTTCCCTGTTTATAGTAAACTCCAATAGTCATAGAAGGGAGGGTGTGTTTAGGAGCCCATGCCCTGGCTTCTTATAATCCTGAACCACACTCTCCCCTTGGCATTCCTTCCTAACACCTGCCACTTTAAATCCCCCACTTTGCATTGCCATTAAGCTTTTAGATTCCCTCCTTATCTTTGACCTTTTTATTTAAGGATATGACTTTTAGCTAACCTTTGGCCTGCAGGTCAGCAGTTAAGCTGTCCATTCTCCTGACCCCTTTCATCCTTTGGCCTTTTAAGGACAAAGCCTGTTGTGCGTAACTTATACATATTTGGGTCATCTCAAGCCATTCTTAGCTGGTGAAACCTCATCAGGCAGGTGCTGCAAGAGACTTGGTGAATGGATATTTTGAGAAACAAACTTTTAAAAAGAGCTTTAGGGATAGACACATACACACTACTATATATAAAATAAATAACTGATGAGGACCTACTGTATAGCACAGGAAACTCTACTCAGTGCTCTGTAATGGCCCAGATGGGAAAAGAATCTAAAAAAGAGTGGATATATGTATACGTATAACTGATTCACTTTGCTGTACACCTGAAACTAACACAACATTGTAAATCAACTATACGCCAATAAAAATTAAAAAAAAAAAAAGAAGAGCTTTAGACTTGGGATTTCTCACGAAAGTTCAGCCTGTTCAAGTTGCATTTCAGTGTCGTTTTTCAGGGGAGGCTAGAGGAGTATTCTTAATGGAGCTAGTCTCGGTATAGTTTTCTCATTTTAAAAGTGAGGTCACTGGCAAGGCTGTTGTGAAGACTCAATGTTATAAACTGTCACTGCCCTCAAGGAGATCTTAACTTGTTGCTGGGGACAGAATATGCACAAGATGTGTATAACACAGGGGAGAGGAAGTAAGGGTCTTGAAGCATATAAGCAGATTCTACAAAAGGAGAAATTAGACTGAGTGGTGGAAATCTAGGAGGACTTCATGTAAGGTGGTGTTTAAGATGAGTCAAGCTTCCTGAAGGAGTGGTATTTAAGATCAGTCATGAAGGATTTTAGCAAGTGGAATTTAGTGCAAGCAGATGGACTCACAAGAGTAAAGTCAGAGGTATTAGAGTTTGGCCTGTTGGACCACCAAGTGAAGTGGTTTCATTAGCAGGTATAAAATATTTAGGCAATTGTGGAAAGTAAAGGGAATAGTACATTGAGCCAGGCTGCAGAGGGCTTGGTTTGCTGGGGTATGGCATCTGTCTCAGTCTGGTGGACAAGACACTAAAGGTTTGATAGCAGGGGACGACCTGACCATAGCTGTGATTTGAGAAGGACAGTTAGGAAGCTGTGTGAAAGATGAAGTGAAGGGAGGGACTAATTAGGGGATGCTAGATATTTTTTTTTAATAAATGTATTTATTTTTGGCTGTGTTGGGTCCTCATTGCTGTGCGCGGGCTTTCTCTAGTTGCAGTGAGTGGGGGCTACTCTCCGTCGCAGTGTGCAGGCTTCTCACTGTGGTGGCTTCTCTTGTTGCGGTGCACAGGCTTCAGTAGTTGTGGCACGTGGACTCAGTAGTTGTGGCTTGTGGGCTCTAGAGCTCAGGCTCAGTAGTTGTGGTGCACGGGCTTAGTTGCTCCGCGGCATGTGGGATCTTCCCGGGCCAGGGCTCGAACCCGTGTCCCTTGCACTGGCAGGCAGATTCTTAACCACTGCACCACCAGGGAAGCCCTAGATTTTTTTTTTAGACTCAAGATAACAGGGGGAGTGGGGTTCAAAGGATGGACAGAATGGGTGGATGTGCTTAGTAAATTTGTGAAATACTTTCTAAAAAAAAAAACCAATTTCTTTTCTTAAATAATTTATTTTCAATAAGTTAATAGTTAAATAGCAATTTAGAATCAATGATTACAAACTCACAAAACACATCACCAAATAAAATCTTTGGTTGGTACCTCTAATCACATTCTACAAAGCACAATAATTCAATTTCAATTAAAAGGCATATGAAGATCACTGAACACTATTGAAAAGAGATGAGTCTAATAATGAGGTGCTTGGCCATTTTCAATCCTAAAATCCTTAGTGGCTGAACAGGGCTGTAGACAGGCTGGACGTGCTGGCTCAGAAGATCTCACACTATGTCCTGGGCTGCACTAACTGTCCATGTGACCTCTGGAAAGTTACTTCAAAACCCTCTGGACTGTTTTCTCCTCTGTAAAAGGAGGAGTAGAATTAGCCAATCTAATGATCTGTATAAATAAATGGGCCTGTTTATACTTGGCTTCCGGAAGTTTCCAGTGGTGCCCATAGCGGAACAAACACTTGTTTTCAAGTAACAGAGTAGCATAAATGATATAATCTGTCTAAAGTTTTCTTTTGGGTGCAAATGGCCCATAAAGAGATGTACCATCAGTGAACTAGAATTCATTTGAACCATAAATTCTTACTACTGCAATCACCAAGCCGTAAGTACAGGACACCAAGGAAGGCTGTGGAGTGATTTTAGAATTAGCTTCCAGTCTCACAGATACCTTGGCAAGGTTTTGGTCCATATAACTACAATTCCTTTTGACAGTCACTTTAACCTAACACAACTTGATAGGCCAAAATCCAACTTGCAAAAGAAATCATTTAAGAGATGAATTACATTAAGTAATATTTTAAACGTTTATTCATTTATTGTAGGAATTTCCTATAGGGTTTCTTTAAATAACTGTTCCCTCATTTAGTTTAACGATGCTCAATCTCCTCACGACTTTTTGGCGGTACTCGGTTACTTTTCAGTGGAAAGGCCTTCTGTGCACAACAGACATGGCCCCAGCAGCAGAGAAGTGCACTCATTCTGAGAAGAGCAGTAAAATCCCGTGTTCAGGCAAAGAGGTCTTCTCTGCCTTCCTCAGCAACATGAGGCTAATATAAAAACGCTGTCAAAAGTGTTACTTTGAGTTAATGCCAGATGAGAGAATAAGCAATATTACTCAATTGACAAACTGTCATTAAAGCTTTGAGATGTACTATCACCTGGTAGTTTGGGGACAAATTTAAGTCCACATAAGCTCATGAGAAAGAAATGCAAATTCAGGGGAAATCCCCTGGTCTCTGTGCTTATGTGTTTCCCAGGACTATTCTGGGTCTGTGAGGACATTTACTGAATGCAGTTTAAAGAAAGGATCTACACGGAAAATGCACTGTTTCTGATAAACGCGTTGTTCTACAAGCGTCAACGCTGTGTAGAGTTTACATTATGACCTTGCTATTTTGGGAGAATGAGATTTTGAGGGCGCCTCATCCAGATTTCTTCTAAGCACCAAACCAAAGAGGCTCATTTCAGCCTTTCAGAAATCAAATACCTTCTTTCTAGAGTGGCAGAAAATTTAAGTTCCTCTACTGTGTATACATGATCTCAAATCCATCTATTTCCTACCTGTAGTTCAGACGGTTTTAAAACCAATGCACCACCAAGAACTCTGGGGAAATAAAATGTCCCATAGACAATCAAATGACATTATTTGTATTCTGGGCTCAACTATGGGATTCCTTTTTGAATCTAAGCATCAACAGGGTGGCACAAGGGGGTGAGTTCTGCCAGATCCACGCTGTTTCACTCATTGTGGGTACCACCTCTCCCAGCGTAGACTGAGCTAATGCTCCACAGCAGGGAAAACAGATCACAGGTTCATTAATTCATTAAGGTCTGGTATCAACATTCCTATTGTCTACTCTACATCTTTTGTTAAGCTCTCTATTAAATGGTAATATTTAGATTTTCATCATTATATTTGAATTTTACAGGTCTTAAGTCAGCAGAAACTCAGGCTAAATTAAAAGTTTTGATACCTGACATGGGAAACTAAGGGGTTAAAAAACCTATTTTAGCTAGCTGGTTTTCATAAGAAAACTATGAACTCTCGTAAATTATCAGGTCCTTTCCTCTCACAGGTATAATCCACCATTTGGCTTTAGAGATAACATATACATACACAGCCCTGTGCAAGTGACACCTCACATGTCCATAGAGATAAAGGATGCAGAGCTCTTCCACAGGTATCTGCTGCCTTCCTGTGGTCCTCACATGTCAGGAGGGTCTTTTCTTCACAGATGTTCCTGCAAGTCTCCCGGCTGGTTTCTGCAAGGGCTATCTTTTCATTTGTCTTACATTGTTCACCCTTGATCAAATATGCCTCATTTTTCAAAACAAACTTTAAAATATGTTCAGAGGGAAGCATTTTCTACTCAACCATCTGAGATCCATTTTGAGAAAACTTTCTTATAACTGAAAACATACGGAGTAAAACAGTGATTTTCAAACCAGTTTTTAACCTAAGGGTCTTTTTTTTTTTTTTCAAACAACATCTTATGCAGAACCCAGATTTATAACATAGACAGAGACAGGCTGATCTGACTGAAGCCCTGGGGGTGGGGGGTGACAGACGCCCAAGCCACGTTCCTCATGGTCCCTTTCAGCATCCTGAAGCCGACCCTGAGCCACCTCCTATGAAGCTTAAATTCATGCCTCACAAATTATTCATCAGGTTGACTCTGGAACATGCAAAAGGCTGTCGACAGCTAGTTACTTCTGAACCAGTGCTGCCTGGGGTGACGACAGCCAGAGCCCCACTATGGAATGTGGTGGCTTGGGCCGGATGATGGAACCTGGTAATCACCAAGGAGAGTCCTGTCCGGCAGGTGGGGTCCTTGGGGGAAGAGGCCCAGAATATTTCCTGGAGCAGCCACTCCCGTTTGCTGTAGGCTTTGCTCCCCCAAGACCTTCACCAGGAAGTTGATGTACCTCATCGCCAGGCGAAGCGTTTCGTTTTTGCTCAGCTTCTTGTCGGGAGGGTGAGTGGGGATGAGCTTCCTCAGCTTAGCAAAGGCACTGTTGACGTTCTGCTGCCTCCACCGCTCCCTGGTGTTTGTGAAGATCTTTCTGGTCATGTTGGAGCTCCTGAGACGAGAAAAAGAAAGGGCCCTGAGGGCCAATACCTTGTCAGAGGCCTGCTGGGTAGCACATGTCCTGCCAGGAACTTGAGATGTTAGTCTTCTCCACTCAGATCTTAGGAAATGCATTGCCTCATTTCCAGGTGCTTTGAATCTTCCTTTGACAAGGGAAGAAAACATGGCAGAAGAAAGGGCAGGATAAGAACACCTTCCTTCAGCGTTTCTCTCCCTGGGTGTTTTGAAGCCTCCAGTTAAAATGTGGTTTTATCTTAATACCCCTATTACTACTGTTATAACCAACTCTTCCTAATTGTTCAGGATCAGGCACAGTGTAGGATTGAGTACGTGTGTGAATAAAACATATATTTGCTAATGGAGAGTTGAATATAGATTCTTTAAAAAGGGGGGTGCTGAGATCTAGGCTTCATTAACGAGATAATATTTGGAGTGAAGAAGGTGACAGCACAACTCTCCTCTTAGCTGGCCGACCTCATCTGCAGGATTGGGCCCGCTGTGTAAGAGCTAAAATATCTAAACTGGACCACATTTAGAGGGGGATGAACAGGATGATGAAGAGCCTTGAAACCCAGCTGCGTGAGGAGCAGAAGTGGGGTTGTTTAGCGTGACAAAAGAAGAAAAGGGGCGGGGGGGGGGGCGTGACGATTTGGTGTGGATGCTGTGGAAGATATCCAGGCTCTCCAAGGTTGAATTTGGATGACCTTTCCGACCCTGGGAGAGGTGATTATTATCGCATATTGCCAATTCTTAATTGTGCCCTTTTTAACATTTAGAGGCATAGGCCCCTTTGTTCAGGTGGCTTGGATTAACCTACGTTAATGGGAACCTTTATGACGCATCAGCAAACGAGCCAAAGCCCAGCACCCAACGTTTGGTGCTCTCGGTTTATGGCTATCAGTTTGCCGCCTGCTCCAGTCTCAGCAACCTGGGCAGAGGGCCCCTTCCTGTGCCCACAAAGAGTAGTAAATATTCCTAACTCCACACCTTCACACATGCCATCTTTCTGTCCCTTGAATTCCCTCCTTGCTGTCTTCTTGCCTATTTCTACACATTCTTTAAAGAGCAGATCCAATCCTCCTTTTCATTCCTATAAAGGCTTCCAGGCCATCCCAGAGCCCCCCATGCCCACAGCCACTGGTGGAAGACAAAGGCTATTAGGAGAATGAAATAAGTTAATATTTGTAAATCACTATAACAGTGCCTGACACATAGTAATGGCTATAAAAGTGTTGGGGAATAAATACAACAAAATAATAAATATATTTATAAAGAAAAATGACTTGTGAGGTACTGAATATTCCTGGGGGTGACCCCTTGTTTTCCTGTAACCAAGCCTCTACTGTAATCTCTTGGCTCTTGCTGCCTTTGTTGCTTTATTTTAACCCTTCCTGTAGACCTGTTCTGTTCCATGGGTTTGTGGACATGGTAGGACTGGGTACTGGTGCTCAAGGAGCTTATTGGATGGTCTGGTGGAGGAGGCAGCACATACGTAAACACTTAAAAATCACAGCAGAAGGTCCCACACACCAAGGGCCAAGTCCAGAGCTACACTTGCTGACTAGAGAAAGGTGTAAAAGAACCATGTCAAGACCAAAATGATTGGGTCAATGCCATTGAACTTTTCCCTAAGTTCTACCTTTTTTCTATTTCTTTTTTTGAATTTTATTTTATGTATGTTTTTATACAGCAGGTTCTTATTAGTTATCTATTTTATACATATTAGTGGATATATGTCAATCCCAATCTCCTAGTTTTATTTGGGCTTTCCTGAGGATATGAGTTTGTAGGTAAACATCCCGAATATCTGAGAAAAGTTATACAAAGCGCCATGTAGAATGTCAGGCACTTGGTAGGTGCCGCTCAAAGTGCCAGTTTCCTTCCACACCTGTTGTTTGTGTTAACAGCCCACGTTGCAGGAAGGAGTTGGAGGGTTAAAAACTGGCACATATGGTACAAAAGGGTAGGCTGTGATGCAGACCTGTTAAAATGGCAGTCAACCCAACAGGGAGCTCTAGGGCAAAGAGTGACTGTAGAGGAGACCCCACTGGGCAGAAATCACCAGATCCTGGCAGCGCTGCCACGCTCACTCATAGGCTGGGGGCTGCCGGAAGAACGGAGGCCCCCTCCTGAGGGCACTGCCACTGAAGGCTGTCAGCTAACTGCACTCCCTGCAGCTGAACTGCAAGTTTTTTCTTGAAGTGAGATCCAAGCAGCGCACCCCTGTGTGATCTCCGCGTGCACCCAATGCTGAGAACACTGCTCTACTCTCCAAACAGGAGTTCTGAGACCTAGCAAAACTATGTTTGAGAAGGAAGCAGTATCTAAGGGATTAAGAGGTACAAACTATTATGTATAAAATAAGCTACAAGGATATATGCCCCCCAGGACATTTCCCCATGCAGGTCCTTGATGCCTTTCCTGCTTCTGCCTGGGTTGGAGAGGCCAGTGCTGTGCTGAGAAGCCAGTGGTGAGCAGAATCATAGCGGCTCAAGTTCACCGGCTGGCCTCAGGCTCCCTCCATCAGCCACTTAAGTCTATTTCCTCTCTCTGTGGAGACACTCCTAGTTGGACCCATGATGCAAGACAGTCACATGCACTCTAAGCTTTACTATCAACACTTACTGACTCTATGTGCCAGACACTGTGCTCACTGCTGGACACTGAGGAGCCCACTGCCCTGTGACACAGAGAGGGAAGCACAGGGGCTCTAGGAGCAGAGAAACAGCACCGAACTCAGGCATTCTAGGGGGCTTTCAAACTGAACGGAGTGATCCCCAAGGCCTCTTTCTATGCTGAAATGCCACAATGCCCTGCCCTTGCCTTTTATCTACCTAAGTTATTTCTAAATAACCTAGCCTTTGGATCTACAATGAAAATATGAGCTTTGTCAGACCTGTATCCAACTATACCTAAAATATGAAGGTTTGAACCTAAATCAAGGGGATTTAAAAAACTATTCAGTTTTGCTCACACCAAGGCTGGTTGCTTTGCAGCCAGGACTGTGGAAGCAAAGTCACTTTTAAGCTTCTCTTGTCAAAAGAGGCTTTAGCTCATTCACTAGTCCCATGGGGGGTCTTTTTCAAGCTGGGAAGAAAAGATTAGTCAGGATAAACTAACTGGTGTTCTCTTCTGAGAGGGCTCCATCCTATTGTGAGAAGCAGACAGAGGAAATGGGGAGAAGAGAAGGCTTCTGAAATGTAGCCTTGCCATCCTAGGACATGCTTAATAATTACTTGTTGACTTATCCTCAAGTGTGTTACTCTCCTTCTCCACAGGGGGAAATAGAAATCAGTGATTTAACAAGCTGGAAAAACTCAAAGTAGAGGTCACTGGAAAATTGCTAAGGACTTAATAAATCAAAGGAAAGTGGCATTTAGTGTTTTTCCTGTTGCAAGGAGTGATGGCTGCTAATCTTGATTCAGAGTAATTTAAGAACTGAAAAAGTACCCCAGATGCCACAGAATCAGAGAACATCTGACAGATGTTGAAACAGGCGTGAAGTTTTTTTGTCCCAAGTCACACATCCCTGTGTGGCAGAGCCTGTGTCCCAAGCCTGAGTATTTATGCATCTATGTCACCACTGACTCCTGCTGAGTCAGGGTCCATAACCTTTTTTGTGCCATGGACCTTTTTGGCAGTCTGGGGAAGCCTAGGGACGGATTTCATCTCAGAACAATGATTTCAAATACATGAAGGAAAAAGCCTTTGGTTCCCTTCTCAGAATAAGAGTTTTAAATGTATGAATTAAAATAGACACATAAAATAACCAATTATACTTCATAGGTATTAAAATAATTCTAAAAAGCAAGACAGTAATACCTGTGCTTCATTCTTAACACATTAAACAGATTTGTTACCATCATTTCTAAGTAGTGATACTTAAATGATTTTTTCAGAAGATCTGCAACATGAGTTGAAAGTATGATTTTTATTGGTGACAAAGTCATCAGCACGACTAGTGCCAAAGTAGTTTTTACTCACATTCATAAATAAAGGAAATGCTAAATTTAAACTAAAGGTCAGTAGACATAAAGATGTAATTTTTTCCCACCTAAATATATAGAACGCCTGAATTCTATCCATACACCCGAGTGGGTGTGTGTCATGGGCCCCAGACTAAGAATGCCTGGACAGGAGGAATGTCACGGTAAACTGAATAGGAATATAGGTGTGCACAAACTTCTACTTATACTGTCACCACAGAAGGTAACAGGTTACTGGAGAAAAGAACAATTATGCCCCCAGAAAAGGTGCTGCTTTTTCGTGTGGGTGTTTCCTGGACACAGAGCCCAGGTCAGCTAGAAAGGTTGCAGCACAGAAGTACAGCTAACATTTCTATGGTGGCCTGTCCCAGGCATTCAGACTCACACTGCTCTTTTTTCATAAAACTTTAAATTTCTCTTTCTGGCCTTTGGTCCTGTGTATTTGTCTCTTTCATCTTTCTTTTAAAAGTAAGCGGAAACACTGTCCAGAAAGAGGGCAGTGAAGTGTGGTTTATACAAGTTCGTTAGGGGAAGGTGCCTAACCTCCAACACTAGGCACAGCTTTGCCTTTTGAAGTTACTATAGAAATAACACATGATAACTTTAGAAAAAAAAATTCAAGCAGTACACAAGTGATAAAGCAAAAAATAAAAGACCATCCTTATCCATCTACCTATTCAAACTCATTCCCCAGCAGTAGCCAGTTTGGTGTGTGTATATATAATATATGTGTGTGTGTGTGTATATATATATATATATATACACACACATATATATTTTATATAAAATATATGTATCCTTTAAAAATCAGAATACATACTATTATGCAATTACTTTTCTCAGTAGACAACTCTTCTAAATAAGTACATTTGCTATGAATGCGGGTCTTTGGGTGCGCTCCCGGCGCACTGGGAGCCCCACCTGTTCCAAAACGCACTCAACACCCGCGCCTCGCCGCCCACCCCGCCCAACCTGCTGCCCTTGACCGCTTCATTCCCGGCTTTTCCCTTTTTCTTTGTATAACTTTTGCTCCCCTTCGCCGGCAGCGCCTGCCTTGCGATGAAGTTCAGGCGTCCGGGAAAGCATCTCGGCTAAAGTTTCGCACCTGCCAGGTGTCCAGGAGTCGCTCATCCCGACGCAGAAGCTGCCTAAGCGGCCCTCGGAGACACATCAAGGGGTGCCCGGGCATCGGACACCAAGGCGCAGCAGCCCCGCCAACACGCGCTAGAGGACCCGCCAGGCTCCCCCGGAGCCGCACCACCGCCCCTGCTCCGCGAAAAGCCCCCAGGTTCTCTCACCGAGTCGCCTTGGTGGCTGCCACCAAGTCAACTCCACACCCCTGCCCTCCGCAGCGAGTGCGGCTCGGACTCGGGGAGCTGCGCCGGAGACCCGCTGGCCCACCAGCCCCGGCAGTGCCCACGTCCCTCTCGGAGTCCACGCACCTCCTCTCCAAGATCGAGGAGCCCGCGCGCGCCGTAGCTGTCGCCCTCGCCTGGGCGCCGCGCCTCCGCTACCGCCTTTATAGGACACCGCCCTTTGTCTCGGGGACCCAGGGGGCCCCTTTCTGACCCGGACTCCGCAGGTCCCTCCCTTCCCCCTCCCCCCACGGCGCGCCCGCTTCCCAGGACCAGCCTCCCTGTGTTCCAGAAACGGAGCAGAGGCGGAAGGAGAACCCTGCTTTGCCTAAGGCTTGGGGACGGGAGGGGTCGTGCCACCTACCCGGCCACGGCGAAGCCGGGCGTGTGACGTACCCACCCTCTTCCACGTCTACAAACCTCGGAAAGTCCATGCCACGTGGTTAACTCATCAGATGTCAATCATTTAAGGCCCAGTAAGTCTCCAACTGTAGTTCAAGAACCACTTGCTTCAGAATCACGGGTGAGGGGAGGCAGATCTCAATATCCACAACCCAGACCACCAGATCAGGTTTTCTGGGGATGGGGTCCGAAATCTGCGTTTTTACGAAGTATCCCAGCAGATGAAGATGCACAAAGAAATTTAACCATCACTGCACCGGACAGATCCCCAGATTTATTCATCCCAGCTTCCAGAGTGCCCCGGGGACTTGGTATTTCAGGGCCTCCTCATTGGTCTTCCTGATTCTGTACTTTCCTCTTTCCGTCCATTCTCCAACATCACCCAAAATGATCCTATGAAAACCCAAGTCAGGTTCCTGTCACTTCTCACTCAAAGCCTTCCCCTGGCTCCCCATTTCACTCAGAGTTAAGCTGAAGTCTTAACAATGGCTCCCAGATTTTACCAGACCCCGTGTGTTCCTTCTCTCCTTGGGGTGTACTCAGCTCTGGAACACTCCAGGCACCCTCCTGCCTCAGGGCCTTTGCACTGTCTGTTTCTACGGCCTGAAACACTCTTCCCCCTCAAGTTATCCAAATAATTCCTTCCCTCACCTCCTTTCATTCATTCAGAAATTATTATTGAGTGTCTGCTATGGGCCAGTGCCTGTTACAGGCACTGGGGATACAACTTCAAACAAAACAGACACAAATTCTGCCCTCAAGGAGCTGACATTCTTCAGGTCTTTGCTCAAATGTCACCTTCTCCATGAGGATTCTCTGACCACAGTATCTAAAATTGCACGTTCACATACACAGGACTCTCCATCCTCCTGCCCTGCTTTATTCTTCTCCTTAGCACTCACCCCCATTTAGTAATATTTTACCCATTTATCTCGTCTGTCTCCTCCTCAAACCCAGTGAACAGGCATTCTTCAAATGTTGGTTGATAAATGAATGGGTAAGTAACAAAATTCTAGGCATCATACTCTCTGAAGGTACCAGCATAGGATTTGGCACAATAAATTCACAAATGCATTAAAGCTTAGTGGATAAGAGCAAAGGACTCTGGATTTGCATTACCCAGGTTGAAATCCCTGATGTACCCAGTTCTGTGACCCTAGGTAAATCATGTAATTCTCCCTACCTCAATTACTTCATCTGTAAAATTTAGCACTGTACCTAGTACACAGTCAGACTACTATAAATTTTACTGTGGTAAATTGTATTATTGTTACAACTACTGGCTCCCTTCCTTGTGAGAGGATTATATAACCCCTCCCATTGTCATGTGACTGGCAATGCCTCCATGTAGGTGAATGGAGAGCAATTCCTCACTCCCTTCCAGGCTTGGCCATGTGACTTGCATCAGCCAATGGAATGTGAGCAAACTTGACACGGTGGTGACAGAACAGAAGCTCTAACAGCCAAATGTAAAATAGATAGCTATTGGGAAGCAGCCGCAGCCGCATAGCACAGGGAGATCAGCTCGGTGCTTTGTGGCCACCTAGAGGGGTGGGATAGGGAGGGTGGGAGGGAGGGAGATGCAAGAGGGAGGGGATATGGGGATATATGTATACATAGAGCTGATTCACTTCGTTATACAGCAGAAACTAATACAACATTGTAAAGCAATTATACTCTAATAAAGATGTTTAAAAAAAAAGAGTGATTGCTGGTTGGGCTTAGACATGAGAAAGTGATGTCTGGGGTTGCTTTCTCAGCCTGGAAGCCATAAAGCAAACCCATAGGCAACCACAGCCTTCACATCACAGGAGTGAGGAATAAATCTTTGCTGTTGTAAGCCACTGAGATTTGGGGGTTGTCTGTCCCCCTCCTCAAAATAAATGCATACAGTTCTTATTATAAATAAAAAAGTTGTTGCATAAACTGCTAGTTCTCAGAGGGCAGGAGGAAAGTGAAGAAAATTCTGTATCTGCCTTTAAGGAGTTCACAGTCTTTGGGAGGAAGAGGACATGACAAAAATGACTAAATACAAGACAGACAGTCCTGAGTGCCAGAGAGTATGAAATTGGAGTTAAGGAGGCAAAGATTCTAGCTGGAGGATCAGCAATTGCTTGTGGGAGGGATGCCATTTAAACTAGGCCTTGAGGCAGGGCTGCCTCTGACATATGTGGGGCTCAGGACAAGGGTACAAATGGAGACTCCTGACCCATCCACATTCCCATTCTTTTCCCACCCCCTTCTCTGTGAAGGGTCTTGTGTATATGACGTGGAATCCCAGCCCACACGGACCTAAGGAAGAGCCCTGTGAAGGTTCTGAAAATAGACTCAGGGCCATTTGAGCAGAAATGCAGGGGTTCTGGATATACAGAGTGTGGTATAAATTCAGGGGTCCCTGATACCCTGGGTGTGGTCTAGAATGTGGGAAATGGGCACCTGGTGGGCATTGGAGGAGGACCAGAGCAGGTCCATCTAAAGCACAGAGTCCAAGGCAGGGTCCCCGATCACCTGGGTGCAAAAGTGGGAAATGCTGGATAGGAACTACACACGTATGAGTGGAGGAGAGGGCAGTCCCTATGAAGGCAACTGTGTGCCTTGAACATGGGAGTGATGTGTTTTGATTTACAGTTACAAGCCTCATTCTGGTGGTAGTCAGCGGATGGATTAGAGGGCGGGTTGGAGAGAATGAATGGGTCAATTATGCATAGGCACAAAAGGGGCCTTTGGGAACATACTCTAATATTTGCAGTGAGCAGCCCTGATTTGTCCTTTCTGCCGTCTGTCTCTGTGTGCCACTGAGGGGAACTGCTGCCTCATGGTGCCTCATGGTGCCCAGGTCTCCCACCCGACCTGTTGTACCTCAATCCTGATAGAGGGCATGTTGGAATTTAAACCAAGAACCTACATTACCCTTCCTCTCGGCCAAAAGCCTGCGAGGTAATATATTCTTAATGGCACGTTCTACAGTTGTAAAAAAGAAGTGTAGCAACTAGGAAGCAAGACTGGAAATGTGTGAGGCTAAGTTAAGCAACAGTAAGTGTAAAATAGGACCTGTGTACAAGCGGACGAGGACTGAGAGACAGGACGAGGGGAAAGATGAGGACTGTGGAGAAGGGAGCACAGATGTGTTGGCACAGTGCAACCGGGGTTGACATTTGTTTTCTCCTCTGAAGTTCCTTCCATGTTACTGTTGGTTTTATAATTTCTGAAATGGGGGAAGCCGTCTTGGTGCAGCACGACGTTTGTTTTCTCCTCTGAAGTTTCTTCCATGTTACTGTTGGTTTTATAATTTCTGAAATGGGGGAAGCCGTCTTGGTGCAGCACTCCACTGGCAGTGATGCTTCAGCATGATGGGCCCTCTCCCATCCTGTCTCCCAGTGTGGAGAGTTTAGGGGCGAGGTCTTGCAGGGGAAGGGGGTTGAAGTAGGAATTTACATAATCCGATTATTGGGGGATTAGGTTTGGGCAGCTAAACGCCTCTGTGTGCTTGAGCTAAAACCCTTACTATTCATGGCTCTCACCGCCCCCTGGAGAGACTGCACCTGCGGGCTCCCGGGGAGGGATGAGAGGGTTGGGGAGAGAAGAGCAGGTCCCTAGGAGGGCTGGGGCATTGTCAGCCTCTCTGGTTCTGCTGTCTTAATTGATCTGTCTGGATTAGCCTGTGAATGCTGGATCTCTAGTCCTGTGTGCTGGGGCTGTTAGCTTCAGAAAAGACGAACCTGAGGTTTTCAGAAGGGACTCCTGTGAGCCCAGGTGGTTGTGGACCAAAGTCATTTTGGCTGGAGGTCAAGCGTCAGCTCCAACCAGTCTTAAAACTCCCTTCTTCCCTGCTCATTCTCAACCCCCCTCCCAATCCCCAATTCTGCATATCCAGGCCCCAAAGCAACCATCTATTTCTCCATCTATCCAGTCATACATTCAGCCCCCCTTCCATCCATCTATTGTTAAGCTTCCATCAATTTGTTCATCACATGAATTAGCTGGTTCTTGATAGTTAATAAAATTTACTAGTAAATCCTAGATAGATTTTGTTCCTTCAAGTGTGCTACCTGCAAGTCAACTTTGGTATTTTGACATATGAACTTTGACATTTTCACATTCATTAATAAAGTGTTATATACAGTTACTCAAAGTGAGACAGGCTGGGACCTGGGCCCCTTGGCTGCAGTGCTGCAATGCTTGCACCTGGGCACACCTCTCCTCCAGCAGCAAAATACAAAGAAACTGTCTGGGACTAAAAATAACTGTGCGCATGCGCAGTTGGGACAAATTCTGGACAAAAGATACAAAGAGACCAAAAAACCCAACTGCCACTTTTGAAGAGCCTGGAGCAAAAGCAGGGTAGTGCTCATGCCCTCTGCACACTAATATGTATAAAATAGATAAATAATGAGAACCTGCTGTATAGCACAGGGAACTCCACTTTGCTGTACAGTAGAAACTAACACAATGTTGTAAAACAACTATACCTCAATAATAAATAAATAAATTTAAAAAATAATAAAAAAAAATAAAGAAAACCCCACCACCTAAGGGGTGGGCAAAGCACCTAAGCCACCCCAGCCACCCCTCCGGCGAGACCCCTGGACACACCCCTGTCCTCGCCCCATATAAGGAACAAGCTCACCCCCCCCTCAGGGAGCAAGCAAACAAAGGAACCTGTGGTTTGTTCTCGCTTCCGGCTGCTGCAACAGGGGCCCCAGTAAAGCCTTGCCTGAATTCCTTCTATGGCCTCTAGTCAATTTTCATTGATTGGGGAAGGCCAAGAACCCTGGTCGGTAACAAATGCTTTCAAAAATATCTCTGTATTTACATTATCAACTTTCTCATTCCTCATGTTATGTGTCTAGGACTTCTCTCTCCTTTATTAGCTTTGCAGAGCTTGTCCATTTTATTTTTCTCTTAAAAAACTACCTCTGTGGTTCACCATTTTTCTGATTTTCTAATGTATTAATTTCTACTATATCTTTATTTATTTATTTATTTTGACTTTCTAGGTTTCATCTTTTTTAATTGAGGTAACTGGTTTATAACACTATATAAGTTTCCTGTGTACAACATTCTATTTCAACTTCTGTATACACTACAGCGTGCTTACCACCGAAAGTTTAGTTTCTGTCGTCACCATAGAGTTGACCCCCTTTTAGCTATTTCGCCCCCTCCCCTTCCCCTCTGGTAACCACTATTCCATTTTCTTCATCTAAGTTTTAGTTTTTGCTTGTTTAATATTTCACATATGAGTGAAATCATACTGTATTTGTCTTTCTCTGTCTGACTTGTTTCACTTTCTACCATACCTTTATTAAATCTGCTTTTTCATTTGCCTATGTTTATTTTGCTCTTTCTCCATTTCCCATTCTTAGATTGTTTATTAATTTTCATTCTTTCTTGTTTAATAAGAAAAGCATTTCAGGCTATGAATTTTCTTCTGATATACCTTTGGTGTCATCCGTCACTTCCATTTGCAGTATCTTTGCCATTAGCCTCTAACATCTGTTGTTTACTTTTCTTTTGAAACTTTTAAAAAATTTCCTTATTGTTGTATTTTTTGGTAACCATGTGCTATTAACTTCTAATTTTATTGCAGTGTAGTCAAAGGTATGCTCCATATTGTTTTTGCTTTGGGATATTTATAAAGAGTTTCTCTAGGTAAAACTTCTATAAATCATCCGTAGGTAATAGAAAAGGAGATATAGCCTTTGTTTGAAAAATAAAATTTTTTTTATATACATCCATTAAATTGATCCTCTATATTCATGGGAGTTTTGGTCTATTTGATCTGTTAGAGAGAGTTATGTGAAAATCTCCCTCTACTGTTTTGTGTCTGTTCCTTCCTTTTGGTTTTTCCAAGAGTGTTTGCTTTAAATATTTATATCTTGAGATACAATGCATTTTGCACATAAAGACTCTTGGAAGTTTTATTGACTTAAGAGAATTGTGCCCTGTGTCAACATAAAATGATCTTCTTTGCCTTGCTTCTTCTCATGAATTCCATTTTGTTTTGTGATATTACAACTCCTGTTTATAAATTTGCTTTTTCCAAATAAAACTGTGCCAATTCTTTTACAACTAAATTTGTCAGTATGTGGGTGTTACTTTTGGTCATAGGTTTTATCTTTCTGTGATATTTTATTTGGGAAATTTAAACTCCTTTGAATCCTCTGGGGTTTTTTTTGAGGTACGCGGGCCTCCCACTGTTGTGGCCTCTCCCGTTGCGGAGCACAGGCTCCGGACGCGCAGGCTCAGCGGCCATGGCTCACGCGCCCAGCAGCTCCGCGGCATGTGGGATCTTCCCGGACCGGGGCACGAACCCGTGTCCCCTGCATCGGCAGGCGGACTCTCAACCACTGCGCCACCAGGGAAGCCCTCCTCTTTTTTAAAAGCGCCCCCATCTCCATTTTGAATTCTTTAAAGCAAGTCTCATTCTAGTTTACTTGCTTTTGATGAATGAATGCAAGACAGCACTGACTCATTTCTCCAAACAGCTGCCTTCAGCTTGCCCTCCTTTCCGTCAGAAGTCACATAGCTTGTTTCTGTGAAATGAATGCTTCTAAGGCCATGGAAGGAGTTTCTGGTGATTGCTTAATTTGTTTTTTAAGGAGATGAGAAGAACATTCTGGCTGCTGCATGGAGGGGGCCAATAAATGATGTGGGGAGACTAGGAAGCTGTGACAGGAATACAGACGAGAGAGGATGATGGCTTGACCTAGGGGGTGGCATCGAGCACCAACTCTGGGCCACACACTGAATTCTCTACCGCTATTATGTAGCACTAAGTACTAAGTGTCACACTAGGCATTTCACCCAATTTTCTCATTTAATATGAGAAATTATATATTTTCATTATAAAGTTACATGACAAGGTGTTATCCTAGACAAAACAAAATACCACTCCCCCACAATTTAGCTCCCAAATAAATTGAGTATTTAACTAAATTCTAAAATGTATGCCCAAAGAAACAAGCCTTCAAACACAGCTGACTGTTTTACTAGCAATTTTTACAAAAACGTCTTTTCAGAGCCAGCGGGGGCTATAAATTCTCGTGGATGTTAATGTCACTCCATTCACAGGACTCACAGGGCAAACTGATTAGCTAACCTCCTCTTCCCGCCTCCCCTACTCTACCCTCCCCTGAATGAAAAAAATAACAGAGCAAGTAGCTGCTTTATGATGAAAGCGGGTGATGTGGGAAACCAGGGTACGTGGAAGGAAGAAATACACTTATGTGGCCCACATCTTTACCCGAGCGTTGGGAGGGATGAGAGCTTTGATCTTCTCTCCTAAGGAAAGAGAGATCTGGCTGTTTCATCATCATTTGGGGACTTCCCTGAGGTCATTCCCTAATCATGACAGAAAAGTAAAGCTGCTAGAATCTTTAGGCCAGAGTCCCTGAGGCACACAGGTTTTGTGGCCCTGGACACACTCATAGATAGGAACAACAAAGGAAAAAAATTATACCGATTTAGGAGGAAGCACACCTGCTGTCCACTGGGTTTTTCCCCCCTGCAGCACACTGTGACTTTCAGTGACAAAAGAGGAGAAACAATATTACTCTGTAAATAAGTTATCCTTACTTGGAAGCTTGCCACAGCCTGTTACCAAACATCCTCCATCTAAGAAGGAGTGAACGAACGTTGACTCTCAGGGATGGTCCTCAACTGGATCCACATGTAAGGAGCCCTGTTTGAATAAAGAAGGTGGAGGTGAGGAGAGTGATCCGACCACAATCCGGAATCAGATTTGCAAAGGTTCTCTGTACTGTTGTTCATCTGCCCCGTTGATGCCCTTTCTTCCTGTCTCCCCTCTTTTCTGTCTGCTAACCCAGTGCCTTGCCTGGGATAAGCACAATGATGAGGCTACTGGTTTGCATTTAAGTAGAGGAATTTGTTAATTGGTCTAGAGGCTCACTGCTGCATTGTAACTTTCTCAAACTGGCCACTTATTTAAGAAATAAAAAGCTAGTCAAATTGCAAAAAGAAATTACTCTTCTGAGCCTGTTTTCTATAAACTGGGAGTAATAAATACTCACTGATATGCTGTGGACTAAGTGGGAAAAGGTACTGAGAAATACCAAATGGAAAGCAGCTTTGTATAGAAGCTGAGAGGCCTTTCATTAGGCTTTGGAGGCAGACTGGTGTTTGAATTCCTGCTCTGACACCAGCTGCCATCCTGGGCAGGTTACTTAACTTTTCCAGTCTCAATTTTCTCAGCTGTAAACTGGAAATAATATCAACTTCATGGATTACTGTAAAGACTCAGTGCACTAATGTACATGAAGTTAGTGACTAGGAGTAAATGCTTTGAAACAGTGGTAATAGGCATCTAATAAAATCATAGTTGCTCAATAAATACTCATTTTATTACCAGAAAACTCTACCCAAAAACTAGATGGGGAATATGAACACATGCCTCTAATTTTCTCCAAAGGGTACTTTGATATTTTTCTTTCATTTGTCCAACTCAGTATCCTGGCTCTCACCTCTCTCCTTCCAGTTGCTTTGGGTCCTGTGCTACTAAGAAGCATTTATTTCCTTCCACTAATTGAAGCCAACATCCCAGGGCTGGATGGATTAAGGAGATGTCAGAGAGGGGGGAAAGAAAAGCTTCCCTTGAGCATCAGGCTCTCTCTTCCAGTTAATTTTCACTCTCCAGTTCCCCAGACCCAGTACCCCTTGGTAACTGCCCCCCACCACACACACACATTTCTCCACCAAGACACCTGGTGTTGAGGCCAGGCGGGTATTTCTGTCCAGAGCAAATGTTGACCGTCGCAGCAAAAACCAGGACATGTAACTGCCTCAAGTGAGTGGGCTTTTCTTCCCTTAGTTACCAAGTAGTGGGATGCACAGCCCTGGGTGTGCCCAGCTGCTGACACTCTCAAGACCAGGCTGGCTTGGCCTCAACTTTGTAGGCCTGGAGCTGTGAGTACTTCTATTTCCAGCCAATAAACCGAAGTGCAGTGGGAAAGCAAGGGTGGTGAGGGTGGGCAGAACCAGGTACTGGAGAAAAGAAAGGGGTGGGGTGCGACTCCCCTCTTCCACTTTACATTCTCTGCTCTTTGTATAAGAGACATGATTCATCAACGGGTCCCCTAGATGAGGATTTAGATGCTCTGTGGGCAGCAGATAAGAGTGCAGCCTTCTTGCAGAAAGTAAATTCATTGAATACTCCCCATAAAGTCAATAATGTCAGGCTTATCAGCTGTCCTCATTCCTCATGCAGCCCCGGGGGACCAGGAC
This sequence comes from Delphinus delphis, assembly GCF_949987515.2. NCBI lineage: Eukaryota > Metazoa > Chordata > Mammalia > Artiodactyla > Delphinidae > Delphinus > Delphinus delphis. Next base: position 27,266,468 of record NC_082688.1, read on the forward strand.
TGGAAATAAAGGCCACAGCTCCAGGGGCTGGAGCGTGAAGGTGCAGAATTGGGCTGGGGAGGGTCCTCTGTCTCCCTGGGCTGAGTTTTAGGCAGGTGGGGGGAAATCTGCCAGGCCTGAGCTGCCCAGAGCCCTCAGCTTCCCAGACTGACAAATCCCAAACCAAACACATATACTGAGGGGATGAGGGAGGCACTCCCTGACCCCTCAAATCCAGCAGATGTTTTCAGGAGGCTCCCCTGGGGCATCTTAGGAAGATTAAAGGATGTTACTTTAAATCTAACCAATAAAAAACCTTCAGAGGAAACCCTGACTTCTCACCACAATTCTCACCTCTGTTTTTCGTAACACAGATACTTCTGCACTACCCAAGAGCACATCCATCTCTTCTAGCTGGTGGAGATTTGGTTTCTTTGGAAATTGTCTGAAACAAGTGGGTTTATCAGCTGAGGTTTCAGACCCGATTTTGAGATTTACGCTGTAGCTGAAGCAGACTGTTTAACAAGATATACCTGTGCTTGGCTCCCCTCCATTCACCACCCCTATGATCCCAGCAGATGGGGTCCCAAGCTTTCCTGGGGGGATAGGAGGTAGGGTGGAGAGAGTGATGTCAGTTGTTAGCAAAGCTGTGCTTCTAGTACAACTAGAATACCTCTTCTTCACCCTTTGGAGACCAGAGTCTTCAGAGATGAACAGACAATAGGGAAATGAGGACCAGGTTAAGACCCCGAATTGAACACCTCTACTGGGTCCATCTCCTCTCCTGGCTTCAGTTCCCCCAGATCCCAGAGCTAGGCCTTGTGGTGTCCCCACAGGGACAGCCCATCCTGTCCTGGCTTCTGACTGAAGGAGCAGGTGTAGAAATAGCTCCAGCCTCTTCCCCACAGCTCTCACATTGCCTGCACTGTGGGGCCCAGGCCTAACGCTGACTTCCCCAGAGCCTAGGACCTCACTACTGACTCTCCTGCCCCAATTCATCTAACTGAGCCTTGGCCCTCAAATGCCTGTTCTAATTCCTGGAGCCCCCTGGATAAGACCCTACCCTGGTCCCAGCGTGCTTTTCTGAGGCCGGCAGCACTGATCTTGAGCCCCACTTCCCAGAGGAACACCAAGTACCCCTCAGTCTCAAGCACTTCCTGCTCCTGGACTCCCTGTGTCCGTGCCTGGAACTGGCTGGGAATTCCTAGGATTGACCTTACCTGAGTCACCTGAGTGGCTTACGACCACCTGGCTAAGTCTCTGTCCTCTGTCCTGCAACTGTACGGATCCCAGGGTTTTGGGGATGAGTCTGTGTGAACCTAAATTTCCCCAAATCCCTACTCCGCCCTTGAAAGAGCTTCATGAATGTTTGTTGTGTCAATGAATGAACCTCGGCCCTTAGCACTGTGGCTGTGAGTAGTAATCTAGTCAGAAGTGTTTATTGAAGGCATCATGCTCTGATTCAAATAAACCTTCTCTATTTTCTCTCACCCGTATGTTACAGCAGGATATTTACTGCCCCCACAGTCTGCTCCTTGCCCACCTTTCTATTTGTATTTTTTACTACTTATCCATATATAGACAGATGGTCTTTTTCACTGCTCCATAAAGCCCATTCTGGGACTGTACTGATTCCTTCTCTTCAAGAATGCTTTCTTGCCTTTCTTCATTTATTCAAATTTTCTGTTCATTAAGTCTTAGGATCCAGCTGAACTTCACTGTCCCTCTCCCTGTCCTCCTTCCCGGAGCTTTTTCTAGCCTCAGACCACCTTCTACAAAGTGTGGGATCTTTGGTTCCCCTACCTAAGCCTGGTCTTTGAAATTCAATTCTTTTAAGTGTTATGTTGTTTGTTTGTTTGTTTGTTTTTTGCGATACGAGGGCCTCTCACTGTTGTGGCCTCTCCCATTGCCGAGCACGGGCTCCAGACGCGCAGGCTCAGTGGCCATGGCTCACGGGCCCAGCCGCTCCGTGGCATGTGGGATCTTACCGGACTGGGGCCCGAACCCGTGTCCCTTGCATCGGCAAGCGGACTGTCGACCACTGCGCCACCAGGGAAGCCCCTGTTGTTTTTTTTAACATCTTTATTGGAGTCTAATTACTTTACAATGGTGTGTTAGTTTCTGCTTTATAAAAAAAATGAATCAGCTATATATATATATATACACATGTCCCCCTATCTCCTCCCTTCCACCCTCCTTTCCCACCCCTCTAGGTGGTAACAAACCACCAAGCTGATCTCCCTGTGCTATGTGGCTGCTTCCCACTAGGTATCTATTTTAGGTTTGGTAGTGTATATATGTCCATGCCACTCTCTCACTTTGTCCCATCTTACCCTCCCCCCTCCCCGTATCCTCAAGTCCATTCTCTACTACATCTGCGTCTTTATTCCCATCTTGCCCCTAGGTCCTTCATGACCATTTTTTTTTTTTTTTTTAGATTCCATATACATGTATTAGCATACGGTATTTGTTTTTCTCTTTCTGACTTACTTCACTCTGTATGAAGGACTCTAGGTCCATCCACCTCACTACAAATAACTCAATTTCATTTCTTTTTATGGCTGAGTAATATTCCATTGTGTATATGTGCCACATCTTCTTTATCCATTCATCTGTTGATGGACACTTAGGTTGCTTCCATGTCCCGGCTATTGTAAATAGAGCTGCAACGAACATTGTGGTACATGACTCTTTTTGAATTATGGTTTTCACAGGGTATATTCCCAGTAGTGGGACTGTTGGGTCATATGGTAGTTCTATTTCTAGTTTTTTAAGGAACCTCCATACTGTTTTCCATAGTGGCTATATCAATATACATTCCAGGCAACAGTGCAAGAGGGTTCCCTTTTCTCCACACCCTTTCCAGCATTTATTGTTTATAGATTTTTTGATGAGTGCCATTCTGACTGGTGTGAGATGATATCTCATTGTAGTTTTGATTTGCATTTCTCTAATGATTAGTGATGTTGAGCATCCTTTCATGTGTTTGTTGGCAATCTGTATATCTTCTTTGGAGAAATGTCTAGTTAGGTCTTCTGCCCATTTTTGGATTGGGTTGTTTTGTTTGTTTGCTACTGAGCTGCATGAGCTGCTTGTAAATGTTGGAGATTAATCCTTTGTCAGTTGCTTCATTTGCAAATATTTTCTCCCATTCTGAGGGTTGTCTTTTCATCTGGTTTATGGTTTCCTTTGCAGTGCAAAAGCTTTTAAGTTTCATTAGGTCCCAGCTGTTTATTTTTGTTTTTACTTCCATTTCTCTAGGAGGTGGGTCAAAACGGAGCTTGCTGTGATTTATGTCATAGAGTGTTCTGCCTATGTTTTCTTCTAAGAGTTTGATAGTGTCTGGCCTTACATTTAGATCTTTAATCCAGTTTGACTTTATTTTTGTGTATGGTGTTAGGGAGTGTTCTAATTTTATTCTTGCACATGTAGCTGTCCAGTTTTCCCAGCACCATGTATTGAAGAGGCTGTCTTTTCTCCACTGTATATTCTTGCCTCCTTCATCAAAGATAAGGTGACCATATGTGCGTGGGTTTATCTCTGAGATTTCTATCCTGTTCCACTGATCTATATTTCTGTTTTTGTGTCAGTACCATACTGTCTTGATTACTGTAGCTTTGTAGTATACTCTGAAGTCAGGGAGCCTGATTTCTCCAACTCCGTTTTTCTTTTTCAACACTGATTTGGCTACTCGGGGTCGTTTGTGTTTCCATACAAATTGTGAAATTTTTTGTTCTAGTCTGTGAAAAATGACAGTGGTAATTTGATAGGGATTGCATTGAATCTGTAGATTGCTTTGGGTAGTATAGTCATTTTCACAATGTGGATTCTTCCAATCCAAGAATATGGTATATCTCTCCATCTGTTTGTATCATCTTTAATTTCTTTGATCAGTGTCTTATAATTTTCTGCATACAGGACTTTGTCTCCTTAGGTAGGTATATTCCTAGATATTTTATTCTTTCTGTTGCAATGGTAAATGGGAGTGTTTTCTTAATTTCACTTTCACTTTCAGATTTTTCATCATTAGTGTATAAGAATGCAAGAGATTTCTGTGCATTAATTTTGTATCCTGCTACTTTACCAAATTCATTGATTAGCTTTAGTAGTTTTCTGGTAGCATCTTTAGGATTCTGTATGTATAGTATCATGTCATCTGCAAACAGTGGCAGCTTTACTTCTTCTTTTCCGATTTGGATTCCTTTTATTTCTTTTTCTTCTCTGACTGCTATGGCAAAAACTTCCAAAACTATGTTGAATAATAGTGGTGAGAGTGGGAAACCTTGTCTTGTTCCTGATCTTAGTGGAAATGGTTTCAGTTTTTCACCATTGAGAACGATGTTGGCTGCAGGTTTATCATATATGGCCTTTATTATATTGAGGTAAGTTCCCCTATGCCTACTTTCTGGAGCATTTTTATCATAAATGGGTGTTGAATTTTGTCAAAAGCTTTCTCTGCATCTATTGAGATGATTATATAGTTTTTCTCCTTCAATTTGTTAATATGGTTTATCACACTGATTGATTTGCATATATTGAAGAATCTTTGCATTCCTGGGATAAACCCCACTTGATCATAGTGTATGATCCTTTTAATGTGCTGTTGGATTCTGTTTGCTAGTATTTTGTTGAGGATTTTTGCATCTGTGTTCATCAGTGATATTGGACTGTAGTTTTCTTTCTTTGTGACGTCTTTGTCTGGTTTTGGTATCAGGGTGATGGTGTCCTCATAGAATGAGTTTGGGAGTGTTCCTCTCTCTGCTATATTTTGGAAGAGTTTGAGAAGGATAGGTGTTAGCTCTTCTCTAAATGTTTGACAGAATTCACCTGTGAAGCCATCTGGAACTGGGCTTTTGTTTGTTGGAAGATTTTTAATCACGGTTTCAATTTCTGTGCCTGTGATTGATCTGTTCATATTTTCTATTTCTTCCTGGTTCAGTCTTGGAACATTGTGCGTTTCTAAGAATTTGTCCATTTCTTCCAGGTTGTCCATTTTATTGGCATATATTGCTTGTAGTAATCTCTCATGATCCTTTGTATTTCTGCAGTGTCAGTTGTTACTTCTCCTTTTTCATTTCTAATTCTATTGATTTGAGTCTTCTCCCTTTTTTTCTTGATAAGTCTGGCTAATGGTTTATCAGTTTTGTCTATCTTCTCAAAGAACAAGCTTTTAGTTTTATTGATCTTTGCTATCGTTTCCCTCATTTCTTTTTCATTTATTTCTGTTCCTATCTTTATGATTTCTTTCCTTCTGCTACCTTTGGGGATTTTTTGTTCTTCTTTCTATAATTGCTTTAGGTGTAAGGTTAGCTTGTTTATTTGAGATGTTTCCTGTTTCTTAAGGTAGGATTGTATTGCTATAAACTTCCCTCTTAGAAGTGCTTTTGGTGCATCCCATAGGTTTTGGGTCATTGTGTCTCCATTGTCATTTGTTTCTAGGTATTTTTTTATTTCCTCTTCGATTTCTTCAGTGACCTCTTGGTTATTAAGTAGTGTATTGTTTAGCCACCATGTGTTTGTAGTTTATACAGATTTTTTCCTGTAATTGATATCTAGTCTCATAGCGTTGTGGTCAGAAAAGATAGTTGATACATTTCAATTTTCTTAAATTTACGAAGGCTTGATTTGTGACCCAAGTTATGATCTATCCTGGAGAATGTTCCATGAGCACTTGAGAAGAGTGTGTATTCTGCTGTTTTTGGATGGAATGTCCTTTAAATATCAATTAAGTCCATCTTGTTTAATGTATCATTTAAACTTGTATTTCCTTATTTATTTTCATTTTGGATGATCTGTGCATTGGTGAAAGTGGGGTGTTAAAGTCCCTTACTATGATTGTGTTACTGTCGATTTCCCCTTTTATGGCTGTTAGCATTCGCCTTATGTATTGAGGTGCTCCTATGTTGGGTGTATAAATATTTACAATTGTTATACCTTCTTCTTGGACTGATCCCTTGATCATTATGTAGTTTCCTTCTTTTTCTCTTGTAATAGTCTTTGTTATTTTTTTTTTTTTTTTTTTTTTTTTTTTTGCGGTACGCGGGCCTCTCACTGTTGTGGCCTCTCCCGTTGCAAAGCACAGGCTCTGGACGTGCAGGCCCAGTGGCCATGGCTCACAGGCCCAGCCGCTCCCTGGCATGTGGGATCTTCCCAGACCGGGACACAAACCTGTGTCCCCTGCATCGGCAGGCGGACTCTCAACCACTGCGCCACCAGGGAAGTCCTAGTCTTTGTTTTAAAGTCTATTTTGTCTGATATGAGAATTGCTACTCCAGCTTTCTTTTGATTTCCATTTGCATGGAATATCTTTTTCCATCCCCTCACTTTCAGTCTGTATGTGTCCCTAGGTCAGAAGTGGGTCTCTTGTAGACAGCATATATACAGATCTTGTTTTAGTATCTATTCAGCCAGTCTATGTCTTTTGGTTGGAGCATTTAATCCATTTATGTTTAAGGTAATTATCGATATGTATATTCCTATTACCATTTTCTTAATTGTTTCGGGTTTGTTATTGTAGGTCTTTTCCTTCTTTTGTGTTTCCTGCCTAGAGAAGTTCCTTTAGCATTTGCTGTAAAGCTGGTTTGGTGGTACTGAATTGTCTTAGCTTTTGCTTGTCTGTAAACCTTTTATTTCTCCATCAAATCAGAATGAGATCCTTGCTGGGTAGAGTAATCTTCGTTGTAGGTTTTTCTCCTTCATCACTTTAAATATGTCCTGCCAGTTCCTTCTGGTTTGCAGAGTTTCTGCTGAAAGATCAGCTATTAACCTTTTGGGGATTCCCTTGTGTGTTACTTGCTGTTTTTCCCTTGCTGCTTTTAATATTTTTTCTTTGTATTTAATTTTTGGTAGTTTGATTAATATGTGTCTTGGTGTCTTTCTCCTTGGATTTGTCCTGTATGGGACTGTCTGCACTTCCTGGACCTGATTGACTATTTCCTTTCCTATATTAGGGAAGTTTTCAACTATAATCTCTTCAAATATTTTCTCAGACCCTTTCTTTTTCTCTTCTTCTTCTGGGACCCCTATAATTCGAATGTTGGTGTGTTTAATGTTGTCCCAGAGGTCTCTGAGACTGTCCTCAATTCTTTTCATTCTTTTTTCTTTATTCTGCTCTCTGGTAGTTATTTCCACTATTTTATATTCCAGGTCACTTATCTGTTCTTCTGCCTCAGTTATTCTTCTATTGATCCCGTCTAGAGAATTTTTAGTTTCATTTAGTGTGTTGTTCATCACTGTTTGTTTGCTCTTTAGTTCTTCTAGGTCCTTGTTAAACGTTTCTTGTATTTTCTCCATTGTTTTTCCAAGATTTTGGATCATCTTTACTATCATTATTCTGAATTCTTTTTCAGGTAGACTGCCTATTTCCTCTTCATTTGTTAGGTCTGGTGGGTTTTTGCCTTACTCCTTCATCTGCTGTGTGTTTCTCTGTCTTCTCATTTTGCTTAAGTTACTGTGTTTGGGGTCTCCTTTTTGCAGGCTGCAGGTTCGTAGTTCCCTTTGTTTTTGCTGTCTGCCCACAGTGGCTAAGGGTGGTTCAGTGGGTTGTGTAGACTTCCTGGTGGAGGGGACTAGGTCCTGTGTTCTGGTGGATGAGGCCAGATCTTGTCTTTCTGATGGGCAGGTCCACGCCTGGTGGTGTGTTTTGGGGTGTCTGTGGCCTTATTATGATTTTAGGCTGCCTCTCTGCTAATGGATGGGGTTGTGTTCCTGTCTTGCTAGTTGTTTGGCATAGGGTGCCAACCACTGTAGCTTGCTGGTCATTGAGTGGAGCTGGGTCTTGGCGTTGAGATGGAGATCTCTGGGAGATTTTTGCCATTTGATATTACGTGGAGCTGGGAGGTGTCTTGCGGACCAGTGTCCTGAAGTTGGCTCTCCTACCTCAGAGGCACAGCCCTGACGCCTGGCTTTTGGGAGGTCTGAGGTTTTCTTCCAGCATTCAGTAGGAGTTGTTCCACGTGTAGATGTATTTCTGATGTATTTGTGGGGAGAAAGGTGATCTCCACATCTTACTCTTCTGCTGTCTTGAAGCCGTATCCAAGTGTTATGTTTTAATCCTACCATCTGTCTCCCCAAAGGACAGGCCTTGTACCTGTGCCCTTGAGGCCACTCTCACTTCTCATCACCAGTCCTCAGGACAGGGCCCTCTCACCAGGAATACTCTGAAATACAGAAAGGCTCTTATCTTACAGAAATATTACTAGGGATTATTAGGAAAATAGAAGTTCAGAGATTAATGCCAAAGGTTGAAATAAAAGTAAAGATAATAATATTAATAGCTATCATTTATTGAACTTCTACTCTGTACTAAGCAATATACCAGGGTTCCTATAATTCTTATAATAACTCTTATGGGCAGGTATTAATTTTAGCCTCATTAGTTGAAAAAAAAATTGGAACTCAGAAGTTAAATAACCAGCCTGAGATCACAAAGCTAGGTAGTGACACCCCTGGATCTGAGTCTAGATCTCTACAACTCCAAAGCTCTTGCTGGTCCCATCAAATCCTCTGGCCCTGCATTGTCTAGTATGCTAGCTACTAGCTATATGATGCTACTTAATTTAATTAAAATCAAAGTAAACAGTGGAGAAAAGACAGCCTCTTCAATAAGTGGTGCTGGGAAAACTGGACAGCATGTAAAAGAATGAAATTCGAACACTACTTAACACCATATACAAAAATAAACTCAAAATGGATTAAAGGGGCTTCCCTGGTGGCGCAGTGGTTGAGAGTCTGCCTGCCGAGGCAGGGGATACGGGTCCGTGCCCCAGTCCAGGAAGATCTCACATGCTGTGGAGCGGTTGGGCCCGTGAGCCATGGCCACTGAGCCTGCGCGTCCGGGGCCTGTGTTCCGCAACAGGAGAGGCCACAACAGTGAGAGGCCCGCGTACCGCAAAAAAAAAAAAAAAAAAAATGATTAAAGACCTAAATGTAAGGCCAGACACTGTAAAACTCTTAGAGGAAAACATAGGCAGAACACCGCATGACATAAATCACAGCAAGATCCTTTTTCACCCCCCTCCTAGAGAAATAGAAATAAAAACAAATGGGACCTAATGAACCTGAAAATCTTTTACACAGTGAAAGAAACCATAAACAATACAAAAAGACAACCTTCATAATGGGAGAAAATATTTGCAAACAAAGCAACTGACAAAGGATTAATCTCCAAAATATACAAGCAGCTCATGCAGCTCAATATCAAAAAAACAAAAAACCCAATCCAAAAATGGGCAGAAGACCTAAACAGACATTTATCCAAACAAGATATACAGATTGCCAACAAACACATGAAAGGATGCTCAACATCACTAATCATTAGAGAAATGCAAATCAAAAACCCAGCAAGGTATCACCTCACACTGGTCAGAATGGCCATTATCAAAACCTTTATAAGCAGTAAATGCTGAAGAGGGTGTAGAGAAAAGGGAACCCTCCTGCACTGTTGGTGGGAATGTCAATTGATACAGCCACTATGGAGAACAGTATGGAGGTTCCTTAAAAAACTAAAAATAGAACTACCATATGACCCAGCAGTCCCACTGCTGGGCATATACCCTGCAAAAACCATAATTCAAAAAGAGTCATGTACTACAATGTTCATTGCAGCTCCATTTACAATAGCCAGGACATGGAAGCAACCTAAGTGTCCATCAACAGATGAATGGATAAAGAAGATGTGGCACATATATACAATGGAATATTACTCAGCCATAAAAAGGAACGAAACTGAGTTATTTGTAGTGAGGTGGATGGACCTAGAGACTGTCACATAGAGTGAAGTAAGTCAGAAAGAGAAAAACAAATACCATATGTTAACACATACATATGGAATCTAAAAAAAAAAAAAAGAAAGAAATGGTCAGAAGAACCTAGGGGCAAGACGGGAATAAAGATGCAGACCTACTAGAGAATGGACTTGAGGATACGGGGAGAGGGAAGGGTAAGCTGGGACAAAGTGAGAGAGTGGCATGGACATATATACACTACCAAACATAAAATAGATCGCTAGTGGGAAGCAGCTGCATAGCACACGGAGATCAGTTCGGTGCTTTGTGACCACCTATAGGGGTGGGATACGGAGGCGGGGAAGGAGGGAGACGCAAGAGGGAAGAGATATGGGGACATATGTATATGTATAACTGATTCAGTTTGTTATAAAGCAGAAACTGACACACCATTGTAAAGCAATTATACTCTAATAAAGATGTTTAAAAAAAATCAAAGTAAACATTTAGTTCCCCATTTGCACTTGCCACATTTCAAGTGCTCAAGATCACATGTGGCTCGTGGCTACTGTCTTGGACAGTGCAGGCAGAGTCATTTCTAGTATCAGAGAATGCTCTGTTTGACAGCACTGTTATAGATATTCTCTGGTCTTCCACTAGGATATAGGGGAAACCTGGTTCCTAGCAAATTGTGACCGCATGACATGAGGAGAGGACAGCTTCTTAAAAGCTAAGCCTTTTGCTTTGTGAGCTCACCCTTCAGTTTTTCTAAGCAGGATCTGGCTGGATTAAACAGTTGCACAGTTTAGGCTCCAAAACAAACTCATACACACTCCAACTATGCGATGACCGTTCTTCTAAGACACCTGAAAGACATTTGGTGGTAATACATTTTCAGAAAATTAGTCAACCAGTCACCTTTCCTGCAGTATTCTCTAGAAAATATTCTCCAAAGTATTGAGACTAACTAGAAAAAAAAAAAGAATTTAAATTAAAAAAAACTGGCGATAAATATGAAATTAGTTAAAGTTAGAGACCTAAGAACAATGACACCAGCTGCTAAAGGGCTTTTGCTGATAAATATTCTTGGGGAAAAGTCAACTATAAAGGACACAAAAGAACGCAAAAATAAATTTTAAAGAGGGTTATTAAATTTACAGAGTAAATCAATACAGAATTGGAGGAGAAAAAGAGAAAAACAAAACAAAAAGCTAAAAATCTGTCTTCCAAAGACTGAGACAAGATTATTCCTTTTAATTTTATTATGAAGAGTGTTACATATTATGAACGTTTATAAAATGTTTAAGGACACTCTAGTAAAATCATAGTCAAACAATGGTGCAAAGAACACATTTAAAAAGAAACCATAAGAGAGACAACTACAGTATTTGGTGTTTTCACTATTTAAAATTTTAGCCATCCTAATAGCTGTGCAGTGATATCTCGCTGTGGTTGTAATTTGCATTTCCCTGATGGTTAACAATGTTGAACATTTTTTTTAAGTTTATTAGTTATCAGTACTGTAGTCCTCTATCTTTACTTCTCTATCATTGACAACTTTAACTTCTTCCAGAAAATGTTTTTACACTTACCACCTTTACTTAGAAGTTTATATATAGTTTTGGTATTTGTTACAGGGGGACTAGTAAGGGAAACTTTATTAAAGAGGAACTGGGAAGATACCAATTTAGATTAGAAATAAAAGGAGTAGGGAATTCCCTGGCAGCCCAGTGGTTAGATTCTGTGCTTTCACTGCTGGGGCTCGGGTTCAATCCCTGGTTGGGGAACTAAGATCCCACAAGCTGCATGGCATGGCCCCCCCCCCAAAAAAAAGAAAAGGAAAAGAAGAGTAGTAGTAATTTTCAGTAAATGTGCACATTTTCACAAAATTTCTAGAAAATGATTTATTAAGGAAGAGGAATATGCTGAAATTCAGCAGATTTTGTATTTTTGTGTCCAAGGAAAAAAAATAAGATCCCAAAACACAAAGTATGATGTGGCAGAGCTGACACCAGCTGAACACCTGTAAGCTCATACCAGTGACAACACAGAAAATGGTTTCTAATTATTAGCTGAGCAAGATCTGGTTTATTAATATTTACTTCAGGAAGATCACATGATGTGTTCATGGGAGAAATTATGACAAAGAAAAATTGTAACTTCTTCCCCTTCCCCATTTTATTGAGATATAACTGACATATCACATTGTATAAGTTTAAGGTGTACAACGATGATTTGATATATGTACATATGGTGAAATGATTACCACCATAAGTCAACATCCATTACCTCAGTTAGAAATTTTTGTTTTCTTGTGATGAGAACTTTTAAGATCTACTCTCTTAGCAGCTTTCAAATATACAATATAGTATTGCTAACTACAGTTATCATGCTGTACATTACATCCCCAGAACTTACTTATATCTGGAAGTTTGTATCTTTTGACCACCTTCAACTAATTACCCCAGCCCCCACCCCCTGCTTCTGGCAACCACCAATCTGTTCTCTGAGTTTGTTTGTTTATTAGAGTCTACATATGCAATCATACAGCATGTCTTTTTCTGACTTTTTTTCCTTAACATAATGACCTCAAGGTCCACCTATGTTGTCACAAATGGCAGGACTTCCTCTTTCTTGTGGCTGAATAATATTCCATACTATATATACATCACGTCTTCTCCTCCATTCATCTGTTGATAGACACTTAGGTTATTTCCATACCTTGGCTATTGTAAATAAAGCTGCAGTGAACAGGGGGTGCAGATATTCCTTCAGGATAGTAATGTCATTTCCTTCTAATATATATCCAGAAGTGGAATTGCTGGATCGTATCGTTCTATTTTTAATTTTTTGAGGAAACTCCAAACTGTTTTCCAGAGTGGCTGTACCAGTTTACAGTCCCACCAACAGTATACAAGGTTTTCTTTTCTCCACATCCTCACATGCCCTTGTTAGCTCTTGTCTTCTTTGACAATAGCCATTCTAACAGGTGTAAGGTGATATCTATCTCACTGTGGTTTTGATCTCCATCTTCCTGATGATTAGTGATGTTGAGCAATTTTTCATGTATCTGTTAGCCATTAGAATTTCTTCTTTAGAAAAATGTTTCAGTTCCTTTGCCCACTTTAAAAATTGGATGTTTTTTTGCTATTGAGTTGTATGAGTTCCTTATATATTTTGGATATTAACCCCTTATTATACATATGATTTGTAAATATTTATTTCCAACTCATAGGTTGCCTTTCATTTTCTTGTTTTCTGCTCAGAAGCTTTTTGGTTTGATGTAGTCCCACTTGTTTAGTTTTGTTTTTGTTGACTATGCTTTTGGTGTCATATCACTGACAAGACCAATGTCAAGGAACTTTTTCCCTATGTGTTCTTCTAGGAGTTCATGGTTTCAGGTCTCAAATCTAGGTTTTCAATCCATGTTCAGTTAATTTTGACTGGTGTGATATAGGGATCTAGTTTCATTCTTTTGCATGTGATTATCCAAATTTTCCCAGCCCCACTTATTTAAGAGACTATATTTTCTCTATTGAGTATTCTTGGCTCCCCTGTCAAATATTAGTTGATTGTATACGCATGGGTTTATTTCTGGGCTCTCAATTCTATTCCATTGGTCTATGTGTCTTTTTAAATGCCAGTACCATACTGTTTTGATTACTACAGCATTGTATATGGTAATAATATAGCTTGAAATCAGGAAGTGTGATGCTTCCAGCTTTTTTCTTCTTTCCCAGGATTGCTTTGGCTATTGCTTTTGGCTATTTGGCTAACGATGCTGAACATCTTTTTAATGTGCTTATTTGCCATCTGTATAGCCTCTCCAGTGAAATGTCTGTTCATATCTCTTGCTCATTTTCTAATCGAATTTTTAAAAAAATGTTGAGTGTTTTCTTTAATACATTCTAGATACTAGTCTTCTTTCAGATATGTAACTTGCAAATATTTCCTACTAGTCTGTAGCTTGACTTTTCATCCTCTACTTGTAAGCTTTTGCAAAGCAGCAGTTTTCAATTTTGATGACGTACAATTTATCAATTTCTCCTTTTACTGATTGTGCTTTTGGTATGAAGTCTAAGAAAGAACTCTTTGTCTAGCCCTAGATCATAAAAATTTTCTATTTTTCCCCTTAGAGTTTCATTGTTTTATATTTTACATTTAAGTACATGATACATTTTGAGTTCATTTTTATATAAAGTGTGAGGTTTTTTGGTTTTTTTTTTTGCCTATGGCTGTCCAATTGCTCTCGTACCAATTGTTCAAAAGACTATCCTTCCTCCATTGAATTGCTTTTGCACTTTTGTCAAAAATCAGTTGAGCATATTTGTATGTCAATCTCTAGGTTCTTTTTTTCTGTTCCATTGATCTATGTGTCTATGCCTCTACCAATACCATTCTGCCTTGATTACTGCATTAGTTTGCTAGGGCTGCCTAACGTAGTATGACAGACCAGATGGCTTAAAACAACTTTCTTTTCTCACAGTTCTGGAGGCTAGAAGTCCAAGATCAAGGTGTTGGCAGAACTGGTTTCTTCTGAGGGCCTCTTTCCTTGGCTTGTAGATGGCCATCTTCTCCCTAAATCTTCACTTGATCGTCCCTCTGTGTTTGTCTGCATCTTAATCTCTTCTTATAAGGATACCCATCATATTGGATTAGGGTCCACCCATACAACCTATCTCACCTTAATTTAGAAGTACTGTACTGGTGGCAAGATTAATATTTTACTAGATTGCTTATGAATGTTAGTGGCTATTATTTCTACTGCAAGCTGCAAAAATAAACACAAAATATCTCAAGTGATTAGAAAAATTTTATTCATCGTCCCAAACTGGATTATATATTACAAATTCTGATCAAAATAATAATATTAAAGGCATTTTCAGTAGTACCACAAACTATCTGTACCTGAAGGTAAAGTCAAAGTAAACTGGTAAGCATACACTGAAATTTACTCATGTTTAAAATATCACTTTGTTTAGAAAATTCACAAACACGTTTTCTGGTTATGATGAGGGATACATAAATAGCTACATATGATTTTCATTTAACAAACACATGAACTACTCCCCATGCTCTGAATGAGTCATAAGTCTGCATACTCTTGTAATTTTCTTAATGGTACATGAGACAGTAGTTTATTGTTTTATAGAACAAAATACAGCACTTCTAATTCTCCTCATACTGCCTTTCAACTCCACTGTGAGAGCTGTGCATAAGAACACAGCAGCTTGGGTGGCTCATGGGTTCCGACATAATCTCTGCATTGGTTGGGTTGGAGGAAGGCAAGGAAAGCATTCTAAAATATAAGTTCTGAGAATATAGAAACAGATTTCTCATAGAAAAATGTATACTTGTCTACTTTAGAACAGGTACCGTACAAAAAGCATCACTATTGAATTGGTCTGTTTGACTTATGAACTATAATTAGGATTTCAGTCTGATGTGGAGCAGCTTAAAATAGTATCACATACCCTGTTGATTCTTGCCTAGTTGAGACAGAAACACAAATGTGGGGGAAGAAGGTAGAAAAGAGTATTTTCAATTCCCGTTTATTAATACTGACATAAGCATTCATCAGCACAGATAATTAAGTGAAACTAAGTATTCCAAATTCTTTCCCTCTCCAAATCATGGCTTATATCTGATTTTGGCTGGCAGAGATTTACTAACAAGAAGGTGAGGGTTCACCTCCATGAAAAGCTAGAATACTGAAACAGAAGTCCAGGGCAGACCAGGCACCAAATCTAGGGAGGTACGGAGAGTGACCTGCTTGGGACCCGGGAACTAGGTAGCATATGGGGATAGCATGAGGAGACCCTAGAGGACAACAGCTTCACCAATAAAATGAAAATATTTGTTCTATTTAGAGAAGGAGGCAACTTGGTCATGTCTCTGAATTCATCAACCATACAATTTGTCCTTTAATGCCTTGTTATAATGAAATGATTTTTTTTTCCCCTAAGCAAATTCAGTCATGCAACCTTCTGAGTAAGGTTTGTGTCCTACCAGTTTCTTTAATCCCATTTGAAGAATAATTAGAAAAAGGATTTGGAAACAAGAAATGGAACATTTCTTGAGTATTACCTAATTCTAGGCCTGATACTAAGCACTTTATATTTCATTTAATCCTAACTAAAACCCCTTAGAAGTATTCTTCATTTTGCCAATTCACTCATGTGGAAACTGAGGCTAAGAGGTCCCCACCATAAATCCCACACAATGAAGCTGGGATTCAAACTCAGGCCTAATTCAAAACTTTGTGCCCTTTTATGCTAACATGGCACTTTCCCTAAGTGACATGTTAGAGGTGACTTAGCCCGGGTCTTAGTGACAGAGCAGGAGGAAAGAGAAGTAGCTGCTGGGGCATTTCTTCAGAGAAATCCTTTTGAATGGTCAAGAAATAGAGTTTTTCCCGTGCTTTAAAGTTGTTACAAATGATGGCTATGTTTTAGAAGGTGGGAATGTGGCACTTTCTCTGACCGTGTTTTGAGGGGAAGTTTCCCCAGGGGATTTATAATACTAAGAATGAAGGAACTATTCATTTTTCAGAAGGTGAAACTAGGGGGAGACTTAGAAACATCTGCAGCCTTAGGCTTGTGACATTGGGTAAGGGTTTATTGGAGTGTGGGAATTCATTCCAAGTGTGTTTCCCAGATGCAGCTCTGGTCCCCAGTCTACCCCTGCTTTCCTGTGTAACACCTTGCTGTCCTATGTGCCGTTTGAAGCTTTGTAGCCTGTAAGGCTAGAAACAATGGTTTAGGGTCACAAAAAAAAAAAGAGAGAAATGAGCATAATCTATTCTCAATTTCTTGGATCCTCCATAAGAGACTATCAGTAAAGAGGAAGAGGAGGGAATCTTCAGAAATGGGCACTTACTAGATTGGTGCTAATGGTTTCCTGGGGAAGTAGAGAGGTAAGCAGAAATGGGACACATCGTGAGCCTAAGGGAATCAGGTACTCCTGGATATTAAAAATATAATGACCAAAGGCTGATGCCTCCAAATATGAACTATTTCACCTTTTGGAGATAAGGCATGTTTTAGATAAAGGTATGAAGACAGTGTAAGCATTTTGGACAAAACACTCTTCCTTCGTCACCTCAGACTCTAAATTTGAGCAGAAAGATATTAAGTGGGTGATGGCAAAAACATCCTGAAAACTTCTCCGTCAAGCATGTCAAGCAGGGCTAAAGATGTTGTGCTGTGATCAGTGAAACAGGCATGTGCTGGGAGTCATGGCACCCTTAGAGCCTCAACTCTTTCTTGCTTAAATCACTGCTTTCTGTGCTTATTTATTTAGCTATACAATAAAAGGGTTAGAATGAGTGTTGCAGTGAGGGCCCCTCTGGCCCTTAAGACTCAAGAGCAAGATGATTTTCACTTGAGTGTTAACTTGTCTGGGGGAATGGTGGCACACATTCTGCCACCTAGTGGTCATATTTCAGGGTTTGCCCCACTGCCCAGCTTCTCAGGGATGCTCAATTTGGAGAACTGAGGTTTTATTCCAGGATCCAGATGTCAGCAGCTGCAGCAGAGGAGAGAGGGACAAGTGCTCCCTGCTTAGAGAAGGACTGAGTGGTCACCTGGTTGTCAAGTGAGAGGTTGTCAGTCTTGACTCTCAGGACCTCTCTGGGGACATCCATGGGTGCTAAACAAGTTAATATAAGAGGTTTTCTCCTGGTAAGCCAGGCAAACTGTACCTGGAAGTGGACAGGTTAGGAGAATTATTATTGGAATACTCAGGTGAGGAAAGAAAAGTGATCTGATAAGGTGTTGATGGTAGATCCAAGGTCTCTGGACACTCAGCAGAGTGCAACAATTAAGAAGTATAGGATGAAGTGTAGCTGAATCTGTAACAGAGCAAGCCTGGCCTTCAGAGTTTGGGGAAGGGCTTTCATTCTCCCAAGTTAGGGTAGGACCCAATGTCTGAACTCTGTGAAACCAGAAGGCAGTCAAAAAAGGTATTCTAGCAGCCAGTGGTCTACAGAGGGATGTATATGGAACCTCTGTCCACGCGGCCAAGTTAGCTTAGATATTTGAATGCTTCAAGACCTTGAACTCCGGGGACAGATAAAAAGAAATAACCTAAACAGGGGGTGGGTAAGACGCCCCCTGGCAAACAGTGGGAGTCCCAATTTGAAATGGGCAGAAATGTGTAGGGTATGCACTTTTAGACGCCAAGTACGAGCAAATGGTCCTCAATAAACAGGGTGGATTTTGCCCGGGAACACTATTATTACCTGTTACATTTTTTCAACCATAAAAAAAAAATTAGGTTCAACTATTTGGAATTTGGGTATGATTTCCATGGGCTGATTTTCTAGCAAAAAGAAAGCTGATTACAATGGCCTGTCATTTGGGGACAAGTTACTGGTAATCTATAAAGGTTACCTGAAAACCTAAATTATGTTAGGTTTTTATAAGAAGACCCAGTGACTATGCACTGAAAGCTCATCCTAAGAGAGGAAGGTCATTGCTTACCATTTATCAAAAAAAAGTTTTTGCTGTTTTTAAAATTTGGAGTGGGGTGGTTGTAGCTTGTAGGTTTCCCCAACTTTGTTTTAGGAAAACTATCAGCCCATTCTCTCAGACCTTCTGGTTTCCATTTCTGACATTCCTATTATTCTCTAGTTTTCACGAAAATCTGCCAATCTGGTCCAGAAAGTAGTCCTAAGCAACCTACATAAAATGTAAGACTTAGCTTCCTATCCTGGGCAAAGAAAAAGATAGCAATGCTCTGTGCCTAATATCCCTTTACCTGTCACTTACAATGCATAATTAAAGTGACTCGTGAAGAGATAGGGAGACACAGCCATCCCAGTCCACTCAGGGACATATCTTGAGGGGAAAAAGGAAACTGGAGGGTTTCAGAGTGGGTGCTACTTTACAAAGTAGGGATGTCTGAGTTCTTGCCCCATTGATATTCAATAGATAGGACAACTAGGAACCAATACAAACTTTGCGAATACTATGATCTGGGGTGGGAAACAGCTGCCAGGTTTGCCACTTATCTGTATTTCGGAGTCCTGATGTAGTGCTGGAAGAGGAGAGTGAACAGGCAGGTTTACATACCATGGAAATTGGTTTATAGGCTATAAGTGAAAGATATGGAACTATGATTGATTAATGAATACACTGAGGAGTACCTTTAGAAAAAGTGGAGGTATTGCTATTAACACTTTAGGGTTAACATTAGAATTGGAGTACAAGGGTTATAAACTCAGAAAATATTAAATGACCATGAATTGCTCATAGTTTACCTATTGATTGAGAATGAAGTAAGGAAAATATGTTTTATGAAATCACCACCCTTTCAATATCATGTCTGGTAGCATGGTCTCACTTGAGTGATTTGTCAAACAAGTATTATCAGGTCAGTGAAAATATTCTCACAATGGCTGGAAATTTAAGCATCACACAAGCATAAGCTTTCTTTTCACTTCAGATATGAAAATAGAAGGTGTATGGAAATTTACGTACCTTTGACAAGGCTAGAAATAAGCTGTCATTCTCTTATATAATGCTCTGTGCTCTAAATCAATTCCACATCAGGGTGCTTGTAACAGGAATCTGCTAGCATCTTTTCTTGATGTCACCTAAAGTCTGATCACTTGAATATTAACTCAGCCTCCACACCTTAAAAGTAGCCCTAACATACAAGCTTACACAGGTTATTGTTTTTACTAGTATATCCTTCCTTAGCTGCACCTGGTAAGCCCATCTTCCAAAATGTTAATTATTTAACATTTTGAAAGCACTTACAGAGCATTTCATATTCTATATAAGCTCTTCAAAGGGTGAGGGTGTTTCCCTCAAAGGAAAACTGGGGTGCTTACCAAAGGTAGGGGGAAAGAGGCAGGCATCTGTCTCACTCATCTCTGCTTCTCCACTGTAACCTAGCATTGTACCTGGTACATGGAGACTTTAATAAATGTAAAATGAGAGAATTAAATCAGTTGGCTCAGGAGTTAGGACTCTCTCTGTATCTTCAAACTTGTCATTTTTCTTTGGCTCCTACTTATGTTTGACAACTAGACACGTATCTTTTTAAACAGTCATCTCCCTTTTGTGCAGGAGGGGAATTCCACCATTTCAACCTACTGTGTCAGTACAACTGGATAACCTCATCCCACTCAGAAATGGGCCAGACTCCATTGGGCTGCACATTGTGGGGAGAGCGTTTCCAGTCCCATGTCCTCACAGGAACCTTCCAGGTCTTACCATAGTTGGCTTCGATGTACTCGATGGTTTCACAGGGCACACGAACCTTCATGTCTACAAACTCGGTCCAGCACAGTGTAAACTTGGGAAACAGGTATCTGTGGCAAAACAGGCAATGTGGAGAGGCGTTAGGCTCCAACAGCAGAAGTTTTAGCTAAAGAACCCACAACTAGTGTACTCTTGGCTAAAGGACAGTCCTCTTCCACTAAATAGCTTTGGGGATAGACACAGGGGACCTTTTGCTGTTTCTGACTGTCCAATATCTCTTTCTTCTTCTAATGGCAATAGCACCCCAATTTATCTCCCCTATTCCCAGTCCATATGGGTCAGGAGGGGCTGACCTGACCCCTAGGCCCCAGAGATGGGTAAAAAAGACTCAGGCCTAACCAGAAAATTATAGTGATTGGGTCAGGGATGGAAATTTACACAAATTAGGCAAATGAAAATCAGCCTTGGAATTTCTTTTGGAACTATCAGGGGAAGAAGTGTTCTTCTGCTGAGGTTTCTAAGCTGTAGGATGGAAACTGAGCACTGCTAGTGGCCATCTTTGCTGTTAGCAGGGAGAGCCGGTCTGAGAATGAAGTCAAAGCAAAAAGTTGTCAAAAGATGGAGGAAAATGATAGAGGTCAGAAAACCCTGGGGAAGTGCTTGGATTTGGTTGTGGCCATTCCTTAAATACTGATAAATATATAAATATTCTTTTTGACTACATTTCTAATACTTGGAATTCGTAGTACATGGAGGGAGGCACATAGCAGTGAGAGAGGAAACAAAACCCTCCTAGCTAGCCAGAGAACCTGAATCAATCCTGGCAATGTATGACATTCTCCAGCAATAGCATCATAAATGCTTGTGTGTTTGTGAGAGGACATGTTAATTCCTGTCTCCTGGGTTTCACTGTGGTCCCAGATGGCTTTTGATGACCTTAGATAGCTGAAGGAGAAATTCCCAGGATCAGTCAGGATATTTCTCAAACTCCTTTCCTAACCCGCACAGTAATAAGAATTTCATACCACAATACGTGAACATGGTAAGACCCACTATATGTTGGCTTTTTGAGCAAAGCTTCACACCCCACCCCCTCCTCAGATGCAGGAATAGAGATCTAATGCTTGGATCTACTGTACTTCAACAATACTTCTCTTAAAGGAAACAGTTATACAAACCACCTTCTTCCTGCTCTGCCTTTTATTTTGTCACCTCCCCTTTTTAATTTCTGTTCTCAGCCTCAAACTTACTTCTTTCTTGCTTATTTTTAATAGGTTACACATCATTAAATCTCCATCAAATCCAAACTGCTACTAAAAGAACCTAACTAAAGAAAACCAAAATAAGCATCACATGTGTAAGGTGAATCTTCTTTTCCTTCACAGCATGGATTTTCCAGGGAAACAGAGCAAGCACAACTCCAAGATGCTCTCCCAGGCTCCTCCCTTGCTTCCATCCCTCACGTGAACCCACCTTTTTGTTTTTTTGGCCTTTCTTTCTTTTTTTCATCTCAAATGTAAAAGAATATCTCTAAGCTAGCCCACTAGTTATAATGAATTTAACTCAACTTATAGCAGAATTATTTCAATTAGTAAGTTTCAGAAATTATACTAAAAAAACCCCATGTTTCTTAAAGGTACTTTGGATCAGTAAATGAAATTCTATATATTACAAAGGAAAGTTAAAACTAGCAGGTTCGTTAGATTTAAGTTCATATTTTAATGCTATATTCTGTGTTGTTGCTTTCTGAGAAATGTTTCTTCTCTTCACAACATGGCAAGAACCTTCAGTAATGAGATTTAAAGTGGCAATAGCAGAGATTAAAGAAATTTAAAATATCAGAGGATTAAAGAAAAAAGGAACAGAGAAAAACCAGATGTCAAAGAGTAATCAGATTACAGAAATGGGATCTAACTGGGATGTTCTCCAAGGAAAGGTCAGTTCTCAGATATTTTGCTTTTGAATATTATTTTACCACCAGATGAACATAAAGCCACAGATGGAAATGAGAGGCTGAACATTTCTAAAGAAAGCAACAAGTCCCTTCTACACAAACCAATAGGTGCTGGCAGTTAACAGACAATACCAGCTGGCTTCTGTGAAAAGAAGGCCACAGCAAACCTCAAAGCTGAGGGAGAAATAGGATACAGCACAGCTCCACCATCTGCTGGTCCCAATTTTACTCCGCACACTCATATTCATGGACTTGCTTATTTTGTCGTGAGACATATCCATCCATCATCAGCCTCCACCCTCCCCGATCAAGATGCTGGTCAGCAGAATGTCCACCTGTCCCATCCTATCAAGTTGACACACTGAAGCTGAAATGAGGCAGAAATCATGGTCCATCTAGTAACATAGGCCAAGAAATGCCCCTCTTAAATATAATCCTCTACAGTCTCATCAAAGAGATGAAAGAAAGAAAAACCGTAAGTCCAGGATGATACAATGGATGAGAATACTACAAATTTTATAAAAGCTTTTATAAAATGAAACGTTCAAAGCTTTCATTGAACAATGAAAGATTTATGAACAAAAACAAAACAGTTAAAATATATAAGCAATCTTAAAATTACTCAAAGACAATTTAACTCAAATGTTAATTTTTGTTTCTAAATAAAAACATCCCTAAACTATCTTTGTGCTTTTATTTTCACCAAATAATTTTCAAGCCTTTCAGCAAAAAGAAAATTCCAGCTTCCTAGGAGAAGAGGGAAGATAAACAATAAAATGTGAAAACTGATTGTAAAACGGGATTGTGGAGAGGAAAAGGGGGGGTGAGTGACTCAGAACAGCACATGCCATGTACCCTGTCCAGGTTACCAGTAAATAATGACTAAGACTATAATTAGAGTCAATGTTACCTTAGCTTTTAAAGCCCACATTAAGTTCTCCTAAGTAGTTTGTACTTTAAAGCTCTGAGATAGGATCCAAAATGTGAACAGATTTAAATTCAGACTAAACAACCCCAAATCAGAATATAAATTCAAGGGATCTTATCACACACACACAAAATCCTTCCATTCATTTTCTAGTTCATACCACTTTTACTTCTTTTTATTTTTGCAAAAAGCAGTAGTTAGAATTAAGAGTTAGTTGGAGAAGACCATTTTTTCCCTCACAGACATCCTTAAAATCTGTAAAACTACTTATTGGTGGTTGGATAAAGTAATTTCATCAGTTTAACTGTACCACCTAAAAACATAATTGCTAAATGAAAAGCGCTGTTTTTACTGTTAATTAGTTAGCTAGGCTAAGTGAGAGAGAGACATCATCAATGACAACTGAATCTGACCTTTTTAAACATAAGTTTGCATTAAACTCTAGAGTTGGAGCAGCAGAGCTTTTTTAAACAAGAATTTCCTGCAAAACAACACAATAATTTATTCTCATTACCAATTTTGTCTCTTCTTTTAACTCTTAATTTCTTTTTCTTGTGTTATTCCAGTGCCTAAGCCCTCCAGCACACTGCTTAATTAAAGCAGGGACAGCATGCATTCTTATGTTTTTTCCTGATTTTAACAGAAAGGCTTCTGAAGTTTTACCATTAAATACGATTGCTCACTCTAGATTTTTGGTATATTCCCTTTATTAGGTTAAAAAAATTTCAGATCCCCTTTAGTCCAAGTTTACTAAAAGGCCTTTTGCTGTTGTTGTTAATTATGAAATGTATCAAAAGTTTTTAATGTCATCTATTGAAACAATCACGTACTTTTTTCTCCCTTTAATCTTTCAAGTGTTGAGAATTACACTAATACACACACATACTACAAAATTCTATTCATTTGTTTTTCATTCAGGATATCTTCATTTGTGTTCACTAAGACAGTAATTTCCCTTAAAATTTTTTTTTTGGTACTGTCCGAGTCCAGTTTTGCTATCAGTCATAAAATGAATTGCTTAAAGCAGTTTTCTTTTTTTTCCCCCAAAATAAGGGAATAATCTATCCTGTGAAGGCATGGTAAAACTTTCCTGTAAACTTTCTAGGTCTTTTGGTAGGGGAAAAAAGGGGAAAGGAGGATTTGTGATTAGTAATTCAATTTCTTTAATAAGTTATTTAGAACTTCTTGAGTTAAAATTTTGTCATTTTCACATTTTCTCTAATATCGCATTTTAGACTGTTGTCTTAGTTGTCCATAGCATTTTCTTTTGAGTCAGTGTAACACAGTTGTTTTGGATCAATCTTGCTAGATGTCTACTTAGTTTACTACTTTTATAATTTGTTATCTTAAGAACTAGCATTTGGATTTGTTCATCTTTGAGAGTTTTTCTTTCTTTTTCTTCTTTTTTTGGCAGAGCCACATGTCTTGCAGGATCTAAGTTCCCCCACTCAGGATCGAACCCAGGCCCTTGGCAGCAAAAGCACGGAGTCCTAACCACTGGACTGCCAGGGAATTCCCATGATACTGTTTGTTTTTTATTTTATTAATTTCTTGTCTTGGTTTCCTTCCTTCACTTTCCTTAGACTGACTGTGCTGTTCTTTTCATCTCTTCAGTTGGTAGCTTAATTTTTTCAAACCTATTCTTTCATACTTGTTTTTTTTTCTCTCCTAGTCTCAGACCTTCCCAAGGGACATGGGATGGAGTGACTAAATGCACTCAGCTTGTGCCCCACTGATGGGCTTCCCTCCGCCCTACTTTTTAGACGATGGGGTGGGGGGTGTGGGTGAGTCTGAATTAGATTACGAGGCCCCCATACGGGGTACCTCACAACAGCCATTGAAATACTTATTGTTTTAAAGGCTACAAGTTTACCTCTATCCTCTTAACTGCATCCTATTTGAATCCCAAAACTTTTGTAATTTCCACTATGATCTCCTTTTTAATTCATTAGTTATTAAAGAGGGCATTTTAAAGCTTCCACACTTTTTAAAGATGTCTTTTAATTCTTGATTTCTAATTCAATTCCACTGTGGTCATACAATGCCATCTACTGAAATAATCAGAGTTTTTTTTTTCCCTTTAATCTGTTAATGTGGAGAATTACACTCATACACACACACCTCACAAGAATTTTATTAATGCTTTCAAATGTATTGAGATTGCCTTCATGTTGTAGTACATGATCAACTTTTATAAATGCTCCATTTATAGTGGATAAGAAAGTACATGCAGCATTTGCTGGATGAATACTTTCATATATATATATAAATAATACTTTTATATATATATATATATATATATATATATGTCAAATAGATCAAGCCTGTTGATTTTGTCCATATCTTGCATATTTTTACTAGTTTCTTCTTTGCTTGACCCAGCAGTTTTTAAAATAAAAGTATACCAAAATCTCCCACCAAAATTGTGACATGTCAAATATTCATCAGAATTTCATCAGTTTTCGATTTATATATTTCAAGACTATATTGTTAGAGTCATAAAGGTCATGAATATTATTTCTTCTTGGTGAGCTGTTCCTTTGTAAAATTATGTAGTGGGCCTTTTAATCCTTTAACAGTCTCCCCCACCACAACCCAATAAAATTCTATTTTGTCTGATAGTAAAATTACAGTAGAATTTTCTTTGGCTAATAATATTGGGGTATATTTTTTCTATTCCTGTAATTTTCAACCTTCCCATGTGATTTTGCTTCAGGTGTGCCTCTTCCAAGTATTTTATAGTTAAATGTTGTTTTCTATCTCATTTGATACTGTTTATCTTTTTGTAGGTTAGCTTAATCTGTGAATATTTATTGCAATAAATTATGTATTTGGACATATTTTGAACTCTAGAGCCAGACTATCTGGCTCAAATCCTGGCTTCACCAATTACTGTCGTGTGTGACCTTGGTCAATGTTTTTGCGCCTTAACCTCATGTATAAAATGAGGGTACTAGCAGTACCTCAGAGAGATGTTAGCATAGAATGAAAAATATTATAAATGTAAAGTGCTCAGAATAGTATCTAACACACATAGTAAGTGCTATAACAATGCTGACTAGTTTTATGATTATTTTTACATGTTTTCAGTTTACCATACTTTTTCTTTGCTCTACCTTTCCTACTTTCATTTAGAATGATAAAGGTTTATAAATTATCTTTTGTTCTGCTTGTTTGGAAGTTATAAATAATATTTCTATCCAGTAGTGATTACTGTTTGTAATATTTACTGTTTATTTTTTCAAAAAACATATTTCATTACAACATTTTCTAATAAAGACTTAATGTATACAGAATCTCTATCCTCTTCCTAAACATGGGACTTAGTATACTTTATTCCTTGAACACTTAACAAATCGCCTCCTCCTCAACTTATTTTTGACACGTCTTTTTTTTTGGTAAACAGGTAATGACTAACAAATGTACTGACATATTTTATCCATTTGTGTGTCCACCATTTTTTCACATATATCATATCTTCCTTCTGTGTTCTTTAATACAGTTTTAAGTGTGGATCTGTGAGACATAAATTTTCTTAGTCTTTGTACATATGCAAATGCTTTTATCTTGACCTCCCTCTTGAGGATTAGTTTTAATTGTACGTAACATTCTTAGTTGACAGTTATTTCTCCTCAGCTTTTGGAAGATGTTACTCCATTATCTTCTGTCCTCTATTGTAGCCAAGGTATATTTGCTGTTCCTTTATGAGCAATCTATTTTCTCTGGTAGCCTATAAAATTTTTTTGGTTTTGGTATTACTGTTTCCTTAAGAAGTATCTAGATGTAGATTTATTATTTATCCTGCTTGCCTGTCTTTAATTTGGAAATTCTCTTTATATACTCCTTCTTCATCGTTTACTTCATTCTCTTTTAGCTCAGCTATGCCTTTTAGACATTATTCATCAGTGATTTGTGTTTGGAGCAAAGGGAATATGGCAAGGTGAGGAATTATTGTGCCACATTAATTATATGTCATCAGCATCAATTTTGCCCATAGTTTTCTAAGCATTTCTAAGAAATCAACTCTTTGTTTTCTTTTCTTTTCTTTTTTTGGTACGCAGGCCTCTCACTGTTGTGGCCTATCCCGTTGCGGAGCACAGGCTCCGGACGCGCAGGCTCAACAGCCATGGCTCACGGGCCCAGCCGCTCCACAGCACGTGGGATCTTCCCGGACCGGGGCACAAACCCGTGTCCCCTGCATCGGCAGGCGGACTCTCAACCACTGCGCCACCAGGGAAGCCCCTCTTTGTTTTCTTTTGTTTTTGATTTTTTTTTTTTTTTTTTTTGGCCGCCCCATGTGGCTTGCAGGGTCTTAGTTGCCGGACCAGAGATTGAACCTGGACCCCCTGCAGTGGAAGCGTGGAGTCCTAACCACTGGATCTTCCCTAAAAACCAACACTTGAAAACCAAAGTTACAGCATGCTGACTAGTATTTTTTTAACCATCTCTTCCACTAAACCTCTCACAATCCTACCACTGATTATACAGAAGCAAAGGGGTAATAGAGGAATGGCTAACACTTTTCAGAGACGGGACTGGAATATAGTCTCTCTGAGGTCTTTGTAGATCCCATATGCCAATCCTGTCCCAAACTTCTAACATATAATCAGTATACATATAGCATATACATGTTTTGTAAGATAAAATTCTACCCATTGAACCTTGTTTTTCTGCTGACTTCCACTGTAAGTTGAGTGATTCCATCTATCGTATTGACAAACTCTCCTATGCAATCGCCATAGGACAGAACTAGTGAAGTAGAAGAAATTTATATCACCAATGAGTAGACAAATTAAAGCTTGTATGGATAGTTATCATTTAACACCTGAATGCACATACTTAATGACCATATCAAAGACTACTCATTTAAAGCATGCACAAGACTTTTCTTTAAGGCCAGAGGGAAAAACCTCAAGGCATTTTTATTTCTACTGCGTAACTTCCAAAAACTATATCTATAGCTCATCAACAAGTAATTAGACTCCAGCTGTGCTTGCTTTGTCTCAGACAATTTTTATAGGATTCCTTTTTGGATATAATAGATAATGAAAAAAGGAGATTAAATTACGATTTCAAATTTCATACTAAATACAAAAGGCTTCGTTTATTTTGATCTCAGATTATCTAATTTGTCCAAGCAGATGCAAACGGCTCCAAGTTTATCACTGCAATTAGGTCTGCCTTGATCAAATTCATGGCTTCTGGTCCCAGATATCCTTCTGTTTCTACTTGTGATCTTGAGCTCTTTTCTCTTAGTATCAATTTTCTAAGTCACAGAATTTTTTTCTCTTTCAAACTCTTAAATCAGTTTTTCAAGCTGCAATTTACACATAATGAAATGCACCCATTTTGAGTTTTGATAGGTGCATATACCTGGGTAACCACTAAAATCAAGATACAGAACATTTCTACCACCCTGCTTCCCAAAGCTCCCTGTGCTTTTTGGCAGGCATGCAGTCAGTCCACCCTGGCCCCTGGTGATCAATGACCTTTTCACATTCTTGATTGGTTTTGCCTGCTTTACAATTTCAAATAAATGCAGTTACATAGTACCTACTCTTCCTATTTGAATTCTTCCACGTAACATAACTTTTGGAAATTTACCCACGTTATTGCATGTATTAGTAGTTGGTTCCTCTCTGTTGCTAAGTAGAATTCCACTGTTTGAACATACCATAATTTGTTTATTTGGTCACCAAAAGATGGG
The DNA here is from genome assembly GCF_949987515.2 of Delphinus delphis. Lineage (NCBI taxonomy): Eukaryota > Metazoa > Chordata > Mammalia > Artiodactyla > Delphinidae > Delphinus > Delphinus delphis. Next base: position 27,294,972 of record NC_082688.1, read on the forward strand.
CATTTGGGTTGTTTCCATTTTTTGGCTACCATGAATAAAACTGCTGTGAACATTTGTGTAGAAGTCATTTAGTGAAAATTTGCTTTTATTTCTCTCAGAATACTACCATATAGAATCTCTTACAGAATTATATTCAAACAACAAAACATACCGCAGTCTTAAAAAACCAAATTTACTTCATATAAGTGAAAGGCCCGCTATTTATTCATTCTGAGGTAGTCTTCTCTTAAAAAAACAAATAAAGCTCACTATACAAAGAACTGCCACTTCTATATATTGTATAAGAATACAATTACCATATAACATGCATTCAATGTTCTTCCCTCCATGGTTTGGAGGTGTTACTAAGGAGACCTAAGACATAATCTAAATGTTGTAAAATATGAAGGTATAAACAAAGTAGGAAATATAACATCATTTTTAGAAAAGCTAATGTTTTAAATGCACTCATTTAAAGAAATTATTCAAATTTGCCTTTTAGCTTCACAGCTGTAAGTACTTAAAAGACAAATGTGTTTTTTGAGAGCTAGAACTATGGAAGCATAGTATCAATCTATGCAGCGAGAGAGTCTATGAGTGGGGATTCAACAACCAACACCAGTCTTTAACTTCTTTTGAAGCAGTGACTGAAAACAACTGGGGTGACTTAACTTTATGGCTTTGATTCTCCAAAGGTGCTCCGTTGGATCAAGTCATCAATCTGGTGTCACCCTTTCATCTTAACGAAACACTGTAAACTGTGCTTAAGAGGAACTGGTTTTAATTTCAAGTAGGGTTCAGGTCTCACTCAGCCTGACAGATTTATCAGGACTGATTCTACCTATAACTCAGAAAGGACAGAAAAATCAGCAGAAGTACCCAAATACAGCATAAAAGAGGTAAAGGGAAAAGAAAAATCTATGGAAATTCAGAGGAAGGGGAGATTATTTCCATTTAGAGGTACTGAGGAGCAACCTCAAAATGGAGGCAACTCAATGGCAGATGCCCTCAAATGGCAGAACTGGGACATGAGATGACGTCTAATAAATAACCTGGCACTACTAGTGACACACTTAAAATCGTGGACTGAAATCAAGTTTCGAAAGGCTGGGGTCTAAATACACTGTGGTGTCTAGGATTTGATCCTAGAGCAGAGAAAGGACATTAGATAAACTGGTGAAGTACAGATAATATTTAGAGTTTAGTTAACTGTAATGCACCGAGGCTGGTCTCTTGGTTTTGACAAATGTACCACAGTAACAATACATTAACATTAGGGGAAACTGGGTGACTGTATCCAGAAACTCATCTGTATTATCTTCTGTGAATCTAAAATTATCACAAAACTAGAAATTTATTTTTAAAAAATAGGGGGGAAAAAGGCAGGTAAAATAAAGCAAGCTGACAAAGATGACTGAGGAGACCTGTACAGCTGCAAAGAGACTTAAGGAGTCAAAGGAAAAACAAGACACTGAGCAGTAAAATCTTGTACTTTTATCAGAACATTGACCAATTACTCCTCTTTTTCTCAAATAGCACAATCAAGCAATAATAATAATTCCAGTTCTGGGAATCTATTCAAAGAAACAACCCCTAATAAAGCTTTCACTTTATATATAAAGATGTTCACAGAATTTTTTAATAATAAAAAAATGGGAATAATCTAAATAGAATAATAGTTATATAAACCTATTATTAGACCTTTCTCCATATTCCTCCTAAGTCTCCCTAAGAAACTTCTCTATTTTTTATGCCACACTTCCTTGTCGCTGCTTCTAGATAGTTGATTTGTATCACAACTATACATGACACCTATTTAAATCACACCCTGCTGACAGAGTACTTTAATATTTGTTTCATGGTCTAGATTATGAGATCCTTGAGAGCAGAAACTAAGTTATATTCACATCAGAATCCTTAGCACATAGCGGTTAGTAAATAAATTTTGCAGAAATGAAATGTTAAATTATATAGGAGTCACACCTGGATGAGTCTAGTCTCACAGAGGACAAATCCAAATTTTTTGAAGATCTATACACTAAGCAGAAGCTGCATATATCAGAAGGCCTAAGTAAGCCACAGGTAGCCCCAGGGGTAGCAGATTTCCTATCAGAGGATACAGAGGTAGCTGTAATATTCTGACAATGTCAATAAATAGAAGGGCTACTTTCATGGAGGGAGTATTAACAATATGATAGAGATTGTGGTAACACTAACACTCTGTATGGGTAAGAATACGAGCTCTGAAGTGATATGGCCCTAGGTCTGAGGCTTAGCTCTGCCTTAATTTCCTCATCCCTATCATGAGGTGACAGTAAATCTCCCTTATAAACTTGTGATGAGGGTTAAATGAGATGATGCATATAAAAGCTTGGCATAGTGCCAAGCACAAAGTAAATATTCAATAAAAGTTAATTTTTATTATTGCCTCTTAAACTTCTGGCCTCTACTTATATCAGTTGATTCAGATGTGAAGGAAAGAAATAACCCAAAGGAATCTGGGCAGCATCTGTAAGAACTCTGAAGTTCTGGAATGACAATTTCACATCTGGAGGCATAGTTAATATATTCATCACTTTTTATTATTGGCGATTGGAACTTGAAGAAGAAAAATAAATATTAAAAATCCAGACAAGATTTAAGAATGGAATTTAGATTTTAGTTGAAAGTATAGATTTAGAGTAAGAATTGAAGATGGAAGAAATATGGGACCTGGGAAGAAAATGCTTGCCCAAAGAGTAACTAATCCAAGTTACCACTGTGTTGAAGGTCCAGTGTTTTGTATCAGTGCAACATATGAGTAGTAATAGTAATAGAATAATAATATGGTAATGATAGTTGCAGCCGTAGCTAATACTTACACAGTACTATGTGGCAGGTACTGTTCTAAATGCATTACTACATACATTAACTCATTTAACCTATTAATTCTTAGACGGAAGCATTTAGGCTTAAGAATCCAACAGGTCTGAAGTTAAATCTTGGCCCTACCTTAATGGCCAGAGGACCTTGGACAAGTTACTTCCCTTCTCTGGGCTTTAGTTTCCTCATAACTAACTGGGAGTGAGAACACCTAACCCACAGGGATAATGTGAGGATGATATGAGATTAAATAATAAATTACCTATCATAGTGCCTGATATCTAGCTGATACCTGGTAGCTATAGCTTTACATTGCTATCAATATTGTAATTATTATTAAATCTTATGACCAAAAACATCATTCTGAAGGCATGCAGAATAAAGTTTTGAAAGGGGAAACTTTTTTCTTCCTTCCTCATTCCTCTTCACCTTTTCAAAAAATGGTAAGCATCCTAAATTATTATTAAGCTTTTTCTCAGAATAAACTACACATGAATAAAAAGTAGAATATTATAAAGATAAAAAGACCCTTAGACTAGCTTTAAAGATTTTTCCCTCTAGGAACAATAGTGGTGAAAATTCTATAGTTCCTTAAATAGTAGTGAAAAGAATGAAAATGGCATATGGCTGGGGGAATCTTCCAAAGAAACTACTCCACACAACCATCCCCTTTTCTCTTCTCTGCCTTTTAAGGTTACGGTAACATGATAGAAAATCTGAGACTCACACCATCTGTTCAGGCAGTTCTATCACTGCTCATTTCTCTCGTTAAATAATCAGAACACTTTCCACTTCCCAAACACTGCTACCATAAAAAGCAGTTAAAGCACAATGAAAGAAGACTTTTCTAGCCAGAGATGTAGTAGTTAGAAGTGCATAGTTCTTTTGAGGTCTGACATGGGATCATGTCAGTGAGAAGAAAGAAATCCTTCTAAGAAAGCCTTAGAAGAAAAATTAAGACTAACATGATTATAATACAAGCTTCAGAAATTACTTTTCTTAGAACAAAGGTGACATTCTCATATGAGTTCTCGAAGAATAGGTGTGGCAGTTTAATATTGAGATAATTATATAGGTTTCTGATCTGTAAATTCCTTGTAAGACTAAGAAGAGAAATACTACTGCTACAGAGAGTATTAATAATAGCAGCTTATAATTACTTAGCACTCAGGACATGCTTAATTATCTTCAAAACCCTTTTTGTGTATTGACTCACTTAGTTCTTAAAACCATTCTATGTAGGAATTTCTATTATTGTTCCCATTTTACATTTGAGGAAACTTAGGTACAGATAATATAGCTGATAAAACAGAGAGCTGGGATTCAAAAGCAAGCAGACTGGCTCCATGCCTTTAATTTCTATGCTACACTATTTCCTAGTTTAAAAAAAAGCCTCTAAATTATGTGTTAAATTTGGCATCTTTATCATATTTGAATAAACAAACTATAGCTAAATGTCAAAAACACTTAGCTCCCTATTCACCTAGCCATAGTGAGAGTGTCAATTACAAATTCATTAACTTACTAATTTCTATCTTATAATCTGAGCTTACTCAGCATGAAGGTGTTTGTTGTCATAAAGCAAAATAATTTTTTATAATAAATGAGTTTCGGGAATATGCTCCAGGATCAGGGTCAATTGGGATACTTTATTACTTTGAGAAAAAGGTTTGGATTACTCTCAAACCTCCAGAACCAGTTCAACCTTACACGGAGACTCCCTGCCTTCAAACAGATTCAGTGATCCCAGTAGGGTATGTCTAAGTACCCAGGAGAAACCAGTCCAAGTTTGGAATTCTTCTTCTATGCTATGTAGAACATTCCCCAATGCTCCCAATGGCTCAAATTTATTCAATGATAGGAGCCCCAATCTCAGCTAGCTGGTGAGGGAAATTTATGCTACTGGTCATATAACAACCATAAGAATGACAACAACGATAGCAATCACATTAGCAATCATAATATTAATAATATTAAATAATAATAACAATGGTAACCACCACTTACTGATAATAAGTGCTAAGCATTCCGCTAAGAACCTCATACTGTCAGGTGTATTACAGAGGCAGTAGGGGGTAGTGATTAAAAGTATGACCTCTAGAGACAGGCTGCTGTCTGACTTATTCGCTGTGATGTTGAACAAACGACTTAAATTCTCAGTGTCTCATAGACTATCTGTGGTTGTTATGAGGATTAGATGTGTTAATACCTGAAAAATGTTCATAGTAGTGCCTGATACACAGTAGTACTACTCAAATTTAATGGATGAGGAGCTTAATGTTCAGAAAAGCTAAAGGCCACAATTAGGGTGAAGCTGAGGCTTCCGGGGTCTGCCTGATTCCAGAGCCCTTGCTCTCTGGGTTCTCTTTCACATTCGTTCTCTCTCTCAGAACTGTGAACAGGCCAACTGCATCATAAAGGGCACTCAGTTACTCTAACTTCATTTTTGTCTTTCGTCATCAAGGAGTTTGACTATGGCAGTATTAAAAAAAAAAAATGTTCAAAATGCCAATCTAACATATTGCAGTCCATCAATTAATTCAGAATTGAGACACTCTCCCCCCGCAATTTTCTATCTGAATCATGTGTCTTAAGATTATAATTGGCAGTGTCTTTCCTTTCTTGGTAGCACATAAAATAATGGTACATCTTACAATGCATATCACCTTACATTTGACAAAATATGGTAGCTGTTAAGCCCGATCACTATCCTTTAAGGATTAGCCCTCAGTCTATGTGTTAAAGGCACATTCCAGAGCTTGCCCAGCATTCATGACCTCAGCTCCAGCCAATCCCAATCTCCTCACTTAAACTTCATGTGACCTTAACAATCTCCTTCTTACTGACCCTTACCCATTCTCATCAAATTATTAAGCTCCTACAGCTCTAACAGCCAATCAGTTTTTTGGCTCAGGCTCTGGGCCTGATTTTTCTGTTCCTTATTTTGGCTTTCCGTTTCTGATGACTCAAGGGCTTCCAAATCACAATGACTCTATGGACTGACAAGCCCAGGGGCACTTCCTCCTCAGGGACTGTCCTTATAGGTAGTCCTCACTTCTCAAGCATAACTGGGCTCTCTGGCAAAGCTGAGAAAGTATCAGCTAACAGTGAGACTTGACAGTCTTTTTTCCCCCCCATTTTCAGTTACTTCCTTATTTCTATCTTCTGCAGTTATTACTATAGCCCCTTTTGTAAGTACTTATCTGATTCATACTTAAATTTTTTTCCTGTTTTGGCCTGAGTGCCTCCATTCCACATATAGTCAGTCTCTTCATAGAAGAAAAAAATGTCAAGTTTTACATCATCTTTTCCCTGGAAAGATAGTTCCAAGCTGTCTTCTACCTAGGGAGAAGATGAACATCTTCACAGACCGAAACAAAGGAAGTACATTTTTTAAAATTAAAAAAACAAAAGATTCTTATGTTTTATACAGAGAGAGTATAGGTTTCAAGATACTGTTTTTCAAGTTGGAGCACTTCTGAAATTGGGATGCATCAGTAGCACACCATTGTTTGATTTCTTTTTTTTTTTTAACATCTTTATTGGAGTATAATTGCTTTACATTGTTGTGTTAGTTGCTGCTATATAATAAAGTGAATCAGCTATACGTATACATATATCCCCATATCCCCTCATTCTTAAGTCTCCCTCTCACCCTCCCTATCCTACCCCTCTAGGTGGACACAAAACACTGAGCTGATCTCCCTGTGCTATGCGGCTGCTTCCCACTAGCTATCTATTTTACATTTGGTAGTGTATATATGTCCATGGCACTCTCTCACTTTGTCCCAGCTTCCCCTTCCCCTTCCCCATGTCCTCAAGTCCATTCTCTACGTCTGCGTCTTTATTCCTGTCCTGCCCCTGGGTTCTTCAGAACCATTTTTTTTTTTAAGATTCCATATATATGTGTTAGCATACAGTATTTGTTTTTCTCTTTCTGTCTTACTTCACTCTGTATGACAGACTCTAGGTCCAACCACCTCACCACAAATAACTCAATTTCATTTCTTTTTATGGCTGAGTAATATTCCATTGTATATATGTGCCACATCTTCTTTATCCATTCATCTGTCAATGGACACTTAGGTTGCAAAAATATGGAACGCTTCACGAATTTGCGCGTCATCCTTGCACAGGGGCCATGCTAATCTTCTCTGTATCATTCCACTTTTAGTATATGTGCTGCCGAAGCGAGCACTGATTTCTTTCTTAAATGCACATAAAACAATGTTGCTTTTTACAACTGATGACAACTCAGAGTAAATGACTTATAGTAGTTAAATGGTCACTCTGCAAAACATCCTGTTCCTGAGCCCCTTTCTGACTAAAGAAGGAAAGTAAGCAAAGAACAATTATTCCCTTTAATAACCAAGTAAAACTATCAGGAAGTAAGTCTCTCATCACAATCAATAAATGAGTACTTATGGAACTGTGGCACAGAAACCCATATATCAATACATTATATACATGCAAAAAAGAAAAAAGAAGTTAAAAAGTACAAAGAATTCTGAGAGCATTTCCCTAAGAAACTTATCCTACAAATAATCATGTTCCCATTGGACTTGGTGCATCTGTCTGTGGCAGCACTAATCACTTAGTTGTTTATGAATTTGTTTTCTCCCAATTAGACAGTGGACTCCTCAAGGATAAAGACTGTACCTTATTCATCTTTGTGTCCTGGGTGCAGAGCTCAGCGCCAGGCAGAGACTGAGTGTTAAGGAAACAATTGCTAAATGACTAGAGTTCTATTGCTTTGCCTTTCACCTCAGGAAGATATTTTATTAAATTTTTAAATAAACTAGAATGATTATGATGAGAGAAGTAATTTTCCAGGAACTAAACATACTTCTACTTGCTTTCCAGGACAACACCTCCCTGGGAACAACCAAATTAAGAGTAAGGTCATTGTCGGGATCATTGGCTTAGGGCATAGGAATCAAATTGTCTAAAAGGAGATTTCATCTAAGCCACAATGACCTATTCCTAGTTGACCTGTGAGAAAACTGCTATGGCCTAGGACATGTGAAATAAACAAGAAACCCAAGTACTGTTTGAAATGATTCCATATTTTTTTTAAGCTTTTTTTTTTTTTTTTTTTTGACGTGGACCATTTTTTAAAGTCTTTACTGAATTTGTTACAACATTGCTTCTGTTTTGTGTTTTGGTTTTTTTTGGCCGAGAGGCATGTGGGATCTTAGCTCCCCGACCAGGGATCAAACCACACCACCTGCATTAGAAGGCAATGGGAAGGGAAGACCGCCAGGGAAGTCCCTGTATTTCTAATTCTTAGCAATCAATGGAATGTTTCAAGTTGATAATAATATGATGCCTACGTGAACATAAAATTAAATGACTCATGAGAAAAAACATAACTTCAGGTAAGGTAGATGAGATTCTTACTTATTATATTAATCATATATTAATTAATTATGTTATATTATTGCCTAATATAATGGCAATAAATTCTTCAGCAAGAGTCCAAGCTCCTTTTTGCCTTCTCATGGTCAATAGAAAGCCAGATTTTCTAGTTTTCCTTAAATAGTGCAGAAGTCACAAGTGGTAATAATCTTCGGCTGAACTCATCCTGGCCGATAATGAGTGATAAAATGCTACATACAGTGCTTTTAAACATCTCTGAGTTGCTTAATATAAACTTTACTTTTGAGACATGTTACTAATGAAGTAAATCAGATTTTTATTACTGACCTTCCCAAATTTGTGTTTGAGTGGGAGTCCTGCATCTTGAAATGCTGAAATAATATCAGATTTGTAATCTTGTATAAAAATTCCTAGGTCAACATCTTTACTATAAGGAATAATGCCGCACTGCCGATACCATCCTAAAAAAAAAGAATGAGAAAACTTTTTTAAAAACTTAAGTTTGGAAAAAATTAGTCATTATTATAATGGATAGTCTTTGTAACAGTGTATTTTATTTCACAGGATTAGACTTGGTGTGCTTTACCAAAATTAAAAAAAAATTAGATCCCAACTTAATATCTGTGATTATAGGAGCCACTTGTTGAAGAACACTTCTTTTATTCCTTCCTTCCTTCATTTTTACTGGTTTGAGCACTCAGCAGCCTCAAAAACTTTCATGATGTACTGTAATTTCTGAATAAACTATTAGCTTTAATAATGTTAACTGGGCCATCCATTTAAAACATTAAGTTACTTTTTAAAATGTTTAATCATAAATCTCTTATAATGAAGGTTGCTTTTAAGATATGCTAAAAAATATAATTTAATTCTTTTGCTTAAGCTATATCCCTTTCCTGAGCAGTAATTTGTAGAACTTAACAGCTCTGAACAGCTCATGTCTGATGGATCACATAAAAAAGAAGAGCAGTACCAGCCTCAATTTTCAGCATACTGTCAAAAGATATTCCTACATATTTACTATATATCTACTTCTAAATTGGGGCTATAATAATGTTCTAAAAAGGCAAACTTTATACCTTAATATTACTAAGGGCTCTGAGTTTCTCTTATTATCCTTCTAATCCTTCCATTCAAAGTATTCAAAAAGTAAATAAATGTCTATGATTATCTTTGAGAAATACTGTTTGGAATTCTAAACTTTAACTCCATTTTAACATAGATCTTTAGAAGCCTAGCATGGGATCTCATCTCTAGTTTAAGAAAAATCTACAATCCACATCTATCAAAGAATCATGAACTACTAAAAATGGAAGACTTCTTAAGTATCATCTAATCCAACTCCCTCATTTTATAAATGCCCTTAAATTAAGAAAACCATGGGGCTAAGAACTCAAAAGATATCATGATAAATGATCAAGAAAACCATGGGGCTAAGAACTCAAAAGATATCATGATAAATGATGACAGTCTATAAAACAATCTTACTCCAGAAAGTTAAACCTTAAAGCATGTATCACATAAATGAGATGTACTTTTTTGGGGGGGGGGTGGGGGTTACTCTAGCTGGAAGCTCCTTGACAGGAAGAACCATGGGAATTTTCCTCAAAGCCTAATTGACAGGATAACCATACAACCCTGTTTACATCTGTTGTACCAACATAATTACTAATGGCACTCCTTTCACTCTCAAAAAGTCTCTTGAATTGGACAATAAATTATATGGTAACCCTATAAAAGCAGGAACAAAATTAATTTTTGTACAAATATAGTTATAATTAAGATAGAACAAATACAGATATAATCAACTACAGTTATAAACAAGAGGGAATAAAAACAAAAAAATGTTAAATTCTAAATAATTCTAAAATCCAAAGGAGTTTGAGCTAATGCACAATAGAAGGAGATCCAGAAATCTTTCTTGGATTCTACATTTCCCCATCTCAGAATGAACAGAATGTGGTAAGACAGTGATGTCCAATCATGATCTGGAAAAGATTCGTGGAAGACCTTATGACATTCCCTTTCCTCTTAGAAACTTTTGGTGCAATGCAAGTTATTTGTATTGTGTGTAAGTAAAGAAACAGAACACAGTTTTTTTTTTTTAAGGTAATAACAACCTTTGGGATAGAAATAATAAAATGCTTAAGATTATCTGAGAATCACATGTAGTCTACATGTTCTGATATAAATTTTATACAAATTACTTATAATTTTGGGACACACAACATGGCCTTAATTCTGTTTTATGCTTCTGAAGTTATTTCTTTAAAAAAAATCAATAAATCCTTGCTCCATGCACTATGTTTATTCTTTCTATAAATATGATGCTTCGAATACCACTGATGTTTTGTCATCTCAAGCAGTCATCCTTAGAGCCAAAGAGGATGAAATGTCAAAAAGACAAATGTAAAGTAACAAGAATTTTACCTAGACAAGTTCCACTGCTCAGCCAGAACCGTACTCCCAATTTCTTTAATGTTTTGGCTGCTAGTTGCAACAATTCCTTTGCACTCTTCCGAAAGGCCATAGCTTCCACAGTGTTATCATCAAGGTATTGCTACAGATATAATAAATAGTCAGCTATTATAGCCATTTCTAAGTTGCCAGAAATATTTCTGTGACATCCAAATTAAACTTGAAAATTAATCCCATATTATATATTTTTTGATTATAAAAATCAAGTTTCAGAATTCCTTGTTAGTCACACATTAAAATAAGACTATAAGAGTGGATTCTAGGAGAGACAAGTTAAATGGGAAGGACTATACCCAGGATTCTCAAAGGATGAGATTTATACCTTTATCAACTCCCTCCTCTACATCACGATTTAGCAGATTGGGTAGTTAGGGGAAAAGAAGGTTAATTAAGAGAGCTACAGGCATATCTGAAGCACAAGGCCTTCAGTGACGTTTTCATCATTCACTGGTGCAAATGGTCTTTAGGACAGAACAGTATAGTACAAAGAATGTGGGATTTTTGAATCAGATTGTGTTCAAGTCTAAACTCACTTCATTTTAGCTATGACTCTGGGCATAGCGCCTCAGAAGAACATAAGCTCTATGAGGAAAGTGACTTCATTTTGTTTATCACTATATCTCCAATGTCTAAAACAGTACTTGAATGAATGAGAGAATCAAAGAACAAACCTCTCTCAGATATAATTTTCTCATCAATAATTAAAGAATAATAATTATACTTTGCAGGACTGCTGTGAAGATTTAAAGAGATAATGACAGAAAAATGTCTCACAAATTTTGAAATTCTATACAAATATTACTGTCATTTACTTATAGTCTTTTTGCTTTTCTTCATTTTTAGGGTGTTCTGGAACTGAAGAAAGCACTGAAAATTCTTCATTGATGCTTCACTACCTATGGGACAAAATCTAAACTTCTTGGCATGGCAGACAAGGACACTGTGTTCAGGGCCAGAGTACTGGTCCAGCCTTATCTCCACCCTTCTCATATTTCACTCCCCAAATATATCACAACTTTTCATGCCTCTGTGTCAACATGTTTCCGCTGTCTGAAATGCCCTTGACTAACAAAATCTTTCAGGTCTCAGTTCCACCCTCTGAAAAGCATTCCCCGATTTTCCCAGGAACACAAATGTATTTATTCTCCCAGGGCTCCTCTTCAGCTCAACATTTAAAGAGCAAGAAATTACGTTTGGTACTAGATATAGACAGAGACAAATAAAATAATCTGTTCAGTGACCTTATAACAGTTACCATTTATATATACTTTTATTATAATTCTTATTCTTATCATATTTAATTCTTTTTGTTCCAGAACAAAAGATCAAAGTCTTTTTTTAAAATTGAATTGTAACTGACATATAATATCATATTAGTTTCAGGTGTACAACATAGTGATTCAATATTTTTATACATTACAAAATGATCACCATGATAACTCTAGCTACCATCTGTCATCATACAGAGTTATTACAATATTACTGACTATATTCCCTAGTGTGTATATTACATCCCCATGACATATTCGTTTTATACCTGGATGTTTATATCTCTTAATCCCCTTCACCTATTTCACCCATCCCCCTTATCATATTTCATTCTAATTGCTGATTCTATTTATATTTCCTCCAATAGGCTGTAAACATGAATCCTTTAAGGCAAGTACTGAATCTCTCCATCACTGTATGTACAAATTGAAAATGGTGCCTGGTATATAATATGTGAGCAACACATATTGATAAATGCGTAAATGAGTAAATAACTGACTAATCCCCTCTCATCCCACGATATCTTAAAATATCCTGGCATTCTTTTACAATACAGCAGGAGGAAATATAGTTCCTAGAAGGACCATATATCTCAAGCAAAAAGTATCCCTAGGAAAAAAGATGGATTCCTGAAGATAAGTTACATTCTCCAGAATACACAAAGTATGTGGGATCTTTTCAATATGAAAACATCCTCAGAGCCACAATTCTCTTAGAACATATGATTGGCATGAGAGATGCATGTTCATATCCCTGTTGTAGGGGGGAAAGCCTGGAGCTAGAAATTTGGAGACCCAGAATTTACTCCATGCTCAGCCAATAATGACTATGTAACTTACATCTTGAAACCTCAGTTTTCTTATCAGTTAATGGTGAATCCTTGGCTTACTTCACAGAGTAACTGAAAGGATCAAATTAAGTAACAGAAATGAAAACTTTGTGTTATACAAAAATATTACTCTGACAATTATGTCCAACTGAGGCTGCCCCTGCATAGACACTCTCCCAGCTCTGACATACCTTTAATAAATAACATGACACTCCCAGAAATTCCATTTCTTAGAATTGACCCTCATATGCGTTAAAGTATAAACACGTATATACCTATACACCTTATACATCTGTTATGGACTTTAAAAGTTATAGTTATACATACTTCTTTTCATTTAAAAATGCCTCATATAAATCTTGGGATTACCATGCCTCTTAGAAAAAGACTAAATCCTAATTTAAATACCAGTCCATATGATCTTTCCTGTTCAGACAACCTTTCCCCAAATCCTTCCCCAAAATATAGATGAAAAACAATAAAATGACAGAAGGTGTCCACTCATTTCACAGATGAGGAAACTAAGGCTCAGAAATTTGCCCCAGGTCTCAGAGCAACTTAGTAGAAGAAAGAGGATATGAATGTGGCTTTCTAGATATTTCTGGGCCAGGGGTCCAGATATTTCCATACTCCCCTCTAGTTTTTTACTGGAACTCAACAAACTGAAGCTCATCAATTATTTTTTGATGGTTACTGCCGAAACAAAATCAAGTGCAGGAAAATGTGTATTATCCTAGTCCTAAACTTCTTGGTAGATTGGGAAAATAATTAAAGTAAATAAAGTAAGCCAGGAGAGCACTTCCCCTCTGTTCTCCTTCCCTCCCTGGACTCTTCTAAACTAGAGCCATTAGATGAGGCAGAGCAAGAAAGCGCACAGTGGTGGCCTGGCATGGGTATCGGAGCCTGAGAAGGCGTCGAGGGCATCCACATGGAGAAGAGTCCAGTGTGGGGAGCCAGAGCCTGAGCAAGATGAGAAGTGTGTCTATATATGGGAGTAGCCCAGTGGGGGAGAGCAACACCTAAGCAGGATGAGGATAGCATCCATGTGGGAGAGCGAACAGCAGAAACAATGGGAGACTGAACAAATAAGTAAATATATTAAGGGTAATATAAGTCAGGTTTCTCACTGTTTGAGAAGGGAGTCACAAAAATGGAAATGAACCCTATGTTATTTAATTGAAATATAAATTAGACTGAAGACATCAATGTGGATTCATGGATCGTGATAGACAGACAGATACAGAAGTAAATACACACACACTCTACCCCTGTCACTGGGAGGTCCTGCAGGCAAGCAAATCTGGCCTCCAGGCTTGGCTTCTAAAAGGAATCAGTATCCAGAGAGATGGCTGATTCCAGGAGTGTAGCAGGGAAATTACAAGATGAACCTAGAATATCTTGAGCCAAAAAGCAAGAAGGTGCTCAAAAGATGATGGAGACATGTCAAAAAGACACAGAAGTCACGTGAAGGGGCTTCCACTGGCCAAATATGGAACAGTTTGAGGATCAAAATAAATGAAGAAAATAGTGCACTATAACTCATTGAAGAAAATAGGAAATCATGAGTTCATATTGATATAAACAAAGAAACTTGAAAGTTTGAGGAAGATATTGACAATATTTACAGACTTTTAAAGTACCTTCATGCCAAATACCTATTAATTACAAAGGGAAAAATAGAAACTTCACCAGGGCGAAGCCAGCAGACAGCACTTTAATCACGTAATCAATGTAAAAGTCAATAGTAATGGGACAAATCAAAATCATGCAGCGCCCAACAGGATGAAGTGAAAGCACAGAATCACTTCTGTGTTATTCCTACTAAAGGTATATAACCTAAATCTAACTTGAGGAAAAACCAAACAAACCCCAAACAAGGGACAATGTACAAAATATCTGGCCTGTAATCTTCAAAAGTATCAAAGTCATAAAAGTTAAAAAGTGATTGTGAAACTGTTCCAGACTGAAGGAAACTAAAGAGACAGAAAAATTAAATGCAACATGTGATTCTGAACAGAATCCTTTTATTATAATAGTCATTATTGGGATAATTAGCAAAACTTGAATGAGGATTAAATGGTAATAATCTTTATATTAATTTCCTGATTTTTGTACTAAGACATGTAGGACAATGTTCTTGTTTTCAAGAAATACTAAATTATTTGAAGTTGTGGGGCAGATATTGACAACTTACTTGCAAATGATTCAGGAAAAAGAATTATTTGTATTGCATCTGTAACTTTTCTGAAAGTTTGAAAACGTTTCCAAAAATTATTATAAAAAAAAAAGGAAGAAAGTTAGGAGGCTGCTTTGTGAGATCTAGTAGATTCATTGATTTTTTTTTTTTCCAACACCAGGCATTGTATTTAAGACTGTTTGGCGCCATCAAGTGTTCAAAGTTATGTATGTTCACCTTAATTTGAAAACTGACCTTCCTGTGGTTATAACGTAAGAAATGATGAAGAATGAAACATTTACAAGGGTAAGGATTAAAAAAAGTTATCAATCCCATTAGGTACTCTATATCAGTAATAACAGTACATTAGCAGAAGAGGAAAACAAATCAGTAATCACGAGTCTGTCTTGCTACTAGTGAAGGACACAAATAACATGATGAAGAATGAAGACAAAGTTTGGGACTTCCCTGGTGGCGCAGTAGTTGAGAATCCACCTGCCAATGCAGGGGACACAGGTTCAAGCCCTGGTCCGGGAAGATCCCACATGCCGCGGAGAAACTAAGCCCGTGTGCCACAACGACTGAGCCTGCGTGCCACAACTACTGAAGCCTACAGCCCGTGCTCCATAACAAGAGAAGCCACCGCAATAAGACCGCACACCGCAACCAAGAGTAGCCCCTGCTCGCCGCAACTAGAGAAAGCCTGCACACAGCAACGAACACCCAATACAGCCAAAAATAAAATTAAAAAATAAATAAAATTAAAAAAAAAAGATTCAGCATAAAAAAAAAGAGAATGAATACAAAGTTCCACTTGATCCTGTTATGAAGAGAAACCTGTCAATAGCATTTTAGCCTTGCTATGTGATGGTACTTTAAACACCAATAGTATGAGGCTATGATAAGCTGATTAGCCCTCTGAGCAACTGTCATCCACATTCTTTACTCTAATGCTGACTGAATGGTTGCCCTTAAAATCTAAAAAGCAAAAGTGAAAATATGCAATTAAAAAAATATAACACTATTCTCATGATTTCTCAATATCTTGAAACATTTTACATCTTACACTGCCTTCTCACAAAGTTCAATAAAATGAGTTTGGGCAAATGCTTGCTAGGTAATAGAGTAGCTCTAATAAGTGTCCTGGAAAGAAACCATTTGATTCGGATGAGCACCTTATTCTTCATGCATTTTTCCATCACTAGAGGAGCTTTTCTTTGCACCAGCTACTGTGCTAGATACTGGGGCTACAGAGGTGAGTAAAATAAGATGCCTGCCATCAAGAAGTTCACACAATCTTGTAGGGGGACAAGACTGACATTCACAATTAATTGTGGTAATTGCTATGACAGAGGTGGCAACCAGAAAAAAACTCCCCTGAGGCAGGAACAGTGAATGCATGGTCAAGTGCAAGCACCAGTCTGCATCTCTTCTGCTTCCTACTACTCTGTGGTGGGGATATGATGGGCAGCACTTGCCTAATACTGCTGGCCCAGCCACACATGCGGTTTTCCAGCTTTTCATCCACGAGGCTGACTGGGTATGCTTCACAGTCACATAACTACAGATTTAAGGGAACAGGGCTAGGAAGGCCCACCCAGGCTGTCAGGTCTAGGCCCTGGGTGCCAGTACAGCCTACCAGAAAAAACCTTGCATTTGTGGGTGCTGGGCATTTGGCCAGTGATGATACAGCTGGTACTTCATTTTCCTATTCCACTCCTATCCTTGTGTACACAGCTTTCTTGGAAGGGAACCCCAGAAAATAAAGGGCAAGTGGAAAAATTAGGGCACCAAAACCCCACCATATATTTGACTGATTTCACTGTATCTCTCTTTCATGTCATTTCTTACAGCTGAACTTTCATGTCCTTTAAAATCATCTTTATATCCCCCGGGGTCAGGAGAGTTCCTGGGAAGCTAGCTTTTAATAAATGTCTATTGAGTAGAAAGCTAAAGCAGCAGAATAAAGTAGAGTTCAAAAGCACTTGGTCTTTGTGTAGCATTTATCTTCAAAAACCTTCAAACACACAAAAAATTCATCTTCAGTGCCAACCCTCTGAGAAAAACTGTATTTTCTATGAAGTCCTCTCTAAATCTGCATGGTCCATATTCTACATGGCTTCATCCTACTCAGATTGCTTCAAGAACAGAATATACCATCTTTATAAAGTTCATGGGCTATCCTAACTAAAAGCGGAGGCCAGTGCTGAAGCTGTCAAAGTCTCCAAATAAAACAAGGTCTCCATAGATATCAAACCATTCAACTGGGGAAGAAATTGTTCCTTAAGGTTAATGTTTAATCTACTTAAAAAAAATTGAAACCATCTAGAAGAAAATAGACAAATCAGAAAAGATGTTTTCTTACTTACTTTCCATAGTTCCTTCATTCCCCCCCCCCCAAGAAATATTATACATATACTTCCTTTAATTTGAAAAGTACAATATTTGGTTATCTCTAACCTGAAAGAATGCTCGAGCTTCTTTATACCTACACTCAATAAATCTAGAGTGTGGTATTTCTTCCAGAAAGTGCATTGGATCTTTTGGAATGAGAACTTCTAATCCATCAATAGTAACTTGTTGTAACTCTGGCCTGAAAACAAAAGTTAAGACTTATTATAAGGATTTAACTCAGAATATTGGCAGCCTCTTCAAAATATACAATATAAGCAAATAGTTAAACTCAAGCATATTTTCTTCAATTACCTCAGGTATCATTTTTAAAGATCTACTCTCTTTTTTTTTTTTTTTTTGTGGTACGTGGGCCTCTCACTGTTGTGGCCTCTCCCGTTGCGGAGCACAGGCTCCGGAAGCACAGGCTCAGCGGCCATGGCTCACGGACCCAGCCGCTCCACGGCATGTGGGATCTTCCCGGACCGGGGCACGAACCCGTGTCCCCTGCATCAGCAGGCGGACTCTCAACCACTGCGCCACCAGGGAAGCCCCAAGATCTACTCTCTTAGCAACTATCAAATATACAACATAGCAGTGTTAACTATAGTCACCATGCTGTACATCAGATTTCCAGAACTTATTTATCTCATAATAATTGGAAGTTTGTACATTTTGAACACTTTTACTTGTAAGTATGTAAATCCACAAACATACTTTATCCTGTGTTTGAACTCTTTATATATATAGAAAGATTTGTATTCTTTTATGCCTTATTTTTGTCACTCAACATTGTAGGATTCATCTCTGTTGTTGCACAGAGCGCGAGTTCAGAGTTCCTTGTTTCCCTGCCCTACGATTCTTCTCGTTATGCGCACATACATTTTGTGTGGGGCATTAAGAACAATGTTGCTATGAACATTCAGATATATATTATATTTCCTGGGGCACATGTGCATGAGTTGCTTCCTGTTGAATATTTACATTTCAAAACTGATTTACATGAATTACATTTTAGATTTAATTACTAAATGTAAAAGAAAGAATAAGAATTCATGACTGAACAAGACAGGTTTCACATCTCCCCTTTAGACCCTGAATTTACCTGTCAAAAGCTCCAGGATAACGACCAAACTGTAACTTTCGAAAAGGAACAAACTTCCTGTCAATGTGTCCTTTGAGCCGTAGATGGCCATGCCAAAGGTAGTTGCCGCTCCTTTCATGGAAGACCACCAAGTGGACAGCATGACTGGCCAATGTGCAGATGTAGTGCAGGGGGATTTCAGTTCCAGAAAGTGAGTCTATCCCATCTAGCCGGGGGTCCTTGCTCTCGAACTTTAGGCACTGAAATCCCATATTTTCAGCTATCCGAAACCAGCTTTCCTAAAACCAAAGAAACATCAAACTTGAATATTTAAAACCAAATACTAGTAGTGAAACTAAAATGATTCTTACACTGAATTAAGTCATACATATTTTTGTCCTAATCTGCTCTTTGCCTGAAGATTAAAAAATGAAGGTGGGGAAGGAAAGGTGGTAGTGGGAGAATAAAGGAAAGTACCAAAAAGAGAAACCACACAGCATGGAAGACATGTTCAAAGACTCTCTTTATGAAAATTAATACAAATTTCTTCCTTGGAATGAGAATGCCCACTCATTATAGTGTTCTTTGGTTAGTATCTATAAAGTAAACGTTAATATAAGGATAGCACTTAAAATTAAACCTGTAATTCTCAATTTCACTTTTAATAACCTTCAAAAGTGCTTCATAAAAGCAGGGTTTTCATCTCATAGTTATATCCCAACACCTTAAACTGCTACTAAAATAGAAGCCTATCATAATGCACATTATTAGAAAATAGACTGAGATATACTATAAAACAAGGTGCATTTTCCAACAGCATTAGTTAGAGTATAACTCTCACATAACCAGATTAATCTATAGGGTAGATTTTTAATCCTAATCTGGACACCAGTGCTTTAGATGATTAACCAGTATTAATTATTAAGAACACCTTATGTTTGAATAGAAATGTACAGTTTCCAAAGAATTTTTATAAACATTACTGCATTTACATATGACATCTATCTTATAGAGCACAGATATTATAGATAAAGAAACAGACTCACAGAAGTCCAAAGAAACAAAATTAATAAGAGGCAAAGCCACTGCCAGCATTTAGGTCTTATCTAACCAAATACAAGGTTCTTTCTACTCTACAATACTATTTCTTTAAGTCTATATTTATATAATGTGTACAAAGCTCATTCACATTAATTATCTCATCTGATGTCCATAGAAATTATGTGAGGTCAGCAAGGAAGATATTATACCTAGTCTACAGTTAAGGAAAATAAAGTGGTAATACCAGACATTAAAGTTATTAAAGGATGGAAGTGCATCTGAAAGTCTTACGAGCCACAGCATTCATAAACATCTTTCAAGAGTACTTTATTTGCATCACTTATTGTCTTTGAATGTTGTCATTTGGATCAGCTGTATCCTTATTTATGCTCTTATAATACACACAAACCGTTATCATAGTACTGATTGTACTGTTTTTTAGTTGTTTAAACTCCATTAATAGACTGAAAGTTCCTCAACCTTAAGAATCAACAAAGTGGCTAGTACCAGCAGGTGCTCAATAGATACCTGTTGTTGTTGTTCTTATTGTTAAACAAGAGAAAGTGACCATTCTGGTAAAGAATGCTAACCAGTATCAATAACAACTGTCTTCTCCTTTCTGGATATAGAGTGAAATCGTGTTTTGGTCAAAGGAATGTGGATGGAAGTATCAGATACCACTTCCAGGCCTGGCCTTACAATGTCCCATAAGACCTTCCCTGCTTTCCCTCCTCCATCTGTATGTAGGGAAGCAAAGAACTACAAGATGGGGAAGCCATACAAATGAAACAGCCTGCATCCCTAAGTCACTGCTTAGAGGAAAGTCATCCAGGAATATCGCTGACCAAGAATAACCACACTGGATTTTGTCTAGAGACAATTACTCCTTTTTTTGCCCTAAACCAATGAGATTTTAGGGTTGTTTTTAGTAGCAACTAATGTAACTTAGTCTGGCTAATACAATTTCACCTTGGCACTCCTTATACTAGAATTATCAACTGTAGGATTCCCCTTTTTCATAAACCTAAGAGGTGGAAAGTACTGATTGAGTGTAAGAGTGGCCAACTCAGAGAAGGAATCTACTGTACAGGATGAAAGAAAAGCATTATAATTTGGTAAATTTGGGAAAAATTTAAAAGGCCAGACAGAACTTGAAGAGGGATCAGACCTTGGGTTGTGGGAAGAAAGACTGACAGACAAAATAGGCAGAACTATGAAATGGCTTGCCTTTTTATAATCATGGCAGAGGAAAGTCAAGAATAAAGTAGTTGCTCTAATCAAACGGAGCAAAGGCCTAGGTCAAGACTGTACTGCACACATCTACTCCCAGTTACCTTGGCAGTAGTTTGCTCACTTCATGGTAATGATATTAACAAAGAAAAATCACAGGTAAATTAAGTCTATAGTAATTAGATCTGGTGATCTAATGAATTAGCTCTACCTTGGGAGAAGGTGTTGGGAGGACTATCCAAGGGCTCTGTATGATGTCATTTATGTAAAATGATAAACATGACCCTGTGTGCTTATTCTGGGTGTTGCTGACCTTTTGCTTCCGACTCTGGTCTTTCTGGTTTTGTCAATTATGGCATATTCTCTTTCTTCTAAAGTACTGGTTCTCAAGGCAAGTGGTACTGTAACCAAGAGACATTTTAGAAATTCGTGGAGATATTTTCAGTTATCATAATGATTGAGGACACAACTGGCATTTAGAGGTCTAGGCCAGGTACACAAGACATCCTAAAATCCAAAATATGGAAATCTATCCTGTGTCCTGCATAATTTCAAATGTTCTATCAGATAGTCACGTAGTGAAAAACATATTTGTAATTATGTGAGCCTCCATTTCCAAGGAATACAATCGCCATGTTAAAGGAGAGACAATTTTACTTTTCTGCTGTTGGAAACTTGTTTACTGTTTTGGAAAACTATATTACTAAAAACAATATCATTCATAATAGAGTCTATAATGGAAGTTATCACATTCAGTGGTCCTACTAAATAAGTAGGATAAGTGCAAGCATCTGAATTACTTCCTTATGTCTTCCAGTGTAGTCATGCCTGGGCATTTACACACTGAAATATACATTTCCTTTCATTTCTACTTTATACTATAGTTGAGACATTACAGGATTTGGGAGATTATGTATGTAGGTAAGTTATAATTTCTATAGACTTTGTTTTGGGAAAATAAAGGAATGATAAAATACTTGTTGTAAAAAAGGTTTATAAGCTTTGTAGGCTTTTTCTATGAGGAACTCAAACAGTCCAATAGGAATGACCTACAAATACTGACATTTAGGAGTCTTTGCAGTGAAAAAGCTGGCATACTCTTATTACCCTATAGTGAAGTCCACCAGTTAATGAGGCCTAACCAGAAAAAAAAGCTTCCAATTGGTATTCAGTGCCTCATTCTTAAGTATGAACAAAGATCAATGAACACTATAGAAAACCTGTATCATGAAAAACAGACAAAATAAAATAACCATACCAAAACCCAAACACCCACAAAGAAGGGAATTTCAAAAACAAAATGCGGTAGAAAGCAAAAGACTTTCTTTTAAAAACACCAAACCTTGGGGCTTCCCTGGTGGCGCAGTGGTTGAAAATCCGCCTGCCAATGCAAGGGACACGGGTTCGAGCCCTGGTCCGGGAAGATCCCACATGCCGTGGAGCAACGAAGCCCGTGCACCACAACCACTGAGCCTGCGCTCTAAGGGCCCGCATGCCACAACTACTGAGCCCGTGTGCCACAACTACTGAAGCCCACGCACCTAGAGCCTGTTCTCCACAACAAGAAGCCACCACAATGAGAAGCCTGCACACTGCAACGAAGAGTTGGCCCCCTCTTGATGCAACTAGAGAGAGTCCGCATGCAGCGACAAAGACCCAACACAGCCAAAAATAAATAAATAAATAAATTTATTTATTAAAAAAAAAGTTAAAAAAAAAACAACAAACGTTTAAAATCTGAAGAGGGAAAAAGACAAAACTGCACTCATAAAATAAGAATGCTACTATAAGAAACAGAGTACACAGAGCTTTTAGAAAATAAAGATATTAAATTTTAAGCAAAATGTGAAAAAAATCAATGGCATTGTTAAAGATTTTGTTTAAAAGTAGAACAGTTAACAAAAGAGATGAAAAAAAATCACAGAGCAAAGATAAGAAAATGAAACTTTGGAAGTCCAACATCCAAGTAATAAGTTCAGAAAGAAAGACACTTTTATTCAACATTATCCTGGGGGTCTTACCTAAACCAATAAGACAAGAAAAAGAAATTAGGCATAAGAGTTGGAAAGGAAGAGACCAAATTTTCTTTTTGTGCAGAGAATACAATGACCTACACTCAAAGAGGGAGAAAATGAAAGAGAGGGAGGAAAAGGAGGTAGGGGATTGAGGGAAGAGAGAGAAACTATTGGAGTTTACCTATAGAGTTCAGAGTTCAGTACAGTTGCTGGAAAACAAGATCAAAACACAAAAGACAACAGCATTCTAATTCACCCATAATAATGAATTGGCAAAAGAAGAGGAAAAGTATCTACATTAACACCCCCCCATGCACACAAAACTATAAGGTAGCAAGAAATAAATCTTACAAGATGCACAAAATCTGTAAGAAAAATATACTCTATTAAAGAACACCAAAGGACACCTAAATTAAAGGAGATATATTTCATGTTCATGGATAAGAACTCTTCATATTTTAACAATGTAAAGAGACCTTGCATGCTTTTGCTTTCTCTGACTGGCCTAGACTAACCTAGATAATGAAAGACACATGGCCCAGGCACCTCCACTGCCTCATCTGACAGCCAGCCATCCTGAAGAAGCAGAGCTGCCTAGCTGACTGGCAGCTGTATAAGTGAACTTGGCTGAGACCAGAAGAACTGCGCAGCTGAATCCTATGCAAATTGCTAAGTCACAGAATCATAACCTACATAAATGGTTGTTGTTTAAGCCACTAAATTTGGGGACAACTGTTACACAGCAGAAGCAAATTAGAAATCAAAAGTGCAGGTAAGAAGAAACATCTTCAGATATGCAAGGTTTCAACCTCCCATTCAACCTTTCTCCAAAGAGAATTCCTAAAATGTTGTGAAGAGGAGTTATACAACAGTATCTGCAGAGCAGATCAGACTGTATTAGGGCAGAAAGACCACGAGATCTAGGAGGGATGTCTCCAGAAAAAAAAAAAAAGGAACTGAGAAATGATCTGATGTATTTGATCCTACTGAGAGTTTTATGTTTCTGCTGCAGAGTTCATACATGGATTATTGATAAATATATAGAAAACTAGCAAACAAAAAAAGAGAAAGAGAGTCATATAAGAAAAGGAAAATATTCAGAGTAAACTAGGTAGCATTCATGTGATTATCTATATATTCATAGTAAGATAAACACTGACTATTGATTTAACTACAAAATATGATACAGTCATGGTAATGGGAGAAGAGTGTGTGTGTGTGTGTGTGTGTGTGTGTGTGTCTACATGAGACAAAATAGATATGACAGCTAAATTCTCATAATTCATAATCTAAATATGAAATATTTTAAAACTAGAAGCATAAACATTTCATTTATAAAGGAGAAGATAAACAAGGTAGAGAGAGTTGAAAGTGGTTGGCTCTAAGAGTGGGAATAAGGGGTGGGGAGGAGAGAAGAGTCAGATACTGATCTTTTTCATTATGAGCTTTGCCTTACTATCTGACTTTTTAAACCTAGTACTAGTATTCTTTTGATTAAAATGCCATGTCCTAACTTTTCCATAAGCTTAAATATTTTCAAAATATCAATATAAAATTGGGAGGAACGAAAAAACAAGCATCCCTGGTGGCACAGTGGTTGAGAGTCCGCCTGCTGATGCAGGGGACACGGGTTCGTGCCCTGGTCCGGGAAGATCCCACATGCCGCACAGCGGCTAGGCCTGTGAGCCATGGCTGCTGAGCCTGCACATCCGGAGCCTGTGCTCCGCAACGGGAGAGGCCACAACAGTGAGAGGCCCGCGTACCACAGAAAAAAAAAAAACAAAAAAACAAGCAAACAAACATCATGTTATATAAACATATTATCTGTTTCATCACCTGCATCACTGCCTGGGAAGAACCATAGGGAGAAAAAAGTCAAAACTCACTCTCTTGAGACCTTGTCTAAGAGTCTGGGCAATCAAGGAAACATGCAGCTTATAGTGCTCTGCCAGACCATACCGTCACCCTGGAACATAAGCCCCACCTATCAGGGGTCAACACAACTAAAACAGACCCACTGCAGAGCTAGTGCACATCTATCAAGGGTGGCTGACTAAACAGTTGAGCTCATTTAATCTGATGCTAATTTTCTTACTCTTATTTGAATAACTCCTCAGAATGAAAAACAGTGAAACTGAAAAGTCAGAGGTATTCCAAATAAAGGAGTAAGCAAATTTTTGACATGTTTGGTTGAGACCTTTTTTTTTTTTTTGACTACTATCTAACCTTTGCTTTGTAACCATTTAAAAAGGATGAAAATATAAGTTTGAATTTTTGGATACACCTAAGAAGCACTCCACTCGAGTATCAAACAAGTCCTATGCACTTACAAACTGTCAAGAATAGTGCTATAGACGAGGAATACTACCCTCATGTATACCTTATGTGGCAGATACCGAAAATTCAACACCAAATCCCTTCCTACCTGCCTGCCTACACTGATGAAAATGCTAAATACCTGTTTTTTTAGCCACCTTCACAACACGGAGACATATGAATATAGTTCTAGACAGTGAGCTATAAGCAGTTTACCAGAAGCTCCTGAGAAAAATTTTCTATCAAAAGATAGATTGTGACAATCCTGAAGCCCATGGAACAAAAACCACATTCACAGAAAGATAGACAAGATGAAAAGGCAGAGGGCTATGTACCCGAAGAAGGAACAAGATAAAACTCCAGAAAAACAACTAAATGAAGTGGAGATAGGCAACCTTCCAGAAAAACAATTCTGAATAATGATAGTGAAGATGATCCATGACCTCGGAAAAAGAATGGAGGCAAAGATCGAGAAGATGCAAGAAATGTTAACAAAGAGCTAGAAGAATTAAAGAACAAACATACAGAGATGAACAGTACAATAACTGAAATGAAAACTACACTAGAAGGAATCAATAGCAGAATAACTGAGGCAGAAGAACGGATAAGTGACCTGGAAGACAGAATGGTGGAATTCACTGCTGCGGAACAGAACAAAGAAAAAAGAATGAAAAGAAATGAAGACAGCATAAGAGACCTCTGGGACAACATTAAATGCAACAACATTCACATTATAGGGGTGCCAGAAGGAGAAGAGAGAGAGAAAGGACCAGAGAAAATATTTGAAGAGATTATAGTCGAAAACTTCCCTAACATGGGAAAGGAAATAGCCACCCAAGTCCAGGAAGCGCAGAGAGTCCCATACAGGATAAACCCAAGGAGAAACACGCCAAGACACACAGTAATCAAATTGGCAAAAATTAAAGACAAAGAAAAATTATTAAAATCAGCAAGGGAGGGCTTCTGTAGTGGCACAGTGGTTGAGAGTCCGCCTGCTGATGCAGGGGACACGGGTTCGTACCCCAGTCTGGGAAGATCCCACATGCCGCGGAGCGGCTGGGCCTGTGAGCCATGGCCACTAGGCCTGCGCGTCCGGACCCTGTGCTCCGCAGCGGGAGAGGCCACAAAAGTGAGAGGCCCGCGTACCACAAAAAAAAAAAAGCAGCAAGGGAAAAACGACAAATAACATACAAGGGAACTCCCATAAGGTTAACAGCTGATTTCTCAGCAGAAACTCTACAAGCCAGAGGGGAGTGGCATGATATACTTAAAGTGATGAAAGGGAAGAAACTACAACCAAGATTACTCTATCTGGCAAGGATCTCATTCAGGTTCAATGGAGAAATCAAAAGCTTTAGAGACAAGCAAAAGCTAAGAGAATTCAGCACCACCAAACCAGCTCTACAACAAATGCTAAAGGAACTGCTCTGAGTGGGAAACACAAGAGAAGAAAAGGACCTACAAAAACAAACCCAAAACAATTAAGAAAATGGTCATAGGAACATACATATCGATAATTACCCTAAACGTGAATGGATTAAATGCTCCAACCAAAAGACACAGGCCTGCTACATGGATATGAAAACAAGACCCATGTATATGCTCTCTACAAGAGACCCACTTAAGACCTAGGGACACATTCAGACTGAAAGTGAGGGGATGGAAAAAGATATTCCATGCAAATGGAAATCAAAAGAAAGCTGGAGTAGCAATTCTCATATCAGATAAAATAGGCTTTAAAATAAAGAATGTTACAAGAGACAAGGAAGGACACTACATAACGACCAGGAGATCACTCCAAGAAGAAGATATAACAATTATAAATATATATGCACCCAACATAGGAGCACCTCAATACATAAGGCAACTGCTAACAGCTATACAAGAGGAAATCGACAGTAACACAATAATAGTGGGGGACTTTAACACCACACTTACACCAATGGACAGATCATCCAAAATGAAAATAAATAAGGAAACAGAAGCTTTATGACACAACAGACCAGACAGATTTAATTGATATTTATAGGACATTCCATCCAAAAACAGCAGATTACACTTTCTTCTCAAGTGTGCACAGAACATTCTCCAGGATAGATCACATCTTGGGTCACAAATCAAGGCTCAGTAACTTTAAGAAAATTGAAATCATATCAAGTGTCTTTTCTGACCACAACGCTATGAAATTAGAAATGAATTACAGGGAAAAAAACATAAAAAACACAAACACATGGAGGCTAAACAATACGTTACTAAATAACCAAGAGATCACTGAAGAAATCAAAGAGGAAATCAAAAAATACCTAGAGACAAATGACAACGAACACACAACGATCCAAAACCTATGGGATGCAGCAAAAGCAGTTCTAAAAGGGAAGTTTATAGCTATACAAGCTATAAGAAACAAGAAACAAGAAAAATCTCAAATAAACAATCTAACCTTACTCCTAAAGGAACTAGAGAAAGAAGAACAAACAAAACCCCAAGTTAGCAGAAGGAAAGAAATCATAAAGATCAGAGCAGAAATAAATGAAATAGAAATAAAGAAAACAACAGCAAAGACCAATAAAACTAAAAGCTGGTTCTTTGAGAAGGCAAACAAAATTGATAAACCATTAGCCAGACTCATCAAGAAAAAGAGGGAGAGGATTCAAATCAATAAAATTAGAAATGAAAAAGGAGAAGTTACAACAGACACCGCAGAAATACAAAGCACCCTAAGAGACGACTATAGGCAACTCTATGCCAATAAAATGGACAACCTGGAAGAAATGGACAAATTCTTAGAAAGGTATAACCTTCCAAGACTGAACCAAGAAGAAGTAGAAAATATGAACAGACAAATCACAAGCAATGAAATTGAAACTGTGATTAAAAATCTTCCAAAAAACAAAAGTCCAGGACCAGACGGCTTCACAGGTGAATTCTATCAAACATTTAGAGAAGAGCTAACACGCATTCTTCTCAAACTCTTCCAAAAAATTGCAGAGGAAGGAACACCCCCAAACTCATTCTATGAGGCCACCATTACCCTGATACCAAATCAGACAAAGATACTACAAAAAAAGAAAGTTACAGACCAATATCACTGATGAATATACATGCAAAAATCCTCAACAAAATACTAGCAAACAGAATCCAACAGCACATTAAAAGGATCATACACCATGATCAAGTGGGGTTTATCCAAGGGATGCAAGGATTCTTCAATATACACAAATCAATCAATGTGATACACCATATTAACAAACTGAAGAATAAAAACCACACGATCATCTCAATAGATGCAGGAAAAGCTTTTGACAAAATTCAACACCCATTTATGATAAAAACTCTCCAGAAAGTGGGCACAGAGGGAACCTACCTCAACATAATAAAGGCCATATATGACAAACCCACAGCCAACATCATTCTCAATGGTGAAAAACTGAAACCATTTCCTCTAAGATCAGGAACAAGACAAGGATGTCCACTCTCACCACTATTATTCAACATAGTTCTGGAAGTTCTAGCCACAGCAATCAGAGAAGAAAAAGAAATAAAAGGAATACAAATTGGAAATGAACAAGTAAAACTGTCACTGTTTGCAGATGACATGAGACTATACATAGAGAATCCTAAAGATGCCACCAGAAAACTACTAGAGCTAATCAATGAATTTGGTAAAGCTGCAGGTTACAAAATTAATGCACAGAAATCTGTTGCATTCCTATACACTAATGATGAAAAATCTGAAATAGAAATTAAGGAAACACTCCCGTTTACCACTGCAACAAAAAGAATAAAATACCTAGGAATACACCTACCTAGGGAGACAAAAGACCTGTATGCAGACAACTATAAGACACTGATGAAACAAATTAAAGATGATACCAACAGACGGAGAGATAGACCATGTTCTTGGATTGGAAGAATCAATATTGTGAAAATCACTATACTACCCAAAGCAACTACAGATTCAATGCAATCCCTATCAAATTACCAATGGCATTTTTTACGGAACTAGAACAAAAGATCTTAAAATTTGTATGGAGACACAAAAGACCCCGAATAGTCAAAGCAGTCTTGAGGGAAAAAAAAGGAGCTGGAGGAATCAGACTCCCTGACTTCAGACTATACTATAAAGCTACAGTCATCAAGACAATATGGTACTGGCACAAAAAAAGAAACACAGATTAATGGAACAAGATAGAAAGCCCAGAGATAAACCCATGCACCTATGGTCAAGTAATCTATGATAAAGGAGGCAAGGATATACAATGCAGAAAAGACAGTCCTTCAATAAGTGGTGCTGGGAAAACTGGACAGCTACATGTAAAAGAATGAAATTAGAACACTCCCTAACATCATACACAAAAATAAACTCAAAATGGATTAGAGACCTAAATGTAGGGCCAGACACTATAAAACTCTTAGAGGAAAACATAGGAAGAACATTCTTTGACATAAATCACAGCAAGATCTTTTTTGATCCACCTCCTAGAGTAATGGAAATAAAAACAAAAATAAACAAATGGGACCTAATCAAACTTCAAAGCTTTTGCACAGCAAAGGAAACCATAAAGAAGACGAAAGGACAGCCCTCAGAATGGGGCTCAGATATTTGCAAACAAATCAACGGACAAAGGATTAATCTCCAAAATACAAAAACAGCTCATGCAGCTCAATAGTAAAAAAAAAAAAAACCCAATCCAAAAATGGGCAGAAGACCTAAATAGACATTTCTCCAAAGAAGACATACAGATGGCCAAGAAGCACATGAAAAGATGCTCAACATCACTAATTATTAGAGAAATGCAAATCAAAACTACAATGAGCTATCACCTCACACCAGTTAGAATGGGCATTATCAGAAAATCTACAAACAACAAATGCTGGAGAAGGTGTGGAGAAAAGGGAACCCTCTTGCACAGTTGGTGAGAATGTAAATTAATACAGACACTATGGAGAACAGTATGGAGGTTCCTTAAAAAACTAAAAATAGAATTACCATATGATCCAGCAATCCCACTACTGGGCCTATACCCAGAGAAAACCATAATTCAAAAAGATACATGCACGTCAATGTTCCTTGCAGCACTATTTACAATAGCCAGGTCATGGAAGCAACCTAAATGCCCATCTACAGACGAATGGATAAAGAAGATGTGGTACATATATACAATGGAATATTACTCAGCCATAAAAAGGAACGAAATTGGGTCATTTGTTGAGACGTGGATGGATCTAGAGACTGTCATATAAAGTGAAGTAAGTCAGAAAAAGAAAAACAAATATCGTATATTAACACATATATGTGGAACCTAGAGAAACAGTACAGATGAACCAGTTTGCAGGGCAGAAATTGAGACACAGATGTAGAGAACAAACGTATGGACACCAAGTGGGGAAAGCGGCAGGGTGGTGTGGGTGTGGTGTGATGAATTGAGTGATTGGGATTGACATGTATACACTGACGTGCATAACACTGACGACTAATAAGAAATTTTAAAAAAAGAATGATTAGATATCCAAATTTTGGACAAAGTTTGGATGAGACACAGTTGGCCTATTCATGTATATAACTTGACATAAAAGATGGCTCTTCATGCAATGGCTGAAAAAAGTCAGTTTTTAAAAAGGTACAAAAAAATGGTACTCTCATGTTGTTTGTGGTGATAATAAACACCAGTATTAGTAATTAAAAAAAAAAAAAGATAGATAGTGTCACTATGACACCCTGGCGCTACAACAGCTACCTTGTGAGGATGAGAGAAATGCAGGAAGAATTTCAGTGATGCACATGCTGACTTCAGTGGACAGCTCCACTAATACCAACAGCCACCAACATTTTAACCTCTTGTTATATCAGAAAAATAAGTCCCCTATTTGCTTAAGCCACTATTGTGTTTTGTTACTTATTGCTTAAAGTATTCCTGATACAATCTATAAAAGTCTTTATGAAAATTTTAAAATGTTTTACAGTTTAAATTGGTTTAATCCCATACTGTTTTGTAAAAGACACTCCATTATCTGAAAGCAAATCATCTTACCTCATTCTTCCATAAGTGATACTGTAGTGCAAATGCAGTAAAGTCTCTTGGAACACAGAAAAACTTGCATTCTGAAGCGGAGCCATGAGAAGCATTCTTGACTTGTTCAAAGTTTTTATTAATCAATTCCAGAATCAAAGGATCAATAAGGAACACAGGTACATTTTGACTGGATGTTAGCATAATAAATTTTTTAACTGTGCGCTGTTTGAGAGGAAAAGAATCCCCTTAGTTCTTCTAAACCAATACAATAATTTATCTTATTAAATTTTTATTCATTAATTTTATAAGGATATCTAGACTGCTTACTCAGTAGATTGCATGCTTATTAGTTTGCTAAAAAAATAAAACCCACAAATAAATAATACATTGTCCCTGTTCTCAAGAAGTACACAGTCTACTGAGGAAGACGAACAAATATTTACAATACAACGTAAAATATGCTATAGTAGAAATATATGCAACCTATTATAAAGTACAGAACAATAGCTACTAATTAACTGTACATCAAAAGGATAACAAAATCTTCATAGAGGAAGTAGTATCTGAAATGAGCACTTTGGGCTTACAAATTATTCCCTTGGTAGTAGCTAAATCTTTTCAAGCAAAAGTGGGACAGGAAATACCAGCCTTTTCAGTTTTCAAAAATCAGTCATGTCAACCTTTCTGAAACCAAAAATCAGTTGTATGTGCCACTTTTCTTCGTATTTGAAATACTGCTTAATAATCTTGCCAGTCAAAAGACAAACTAAAATACATCGCCTGCCTGACCATTCCTATCTACAGTTTGATTTTCTAATAATACTGTAATATTTAAAAATATAATTCTGTTGAGCGGTAAACAGAACACCCTACTGGAAAAAATAAATTTCATAATTAGAATTGAAACAACAATCACACTTAGGAGTAAATAATACCTAAGTGTAGTCAAGTTAAATAGAATAACTGAAATACATTATTGCTTAAAAGCCTACTTTAGTGAAAGCAATAATGATTTCAAAGGGACGTATGCCATCAAAAAAAGATGTTTCAGAGAATTAAGGATAAATTTTTATTTACAAAATCTGAGGAAACTTATAAAAACATATACAAGATAAATAAATAGAGTATCAAGAATTATAAAAATTTAAAAAATGAGATAAAGGCAGGAATCAGTCTCTTATCCTTTGTTTTTACTGTAGAGTATTATGCAAATACCAAGAATATAATAATCTCTATTCTAGAAGAGTTTATCATCTCTTAGTGGGAAAGCCAACTAAGTAAAAAGTTAGAATAAACAATTATGCCCCCAAATTCAATAACAGATGAAATGGACAAATTTCTTCAAAAACATGATTAAGAAAACTACCACAAGATGAAACAGGAAATCTGACTTGCCCTATAACTATTAACAGAATTGAATTTGTTATGTATTAAAAAAAAAAAACCTGCCATCAAAACAACAAGAAAAAACTCTAGACTCAGATGGTTCACTGGTGAATTCTATCAAAGCTTTAAGAGAAATAATACCAGTGTACAAAAACTCTTTCAGAAAACTGAGCAGGAGGAAATCCTTCCAAACTCATTTTATGAGGCCAGTGTAATCCTAATAGCAAAACCTGACAAAGACATTACAAAAAAAGAAAATTATATACCACCATCCCTCATGAACACAGATGCAATAATACTTAACAAGATACTAAAAAATCAATTCCTGTAGTTTTTAAAAAAAGGACCAAAAAAAGAAAAAAAAGGAAATATCATGACCAAGCAGGGTTTATCCCAGGAATGAAAGGCAGCATTTGAAAATCAATCAATAAAATTCACTGTATCAACAGAGTAAAGGGGAAAAACTCTATGATAATTTCAACACAAAAAAATATTTGACAAAATTCAATATCTATTTATGATTAAAACCTCTTAGCAAATCAGGAATACAACACTTGTTGAATTTGATAAAGATTATGAACAAAAAAGTCTATTACTGAATTGCAGTTCTTCATTTATCCTTGATACCAATCTTTCATCAGATACATGTTTTGCAAATATTTTGTAATCTGTGGCATTAGCTATTCATTTTCTTAATGGTGGCTTTTGATGAGCAGAAGTTTTAAATTTTGAGAGCCTAATTTATCAAAATTTTTTTCTTTCATGGCTATTACTTTCTGTGCTTTACACTAGGAGAATAAAAGAGGAAGGAAGATGATGAGATGACAGATACTAGTACATATAAGGTGCTTAATAAATGTCTGTTGAATGAATCTCTTTCAACTTGGTGTTTGTTGAATGAATCTCTTTCAACTTGATGAACACACAGCTTCATTATGATTATTAATATAAATATAGATTAGGGCAGGGTCAAGGAGAGATTCTACAACTCACCTTCTAAATATGCCTTCCAGGTTGTTATCAATGCAATCATCAAGGTTCCCTGGACATAGATGTCCAATTGACTCTAAATCCAATTAATTCTTAATCAACATGACTATTATCATCTGACCTTCAGTAATTCATTTTGTTTACAGGAAAGAAAAACGTCTTGTTGAGAAAAGGATACAATGAGACTGTAAGAGTCCATTCTTCTACAAGGGCTTGGCAGGACATGTTCTTAGTGAACACCTAGTTCCTAATAATCATCATATTTTCTCTTCTAAGCCCCTCAAATTATCTGTTTAATAACTCATTCTAGGATTTTATCAGGGTTCAGTATCACATCTATTGATGACATTTCACTTTTTCGTTCCTTCTAAAATATTAGAACAAAAGTATTTTAGTACTACTTCTCCCTTCCCTATGACTTTGCAAATACATTGCAAAAATTACATGCAGTGTAATTAACAAAGAGAATGTAGTAAGCTGCTCCGTAATTTTTTGCTCATTCATCTTGGAAGTCAACCCTTTTAAAACAATCTGTTATTTTCTCCCACCTCAAGGGTCATTCCCTGAATGAAAGAGATAGGGCTTCCCTTTCCCCTCCGACTACCCTAAGTTCACAAAGCAGAACTGCTACTTTTAATAAATTAAAAGTTTACATTGATACTTCTAGACCTGATAGTTGAGGAGTCTGATATAGGATATCTCAGACTTTACTTTTTAAACATAGTTCAAATCCAACTGGTATCAGCAATGACCTAAAATTATCACTACTTTATAGCTGCTTGGTGATTTGAAAACTCACTTCTAATCTAAAGCCTCTCATGTCTCTGGTTAAAGAGAAACCAAAGATTGAAGTGTATCCACAAGAAATAACTAGCCATATCCAATATGTATGCTAACAGGATAAATGTAATTTTTTAGCATTGTTTTTCATTCTAAATTTGATTAGAAAAAAGAAAATATATTTTATAAATTGTATAAATGTACAGGCTATGAAACAGGGATTTATTGTACATATTGCTAATTTTCCTTATCTTAAAAAGAAAACATGGGATTCCCTGGTGGTCCAGTGGTTAGGACTCTGTGCTTCCACTGCTGGGGGACCTGGGTTCGATACCTGGTTGGGGAACTAAGATCCCATAAGCCCTGCGGCACAGCCAAAAAAAAAGAAAACATGTTGAATAGATTTTTACTCCTAAACTCCTATTTACTAGGTAAATTTACTAGGTAAATAGGTACTCCTATTTACCTTTATTCTTGGTTCAATTCTGATTCACATATTTATTCACTTGGGGAAGCACCACATCTCAGTGAATGAGGATTTTGGAGGCAAGCAGTTAGAATCTGGACTCAGCCACTTATTAGCCAACCAACCATAATCTTTCTAAGTGAACTGAGGATAAACATATGTACTGACTTCTTAAAGTTTGCACAAGGACTAAATGAGATACTGCATGTAAAGTACTTGGCACAGGGTCTGCCTCTTCCTTTCTATCACCTACTACCTGTTTTCACAAAGCTAGCTATTATCATTGTCATCATTCAACAAATACTTATTAAGTATATAAATGAATGAACTAAATGAACATGGCAGTTGAGGAAGTTCTTGATTATCATACATACCCACTGTGTGCCATCAAATCCAATTCGGCTTCCTTTGGATTTTGATAAACCAGCTCCATTCTAGGAAGATTAAAAAAAAAAAATTGTAGTAAATTCAAAGCCCAGCATGCAACATTCCATTTAGGGGTAGGTATGATTCAATCTATATAACTGGTTCATAATCATTAAAAAGCATTATCTAAATACCTATTTTCATACAGTCATGAGCTAAGAATTCTACAAGTACATAATACAACTACCCAAGACGGAAAACACTGACAGATTGCCATAATTTAATTAAGTGTCATCACTTAATTAAATAAATACGGTCAACATCTCTGAACCAATTAATTTCCATCAGTGAATAGTAAACTCTTTGCTATCTCTTTAGAATTAGTGTTTATCCATTTAGCTCCATATCCCTAACTTCAGCTTACCTCCACACACTGACTTAGTGTTTGCAGACCTTGGCAAAGTGATAAGAAAGTATAATAATTATTGAGCAGCTTCTAAGTGTACTTCCACATATGAATTATGTATTCTCATCTATCTCGCATAACTATCCTGCAAAGTAGGCATTATTATTTCTGTTCCACAGAGAGCTCCAATGCCCACACTTTTCATAACATATATCATACTTGCAAATGTTGAGTTATTTTTTAAAGAATATTTTTTAAAACATTCAGGTCTAGAGAATCAGAAGGAAAAAAGTATTATCAGTTCTTCATGTGTTAATCACCAAAACACTTTGAAAGTCACAGGAGAAAGAATGTCTGATGGTCTAGAGACAAGAGGAAGAATGTTTCAAGCTCAAAGAAGTTTCTTATGCCTTGAATGTGCTCTTTATCTGTTAGATGGAAGGATTTTGAAAAGCAGTAAGAATATTCTCACCCTGAAAATGAAGTGTGCTGCAAGTTCCTAAACAGGAGACTCATTTCCCCATTAAACTGTAAACTCAAGGGCAGGGACCAAATCCAATCCACCTTTGTATCACCAGTATCTAGCATAGTGCTTGACAACTAGTAAAATGCTTAATAACTGTTTGCTAATTGGAGGGAAGGAAGGAAGAAAGGTATACTGAGTGATTAAGGTAGAACTAGAACTGGTCTCTCCTCACAAGCTCTGCAACTTAAACAGTAACATTTTAACACCAAGGAATATTTCTCTAGGATTCAGCAAGAGCACTCCTGGTTATATGTCCGAAGAAAATGAAAACACTTATTCGAAAAGATACATACATCCCAATGTTCATAGCAGCATTACTTACAATAGCCAAGATTTGGAAGTAACCTAAGTGCCCATTAACAGATGAATGGAAAAAGATGATGTGGCGCACACACACACACACACACACACACACACACACACACACACACTGGAATACTACTCAGCCATAAAAAGGAAATCCTGCCATTTGCAATATGGATGAACCTAGAGGATATTATGCTTAGTGAAATAAGTCAGACAGAGAAAGTCAAATACTATATGATATCATTTATATGTGGAATCTAAAAAATAATGAATGAATATGACAAAACATAAACAGACTCATAAAGAACAAACTAGTGGTTAGCAGTGGGGAGAGGGAAGTGGGGAGGGGCAAGATACGGGTAGAGGATTAAGAAGCACAAACTACTATGTATAAAATAAATGAGTTTTGAAGATATATTGTACAGCACAGGGAAATATTGCCAATATTTTATAACAACTTTAAATGGAGTATAATCTATAAAAATATTGAATCATTATGTTGTACACCTGAAACAAATATAATACAGTAAATCAACTATATTTGAATAATAAATTAATTTTTTACAAAGAAAATATACCAAGGATATTTACAAAACATCAGAGGCAGCTTTGCGATCTTCATCCTTGAAAAAAGATTGCAAATTCTATAATATAGCCACTTGTTGCTCACCATAGCCCTACATTAGTAGATAAAACTAAATTTCTGAGTTGTTTAATTTGTTTTCTCTATTGGATCAGTCCCATCAGTATACAAATAAGATATTATTTCTCCTACCTTAAATAATTAAAACAGAAAACCCGTCTTGACTTCTCTTTTCCCAACTAACAATTTTCTGTCCCCCCTTTACAGCAAAACTCTTAATGGGTAGTCCATTCTCACTCCCTCCAATTTCTCTCCTGTCATGTACTTACTTGAGCTTAAGTTCACTCTGCCGAGTATTCATCAAGTTCACCAGTAACCTCCATATTGCTAAATCCAATGGTCAACTATGAGTTCTTGTCTTATTTGATCTATCAAGAATTATTTATCACCTCTGCCTCACCTAAACACTTCATTCACTTGGCTCTCAGGATCCCCATACTTCTGGTTTCCTGCTATTTCTCTCCAACTACTCCTTGGTCCCATTTACTACTTCTTCTCAGCTTCATGACATGTTGGAGGGTTCCAAAGCTCAGACCATGAGATTTTTCTCCTCCTCTTTTTACTCTATGTTTACTTCCTTGGTAACTCATCCACTCACAGCTTTAAATACAATCTATATGCTTACAACTCCCAGTTTATATTCCCAACCACATCAGTCCTTTGTACTCCAGACTTATATATTCAAATGTCTATTCACCTTCTTCATTTGGATGTCAGATAGGCATCTCAAACTTAGTATGTACAAAAAAACTCCTGATCTTCACCATTCTTCAAACTTGCTTCCTCTAGTCTTTCCCATCTCATGAAACAGCAACTTCTCCCTTCCAATTATCTAGGTCAAAAATACTAGCATTGGGGCTTCCCTGGTGGTGCAGTGGTTAAGGATCCACCTGCCAATGCAGAGGACACGGGTTTGATCCCTGGCCCGGGAAGATCCCACATGCCGCAGAGCAACTAAGCCCGTGTGCCACAACTACTGAGCCTGCGCTCTAGAGCCCACGAGCCACAGTTACTGAGCCCAC
This sequence comes from Delphinus delphis, assembly GCF_949987515.2. NCBI lineage: Eukaryota > Metazoa > Chordata > Mammalia > Artiodactyla > Delphinidae > Delphinus > Delphinus delphis. Next base: position 27,332,926 of record NC_082688.1, read on the forward strand.
GTGCCACAACTACTGAAGCCCGCGTGCCTAGAGCCCGTGCTCTGCAACAAGAGAAGCCACAACAATGAGATGCCTGCGCACCGCAAAGAAGAGTAGCCCCCCGCTCACCACAACCAGAGAAAGCCCCCACACAGCAACAAAAACCCAGCACAGCCACACACACACACACAAACCTAGCATTATCCCTGACTCTTTTCTGTCTTTCATACCCCACATCTAGCCCATCCACAAATCCTGGTAATTCTACTTTCCATTTCTCACAAACTCCACTACTAGCTCCTGTGTCCAAGCCATCATCATCTCATGTAAATTACTAGAACACCTTCTAACTGGTCTGTTTCAGTCCTTGCCCCTACAATCTGTTCTCAACGGAGCATCCACACTACTTCTTTTTATTAAAAAATGTCAGGTCGTGTCACATTTCAGCTCAAAACCTTCCTAGAGTCCCCAATCTCATTCAGAATAAAAGCCAAAGCCTTTATAGTGGCTTACAAGGCCATAAAAAATATAGAACTCTCTGACCTTACCTACTATTCTCCTCTCTCACTCCTCTACAGCCACAGTGATCTCTCTGCTGTTTCAAAACTGCCAGGCGAGTTCCTGCCTCAGGACCTTTGTGTTTCCTTCGGTCTCTACTTAGTGTACTCCTCTTCTAAACATACACATAGCTCACTCCCTTTACATAGGCTGTTTCCTCTATTTGTAATGGCTCTCCCATCCTTCTTTACATGGAGAACTCCTACTCATCCTATAAGACCAATCCAAACTATTACTTTATCCATGAAATATTTAATCATATCCTTCCCAAATAGGTTACTCAGCAGTTCCTCATTCCCTGAAAACTTTGCACTTATCTAAGCTCAGAGAGTCAAGGATAGGGACATAAGAGGATCCACTTTTATAGAGCTTGAAGATTATACAATTTTGGTGGTCCTTTTTCAGAAAAAAAAATGCAATAAATTATCTGTTGCAAACTTTACAAAAATACACAGTTTTGTAACATATTCCTAAGGCTCCTCCAAGAGCCTTGGAAGTGAGGGGAGCTGCAGTTTAAATTTCATTATCTTAATGGTTAATCCACCTCGGTAGGAACAGTTAATGGTATGCAGTGGCTACAACTTTGCTGTACAGGAGGAACGCAGTCACTATCAACCAATGGCCCTACAAATGGAGAACCAAGAGAATAAATAACCTGGCCTCTTTCCTCCTGGTCTCCAGTCTCCAGCTGATGCTTCCCATTGACTAAACCCAAATGGCAAACAAAGAGCAAGGGAGCTCAGCTAATGTAGTCCACAGAGGTCAGCCTCCCAAGGCACAGAGTATGGCGAGGAGAGGACCTGGAGAGGCAAACAGAGACTATCTACCGCACCATGGTAAGATGTTGGGATCTTATTCCATAGGTATTTTATGCAGAGAATAACTTGATCAGAGCTGTATTTAAGAAAAATAACTCTGACGGCTGTTATTTTTGCCTGAAGAGCATTACAAAGGGTAGAGGTAAAGAAGAGTTCTTAAGCTATAAGTAGTAAAGTAGGCAGAACAGTGTTTTATGATGTGTGATTTGAAGAAGTAACATATCATATTGATATCATTTGTTTATATGTCTCTATATATTTCTTTTCCCCTTTCCCCTTCAACCCCAAACTCCCCCAATTTGTGGGTTCCTAGGCAGCAAGGACTGCACTTGATTCATCATTTTGTCTAGTACTGTGCTTAGCACATAGTAAACTCTCAACAAATACTTGACAAATGAATGACTGAATGTTCTAAAAGAAAAGCCATAAGGTAAAAGTCAAGAGGTTAAAAACGTCTAAAGATATTCTGAAACACTATCTATGAGATATTTGTGTTGAAAACTTAAGTGAAATGAATAAACGAATGGAGAGATAGAATCAGATCCCAAACAGTCTGGTGGCTACTGAACTCCACTGATAAATGATAAATTAAGATATGCCATCAAAGAAAAAGCATTCAGGAAACAGAAGTAAAGATTTAAATGATCCTGTCATTTTTTAAAGATAGTAGCCAACAATCAGTTTCTTACAGACACCAAAAAACAATTCTTAATTCAGCATGATAATTGATCATGCCTATTGGACCTAATGGTAGTACTTTAAAGAAATTTTTTTAAGTCTTCAATAACTGGTGGGAAAGCTATGTTTATTAATAATCAAAGCTGCTTGGCCAGAAACTTATACAGCTTAAAGTCTGGGAATAAACGGAAAAAAATTTTAAATACCCTTTAATTCTAATGAAAGAAATTCTTTCACATTTCTCCTGGATAATGGCAGGAGTGGTGGGGGCGGGGGAAGGATGGGAAGGGGGAACAGTAGCATTTATCAAAGTTTACCATACTAGATGAGACTATCAAGCATGATATTCTTTCTCAGCAATGACCTAGACATTAGCCTTCAGAACAAAACGGAACTAGCCAGAAGTCAAAGAAGATCTAAGAAAAATCATGCTTCAGTAACTGACCAACTGAAAACACTTCAAAAACCTGTTACACATGATCTAAATGCTTATAAGATTAATTTCCATTTCTAATAATGGATTATGAAATTGTTCACTGTGAATGACTACTGCCAAATTTGAAATCCAAATTCCCCTTTCAACTCCCTCCCCTGCCTTCTAACCAAACACACACAGGTTACTAAATATAATGCAAAGAACGATATCCTAGCACAGAACACTGTAAGTGGCCTTCTAGGTAATAAGAATAACTGATTACTACAGGCAGTGGTGCAGCTTACGGTTGTAAGTCAAGAACATCATCAAGGTTTGGTTCACTCAGTGCTTTACACAAACATGGTTCACTGGCTTTGTCTTCTTTCCACTGAGGCATCAATATTTTATGACTTTCAATTGGGATGCAGAACTCCTTAAAGCTATCTCATTTCATATCTTCTTATCAATGTTATCGTGTTTTGTTTGAACATACTTGTATTTACATGTTGGAATAGCCCTATGAGTGAAGACACAAGCTTTAGGAACTGAACTTAGCAATCTTTTTTTAAAATGTATTCTTTTATTTATTTTATTTTTATTTTATTTTTTTAAAATTTTTGGCCACGTTGGGTCTTTGTTGCTGTGCGCGGGCTTTCTCTAGTTGCGGCGAGCGGGGGCTACTCTTTCATTGCAGTGCGTGGGCTTCTCACTGTGGTGGCTTCTCTTGTGCAGCACAGGCTCTAGGCATGCTGGCTTCAGTAGTTGTGGCACACGGGCTCAGTAGTTGTGGCTCATGGGCTCTAGAGAGCAGGCTCAGCCAAACAACTGAATGAAGGTTTAAACTCAGGACTATCTAGGCCCAAAACTCAAGAATTACTGCTGCTACCACTTCTATCAAATTTTGAGTTCCTTGAGATTTAGGACCTATGTTCTACTTATCTCTGTATTCCTACCAAGTGCCCTTTATGTAACATATAGTCAAGAAATACAGACTGAATGAGCAACACAGAATCATAATCACACTATCCTGTTAAATGCAGTAAAAAACAATGAACAACTGACATTCCCTAGAGGGTGCTAGAGACAAGTCCTTCCCTTTGAAGGCCTGGAAGAGTTTGTATTTCAAAGACTTGGATGGTTGTTATGGAATCTGAAGAGTGAACTGTATCCATCAGTGGAATTTTACCAGACCCAACAGATATAATCTGCTAGTTCCTATCTTCAATGCTATCAGATAACTGGATTATTCAGACCTCATTTAGGAGGACACTGAAAGACTAAACTTGCATAACCAGCTAGGGTCAAAAGGAATTCCATGGTGAGGCCCAAGAAATAGATAGACAGAAGTAGCCCTCCTTAACTCCAAGAAAGAAAATAGCCCTTCTTCCCTAACCAATGATAGATATTGTATTTCTCTCCATTGAAGAGCCTGAAAAACTCTGTAGTCCTAAACATTTACTACACTAGATATGGGTTGGGGACCAAAGATAAAACCCATTTTTCATGCCTGCCCTAGTTCTAATACATAATCTCAAGGGTCTCTCTAAATCACCTCAAAGTTCAAGGATGACCTAGAATCAAGGTTTCTCTGTTGATGACGCTGACCTATTATTTAGTATTGATCAAGGCTGCTATTATGTACTCTTTTGCCAAATCAAACAAATTTGACTGAACTAAAAATCATTTTCATGTGAACTTTCTTTATTTATCTAAGATTATCCCCCCAAAATATTGTTCACTGAACAAATGAGGAAGACAATTCAGATATGATGAATAAACAAAGTTCACAAAATTCTGGGTTCTCCTCCTATGTCAGGAGAATCTGTATTAGATTACAGAGGATGCATCTGTACTTCCCTAAAGTTTGTATGTAAGTAAAATCTTGAAGTTTAATAAAAAGCCAAAAGTTAAAAGTTTTTCCACAACAAAACTAAAAAATTTTTAAAAGTTGGTAGCTTCAGCAGTTAGTCTAACCCTATTTTTAAATAAAGCTTTTTTTTCCTGTTAGTATAGAGAAACTACTTGTATTTGTTACAAAGTATCTTACCTTCACATTAATAATATATAGGAAACATTTATTGTCCCATTAACATCTGTCCCCAATTAAATTATAAATATAGAGAGGAAAGAGACTACTTCCCAATCACTGTTTATCACCTTAGCAAAATGTCCAACACATGACTTTTACATAAAAGTTTCTGAATTAATAAGTTTTAAAATTCCATCTTAAAGAATGCAAAATTACTTGGCTAGGAATAGTTTAATATAATTTCCATATTCTTCAATAAAATAAAAATAACCTTTGGTATTTAGAACTTAGATGTTGTAATTTCCACCTATTATTAAAATTAAACATAAAAAACAAGAACTCTAGTACAGATAATGCAAATTTCACAAATTTAATAGTATACAAAGGTTAACTGAACTTTATTTAATTTAATGCTTTATTTTGTTCAAAATATTCTATTTTGTTTAAAGAATATGGCACTTATTACTAAAGCAGTTTGTATGTCATGGACTCAATAAAACAAATACTATTTTTCATTATAAAATTGACAATAATAATAATAAAAATAATAGCTAATATGTACTGATCTCTTTTTATGTGACTTGTACTGTTCCAAACGCTTTATGTATATTAATTCATATAAGTTTCACAAGTCTCATAGGTGGTACTGTTACTGTCCCAATTCCATAGATGAGGAAGTAGAGGTCAAGTAACAGAAGTCAAGTAATTTACCCAAGATCCCACAGCTAATAAGCAGGATAGATGAGGTTTAATCCTAGGCTGGAGATCATGCTCTTAACAACTATGCCACATCGCTTACCAAGGAAGAAGGTCTGGACAGGAGTTATTTACATGAATTTAACATATAATTAAGATTGGATTTTTAAATTAATGAAGTCATTCAATAAGTGACATTGGGACAGCTGACTAACCATTTGGGTAAAACTGTAAATTAAATATCTAACTCATACCTCATACTAAAATAAATTATATTTTGTATAAAAATTTAAACATAAAATAGTATCTGATGAAAATACAGGTGAATAGTTCCATAATCTTGGGCTACTTACGACATAAAAACCAGATGCCCTAAGGGAGAAAGATCTTGATACCTGTCTACCTAGAAATTAAATAGAACACTAGTGTATTAAGGGGGTACATCGTGAATATAAAGGTAAAAGGCAAATTAATAAACTGGGGAAGATATTTGAAATATATATGGTAAACGCTTAATATCCTTAAAACTATAAAGAACAGCTACAGAAAAAGACAACAACATCAGAAAAATACGCAGATAGGAATAAAAAGAATTATAATAAAGAAATAAAAAGAACCAGAAAGCATATGGAAAGATGTTTAACCTCATTAGAAAGAAATGGCCTCTAATGGAGTTTAATATCTCTCGGCTCTTGAACATCAAAAATACCAGAAATATAAAGAATAAGCGCTCTTGGGGTAGACTCCTCAGGTTTAAATTCTATCTCCCTCACTTAATAATTGTGTGACACTGGACAAATTTAGTAAGTTTCTCTAAATCTCAGTTTTTTCTGCTGGGAAAATGAGGACAACAGGATCTACTCAATTTGTTGTTATAAGAATTAAATATATGTGAAGTGTTTAGCATAGTGCCTAGCCTATGAGCACACCAAAAAACGTGAACTGCTATGGCAGACACGATAGGTAAGTTGACCTAACACCCACTCCCAAAACCCTTCTCCTTTGCGATCTCTAATATAAAGTCTGAAAAACCTAACTAACAACAGCATTAACACTAATAGTAAAATCTTGCTTTCCCAGATTTTCTTACAGCTGGGAATCTGCTGGCCATGTCTCAAAAGAAGAAGCCTCCTAGAATGCACTATTTCCTCCTCCAGCCTGGACCGTAGCACCAGGGAAATGTCAAGAGAATTTTGGAAGCTCTGGACTGAAAGGTATGAGACAAATAACCCTCTATTTGTTTAAGCTACTATTAGCCAAAAGCATCTCAAAAGCATGACACGGATGCCATAATTATTGTTATTGTTGTTATTATTCCCATATTTGGAAAGTGTATAGGAAATCAGGCACACTACTTATCCTTAGGAAAGGTGACTTTGCAATATGTAACAAAATCTAGAATGTACATCCTAGACCCAGAAATTCCACTCTAGGACTTTATCCTAAGAAAATAATCAGCAAAGGGTTGAAGATGAAACACAAAGACATTCACTGGGTCAACAGCCAAGACAGCTGGTAGCCTCAGTACTTGTCAATTATTTTTAAAATAATATAGCCTGGAAAGAATGGAGTTAGGTACACCTGTCAGGCTTGCATGTTAGAAACTGGGTAATTGGGGTAGGTTATCTAACATCTCTGTCAGAGTTTTGGTTTTCATATTTGTAAAATGAGGTCTAGGAACCTCATGTAATAATGCTGCATAATAAACCTCTCTCAGTCTTAAAGGCTTAAGCATTTGTTTTCTCCCTCATAGATGTATGAGTCAGCTGGGCAGCTATGTTTGGTCTGCTCCATACACCTAATTCAGGGCTCAGGCTGGAGGTCAGCATCTACCCAGGGCACACTCTTCTCCTGGCAGGTCAGGGGAGCACAAAGGGCAAGACACATCATACGAGCCCATTTGAAATCTCTGAAAATGTCTATAACATTCCACAAGCGAAAGTAAGTCTCATGGTCAAGCTTAACTAGGGCAGGGAAGTATCATCCCCTTTGGGAGGGAAAGGGAAGTAAATGGTTCTGAAGAATAGTTCTAACTATCAAATGACAATACAAACAAAAACATATTTCCCCCCCAGAATGGTTTTAGGGTTAAATTAAGCATAGACAGTATCTAGCACAATTCTCAATAATGGTAGCTATTATTATAATTAATCCCAGTGGGAGTGTTTGGCAACTTTTCACAATTCAGCAATACCTTCTCAACTTTGGAATTTCTTATCTGGACTTCTGTATGATCTTCAGAAGCTACCAGATTCCAAATTATTGTCTCTACATCTTTATACCTATAGATTTATAATAAAGGTAAGTTATAACACTACACTTCCCTGTTAGACACTATATTAAAATATACTCTGTACTAAAATAAATTCTAATATTTTATCAAAATTATTTATCATTGAATTCTTTCCAATGAGTGATGATCTGTTTGGAAAAATAACAATTTTCACATAACTCTATCAGAAAATTTCAACATCACTGAAACTTGGCACCTCTGACTTTTAGCATGTTATTAATAATATTTAACTGTAATTTTGAAGTGCTTGCCACACTCACGAGGATGAGAATCTCAAAGAACTATTTCTGCACGGATTTTAAAAACTGTGATTAATTTTATGTACTGCAAAAGGGAAGTATGTTAGGAAAATATACAGCTAAAATGAAGTCTAATAATGAGAAAGGAGGAAAAAAATTACCTTTGCTGATAAATAGTGCTTGTAGTAGTACAACTGAAACAGCAGAAATGCAGAACTTGTCAAAGTTAAAAGCGCCAAAATCACGTTCTTATTGATCCTACTCATTAGTCTGCGGTGCTCACTTGGTTGTCTTTTGAAAGTAACCCAGTTGGTTTCATCTTTTTGGGTAAGAAGATAATCTTGTTTTCTGTGAACAAAAAGATATTTCTAAAGAGACAAAAACCTGTATTTAATTTTCACCTTTAATAACCAAGAAAAAGTTATCTAAAGTTCAACAGAACCTTCTTTGACTTGGTAATTTCCTATCCTAAAGAAATAATCAGATATGAGACCACACTTGAAAGAACAAAAAAGTTTATCATAGCATTCTTTACAGTTGCAAATAACAAAAAACATAAATGGGATATCTATAAAAACTGACCAAAAGAGACTGGGGGGCTTCTCCCCCAGGGTTTCTGATTCAATAGAACTGGGGTAAGTCCTCTGAATTTGCATTTCTAATGAGTTCCCAGGCAATGCTGATGCTGCTGAACATACTAAGAACCACTTCCATAGAAAAAAATTAAGTTTTTGGTCAAGGAACATCATCTGTATAATAGCTCTTTGTGTTTTGTTATGTAGGATGTGGTCAGTTTTTATAAATATCCCATATACATTTTCATTTTCTGCAAGTGTAAAAAAAGCCACGATAAAAATTTTTGTTCTTTCATCTTTGGTCCCATCTGACTATTTCAGAACAAGAAATTTAATATAGTTCTACTTCTTCTTACCTCCTCTCCACTGTTTGATTTTGGTCAAACATATTCAATTCAGTTCAAATGTTTATATTTATTCCTTTAAATATACTAACACCTCTATTACTTGATGTCTAAACTTTGTATGTCTTTAGTTCTCCAGCTAAAAAATAAGAGAAAATCTACCTTCTGCATCTCTCCTCTTTCAATCCTGACTTTTATTAGTTTACTTTGCTATCGTTCTATCGCATTCTGCAATACAAATCTCACAGCTTTTTTAGTCTTATTCCTACTATATTCCCTGCCAATCCTTTTGCTGTATCATCTCTGTTCAGCTACTGGATGGCTGGTATTCATCTTCTCCTTAGGACTTGTGGGCACTATTTACCTTGAGTTCCTACATTGTTCAAAAATGGGTGTCAGACTTCCCTGGTGGCGCAGTAGTTAAGAATCCACCTGCCAGTGCAGGGGACACGGGTTCGAGCCCTGGTCCAGGAAGATTCCACATGCCATGGAACAACTAAGCCCATGTGCCACAACTACTGAGCCTGAGCTCTAGAGCCCCTGAGCCACAACTACTGAGCCCGTATGCCTAGAGCCTGTGCTCTGCAACAAGAGAAGCCACTACAATGAGAAGCCTGTACGCCACAAGGAAGAGTATCCCCCGCTGGTCGCAACTAGAGAAAGCCTGTGCACAGCAATGAAGACCCAATGGAGCCAAAAATAAATAAATAAATTTTTGAAAAAAAAGAACAAAAAACGGGTGTCAACTAATACTTTGGCTTTGAGGTCACACTTTCTTTCCTCTGATGACTTATAGAATTTGTACCACTGTCCTGCAATGCTAAATACTCCCTTGACAATATCTGATCCTTCCCCTGGCACTCCCCTATAGATATGCTGATCTTTTTAATGGGATGAGCAAAGAACACATTCCTTATCTTTGCAATCCAATTTTTTAAAAACTAGGTTATGTAATGATGTTAATGACTATATATTAGTTTTTCTTCACTATGTGCACTTTCAATCTGTAGAATCAAGATTTCTTCCTCTGCGGCAAGTTTTCTTAAGTTATATGTTTGAATACTTTTCTGTTCTAATGTTGTTCTCTATTTCCAGAACTACAGTTAAGCATTTGTTTCATCTCCTTTCACTCCCATTTCACTTTGCTCAACTTTCAAAAGCCTGTCGTCATACCCCTTACTGAGCTTTCAACAGTGTTAATTCTCCTTTTTGCTTTGTATGTGGCGTTTTATTATTATTATTTTTTATAAGGGACCACTCCTCAATGTTCTCATTGACTCTATTTATTTTTATGTTTGGCTGTGTTGGGTCTTTGTTGCTGAGCGCGGGCTTTCTCTAGTTGCAGCGAGCAGGGGCTACTCTTCATTGTGGTGCATGGGCTTCTCATTGTCGTGGCTTCTCTTGTTGCAGAGCACAGGCTCTAGGCATGTGGGCTTCAGTAGTTGTGGCACACGGGTCTCAGTAGTTGTGGCTTGTGGGCTCTAGAGCGCAGGCTCAGTAGTTGTGGTGCACGGGCTTAGTTGCTCCACAGCATGTGGGATCTTCCCAGACCAGGGCTTGAACCTGTGTGCCCTGCATTGGCAGGCAGATTCTTAACCCACTGTGCCACAAGGGAAGTCCTGGCCTTTTATTTCTGATTTTTTTTTTTTCTTTCTTGAGTTCTGCCAAATTATTACTCACCATTTACTGTTGTCTTACTATTTCTTTCTAGCCAATTAACTTTCTCTATTACTTTAAAGAAGTGATTGTCTCCTTAAATTTGTTAGGCCAATACAGTTTTCTCATGGGTTCTTTGTCACTTGTTTTTCCGTTTCTTTTTGCTTTTCTTCTTGAAACATTTTTGTGTAGATGCTGTGCTAATTTCCTTTTTATTATTATTAATCTTTGAATGACATGAACGCCACTCAGGCCAACTATTTGCAAGAGGACTGTGGAAGGAAGAAGCAAGGCTGTGTTGTGGACTAGAAGGTAGTCTCTCTTTTTTTTTTTGCGGTACGCGGGCCTCTCACTGTTGTGGCCTCTCCCGTTGCGGAGCACAGGCTCCGGACGCGCAGGCTCAGTGGCCATGGCTCACGGGCCCAGTCGCTCCGCGGCATGTGGGATCTTCCTGGACCGGGGCACGAACCCGTGTCCCCTGCCATCGGCAGGCAGACTCTCAACCACTGCGCCACCAGGAAGCCCCGGTAGTCTCTTTAGTATACAAGAAAGCTCTTTATGATACAGGGTGTTCTGTGCATGTGTGTGCGTGAGAGAGACAGAGAGAATGTATGTGAGAACAAGCAAAAGAAAGTTGTTTAGCCATTACTTCTTGCCTCACCAAGAGAGTGCTTCCTGCAAAGATTGTGTATCTGTATGCTTTCTCATTTGCTCTTCCTTTTCTGCTAGTTCATGTTGCCAAACATTCCAAGGAAGCTTCTCCCACTGCTTTTCTATGCATCCTGACACCACTGTAAACAGAAGATCTATTTCTCGTTGCTCTGTCAGTTCTACCTGAGATCTCTTTCTGCCAGAATGCTCTTTTAATCTCTTTCTGCTTACATTTGACAAATATTTCAATTTGGGATACAGGACTCTAGTCTCATCAAAGATGTAATTAAAGTTGAACAATGCAGGGGTTGGGGCACCAACCCTCTGCAGTTAAAAACCTGCATATAACGTATAGTTGGCCCTCCATATACATATGTGGTTCCTCTATATCTGTGGTTCCTTCATATATGCGGTTTTCCATCTGTGGATTCAACCACCCAGGGGTCATATAGTACTGCAGTATTTACTATTTAAAAAAATCTACATATAGCAGTTCAAACTCATGTTGTTCAAGGGTCAACTGTACATCTCTGTCTCTCATTCTCCTTGCTGTTTCAGGGTAATTTCAGATAGAAGAAGGCAAAAATGTCTTTACTCTGTCGTCTTTAAATCAGAAGTCTTAGAGTTTTAAAACAATCCAAACGAGCTTCCAGTGCAGAAGCCTATATAAAGCAAACACTACATGATATTATATAAAGTCAACAAACTACTTAAGAGAAATATCACCAGTGACGTGAGTAATCTACTTGATTTACAGATAATGCATAAAGCAAAGATAACTGAATAAATCATGATCATGTTCTATCTCCTAAAACTGTAAAAACTAGCAACATAAAACAATATTGATGATGGTATTAGTTTTGCTGTCAGCTAAACCTTGCTAAAATAAAACAGTCAAATATGTACTCTGATAAGGACAGCTCACAAGATAACAAAAAGAATATCCTTCATTTTCAGTATTTCAGCTCAGTTTCTTGTAGTTGTAGTAAATAGTGCATCAACATATTGTACACTGATTCCTAGTGAAATGTAAAGTAGCATTTGGAGTGTGCTATAGAACCCAGCCTTTTCTGTGCCAGAATTAACAGGTGGAAAGAAAGGCCTATATAAACCACTACAGAAACATAAAGTCCAAATTAATATCTTGTTCTTTCTTTGGATATAACTCTAACCTACAGTTAATTCTTAAATGAAATAAACCTCCAGAATATATCAATCACAACTATATTTTTATTATCAAGATGATATCCAATTAACTTTACTTCATTACTTATTTTCTATAAATGCCAAGGCAGTTATTGCAAAGGAAGAATATTAGCCTGTCAAAACATTCCTATTTGCTAGCACCATCTCTTCATTAGGAATGGAGTTACCACTTTAAAATGAATAATGTGATACTTTAAAAAAGAGAGGCCAAGGCTTGTTGAGTTTACCTCTAAAATCCCTCTGGCACCAACTCCCTCTTCTTTCTTCACTGTCATTCTAATTTGAACTCTAATTGTACAAATGTCTTAATTGTAACTGATGTCCCAGGTTCCACTTTCTGCCTACCCATAATCTTACCTATACATTGACAGATATACCAAGTTGCTGATAAATGAATCAAATTACACCATAATCAAAATATTTCAGTGGTTCTCTACCACCTACAAATAAAGCTCAAATTCCACATACATTTGACCCTTGAACAACACGGGTCTGAACTACGCAGGTCCACTTATATGCAGATTTTTTTCAATAATAAATAGTATTACACAATCTGTTGTTGACTGAATCTTTTGGTGTGGAACTGCAGATACGGAGGGCTGACTCTGCTACCTGCAGATTTTTGACTGCAGGGAGGTGTAAAATAAAGAATGGTGCCCACCATCCAGTTCTACAAGAATCAAGTCATTAGCCACTGCAGTTGCTGACCTACAACACATCTGAAAGGAATTCAGGGTGAAGATCAGGATGAGGCACTCTGTGCTCTGGGGAAACAGGTAAAACAGGCCCTTAGATACTTAGAAATATTTCAGGAGAAACAGTTTATGAACCTGGACCCTTCCATCTTCCCATACTTAGAAAAGCACTAAAATCATTAACTGAGATATGTGTTCCTCGTGACTAGCAGCAACTTTCTACAGACATGTGTGCTTGAGTGCACCTACCCCTTTGCCAAAATCATGTATCTACTGACCTCCCCCACTACCTCTTCTTACTCAGAGCTATCTGAGAGACTGTCTCCCAGACCATAGTCCTCAGTAAGTCCCCAAATAAAACTGAAACTCACAGCTCTCATGTTGTGTGTTTTTATTTCAGTCGACAGAGGGTTGGCACCTGCACTGTTCAAGGGTCAACTGTAATGGCATTCAAGGGTATTCACAATCTGACTGAACACACGCAAATTTTCTAGGCTTTCTCCCACTTCACACACTCTTTGGTTTTTGCCCAGGTATTCCTGGAATACACACGACCTTTCTTGCCTCTTTGCTTTATACTCATTCCCTCTTGTCTGAAATGTTCTCATCCATTTCCACAGAACCAGTTCTACACCTCTTTTCATCACTCCTCTCGTGACCCTTCTTTTATGAAATCTTTCATGCTCTTCAAAGTCAGAAGTGAACTCCCCTAGCTCTAAATTCCTAGTCTTACCTTCTTGAAGGGAATAAATATTTACTGTCTACCTTAACAGGCAGAGATGCCAATAAAGTGCTAAGCTGGAGAGAAAATGATACAGTTCCCTATCTTCTAAGATGTTAGAGATGAGTATGTAAGAGTTTTCAAAAGAAGAATGGTGATGGTAATGGTGGTAGAGGGTATGATGTGCTAAAGAACAGCATGGGAAGTTTTTTCCAAAATGCACAAGCACCATCCTTACCACCCTCACATCTATTAAGAACCACTGTTCTAAATTGTGATAGACTCTATCAGAGATAAATATAGAGACAATTTCAAGTGTAATGGTCATGGAGTAAATACAGGTTACTATGGAGCACAAGGAGAGGAAACTAACCCTAAGGCTTTTACTACTTTCTATTTTGAATTATAGCTATTAGAATGCATGAATCATCTCCCCTACCAGCCTAAAAGTGGTTGAATTATTATCAAGAAATAAGTATGTTACGTATACTCAAAGACTCTGCACAATGCTCAAGAGAACACAAAACTACTTTTAAAAAGTTTTTATTTTAAAAAGTTCTCTGTCCTACAGAAACTTTCATAGTAAAACAGAATATGAAATACGAAAAAGTGATTTTTTTAGAGCTTAAAGCCTATACTTGGTTCCAACTCCTGAACAATAAACATTTTAAAATAACATATGGAGAAATATAGCATAGAACCAAAATAAAAACATTATTTGTGTATATATTTCTCTTTATATGTGACATTTTAGCTATCATAATAAAAATGCTAGAGAAGACAAGTAATGTATTTTCTTACATATACTTAGGTAAAGCTTCCTAAAGAAAACAGTAATAATGGCAAAGAAGAAAGAGTACCGCAGAGATGTAAATTTAAATGAGGGGGGCGGGGAGATGTAATGGGGACTCTAAGGGGAGTTACCAGGTTTAAGTACCCAAGTACCTTCCAAGTTCTAATGCAAATATGAGAAGGTTAATATAAGTATGGTATATTACAGCATAGAATTAGTCTTAGATGACTTGGAAACAGGCTCTAACCAGTGCATGAACTAGGATCTGGCAATGAAGAAGACAGGAATGGGCAGATCTGCTTCCCAGCTGAACCTTTAACGGGTTGTGGGTGTCGGAGCTATCAATCCTCTCAGTCTTTTGAGCCTGGGGTAGCTAGAGTCCAAGACTGTCACCTCCAGCCAAGAACAAACACATTCTTTTACCCTTTCTTTCGCCCTCTATTATCAATTTTGCTTTGTGTCAAGGCATGAGAAAGGTTGGAAAAAACCAGCGGTAGATAAAAGCCATATACGAATTTGAAGGAAAAATATACAGGATGGGAAGTTCAAGATAGCTCTCAGGTTCCTGCTACAGCCAAGAGCAGTATTTCATATTCTTTCAGCTTCCCATTTCCCTTTCACATTATCATTTGTTCTTTGATGGTAAAGGCACAAAAAACTTTGGCACCTGGCTTAACCTGACATCCCCTCTCCAACTACTTTTTTGAGAATCATCTTGGTAGGGATCAGTTTGAAAGAATGTCAAACGGCCTTACTTTCTTATCCCAATTCTCCCCACTACTGCCTTCTGGATCACCTCTCGATATCAGAGGCCCTTGGACAAGAAATAATCAGCCCTGACACTGAACTTAGGCTCATAAGATGATGTGTGCTAGCCTGGTCCCCTCAATGCTGCTAGATCCAATTTATTCAGGAACACTGGGGAGTGAGAGGAAGGTATAGGTGGTATGAATCAGACAGAACTGAGATTCAAATATGCCCTGCACTGCAAAATAAAACAGGAGGCTAAACTACAGAGAAGAAACAGGGTAGTCTAAATAGGCAAAGGCATGTTTTGAGATAAGGCAGCAGACTGGAAAGCAAAAGAGAAAATGCTTCTGAAGAGGTATTCAAAGTTAAGATGAAAAAAAAAAAATCAACATTTTCAGCTGCTCTAAGCCAAAAAAAAAAAGCCCAGTAGCAACAGATGCTATCCATCTTCCTTAAATACTGCTGCTCCTTTTCCTTTCCTTTCATTGCTAAATTTGCGAAAGAGCGTTAGTAGCCTGGAAGCAAAGGTTAGACTGTAAGGGTTTAAAAAGTCTCTTTATCTGCTTACCACTCATTCACTTCTTAACCCTTTGCAATGCAACCTCTCTCAATACGCTGACACTTGAAGATTAAAAAATTAATCTCTCCATTTGATACTCCAGAAAAATCATAAATATATAGTGACTCCTTTTGAAATGGCTATGGAGTACTGAGTTTTTAGACAGTGTCTGAAATGAAAGACCTAGATAAGAAAGGAAGTGAAGATAGGAAGGGACTGATATTACAGGGGCAAAGTAAAAGGGTGAAGGAAGTGGCATTGCCTAATATACCTACTATTCTGTGTTTGATATGAAATCTGGATGGATGTTCTCTTTACATTCTCTTGCTCCTAACCACTTTATTAGATATACCTCCCATATCTACTGGCTACTTACTACTTATAAATATTTCACCAGACTGTTGGTGATGTCCTCTTGAACATTCCACCAGCACCTAAAACAAATCACTGTCCACCTTCAAACCAGATTTCTTTCATGACTTGCCCCTCTATTCTGTTAATGGTATCCCTAAATATTTATGTTCAAAACAAAAGTTTTTGTGGTTCTAATTCCACGTCTGAGTCACCAAACTTACATTCTTCGTAGTGCCTCTACAAGCTGTTATTTCTTTCCCATTTCCAGTATAGTTAGCCTAATTTAAAGGCTTACTAACTCTGCCTGAATAGAAAGCCTCCTACATGCGTACAGATAGTCCCTAACTTACGATGGTTTGACTTATGGTTTTTGACTTTACAACGGTGCAAAAGTGACAAGCATTCAGTAGAAACCACACTTGAATTTTGATCTTTTCCTGGGCTAGCAATAAATGCCACGTAATCCCTCATGATGCTGGGCAGTGGCAGCGAGGCACAGCTCCCAGCCAACCATGTGATCACAAGAGGAAACAACTGGCCCTTATAACCATTCCGCTTTTAATTTGCAGTATTCAATAAATTATATGAGATAGTCAATACTTTATTATAAACTAGGCTTTGTGTTAGATGATTTTGCCTACCTGTAGGCTAATGTAAGTGTCCTGAAGATGTTTAAGGTAAGCTAGGCTAAACTCTAATGATGTTTGGTAGGTTAGGTGTATTAACAGCATTTTCAACTTACGATGGGTTTATCCAATTGAGGAAGATCTGTACTCTACCACCAGGCTTTCCTCAAAATACCCATCTTAGGGACCAAAGTCCAGTCATTTCTATAGTACCACTTTGTGTCACTTTCCCCTGCTTTCAGAACTTCTATGGCTTATTTAGTACTAATCACCTAAATGAACCCATCAATACAGTGCTTGCTCACCTCGGTGCATTTGTCTATGCTATTCCTTCTCTCTACAGTGCTTTCTCCCCCACATCCTGCCCCCTCACTGTCTTTTGAGTAGTTCAGAGCATAGGCTCCAAAGACAGACTGCTACGTTCAAATCCTGCTCTGCCACTTGCAGCCTATATGTACGTCCTTAGGCAGGTTACTTAATCTTTCTATGCCCCATCTTTAAAGTGGATCTATAAATTGTACTTGACTCACGGGGCTGTTCTGACAGACTAATACATGTAAAGCACCGAACAGTACCTAGAACATGATAACTATACAATAAATGCCAGCAATAATTAATAACTGTCACCTTAAAAGTCTACTAGTAATTCCCTTTGCTCTCAGACAACTAAAGTCTCCCTCTTTTATATCCACACAGCACTGTGTATTTGTACTATTTTTGCAGTCTTAACTAGTTATAGTTCCTTGAGACAGGAGGCTATCATACGTTTCCATATTCCCCAGTATTCCATATTCTGTAGTCTTCCACAGTAGAATTCAAGCACAGACATAGATTTTAAAAGATTTATGATGGATCTCTGCTGCCCCAAGAGCTCTGTGTGCCCAGAAGAGTATACAAAAGTATTTGAGGTAAGTGGTGAATGCGAGCAACTGCAGGTGAAGAGTGACAGCCAGAGTTTATGTCACACAGGTCAGTTTGGTTTGTTCCCTCATTCATTCATTTTTCCATTAAGTTCACAAATATCACTGAGCCCTATGTACATCCTATAGACACCAGTCAACCTGCTAGCTGTTCCGTCACAAGACTCTACAGTAGAAACAATAGATTATGCTTATTTCAAAGGCAGCAGAAAGTTGAGGAACCAAGGATTTCTTTTGACCTAAACATCATTTAATACATTATTTCATGGGTCATTTAAGAGCTACCTTAGTAGCATACACACCAGTGTAAAAACAGTGGCTGTCTTTGGGTTGGAAGGACTGTAGGTGCTTTTCTTTTTCCTTTTTATTTATCCTATGTGAATATCGATTGATTTTGTAATGAGAGAAAAAAAGTACTAAGTTTCAAAATAACTTTAAAAAAATTCTCTCATTCTGTGGCTCAATTAACAAATACTACAGCCCACACACATTATAAGCTTTAATTATCTTACTATCTTCCAATTTTTGGAGTAGTGTTAAACCAAGCTATTTTTAACTGAGTAAAGTCTTCCCCTCAAGAATGCAAGTACTTAACTGCTTGGTTGAGGATATCTGGGTGTTGATCTTAGTAAAATTATAAAGCGAATCAAACACACAGAATCAAACATAGGGCTCAGCAAGCATCAAGTACTTAGTACAAAATATAAAGTGTGAATATATGTACATACATAAAATCTGGATGGATGTTCACCAATATATCAATAATGGTCATCTCGGGGCTTCCCTGGTGGCGCAGTGGTTGAGAGCCCGCCTGCCGATTCAGGGGACACGGGTTCGTGCCCCGGTCCGGGAAGATCCCACATGCCGCGGAGCGGCTGGGCCTGTGAGCCATGGCCTCTGAGCCTGCGCGTCCGGAGCCTGTGCTCTGCAACGGGAGAGGCCACAACAGTGAGAGGCCCACGTACCGCAAAAAATAAAAATACAAAAAAATAATGGTCATCTCTAGGTGTGGGGATTGGCATGATTTTTACATTGTTCTTTATGCTTTTTTTATATTGTCCCAAAATTTTTATAATGAGCATATATTATTTTCATAAAGACAATAAAATTATTAATAAAAACAGCTGGTAAGTAGTAGTAGTGGCTTAATACCTGCTAGACAGGATCTAGATCTTTGCTACTTAAAAGTATGGTCCTCAGATGAGCAACCTCAGCATTATGTTGAAGCGTGTCAAAATGCAGAATTTTCAGGCCATACTGCAGACCTACTGATTCAGAATCTACATTTAATCTACATTTTAAGATCCGCAGGTGATTCATATTTGCATTAAAATTTGAAAAGCACTGATTTGGACACTACAGCCTTTACATGCAGGGACGATAGGAACAACATCTGCCTTCTTCATTGTACATCCCTAGCACACAGCAGTGCCTGAAACACACAAGTATTTGTTGAATAAATAAGCATGTAAATGATATTACTTCTGAATAGACAATCAGAACGACAGTGGAGACTGTATCTGTTTGAATTATTTTCTGCTAGAGTTCCCAAAAATGATTGCTTAATATTAATATTTACTGTAAATACTGTTAAATTATTTTAATAAAAATGCTGGCCCCCAAAATGCAATCCTTTTTGAAAAGGAGTCCTAGCTCATAGCCCTGAGATCTACATGTCTCCTTCAATCATTTCTCTAGTCTCCTATCCATGTGCACACCCTATACTCTTTACAATCTCTCCCTAAAAGCAAACTCATTTTCAAGATTCTAAATACCACCTCTGAGAGAAAACTTACTACTTAAGTTTCAGTCTATAACCCCATCTGTCTATATAACCAACTCTATTTCCTACACCTCAAAGTTAACAGTTTTATTCTCCATCTACTATCTCCCTGCCCCCTTCAAAGAGAATAGTTCTCCATCCTCACAGACTCCTGTTTTACAGGTTTTAGAGAAGAGAGACCACCTAATCCAAGAACATCATTTTACAGAGGAGAATAGGATCTGAAATAAATAAATGACAGCCCAAGAGGCTAGTTATTGGCAACGCAAAGCTACAATCTGCATCACCTTACTCCCAATACATTATCACATGCTAAAATTCTGACAGAATTCTCATTTTTATCAACAGCAGTTAAATTCACTTTTGAGAAACACAGGTTCAAAATAACAATCGCCTAGATCCAAGAAATCAAGTACTGTATATTGTTGACATTTCTCTCATTCCTTTTTTCTTCCTTTTCAGAATGTACTGCATTTTCTTTCCACTTGGGGTTCCTTCAACCTCTAGTGCCATACTTCCCAAATCCTCCATCCTCTCAAAGCCTACCTCCGCAAATATACTCTAAAATGCCTATTCCTGTCTTCTGTATCTTTATCTGTGGTGCTCAGCAGAGATAGCTCCTGATGACTCAAACCCTATCCATCCTCAAAGTACAGCTCAATCCCAGCCTTTTTTACTTTTCCCAATTCCTAATGCACTGCTCCATCACTCACTTTCATATTTGTTCATAGGCTGATGTTTATTCTTTGGAAACCTGCTATCTTCAAAAGTAGAAAGAACCTGTTGTTATCTAGGTCCTCCGTTTACATCTGAGAAAACTGAGGCCCAGAGAGAAGCGACTTCTCTCGTTGTGAAATTGGTGATGGTGATGAAATCTTAACTCAGTTCCCCAGATTCCTATCCAAAGCTTCGGTCATCTCTCTCTCTCTCTCTCATATGAAACTTTATTTAGCATGGCTAGCTGTGTCCACCCCATTATTAGGCACACAAAAGGGACGCTTCAGTAAATACTCCTCCAACTGAACTGAAAGCTGAACCCAGGGGGAAAGCATAAAAGAAAGGGATGGTTAATTAAATTACCCTCACTCTAGAAAACTGCTGTAGCTCCCCCACTACCCAAGGAAGCACTCCACACTCCCTCATGGGGCATCAAGGTTCGTCCCAGTTGAGACCCAACGGTAGCTCCCGCCACATTTCTGGCCCTCCCGTCTCCGCACCCATTCCTCCAGCCATTACCCTAACACGCAGTGCTGCCCAAACCTGGTAGTCCCTTTCATGCTTCTGCACCTTTGCACACACGGGCCCCACAGCCTGCAATGCTCTCCTCCCTCCCGCCGACCCCTGCCCCCGAGATCCTCTTGCAAATCCCGAGACAGCTCTCAGGACCCTATTCAAACGTCACTACCCCAGCCGGGTCCTACAAGGGTCTCGATCGGCCTCCAACACCGGACCTGTCCCGGGATGAGGATTTTACTTGCTGACAAGCCCAAGAGCGTGGGAGGGACGCCGAAGCGCACATCCACCCCGAGGTGCTCGTGGACTGCCTCACTGAGTATCCCCCGCCCGGAGCGCGCTCGACCTATGGCCTGCCTGGGCCGAGGCAAGTGCCCATTAGGCTGGAGGAATGCCCAGTGACGGTACCCGAGCCACCGGCGACACCCGCCTGAGGCGCCCACCCGTCCCCAGAGGCCAAGCCGCGCCTCTCACACCTTACCTCCGCCAACACCAGCGGCAACGCCGCTTTACGGCACTCACAGCAACCGCTGCAAAAGGGGCCGTCAAGCGCGGAGCCTTTACGTACCGGTTGGTTTGGTGTCGCAGCCGTTAACCCTGGCCTTCACCTGGTCTACTACCAACGCTGCTTCCTCACCGAAGTTTACGGAGCCCGGTGATTTCCTGGCTTTGGGGATTTAGACACGTAGCCAAAGCTCTTTTTATCTGTTGCCTAGGTAACAACTACAGCAGGGCACTGAGGCGATTTGAGATTTTAGGAATTGCTCCTAGAATTGGAGAGGCACCAGCTGAGCTGTGTTTCCCAAAGTGTGTGAGTTTGCCAGATAAAATATAGGATGCCAGTTAAATATGAATTTCAGATAAACAACGAATAATTTTTGAGTGTGCTTTGCAGAGGGATTCAGAATAACTCCCTGAACTCTGGTTTGGGTACCATCAGGTGAGATGGGAGATAGATTGGGAAACAGTAGCCGAGTTAATATTGCTCTTGTGGTTGAGGTGTCTGTGGGACGAGCAAGCTCCCGCGGACTGTTATACTCCTGTTAAGGACTAGAAATATACACATTCAATTCCGGAATTGGTTGTTTAACTGTGTAATCCAAAGAATTATTGTTAAGGATCACAGATGAATCAATTTTGACATAATCTTGAAAACTATAAAGCACTAAACAAATTACTGTAATTTGAAGTTCTTTCTACAAAAATTACTATTACCAGCCCATGGTGAAAACTGATAATACTCCCCTCATATATTTGAGTTGTTTTCTAAACTTTTTTTTTTTGCATTTTGAAATCATTTTATCATAATAGTAGAGAATGCTGGTATACATAACATACATTTATTGTAGTAGTACATATGTTGTATATACATTTTCTTACACCCTGAATTATTTTTAGTGGGCTAACTTGGTTTCCAACTTGCATGATATATACATTTTTGTGCCCTCTAGCACAACGCCACGTACCATTATGTATGTTCAATAAAGCACATGGAATCTAAACTGTTTTTTTGAAAAGTGTAAAATGAAAAGTCCTTTTCCTTCTCATTTCCCAGGGGTTATGATCCTTATCAGTTTCTTGCTTTTCCTTCCAGAAGGAACAAACTGTGTACATACAAGTTTATGCTGTATGTAACCAGATGAGGCCAGTACTCCAGAGACAAGTGTTAGTGGAAAAGGAAAAGTTGCTTTATTCAGGAGTCCAGCAACATGGGAAGATGGTGGACTGATGTCCTAAGACCATCTCCAAACTGCTAGTTAGGAGACAGAGGTTTTAAAGGCAGTGTGAGGGAGGGGGCAGTGCACGTGATCAGCTCGTGCACAGTTCTTGGATTGGTTGGCATCAAGGTGAAGTTTCCAGCATCACCAATCTTCTGGTTTCGACCAGTATGTTGTCTACGTGCTTGTGGTCAGCAGTTTTCATCTGGTGGGGGTCTGCTTCCTGTTAAAATAACTTAGGACTGTGTGTCAGACCTTCATTTATCTCTTTCAGGGAAACGGGAGTTTGATGATTCTATGTGGCTGGTTTATAGTCTGAATTGTTGCCAGTTTCCCAGCTCAACAGCTATTCTTTGTTTCTACATCTTCCTATTTCCTAATCATTCACTCTTGAGCCAGCCTTCTGAGAATCAGGGGAGGCCTGGGAGACTAAAGCTTTTCTACAATCAAGAGGCAGGTGGAGGACATGGGGGTGGGGGGGGGGAGTGTCTGTCCCAGGAACGCCCCATAGGGTCCTGCTTGGTTACAATCCCCCTTTTTCTTTGATACTCCTCAATCCTGAGGTGTGGAACAAGAAAGGAAGTAAGGTTTGGGATAGAGAGGTTAATCATAAACTCGACAGAGGAACTCAGTTTTAGGGAACTCAGTTTTATGTAGAGTCCTCTGATTACTTAAAACTGGTAGTTGGTAGGTTAATTTAAAAAGTAGGTAGAGAGTGGCACAGACTAATATATACTACCAAGTGTAAAATAGATAGCTAGTGGGAAGCAGCCGCATAGCACAGGGAGATCAGCTCGGTGCTTTGTGACCACCTAGAGGGGTGGGATAGGGAGGGTGGGAGGGAGACGGAAGAGGGAGGAGATACGGGGATATATGTATATGTATAGCTGATTCACTTTGTTATAAAGCAGAAACTAACACACCACTGTAAAGCAATTATACACCAATAAAGATGTTTTTTTTTAAAAAAAAGAAGACATAGAAGAAGGAAAAGAAAAAAGTAGGTAGCACCCAGAGGAAGGAAATTACCAAAGTTTAACAGGATCATTGGACACAGGTGCTAACCTGAGGGACCAAAGATGGTAAATTTTGAACATCAAAATGAATAACTGCTATTGATTAAACACATCAAATATATGAAAATTCTTGACTTCATGATTCCTTAAAAATGAAACTCATTAGTCATGATTGAAGATTGCCAGGGCACCACCTCACTATCCTGAAACTCGATAAAAATACCAAGTATTTATCTGGCCTTTCTTATTGGAAGAGGATTTCAGTGTAACCAAAATACTAATGAGAATTCCAGCTAATAAATGATGAATGATAGAACAATCATTGCTACTCCTAATGCCGTATGAAGGACAGCCCTCATCAGTAGAGGCTAAAATTAAGTTGAAACGTTGATGGGGAACTTTTCAATAGACGGATTAGGCTGGCACCACCTGAACCCACTGATCAATCTTTTTAAGTGGGACAACCTGCCATTATGCACTTACGGATGTGATGCAACAGAAAGTACACAGCACCACCTGTGAGGGATTCTTGCCTTGCGGGCTTCCCTGGTGGCGCAGTGGTTGAGAGTCCACCTGCCCATGCAGGGGACACGGGTTCGTGTCCCGGTCCGGGAAGATCCCACATGCCGCGGAGCGGCTGGGCCCGTGAGCCATGGCCGCTGAGCCTGCGCGTCCGGAGCCTGTGCTCCGCAACGGGAGAGGCCACAACAGTGAGAGGCCCGCATACCTCACAAAAAAAAAAAAAAAAAAAAAAAAAAATGGAACCTACATTTAACCATAACTCTAGATTTAACAAAGGCTATAGAGAATAGATCAGAATGTGGGACATTCTACAAGACAGATGCCCCAGTTTCTTTATCAATGGCATTTAAAAGGTGGTGAGGGAACTAATACAAAATCAGAGACTTAAGAGACATAACCAAATGCAAGGCATGGACCTTGTCTGGATCCTGATTTGAAAAAAGCAACCATAAAAAGATATTTTTGAGACAGCTGAAATTTTAATATGGGCTGGGCCATTAGACAATATTAATTTTGCTAAGAATGTTAATGGAATGTGGCTGTGTTTAAAAGAAAAAGTCATCATTGATGCATATTACAGTACTACTTATGAGTGAAACTTTTAAAACAAAAAAAATGACACAAACATGGCAAAATGTTAACTGATAAATCTTGGTGATGAGCATAAAGGTGTTCATTATAAATAGCCTCTCTACTCTTCTGTATGTTTGAAAATTGTCATGATAACAAGAAAAGGGAAAAATTATCAGGTTCATAAAGGGCATAACAAATCTTATTCCATGTAAAGCTTTAAAAAATGCAGTAATAGCAGAGGATTACATTAGCCAATCTTTTTTTTTTTTTTTTTTGGCTGCACTGCGTGTCATGCGAGATCTTAGTTCCCTGACTAGGGATCGAACCTGTACCCCCTGCAGTGGAAGCACAGAGCCCTCACCGCTGGACAGCCAGGGAATTCCCAACATTAGCCAATCTTTTGATTTGAACTATGGCCTTTTTAAGTGTGGATCAACTGATTAGTTTTTCTTACATAAGCCACAGTCATAATAGATCACCTGTAGTTTCTGGTGTGTTTCTTTAAAGTGGACCAGGAACTTACAGATACAAGTGAAGGAATCTCAACTCAGAGTCCTAGATGTGTATTTTTCTTTTTTGCAATCCTCTGTAATTTACAATTATCTTGGACACAACTAACTTGTCAGCCACTTGCTCTTCATCGCTAAAGTTCCCTCCACTTGAATTTCATTGGTTTATGTAATATTTAAATTATATAATTACAACAATGCCACTGGCATAACAAGTTTGGGAACAAACAGCTAACTAGAGGTATACATACCATGCAACTGGTGGGAGCAGTACTTCTCCAGCATACAAGGGGGAGCCCAGCTGTGAGTCTTCAACTCACTGTGAATCCTAGTCAGTATGCTTTAACCTGGTTAGCCAGTCCAGTTGGAGAAGGGGTACAAGGATTGGTAAAAACAGCCTCTAGTATAAGCAAACATCCATCTTTTAAAAATTATTCAGATGCTGAAGCACATACACATCCTGGCCCACCCTAACACTGTGGGGCCCGGGGCAAGAGTAGAAATGGAGGCCCAACTTGACATATATTTTAAGTGTCTAAATAGGTAAGAGTCAATCATATACACATACATATATACATACACTTCTATCTTGACAAATATTTCTTCTCAAGGAACAGAAATCTAGGTTCAAAACCGAATTCTCAGACATGTGCTGGAAGGTGATAACACGAGAACCAGGTTGGCCTGTTCTCCCCACAAGTCCCTGGGTCTTTTTCCTTTTAACGTCTAGTTACAGCTTGCCACAAGGGTCCTGGTAAGCATGAAGGTGGACACCCCAGTCTGCACATCCAAGCCCCATCCACACTCCTCCCAAACTGCCTCCCCTTGAGTCTAGGGGTATACACCTGTAGTGCAGTGCAGGATGGATTTGGGGAAGAGGCCTGCATGTGCTGTGTAAGCAAGCTTTGGGCTGGTGGGACAGGGAATTATGGGGTCCTAGCTATCTGGCTCATAGCCAGGAACACAGACTGCAAGTGGGCCTGATTTCTTAGCTCCTTCACTTTTTCATTCCATGGAGAGGCACAGCCAGAGAGTGAGGATCATGGCAGGGAACCCCTCTTGCCCAAGTCGAAGTATACACCACCCCCCATGGTATCATGCTATATATACTGTTGGACTTGCTTTTTCTATTTCATAGTATCATGAAAACCCTTCCATTAATAATATATTCTGTATCAGCTGTGTAGGGTTACCTGGAAGCATCACGATCTAATCCCATGACCTTGTGCAAAATGGGCATAAACATACTACTAGTACCATGGAGTATAAATGTAAAATGAGGTGTAGTAATGGAAACACTTGGACAGAAAAGTAGAAGGCACAAAATTTCCTGAGCTCTCACCCGAGATCCAGTGAGGCACAGTAGGACTGGTATACCAAAGAAAATGTTCTCTAATTGAGGAAGCCAATCCCCATAATGGTCTACATATTTATAACATTTTGGGAGGGAGGCATGCAGAATGTATGTAGACAAGTATATAACAACTTGTGTAGCAACTTAGAAAAGGGGAGCCTTCAGAATCTTGGTAAGCCCATTGTTCAGTTAACAATTAGGTTGTTTGTATTTTGCTATCAAAATGCTGCAATGAGTACTTATTTGTGAGTATATATGTAAGAGAAATACCTAGAAATGGAATTAAACTTTTCAAAGGTATGTATATTTAATACCTTGATATTACTTAATTGTTCTCCAGAAATGTTGCACCCATTCATACACTCCATGAGACTGGCTTCTCAATATCTTTTGTCACATTCCTCTCCCTGTGACTCAAGACTATCCAGTATCTCTTCATTCTTCTCTTGGTGAAAATGATCTTAGTTACAGGAGATCCAGCCTCATCTGGTCATAGATTGGTTTTCTTTTTTCTCCTAAACTGGTTTCAAGTTAGAATATAAATTTTAAAAAAATCTTAGGTTCTGGTTCTCTCCTAGCTACCATCTACCAAAATGTAATGCAAGATGTGACAAGCTCCAAAGACAGAAACTAAATTCCTGGTTTATGTTATAGTTACTTATAGCATGTCTCATCTTCCATCTATAGCTGCACTGTACCAAACAGCAGCTATTAGCAAGATGTGGCTCTTTACATTTAAATTACAATAAAAATTTTAGTTCCTTAGCTGAACTAGCCACATACATGGAAAGTGCTCAACAGCTGCCTATGCCTAGTGGCTACTGTGTTGGACAGCCCAGATACAGAACCTTCCATCACTGCATACAATTGTGTTGAACAGCACTACTCTAAAATAAAAATCTTTGGGGTCAAAAGTACTATGACACTTTTATCTTCTCATGCTCAACAGCACATTGTAGATATCTAATGAGAGTGGATAAAAATGCAAGCACTGAAGCAAAAGATAGCAGGAAAAAAAGTTTAATTTTTAGATGAGATATTCCAGGTGCTTTTTAAAGAACTTAACTTGGTCATTCTATACACAACATACAATCATTTCAACATACAAGTTACTCCACTTTGAATACTCTATTTTAAAGTTTAAAAAAACATTTTAAAAGCTTTGTCTTGTTTCCAAGGAAAATGAGGCAAAATGCTTATTATAAAACACTAGTTTGCAGCACTGCGTACTGCTTAATTATAAGTAGTCCATTAATGTTCGTCATCCTTAACTTAAAGGTTAAACCTGAGGAATTAGAATTTTTATTATCAGAACTGCATAGCAAAACCATGTCCAGTTGATAGAAACACCAAACAATCTGTGGATCAAGACAACCTCTAAACCATTTAATCCAATTTAAAGCAAAACAAGTAGGTTAGGAGAGATACTAAATGATATCCAGTTTGACAGTTTTGAAATGCCTCATCATGTTTTAAAAAAATGACAATGCAACAAAAGTTGTCAAATGTTTTAAGTGGGCATATTCACCTTATATCATTTATCTGATGACAGCAAACTGCTGAACCATTCCAAAACTGTTGTTTTGGAAAGAATTATTTAGGCCAAATTCAGTCTTTGCATGTGGCACTGAGCAGTCATAAATTGAAAGTGCAAATGCCGGGATGGAAACATAGCTTAAATCGTTTATTTATGCTACTATTCTACTCTGACACACTTTAATGCTGTGGGAAAATTTTTACAATTCTGTAAGTCTTAATAGAGTAACAGGCTTGATGAGAAAATACAAAAAGGCCACAAGTCATGCATAAACTAAAAATGCTAAAGGATATTTTAATTAGGCTTTCTTTTTAAAAAAAATCATGTTTCATGTCCTAGTGATACCACTTTAAACACATGCTTTGTCAAAGTAAATGGCATCTAGAGGTATCCAAACACTTAAGTCCATTATTAACTGAAAGTAATACCTTACATTTACATAGCATTTTACTGTTGTTGAAGCAATTTCACACACTCCATTTCATTTTATTCCTCACAACAGCCCTGTGAGGTAGGCTGAACAAGTTACAATATTTTATGTAAGGCAATGGAAGCCCAAAGATGATAAATGATTTAGGTAGAGATAACAGATCTAGTATATGGTAGAGCTAAGGTGATTCATTTTAAATACTTTAAAAGAAATTAAGCCAAAATATTTTTTGTTACATCCAGAAAATTTAGACTAATGGTTTTTAATATAAATTACTCCAACTTTAGCTACTATTATCTTACAGTATGAATTAGTTATAAATTTGATTTTAAAGAGTCTTCCTTAAAAGGTAAATTAGACTCAATGCTTTGGTACCTTAGAGATACTGGAAATGTTTAAAAAAAAAAAAGCATTTTCATAACCCTTAGACTCTCCAAAAAGTTCCAATACTAATAAAAATGCCTTTTACCAATCACTTACAATTTGACTTATTTTAAAACTGGCCCAAACTTAAGAAGCTCCAAGCCAAAGCAAACACATTCACCTACCTGCTGTCCTACATACTGTGAAATCCTCTATATGTCCCTTCCCAAGGACCAACTTACATTGAACGGGTAACATTAAGAAAATATATCAAAAAAAAAAAGAAAGAGAGAAAATATATCAATTTAACATAGCTCAAATGATTACAAATCAAAAGTCAGGACCTTATACTGACCCAGAACTAACAAATACTGTTTTAATTTAATAAGTGAGTAGTCTGGGGAGAAAAGTACTATGACAATCTCTGATATCTATTGAATATTTATAAGCCAATACTAACGTTTATATGGCATACCCAACAATATCTTTTCAACAAAAACATATACCAAATATAATCCACTTAACCTCCAAATTACTCAAAAAACTTAAAGTATTTACATTAATCAAATATTCCAGGTAACAAAGCTGTCATATGTGACATATCAAGATCACAAATATTTGCATAATATGAATACTGTAAGATATACACAAAACTAAAACGATGCTGAATATGAGATAATCTTTCTGCAATGATTAAGGAAACATTCATGATCTCTTATAAGTGCTCTAGTACTGGCATTATGAAATGTAAATTAAAAATAACAAATAAATTTATGGTTATTTGGATGTTGAGTAAATTTATGCTGACCATACACTTCCCTAAGAGAATATATCCGGTGTAAAAATAAAATCAAGGAAGAAAATTCTCCAGACACATTTTATGTGACTACATGTAAGTGAACCATTTTATATGCAGTTAATTAGAATTTTTTTTACAAACTCTAACATTTACTTTTTAAAATTTCTGACTTATTAGCAAAAACATTGTTTTTAAGATGCAAACTATGTCTTACCACGCAAAAGCAGCAAAACTACTATACGCACAGAAAATCACACTTCACTAATTTGGGAAATCCAAATACAAAGTATGACTGTCATATCCCAGACACATAAATATTTGTTGTATGAATTAGCCAATGAATGAACACTGACCTTACAAATATGGGGTTTTTTAAAAAGAATTATCATGATGATTTTTACATATAGTCTGTAGTTTATTTAGCCTAGATTCACATATTTTATAGAAGTCTACACTGTCTCTTTAAAATTAATACTCTGAAACAATCATTTTCCATATATATCCTTTTCCAATTTTTTCCCATGTTTCCAAAAGACACTATCTAAGTAACTTAATAATTTTATGGGAAAAGTATATATAAAAAAACTAATCATTCTAGGTAAGTCATGGAATAGAGTATCTTAGCCTAATTAAAAGATTTCATTACAAATTATTTATTCTTTATACCACCAAGGATCAGTCTCAAAAATTCAAATTATACACGATACTGTACACACCTTAATTTCATAAATGAGCAAATAAAGCCAAGCCAGTATGTCTCTTTAGATGAAAACATGGGGAAAAAATGATTGCAGAACAAATTCGGTCAAGTCTAGCTGTACAGCAGCAGTTCATGGTTTGTCAAAATGGTACAGGTGCCATCAGTTAAAGCCATGTACAGACAGGCACGCCTTTAATACTTTCAATTTGTTTACCTACACCTGGAACATTCAAAGAATTACTGTATATTAAATGTGTATGTATATTCAGTTAGTAAATGCTCGGTATATACATATTTATGAAAAGTTAAAGATGTATGTGACAGTCAGTCCGAAGAGTCAAAATGAATTGTAAAAGAATTCTTTTTCTAAAGTGCTTAAGGCAATTCCTTCATTTCTTTATCCAGTTTACTAAGACTGCTTTGGGATTCAACTGCTAAAAGAGAAAGGCAATACTAAACGTATGTTTTTTATAAAACATAATTTTTTTTACACCTGTGATAACATACATTACCGTCAACCTCTCATGCATTTCTTTTACAGAAATCAATCATGTTTGACCTGTCAAAACGAAGAGTAAAAAAAAAAAAACAATAAAGAATATTTGAAAAGGTATACCAACTTTCCATAATGTCTTCAATTGAGTGCAAAAAAATCTCAATATTTTTTAATTCAAATGTCAAAGAGAATGTTATATACTGTGTATCAAGTTAATAGTTACCTTAATTTGAGACTATGTAAATAGGCACTACAGTTAGACTATTTTCTAGTTTGAAAATAAGGGTGGCAAACTTCCTCCAGTTTAACTTAACACAAATAAACGTAAATCAACTAAGCTAAAACCCCACACATTTTGTTCTTTTTTTAGAGACTTTTAAGAAGAAGCACAGTAAAAGGAAAACCTCAGATTCTTATTCTGAGGTATAATAGTATTACTTCAAAAGAATTTTCCAAATGAATATTAGAAAACTTTATATGAAGGGTTTCAAATGATGACACGTACACAGGAAGAATAATATGCACTCCTCCAGCCCCTGATTAATATTTCCTTTTCCTCATGCCCCTGCAATAGAAGCCCCTTACCAGTATAACATAATGGTCTCTGGTTTAAATATCAGTTGACACTGCATGGGGAATGGAGCAAGAGCATGCTTAGAGGAAGAAGGCACTTAAAATTAAAGAGAGGATACAATTATATAGACATAACAGTGAAAGTTTTTAATACAAGAACTTCTGGCTTTTTCTGTGTCATTTTGTTAAAATATACGTAACTGTTCACAGAAAGCAGTTCACATAAAGTTCCACCACTAACTTACTGTTTTCAGGTTTAACTCTATGAAAAAGAATTATAACTTCCTGTTTCCTTAAGTCCTAGAACGACCCTGCTGTAGGGACATCCAAAAATTTCTTTCAAAATCTCTAGGAGAAACGAAAACCAAAATTATATTTATTTGGAGAATCAAAAGGATATCTACTGATAATGTCATTCTCTAAACTTCATTATAGTCTTTAAAATATGTCATGAGACAATGGTATAGATATGAATGTCCTCTGAAAAAATAATACCCAGTTCAAATGAAATTCCTTATTTAGATTTGTTTTACAATGAACAAAACATCCTATCAGTAAACTATAAGAGAGAATGAGCTGTTCCTATTCCACAGGGCTTTCTGTAGAAAGCAATTCAAATGTAATAAGCAGCAATGGTCACTTCTAGGGAGGTTGTCATAACACAATATACTTAAAATGTGAACGAAAGAAAGTCAACATGAGAAAGTAAAAGTTTCAAAAATAAAGGAATATACAAATCCAGACCTCTTTAAAATGCTCAATGGATTCTTAAATACTGTAATTACAACTTTCAGTTTGGCTCAAAGGACTTGTTACAAATTTTAATCAACTTTAAAAATATAAATACTCTTCTCAATAACCATGGGTATTACTCATTGTTTAACACATTTTCCCTAAGTTTGGTAAAGATTACTCTATGTTGATTTTTGGAAGAATTACAACCCTTTAGAAAGCAAATGCATGTAGCAAAAAGATTGAGAGAAAAACCACCTCTGAATAGTTATATCTGAAAAACTCATGTGCCAAGTAAGTCAGAGATTTGTAGTTTTTCAAAACAGTTGTTTAAACCATTCCATCTTATTAAAAAGCAGATTTAAATGACTTCAGTAAAGAATAGTTTTAGGCACCTGCCTTTATAACCTATTCCTCGTAGATAAAGCTTGAATAGGTAGCTTTCTCTACTTACTATACAGCTTTAATAAACTTTCATCTTCCTAGAAATGTTAAAAATCAGTTATTACCAAATTCAAGTGGGAATTTACCAAAGGTAACTACTAAAGGTAGTATTAAACTAGACAAAAAATCAGAAAATATAAAGTATTAAAAAATCTTACCCATCATCCAAAACGATGGAAAGAAAAGTCTGATTAAACAGGGTAACATATAAAGAATATCCCTTTGCAGCAGGTAAAAAACTGAAATTTGGGTGATTTTAAGCTATTTTGTCTAGAAACTTCCTATCCACTTTCTTTTTTGAGTTATAACCATAAGAGAAATATCACAATATTTGGAAAAGAGAAAATGATATTCAATCCAGTCAATAAACAAAAGAGGATATTTAGCAAACCTCAGCTTGTTTATAAAAGGGGAAAAATAAACTATTGTAAGAAAACCTTTCTAGCACCCCCAATCATTTCCATTTTTAGAAAACCACAGAGGACTGTATAGTTTTCAAGCTTCAGTTTAAGAACTAAATAACAGGTAGTGATGACATTAAAAAAGAGAAAGTACAGAGGAAAGAAGATTTAAATGCTTTTCCCTCAGGTCCTAGGGCTACCATATGTAACTAAACGTATTAGAAGAACCAAAGTAATCCAAGAAACACAAAAATGAGTTTCTATGTAACTACTTAAACACTGCCTTTTTCTCCCATTTACTCTTCAAAACATCAGTTTCTTGCTCGATGTCTGCTTGCTTCTCTGATATTGCTCAGCAGGTTCCTGTGAATGCTTCGTACTAGATGCTTGATGCTAACAGATTCCACACCTTAAAGCAGAATGTAGCAAACCTGATTTCCACCACTCAAAAATTTCTGTGATTAGTAACTGCACAGAAAAGGCCACCCATTCAAGAAGGGGTGAGGGAAGGTAAACATATTCTGAATAGGCATTACTGAGTAATATTGTTTAGGCTGCTAGTCGAACCAGTCATTCCATTTTCACTTTTCTGAAGTGTTCTCACAGCACTTGGAACCTGCATCCCAGTATTCAAAGAAAGTCCACCGCACCAAACCTAAGAAAGGACAAAAACAAAGCTTCAGTCAGATTTCAAATCAAATGAAAACTTAAATGATCCTTATATTTCTATTTGAAAGGCAAAATGCCACATAAGTGGACATTATCAAATTCCAAACTGATAACCTTTGTATGTGAACTGAGGGGAAGTGGAAAGGCTAACTCAAGAGTCTTCTAGAACCAAAGAAGTCTTTTAGACTTTCCAAGAGACCAAAGGAAGTCTTTATGATAGCAGAACCCACTGGAGCTGCACACAAGAAAGGGAAGTAAGGGCTGTAGAAATTTAGAGACTAAATTGGATTAATCTAGGCAAAAGACATTATCATTATTGATGCTAATGTTCACAACCAAGAGAAGTGCACAAAGAGTCAACTTCTTTACCCCAATTACTGCTTTAGATTTTGATAACGAGGTGTGGCCTGACACTATAGGAATTTAACACCTCTCTGTTAACAGAGTAATTCCATGAGTTTCTTCCCTAGCTTGTTAACAATAAGAACTCTTTTATAATTCTTTAAGGTTGTCAGAGGAAAATGCAAATGACAATATCCAGATACACTTGCTATATTCTATTATCATAAATGTGAATGAGTTTATGAAACATAAAACTGCTTTACTTGTGAACAGAGCAGCTGTCATTCAGTAAACTATAACTTATTTGGAATACAGTCAAGAGAATTAAAATGTGAAAATATGAATCAGTTAAGCTATCATCAACTGCCATTTATGTAGCAGACATAAGCATAAATCGAGGGAGCGTCTAGAAATTTTTTAAGTATTCCCAACTTCAACTATATCCTAAAGTATTAAATATTTACTAAGTAACTACAGCATAGTTACAAAGAATTTCCTGACCTGTGAAATGTATAACTATATAATTAACATTCTAAAATATTAATGACAGAAGGTAATGATAACTCTTAAAATACAAAAACAATACAAAAACATGGGACTTCCCTGGCGGTCCAGTGGTAAGCACTCTGTGCTTCCAATGCAGGGGCCACGGGTTCGATCCCTGGTCGGGGAACTAAGATCCCGCATGCCATGTGGCATAGCCAAAAAACAAAAAAACAATATGGCACAAATGAACCTATCTACGAAACAGGAACAGACTCACAGACATAAAGAACAGACTTGTGGTTGTTGTTCTTTATGTCTGAGGGATGGGGGGGTAGGGGAGGGATGGACTGGGAGTTTTGGGTTAGTAGATGCAAACTATTATATATAGAATGGATAAACAACAAGATCCTACTGTATAGCACAGGGAACTATATTCAGTATCCTGGGATAAGCCATAATGGAAAATAATATAAAAAAGAATGTATAGGGGAGTTCCCTGACAGTCCAATGGTTAGGATTCGGCACTTTCACTGCCGAGGCCTGGGTTCAATCCCTGGTTGGTGAACTAAGATCCCGCAAGCTGTGTGGCCAAAAAAAAAAAGAATGTATATATGTGTATACCTGACTCATTTTGCTGTACAGCAGAAATTAATACAACATTGTAAATCAACTATACTTCAATAAAAAATAAATTAAAAAATATAAAAGCAACTGATTATAAAACTACTATCTTATTTTATTGAAAATTATTTGATTTTAAAAAATATTTACTCAAAATATCTAGCACAAAGGTGGAAGGGAAAATCAATGGAGAAAGGTTAGTCTTTTTCAGTAAGTGGCACTGGAACATGTGGACATTCATATGCAAAAAGGGATAGAGAGGGTGGGAGGGAGACACAAGAGGGAGGAGATATGGGGATATATGTATATGTATAGCTGATTCACTTTATTATAAAGCAGAAACTAACACACCATCGTAAAGCAATTATACTCCAATAAAGATGTTAAAAAAAATAGATCTCAAACCATCCTCTATACCATATATAAAAGTTAACTCAAAATGGATCCCAGACCTAAATGTAAAACCTAAAATTATAAAACTACAAGGAGAAAACAAAAGAAAATATCTTTGTGGCCTTGAGTTGGGCAAAGCATGATCCATAAAAGAAAAAAAATCGATAAACTAGACTTAATCAAAATGAAAAACTTCTCTTTGAAATGTCAAGAAAATGGAAAAAAATCAGAGACTGGGAGAAAATATTTGCAAAACATTTATCTGATAAAGGATTTATCCAGAATACATAGATATCTTAAAACTCAATAATAAGAAAACAAGTAACCCAATTGTAAAAAATGAGCAAAATATTTTAAGATACTTCACCAAAGAAATTATACAAATGGGAAATAAGCACGTGAAAAAAGCATGACATTCACTAATGTAATTATAGTTTCATCATTTGGAATGAAAAAACAATGAATAAACTCACTACCTACTTTCCTGAGATAGACTCAAATTAAACATGAAATCTACCCTTTTAAAAAGCATATCTGAGGGCTTCCCTGGTGGCGCAGTGGTTGAGAGTCCGCCTGCCGATGCAGGGGACACGGGTTCATGCCCCGGTCCAGGAAGATCCCACGTGCCGCGGAGCGGCTGGGCCCGTGAGCCATGGCCGCTGAGCCTGCACATCCAGAACCTGTGCTCTGCAATGGGAGAGGCCACAACAGTGAGAGGCCCACATACCGCAAAAAAAAAAAAAAAAAAAAAAAAAAAGCATATCTGAGACTTAGGGGAAAAATAACTTTGAATTCTACATGGTAAAAATACGGTCCTTGAGTGACCAATTTGGAAAAACAGCCAAAAACAAATCATATGCAGAGGTTAAAAAGAAAATAACCTTTCCAATATCCCTAAGTATGGTACTACAAACAATAACTTTATTCACTAATCATTTTTACTTTTTAAGGGAAATCTAGGAGTCTTGGTTATTAGCATTCTTTTAAACTTATTTTATGACTTTATGGTATCTAGGGTAAATAATCATTATCAATTGTGAGATTTAAAAGTACTGTATTTTAAACCCACATATAACCTGAATACTTTTATCCTTACAGTTTAGGAGTTACAGTTGGGGGTGATTGTCGAAGAACACACATAAAAACATTCCACCAAGTCTGCAATGGAAATACACCATCCTGATCTGTAGAAGCAGCCCCCAAATTAAGGGAAGTTCTAGCCAGAATAATGATGACCTTAACTGGATTGCAGAACTCCCCACAGTGGCCTAATCTTATAGGGAAATGCAACAGATAAAGGAATTAGGAGAAGCAGTAATATTTCCTTAATAAAAATATAAATTCAAAACCAAGTTTCATTTTGTGTGGAGAATCATGACTTTTTCTCAAACTGAGTAGTCCTGAAATTATACACGTGTATATAGACATACATATATTCAGTCTACCACACATAGATAGTCATCTAATATTTTACAAAGATTGTACTGCAGTGGAAAAAGGATGATCTCAGTAAATGGTCCTGGAATAAGCAGCTATCCATATGGAATTAAAGAACATATTTCAACCCTAACATCATACCAAACATATCATTTCTATATTGTACTTGTATTGTAAATGCAGTCTATGTCTAAACGTATAAGGAAAATTTTGCTTTTAGAAGAAAACACAGTATTTTCATGACGTTGGGAGTGAATAAAAATTTTTTAGACTGAACACAAAAAGTGCTAACCATAAATGAAAAAACTGATAAACTGAGCAACATTAAAATTAACAACTTTTGGGCTTCCCTGGTGGCGCAGTGGTTGAGAGTCCGCCTGCCGATGCAGGGGACACGGGTTCATGCCCCGGTCCGGGAAGATCCCACATGCCGCGGAGCGGCTAGGCCCGTGCGCCATGGTCGCTGAGCCTGCACATCCAGAGCCTGTGCTCCGCAATGGGAGAGGCCACAACAGTGAGAGGCCCGCGTACAGCAAAAAAAAAAAAAAAAAAATTAACAACTTTTGTTCATCAAAAGACACCAATAAGAGAGGGGAAAGGAAAGCCAGAGTGGAAAAGACAACTGCAATACATATATCCGGCAAAAGACCCAGACTATAGAAATAACTCCAAAACAATCAATAAGAAAGAGGAAGAAAATCCAACAGAAATACAGGCAAAAGACTTGAGCAAGCATTTCACAAAAGAATATATCCCAACAGTCAATAAACATATTAAAAGGTGTTCAACAGCACTAATCACCAAGGAAATGCACATGAAAACCACAATGTAATATATCATACCCATTAGAAGGATAAAAATTTTTAAAAAGACAATATCAAGTGTTGATAAAGATGTGGAGGAATTCAAACTCTCATATACTGCTGCTGGTAAATTAGTATAACCAACGTCTTTGGAAAACTCTACTACAGTTGGTTACACACATACCATATGATCTAGTAACCTCAATTCTAATTATATATCCATTGGAAATACATATACATATCTACAAAAAACATTAACAAGAATATTTATAGAAGTTCTATTTGTAAATGTCTCCAAAGGGAAACCACCCAAGTATCCAACTAAATTAGAATGGGTAAATAAATTATGATATAGTCATATAATGGAAAACTATACATATACATACAATAGAAAACTATGTGAACTACCACCACATAGAAAAACATGGATAAATCTCACAAACATAATATTGAGCCAAAAAGATACTGTATGATTCCATTTACACAAAGTTGAAAAGAAGGCAAATGAATTTATGGTACTAAAACTCAAGACAGTAACCACTTTGGAGGAAGGCCATTAGGGGCTAGAAATGGGCACAATGCTGCATTTTTTGACCTAGATGCTGGTTACAAAAATGAGTGCGGTCCTATGAATATTGATCAAACTACACGCTTATGGTTTGCAGACTTTTGTGTCTTAACACTTATTTCAATAAAATATACCAAAAATATACAGACAAACACAGATTTGGGAGAGGTGGACTGGGGAAAGGGAGAGGAATATAAAGAAAAAATAAGGTATTGTGCTTCCCCAAATATACAGCATAGATTGTTCTCCTTAAAGTTGCCATACCAAATAAAATATAAATTACGTACTAACCATGAAACCAGGTAGTACTGGCTGAGTAAATTTTGTCTTAAAGGAATACAACAACTGTTTTGAGTTTGCATCATAGAAAGAAAGTTGACCTAAAAGGAAGGAGAAAAAAAAGTCTGATTTATTATTGAAAGAAAATAATAATATCTAATTAAGTCTAACATAAAATCATGCATAAAAAGTAATAACCAAATGCACATTTTGGCATTAATTTTTTTGTCACTATGAGGACTGGACTTAGTAATTCTCACTTGCAAATCAGTAGTAAACATGCTTAAAAAAAGGCCAAATCCAGTTTTCTTTCCCTGGTTTTCAAGATCTCCATAGTGCTTGCATAATCTGGCACTATTCTACTTACTCAACTATAGACTATTTATTTTATCATTATTTAACAAATGGCTTCCTTAGCCCAGTAAAAGCCATGGTTATTTCTTCTTCATTTTTATTATATAATCAGCCTTTCCACCCAAATCCTATCACCATTTAAGGTTTACTCTATGAAACTTTGTCTTCTAACTACTTGAAGCCATGCTTATACCTGAGTTTCTGAAATCATGGTATAGTTATCACCGCTTCAACTTTGTTAATTCTTAAAATCTCCTCACAGTCCATCTTTCAACAATGATCATGCAACTAAATCACTCTTTCTGACCACCTAACTGTCCAACCTGATGGCATCCTCACAACTGTTATCACTTCTTCAAACTCTTCTCTCATGACTATTCTCTTGGTTTGTTTCCTAATCCTGAGGATATCTTCTCTTTGTCTCCTATTCTAAATGTAGATGCTTAAAGCCAGAAACAGGGGTATCAACAGTGGTTAGACTCCCAGGTAGGAAACAGATCACCTCATTGCTCTTTCAAACCCATCTTTCTAGATGCTTCTCACTTAACCTCTCTGAGCCTCAGTTTCCTCATCTGTTACATGAGATTAATAATTCTGACCTTTTAGGATAGTTATAAGGATTAAGTGAGAACAATATGCAAAAGGGGCTTAAATCCATACCCAACATGTAATATGGACAACTATTTCTATTAGTGGGAACTCTTAGTGATGCTATCAAAATAGTCATATGTTAATTAAAAAAAAATAAGTGTAGATGCTTGTCCAGGCTCTTTCTCTCTACAATGCTCCCACTGCTGCCATTAAACAGAGAAGAAGAGAAAAGAAACTAACATTTATGCCTACTATTAAAGAACTGGGTGATTTATACACATTACCTCAAAATATCAAGCAACCTATATATGGTCACAAAGTTAGTACACAGCAGAGCAATAATGCTTAACTGTTCTGTGCAATATTCACTGGCCATTCGTGATGCCATTTCTAATATTTAGCTTCAGCTAAATAATACCACATGGCTGTCCTGCTGGCATCTCATCTTTCCCCAGGACTCTATGCTCCCTATCCTGTTGATGATACTATCACCCTGTTGATCACACTGGATGGAACCTCAGTCATCTTCAGTTCTTCTTTGTCTCTCCCTCCAATCCATATTTAGTTATCAAGTCCTATGAATTCTACTTTCACACCATCAAATTAATTCTTCTTGATTCCTCACTGCTCAGATCCCTCTTACCACTAATCACTCAACAAATACTTATTAAGGGCTCACTATGTGAAGCACTTGTCAGGCAATAAGGACATAATACTTAACAAAACAGACATGGTCCTGTCTATATAAAGACCACCTCCTTGAAAAGTCTTCCCCTATCAATGTTTGCAGTCTCTTCTACATTCAACCATTTACTCTCTAATATTTCTAAAACTATATTACAATCATATGACTACAGTTTTCTAAAATGAACAGAAGCCCCCCCACCAACTACTAAAAAAAAGACTAGCCTATTATTATTCTTCAAGGCCCTCAGAATCTGATCCCATCCTACATTACAATTTCTTCCTATACCCTATGCTCTAGGTTAACAATTATACTTCTTACTACTATCTTTAAGGAACCACCAAGTGTGGGAAAAGAGAAGATAAGCAAATGCTATCTTGGTAGTTGAAAAAGAAAAAAAAATGTACGCCAATAAATTTACTAGTTATCCTGAGGAAAATATTTATCTGATTCAAAAGGAGTAAATAAAAAAGATGCAGCAAAACTGACATGCCATCACTATCACTAAAAATAGATCAAACCAAAATCAATTTGTTTACTTTTTTGTTTGAGTAACCAGGTTGATGCCTCATGGAATCATCTGGACACAATGTTAACTAAAATGGTAAAATTTGGTTTTATTAGCTCTAAGTGTCAACTTGGAGAGAAGCATTTAGGGAATTACTTTTGTTCCCTAGTTCAACAGTACCTCATCTTCAAAAGTTTTATAAATATTTAGATGACAGTAGAGAAGATACTTATCAAATACCTAACTCAAAAAGCTTAAAGAAATTTTGCAAAAAATAACCCCACCAAGTTAATTT
Organism: Delphinus delphis; assembly: GCF_949987515.2. Lineage (NCBI taxonomy): Eukaryota > Metazoa > Chordata > Mammalia > Artiodactyla > Delphinidae > Delphinus > Delphinus delphis. Next base: position 27,373,695 of record NC_082688.1, read on the forward strand.
TTAGATGATCTTAACAGGAGGGAAAGATTGGCCAAATCTATTAAGATGAAACTTAAGGACAAATATAATATTCTTCATTTGAGTTATAAACAACAAAAAAACACCCCAACACTGACAATATAAGAGAAAAAAAGATAATCTGACAGAACTGCATGGAAAAAGATCTAGTGGATTAGCTGGCTACAAGCTCAATATTGATCTACAGTGCTGGTAAGTCATATTACTAGAAATTATGCGGCCAAATCACTAACCTATGAAGGTCAGAAGTTGTGTGTTCTACTTTGAGAACCAATCTTTAAAATATATAGACATAGCATACAACCACAGGAGATAATACGGGTTTGGAAAAATTAAATTATAAAAGGAACAGTTAATGGTATGGGGAATGTACAGTCTGGTAAAACAGGGCAAGAGAAGCAATGTTAGTAGTTTTTAAACAAATAAGGATTATACAGTAAGTCCCTTACATACGAATGAGTTCCATCCTGAGAGCGTGTTCGTAAGTCCAATTTGTTCCTAAGTCCAACAAAATTAGCCTAGGTACCAAACTAACACAATTGGCTATATAATACTGTACTGTAACAGGTTTATAATACTTTTCACACAAATAATACATAAAAAACAAACACAAAAGTAAAGAAAACATTTAAAATCTTACAGTACAGTACCTTGAAAAGTACAGTTGTACAGTACAACAGCTGGCATACAGGGGCTGGCATCAAGTGAACAGGCAAGAAGCGTTACTGACTGGAAGAGGGAGAGGAGGTGGGAGATGACAGAGCTGAAGGATCGTCAGCAACAGGAGACGGAGGGCAAGCCGCAATTCCACTCAGGCCTGACGTTGATGGCAGAGGTTCTGGTTCCTTGCTTGATTTAATTCTATCTACTCTCTTGAAAAAACGATCCAGTGATCTCTGGGTAGTAGCTCTTTTTTTCTCATTATAGATGACATGGTAGCACTGGATTGCATTCTGAATTCTGCTGCAACCTTTGGATACCGTCTACGTTCCGGTTCTGTGCCTCCAAAACTAACAGTGCCTCCTCAAATAAAGAAAATCCCCTCGCCATTTCCTGCATCATGAATCTCTTCAGTTTTTCGGTTACTTCTTCTTCCTCTTTTCTCGTCGTCCTTTCTCTGGGCCTCCAAAACTAACAGTGCCTCCTCAAATAAAGAAAATCCCCTTGCCATTTCCTGCATCATGAATCTCTTCAGTTTTTCGGTTACTTCTTCTTCCTCTTTTCTCGTCGTCCTTTCTCTGGGCCTCCAGTTCAATCAAGTCTTCATTAGTAAGCTTCTTGTGTTGCACAGCAAGGAATTCATTGAAGTCATCCTCTTGCAGATCTAGCGCCAGCTACTCGCTGAGGGTCACTAAGTTGCTGAAGACTTCTTTGGACTCCTCATCCACGTTCTCAAATCCACGAAAATCATGAACAAACCGTGGGCAAAGGTTCTTCCAAACCTCATTCATGGTGACGGCCATAACCTCACGCCAAGCAAAGTCTGTATTTTTTACGACCTTGTAGATGTTACAGTCCTTCCAAAATTGCTGCAAGGTTGTTCCTGATCCGTCACTTGCCTTTACTGCCTGATGAAAAGTGTGATGTAAATAATATTTCTTAAAAGTTGGTATAACTCCCTGGTCCATAGGTTGGATGAACAACATAGTATTTGGTGGCAGATGCACTACTTTGAGGTTGGGATGAAAGTTGTCCATGAATAGGGAGCGGCCCAGAGCACTCTCAAGCAGCAAAAGAATGTTGAATGGGATGTCCTTTGCCAAGCAATATTTCTCTACCTCCGGGATAAAGTGGTGGGAAAACCAGTCCTGGAAAATGATCTGTGTAACTCAGGCTTGGGGGTTATTACTCTTCCACAAAACAGGAAGAGAGCCCTTGGCTGTGTGTTTAAGGGTTCTTGGGTTCTCTCAGTGATAAAACTAAGAGAGGCTTCAGCTGCATATCGCCGGAAGCACTGCCACCAAACAACAGAGTTAGCCTATTCTTTGCTGCTTTATAGCCTGACAGCACCTTTTCCTCCTTACTGATGTTAACTTCAGTCTGGCATCCTCTTCCAGTACAGTTCTGTCTCATCCACATTAAAAACCTGCTTGGGTAAATATGTGCTTTCATCAATAATTTCTAGAAGCATTTCAGGAAATTCCCGAGCAGCTATCATATCTGAACTTGCTGCCTCGCCACTTACTTCTACGTTTTGAAGGTTGGCTCTAGCCTTGAACCGATGAAACCAGCCATGGCTGGCATTAAAAGGTGTGCCCTCTGATTCTTCACCACGTTTCTTCTTCAAGTCTTCATAAAGGCTTTTAGCTTTCTCTTGAATCAGCATTAAGCTGAGCAGGACTCAGCGCTGATGTTGATCCTGCAACCGCACACTGAGAAGTTTCTCCATCTCCTCCATCACTTTTCCATTCTTTTTCAATATTATTGTTGACATCTTCGGCACAGCAGACTTCATATGTCCGATCTTGTCCTTGTTCTTTAGAATTGTGCTGATGGTTGAACGATTCGTGTTATAAGAATGAGCGATGTCTACCATCTTTTCACCTTGCTCCACTCTCTCAATTATTTTCACTTTTGTTTCCATCCTTATCGCTTGGCTCTTCTTAGTAGTACCAGCTACATCACTGCTGCTTTTAGGCTTGCTTCCTGACATTCTGGGCTTGAAATAAAGATACCGTACTACTGTACCCTATATAGTACTGTACAGTAGAGTACACAAAAGCACAACCACTTGTAGAGGACGTATACACGTGACAATGTACACTAGACACTTGAACTAACTTACATGATTGGACATGCGAACGCACATTCACATCTTTGAGAGTTCACAACTTGAAGATTCATATGTAGGGGACTTACTGCAAGGTAAGTATGAATTAGGGAACATAATTCTGTGTTTCTTCAGATGTCAAAATTTAAGAGCAACAGTCTCAGAAGTTACTGAGAAGACAAAGTGAGTTGATTTAAGAAAAACCTTCTAACCAAGTGTTATCCTACAGCGAAACAGGCTGCCTTCTAAGACAATTAGCTTCACACAGAAAAGTTCCAGCATAGGAGTCGGCAACTACTTGCAGATATAATGTAATAAGGATTTTATACTATGTGGCAAATGGATTGGGTAATTTCTAAGGTTTATTCCAACTCAAAAAATCTGACTCTACCACTCTTAACAAGTAATAAAACAAGGTAAAGGAGGAATTAAAACGGGCATGAGAAATTTTAAGGCTCAAGACTAAAATTAGCAAAATCTCTTTTTCAAACTTACTTAGTATATTATAGATGAGTGCTTTTGCATGCCTGCAAGCAGACATCGCGTGCCCTTTCAGTCAATTACAGAGCTGAAATTATGTTTGTGATCAAATCCCAGAAGGTCAAAATACCCTTACCACAATACTAATGGAAATTCTGTAGAGATGATTACTAATGAAAAGTACTGAAATACAAGCAATGATGACGAAATAACTTAGGAGAAAATCAGTAAACTTACCCCCATCAAAATCACAAAATACACCTATTCTTTCAGGAACTGTAACATCCAAGGCTTTGACTTTATTATTATGCTTTGCTGCAAATGTGTTTTGTAGCCAGTTGTTGACATGGATACACCAACTAGTGTTTGTCTTTCCTAATTGGTCAAATTTCCCCAAAGTCTTGTATGCTACTCCCACGCTGTAGGATTTACAATCCTTCTGGGCCTTGACCTCCCAGTAATGTTGTCCACTTTCAATAGCAGTGTCTCCTACGAAAGATCAGAAGGTAAATTTGACTCTTACCTCTTCCTTATGAGTCACAGAGTTTTACCTATATCTTGGCCCACAAAATGGCACAAAAAATCTGATTCAGGAGAAAAATCATGCTAACACACAGACACTAAATGCAGAGTATCTGCTATAATGACTTGTACATTTACTGCTAACTTTTCTGAATATAAAAGGCTTCAGAACTTTTCTTCTTTACTCTCCCCTCAAGAGTTATAAATGTGGAGCACTATGTAAACTGAAGCAGAATTTAAAACGTATCAATAAAAAGACAATTTGAAAACCCACCAAAGTAATTAAGCTTCAAGAGGGAGAAACTTTGGCAACAATTCATTCAATACACAGGCAGCCACTCCACCACTGAGTGTAAAGTCCACCAATGTGACTATGATGCCTTTAATCTGAGATAACGAAGAACTATTATGTTTATCCTACCCAGCACTGTATATGATTCCCCAGTAAAACGATCTCTGCTGCCTCTTACTGCTGGTGGCCTGGAGCCTATGGATGTCCGTTTAGGGGATGGTGTACCACTTCTAGATAAACAGGAACAAAAAGAAAAACAAATATTCTATATTGCACATGTTTCACAAACTAAAATTACAAATCAAGAAATGAGTCTTTCTAAAGATTTCTAATCACGCTGCACAAATAGCAACATTTAATTTTATTTGAATTATTTATTATTAAACAGATTTGTCAATTATAACACTTAAATGTAAGAAGTCATCAACATAAAGCATGCTAAAAACACTAATACCATGCAGACTGAGCAAGGCTTGTACAAAGAACATACAGTTGAAATATGAGACAATACAAAAAGGGAAAAAAAGAACTTAAGGGAAAAAAAAAAAGAACTCAAGAAAGATAATGGATTATAGCTTACATTTCTTGCAGTTAAATTTAGATGAAAAGCAAGACTTATTTTGGTAGGAGAAATGCTTTATAATACTTGTTATTATCCTGTGCATGGATTTGGGTAATTGCTATTTTTCTTTTTAAGACTTATGAGAATCAAAACTAAATAACCTTTTTTATAAGCAGTAGGTATTGGGTTGGCCAAAAGGTTCGTGCAGCTTTTTTCCGTAAGATGGCTCTACTAGCGCTTAGTTGTCTTTAACTTCATTCGAAACAGTTTTGTTAGACTATATTGTGACAGCTATCATATCAGTGTGCATTTAAAAAAAAAATCAAAACCGGTGAATTTTTGTGTAGTCATTTTAATACTGAAGATGGAGAAAAAGAGCAACATTTTCAGCATATTATGCCTTATTATTTCAAGAAAGATAAAAACGCAACTGAAATGCAAAAAAAGATTTGTGCAGTGTATGGAGAAGGTGCTGTGACTGATCAAACGTGTCAAAAGTCGTTTGCAAAGTTTCGTGCTAAAGATTTCTCACTGGATAACATGCCACGGTTGGGAAGGCCAGTTGAAGTTGATAGCAATCAAATCGAGACATTAATTGAGAACAATCAATGACATGGGAGATAGCCGACCTACTCAAAATATCCAAATCAAGCACTGAAAATCATTTGCATGAGCTCAGTTACGTTAATCGCTTTGATGTTTGGGTTCCACATAAGTTAAGTGAAAAAAACCTTCTTGACCATATTTCTGCGTGCGATTATCTACTGAAACATAATGATAATGCTTCATTGTTAAAAGAAATTGTGACAGGCAATTAAAAGTGGATACTGTTCAATAATGTGGAAGGGAAGAGATCATGGGGCAAGTGAAATGAACCACCACCAACCACATCACAGGCCAGTCTTCATCCAAAGAGGGTGATGTTGTGTATATGGTGGGATTGGAAGGGAGTTCTCTATGATGAGCTCCTTCCAGAAAACCAAACAATTAATTCCAACAAGTACTGCTCCCAGTTAGACCAACTGAAAGCAGCACTCGATGAAAAGCGTCCGGAATTAGTCAACAGAAAATGCATAATCTTCCATAAGTGTAACGCAAGACTACATGTTTCTTTGATGACCAGGCAAAAACCGCTACAGCTTGGCTGGGAAGTTCTGATTCATCCACCGTATTCACCAGACACTGCACCTTTGGATTTCCATTTATTTCGGTCTTTACAAAATTCTCTTAATGGAAAAAATGTCAATTCCTTGGAAGACTGTAAAAGGCACCTGGAACAGTTCTTTGCTCAAAAAGATAAAAAGTTTTGGGAAGATAGAATTATGACATTGCCTGAAAAATGGCAGAAGGTAGTGGAACAAAATGGTGAATACATTGTTCAATAAAGTTCTGGGCGAAAATGAAAAATAGGTATTTTATTTTTACTTAAATACTGAAAGAAATTTTTGGCCGACCCAGTGTTTTTGTTCTGTATCTTTTCTTCTTAAAAAGAAAAACAGCAATTACCCAAATCCAGGCACAGGATAATATCAAGTATTATAAAGCACTTCTTCTACTAAAATGGACAAGATGCAACCTGACCTTCCTTTATCAAATTATATGATACGGTAAACTGGACAGTATTAAGGCCTCTCACTAACTCCCCAAAACTCAAAACAGATCAAATCCCAAAGATGTTTAAAAAAATAAGATTTCAATTATATCAAATCACTGCATTCATAAAACAAAAAAAATTTATAACTTACCAGTAGTAAAGAAATAAAGGGAAAGCATGGCAAAAAGAAAAACAGATGTAACTACTAAGAATGGCAGCTTAAATTTCAGAGAAAAATTAAATAAGGAGATGTCTTCCTTTGCAGCATTCTAGACTTCCAACCTAAGTACATTTTTGCAAGAAGTGCAACAGCTGTTATTGTTTTAAAGCAGCGGTCCCCAACCTTTCTGGCATCAGGGACCGGTTTCGTGGAAGACAATTTTTCCATGGACCGGGGGAGGGATGGTTCAGGTGGTAAGGCGAGCGATGGGGAGCGATGGGGAGCGGCAGATGAAGCTTCGCTTGTTCACCTGCCGCTTACCTCCTGCTGTGCACCCTCCCTCCCAAGACGACTGTTATCGGTCACGGCCAGGACTGGGGCTTGGGGACCCCCTGTCTTAAAGCAAACATGATCCCATCCTTTAAAGACACCTCAGTCACTCAACTATCTGAATTAAGCCTCTTTGTTACCTCTACTCTGGATTATTTTACCAACTTCCCAGATGATCTCTCTGCTACCCAATTCACTTGTTCACTGTTACGAGATAAACCTAACTGATTCTCCTACTTTAAAATCTTCAAGCACTTTCTTACTGCCTACAAATGACTTAGCTTGGCTTTTCAGGTTCTTCTTGATTTGGGCCCACTCTGCTTTTCCAGCCTTCTCACCTCTGGAGAGCACTATCCAGCTAAATATAGTCACTCAAGTGTCCCTTAAACTCAGGCAATCTGCTTCAGTGCCTTTTCCTTTCCTTGCTCCTTCTCTCACTGCAAGTCCAAACGCTACACATTCTTCCACTTATTTGAGAACCAACCTAAATACCATTTCACTAATGAAGGTTTCCCAGATCCTACCAGGCTAAGTAACTTTTCTGAAGAGTCCAGCTCCAGGCCAAAATCCTATGTATGATCTTTCAGGCCCAACAAGAAGCGATTATAAATGCTTGCCTTCTCTACCCCAGACTTGGTACAGAGCTAGTTCACTGCAGTTTCTAGAAGCAGTTGCAATACCCCCTGCAACCCCAAGCTCATATGAATGTCTGCATTCCTAGATTGGGCGCCTGTATTCAGAGGCCCCCTTACAGCAGGGGGCCCCCGGCTGAGACCCTTTCCAGCTGCCTCTTCAGAGACCTCCTTAAAGAGGGCAGGGGTCAGGGAGCAGTCTGAAGACACTTTTCTCCACTCTGTCTCAATACTTTTCTACTCCTAACCTTTCCCCCTCTCTCATTTCCTTGGCCTCAGGTCCATAAAACAATAGGAGAAGCCTTCTGTTTGGGCCTTCCTGGGCAGTGAGATGACCCTCAGATACTCACCATCTGCCATCTGCTCTCATTTACCTAACCCTCACCCTGAGCCATTCTGTTGTGAAAAGTGGAACCCTGGGGGGAGCTAACACCCTTTCCTTTGTGGCCTCTAGCTTATACTATCACAGTAAGTACATGAAGTCTTGATTGTTACTTTCAGTTTGGCTTATTGTCCTAACTGACCACTTCAACATGCGGCAGCTCAGGAAATCTTTCTTCCTCTAAACTCCCTGATTCACACATACTATTACACATAATCTCTATCTTGTATTATTGTTATTTATATATAGAGATATATCTCATCTACATAAGTTAGGGCAAATTCCTTGAAGGCAGGGACAGTGTTTATCCCTATAAACTCCAAAATATCCAGCTGACATCCTGCAGTGAACAAACATTTATGGAAAGAATAAATGTATGTAACATTCCAGAAGTAGCCTACATAATAAAATACTCTTAAAAGGAGGGAAGAGAGAAAGAGAAATAACATGATGAAATTCTACATATAAGTATCCTAAAAATCTCCAAATGAAACTTCACTGATTCTATTAAATCCAGCAGCACTTTACAATTTATAATACACTAACTATGAAATCACTTTCACCAATAATAAGCAAATAAACTAGAAAAAAGAAAAGATAATTTTGAAAAGAGAACACATTCTGGTTTCTGGGAAAGATACGCAGTATCTTCAAATTAGCACATTATTACTTGTGCAATTTGAAGTGATTCATCTTTCTGGCACTGTCCTAATAACTTCAGTAATGACCTTTATTTTTTATCCTTGATGCTTCTGAAACTGCATGATTATTATAAAACATAGGACACTTCACACCTGCCTCATGTCAAATATATATAAATGCAAAGCTGTAATGTTAGATATATTGAATACAGCACAACAAGAAAGGTGCCAAGTATAAGTAAATGCAGAAAAAAATCAGATAAAGGAAAATAATTCAAGAAAGACTTTAAAGCAGAGCTTATTGTTTTGTTATCGTATACAACATAATCCAAATAATATACAGCACATTATAATGCTGTAAATTCAAAACATAAGCCACCAATACAGACAGTCTACACAGACCAATATTTTAGCTTATGAAGGCTGCTGCAATGGCTTCTGCTTATTGGTTAAAGAAAAATAAGTTATTCAGCCAAGCTAGATATACTAAGTCCTAGAACTATACAGACATAGATCATCACCTTGTATGTTTCTTCAGTGAAGTAACATGGGCACTGTCAGATAAAAATAGGCAACTGTTAAGAGACTGCTTTACAACTTAAATTTAACAGTTTATAGTAAAATTAGATCAAAAGCCTGCTGAGGAATTTCTTTTGATTCACTGTTTAACTCACAGTGATTACCTTATTTTAGTTTGAGCAAAATTTATCTCTGTTTAAAGAGGTCCCCATACTTTGAGACTATCTAAATAAGTCCTACAATAATAAAAGGTCCCAAGCCTGCCTCTTTGTTCATAAGGCTGCTGATCAGGGGCCAGACACTGGGACTGTACATGGTAATAGCTGTCATTCACTGCAGACCTTCGGGTAAGACAGGTGATCTGTAAGTCTAAAATTCAGGAACTATTGCTAGGAATTTCTCTCTAAGCAGTTCAAAGTGCTGTAGATATAACTTTAAAGTAATGGAATACTAAAATAAAAGGTGTAAGAAGAGGATTAGGAAAGAAACTTAAAAAAAAGTAATGAAAAATGTTAATGACAAATTCAAGTACTGATAATATTATATTCTTCACTTTGGTGTTACTAATAAGAATTTTTTTTAACATCTTTATTGGAGTATAATTGCTTTACAATGGTGTGTTAGTTTCTGCTTTATAACAAAGTGAATCAGCTATACATGTACATCTATCCCCATATCTCCTCCCTCTTGCGTCTCCCTCCCACCCTCCCTATCCCACCCCTCTGGTGGTCACAAAGCACTGAGCTGATCTCCCTGTGCTATGCGGCTGCTTCCCACTAGCTATCTATTTTACATTTGGTAGTGTATATATGTCCATGCCACTCTCTCACTTCGTCCCAGCTTACCCTTCCCAAGAATTTCATTTTAAGTTATTGTCAAGTAACAATCAATGTACAAGCATTTTATTCAGATAACAGATTTAAAAAACTAGCTTACCTGCCCTTGTTCTCTTTTCCTTTAATTTTGCTTTCTTGACCTTTTCCTCCAGTAGGATCCCACTCTACACAGGTATCTTCAACTCTCAGGTTCAAGTGGGAGGATGAGTTATCCAAACTGAAGTTAAGTGCTAACCAAAACAATATTTCAATTTTTTTTAATGTAGCATATCTCTAGTTTCTGAAGCACAACCATCATCACATCGTTTTCCTACTCAATGGATTTAACACTGTATATAGAGAATAAAGTTCCAATTCCTAATCCTAAAATTTAAAGTCTACAACAATAAAGCCGTAATCTACAAATTCCTACTCTATTTCCCATTATTCTCCTCTATATATCTATCCTGTACTCCAACCAAATACAACGTACTTTCATGGCCACTGGTCTTTCTGCCATTCCTTCTGCTGGAATCAATAGCCTCAATTTCCTATTATTAGAGCATCAGCTGATTGTTATGACTAAATAGGAAGAGGAACTGGTAGAATTAAGGATGAGGAGAAAGTGATGTGGTGTAAAAAATTATAGAGCCTGGCACACACACATTTTCTCTTATGCCCTAACACTTAATAATTTCATATTTAAACTCTTAGTAGTTTCAAAATAAGGCAAGCACAGAGAAACAGGCCGTGATGGCAGAAGCAAGGGAACTAACCCAGCTGATAGAGCTAAAGATGACATACATGGCAAAGAACAGACTGGGGAGAGGGGCTACTTAAATGAAATCAAATTTTAAAAATCCAAAACAAAACTATGCTTTTCAAATTAGTTGGTATCGGGGGAACTATCTGTACTATCCACAAGACTTACTCAGAACTGCTAATTTAGGAAATCAGTGTAACACAGTATTACCTTCTCCCTTGGATACTGAGCGTTAATCATTGAAATGTATTGATTCACAGCTGAGTAATGCACAGTTCTTCCTATTTAATATCCTAAGACCCTAACTGGGTCTTAGGCAAGGTATTATCTACTACATAGTTACCAATAAATCTGCTTATTAGTTATACTTCCCTCCAAAAATTTAAATTTCTGGTAAGTACTCAGTGAAGAAATATTCCTTTACAATACCCCATTTCACTTAAGGATAATACGTGATCTAGCTAAGGTTTCAGTGTGTCTGTGAAATATACATCATCAAACAACAAAATATTCATATAGAGAACCTAGTGCTTACCTAGTGAATCAAGAATCCTTTTATACTCTACTGTTTCTTAAAGAGCACTTTAATTTTACCTATGCATCTGACCCATTGCTCAGTGTATTTTAAATATTCTAAATACAAATCTACTGACCATAACCACTTCTAGAAAATGTCATACTATATGCAAAAAAGTTAATAGCTTTCAAACTCTGCATGTAAACAGATAAGAGCTTACTGAAAGACGAAATAATGCAGCTTTTCAGTAAAAATGGAAACAGAATTCCTCAACAGGTGGGTTACTAAAAAGTTAGGATTAAGCAAAACTGAGACCCTGTATTACCAAGAATGAACTGCCTTAAGAAAACAGGGTTAACCTCTATATTAGTTATTAGTTAATATATGTGAGGGCATCTGCATTTTTGAGAGAAAGAAAAATTGGATATAACTCTAAGGTGCCATCACTCCCAGTTGCCTGTTAAAATCCTAAGGGAAGAAACAAATCCTAAAGCTATTCCCTGTGTTTCATGATGGAGAGATGAGTAGAGTCAAGCGTAGCAAAAACAGGTATCACCCCCAAGCCGCTTGAGACCAAATTTATCAAATACCACAGCACCCAAACAGTAAAGCATGGGTTCCAGTCCCAGGGGTGCAACCTTTTATCTCTTCTTTTTTGGATACTGTCCCTTTATGAGGCCTCAACTAAATCATAGAGGCTCTCTAAGGTAAGAGGGTTAATACCATGCAGTTTAAAAGCAAATAAAAGACTGGCCTCAAAAGTGAGGGCTCAAATTTTAGTCCTGTCTCTCATATAAGCCCTGTAATATAGCCAGATATTAGTTTCCACATCTTTAAAAGTGTGAAAACAAAGTACCAAAAAAATTAGAACACAGACACAGATATGTTTCATGGGTTTAGTTTGTGTTGGTGGCTGCTTTCTAGGCACTGTAAAATTATATCATAGACACTAACATTTGAGACTAGAAAGTAATTGGTGATTAATATTACATCATTTACCTTTACAAGGAAGTAAGGGATAATGTACTTTAAAAATTCTAGTCATAAGAAATATTATTCATCACTTTTGACAATTCCAATAACAGAAGAAATAGAGGTTACATACAACTGGAGAGACAGATATTAACAATGTTCACTATTTTCCACACCAAGCACCACAAGTGGCAGGATATGAAGTTTTGGTAGGCCTCAACTATTAAATCGCCATCTCCCTCCCTTTCCCTCCAGTTCTTTGCTCATATACTTATTTCTACTGTTTGGTCAAAAAGGGCTGCAACAAGTCAAAAAATTAGTAAATAACTGTTTAACACAGCATTTAAAAAATCTGACTTTTCTCTGGAGCTCCTGTTGTCATTAGTGGCCACTCCAGTGGTATGGAATAACCCTAGAAAACCTGTGACCCATAGTTTCTTAAGAGATACTTTTACTCTGAGTCTCCCAGAAGGTCCCAGAAGATTCAGTGGGCCGCAGCGTTTAGTATCAGTCTAACCCAACCCCAGGGGGTTTACCCCGCAGAGAGAACTGCTCAAAAGGACTAGAATCAACTTAGTCTTTCCCTACAAACCCTAAGACCAAGAATTTGACTGGTAAAATCTAGACATTGCTAACAGGAGCAGACAGCCCAGCTCCAAGGAAGCTACAAGCCAGTTATTCATTTTCCTGAATCTGTGGAATTTGAATGGAAATGTACAATTCACCACATTTAGGCCCAAGTTTGGTCACTAAACATAAAAAGTAAATGAGAACAAAAGAAATAAAAAACATATAATATTCTTGAGGGAGGATATTAATAATAATGCAATTTTACCTGACAAGGGCTAAAATCAGTTCAAGTTATGTAGGAAGGATTATCTGCCTGTAAATATGACTATTTATGAAATGGTAAAAATCTCTAAAGAAACCACAGTATCATCTCAGTTTGTTAATAAGTAATTCTAAATAATTGCATTTCTTGGCTAAGTTATCTGTAGTTCTCAAATAAAAACATTTGCTAATCCAAATTACTTTGACTTAGTTTTGTTTCTTTTAATCTTTCTGATGCAAACATATTCTTATGAGTTTGTCTTGTCAATAACTTATGAACCTCATATCTTGTTTTATTCTAATATGATATTTTTATATCAGCCTCCAAATCACATCAAACTTCTGGCATTCAAACCCTATTTAAATGCTATATGAACTAGAGGTCAGTGGAACACTCTAAGGCCCAACTATCTAACAACAATGTGTAGAATCTGATTCTGGAAGTAAACTGAGTCAATTATCACCTCACGATTGGAAAGACCTCTAGCATTGTGGCCTTCAAATTGGTAAATACCTGAAAAATCTTCTGTGTTTAAATACGTTATTCTACAACAAATCCAAACTGTTCTCAGAGACTAGAAGCACTTACATTCCAGGTCCACAATAAGGGCTGGCACAGAACTTGTAAATCGATTCTTATTCACAACTTTCCAAGCTAGTTCTAGGAACAGACTTTAACTAACTTCACTTTCTTCACCTGCAAAATGGATATCAATAATATCTATTCTACTGATCTCTCAAGATGGTTTCAATGATCAAATGAAGACTTGTGAGCTTTGTAAACATTATATAAATGTTAATTTCTACAATAAGATTTTAGAAAACAAAAAGAACCTGAACTAAACTGAATACGTACTTCCCCATTATTGAGTCACAATCCATTCTCTGGGAAAACTCTGGGCAAACTCCAATCATGAGAATGTATTTATACTAAACTGAAATTTGTAAAGTAAGTATGCATGAGAGAACATAACACCATCATCAGTCTATTTTACCCATCTGAATACCACGGTAAAAGAAAAACTAATGAAAACCACTACTGTAGTCCTAATTTTCCCATCTTAAAATTCCTCCTGCTGAGAATTCCTTTGCGGGGTGGTGGGGGGAGTGGGGGTGAATCAAGGTGGGGAAGGAAGGCAACTATACATGAACTGTTTCCTGTCACGAAGTCTGGAATAATTACTGATGTCAAGTTCTGTTTCATGCTGTACAAGTAGCTACTGATCTTACCTTTGGTCTCTAGAGTCACTGGATCAGAATACTCTCCAGCCACAGCCTTGTTACAAGCCCGCACTCTGAAGTTCATATACTTTGAATCAAACTTTAGGCCTGAAAAAATGAAAAATGGCTTTCAGATATGAAAAGTAAAGGAATCTACTCCAAAAGTACGAGTATGAACATTCAAACAGACATTTTTCCCTCCCTAGAACTATCTTTTTACTCAGGAAGGGTACAGATTTATGTTAAAAGGGTGATAATGCCTGAAATAAGAGAAATCATGATTTATCTATGATTTTCTTCAAAATAAATTATACAGTTTATCACTGGGCTTTTTAAACCTAGCAATAAAAAGATACTCTCAAGCCTCATTATAAGTAAGGTTTCATTCATGGAGAGACACTACAGTTTAAAATAACATATTCAACTTCTGGAAAGTAGACACTATAGAATTTTTATATTTATGACACATTGTTTCATATGTGAAAAATGAATTTAAAGAGAAAGTGAAGCATAAGGATTAACAGAAAAACTTTGAAGTCTGTCAGGTCTAGATTAAAATCTCAATCCAAAAATTACTAGCTACGGGACGTTCAACAACTTGACGGAGCCACAGTTTTGTATCTGTTAAAATAGAAAAGAGAAAACCAACCTCTTCACCGTAAAGACTAAATGAGATGTATTGTACTGATTAAATGAGATGTACTGTGTAATACACTTCAGCCCAGCTCCTGACAAATGGTAAGTGCTCAGTAATGGTAACGTTACTGTTACTGCTCACATAAAACAAATATTGAACAACTCAGGCAACATTTGGCCATTTCAAATACCCAAAGTCCCCTATACATGCAGATATGTTTTTAAAGACTATCAAAAGGCCAACACACAAATTTCTATTACCAAGTCACAGCTTAACTTTAAGTATTATCGTGAAGGTTATCAGAAAAGGGTAAAGGCAAGTCTTTACAGTATCACTGAAATGCAGGGTAGTGTATACATCTAGAAAATTGACAGCTTTTTTTATTGTTAGAAAACCAAGGTAAAAATTAAATGTCACTCTGAAATACAGTTTCCAGAACATCCTTTCATGTTTGTTTTAAATACACTGTTTTACCAGATTGCAAATATCCAGAAGTAATGAAAATGAAGGTTTTCTTGATATTTTAAGAGAAATTCATTTCCATAATAAATATACAAAAAGTCAGCTTGGCTAAAGAAACTTAATAACTTCATCTTTTAATGTAATTCAAAATATTTTTCACAATTACATCTATCTTCCGAGAATGAGATTCATGAAATGCAGTCATCTTACCTGATAGTGTATATTCAGTACCCTTAATATTATCAATTATCTCCCAGCATCGCTCATCCTTTACACGTGGAAGTCCATCAAAATTAGTTTTCCTATATTCCAGTATAAAATGATCAATCTTATTATCTTCTTCTGGCATTCTCCAAGCTACTGTTACAGAATTGTCAGCCACCAAACACTCTACTGGATCTATCTCTGGAGCTTTGGGGACTGAAGAAAAAAAAAAAGCTCGTTTCTCACTATAGTACTAATCCAGTACTTATGTTTGTCGTTCAAATTATGCTTTTCATGTCACTTTTAAACTGTTCAATTGAATCAGGCTAAGAGAAGGGATACCTTATAAATGCAAAATAACCATTTTTCTAGCTCTGTTTTAAAATTCATATTTCAAAGTTTTTCATAGACTTATTCAAAGTATATTAAAACCCTAGTTAGCAAAAAGCAATTCAAACATGCTAAGAATAAAGAATCAAGAATGATTTGTTACTTCTCAACACGTTTTTAATCTGCTATTTCAAACAGCTGGAGAATATAAATTAAATCACTATTGACAAAATAAAATAACTTGCTTTGAATCCAAAGATTAAAATAATTCAAGGTATTTTCAATGTATTTAAAAAACCTAGTTTATAAAATAACTGTAATTTCTCAACACTGAAAATGAACTCCGCAACCCCACAAAATATTTAAGCATTTTTAAATGTTTCTCCAAAGAGTTCTATGATTCATTAAAACAAACTGAGGTAAATGAATCACAATTAACATGAATGAACATTAATCAATTTCTTTTCCATGAAAGAGGTTTTCCATAGCTCCTCAACATTAACAGATGTTCCACTTAAATAGCAGGCTAACTGGAGAATGTGGTCCTCCAGTGATACAGATGGGTCTGAAATGTGTGAAACTGTGCAAGTACTGTATTTAAACTTTTGTTGCTAAAAAAAAGTTTTAAAAGATTTACTCCAAGTATGTAAGGTTGGTTCAACATTCTAAACTAGTTAATGTAAACTATCACATCAGTAGAAGAAAAATCAGATGATCAGAAGAAAAATTATATGATCATATCAATAGATGGAGAAAAAAATATTTTACAAAATCCAACATTCACTCATGACAAAAGCTCTCAGTAAACTAGGGAACTTTACTTGATAAAGAACATCTACAAAAAAAACTACAGTTAACATTAATGTTGAGAAACTAGATACTTTTCCCCTAAGGCAATGACATCCCCTCTCTCCACTCCTACTCAACACTGTACTGGAAGTTCTAGCTAAATGCTATAAGACAAGGAAAAGAAGTAAAACATATACAAATTAGGAAGGAAGAAATAAAACTGTCTTTGTTTGCTGATGACATGATTGTCTATGTAGAAAATCTCAAAGAATCAACAGAAAAATTCCTGGAACTAACAAGCTTATAGCAAGACTGCAGGATACAAGGGATGAACAGGCAGAGTACAAGGGAATTTTAGGGCAGTGAAACTATTCTGTATGATAAGGTAGTGGTGGATACATGACATGATCCATTTATCAAAAGTCATAGAACTGTATAACACAGAGTGAACCCTAATGTAAACTGTGGACTTTAGCTAATAATAATTTATCAATTACTACAAAAGTACTACACTAATGCAAGACATTAATAACCGTGGAAACTGTATGTGGGGGAGGAGGGGAAATATATGGTAACTCTGTATTACCTGTTCAATTTTCCATAAACCTAAACGTGTTCTAAAAAACAAAGTATTAATTTTTAAAAAAACTATAACAAAGGAATTCTATACATGAAAATTCAAAGCAATGTGAGACCTAACAAAGAACAAAGTAAACCAAATATCTTAGATACAATAATCAAGACCAAGATGAAAGGAATTTGATATACATTTTAAATCTTCAAGCCTAACTAGTAAGAAAGGGAGGAAAGGAGAGAGGTGGGACAATTGATCTCCATTAGCTATAGTCTTCAAAGTTGAACTACTGCATGTGTGTAATTGTACAATAAATACTTGGAATCTGATATATCTTATCAGTAAGACAACAGACAAAGAAATACTTATCATTTCTCATTATGATTAATTTCCTTCATCTGTCTGTAGGGGTTTCGTCCCTATAATACATTACAGATGTTAGTCTCTTGTTACCGGAATATAAGCAATACAGACTACTATTCATTGCTATGGGAAGAGATACAGGCATTCATAAATTTAATATGCTGTGCAGTGCCTACATGTGAGGAAATGTAACGGCCTATGGCATGTAGTAATTTTATAGTTTTGCTGAGTTAAAACCTGTACTGAATGTCCCAAGAGGCTTATATACAGACAGAATCACTTAATTTGTAAGTGGGTCCAGCTAACTCCCCACTATCTATCTCCCAAATTCAGCTACCATTCCAGTAAGAATGTACTAGCAAGAAGATTCTTCTTTCTTGTGAATAATGGCCCCAGAAGAAAGCAAACTTGGGAGGGAAAAAGAAAATTTAGATAATTTAAGTCAAATATTCTGTAATAACCTATATGGGAAAAGAATCTGAAAAAATGGATATATGCGTATGGATAACTGAATCACTTTGCTTTACACCTGAAACTAACACAACACTGTAAATCAACCATACTCCAAAATAAAATAAAAATTAAATTTAAAAAAAGAGTGGTAGGTCAAATTAAGAGTGACTTGGGGGCTTCCCTGGTGGCGCAGTGGTTGAGAGTCTGCCTGCCAATGCAGGGGACACGGGTTCATGCCCCGGTCTGGGAAGATCCCACATGCCGCGGAGCGGCTGGGCCCGTGAGCCATGGCCGCTGAGCCTGCGCGTCCGGAGCCTGTGCTCCGCAACGGGAGAGGCCACAACAGTGAGAGGCCCGTGTACCGCAAAAAAAAAAAAAAAAAAAAAGAGTGACTTGGATCTGATATGTAGGAAGTTCACCCAATATTCTAAACAGAAGTAAGAGAAGAGTTTCAACAAATGTGGGATAAAAGTTCAGGGGAAGATGAATGTTCGTAAACTTGTAATATAAAAATATTAGGAAAGGCAGAACTCTCTTTAGAAATGAGAATGGAAAGCAATTCACAGCAACTTCCATAAAGCAACAGTTAAATTGTGTGGACATTGGTGTAAGAATTCTGCTAATGTTTTTCTCTGCATGTGAATGTAAAAGGACAACTGACATCAATACTGCCACAAACATGTTTCTCTTCTTGGCTGCAGAGGCTCAGAAAGGATATAAACTCTAAGTTGCAATGTATAAATAATGGCTTACAGCAGAAGAAAATGACTGTAATTATTATCATCCATCATCATCACTTACAATGTGCAGGCTCAGATAAGTCCAAAACTCATTACTATACATAATTCAGTATAGAGTTGATTTTTGCAGTGTTTATAGAAGGAATTATTAAGGGATGAAGGTATTCATTTTTAAGTTAATCTGATTGGATCTTATAGGAAATTTTTATGCTCTAGCAGAATACAAAAAATTAGTAATATGAATTCACCTTTCATAAATTTTAACAACCTATTATACCTTCCTTCAGGATGAAACTCCTCCACAAAAGGATTTCTTGCTTTTCATTATACCTCATTCCTTCAGACTGTCTTAACAGTTTGCAAAAGAGGAAATCCTAACTGTGCATGCAATCTACTTGACTGTACGGCAGACATGGCCTTGGTTTGTTAAGCCATCACTGAAAATCAAGGAAAGTAATGGTGAGAAGACTTCTTTTTTAGTAGTTTTTTTAAAAAATCAAACTACTACTACTCATGTGTATATTCACAATCTACCACTCCTGACTCTCCTTCTGAATTGAGTAGTCGTGTGAATGAAAATATAATGGTTAGGAATTCTGAAAGGCCAATTTACAGATAGGTATCCACTGACAAGTATGTATACTTCCTTCCTCTACAACTATGATTCTTTCTCTCATCTTTTCCTTCTCTAAACTCCTCTAGAACTTCTGATCTATACCACACAAGTTAATACTTCACTTGTACTACCATTACTAGTTCCATTATAGTTTCATGACTACTAACTTTGTCTTTCCAATCATCTTCTAAAGTCCTGGACTAAATCTTCAGAGAAGAAAAGAATGGTTTCATATGATCAACATTCTCTACTCAAAAACAGCTAACCTCCAAAAACCATAAACCTGTAAGTAAAACACTTTGCTTTCAAGAGATTTCCTGATCCCCCAAATCACCAAGTCCAAATTGTTTTAGCTATCAACTTAACCACATTACTTGATGTTAGTAAAAAGAGAATAATAACCGAAAGGTCCTTAACTGGCTCTTTCACACCTGTGGACAGTAACTTGGGACTCAATTTCAAATGGTTCTGACTGCTGGAATACCCTCATACTAATACTCTAATAAACCAATGTTAACACATTACTACTGGAAATAGAATTCCATCTGAACCAGCAACCACCACAATATGGTAATAACAACCGTTAACTTTCACAGCGTGTTAACTACGTGCCAGGTACTATTTCACGTGCTTTAGAGGTCTCAATTCATTTAATCCTTATAAAAACCCCAGAAGGATAACATCACATTTTAAAGATGAAAAAAATGAGGGAGAGTTAAATAACTTGTTAAGGCTACACAGCAAGTAAGCGGTAGCCAGGATGCAAATCTAGAAGTCTGGCCCCACGACTCACTGTGAACCACCATGGCATATTGCTTCTCTCTGCCAAACTAGCAACAAAAGGTATCCCTTTCTTGGGTTCTTAAAATGGAATCTTTACTATCAGTAAAATAATTATCTAAAAATAAAGACTAGCAAATTCAGTTATTCCTTAGCTGAATGAAGAAAAAAAAATCACACTGTACTTCCTTAATATTTACATTCTAATGTTCATTACAGAAAAATCTTGAAGGAAAAAAAAGGTTTTTTAAATAACTTTACATGTAATATATGTACTAACTTACCTGGCAAAAACTTCAAAGTTTGCAATATCTGTCTTTCCTGAGAAAAATCCACCATTAAATGAGTCATGCTGTCACTGACCTTTGGTTTCAAAGAAAGGCGAAAAGCTGAAGCCATTGTCACTCTACAGAAAACACAAACATAAACATTCTTTTAAAAATAAAAGAATGGGAAGTATCGTATCATATTTAACTTATAAAACGAACAGATAGAACTTACTTCACTCTAGTGATTTCAGAAGCTATTGCTTTTAGATCTTTTGAAAATTAACTTAATAAAAAACTGTAAAATGTTTTTAAATTTAAAGACATTTAAGATAACCCTTAAAGAACTTTCCTCCAGCCAGTTTTACAAAATTGCATAAAATTACAAATAACTCAAGAGACAAATATCCAAGATAAATCATCTTTAACAGACCCAACAATCATCTGAACCTCTGTACACTCAATCTGATTTCCTGATGCCAGCCTCACCCCTTTTCATATGCCAAATAATGAACTGTAAATATACCCTGATTCAAACATTCTGCCTAGTTGTCACAGCCATTCCATGTGTCCTTAAATAAAAGTAGAGGTACACTGACCAAATACTGCATAGCTTGGTAGCTGCTATAGGCCATGGATGAGAAAGGAAAGAAGTAAAATTACAATTTTGAATACCATGCTAGTAGGTGTCACTCTGATCTATCAACATCAACTGAATGGAAGGAGACAAGAAGAAACAGCCCTGTGAAACCATATGCCATGGAAATAACAGAAACTCAATAAATATATTTTAGATGAATGTGGTATACAAAACAAAGAAAGGAAGAAGCCATACCAGACATCATTTTACCCAAAGCAGGGGGAAATTGTTCTGTCAATTAAAACTAGAGATTAAAAGAAATTCTCATATTCTATTCATTTGTTATTTTATCTCAAATTTCAATTTTTCATATTACAGTAGATTTCCACATGTATCACAAAGTAACTCTCCTTATTATCTTTGGTCAAAAAATGACACAAAAATGCTATTCATGAATGTTGTCCTCCTAGTACAGAATTTGGCAGAGGAAGTAAATAGAGCTGCAGGAACAAAGGGAATACCAGGCCTAGTCATTCAGATCTACCAAACTACCCTAAAGATCAATGGTATGAAAGGTATCAAACATATTGCTGTATTCAGTTACTTGGGGATGAAAAATGTCACACTGTTGCTGTATTCAGTCATTTTCTTTCATCTTAAAACTAGGAAAGTAGTCACTTTAGTAGTAACAAAGAGTGAACAACAGCTGATCTATTTATCAAGAAGAAAGTGCTATGAAAAAACGCTCATCATCGCTAATAATTAGAGAAATGCAAATCAAAACTACAATGAGGCACCACCTCACACTGGTCAGAATAGCCATCATTAAAAGTCTACAAGTAACAAGTGCTGGAGAGGGTGTGGAGAAAAGGGAACCCTCCTACACTGCTGGTGGGAATGTAAATTGGTGCAGCCACTATGGAGAACAGTAGAGAGGTTCCTCAAAAAACCAGAGTTGCCAGATGATTCAGCAATTTTGCTCCTGGGCATGTATCTGGACAAAACTATAATTCAAAAAGATACGTGCACCTCTATGTTCACGGCAGCACTATTCACAATAGCCAAGTCTTGGAAACAACCTAAACATCCATTGACCAATGAAAGGATAAAGACGATATGGTACATATATGCAATGGAATACTACTCAGACATAAAAAAAGAACGAAATAATGCCATTTGCAGCAACATGGATGGAACTAGAGATTATCATACTAAGCGAAGTCAGAGAGAAAAAAATACCATATGATACCACTTATATGTGGAATCTAAAATATGACACAAATGAACTTACCTACAACACAGAAATAGACACACATACAGGGAGAACAGACTTGTGGTTGTCAAGGGGGGAGAAGGGGTTGTGGAGGGATGGAGTGGGAATTCGGAGTTAGCAGATACAAACTATTATATATATCAATAGAATGGATAAACAACAAGGTCCTACTGTATAGCACAGGAACAACCTTCAATATCCTGTGATAAACCATAACGGAAAAGAATATAAAAAAGGAATGTATATATATGTATAACTGAATCACTTTGCTGTACGGCAGAAATTAACACATTGTAAATCAACAACACTTTAATTTAAAAAAAAAGGAAGTGCTATACTAAAAAACAATTTATGGAGAAGGGAACTCACACTTAACTGAATGGCAAGTATAATGCTGAGCATTTCACACATTATTACTTTAAGCTCTTGGTTCTCAATAGTAAAATTTCAGATCACATCAATAAGAAGTTAGGAACAAAGGCTAAATCTTACATATGTTGTTCTTGACAGTCCCAAGTATCTTTCGATTTAAAGACTTCTTAAAGAGCTATATTCAGATAGGTACTTGGTAAATGCCCACTGAATCAATGAACAGGTTTGAACTTACTTGGTTGCTTCTAAACCTGATGATTTAAAAGTTTGTTGAGAACTGTTGAGAAAAATATCTGAAAGTATTTTAAGGAATTTAAACCTGAAACTTTATCTGTAAAACTTGATTTAACCATTATGGCCTCTCCTGTGATAAACCATAATGGAAAATAATATTTTAAAATGTATACGTCTATGTATACCTGAATTACTTTGCTGCACAGCAGAAATTAACACAACATTGTAAATCAACTATACTTCAATTAAAAAAAAACCCAACAAATAAAAGCATAGTATGTACACTCTTCAAGATAAACCTGGGGGAAAAATATCACTATGGCCTCAAAGAAAAATTATATCCCCTAAAGATATATCAGAAAGGCCTATCAAAGCCTAAAAAAAGAATAATGACCTTTATTTTCTAGGCAATGAAAATTTCAGTCTCCATAAATCAAGTGAGATGTACAACAATGCTATAATTTTCCAAAAGACTGGACTTTTTATTTTTAAACTGAATATATTTAGACAACTGTGCCTCAAAGCCCAAACTAACAATCTAAAATCCACAGATACGTCTCTACATTACAGGTTCCATGTGTAGGAATGTTTTAATTCACCTTGCCCATTTGTTTTTACTGGAGTATAATTGCTTCACAATGTTGTGTTAGTTTCTGCTGTACAATGAAGTGAATCAGCTGTATGTATACATATATCCCCTCCCTCTTGGATCCCCCTCACCCGACCATCCCACCCATCTAGGTCATCACAGAGCACCAAGCTGAACTCCTTGTGCTTTATAGCAAGTTCCCACCTGCTATCTATTTTACAGATGGTAGTGTATTTATGTCAAACCTAATCTCCCAATTCATCCCACCCTACCCTTCAGCCGTGTCCACACGTCCATTCTCTACATCTGCGTTTCTCTTCCTGCCCTGCAAATAGGTTCGTTCATATTACCATTTTTCTAGATTCCACATATATGCGTTATATACGATATTTGTTTTTCTCTTTCTGACTTACTTCACTCTGTATGAAAGACTCTAGGTCCATCCACATCTCTACAAATGACCAGATTTCATTCCTTTTTATGGCTGAGTAATATTCCATCGTATATATGTACCATTTGGTTCATTTCTAATAGTAAATAGTTCAGTAAAGCTGAACACAAGGATCTCTTCCTCCTAGTTTTATTTTTGCAAAGAGAAAATAACTGCAAGGTTTCTTTCAAAGTCTTTGGACGGCCCAAAGCCTGATTAGGAAGTGACTTCTAATCCAGAAAATCGCGGACCAGAGCAGGATTTTGTGCAGTAGGTGGCTAAACAGAAGAATACTCTAGCCAGGGTGGAAGATGGATTACTTACGGCAAATTCCAGCACACATAACCCAAATATACCTTATCCAGAAAACTGACCTACCTAGCATCCATTCCTCATACAGCCAATACTTTTCACTTTCAAACTCTCATAATCTCCTTTCTACATCCAGGATTTATAAGAATAATCCAAGTCTTTAAACACTCCCTGATATAAAATATACGAAAAATACTGTATAGCACAGGGAACTCTACTCAATACTCTGTAATGACCTACATGGGAATAGAACCTAAAAAAGAGTGGATGTATGTATATGTATAACTGATTCACTCTGCTGTACACCAGAAACTAACACAACATTGTAAATCAACTATACACCAATAAAAATTAATTTTTAAAAAATATGCAAAAAATAGAAAAATTAATATTTGTGCTAAGAATGCTATGACTGCCATGTGAATCTTGCCTCTAGTCAAATAAAAGGCCACTAGAAAAACACAAGAGTTGAAGTCTTCAGCCAAGATTAACAATACAACACTGGTTTTCACATAATACATACAGAATAATTTTGTGAATTATCTGATGAATAATTTAATCTAGGACTCAGAGTGGTGCTTTGAAGAGCTGTGCCTTTCAGAGAATTTCATTTTCCTCAAATGAAGAAATCTTAAGGGATAATTTCACTACAGTCAATGCTCAGTGACTAGCCAAGCAGATCAAAACCATCCGTTCTGTGATAACCCAATCCAAAATTGCCAACAGCTCTTTTAGCCCTTTCGTACATTCATTACAGCAAATACTAAATTACCTGTGCTAATCCTGGCTCTACCAATGGTAAAGACCTTTAAGCCAAAGCCTATCGTCATTTTCTTTAATCTTCTCCTCCCACAAACTAGACAGTAGTGGCATTAGAAATAGAGATGGCACCAGGAACAAGATGGAATGAGAATACAAAGGTGTTAAACAGGAGAGCAGTGAAGTAGGAGAGCAATAGCTCTTGTTTTGTGTGTGTGGCTTTTAAGGACTTTATTGACCCAGTGGGTCCAGTAGGTTGAGTCCAAGTAGTACATCTGAGACACAGATGACAAACATAACGAGTTATCATCAGGCTGGCTTTTGTTGCTGTGGTTGTGATACCGACCACGGTTCTTGGCCTTCCCCCGATCAACAGAAATTGACTAGAGGCCAGACAAGAAATTCAGGCAAGGCTTTATTGGGGCTGCGTCAGCTGCAGGAGGGAGCGAAAAAGGAGAGCTTTAGCTCCTGAGGAACGAAATAAGGCTGTAACTTCTCATAAAATAAGACACGCTTATATTGGTAAAATTTAAGAACAACAAAAAATACATTCAGGAATATATATGTTTTTAATTATTCAAAATGGTTCCCCATCTACTAGCATAGCTAATTAAGAACTGTACTAAAACTATATTATACCAGAAATGAAATTCTTTTGGAAGTACATAATTGTCAATAACTATGTTTTTTAAAAATCTTGCTGATATACTGTTTATTCCGGAATATATGCACAAGACTTTTTCTCTTTTTTTTTGCACTTCGCCATTAGGTGTATTTATTTTAACTAACGAGATTCTAATAAGAAACTTCTTGAATTTCATTTCTGACTTCACTGTTGATACTTAAATAAAAACGTAGGTTTTATACCATACCTATCCTTGATCTGTCTGGCAGCCTTGGAGCAAATCAGGGAGAAGAGAAAGAAGGCAGTTAGTGCTTTTCATGCAAGTTTCAATGGCAGTGACATGCAAGAAAAGTTAGGATAAAAACCCTGAAATAGATTAGTTCATATTCACCAAAACATAAATTACAAGAAATCTGTACAGTTCACATCAGCTTGCATAATGTGATGTTAGAACTATAGTTGGAAATCCAGTCCCGATATAAATCACCTTAAAATAAGGAGGAAAATTTAACACTTCAAACTAATTTCAGATGACTATAAATGTTTTTTCTTACCTTAAGATTATCAACACACACCTCCACTTTCATTCAGTCTGACACTCTTCAACTAGAACAATCAACCTCCTTCATGGGGCACATATTTCTATGCATTCTGATGGTTTTCTTATACATTTCAAATCTGCTCTTCAATTTTTCTTCAGAGATCTCTTTCACCACTTCATAAATGGTTCTTCCAAGTTTTCTCTACTTGCCTTCACTGGGCAAGGACTTTGTATTCTGAGAGCTTGCCTGCTAACATATAAAACTAGGCTGCAGTTCTACAATCCTTTACCCCAAAAAATGAAGTTGTAATGGCAAAAATTCAGACAAGCAGAAACCAAAGAAACACTTCTAGCAATAGGGTCTTTCCCTCAGATGACTTCAGAGAAGCTGCCAACTTAAACCTACGCTACTTAAGCTATCTTTTTTTTTTTTTGAGAATGCTAGCACAAGTTTAGGAAGAGGGCACAGCTATTACTCAGTGCTGTATGTCACAGAAAATTGATGAAAAATACATGCAGAAACTGCTGTCCCCTTTAAATTTACATACCATATAATAGGTCCAACAAAAGGTTTTTTCCCCACGCTGACCATCATAATTAACAACACATGGCTATTATGCTTGATATTCTAACCCCAGTGTCTAGCATAAAGCTCGGCACATAGTAATATTTAATAACTACTAAATTTAACTGAACATTAATTAGATGTATTCAGCAATGTTTCTGTTGTCTCTCTTCTTCAGTTCTAATATTGTTCTTACTTGGTATTGGTCATTTTTATACCCATCCTAAAATATTCTGGTCTGCATACCTGTCTACACAAAAAGAACAGAATTGAGATTTAGAAAATGAGCACATCCCAGCACTATCATAATCAACTCCATGACCTTGTATACTAATCATTCTATTTGGTCCTTAATGCTTCTAAAGACGCATTCCAAGCTCCAGATACTACAGCAAACAACCCAATTCTGTGGCATCTATAACACGTGCCATGAGTCATACATAAAAGTACAAAGTACCTACTTTGGTACTAGGAATAAGAAATGTTAAAAAAAAGTCAATTACATATACATCAGAAACTAATATTGTATGTCGAATTTACCTTTAAAAAGTTAATTACACTGATTTTTTAAAAATTATTGTCATTATAGCTAGAATTATAACCAAAGATTTTTATACAAGTGTGAAAGGAGGGGAAGAGGAGACTCAACTCTGCACTTGATGTTTCTTTACACATGGAGAAAAGTGCCACTAGCCTTGCTCTCTATTCCCTCATTTTCTCCTGGGAAGATGATATGACTTAATCTGATTATGAGTTTGGAAGGACAAACTAGAAATAAGTAGCTCAGCACCTTTCCCTCTTTCTGGCAGCTTGCTTGCCCACAGAGAACATATGTTCTATATTCGGTTCTTTCCCTCTATTCAGCAAGTTTCATTGAAACAGGCTCCCCTCACACACAAAGACCTGAGGTAGCCCTGTACTTACATCCCTGGGTGGGGTAAGTCTGTCTACTTCTAGGATTCAATATTAGGAAGTGTGCCCATTGATATAAGCCAAATTCTCCAACATCATTTTATTTGGCCTCTTATCAACTTTATTGTTTTGTCTTATTTCCCAATTGGTTTAGAACTTGGTTAAAGGAATGTTATTTACCAGTTACTCCCAAATAACCCAACAATATAAAGACCATTACTGTTTTTAAAACTGACCATAATGATTCAATTTTGTGTCTAGTATTAATTTAGCAAGGTGCCATTTTTTTAGTGCATCTGTGTGCAAGTGTGCACATGTACACACGCATGTAAAGCTTTCATGTTATTGTTTAATATACTAGGCTGTTCATGACAAACCAGAAAATAGATGAAAAGCCAGATAATCTAGGAAAAATTGTTCCCATGTATTTATATATGTATTTATATATGTATCCCATGTATTTATATATATAAATACACCCAGTTGGTAAAACTGGAGACCCTCCATGGTTCCTCTTTCATATAGGTTCAAATTTTATAGTATATACACTGTATAAATGCAGGAGAGGTTGAAGAAGTTATACTGTGCAATGAGAAAAGGATAGAAAGTCTCAAATTATGCAGGTATTTCAATATAAGGGCCCAACTTCAAGAAATGTCTTAAATTGGAAAATAGATTGTTTACTTTTTTCCTGGAATTTCTTCTCCCAAAGCAGAAAGCTATCCAAAAGATATACATTAATATGTTGCTTGATTCCTCTAAGTTTCAGTTCCAAGAGTGATGCATTTTTGTCAATTAAACATCTCTACTTAATGAGTACCACCTGATCCCAGGATTTACCACTGCTCTGTCTCCAATACATTTATTTGTATCTACATAATACCACTTTGTGAATTATGAAGAGGTCTCAGTGAATACTTAGATTTTTAGGTTATGACAGTGTACACTATTGGAAAGCCTTCAAGAAACATTAGTCGTATTACTTTGCTCAACATCACTATTTTCAATTTCAATCACTATTTCGATTTCAATATTCTACTGAAATCCTGTTTGCCAACAATTCATTTCTCTCTCTTATCATCAGAGATGGCTCCTTTCTCTCTCTCTCTGAGATTCCCTTCCTCCATCTCTCAAATGTTATTTAAAATAAATCCTACAATTCTGACCCTTTATTTTACCAGTTATGTGAATCTGTCACTTGAGACCAAACTTCCTTAAATAAAACTGTAATAATAATGGAGAAGTAATCACAAATGGTTTTTTATCACTACCAATTAAATATAAAGTATTTAAACCAGATCTTTTCCCAATCTGCAATGAGCAGATATAGAAACTACTTTCCTCCATGAATTTATTTCAGCCCTCTGAAGATTAAGATCTTATTGTTTCTATATTTCTTCTTAATATCTTCATTTTTCTCCTTTTATAGAAAGACATTAGAAGCAAAGTACTCTAAAATAGTTCCATATATGGAGGAGCTAATTAAATAGTGTTTCCTAAACACAATTAAAATAGGAATAATAAAGAAGTTTTAGATCTTGCTTACTGTACTCAATGAATCATTTACCCAAACAGAACAAAATTTGAGATTTCCAAATTTCTTCCCAACCAGCAGAAATTTTTTAACTTTTTAAAAATAAGGAGCATTAGACCAAGTTTTAAGAGCTCTGAGTTTCAGCCCATCACATTAACCAGCAAGTCACTTAACTCTTTTAGGACTCAATTATCTCATCTATAAAATGATGAGCACAATGATATCTTTGAACCCTAAACTCCATCCTAAACCGTCTTATGTGTAGATAATGACTTTTTAAAATTATCTAAAATAAATTAAACATTTTAACAATCTAATTCTCCAAAATACAGGCTGAAATAGAGAAAGGTAGCAAGGGAAAAGTTAGTTAAAATCAGAGCACTGAAACAGCAACAAAAATAAGAATATATCTGTTTCTGAATGATAACTGCTGAGAGAAAAATATACTAACATTGTCAAAACAATGAATGTAACAAAGGCTAGATGTCACATTTTCAGGAGAAGATTTATCTTGATTTTGATTTGCAGTAAAGTCCAATAGAGTTCCTAGTAAAAACGTGAATGCCACGCAACATTGAGGAAACTTTTCAAGTTATGTCTATATGTTCACATTGTTTCATACTTCAGATTATCCTGTTAGATTTGGGACAGATAATTTTGCAGTGTTTCTTTCAGACAATCTGAAAATGACTAGGGGGCAAATATTTAATACTTTTTACAATATATTACTAAGACTTCTACCTTCACCCCAAAAATACCATATTAAGGATTAACTAGGGAAATGGAGGGGACTCAGTCAAAGAGAGTAAACAAGAGACTGTTTCAAAGTGCAATTTTCCCTTAGGCAAAAAATACTAGATTTCAAAAAAAACTACTGCGTACTAGTTGATTCCAAACATTAGAAGTTTTATATTTCCTATACATATATTTATGTTTATAAAAAGCACTATTTTTCCAAAAACATGATCATTTAAAAGTCTTCTTCACAAAACCCTAGTAAATAACTTGAAATAAACATGGAATACAGGGCTTCCCTGGTGGCGCAGTGGTTGAGAGTCTGCCTGCCGATGCAGGGGACATGGGTTGGTGCCCCGGTCCGGGAAGATCCCACATGCCGCCGAGCAGCTGGGCCCGTAAGCCATGGCCACTAAGCCTGCACGTCTGGAGCCTGTGCTCCGCAGCGGGAGAGGCCACAACAGTGAGAAGCCCACGTACCCCCCGCCAAAAAAAAAAAAACCATGGAATACAGTACCACATACATCTGTACTCTATGACTAAGTACATTTATATAATAGGAGACTGCATTTCTGTAAGACATAAACACCTACAAACGAAGTAAAGGTGAAAAGTTATAGTTTGAGCTATTCTTAAATATTTAGACTTGTTTTTAAACTGCCTTCATAACTGAAACATTCATGCTTTTTTTTTTTTTGGCCACACCGAGCAGCTTGCAGGATCTTAGTTCCCCGACTAGGGATCGAACCCGTGCCCCGTGAAGTGGAAGCACAGAGTCCCAACCACTGGACCGCCAGGGAATTCCCTTCATGCTTTTGTTGGTGGTCCTCTCCTCTCCCAGAATTCCTGACTGCAGCCACAAAAGGAGTTTCTGCCAGTACTACCTCTGCTCCCTTGAAAATACTGAGTGAGCTTCCACCCCTCTCCTTATTTTCTCCTTCCAGTGGTCAGAGATTGACACCTGCTGAATAATATTCTAATGGTGAGTTACTGTGAGTCAGAAGTTGGAAATACACAAAATCCTTTCTCCCTTTTCATCTGTGATCTAATCTAGAAGACTGTTTCCCTTTCACCTTATTCTGTACTTTTTTCTCCAGTGTAAGCACCTGTGGGCAGGTAACCATTCCCTCCCTCCTTGTCTGACAACTGAGTTACGTGTGGCAAGATTGGGATGAAGTGGCTGGTTAGTTATATTGACTTGGAAAATGTCCCATAAACTCAGCTCTTTTCATAGGTAAAATTCAAGTTCTAAATTCGGAGGAGAGGGAGAGTTGGTAGGAATATTAATTTTGCTAAGGGATCCATGCAGTGTTCTGCAAGCCAGTTATTAGCAGAAAAACCAAGTCTGCTGGGGCTTTGGCTACTTGTTCAACCAGAAATAAAGCTAATGATCCAGAACTCATTTGCTGGTGATCTTTCTGCATATATTTACTATCAACCAAACTCCTAACAGTTAAAAAAAATTAGTGAAAATTTGTTCTAAAATCCTTTTCCACTTGTGCTATTTTTACTTGTTCACTTTCAGACTGTCTAATGCTGGTAAATAATTAACATAGCTTTGTGTTCAATTCTCATGCTGATGTACTGCAACATGATCACTTAAATATTAGTATTTAAAATACTCTTTTTGAAGATAATGAAGTCTAAAAGGACTCATGGCCTAGATTTCAGCCTACAATATTTTTTGTCCCCATGAGTTATTCATATTAATCTGCTTTAATCACTTTAATATGAGATATTTGCAAATAATATACATTAAAAGAATTGTTTCCAAATATCTAACAACATACTCCTAGTCCAATAATTAATCTTCCAAGTCATCTTTCCCTACTCTGTCAGCAGTTAGGTATCTGAGGCAAGCCTGGAGTCCATGCAGCTGGTTAGGAAAGTACATTTAGTTTTTGACTTGGAATCAAACCATAATCTGGATACTATTTGGATATACTAAGAAAATAATTGCAAGTAACTCTCAGTTAAGCATTTTTCTTGAACAATAAACTCAGATTTCTGGCTAGGAAACACTGACAAATAATTCGTTTCAACACATCTCCAAAGGGATCAAGCTACTAGGCAGTACTGCAAAATGCTGGAAGACAAGACCAAATAGTGAGATAAGAAGCAAAGTGGCACATGAAGAAAATATATTTAAACCACAAGGTGATTTATTTTATCAGAACCTTTCCAATTTACAGTATACTGGAAACACATTTTAACAAAGCTGGAAAGAACAAAGGAGAGAGAGAGAACAGAATCTTTTGAGAGGAAGAAGAAAGGACTCTGAAAATGTCAATGGAAAGAGAAACTTGGGAGAAACAAACTTTTATCAGTTTTTCCAAGCATCAGGTCCTATTTAAATTCAACTGGATTCAAGCTATTTTTGAGTACTATGTCCACATTTTATAGTTTTCCTGTCTTCTTCCGCTCTCAGGTGCTCAGCTGTTAATTCTTGCTGCTATGATTATGCCTGTCATTAACAGCTGCCCTACTCCACTAGAAGGGGACTCTGTTGACAACCAGGAAACAAAAAGGAAAAAAACCTAAAAACTTAGTAGTACCATGTACATATTAATAGTCAACAGACTCTGAGACACTAACATGAACAGAAGATATTAACTGCCACTCACGAACTGTGCGACACTGATTCTGCTGACTCAGACATCTTTTGCTTTCTGCATGGTTTTTTTTGCTATGTTCCAGATATTTGAGGTTATCACATAAATGCCCTCTGAATAGGTGACATATCTATACTTTTAGAATAATTTAAAGTATGATACTATTCCCTCATAATTCCTTTATATAATAAGTCTTACAAAGTGCAAAGATGAATTTTCTTACAACCGACATCCAAATTCAAGAATTAATTGGTTAACTCGTTTACAGCAAAAGAAATTTCCATTCAGTCAAAAGGAATTAATTTTTAAAGTTCATGTTTAAAATGCAGGGATTTAAGTCAGCAAATGTTATCTTCTCAAGGAAGTTTCTTCTACCCTCAAGTTCATAGAAAAATCATAAAATGAAATCACTGGTGGGCACACATGGATTATAAAGCTACCTTTCAAGCAGCTCACTACACAGTCCACAAAGACCAAGAAAATATCAAACTCAAATATCTTATCTTGATAAGACTACTTCACAGTATATATTTTACTAATTATATAGCTTTATTTCACACTCTTTCATGCCATTTTCTATATAGTCTACATACTTATTCTATATCAAATATCAAATGATTTGATAAATTGGTAATCATTTAAAAATGACTCTACTTAAAATAAGAATAAGAATCTAGAATTCAGTATCTCTTAAACACCAGGATCTAGGTTAAAACATTAGCAGTCTTCTTGCTCTACTATTTGTATCTTCACACCAAATATACCCCTTAGGGACCTACATTTTCATATTTTAATAAAGCATTCAAACAATTACTTAAGCTGAACACTGGGACATTTAATAACAAATTTACTAAGTTTCACAATGCTTTCATATGCATCAAGTCATGATGTTTTCCCAATCAGCTCATTGAAAGGTACACCAACTTAGATTTTTATGAATGTTAATAGCAATATCAATCTTCTTTCCTTAGTTATAAAATGTTTATAACAAAGGTATGACTCAGCTAAAGTATACAAGTACCTTTAAAATAAATGACCAAGGGGGAAGTAATTGAAAAAAGAGTAATGTCATTCATCTGAATTGAGCATTAAACAAATAATTAATTTGTTCGTGACCCCAAGGACACACACTTCTAAGTATATGCTTTGGAATAAATGAACAGCTAGCATTTTACTTAACAAGAACTGCCAAGCCTTTTCTAGTATCAGAAATGACTGAATGAATCCAAAATCAAACGGGAAAACACCACTTTCTTTTAAACAAAACTTTCCTTTTTAAGTGGATTAGTCTCATTTTTTTGGTTGGTTTTTTGGTACCTTTGAAAATTCTTCAGGTTCCTTTATATCTAATGACCTTGTTGCAAATTCTAGTAGTTCTTCCGAGTTCTCCAGGGCATTATTACATTGACTAAGCTGACTCTAAAAATAATAATAACAAAAAATCATTAAGAATTTCCTATTGTCATCAGAATCTTAAATATATACTGTTACAATGAGCGTTACAATCTTAATAGCAATAATTGAACAAACATTTTATAGAGGTACTGAAGCAAGGTAATCACTAGTCATATATATAACAAATTTTAATTATCTTAAACTGTCCATAATTTGTCCAGAACAGCTTAATTGCATACAGATATATACTCATCATTTAAAAACAAAAAAGAAAACAAAGCAATTATAAATGGTTGGGGTCAAATTTATTTAAAGATTCTTCTCAATCAGGTAGTCAGAAAATTTAAAGTAAAATATCAAAATAATCCATCTGCAGGCAACATCCTCTATAATGAAGACAAAATTTCTTGATGATATTTAATTAAGCTAAAGTTCATGAATCAAGTTACAGGTACACTCAGTTGAGCACAATCTTAGTACTCCACTTATCACATTACTCAAGTAATACATACTCCTATAAATGCTAATTTACAGTTTCCAAAACTGGATAACATAGGAAGTGCCTAGATTTAAAAAAAATCAAACAGGAACAAAAAATGGTAACTGTTACAGTGATACACTCTGTTATAGTGATGTGTTAATTTCACCTAACACAATCTTTCCTATTCAGTTCTTTCTCTCCCCTCCCCTCCCCGCTTCTCTCACATTATCATTTGTAGATTTAAAACTAAGCCCTGTTATGTGAAAATACTTTTAGTGATACCTTTAAACAAAGAAACTGACCCATTTCTAAGTTTTTAAATGTATCCAAGATTCTTCTTCAGAATATTTATTAATATCTATTCCGTATTCAAATCTACTTAATTTTCCCTTCTGATACAAACTAAAGATAAACTACATCTGGTTTTATTGGTTTCTGATGTGCCCTGTTTTACTTTGGAAAAGCAGAATAGTTCAGTCATAGTTTGGATTAGAAAAGGTTTTCATGTGTCATTCTAAGAACCTAACTACAATTTCATAAAAATACTGCTCTTCCTATGAGTAAGCGTCTTATGAGTTTCAAAGAATTAACAAACCACCATTTGAAATAGAGCTTTATAAAAGCAAAATCACTGAGAATAAGATGGTAGGTATAAATGGTCCATACAGGATCACTAGGGCAGAGTAAGTCAATGTAGTATAAAAGTAAAAAATACCAAGAAGAGGGCTTCCCTGGTGGCGCAGTGGTTGAGAGTCTGCCTGCCGATGCAGGGGACACGGGTTCATGCCCCGGTCCGGGAAGATCCCACATGCCACGGAGCGGCTGGGCCTGTGAGCCATGGCCGCTGAGCCTGTACGTCCGGAGCCCGTGCTCCGCAGCGGGAGAGGCCACAACAGTGAGAGGCCCGCGTACCGTAAAAAAAAATACCAAGAAGAATAAAGAATATATCTCAAGGAACTATTAAAGTGTTAAAAAAAAAAATCTGAAGTCAAAGTTGGAAAAAAATATATCTTATTCTAAGAAAATGCTGTAAATTTGCTTTCAAGTCAAAAGGGAAAGCAAAAAAAAAGAGAGAACAAAGGATTACAACTTAAAGAGCACTTAGTTATTCAGAGGAATTACTAAAATACCTTAATAAAAACAACATGCTATTGAGTTTGTGAACCCAAAGAAAGAACAGAGATGCTCTATTAACTCCAAATAAAGAAAGAAATGGCATCAGTAGCCAAGTTGTGATTCTTTTTAATACTTGGTTTTTAAACTACCCCAAGAAAGCGTTATGGTTTGAGACCACCATAGGTTTTCCTTTGAACCATAACACAAGAACATCATGAAGAATGAAGTTATGTTCACTAAGCTTACATCTCAATAACTTAGAGTCTTATTTTACAACCTACTGTCCCCTCAATATCCCGTGCTCTCCCCTAGATCACCATTTCTATTAAAATACTGTGAAAGGGGCTTCCCTGGTGGCGCAGTGGTTAAGAATCCGCCTGCCAATGCATGGGACACGGGTTCGAGCCCTGGTCCAGGAAGATTCCACATGCCATGAAGCAACTAAGCCCGTGAGCCACAACTACTGAGCCTGCACTCTAGAGCCCGTGAGCCATAACTACTAAGCCTGTGTGCTGCAACTACTGAAGCCCACGTGCCTAGAGCCTGTGCTCCATAACAAGAGAAGACACCACAATGAGAAACCCACGCACTGCAACAAAGAGTAGCCCCTGCTCACCTCAACTAGAGAAAGCCCGCGCACAGCAACGAAGACACAGTGTAGCCAAAAATAAATATAAATAAATAAATTTATTTTAAAAAAATAAATTAAAAAAAACTGTGGAAGTTTTTGTGCCACTGAGAAGAAAAGTCAAGTACTAAGAATCAAGTACTGAGGATAATAAAAGGATGGAAAAAATGGAATCACTATAAAAAATGAAGATCTGTAGTGATGATAAGAAAAGATGGTGCTAACATCTCTGCAGTCACCACTTCCAAAGAGTATTTAGAACTCTGTTTCTCTCATTTTCTGCAACATTTTGAATCCCCCATCAATATTCAACAGCTAATGATGAATTTGATAGAATACTTGATCAAAAAATGAGAGTAACATCATCTCATTTAAAAAGAGCCCAAATGCAGTTTGCATGGAAGACTTCCACGAATCAGATCAGTTGCAAAAATAATAATTATGTTCATTATCATTTTAATTAAGAGTCACAAAACCCAAAGTGGACAAAGTTCATCTAAGACTCCATGAGAAAAAAAGGTTAAATAAATTTATATGACCCAATTATTCACTCCTGGAAATTTAGCCAATAACTAGAAATATACATTCAATAGTTTACAAGAGCAATAAATGGAGCCTGTTGTAAGATGAGCACTATAGATTTTACGTGTACACACATATACCTAGCTCTGTATAGGGCTGCCAGAAAGTAAGTTCTGATATGAAAATGTCACACTTCTCCTAGAAGTCTAAGGACATATTTTAAACCAAAAATCCACGATGGATAGAGATTACCTAATTCTGAAAAATCTCAAACATCTTGACTTAAGGACAGCACACCTAAATATCAAAATCCACATGCCATGACATGAATATTAGATCTCTCCTCCAAATCAGCAGTGACTTGACTTAAAGATGATTCTAAGACTCTTCTAGACTTTTAATCTTTGATTATCTTAGCAACTGAACTGCCTCTTACCTGGAATACCCTCTCTTCCCTTTATTAAGTAAGCTTTTCCCTCCCTCAGAGTGCTTCAAATCGGTTTCTAATTGTTCCTGAACTCAATTCCCTACATGATCACTCTGCATTACATACAGCTGTACAGTGTTTACATTAACATTATTCTTAAATCGGTTATACCTTACAGACATTTTCGCTTATTCTTATAAATTCTAATCTCTTTGGCAAAAGGATTTGATTTTCCTTTCTCTTGCATTTCTTGCAAATTACCCTCCATGAGAATGTGAAATGCATAAGGGCAGGAACTGTTTTGCTCACTACTACTAACTCTAAATCCAGCATAGCCGTAACTCAAATTTTACTGAATGAGTGCATAAAATCTTGATACTGGCAATCAAATATTATCACTGACTTCCCCATAAATTATTAAAGTAGCTTCTCAAATATGAATTTTGAACATTAAAGAGGTGGAACATTCCAAGGTTTTTCAAATTCTTTTGTGACTCTATCTTTAGTATAAGCATAACAGGACATAATGAAGATGATACAATAATTTTTAAAAATCCAATGATAATTATGACTTCAATGTCTAATAATGCATTTCTAAAGCTATTATCATATGAGCTTTGTTTCCAGTGTATGTGAATTTTGAGGAGAAGAAGAAAGGGAAAAGTAGAGAAAAGGACCTAAGAGAAGCTAGTCAACTGCCATTATTTAAAACCTAGCAATATAATAAGATAGGTGAATAATATGGGACAAGGAGAAAGTATTTTTCCTCCTTGGAAAAATTTCTACACTAATGAAGGGTATTAACAGTTCAATTTTATTTAGCTAATTGCAAGGTTTTTTGTTTTTGTTTTTGTTTTGTTTTGTTTTATTTTTTGGCCACGCAGCATGGCTTGCAGGATCTCAATGCCCCGACCAGGGATTGAACCCAGGCCATGGCAGTGAAAGCCTGCAATACTAACCACTAAGCCACTAGGGAACTCCCCAATTGCAAGCTTTTAAAACTGTGTCTATTGGCTGCTCCTACCTTCCCTACTAACAATGCCAGAAAAATAAACTGCATGCACAATTAAGCAGAAAGAAGATGCCAACAAAACAAGGCACCAACCAGGTATCTGAAACTTCCAGGTAAGAGAGAAGAAAAATAATAGCAGCAGCACTGGAGCATCACTCACTTCAGGGATGGTTAAAGGTGGCAGATAAAAATTGATAATGTACATTCACTTGATGGGAAGAGGAAAATGTAGGAGAAAAAATATGACTCATGGCCATTTTGGTAGCAAATTTAATATGTGGTATAGGCCAGGCTGACAGAAATGGTGTCTGGTGAATACAATGAAGATAATTAGAGCTGCTCTGACAGAGAAAAAGTATGGGGAGGGAGAAGGGAAGGTTAGAGATTAAGCAACTGAACGCTTAAAGGGTATTCCAAACTGGTGCTATGAAGAAGGATTTGGGCCCAAGACAGAACAGAAATCTCCACAGGATGAGCCATGGGTGAGATCTTCAGAAGATGCTGAGTTTTCCTTTATTCTCCAATCTTGCTTTTTTAAATAAATGAATTTCTTATTTATTGAAATTTATGGATACTTTATGACTAATTACCTTTAAATGATTTAAGTACAGTTGGCTCTTGAACAATGGGGGGGTTAATCCATATATAACTTAGAGTTGACCCTCCATATCTGTGGTTCTTCTGCATCCACGATTCAACCAACCACAGACCGTATGGTACCGTAGTGTTTACTACTGAAAAATATCAGTGTATAAGTGGACCCTCACAGTTCAAACCCACGTTGTTCAACTGCAGTACAACTCCCACCTCCTAAATATAAACAACAAATCTCAACCTGGGAAGAATGGACAGACTTGAAAGGGTATTTAATACTGGGAAATTATGTGTGTACAGCATGTTTGTAATTAAAAGAGAACATTTGTATTCTTCCATAGCTTTCAGATTCTCAAAGACATCTGTGACCAAAATCAGCACACAAAAATCTGTTGCATTTATATATATGAACAATGAACAATCCAAAAAGGAAATTAAGAAAACAAACCCATTTAGGGACCTAATGAAACTTAAAAGCTTTTGCATAGCAAAGGAAACTATAAACACGATGAAAAGACAACCCTCAGAATGGGAGAAAATATTTGCAAATGAATCAACCGACAAAGGATTAATCTCCAAAATATATATAGACAGCTCATGCAGCTCAATATTAAAAAAACAAACCCAATCAAAAAATGGGCAGAAGACCTAAGTAGACATTTCTCCAAAGAAGACATACAGATGGCCAAGAGGCACATGCAAAGCTGCTCAACATCACTAATTATTAGAGAAATGCAAATCAAAACTACAATGAGGTATCACCTCACACCAGTTAGAATGGGCATCATCAGAAAATCTACAAACAACAAATGCTGGAGAGGATGTGGAGAAAAGGGAACCCTCTTGCACTGTTGGTGGGAATGTAAATTGATACAGCCACTATGGAGAACAGTATGGAGGTCGTTAAAAAGCTAAAAATAGAATTACCATATGACCCAGCAATCCCACTACTGGGCATGTACCCAGAGAAAACCATAATTCAAAAAGACACATGCACCCCAATGTTCACTGCAGCACTATTTACAATAGCCAGGTAGTGGAAGCAACCTAAGTGTTCATCTACAGATGAATGGATAAAGAAGATGTGGTACATATATACAGTGGAATATTAGCCATAAAAAGGAACGAAATTGGGTCATTTGTAGAGACATGGATGGACCTAGAGACTGTCATACAGAGTGAAGTAAGTCAGAAAGAGAAAAACAAATATCATCTATTAACGCATATATGTGGAATCTAGAAAAATGGTACAGATGAACTGGTGTGCAAGACACAGATGTAGAGAACAAACATATGGACAACCAAGGGGGTAAGGGGGGGGTAGTGGTGGTGGTGATGGGATGAACTGGGAGATTGGGATTGACATATATACACTAATATATATAAAATAGATAACTAATAAGAATCTGCTGTATAAAAAATAAAATAAAATTCAAAATTTGGAAAAAATAAATAAATAAAATCAACAAGTCAAGCATACCAATACCAAAAAAGGGAAAGAACATAAAAGATAATTCATAAATGGCAAAAATATCAAGAAGCATGTTAAAATATTCAACCTAATAACGAAGGAACTTCAAATAATAACATGCTTTCCTCCCTCCATTTAGTTGGTAGAAATTTAAAAAAAATATATATCCTTACCCAGCAGTGAAAAGATCGTTTTTGCATCTTGTTCATGGAGGGTAAAGGAATACAACCATTTTGGGAAACAATATGGCAGTATAAAGAACACGAAAAATGTTGTTTAATCTTGATGAAATCATCAGAGATGTCCACAAAAATACAAAATACTTGTACAACATGGAGCTACTTACAGTAGCAAAAAACAGAATAACTAGGGGCTTCCCTGGTGGCGCAGTGGTTGAAAGTCTGCCTGCCAATGCAGGGGACACGGGTTCATGCCCCGGTCCGGGAAGATCCCACGTGCTGTGGAGCGGCTGGGCCCGTGAGCCATGGCCGCTGAGCCTGCGCGTCCAGAGCCTGTGCGTCCAGAGCCTGTGCGTCCAGAGCCTGTGCTCCACAACAGGATAGGCCACAACAGTGATAGGCCCACATACCGCAAAAAGAAAAGAAAAAAAAAAGAAAACAGAATAACTAGATACCTAACTATAGGGAATTGGCTTAACAAATTTTGATAGGTAATATTAAGATGAAAGTTTTCAAAGACTTTTCAATGGCATGGGAAAATGTATCTGGCATAATAAGTGATTAAAAGGCCAGGTTAAAAATTATACATAAGATAGTAATTCTATTAAAAATGTCCCTACATATGTGTATTATATATGTATATTTAAATGTATATTACAAAAAAGAAAAAAATAGTGACTACTTCTGAGTGACAGGACTATGGATGATCTTTATTTTCTATTTTATAATTTTTCTAAATTTTCTGTATGAACAATAAATATTATTCCTTTGTAAAAAATTAAAAAAAAAGAAAACAATCCCATTTACAATAGCATCAAAAAGAATGAAATAGGGCTTCCCTGGTGGTGCAGTGGTTGAGAGTCCGCCTGCCGATGCAGGGGACACGGGTTCGTGCCCCAGTCTGGGAGGATCCCACATGCCACGGAGTGGATGGGCCCGTGAGCCATGGCCGCTGAGCCTGCGCGTCTGGAGCCTGTGCTCCGCAACGGGAGAGGCCACAACAGTGAGAGGCCCGCGTACCGCAACAACAACAACAACAAAAAGAATGAAATACTTTGCAGTAAATTTAACCGAGGCAAAAGACCTATTCACTGAACACTACATAACACTGCTGAAAGAAATTAAAGACACAGATAAATGGAAAGACATCCTATGGTCATGGATTGGAAGACAATATTGTTCAAACATCCATAGTACCAAAAGCAATCTACAAATTCAATGCAATCACTATCAAAATTTCAATATACACCCACGTATACTGCAGCATTACTCACTACAGCCAAGAGACAGAAGCAGCCCAAATGTCCATAGACAGATAAATGGACATACCACATAAAGAAAATGTGGTAAATACATGCAATGGACTATTATTCAGCCATAAAAAGGAAATCCTGACACATGCTACAAGATGGATGAACTTTGAAGACATTATGCTGAGTGAAATAAGCCAGTCACAAAGGGACAAATACTGTATGATTCCACTTATATGAGATATCTAGAGTAGAAAATACAATGGTGGTTGCCAGGCAGTGGGGCAAAGGGCAAATAGGGTGTTGTTCAATGAGTACAGAGTTTCAGTCCTGCAAGATGAAAAAGTCCTAGAGATCTGTTACACAACAATGTGAATATAGTTAATACTACTGTACATTTAAAAATGGTTAAAAGAGTAAATCTTAGGTTTTTTATCACAATTTTAAAAAAACGGTATCTATGACCAAAACAAAGTTAAGAATCATTCTTCTACAAGATATCAGTACAGTTACACAAAAAATTCACTAATTTTTGCTTTCAATAAATCAAGCATTATACAGACTAAAATTTATATTTAAATAGTTGCACGATCTCACCTGTAACTCCTGTGATTTACGAGCTTGTTCCTGCTTGATACTGTTAATCATACTTTCTTTTACCTCATCCAATATGGAGTATAAACTATCAAATTCTTCATCTAACTCTGAAAGTATGTTAGAAGAATTTTCCTGTTTAATAAACAAAGATTTTACTTAAGAGCTGTCAAACATTAAAAAACTAAAAGATATAGTACTTACCAAAGAATAGATTCATATTATGAATCTAATATCAGCCTCATATCATAAAATAATTAAAATTCTAATATTTGACATACACCTTT
The DNA here is from genome assembly GCF_949987515.2 of Delphinus delphis. NCBI lineage: Eukaryota > Metazoa > Chordata > Mammalia > Artiodactyla > Delphinidae > Delphinus > Delphinus delphis. Next base: position 27,415,959 of record NC_082688.1, read on the forward strand.
AAAATCAGATAAATCCAAGAAGCTGGCTGCTAATGCTGATAGTTCTACTTCAGCAATGCTGTGAGTTAAGTAGCCTTTTATGAACTAGCCCATACTCTCCTCACCTTTTATAAGACTGTTTCCACAGGACAATGTGAAAGTTTGTTTTAAGGTTGTCAACTTTGTCCAGACCTTCAGGCTCTAAGGCAGACCCTAAGCCAGTGGTTCTCAACTTTTGGTGTGTATCAGAATCATCAGTGAAGCAGATTTTAATAAAATATTCCAGAGATTTTGATTCTGTAACTCTGAGAAATAGTCTGGGCATTATAGGGATGGGGCTGATTTTGCGCAAATTTTTAAATCTTTCAGGTTGCCTAAAACACTGCATTTACATAAGATAAGCAGAATTAAAACACTAAGCAATTCCTTACTGGGTCCTAAGAGATTTATTGAACACTGAATTTCGGTGCTAGAAGGAACCTCAGAAATCATCTACTGACTAGAATCTGTAGTCAAACTCCTAAATTTTATAAACTAAAATCTGTTTATAAAGTCTGTTGACCTCCAAGAGTTCCTCACTGCCTCATTAAGCAAGATGATGCTATTTCAACAAGAAATAACAAAATATCTGTGAAATCCCTAGATAAGTGATATTCACACCTGCAACAATTATGAGATAGAAGAAATCATCTTAAGGCATTTTTCAACATAGATGAATCATTCAACTAAGAGAAGCGAAATTGGCACTGGTTTACAAAACTAATACACAAAATCTACTGTAATATTACAATCCAAACTTTTGCTTAAAATGTTTATAAAAACCAGACATCATCTCACTGGAGTCTTGCCAAAAGTGGTGTTAATCATTTTACTAGTTTCTTTACAGTAGTAAGAACATGACGTGGAGGAAGAAATGTGCAGTCTGGAAGGCACAAATTCCACATTAACAACTCAGTAACAGTGCGACCTTGGACAAGCCACTTGAATTCCTGGACCTCAATTTTTTCATCTGTAAAAAGGAATTGGACTGCTCTTTCCCCTCAATAACCAACTGGCACATTCTTACGGTCTCTCGTCCACTACAGCTTATGCTCCCATCTTCAGTGTAGTTTAATTCCCCCTCTATTTTCTTTATGGATGATAAGGTAAAGTCCTAATAATCTGTCAATCAGAAAAACAGTGTGAGCCAGCTCTATCTAAAGGTACCCTTTTACAGATTTCAAATGTGATGATTCTCTTGTCCATAGACCAAGAGTTTTAGAACCACTAGCTTTGCTTATTTAAAGAAACTGGATTAGTGGATTCACCAAATTTTCCAATAAAATAGTTTGAGAAAGACAGTTAAACTGGTGAAGATTATAATTAACTAACTTCAATTACAGCAAATTCAGAAGTAAAGAAAATACAAGACCATAAGGTTTAACAGGCCAGGCAATTACCTAGGCTGAACCAAACAAAAATCACAGGAAAGGATTCACTGTCTACAAGTATCCTGGAAATCATCTATGTTTATTTCACAAAGAAATGACCCTTAAATTAATTAAAGCACATTCATGGGAAAGCATCACCAGCTTATCTTAAGGCCTCTTCCACAATCAACATTTGATTATTTACAGTACGGCTTATCCACCTATACCTGGGGCCATTTCCTTAAGTATTCCCCTCTCTCCTCAATGGGCACTTTACCTTTTACTTTTATATCTTAATTTCATCTAGTTCTGCAAGTGGACCTCTCACCATCTACATTTTCCTTCTACTATTTACAGTAAAAGAAATGTTTAGCTTCCCAGTACTTTTGGAAAGGTACAATTTGCTCTTAATTGGAATTAGAAAAGACAAACATGAAACGGAAAGGAAGAAAAGGGAGCATTATAATATTCCTAGCAATATTCCAGAGTTTTCTTTTTCCCTTACTATTTGATCTTTCCATGGAGAATGTGGGAATAGCAAATAAAGCATTTTTATTTATCTGCCATTTCAAAACCCTGCTCTCACCTCCATTAGTTTATAATCTATAGTTGACAGTGTATATTTATACTTCTGATTCGATCCAACAATCATTAATTGTGACATATTCACACAATTTTTTTTTAAAACAGATTCATACCTGAACTCCTTTTAGTGTTTGATTTAGTGTATCAATAAAGTTCTGAATTTCATCATTTTTATTTGCCAGAGTTGAAATGATCCTTTGTAGAGCCTCCTAGGATAAAAAAAAATTTTTTAACACTATGATATTTTATTAAAAGAGAACTATAAACTTTATAACAACAACTCTCTAAACAAACTCTGTAAGAGTATATTACATAATAAACAGGAGCAACGTAAAACTGTTCATTGTTCAAACGCTATAATTACAAAAGATGGGATATATATTGGTACTGTTTTACAACCTCTTACTCCTAGTGTACAACTTAATTACCACCATATCTTTCACACTGAAGGTGATCAATATTATTTAACATAAAGACTGTTACTTTAGGTCATAAGGCCATGGCAAACGAACAGAACCAAATCCTTAAACGTTGCAAAAATAAATGGAAACTTCTAATCAACATCAGGAAATGAGGAATAAAAGCAGAGACACTGAAATTTGACATTTATTTATAAAATTTGACATTTATTTATAAAATTTGACATTTATTTATAAAAATTAAAAACATATTTTAGAAATATGAAAGTAGATAATAAATTTGCAGTTAAAATTACAACATTCATTGCAATATTTACAGATGCTATAGAACCATAATAAATAAGGTAATTTTAGTAGCAAATACCTCAGACTTTTTGATAATGTTTCCTATTTAAATAAAACACTTGATGATTTAACTTTCTCATACTCTCTACTTCAGTGTTGTCCAATAAAATTTCCTGCTATAACGGAAATATCCTACATATGTGCTGTTCTATATGGTAGTAACTAGCCACATGAAGCTAATGAGCTCTTGAAATGTGGATAGAGCAACTGAGGAACTAAATTTATTTTAACTTGAATTAATTTCACTTTTTATTACACATGTGACAAGTGCTGTCATATTGTACATCACAGGTCTAGTTGTTTAATAACTCTTCACGGGCAGTAAAAGCAAAATCCAAACAAGGTACTTGTATTCTCAGTAAAAATCAAAAGCAAGTACTTTCACTTTATAATTTTTCCCAGAAGTACAAGTCTTATTTCCGTAAGCACCTACAAACATAAATATTTTAGTAATTTCCTATAAGATTTTGTGTAATAAAGGTTCTCCTCAAAATATTATCAAAAACTGATAAAAGGCTAAATATAGGGCTTCCCTGGTGGTGCAGTGGCTGAGAGTCCGCCTGCGAATGCAGGGGATGCGGGTTTGCGCCCTGGTCCGGGAAGATCCCACATGCCCCGGAGCAGCTGGGCCCGTGAGCCATGGCCACTGGGCCTGCACGTCCGGAGCCTGTGCTCCGCAACGGGAGAGGCCACAACAGTGAGAGGCCCACATACCGCAAAGAAAAAAAAGGCTAAATATAAAGAGCTCAGGAAATAATCTGATAAAGGGATGACATTTGATATAAATGCTCATAAAGCATTATAGTAAAAAAATTAAAATAATTACAGCTCTCATTTCATTCTCCCAACAATCCCGGGAGATAAGTAGGTATTATCATCCCTGGGCCAGACTAAGGCTCTCTGCTTCACTTACCAATACTATTTCTTCCCATCCTCACCACTGTTGTTATTTTAGTATAATAACACAATGAAGTTATGCTATGAAAGAGTTAGCTGTTTATCCTCTCGGTGTTCCCTCCAGAAACAGGTACATGGAGATTTGAATACAAAGACAACGCAGAATGCAGCCAGTACCTGGGGGAGGGGTGGGCACAGCTGGAGGGACGAGAGTGGTAGTACCGAGATGTAGAAAAGGAGGGTAGAAGACTTAAGAGTCTTTCGAGTATTCATCCAAGACAGACTCTCTATATACTTTAAAAAACACAATGGAACAGTAAAAATGGTTCTGCCAGTCCTCGGCCTGTGTACTGTAAGCTTCAATTAAGATTGGGCTTTTCAGGTTAATAGACTGACTATCTGCATCCTCTTCTAACCCTCCCAATGGTAGGGTTACATCCATATTATATAGATGAGAAAACGGAGATTCAATCAGTTGCCCAAAGTGACACTGCTTGTAAAGTAATGATTATGCTCAGTCTATCTCGAAAGCCCATGCTCTTTACCACTTTAGAATACTGCCTCTAAACCTAACCAATTTGCCCATTATATGAAACACCCATATAATAAATTACATATTGTTTTAATATTTTGGTTTGCTAAGACTCTTCAATGACATATAAAATCACTGGAATTTTCTTGGAGAATCACAGCTTGAGCTTAAGTTTTGTCCACTGAAATTAGTGAAATTCTGGTAAAGGAACTTGATTGTAACATTTTAACTTCTATCCACATACAACTATTATAATTCAAGCATCTGGGACTTCCCTGGTGGTCCAGTGGCTAAGTAAGATTCTGCACTCCCAATGCAGGGGGTCAGGATTCGATCCCTGGTCAGGGAACTAGATCCCACATGCCACAACTAAAAGATCCCACATGCCACAACTAAAAGATCCTGTGTGCCGCCACTAAGACCCAGAGCAGCCAAATAAATAAATAAATGTTTAAAAAAAAGAAAGGAGTATCATTTTAAAAAAATAATTCAAGAATCTGACATAATATAAACACATATAGAAATTCTGGTATTCCAAGAAAAAAGTTTTGAAAGCAGGACTACATTAGCTGAGTTCTGAAACTTTACCCTAGCCTGTGTATGTGACATGAGGTTAAAGTTTTCTCTAGGTGGTAAGACCCAGGGAAGAGATCTATACAGGGATACTGTGTTCCCAATATAGGAGGTATGCAAGGGGAGGCAAGTCCAGTAGAGCTTTTTTTTAAGTATTTTCTAAATATGGCAAGCAACATACCAGGGCAGGATAAGAAACTTTGAGAAAGAGGCAAAAAAGAACTAAAAGATACCATAATGCACGGAGTTTTCTACCCTACTCTACCCCTCCAGGGCCTCCAAATTTAATCACTAGCTTTTATAATGGAGACACAAGTAATTGATAAAGAAGCTGAGGAGGAAGTACAAAGAAAGTGATGTAAGCTGTGTACAGCACCTATTCTCTGAGCTCCAGACCATTTTAATCCAACTTCTTACTTGAAATCTCCACTCGGATGTCTCAAAAGCACTTCAAAACTCAACATGTCATAATGTCCTCCACTAAACCTGAGCCCTCCTCTAGCGTTCTGTCTCTGCCAATGGCACTACCAGCTGTAAAACCAGAAACCTAGCAACTCAAAATCAAAAACAGAAAAAAAAAAAATTAAAAAATCAGCAGAGGACCTGAACAGACATTTTTCCAAAGACGACATACAGATGGCCAACAGACACATGAAAAGATGCTCAACATCACTAAAAATCATCAGGGAAATGCAAATCAAAACCACAATGAAATATTACCTCACACCTGTCAGAATGGGTATTATCAAAAAGACAACAAATAACAAGCTCTTGAGAGGATGCAGAGAAAAAGCAACCCTTGTACACTGTTGGTAGGAAGGTAAATTGGTACAGCCACTACGGAAAACAGTAGGGAGTTTCCTTAAAAATGAAAATAGAACTACCATACCATCCAGCAATTCTATTTCTGGGTATTTATCTGAAAACAAAAATACTAATCTGAAAATACTAATTCAAAAAGATAAATGCACTCCTATGTTCACTGCAGCATTATTCACAATAGCCAAAATGAGAAAGCAACCTAAGTGCCCATTGATAGATGAATGGATAGTGAAGATGAGAGCTATATACACTGGAATATTACTCAGCCATAAAAAAGAATGAAATCTTGCCATTTGCAACAACATGGATAGACCTAGAGGGTATTATGTTAAGTGAAGTATGTCAGACAGTGAAAGATAAATACCATATAATTTCACTTATACGTGGAATCTAAAACACAAAACAAATGAACAAACATATTAAAACAGAAAGAGTCATAGTTACAGAGAACAAACAGGTGGTTGCCAGAGGGGAGAGGGGGAGGGGGATGGGTGAGGTAGGTGAGGGAGATTAAAAGGTAAAAACTTCCAGTTACAAAATAAATGAGTCTCAGAGATAAAATGTACAGTGTGGTAAAAATAGTCAATAATAATGTAATATCATTGTATGGTGACAGATAGTAATTAGATTTATTGGGGTGATCATTTGTAATGCACAGCAATATTAAATCACTATGTTGTGTGATTAGCATAGTTAATTCTTACAGGAATTAACACAGTAGGTCAATTATACTTCAAAAACAAACTCACAGAAAAAGAGATCAGATTTGTGGTTACCAGAGGCAGAGGGTGGCGGGACTCAGAAGTAGATGAAGGTAGTCGAAAGATACAAGTACTAGGGGTATAATGCACAACATGATAAATATAATTAACACTGCTATATGTTATATATAATTAACGCTGTTGCCTAGTATATATGAAAGTTGTTGAGAGTAAATCCTGAGTTCTCGTCAAAGAAAAAATACTTTTCTCTTTTTCTTTTATTTTTTATCTACATGAAATGATGGATGTTCACTAATCTTACTGTGATAATCATTTCATGATGTATGTAAGTCAAATCATTATACTGTACACCTTAAACTTATATAGTGATATATGTCAATAAAACTGGAAGGAAAAAAACCCCAGAAACCTAGGCCACCATCATTACATCCTTTCCTTTCATTTGTATTCTACACGCAGTCACCAATTCTGTAGATTTTATCTCCTAAATAACTCTGTAATCACTATTACCACAAGTCAGTATCATATCTCAACTTCTACTCTTGCAAAACGTAACAGGCCTCTGATCCATTCTTTCTCCCCAGTAATCAGCTCTCTATATTGCAGCTAGAGTAATATGTTAGCATCACTCTTCCTGCTTAATTGTCTTGCCACAAGGCCTTGGATAAAACTGAAAATCTTTTAACATGAGCTGTTAACATGACCTTAAACATGACATTACATAATCTGTAAGACCCTGCATGATCTTCCTTCCCCCTGCCTACCTCACCTGTTTCAACTCACACCAGACTTCTCTCTTGCTGTATTCCAGCTGCAGTAGCCTGCTGTGAGTTTCTCTAATATGCTTTGCTTCCCACCTGGGAACCCTCACATTTATCAATTCTTCCTGTTCTAAAACATATGCACAATTTTTTGTTAAAACAAGTTCCAAAAACTTGTTTTTGGAATGAGCCCATTCTGTATATCTAAGTATACACACACACGCGCGCGCGCGCACACATGCACACTTGCTTCATTTCTTTTATTATCAAAGCCTGACGGTGAAGAAGGGCAAAGACAACTTTGAACTGGGACTCTATCAACCTGAAAGAATGCCTACCAGGGTCTCTCAGACTTCATCTCAGATCTCAAGTCTCCCATTACCCTCCAAATACTGATGGATAAAGTGACAGATAAACATAGATGGATAAAGGCAATATAAATCATCTGAAGTTTATCTAGATAATATAACTGATTTTGCAAGACTTCAGGTGGCCATGACTAAAAGCTTTAGGTGATACAGGTCTGAAGATATGCTTTGACAAATACGAATTCTGCTGGATCACAGTAAAATATGTAGAATGTATGTCTCCAGAGGCAGTATGCATAGGCAATCTCAGCCATTGTCCTTTGGTCATGCACCTCAGTCACCAGGAGCTCAAGAAAACCTACACTATCAAAATTAAGCCTCTCAATTACTTGACCGTGGAATTCGTCTAAGGTAACTGCTATGTTAACAAAGGGGAGGGGGGCGGGAATGACACGCCCCAGCCAAGCACAACTGCAGTCATTCCTATGGAATGGTTCAAAGTAATCTGGGATGTACAAGGCATGAGGTACCCTCTTCAAAGAAGCATAGCTTAAAGTTATGCTTATAGTCCCTATAAATCATAAGAAGTAAAAGCACAATCAATTGACTCTAAGCAAAATAATAATAACTAACACTTTTATACTCTTAAGGGCCAAGCACTATCTTAAGCTCTTTACATACATTAATTTGTTTAATCCTCTCAAGAATCCTATGAAGTAGGATACTTGGTTATCTCCGTTTTCCAATTTGGAAGCTGAGGTATAAAGAGGTTAAGTAACTTGCCCGGGACCTCAGAGTTAGTATGTGGCAGAACCAGAATTCAAATTAAGACAGTCTGACTCCTGAGTCTATGCTCTTAACAATTAGCACTGTACTACCTGAAAACAAAGATCAGAGGTCCATGAAAAGAAAGTCAGAACATCTAAGAGCATCAAAAGGACTTAAGATTTTCTTTAAGACTGGAAAAAACTAGGAATGAGCAACAGGCTGTAACATGTACCACCCTGCCAAACACAAGGGCAACAGTAACAGCTCTTCTTACCGCAGGCATATGATCATTAACTCTGAGAACATAATGACGGTCACCATCTGAAATGGCATGGTTCTACTGGTTTTAGCTTAATATATGTGAATATGACAAATTCAAATGTGAGTCTTAATTCTGCATTCAACAAAAAACTCTGCCAACTGGGCTACTTAACTGGAAACTATCCAGTGCAATAAGTGCCTGAAGTTATGATGCAGAAACGTCCTGTTCTTAGAACCAGTGGCAAAAAACCATTATACCCGTGTTTATATGCTACTCTGAATCCAAAGGCATCAATAACCAAGTGGCCATAATTAGACACTGTGATATATGGGTTTCCCACCAGCGTCTACTCAGACAAGGAGAAAATTTCTGATTCAAATTCTACATTAGTATTCCAGACAGTTGAGATACACGAATCTAGAACCACTGCAAATATCACTAATGAATCTACAATTTAAAGGGGCCAAACTATGACTATAGTCATTTCAGTTAGTATTCATTAAGCACTTTCTATGTGCCAGGCACTATACTAAGCTTCTAACATGGACTATCTTTTTAATTATCACAATAGACAGCAATATGTCTTTGTATTTTATGGTTGAAGAAAGAGAGGTTAAAGAAGTTATGAAACTTCCTTTGATCACACAGCTGTCAAACGGCAGTCACAATTCAAATCCAGGAAGCTGCCTCCAGAGTCTGTGCTCTTACACCACTCTAGGCTGCATACACTGCAGAGGACTGTACAAAACAGTCATAGGGTTCCTGCAACCAGAGAAAAGGGATCAGTGAAAAATCCTAATGCCACCAGGAATTATGCCACTTGTATCACTCCACACCAAAGACCTCTCCTTTGAATCAGGTAATGAGTAGAAATCCAGAATGCTCTATCCAGCTGGTAAGTTAGACAACCAGAATCTTACCAGCTGACCATAGTTATGGCAACACATAACAAGAGTATTGTGCTCAAAAGTGATGCAACGAGCTAGAAAAGGAGAATTATATATTGTTGAGGAATTCAGGAATCTGATAATCATAAATAGTTAACTGGTAGAAAGCTACGCCCTCTGTAACAGTGAAACAGCTGGGATTACTACCTCTGTACACAGATGCAACTGAGGTGATCTACAGAAAAAAAATCTAGTAAAAGACCTGGTAGGGAATACTGTCTTTTCACCCTGAGCCCAGTTGCAGATATCAGGGCAGAAGAAGAGGTTCTTTCCCAACTAGGATTTGAGGAAATACAGTGTATCAGAGGCTGAGGAAGCCTCATCCATTTCTGCAGCCTCTGAACTGTCTGTTCCATCCAATGAAGTCTAAGATGCTCACATTCGGCCATGGAAACCAGAGGACTCATCATCTAATTAAGGGAGGTGGAATGGAAGTAGAGATGGGGGTACTCTCAGGTACCACTAGTAGCAGTATAAACTGACAAAACCTTTCTGAAGGGTGACTTGGCAATACACATCAAAAGATATTTAAAAGCATATACACAATGACTCAGTAATTCCATTTCTACTAATTTATTCTAAGTAAATAATTAAAGAGTATAAGCCGAGACTTGACGACAAAGATTTCATCTTACTATTATTTATAATATTAAAAGGTTAGGACCAACATAAAAGTATGAGAAAAGGATACTAACTAAAAATCAAGTAGGGCTTCCCTGGTGGCGCAGTGGTTAAGAATCCTCCTGCCAATGCAGGGGACACAGCTTCAACCCCTGGTCCAGGAAGATCCCACATGCCGTGGAGCAACTAAGCCTGTGCACCACAACTACTGAGCCTGCGCTCTAGAGCCTGTGAGCCACAACTACTAAGGCCCACGTGCCACAACTACTGAAGCCCGTGTGCCTAGAGCCTGTGCTCTGCAACAAGAGAAGCCACCGCAGTGAGAAGCCCGCACACTGCAACAAAGAGTAGCCCCCACTCACCACAACTAGAGAAAGCGCGCGTGAAGCAACAAAGACCCAACGCAGCCAAAAAAAATTAAAATTTTTTAAAAAAATCACGTAATATATATCCATATTAAAGAATTCTGCTAAATCATTAAAAGTGTTGTAGAATGATATTAACATGGAAAAAGATATCCTTACATATTAAGTGAGAGGCAAATATAAATCACTATACATAGTGTGATACCATAGTTTTTTTAAGTTTCTATATGCATTAAAAAAGACTGGAATGTAATATATACAAATGTTAAAAGAAGTTACCTCTGGGTGGCAGGATTATGGGTGATTTTTATTTTATTTTCATTTATCTATATTTCCTAATTTCCTACAATAAACTTGTGTTACTTATATTTATAATGCAACAGGAGTGCACAGGCTGGCTGTGCTAACACTATTATAAATTAGTTCAAAATATAATTAGCTATCATCAGCAAATATCAATAACTGAGACCATATTAATCAGAACCTTGTGGCCGGGAAGCAGTGCCAACTGAGGATATAAAACATAGAAAAAGAAAGCTGTAGAAAAAATCCACTAACTTCAAAGTATTGTCCACCCTACACTGGAGTGGAATATCTATCACTATGGCATTCAATATGTGTTTGCTGCATGAATAATCCTGCTTACATTCAGCCAGGCACTGCAAAGAACCATTGTCCTTAAAAAAATTTTTTTAAGTTAGGTCTGTTTCACTATATTTCTAGTTTTTTTTTAAACTGTCAAGTTCAATAAAAATGAAGGTGTCTGTATTTAAACACAGTGATACAAGTATGTCAGCATGGTCCTTTGAAGAGGGTACCTCGTACCTTGTACATCCCAAATTACTCTGATCCGCTCCACGGGAATGACTGCAGTTGTGCTTGGCTGGGGTGTATAAAAACCCCAGTTATACTTTCCTGGTCACACCTCTATTTTAGAAAGCAAAGACCTTCCCTCAAAAAAGAAAGAGAGCTGGAGAGAAGGGAGATACATGTACTACAGAAAAATGATTTGTAGCAGCAAGGGAGACCAAATTCCAGAGTTTTATCTAAATCATGTTCTATACTTTCTATCAACGATTTTTACTAGACTAAACTAGTTTCTTAATAACAACAACAACAAAAAAACTACTTTATAGGGGTTTATATCTTACGTTTTATCTTAAGATCTAAGACATATCTGAAGATAAAGATATATCTTAAGTTTATATTTTAAGATATATCTTAAGTTTATGTCTTAAGTTAATATCTTAAGTTTTAATGACATTAATCATGCCATCATTTAAAGGCAAAGGAGCAAGGCAGGAAGGGTGGTAGTGAAAGAAGCTTGAGCTGGGAAGAAAGACCTGGTATGAATCCAGACTACCACTTGCTAGCTGTGTGACTCTGAACAAGTTATTTAACCTCTCTCAATTCCATCTTCCATATCTTTACAACAGGAATAACAGCTGTTGTGAGAATTTAAAGCAGTCTCATACAATACTGGATACAGAACAATAGTCAAATTTCATTTCTCTTTCCTTTCCTCAGGACTGAGAAAAAGGCATAATTTTGGAACATGAGAGACGGTTGGTTATCTGGATATGGTGGAGGCCTCCGAACTGTTAGGGTACAACAAGAAGGCAAAGAATAGCAAATACCAGGGCAGAGGAAGAAACTGGGATGAGGAAGCCAAGTCTAGACATGCTACTGGTTGCAGGTCGTGTTGTGCTTTAAAACTCTCCCTACTCAGTTCAATCTCCTCAGTCTAGGTTTGTTCAGTCTTGCACATCAAGCCTTGCCTGACTGTCACTATTCCTCTCTAAGCAGAAAGTAGAATATGTGGGGGGAAAGGGAGGAAAAGCAAACAACTGACAATGTATGCTCTTGATGACATCTTCCCTCAGGGATCCCTTCCCCTTTCCTCTCCACCTTTATTATCCGTACAGCACAAACCCTTCCTAGAAACAGCAACCCCTATGAATATGAATGATCTCCTGCACAAGAATTTAACTGAAACTATCAAATTCTAAGCACCAAGATTCTAGAAAGGTGCAAATGTCTTATTTGTTTCAATGGTTTCTTTGAACATACACATTTTATCAGGTAAAGAAACCTTTGGGATTTTATCTTAAAACCACTTAAGGACATAATCAAAAGGTTTGAGTATCAAATAAAGCCACCTATCCATAACACATCCTGTTCACAAGTGTCCCAGAAACTCGATATAAACAAAATCCCTCTGTTTATTTCTAGAAGATAATACTGTGGTTTTCTGTATCCAACAGTACACCTTACATACCCAAGGTAATTATGTTTTCTTCCTCTACTCAAACAGAGCATCTGTTGCTAACACAAGTCCAAGTTATTTTCACAGACAAAAAAGCAGCGGGTCAAGCTAATCCATTTGCTGACTAGCCACCATCAAGCTTCTGTAAGACTGTCCAGTTAACTTAACCTCTATTGTCAGATTGCATGAGTCAGAACTTCCAATCCTCTTTCAATTAGGATTTAACAACTCTTCTTTGGCACCATCATTTGAAACACTTATTACAGACATAAACACAGAAAACATGCTTTAAACTTCAGGACAAAGGTAAGAAATGGTTAGACTGGATTAGAAAAACAGTTATACAAATTATCAACAAAGGGATAAAGTTACTTTGAAGTTGAGATTATGAGATTACTAATAGCTAACGATAGTACTTATGTGTGCTAGGCACCAAGTGATTTTTAAAAATTAACACGATCTTCATAACCCTTTGAGGTAAGGAGACTTTAAAGATGAGGAAATGGAGACTGCAAACTGCCCAACCTCATTCAGTTCATAAATAGAAGGACTGGAGACGACTCTGAAGCCATCCTCTTAATAATTTAAAGCCTAAATCCCAAATACCTTACAAATGGATATATATTCAAGCCACTCTCACCCTCTGCCACTTGCAGTAACTATGTTTCCTTATGCTGACTAAGGTATCATCCCTGCTATTATTTTCGTTGTAACATTCTATAATAGAAAAGAAAAATCATGCCAGGGGTGTACTACTACTGTTTTATTTCAAGAGAAATACATAACCAGCTCAGTTCATTATTAGTTGAGGTATATAATTGAATCTGCAGTAATTCATGAGAAAAGAATGCTCAAATTCAGAGCACTGAATTGGTTATAAGCATCAACACATGATGCTTATTTTAAGCTACAAAACAAAGCGTTTTTTATTAGAAATATTATTTAATACTATCAATGAAATTCAACATATTTTCTAATATTGAGAAGTTGATTCTCTAACTTATCTAAGATACATTAGTACCAGTAAGAAAGAACAGCTAATTCTTCTCTACCTCTGGTAAAACTGTACACAGTACGTGTAGGTACTCAAATACAACATTTGGAATGAAACCAAGTTCAGATCTTAGCCTTATGCATGGCTAGTGGTATGACCTTGCAGGACTCACTCCAACTCGAGTCCTCATTAAAATGAGAGACAATGCATGCCCTGGCAAAATAAGAGGAGCCACATTAAAATACTTTTTAAAATTATGTTTTACAGCACACAGAGTATTTTAGTACTTATTCTTTGTAAACTTTAAAGCACTGTACTTTAAAGTACATAATTCAAACTTAATTATATTACCTGCTTTTTACAGTAACTGTAAAATATTCTCATTTCCACTGTATAAATGAGGAAATTGATTAATCACAGTTAAGTGATTTGCTCCATATCACAAAGCTACATATAGCAGCATGGAACCCGAGTCTCTGGACTCCAAGTCTTTGCCCTTCCGTTTGCTCTGAACTAATGTCCACTCAGATATCACATGACTTTTATTTAAAAAGTTAAATAAGCTTTGAAATGTTTTACAAATTCAAAACACACAAAATGTAATTTTTAAAAAATGTCTTACTAATAGTCATGAAAATTAAAAAATTGAATATACCTGAGTTTCAAGATGCACACATACAATGAAATCATATGACTTTTGTTAAATACTGTAATAGTTAACGCTAAACACATCACTACACTATTCTCTCATGCCCCCAGTGCTCACGGAAGTGAATCCAGGCAAAATTATAGAAAACAAGGTTCTAACGTTTTTTCCAGTACTTTCTATCTAATAATAGAAAAGAATGGCCTCTTGGACATGCCCTTGTTTTTCCCTGCTACATTATTAGTAACACTGTGTTCCTTCTTATTATACTGCACTATATTTCAATTACTATAATCTAACAAAGAGAGCACTGTGGTTGATTTTTATATAGGGATTATAACTAAATATTAATAACACTTCTAATTGTATTCAAACGTTGGCTATGTTCTCTAAATATATATATATATAGGTTAATAAAAACGGCTAGTTCTGTATACCCTTTCTTTAACTTGTTCAGAAAGTATAAAACATGCCAAAACAACCATTAAGGTAACTGACCAGCAGCACTGAACTGGTCAGAGGGTGGGACCGCTGCTCTGACAACTGTCAGTCTTTTCTCTCAATTCAACCAACACTAAACACCAAGACGTGCTAGCGAACTAGTCCCGAGGAGGGCTGGGGCGGTGGACAAGGCTGGGCGGGGGGCGGTACTAAGGAGATCTGGTTCCCGACCTAAAGAGGCACAGATTTTGCCAAGATAGAAGACTGGGTCGAGGAGAGGGGCCAGCTTCGGCGTCAGCCGGTAGACCCCCATGTGCCTTGACTTCCTCTTCTGCTAAGGATGGATAAACCCTCACTAGCTCACCGTGAGGCTGCGAGAATCAAAGAGGGCCCAGACCGTTGCAAAAACTGATGAAAACCTGGGGGCGGCTCCCGCTATCCCCTCAGGAGCCAGGGACCAGGACCCAGGACCAAGTACAGGGCAGAAGCTGTCCAGGGTCACGGGGCGCGGTCCCCGCAGCCCGGCGGGCGCCGCTTTGCTCCTGGGAAAGAGCAAAGCGGCCTGGCGGCCTCGCCCTCCGCGGCCATAGCCCAGCCTCAGGCTGGCCTGGCCAGCCCCGCTCGCCCACCGCCCACCCGGCCGGGGAGCTCTGCCCAGCCTCGGCGGCCCAGCGCCCGCGCTTACTTTCTGAGAGTCCATGGCCAGGGGCTGTGTCCGCTAGACCCAAAACCGCGTCGAAGAACCTTGCGAGGAGACGGAGGGAGGTCGGACACGCCAACACGGCTACCCGGGGCCGCTGCTCTGCTGAGCCACCGCCGCCTGTGCCTCAGCCTCAGACCTCACCGGCGCCGCCCGGCCGCGCCCCGTCCGCGCCCAGCCCCGCGCGCGCCGCAGTCGCGCCGCCGTTGCCAGGGTGAAAGGGCGGCCCGCGGAAGGGAGGGGGCGAGGAGCGCCTTGCGCACGCGCCCTGCTGCGAGAAGAGATGGGGAGGGGTGGAAGGGGGGTGCTGGTTATCCGGTGCAGCGACGGAGCGGCAGAGAGAGAGGAGTGCTCGCCCCTCGGTCCCGCCGGTCGTTTGAAGAAGCCTCGCCCTCCTTCCCCCATCCTTTTTCCTCCAGCGCGCGCGATTGCTGCTGGCTTTGGAATGGACCACTGGGCATCCAGCAGCCGGGTCCGTGGGGAGGGCAGGGGAAGGAAAGCTCCAGCCCTGGAGATAGATCAGCCTCTTCTCCATCCTGCAAGCATCTGAAGCACCTCCTTATGCTAGCCCTTGGAGAAGCAGCCAGGCTGACAGGCCCAGCGGTCCAGTGGGAAGGAAATGGCTGGGAGGGCGATGTAGTGGAAACATGGGGAAAGCCTGTAGGAACGAGACAGAAACTTGGGTAGACTGTGGCGTCTGGTAGACCTTTACCAGAGAGCCCCCTGGGAACCTTGCTCGCTGTGACTTTGAGCAACTACTCGCCCAGAGCCTGTTTCATCTTTGGTAAAATAAATAATTCTGACTTTGCAGAGCATTATGAAGATTAAATAACGTATTGGGGGCTTCCCTGGTGGCGTAGTGGTTGAGGGTCCGCCTGCCGATGCAGAGGACACGGGTTCGCGCCCCGGTCCGGGGAGATCCCACGTGCCGCGGAGCGGCTGGGCCCGTGACCCATGACCGCTTGGTCCTGCGCGTCCGGAGCCTGTGCTCCGCAATGGGAGAAGCCGCAACAGTGAGAGGCCCGCGTACCGCAAAAAATAAAAAATTAAAGAAAAAAATAACGTTTTGGAAGTGCCCAGTACATAGTTAATGCTCAGTAATTATAGTTATTGGTGGGAAGCTAGAACCTGCTCAGTCTGGACTGAGGGGACAATAGAGACTAGAAAGCTTGGGAAGGTACGATTCAAAATGTTCTTCCCCAAGTGGACAGGCCTCATCTTCCATTTCGATGACTGCAGAGGTTCAGAAAAGTTCAACTGGGCAATCACTCATTGTGAATGAACAAAAGGGAAAAATATATTGAGTACCTATCAGGTACCAATTCCACAGACTGAGAATCAGCAGTGACAAGGCATTTTACATACATATATATATATGTATGTATGTAAAATGCCTTATATGTATATAAAATGCCTCCTTACATTACATCTCTAATGTAAGGAGTTTAGACGTTTTACAGGGAAAAATTACATGGGATAAATGGAATCAGAGAATTGTGTGGGCTTCATGTTCGGTAGGAGAGTCAGGGAAGGCCTCTCTCGGGTCACTCCTGAGAGTGAGAGAATAACTATACAAACATCTGGAGAAAAGCATTCTAGACAGAAGAAACAGCAAATACAAAGGTCCTGAGAGGGCATGGTCTCTATGTTTAAGAAACAGCATTTATCCTACAAGGCTGTAATTATCTCTGTAGATGTGTCTCCCTGACTATACTTGTGGGTCGAAATTTCTTTTACCCATATCTGCATCGCCAGCACAGGGCCTGCCATCTAGTATGCATTCAGTAAATCCTTTTTAAACTGGACAGACATGTACAAGAAAGGGGTTGAAGGGAACAATAGGAAAAACTAGTTCAGGCCGGGTGGGTTGTTTTTGAAGGCCAGGGTCCAGGGCCTATGTGCACAATTTTCCTCCTGCGTCTGAAAGTAGTGGCATGCAGTCTTGCAGAGAGATGCTCCTTTTCTTGGTATCAAGGGAAAGGAGCCTCCTCTCCAAGCTGCCCCAGTTCCATGAGGAGAGATGAGAGCAGCCAGGCACTCAGCGACTAGCCTGCCGCTGCAGCCACGCAGGCTATTCTCCGCAGTGCACGCGCACTGCAGCTGAGTCAGTTTCCCTTGAGGGAGAAATGCAGCCTCGGGACTGGAGAACATCAGAAGTCAAACCACCCTGCTGTGAGCTCCCCAGCCCTGCACCTGCCTGCCACTGCACGACCCAGTGAAGAAGAAACAGCATTTAGCACTGTCCCCAGTTCTCTTGCTGCAAGGACTTTACCTCACTACTGTCAGGGGGTAACTCCTGGGCACTCTGTGACTGATGGGCTTAACCCCCGAAGGAGGCAGAAAGAGGCTTTGGAGACAGTGAGTCAACAGCTGAAATGCGATCTCCAGATTCTGTCCCAGGCCACATCCCAGGAGCTCACTCCTGGCCCCTTGCCTCCCCGCTCCCCTAGTTCTTTCCCTGCAGCCCAGCCAAGAACCTGCAGCTTTTGACAAGAGTGCTACCCCATTTGACTTCTGCTCTCGCCAGATCTCTGTCTCCTCTGGCCAGTCTGGCTCCCTGCCCAGCTTCCCGGGCCTTCTGGTTTCCCTCATTCTCATCTGTAAACAGCTAGTGTCTTCTAGCTGTGACTTCTGTCTTCCCCGGCCCATACAGCAGGCACTCACCTAGCTGGGCACTAAGTCTGCTGCCTGACCCACTCCCACTGCTTCTGGCCTATGGGCAAGTCCTTTGCCTCTTCACAGCCAAGTCAGTTTAGAAATTTTCAAAAATAGCTTTTCTAATAAACCAAAGCCCTTGTTCTCAAATGTAATCCCCAGACCAGCTGAATCAGCAGCACCTGGTAACTTGTTAGTAGTACAAATTCTCAGGCTTCATCCCCAGACTTACTAAATCAGAATCTCCAGGGGGTGGGAGGGGGGTACAGTAATCAATGTTTTTCCAAGTCCTCCAGGTGATTCTGACGCACACTAAAGTTTGGTGGCCATTGAACTGAGAGAAAGCAAATTGTTTTAAAAAAAAAAAAAGGAAAAGGGAACTACAGAAGCACAGAAACAGATGACTTTTCAACACAGGTTTCTGATTCTGAGATAGCATATCTGGTCATAGATATTTATTTGAATGAGGTTCCTCGGCCTTCAGGACTGCCTTTCTGACTAAATCCCAATTTAGGATAGCCTCAGGCTTGGCACTGCTGATTTAAAGAGTCTGGCAAAATTGTCTCTTCCAGAACCAGGTTTCCTGTTCTCTCTTGCCAGGCATCGCCTGCAGCCCTGAGTTCCCTCATAAGTTCTGGGATCCCCCATCTCTTGGGAGAGAAAATTTCTTCCCTTAAATTTCTTGCCAACAGTCTTTCCCTTTGGTATAGGGCCATCGCCCTGGAGTCAGCCATCTGAATTTTTTTCTTTCTTTTTTTTTTTTTTTTGGTGGTACGCGGGCCTCTCACTGCTGTGGCCTCTCCCACTGCAGAGCACAGGCTCCGGACGCGCAGGCTCAGCGGCCATGGCTCACGGGCCCAGCCGCTCCACAGCATGCGGGATCCTCCCGGACCGGGTTACGAACCTGTGTCCCCTGCATCGGCAGGCGGCCTCCCAACCACTGCGCCACCAGGGAAGCCCCAGCCATCTGAATTTTAATCCTGCCACTGCTACTTACCAGCTGTGTAGCCTTCAGTGAGTCATTTAACCTCAATAAGCCTCAATTTCCTTATCTGTAACATAGCGATCATAGTGGTAGTAATTCCCAGTTAGGGTTGTTGTGAGGATTAAAGGAGATTATGTATGCAAAATGCCTGATTTAGACACATTTAACAAATGGTAGCGGTTACTGTTATTACTGCCTTGTACATCATATCCTTCTGTGCCACCATGGCATGGCTTTCTGCTCCTTGATCTCTGAGGTCTTAGAAGTCCTATTCTCACCCCTAACCAGTTTTCACTGTCATACCTGGCTTTTCTGAAACATAATCACTGGCCAGATGCAGCTCTTTGTTGAAGCCAAATCTTCACCCATTGCTCCCTGTTAATATCTGGCCTGAGTCTTGGCATACACTACATAGCCTCAGAAAACCCTGAGCTTCTCTAAGCCTCAGTTTCTTCAGCTGTGAAATGGGCATCATAACAGTACCACCTGTAAGGGTGGTTGAGTGGATTAAATGAGAGAATTCATATTAAGTGTTAAGCACAGTGTCTGGCATGTAATAAGCATTCAAAAAATATTATCTATTATCATCTCTTCCTAACCACAGAAATCTAACTCATTCTTTTTTTTCCTGCCCCCTTCTGACCAAAAATAAATTCACCCAAAATCCCTGGAACCCCTTGGAACTTGGAGTACTAATTTCTGATCCTATAAGTTCTCATAGGAGGGAAGGGATGGTTCTGGTCTGACGTGAGCTTGTGCTCTAACTCCATACTTGGAGAGCTCTAAGCAAAGCGGGAAGCAGTCAGTGGACACAAATCTGACAAAGGGCCTGGAAACCATGTGAGAAGAGACACAATTAAAGCACCTGTGAGTATTTAGCCTGGAGAGGAAAAACTCAGGGAGGACACAGTCATTTAGGCTTCAAATCTCTCTAGGGCTGTTGTGTGGAGGAGGAATCTGGCTTGTCCTCTAGCCTCCCCCAGATAAGAGTTAGACCTGATTTGGTGGAAGCTACAGGAAGATAGATTTCCACTCAACAAAAAGTCCAATTTTCTAAGAGAACCGTACCGAGCTGGGATGGATTTTTGTTTGGTTGGAAGGTCCCCATCAGTGGAGGTATCCAAACAGAGGGCTGGGCATTTCCTTGTCAGAGCTGTTTTAAGGGGATCAGGCACTGGAAAATAACTGGCAGAGATAACCTTTAACATCTTTCCAAACCCTGAGGTTCTCTCATTCTTCAAACTAGAGGCCAGTTACTATGCATTCCCTTTCTGACTTAGCTTTGCAATTGTACTCACCTTTGGAATGCACTCTGAATCTCTTCTCCCCACCCTCACTCTCATAAGATCCATCACAAGAGGTCCCACTTTTCCTGGGAGAGAGCATGAGAGGGGCAGTTAACTAAACTGTAGCCATTATGATGTTACTATGTCACAGTCCCTTCTCCATGAATGATGGCCTGCTTTTATGCTAGGTCCCTGGGACACTGAGGTAAGTGAGGTCTGGAAGACACAGGTGTTTCCATCACATCCTACCTTGGCTCTGGAAATGCCCCTGGATTCATCATGTTCAGAGAATGACCAAGGACACAGCAAATTCATCTGCCTCTTGAGCTCCTCTGTGTGAAAGGATGCTGGCCCCCAGCCAGGTCTCTCCAACACAGAGGAACAGGCTCACTGTTCCTAGTAAGAACATTGCTCAGCAGCCCCTCTGAGGCCCTCTGCATATACTCTGAAGATGGTATGGGCCCGATTGAGGCTGCGTGGTTGAGACTAGGGAGAGGAAGGGCCGTTGTGAGTTCTATTTCACTGGCTAAGCTCCAGGACTCTGACACCAGACTGCCTGAATTCAAATGCCAAGTCTCCCACTTATCAGTGGTGTGGCCTTGGGTGATTTCTTAACCTCTCTGTACCTCAATATTCTCATTTGTACAATGAGAGTATTAACAGGACCCACTTGAAAGGGTTGTCGGGAAGATAAATGACAATGTATATACAGTGCTTACGATAATGCCTGACATATGGAAAGTACATAGTATGTGTCCGCTATCTATTATTCTTTTCTAAAATAAACCATTCTTGAGTACAGCACCAGGAAATAATGGTTTCTGAGCCCTTTGATACTGCAGTGCCATTGCAGTCAAGTTCAGATGGTACCATGTCAGCACCTTCTAGGGAAGTCTCTTGAAATCTGTCATTCTAAAGGTCAATCTGAACTCTCTCCTAGCAATCGGAGATTGAAGGGGGAAGGTGACAGGACTTAAGCAGACGGGAAAGGACAACAGGATCCTTCCCAAGCCAAGAAAACAGTCTGAGCAAAGGTGAAAAAGAAGGAGAAGAATAACTAGAGGCAATAGAGATAGGAGTTGAAACAAATGAAAACAGCAACCTTTAATGTCCAAATACCCGGGCAGTATTAGGAAAATTCTGGAACATATAGGAGATGAAATATTCTCAGCCATGAAAAATTATCTTTATGAAAAATACACAGCAACGTGGGAGAGAGCTTATGATAATACAATTTAAAAACAAAACAAAAACCTTAGCTGGAATAGTTTTTTTCTAAACACAATTGGAGAGTGACTTCTGGTAACTGAAACATTTATAAACTTCTCTTTTGTTTATAACTTTTTGTTTTTGTTGCGCTGCTGGGCATATGGGATCCTAGTTCCCCCACCAGGGATCGAACCTGGGTCCCCTGCAGTGGAAACACGGAGTCTTAACTACTGGACCGCCAGGGAAGTCCCTGTTTATATAACTTTTAGCTTAGGTGAAGAATCAATACATCATATATAAGAAAGCTCAGCCTGGTTTCCTATTATCGCCTACAACTATTATATGTTTACTTTTCTGCTTACATAAAAGTGAATCAAAGACAAGTACATTGGCTTTGAAATATAAACCCAAACTTGGCGTGACTTCCTCGTGATTAAAAAAAGAATAAGACGGGTGGAGAGAGAGATTCATAGGGGTCAGATTGTTTTGGTCTCTATATTCCCAGCTGGGGTGTTGGAATTTGAGCATTTTGTAAGTGGGAAGCCACTTACAAGTTTATGAGCAGTTATTTTAGGAGACTTGATTTGGCAGGGGAAATCGGAAGGACATGAGTGGGATGCGTCTGGGGGGAGGAGCTGAGTGGGGACCCAGAGGCCCAGACTTCCCCCTTCTCCTCCCTGTCCCTTAACCTCCGCTGGTTGGATCCCTACAGCCCCACCCCCGTGCCCCACTCCACCACCACCAGTGACGGCCTTAGCAGTACGAATCTTTAAGTCGTTTTCTCAGCCAAATGAAAAAAATAATTAATTGGCCTTAATAAAAACTATTGGTTCTCTTCTAAGTCATCCAAAACAGGTGTCAGCAAACTTTTTCTAGAAAGGCCCAGAGAGTCAATATTTTAGGCTTTGAGAGCCATATGGCCTCTGTCACAGCTATGCAACTCTGCCATTGTGGAGAGGAAGCAGCCTTAGGCAGTACATAAAGGACTGGGTGTGGCTGTGCTCCCGTAAAACTTAACTTACAGAAAGAGGTTGGGGGCTGATTTGACTCATAGGCCACAGTTTATCAACTTCTGATCTAAAAAAGCATTGTGTTATTTTTCTTAGAGACTAATTCTGTGATTTTTCAGTGCCTCTAAAGCTCCCTGACCCTCCCTTTCAGACACTTCCCATCACATACACTGCCATCCCCACCTCTATTTATGAGAGGAGTGCCAGTGATGATATGGTGGGCTCGTGATCTCTGGAGCAGTGATGGGCAAAGCGGCGTGTTAAAGTGGAGGGGCTTTGGACTTCATCTCAATTTGAGCCCTGACTCTGCCAACTGTGTGACCTTATACACAGCGCACAACCTCTCTGAGCCTCCATTTGCTCATGGGCAAAATGGAGATAATAAGTTCAACCTCACAGGGTTTTTGTGAGGATTAAATGTTTGTAAAGCACCCAGCCTAACAACTGGCATGGAACTGGCATTCAGTAAATAGTTACTAACCCACACGGGCTCTATAAATAGCTGTCAAACAGGACAGACCCAGCCTGCACGAAGAGAATTCCATTGTGGATCCAGCCTTCAGGTCAGTACTGGCACTGGAGTGAGAGGCAGTGGGATCATTAAACACACGCAAGGTTAGATAAGAAGGCAACATAAATTTGAAGAGGCTGCTGCCAGACACATTTGTATCAAATGCTTCCGATGAATCATTTATTAGGCAGCCCCACTGTACCACATCCTCTTGGTGGGCTGCTGGTTGGGGACATGGTCCCAGGCTTCCATTGAAGTAATAAGATCCTGCTCTTCATCCACAGACTCTCAACAGCTGGTGAGCGGGAGAACCTCGTGTAAACAGCCTCCTCTGAGTTCATTCTCCCGGGCTCATGGGACCAGTCACCTTCCCCTCAACTGAAAAATAAACACAACAAGAAAATGAATGCATCTCTCCTAGGGGAACACGACACAATGAGAAGCAATCAATAACAAGAAATAGTGTGGGATCATCTTTAGAGAAGACACTGTGAAATGTAAGAAGGCTAAACACACACACACACATACACACACACACATACACGGGTTAACAGACAAGAAAGATCTGAGAACCTGGGTTCATCCTGATTTTGCCTCCTTATCAGTTGTTCATTTCTGGGCAAGTTATTCAACTTCTATGCCTACATTTCCCCATTGTAAAATGAAGATAATCATGGTAAGTTCCTTTAAGGTTTTTGTGAGGATTAAATGCATTACTAAGTAGACAGTGCTTAGAACAGTGCCTGACACTTTGTAATGAATACTAGGTTAGTGTTTGCCATTATTTGGTATCAGTATTACTCATTCACAAAGATGTTTTCAGAATAGCTGAACAACTGAGTCAAACACATAATGAATCAAATTCAAAACTAATCTGAAAAATCTGATTCTGTGGTACAGTCAAAGACCCAAACCCAAAATTCAAATAAAACTTTGGATTTTTCACTCCCATGACTGAGCGGTGGGAGAGGTCAGACCAGGATGACGGGTGTTCCCGTAGTTCAGTTCAATTCAAGGAACAGAATATCCTAATTCTTAGGAAATATACAATGAAGTAGTTAGGAGTAAAGGGCCATGCAAATTGTTCTCAAGTAGTTAAAAAATATTAGATGTGCGTACATATATATATGTATATATATATAGAGAGAGAGACAGAGAGAGAGAGAGAGGGAGAAATGTTTAACAATAGGTGTAACAAGAGTCTATGGTGTTCAGTGTATCATTCTTTTTTTTTTTTTTTTTTTTTTTGCGGTACGCGGGCCTCTCATTGTTGTGGCCTCTCGCATTGCGGAGCACAGGCTCCGGACGTGCAGGCTCAGCAGCCATGGCTCACGGGCCCAGCCGCTCCGGGGCATGTGGGATCTTCCCGGACCGGGGCACGAACCCGTGTCCCCTGCATCGGCAGGCGGACTCTCAACCACTGCACCACCAGGGAAGCCCCAGTGTACCATTCTTATTCTTGCAGCTTTTCTGTAAGTTTGAAATCATTTCCAGATAAGTTTTAAAAAAACCCATTAGGATGGGTTAAAAATAAAAAGAAGCATTGACTCAAGTGTGACTATCAAACAAGCACTGGGCCGCTATAGGACAAGCAGAGGTGACAAGGTACAGTCTTGACAAGACACCAGGAGAGCCTGGACCTGGAACAAGGAAAGTGGTTCTATGACTCAAATATCTAATGGAAACAGGCAAACTAAGATCGTCTGATACAGCTGTCTCCACAGTAGGCTCTGCTTGTCCCCAGGTGCCTAAAAGAGGTTGTATGTGGCACTAAGAATAACATTGCTTGAAACCTTTGCCATAAGCTCCATTCTAGGGCTTCAGTCTTAAGATTTTTGTTTACCATTCCAGTTGTCGCCTCTTTGCTGATCCCCCTGCCTCAACTTCTCCCCAAATTCAACCCATTTTGCAAACTGCTCATAGAATAAATCCCTCAACTGTCACTCTCACTACATCACCTCCTCACTCAGGAAATTACAATGGCTTCCTATTTTCCACAACCCAAATCTAAACTTTGCTGTCTTATCAGTTCCATATTTTCTGATTTTTATGTATCTTGGTTTGCAGTTTCAACTTTTTTCCCTGTCGCTGAAAATAACTGAACCTGGGATTCAACTGATACCCGATAGTGGTTGAGGCTTAGCTGCAGTCATGTGGCCTGAGCACTAGGCTTATGCCAAAATTGTGATTTGTCTGAGATTGAGATAATAGTTCTTTCCTCCTATATATTTTTTAATTTAAATAAACTTAAATTTTAGAATAGATTTAGGTTTACAGAGAAGTTGCAAAGATAAAGAGTTTCCATATTCTCCACACCCAGTTTCCCCTATTTTTAACATCTTACATCACTATGGTACATTTATCACAATTAATGAAGCCACACTGGTACATAGTTACTAACTAAACTCCATACTTTATTTTTACGTCATTAATTTCCCCTAATGTCCTTTTCTATTCCATGATTCCATCCAGGAGACCACATTACAGTTAGCTTTCCTCCTATTTTTAAATTTTAGAATATTATTTTAAAAGCCAAATGTAAACAAAGTGTATAGTCTAACTGAATAAGATTTTATATGACACTTTGATGCAATATCTTTCCTACTACCCTTGAACATGAAAAAACTCACAGCATCTAACTCATCTCCAGGCGTGATTAGAACGTTTATCCTGAGTTTTCTCTTTGTGTCAGATCCCTTGGGAACCCAGAACAGTCTTCTCAGATTTCATGTCCAAGACTACATCAAATTAGCTAGTCCAAGAAAGCTTTGCTTCCTATACAATATAAAGGAATTCTCTACACAGTAACTCACATGGAGATTCCTGAAATCTCTTGTTTGACACAAACACATGGTGGTAAAATGGGCTTTCACTACCACCTGTGGAAAGTACCTCAGAAACATCACCACTGTATTATTCCCGCATGGGCCAGGAATACTAGTGTCCCGTATGGAAAACTATAGTATCAACTGCCCTTAAACAGGCAGAGACTTTTCTCTCATCAGTTATAGGGAGTCTACCTACCCCACTCACAGAGCTCATTAGCTCATGGAGCTAATTAACAGACAATGTTTAATGGCTCTTTCTAGACACCGATTTGATCTGCATTCTTTCCAACACCCTCATCTTTCTCTGCATAGCTGGAGTAGAAAGAAAACTTTCATGATAACATTTAACCAAGTGGCCATGTTTTTCCCATCAGGAGTGGGTAATTTCCCACTCTCTCTCTTAAGGAAGAGAGATAATACCACTTCCTAGAAAAATTTCTTAGATGGAACCTGAATTTAAGTACAATATCCTTTAGCATCCTGCTAAGGGCTAATAGCTATAAAGATTTCAGATAACAAAAATATTTGAAAAGTAACAACAATGCTTTCCAAATGAAATACTTGGCATAGAATTTTAAATAGGCAACATAGGATTTTTATCACTTTTATTAAAAAATTTTTGATGTTTCCCTTGCCTGTTAAAAAACCCAATATAAAATTAAAGGGAATTTTGAAAAAAGAAAAATTAATTTGTAATTCTGCCATCCTCACATACCTGTTTTCAGGTTTATTACTTCCCTTTTGTCTTCATCCACAGCATGTGTTCCTTTCACCTTGCATTATTTTATACACATTTCCTGTGTTTCTGGTATTCATGTAATTTTTCAATGGTTACATAACATTTCATTAAGTAGATGTATAATTATTATTTAAACATTTCCCTAATGTGCTCTATGAGGGCAAAGACTTCTGTTTTCGTCACCTCTGTACCCTCAGTGTTTAAAACAATGCTGGCAAAAAGTAGACACTCAGTACATATTTGTTGAATAAAAAATAAATTCAAATGGTTTCAAATTTTTACTCATATATTATTATTATTTTTCAAATTTCATCATGCCTTCTTTTGACTTGTTAATTTTTCTCACTCTACCTCCATGAAATAAAAACAGTTTATTATGATGATTTTCTCTTTTGTATGTAGACAACATTGAGTGATCAGTTTTCTTTGATGATGATTGGTATGATTCCATGTAAATCCCTTGTGTATTTGAAATGTTTTTATTCTACCCTCACATTTATTTCATAGTTTGTATAGATTATAGAGTTCTACAGTGGAAATCATTTTCCCTCTGAATTTTGAAATTGTCTTTTCATTTTCTATTAGCTCTCAGTGCTCTCTTGAGAAAGCCAATGTTGTTCTGATTCTTGATCCTTTTTCTATATATAATGTTTCTCCCCTTCCCTTCTCTCTTTCTCTCCCTCTCTCCCGCCCTCTGTTCCTCCCCCAACCTCTTTCCCCGGAATCTTCCTCTTTTAAATAACCAAACTTTTTAATGAATACAGTCTTCTCTATCATGTACCTTAATTTAGTAATTTTTTAAAAAGTGTTCTTGCATCTTACAGTCTGTTTCCTCCAAGTCATTTTGTTGTTGTTATTTTCTCTTTGTTTTGGTCTCTGTCTTTCATGGTAGAGACTTGCCTCAGGGGTCTGGTAATTCTTATTTAAGAATGGGGCACTAACTATATTCAATATCTTGTAATAATCTATAATGGAAAAGAATCTGAAAAAGAATATACTATATATATATAACTGAATCACCTTGCTGTACACCAGAAACTAACACAACATTGTAAATCAACTATACTTCAATTAAAAAAAAAAAGAATGGGGCAGTAAAAACTAATCGGAAGCTTTTTATTTGTGGGTAGATTTTGGAATTCAAGAGCTCTACCACAGGGTCATCTCGCTGGGCCATTTAGTTGGAGAACTCTGGGTGTCAACATCTTTAGGTATTTTCCCTTGGCCTAGTCAGATTCCCCAGAGAATAATCTTCCAATCTCATGCTTGGTGGGTGAAGGTCTGATTGCTAGATTTCTGGGAGCTCAGAGGGGGAAGGAGGCCTCAGGTCCTCTACTTTCAGTATGTAGACTTCCATTTAACCCCCTAATTTTACTATGGTTCCCTGCTTCTGATGCCACCCTACGTCCTGTTTTACCCTCTTCAGAGATTCCCTCCTAGTTGTCTGCTGGGGATGAAAAGGGGTCTGACTTCACAGAATAGAGGATGGTGTCTGGAAAAATTAATTTTTTTAGCATACCTTTAAAAATTTAATTATAACTTAAATACAGTAAAGTGCACAAATCTTACATGACTAATGAATTTTTACACATGTATGTATCCATGTAACACCATCTAGATTGACATATAGACTATTTCCAGCACCCAAGAAGACTCCCTCATGACCCCTTCCAGTCAAAACACTCCCTAAAGTAACCACTATTCTGATATCTTTTACCATAGATTAGTTTTGCCTGTTCTTAATCTTGATTTAACCATTAAATCACACTGTGTGTATTCTTTTGTGTCTAGCTTTCTGCTCAACATTATATCTGTGAGATTTATTCATATTGTTTCAAGTTAGCTGTAGTTCATTATTTTTCGTTTCTGTGTAGTTTGCCATCATATGAATATACCACAATCTATTAATCCATTCAACTGTTGTGGAAATTTGAGGTGTTTCCAGTTTGAGGCTCTTAGAAATAATCCTTCCATGAACATCATTGAACTCATCTTTTGGTGCACATGTGCATGCATTTCTGTCGGGTACATAACCAGGAGTGGACTTGCCATATCTTAGGACATATATTTATTTTTAGCTTTTTTTTTTTTTTTTTTTTTTTTTTGCGGTACACGGGCCTCTCACTGTTGTGGCCTCTCCCGTTGCGGAGCACAGGCTCCGAACGCGCAGGCTCAGCGGCCACAGCTCACGGGCCCAGCCGCTCCGCGGCATGTGGGATCTTCCCGGACCAGGGCACGAACCCGTGTCCCCTGCATCGGCAGGTGGACTCCCAACCACTGCGCCACCAGGGAAGCCCTATTTTTAGCTTTAATCCTACAGCCAAACAAGTTTCCAGTGTGCTTGTACTGATTTATTTTCCCACAAGCAGTGTACGAGAGTTCCAATTGCTCCACAACCGAGTCAATACCTTGAATTTTAGCCATTCTGGTGGGTGGGTAGTCATATCCCATTGTGGTTTTAATCTGCATGTCCCCAATAACTAAAGATGTTAAGTATCATTTTATATGCTCGTTGGACATTGGACTATCCTCTTTTGTGATGTGCCTATTCAAGTCTTTTACCCATTTGGGTTACCTGTCTTTATCTTACTGATTTGCAGAAGTTCTTTATACATTTTAGGTGAGTCCATTTTTAAGTGCGTTTTGCAAATATTTTTCCAGTCTGTGGTTTACCTTTTCTCTTTTAATGCTGTCTTTTGACAAACAGAAGTTTTTGATTTTTATAACGTCCAATGGAAGGCTCAATTTTAAACAACTTAAAAAGGAATGATTTCATTTAAAAGTCTGGTCCGTCTTTCTGAGTTCACTTTAATTACTGTAATAAAACTTATGCTGAGCAGAAAACCATCTTTGCTCCAGGGTTCGGGATGATGATTCTTGTTCCAGCTGTCATCAAGATTAAACATTACCAGACACAAACTGTATTATGCTACTACAGGATCTCTGGCAACAGCAAAGAGGAAGAGAGGGGTCAGTCTTTGGTTGTTCTAGCAGACCATACTGCAACAAAGCTTTGATCTCTAAAGACAGACGGACAAAGCTTCCAGGCCCAGGGAATCATTGTCTCTGCCCTTTTCTTTATACATCACTTGTTAATAATCTGATATCATTTTGGATGTTTTATGCAATCCTGAATATTCCTGTGCCCCCATCTTCAACAAAGTGGAACCGAAAGACAAGCATTTTATTATACACAAACGATAAGATTTTATTACCTTTAATAAGGAGTGGCCTGAATAGATACTGCAGTTGGCCTACTAGCTAATTATTGACAAAGAGAAGGGCTATAATCAATGGTTCACAAACTAGAGCCACCATTCAACTGTTTTTGACCAAAAAATGATAATCTCATACAGTCAACGTACTGTTTTTGGTAACTTTGCAAATAGTTTATGTTGGAGGTAGGCCAGAAATAAAAGGCTTCAAATCAAAGCTGCTTTATCGTACATGGTACAGAGGAGGGGCTCAATAAATATTTACCAGATGAATTTGAGGATGCTGAGATGAGTGTATGGAGTTATATTTGCCTAAAATTGACAAGGCTTCAAATTCTTTTAACCACACTATATGGGCTGGAATTCGGGCCTAATTTGTCAGTTTGTCTCTAAGCAGACTAGAGTTCCACGTCTTTTCAGGTGCGTGTCCCTCTTATGACCCTCATTCTTAGAGGAGATGTCAGTCTCTTACCCACGCCAGGCAACAGGTAAGAAGCATGGGCCAGTGTTCAACTATACTCCAGGTACTTGTTAGAGAACAAAATGTATTCATTTCACTCCGGTATTCATCGAAAACTCAGCAGAGACATGAATTCCAATGGAATAGAACTGCAAGTCCAGCAGGAAACCCATACATCCATAGTCAATTAATTTTGGCCTTGATAAGACTGCCAAGACCATTTCATGGGGAAAGAATCGTCTTTCAACAAAGAGTGACGGGACAACTGGATACCCACATACAAAAGAAGAAAGTTGAACACATACCCTACACCGTGCACAAAATTAACTAAAAATAGATGAAAGATCTAAATATATAAGCTAAAACTATAAAATTCTCAGAAGGAAAAGAAAACTAAACCTTTACAACCTAGGTAATGGTTTCTTATATATGACAAGAAAAGAACAAGCAACCAAAGAAAAAATACATAATTGGACTTCATCGAAATTAAACACTTTTATGCTTTAAAGGACACTATAAGAAAGAGAAGAAAACAACCCACAGAGTGGGAGGAAAATATTTGCAAATCAGATATCTGATAAGGATCTGGTATCCACAGTATGGAAAGAAATTTTATGCTCAACAACAAAAAGACAAACTAACCAATTAAAAAATGGGCAAAGCACCTGAATAGACATTTCTCTTAAGAAGATATACAAACGGCCAATAAATATATGGAAAGGCGCTTAAAATCATTAGTCATTAGGAAAATGCAAAGCAAATCCAAAATGAGGTACCACTTCACACCCACTAGGATGGCTACAATCAAAAAGATGGAAAATAACACATATTGGCAAAGATGGAGAAACTGGAACTTCCGTACATAGCCGCCGGGAATGTAAAATGGTGCAGCTGCTGTGTAATATGGTTTGGCAGTTCCTCAAAAAGTTAAACACAGTTACCACATGACCTAGCAATTCCATTCCAAGGTATATACCTAAGATAATTGAAAACATATATCCACACAAAAACTCGTACACAAATGTTCATAGCAGCATTATTCGTAAGAGTTACAAGGTGAGAACAACATAACTATCCATCAACGGATGAATGAATAAACAATACGTGGTACGTTATACAATGGAATGTTATTCAGTCATAAAAAGGAGTCAAGTACTGGTATGTGCTACAACTTGGTTAAACCTCTAAAACATTATGCTAAGTGAAAGTAGCCAGACAGAAGAGTCTACATATTGTATGAGTCCATTTACATGAAATATCCAGCACAGGCAAATCCATAGAGAAACAAAGTAGACTGGTGGTTGCCTGGTGCTGAGTGAGGGGAAGAGGTATTGACTGCTAAAAGGCACGGGGTTTCTTTTGCGGATGAGAAAAATGTTCTGGAGTTAGATCATAGACATGGTTGCACAGCTTTGTGACTATGCTGAAACCATGAATAGTACACTAAAATAGTAAATTTTATGATATGTAAATTATATCTCAATAAAAAAGGAGAAAAGAACTATAAAAAACCTTAGTAAGAAATTATTTACGCCCACATGATAAGAACTGTGGTTAAAGCACACAAACACAGACACATAAAGAGACACGAAAGAAGATTTAAACAAAATTGAGATAAAATCAAAGTTCTGCATGGGAAGAATTATTTTAAAAATTATTTTCTCCCAATTAATTTATATACCTAATAGTCTTCTAGTTAAAATTGCAGAGGCCTTTTTGGCAGATGGTAAACAGTTGATAAGAGATTTTATGTCAAAGGATAAAAAGTATTATACAGAAAAATGATTAAAAATTTCCAACAAACAAAACTCCAGGACCAGATGGCTTCACAGGTGAATTCTATCAAACATTTAGAGAAGAGCTAACACCCATCCTTCTCAAACTCTTCCAAAAAAATTGCAGAGGAAGGAACACTCCCAAATTCATTCTATGAGGCCACCATCACCCTGATACCAAAACCAGACAAAGATACTACAAAAAAAGAAAATTACAGACCACTATCACTGATGAATATAGATGCAAAAATCCTCAACAAAATACTAGCAAACAGAATCCAACAGCACATTAAAAGGATCATATACCATGATCAAATGGGGTTTATCCAAGGGATGCAAGGATTCTTCAATATACGCAAATCAATCAATGTGATACACCATATTAACAAACTGAAGAATAAAAACCATATGATCATCTCAATAGATGTAGAAAAAGCTTTTGACAAAATTCAACACCCACTTATGATAAAAACTCTCCAGAAAGTAGGCATAGAGGGAACCTACCTGAACATAATAAAGGCCATATATGACAAACCCACAGCAATCATTCTCAATGGTGAAAAACTGAAAGCATTCCCTCTAAGATCAGGAACAAGACAAGGATGTCCACTCTCGCCACTATTATTCAACATAGTTTTGGAAGTCCTAGCCATGGCAGAGAAGAAAAAGAAATAAAAGGAATACAAATTGGAAAGAAGAAGTAAAACTATCACTGATACTTGATAAAATTTCAATTTTCTTAAATTTACCAAGTCTTGCTTTGTGACCAAAGATATGATCTACCCTGGAGAATGTTCCATGAGCACTTGAGAAGGAAGTGTATTCTGCTGTTTTTGGATGGAATGTTCTATAAATATCAATTAAGTCCACCTCATTTAATGTATCATTTAAAACTTGTATTTCCTTATTTATTTTCATTTTGGATGATCTGTCCATTGGTGAAAGTGGGGTGTTAAAGTCCCCTACTATGATTGTGTTACTGTCGATTTCCCCTTTTATGGCTGTTAGCATTTGCCTTATATATTGAGGTGCTCCTATGTTGGGTGCATAAATATTTACAATTGTTATATCTTCTTCTTGGAGTGATCCCTTGATCATTATGTAGTATCCTTCCTTGTCTCTTGTAACATTCTTTATTTTAACGCCTATCTTATCTGATATGAGTATTGCTACTCCAGCTTTCTTTTGTTTTCCACTTGCACGGAATCTTTTTCCATCCCCTCACTTTCAGTCTGTATGTGTCCCTAGGTCTGAAGTGGGTCTCTTGTAGACAGCATACATATGGGTCTTGTTTTTGTATCCATTCAGCGAGCCTGTGCCTTTTGGTTGGAGCATTTAATCCATTCACATTTAAGGTAATTATCGATATGTATGCTCCTATTACCATTTTCTTAATTGTTTTGGGTTTATTTTTGTAGGTTCTTTTCTTCTCTTGTGTTTCCCATTTACTGAAGTTCCTTTAGCATTTTTTGTAGAGTTGGTTTGGTGGTGCTGAATTCTCTTAGCTTTTGCTTGTGTAAAGCTTTTGATTTCTCCATCAAATCTGAATGAGATCCTTGCTGGGCAGAGTAATCTTGGTTATAGATTCTTCCCTTTCATCCCTTTAAATATATCATGCCACTCCCTTCTGGCTTACAGCGTTTCTGCTGAAAAATCAGCTGTTAACCTTATGGGAGTTCCCTTGTATATTATTTGTTGTTTTTGCCTTGTTGTTTTAATAATTTTTCTTTGTCTTTAATTTTTGTCAACTTGATTACTATGTGTCTCGGTGTGTTTCTCCTTGGGTTTATCCTGCCTGGGACTTTCTGCACTTCTTGGGCTTGGGTGACTATTTCCTTTCCCATGTTAGAGAAGTTTTCAACTATAATCTCTTCAAATATTTTCTTGGGTCTTTTCTCTCTCTCTTCTCCTCTGGGACCCCTATAATGCG
Source organism: Delphinus delphis (assembly GCF_949987515.2). NCBI lineage: Eukaryota > Metazoa > Chordata > Mammalia > Artiodactyla > Delphinidae > Delphinus > Delphinus delphis. The sequence goes on from NC_082688.1 coordinate 27,449,924, forward strand.
AACGTTGGTGTGTTTCATGTTGTCCCAGAGGTCTCTTAGGCTGTCTTCATTTCTTTTCATTCTTTTCTCTTTATTGTGTTCTGTGGCAGTGAATTCCACCATTCTGCCTTCCAGGTCACTTATCCATTCTTCTGCCTCAGTTATTCTGCTATTGATTCCTCCTAGTGTATTTTTCATTTCAATTATTGTTTTGTTCATCTCTGTTTGTTTGTTCTTTAATTCTTCTAGGTGTTTGTTCTTTAATTCTTCTAGGTCTTTGTTAAGCATTTCTTGCATCTTCTCAATCTTTGCCTCCATTGTTTTTCTGAGGTCTTGGATCATCTTCACTATCATTATTCTGAATTCTTTTTTGGAAGATTGCTTATCTCCACTTCATTTAGTTGTTTTTCTGGGGTTTTATCATGCTCCTTCATGTGGTACATAATCCTCTGCATTTTCATTTTGTTTATCTTTCTGTGAATGTGGTTTTCATTCCTCAAGTTGCAGGACTGTAGTTGCTTCTGCTGTCTGCCCTCTGGTGGATGAGTCTATCTAAGAGGCTTGTGCAAGCTTCCTGCTGGGAGGGACTGGTGGTGGGTAGAGCTGGGTGTTGCTCTGGTAGACAGAGCTCAGTAAAACTTTAATCCACTTTTCTGCTGATGTGTGGGGGTGGGTTCCCTCCCTGTTGGTTGTTTGGCCTGAGGCAACCCAGTACTGGAGGCTCCAGGCATTTTGGTGGGGCTAATGGCAGACTCAGGGAGGTCTCATGCCAAGGAGTACTTCCCAGAACTTCTGCTGTCAGTGTCCTTGTCCCCATGGTGAGCCACATCCACCCCCCACCTCTGCAGGAGACCCTCTAACACCAGCAGGTAGGTCTGGTTCAGTCTCCTGTTGGGTCTCTGCTCTTTCCCCCTGGGTCCTGATGTGCTCACTACTTTGTGTGTGCCCTCCAAGAGTGGAGTTTCTGTTTCCTCCAGTCCTGTCAAAGTCCTGCAGTCAAAGCCCGCTAGCTTTCAAAGTCTGATTCTCTGGGAATTCCTCCTCCTGTTGCCGGACCTCCAGGTTGGGAAGCTTGATGTGGGGCTCAGAACCTTCACTCCAGTGGCTGGACTTCTGTGGTATAGTTGTTCTCCAGTTTGTGAGTCACCCACCCAGTGGTTATGGGATTTGATTTTATTGTGATTGCACCCCTCCTACAATCTCACTGAGGCTTCTCCTTCGTCTTTGGTTGTGGGGTATCTTTTTTGAGTTCCAGTGTCTTCCTGTCTATGATTGTTCAGCAGTTAGTTATGATTCCTGTACTCTCGCAAGAGGGAGTGAATGCACATCCTTCTACTCCACCATTTTGAGCCCATCCACAGTCCTCACTTCATATAATATCCTAAAATTATTTACAGCTATTAAGATATATAAAAGATAAAGACATAAAACTATTAAAAATAGAACATAAATTTTACCTTATTTTTAAGAAGAAAAAAATTGAAAAGATAGATAAGTATTTTACTGATTTAGGGGGTTAAGAAAAGACTTTTAACAGAAAAAAATATAGGACAAAATAACACAAAATTAGTTATCAATTTGTTTATCATGAAATTTAAATCATTTACAGGTAAAATATCACTAACAATATTAAAAGACAAATTATACAGAAGGAAAAATATTTTCCATAAATGTGACTGAAAAAGTCCTAATATATAAAAATCTTTTATCCAACAGTAAGAAAAGTAGTATCTCAGTAGCAAAATTGGCAAAGGACATGAATAGAGAATTTACAGAAGAGGAAATAAAAGGGTCGATAAATAAATGCAAAATATTTAATTTGCTAATAAAGAAAGGCAAATGAAAACAACCAAGGACTGTCATCTTTTGCTTTACGTTGATCAAAGGTGAATGAGAATGTCATGAGTATCCACCAGGTATGGGAAGACAGGGACATTCATACACTTTAGTACAAATGCAAAGTGGTAGAACCTTTCTAGAGAGTGATTTGGCAAAATGTATCAACCTTCATAAAAAAGTACCCTCACCTCTTGATCTAGTACTATTATTTCCAGAAGTCTATTCTAAGGAAATAATCAGCAGTGTGACAAATATATCTCTACAGTAAAAGGGTTATAAGTAATCTAAAAATTTAGGGACTTCCCTGGTGGCACAGTGGTTAATAATCTGGCTGCCAATGCAGGGGACATGGGTTCAATCCCTGGTCCAGGAAGATTCCACATTGCGGCGGAGCAACTAAGCCCATGCACCACAACTACTGAGCCTGTGCTCCAGAGCCTGTAAGCCAGAACTACTGAGCCTGAGAGGCACAACTACTGAAGCCTGCATGCCTAGAGCCACTGGGGACAGACACCAAAAAGAACAGGAACCACAAACCTGCAGCCTGTGAAAAGGAGATTCCAAACACAATAAGGTAAGCAAAATGAGAAGACAGAGAAACACAAGGCAGATGAACGAGCAAGGTAAGCACCCACCAGACCAAACAAATGAAGAGGAAATAGGCAGTCTACCTGAAAAAGAATTCAGAGTAATGACAATAAAGATGATCCAAAATCTTGGAAATAGAATGGAGAAAATACAAGAAACGTTTCACAAGGACCTAGAAGAACTAAAGAGCAAACAAACAATGGTGAACAACACAATAAATGAAATTAAAAATTCTCTACAAGGAATCAATAGCAGAATAACTGAGGCAGAAGAACGGATAAGTGACCTGGAAGATAAAATAGTGGAAATAACTACTGCAGAGCAGAATAAAGAAAAAAGAATGGAAAGAATTGAAGACAGTCTCAGAGACCTCTGGGAAAATATTAAACGCACCAACATTCAAATTATAGGGCTCCCAGAAGAAGAAGAGAAAAAGAAAGGGACTGAGAAAATATTTGAAGAGATTATAGTTGAAAACTTCCTTAATATGGGAAAGGAAAGAGTCAGTCAAGTCCAGGAAGCACAGAGAGTCCCATACAGGATAAATCCAAGGAGAAAACATGCGAAGACACATATTAATCAAACTATGAAAAATTAAATACAAAGAAAACATATTACAAGCGGCAAGGGGAAAAAAAAAACATACAAGGGAATCCCCATAAGGTTAACAGCTGATCTTTCAGCAGAAACTCTGCAAGCCAGAAGGGAGTGGCAGGACATACTTAAAGTGATGAAAGGGAAGAAACTATACCCAAGATTACTCTACCCAGCAAGTATCTCATTCAGATTCGATGGAGAAATTAAAACCTTTACAGACAAGCAACAGCTAAGAAAATTCAGCATCACCAAAACAGCTTTACAACAAATGCTAAAGGAACTTCTCTAGGCAGGAAACACAGGAGAAGGAAAATAGCTACCATAACAAACCCAAAGCAATTTAGAAAATGGTAATAGGAACATACATCTCGATAACTACCTTAAATGTAAATGGACTAAATGCTCCAACCAAAAGACATTGACAGGATGAATGGATACAAAAACAAGACCTGTATACATGCCGTCTACTAGAGACCCACTTCAGACCTAGGGACACATACAGACTGAAAATGAGGGGATGGAAAAAGATATTCCATGCAACTGGAAACGAAAAGAAAGCTGGAGTAGCAATTCTCATATCAGATAATTTAGACTTCAAAATAAAGACTATTACAAGAGACAAAGAGGACACTACATAATGATCACAGGATCAATCCAAGAAGAAGATATAATAATTGTAAATATTTATGCACCCAACATAGGAGCACCTCAATATATAAGGCAAATGCTAACAGCCATAAAAGGGGAAATCGACAGTAACACAATCATAGTAGGGGACTTTAACACTCCACTTTCACCAACGGACAAATCATCCAAAATGAAAATAAAAGAGGAAACACAAGTTTTAAATGATACATTAAACGAGACGGACTTAATTGATATTTATAGAACATTCCATCCATAAAACAAAAGAATACACTTCCTTCTCAAGTGCTCATGGAACATTCTCCAGGACAGATCATATCTTGGGTCACAAATCAAGCCTTGGTAAATTTAAGAAAATTGAAATTTTATCAAGTATCTTTTCTGACCACAATGCTATAAGACTAGATATCAATTACAGGAAAAAATCTGTAAAAAATACAAACACATGGAAGCTAAACCATACACTACTTAATAACTGCAGAACTTAAAAACTGAAGAACTTAATAACTGAAGATACCTGAAGAAATCAAAGAGGAAATCAAAAAATACCTAGAAACAAATGACTATGAAAACATGACGACCCAAAACCTATGGGATGCAGCAGAAGCAGTTCTAAGAGGGAAGTTTATAGCAAATACAATCCTACCTCAAGAAACAAGAAACATCGCAAATAAACAACCTAACCTTACACCTAAAGCAATTAGAGAAAGAAGAACAGAAAAGCCCCAAAGTTAGCAGAAGGAAAGAAATCATAAAGATCAGATCAGAAATAAAAGAAAAAGAAATGAAGGAAACCATAGTAAAGACCAATAAAACTAAAAGCTGATTCTTTGAGAAGATAAACAAAATTGACAAACCATTAGCCAGACTTATCAAGAAAAAACGGGAGAAGACTCATATCAATAGAATTTGAAATGAAAAAGGAGAAGTAACAACTGAAACTGCAGAAATAAAAAGGATCATGAGAGATTACTACAAGCAACTCTATGCCAATAAAATGGACAACCTGGAAGAAATGGACAAATTCTTAGAAATGCACAACCTGCCGAGACTGAACCAGGAAGAAATAGAAAATATAAACAGACCAATCACAAGCACTGAAATTGGGACTGTGATTAAAAATCTTCCAACAAAAAAAGCCCAGGACCAGATGGCTTCACAGGCAAATTCTATCAAACATTTAGAGAAGAGCTAACACCTATCCTCAAATTCTTCCAAAATATAGCAGAAGGAGGAACACTCCCCAACTCATTCTACGAGGCCACCATCACCCTGACAAAGATGTCACAAAGAAAGAAAACTACAGTCGAATATCACTGATGAACATAGATGCAAATATCCTCAACAAAATACTAGCAAACAGAATCCAACAGCACATTAAAAGGATCATACACTATGATCAAGTGGGGTTTATCCCAGGAATGCAAGGATTCTTCAATATATGCAAGTCAATTAATGTGATACACCATATTAACAAATTGAAGGAGAAAAGCCATATGATCATCTCAATAGATGCAGAAAAAGCTTTCTACACAATTCAACACCCATTTATGATAAAAACCCTGCAGAAAGTAGGCATAGAGGAAACTTACCTCAACATAATAAAGGCCATATATGACAAACTCACAGCCAACATCCTTCTCAATGGTGAAAAACTGAAACCATTTCCACTAAGATCAGGAACAGGACAAGGTTGTCCACTCTCACCACTATTATTCAACATAGTTTTGGAAGTTTTAGCCACAGCAATCAGAGAAGAAAGGAATTCAAATCGGAAAAGAAGTAAAGCTGTCACTGTTTGCAGATGACAGGATACTATACATAGAGAATCCTAAGGATGCTACCAGAAAACTACTAGAGCTAATCAATGAATTTGGTAAAGTACCTGTATACAAAATTAATGCACAGAAATCTCTTGCATTCCTATACACCAGTGATGAAAAATCTGAAAGAGAAATTAAGGAAACACTCCCATTTACCATTGCAACAAAAAAAATAAAATATTTAGGAATATACCTACCTAAGGAGACAAAAGATCTGTATGCAGAAAATTATAAGACACTGATGAAAGAAATTAAAGATGATAAAAACAGATGGAGTTTTATACCATGTTCTTGGATTGGAAGAATTAACATTGTGAAAATGCCTATACTACCCAAAGCAATCCAGAGATTCACTGCAATCCCTATCAAACTACCAATGGCATTTTTCACAGAACTAGAACAAAAAAATCTCACAATTTGTATGGAAACACAAAAGACCCCGAATCACCAAAGCAATCTTGAGAAAGACAAATGAAGCTGGAGGAATCAGGCTCCCAGACTTCCAACCATACTACAAAGCTACAGTAATCAAGACACTATGGCACTGGCAGAAAGACAAAAATATAGATCAGTGGAACAAGATAGAAAGCCCAGAGATAAACCCACAGACATATGGTCACCTTATTTTTCATAAAGGAGGCAAGAATTTAAAATGGAGAAAAGACAGGCTCTTCAATAAGTGGTGCTGAGAAAACTGGACAGCCACATGTAAAAGAATGAAATTAGAACACTCCCTAACACCATACACAAAAATAAACTCAAAATGGATAAAAGACCCAAATATAAGGCCAGATACTATCAAACTCTTAAGAGGAAAACACAGGCAGAACACTCTATGACATAAATCACAGCAAGATCCTTTTTTGACCAACCTCCTAGAGAAATGGAAATAAAAACAAAAATAAACAAATAGGACCTAATGAAACTTAAAAGCTTTTGCACAGCAAAGGAAACCATAAACAAGATGAAAAGACAACCCTCAGAATGGGAGAAAATATTCACAAATGAAGCAAGTGACAAAGGATTAATCTGCAAATATACAAGCAGGTCACGCAGCTCAATATCAAAAAAACAACCCAATCCAAAAATGGCCAGCAGATCTAAATAGAGATGTCTCCAAAGAAGATATACAGATTGCCAACAAAGACATGAAAGAATGATCAACATCATTAATCATTAGAGAAATGCAAATCAAAACTACAATGAGGTATCACCTCACACCAGTCAGAATGGCCATCATCAAAATATCTATAAACAATAAATGTTGCAGAGGATGTGGAGAAAAGGGAACCCTCTTGCACTGTTGGTGGGAATGTAAATTGATACAGCCACTATGGAGAACAGTATGGAGGTTCCTTAAAAAAATAAATAGAACTACCATACAACGCAGCCATCCCACTACTGGGCATATACCCTGAGAAAACCATAATTCAAAAAGAGTCATGTACCACAATGTTCATTGCAGCTCTATTTACCAATTGCCAAGACATGGAAGCAACCTAAGTGTCCACTGACAGATGAATGGATAAAGAAGATGTGGCACATATATACAATGGAATATTAGTCATAAAAAGAAACAAAATTGAGTTATTTGCAGTGAGATGGATGGACCTAGAGTCTGTCATACAGAATGAAGTAAATCACAAAGAGAAAAACAAATACCGTATGCTAACACATATATATGGAATCAAGGAAAAAAAAAAAGGTTCTGAAGAACCTAAGGGCAGGACAGGAATAAAGATGCAGATGTAGAGAATGGACTTGAGGACACGGGGAAGGCGAAGCGTAAGCTGGGATGAAGTGAGAGAGTGGCATGGACATATATACACTACCAAATATAAAATAGACAGCTAGTGGGAAGCAGCCACATAGCACAGGGAGATCAGCTCGGTGCTTTGTGACCACCTAGAGGGGTGGGATAGGGAGGATGGGTGGGAGACGCAAGAGGGAGGAGATATGGGGATATATGTATATGTATAACTGATTCACTTTGTTATAAAGCAGAAACTAACACACCATTGTAAAGCAATTATACTCCAATAAAGATGTTAAAAAAAAAAAGTTAATGGGTTAATGTATATAAAGACCCAACACGATGAGTCACTCATAAAAAGGCTTTCAGGAAATAGCAGTTGATATTATTTGATTGTTATTTTTTTAAATGGAAAAGATTTAGGAAGCAAAGTAGTAGTGAAGGCAGAGGAATTATTTCCCGGCCAAGGGAGTTATTTAATTTCTAATTTAAAAATAAAAAACATAAAAGATATTACAATCCTGGGACCTTAAAGGAATGTAAATGTCAATGTAAATCAAGATCAAACATGAGGAAAAATAATAGGAAGAATGCAATGCACGACGTAACCCCAGCAAATTCTCTAAAGCTTCTTAATAACTATGACATTGCCACCTTGTGGAATTAGTGATGCATTACACATCGGAGGAAATTTGAGTCTTTTTTTTTTTTTTTACATCGTTGGTATAGAAAGTCTAAATTACACAAATATTCTTACAAAAGAAAATAACATGTAACAAGGTGAAATCATACATAAATTGTTCAAGCACATACTTCCTTTAAAAATAAAAAAGTTAACTGTAGAAAGTGATGTTATAGGACATTTGGCGAACAAACAAAAAATCAGAATTCTGTCACTTGAAAGCAATGACATCATTTAAAAATTATTTCTATTATTTCATCCCATTTTCTACTCACTTCTAAGTTAATATTATATAATTAGGATTTTCCATGCTGTGACATTCATCACAATGATTTTTAATGGCTGCCTAGCATTTTGTTGAACGGACGTGCCATACCCTGCTTCAACATTCCCTTAATGCTGGACATCTAGACGGCTTCCAGGTAAAACGTCAGTTTACTGCGATGGTTTCTTTACAGGTAGATATGAGGTATTTATTTATTTATAAAAATTAAAATATGTTCTTATGAAGGTAATACACAATTAGTATTTTAAAAGTTAAGCAAAATTAAGAAAATAAACTACAGTCACAATTTTCCAACCCAGATAACCACTGTTACACCTTGCAGAGTTTTTAAACACACACACACACATATATAATATATACGTAAACGTATGTTAGCATACATTAACATTTATAAAAACAAAAACGGGATTATATTACTATATGACCTTTTATTCATTTAAAATTCTATCATGTGCAATTTTCTATGCCAGTAATACCCATAGAAAACATTATTTTTGTTGACTAAATAGTATTCCATTATATGTTGATAGATTACTTAATCGCACAGATGTACTATGCAGTGCTAACTTCTGATATACACATTATGAACACGGTTCTTACAATTTGATGAGAGGGAAACAGGCATTAAACAAATAAACAAGAAAAAGAAATATAGAAGCCTGACTTGTGATGAAATGCCATGAAGGAAAATAATAGATACTAGGAGGCAAAAATAGGGGTACACAAGTTGGTTGCAGAAGGTCTGCCTGAGGGAAAAAAATTGGACTTGAAGGACGAAGAATCTGTCATGTGATAACTGAGAAAGTTCTAAGCAGAGAGAGCAGTATATTTGAAGGCCCTGAGGTGGAAAAAAATTCTTAGGAAGCACTGGAAACTGAAAGGTGCTCACTGTGGCTCGCACTTAATGAGGCTGGGACAGATGCAGCTGGAGGACTTCTCTGCCATGGCAGGGAGTAGGTACTGTACTTTCAGTCTGTGGCAGTCACATGGTCTGATTTCTATTTTAGAAAGCTCACTCTGCCTGTTCCGTGTTGAAGAATGGATTGCGGGGGAACAGTGGAAGATGGGAGACTAGTTAGGGGAGTACAGCAAGAACCCAAACAGGAGATGCTGGGGGCTTGGAGTAGTGTAGAGGTAATAGTTGGATAGGAGATATAATGGCATGGGGAGTTGGAAGTTGAAATTAATATCCCATCCAGTCCCAAGAGTCAGCGGTAAATATTGCATCCAGGGTGGCTGCTAACATTTTCAGGGCTGAGACAAGAGGACAAAAGAAGACCCTTCTCCCATTCTCTCCCCACCGCTTGCCCTAACACTTGCTTGTGGATACCTGAACCCACTAATCCAAGCTCCAACCACACCACCTGCCATAGCCAGGATCCACCCTTAGGAGGAACCACCTGGAGAAGAGAGCCATGCAGGCCTTGTTTGAGGAGGGAGTTCTGGGGTCCTTTGTGGTCTCAGGGGAAGGAAGTGGGCTTTGGGTTGACTTCTTGCCCTGTGGAAGGGGTCCAGAGGGAAGAGGGCAAGGGTGAGGACCCTGATGCTCAGGATCTTAAGGTGGTGCTGATCCCATCCCGTCAAAATTAACTTTGAAAAACCTCTTAAATTATCCATAAAGTATAGTACCGTATATATGTTTTATATGTAAAATCCTATATCACTATTTTCTGATTCTTCCTTTTCCGTGGCTCTCAAATTAATTTCATCTTCCATGATATTTGTAGAGTCATCAACTCCCACTTGCCTGGCTACTTAAACAATGCCTTTCATAGCTCTTTCGTTTTCCTAGTCATCTCCCAGGGATGTGCAGAGGATACATCTTCCTCTATCGGTGGTGAATAAACCCTTGAAAGCATTCAACCTTCCTTATATATTGGCTTTTAGGCTTGATGGCATCTATCACCTGCTTAAGTTACTACAAGACGATACCCTGTATATTTTAGAAAACGGCAGGACTCGGAATGACAAGTTGAAAGAGAAGGAGGGAAATTTTAAAGTGATTCTAGGTTTCCAGCTTGAGCAACTGGTTTAACAGTGGTGCTATTTTCTGAGAGGAGAAAGACCGGGGAAGAACAGGTGTAGGTGTAATGTAATTCGTTGACCTGATTCTCTATATTTGGATATTTAGGTTGGTTGCGATATCTTATAACTAGGAACAGTACTCTGGTTTACGGCAAAATCTTTTCACACATCCTTAATTTCTAAACACTCAATTTTTGGGTTAAAGGATGTGCACATTCTTTAGATTTTTAATACACATTGCCAAACAAGTTCTAAAAGAACTGTTTCCTCACACTGTTAATATTAGGGTCTATTTTGAATACTGAGGTTCTCAGTATGCTCCCTCTTTTTCTTTCCTTTTCTCCTTACCACTTTTCCTTTGTCCATTCAATAACTAAACTTTTATCAAGTACCTACTATATCCCACACAGGGCCTGAGATAAATCTAGCTTTGTTCCTTGTTGGGGGCTGCGAGGTGACTGGGAGAGGAAGAGCTATAGAAGACGCTAGAGTTTTGAATTGGATGACTTGGATATCCCACCCACAAAATTTTTTCTCTCTGGATAGCAGTCCAAATTAGTTAAAATTCCTTCTTCATTTAGGTTGGTGATGCCACTCTAAGAATTTGGAAGAAAAAATGTTTACCTTTGAGCAGACTGCGAATAGGACACTGAGACCAGGCTTTCCCCCAAAGAACTGTAACTTAGAGGGTATCATTTTCCAATGAGCTTTTAAAATATTATGCAAATTTTACACTTTAGCCAATGGCCACATCACTTCTCCAGGCTTTGAGGCAGGGTTGCCCTAGCCAGGGATCTGTCTCCTGGGAGCTGACAGAGAAGAATGGAGGAGACCAGAGGTCAGGGCGGGAGTTCCCAGCATGAGGCCTCTTTGTGCACACTAGGGCCAACCCCCAATGTCTTGATCTGAGAGTATATCCCATACTACTTGGTTTGAACACCTGAGTGGCTAGATTTAACTATGACCTTGCGTTAAAACAGGCACCGGTGGACTTTCTTATTGCTGTAATTCAGATAGGAGTGTCCAACCCAACAACAATATCTTTTCTCAACGGGCACTTAGTAAAAGACTTCATTCAGCACACATAACACTATATTTATTACCAGTCATTGGAGACTTAGGCCCCTTGAAAGGCTGAAAAATAATGACAGTGTACCTATGTGTCCAAGGAATTAAAAGGAGATTCCTGGAGTATTGTGAACCTAACACAAGCCTTGATCATGAGTACCACTGTTCTCTTTTTAAACATGGGCTATTAGAAAATCCCTGTAATCCAGAGTTCTAACACTTACTTATTTAAGTAATTTGCTAGAGGCTCTTTGACCTCTAGTAAGCTACCTAAGTCTCTGAGTCACTGTGTTCACATCTTTAAAATGGAAACAACATTCTAGTCTCATGATTCTTGTAAGCATTTAAGGAGCTAATGCACCTAAAGCCCATAGTAGCTTTCACTTAGTGAAAGTGTTTAGTAAGTGGTGGCTGTTTCTGGAACAGTGTACACCATCATACCACATCTGAGTCATAAAATATTAATGCATTTTATTACTAAGACCATCTATTTGAAAGCCAGAGGAACCATTTCCAGGTATTGTTTTGTAATGAAAAATAGAGTTTTAAAAGAATTAACAACTGCCTTTTAAAAATATATGATGTGGTTAAATCTTTGGAACTCTAGATATTTATTAGTTTATTCCACATTTGCTGAACACTTTTTATTTACCAAAATTATGCTATATATCTGTGTCTTTCTGAATGGGCTCTTGCAGTTCTTTTCTCAGTAGGATACTGAAGCAATACAACAGCAGATCAATCTAGACCATCCTACTCAAACAAGCATTGCACTGATTATAATCAACTCAACATTCTGGCACTTGGCAGACTTCCTCACTTTGGAAGAAAAGAAAGAGATGTCTAAAAAAGGAATATGTGCTCTTCAGGGGAAGGAAAGAGTCTTTCTAATTCGCTCTCTCATACGCCACCGTACACACATGTCTCCAGGACAAATTAAAGAATGTTGTGATAACTTTAATTTTTGAATCCCAATAGGAGGCCAACATTTCTTAAACAATAAAAGTTACAGACAACCATGACTTTTATTTAACCAAGTGCTTTAACTTCCTCCCTCTTCCTAGGAATCTAACAAGGAGTAAAATAGGGCATTTAGTCTCTCCCCTCTCATCGTGCCAAAATGTTGGAGGTACTGCAGGCAACAGGGCATATTCCACCAGGATCAGGGGATCCTGGATGGGAAGGGCTCTGGTGAAGGCGGCATTTGTCCTAAATAATGGCAGACAAAAGAGACCTCTGATAAAATGATAGACAGGCTGTCAAATAACACAGGCACCAGCTGTTCCAGAAGACAGAGCAGGGAGCGTGTGGAGGGTTCAAGGCAGCAGACCCTGCTCTCTAACCATCAGGGCAGCCAGCATGGGAACACGATGCCTTCTAAGGAGATTCTGAACCAGTTAGAAGAATTACTAAATTAACTTCTAGTAATAATTAGCAGTTGACTGTACCTGCAAGTTAGGAGATCCAGAGCAATCAATCAGGAAGTTTCCTGCAGTATAGGATGTTCAAGTCTTCTAAATCCCAGATTGGGACAGATCACCTGTCCAAAGGCTTTTTCTCCTGACTTGTGTATTTGCTGATATTCCCTTTGTAAAACTACAATGCAGATACAATTTTCTTTCCTACTCTTTGAGCTTATTAAAAGCAAAATAAAAATTACTTTGGGAAGAGCTTCAAGACGGCGGAAGAGTAAGACGTGGAGATCACCTTCCTCCCCACAAATACATCAGAAATGCATCTACATGTGGAACAACTCCTACAGAACACCTACTGAACGCTGGCAGAAGACCTCAGACCTCCCAAAAGGTAAGAAACTCCCCACGTACCTGAGTAGGGCAAAAGAAAAAAGAAAAAACAGAGACAAAGAATAGGGAGGGGACCTGCATCAGTGGCAGGGAGCTGTGAAGGAGGAAAGGTTTCCACACACTAGGAAGCCCCTTCGCGGGCGGAGACTGCGGGTGGCGGAGTGAGGAGCTTCGGAGCCACGGAGGAGAGTGCAGCAACGGGGCTGCGGAGGGCAAAGCGAAGAGATTCCCGCACACAGGATCGGGGCTGACCAGCACTCACCAGCCTGAGAGTCTTATCTGCTCACCCTCCGGGACGGGCGGGGGCTGGGAGCTGAGGCTCGGGCTTCGGTCGGATCCCAGGGAGAAGACTGGGGTTGGCGGCGTGAACACAGCCTGAAGGGGGCTAGTGCGCCACACCTAGCCGGGAGGGGGTCCGGGCAAAGTCTGGAGCTGCCGAAGGGACAGGAGACTTTTTCTTCCCTCTTTGTTTCCTGGTGCACGAGGAGAGGGGATTCAAAGCGCGGCTTAAAGGAGCTCCAGAGACGGGCGCGAGCCGCAGATATCAGCGCACACCCCAGAGACGGGCAGGAGACGCTAAGGCTGCTGCTGCCGCCACCAAGAAGCCTATGCGAGCACAGGTCACTATCCACACCTCCCCTCCTGGGAGCCTGTGCAGCCCGCCACTGCCAGGGTCCTGTGATCCAGGGACAACTTCCCCGGGAGAACGCATGGCGCACCTCAGGCTGGTGCAACGTCACACCGGCCTCTGCCGTCACAGGCTCGCCCCACATTCTGTACTCCTCCCTCCCCTCGGCCTGAGTGAGCCAGAGCCCCCGAATCAGCTGTTCCTTTAACCCCGTCCTGTCTGAGCGAAGAACAAACGCACTCAGGCGACCTATACGCGGGGGGTGGGGGGGGGGGCCAAATCCAAAGCTGAACCCCAGGAGCTGTGCAAACAAAGAAGAGAAAGAGAAATTTCTCCCAGCAGCCTCAGGAGCAGCGGATTAAACCTCCACAATCAACTTGATGTACCCTGCAACTGTGGAATACCTGAATAGACAACGAATCATCCCAAATTGAGGAGGTGGACTTTGGGAGCAAAGATGTATTATTTTTTCCCATTTTTCTCTTTTTGTGAGTGTGTATGTGTATGCTTCTGTGTGTGATTTTGTCTGTATAGCTTTGCTTTTACCATTTGTCCTAGGGTTCTGTCCGTCTGTTTTTTTTGTTTGTTTGTTTTTACTTAAAAATTTTTTTTCTTAATAATTATTTTTTATTTTAATAACTTTTATTTTACCCTCTTTCTTTCCATTTTTTTCTCCCTTTTATTCTGAGCCATGTGGATGAAAGGCTCTTGGTGCTCCAGCCAGGAGTCAGTGCTGTGCCTCTGAGGTGGGAGAGCCAAGTTCAGGACATTGGTCCACAAGAGACCTCCCAGCTCCACGTAATATCAAATGGTGAAAATCTCCCAGAGATCTCCATCTCAACGCCAAGACCCAGCTCCACTCAACGAGCAGCAAGCTACAGTGCTGGACACCCTATGCCAAACAACTAGCAAGACAGGAACACAGCCCCATCCATTAGCAGAGAGGCTGCCTAAAATCATAATAAGGACACAGACACCCCAAAACACACCACCACACGTGGACCTTCCCACCAGAAAGACAAGATCAGGCCTCATCCACCAGAACACAGGACCTAGTCCCCTCCAACAGGAAGCCTACACAACTCACTGAACCAACCTTAGCCACTGGGGACAGACACTAAAAAACACAGGAACTTCAAATCTGCAGGCTGCGAAAAGCAGACCCCAAACACAGTAAGTTAAGCAAAATGAAAAAACAGAAAAACACACAAGATGAAGGAGCAAGGTAAAAACCCACCAGACCTAATAAATGAAGAGGAAATAGGCAGTCTACCTGAAAAAGAATTCAGAATAGTGATAGCAAAGATGATCCAAAATCTTGGAAATAGAATGGCGAAAATACAAGAAACGTTTAACAAGGACCTAGAAGAACTAAAGAGCAAACAAACAATGATGAACACCACAATAAATGAAATTAAAAATTCTCTAGAAGGGGTCAATAGCGGAATAACTGAGGCAGAAGAATGGATAAGTGACCTGGAAGATAAAATAATGGAAATAACTACTGTAGAGCAGGATAAAGAAAAAAGATTGAAAAGAATTGAGGACAGTCTCAGAGACCTCTGGGGAAACATTAAATGCACCAACATTCGATTTATAGGGGTCCCAGAAGAAGAAGAGAAAAAGAAAGGGACTGAGAAAATATTTGAACAGATTATAGTTGAAAACTTCCCTAATATGGGAAAGGAAATAGTTAATCAAGTCCAGGAAGCACAGAGAGTCCCATACAGGATAAATCCAAGGAGAAACACACCAAGACACACATTAACCAAACTATCAAAAATTAAATACAAAGAAAACATATTAAAAGCAGCAAGGGAAAAACAACAAATAACACACAAGGGAATCCCCATAAGGTTAACAGCTGATCTTTCAGCAGAAACTCTGCAAGCCAGAAGGGAGTGGCAGGACATAATTAAAGTGATGAAGGAGAAAAACCTACAACCAAGATTACTTTACCCAGCAAGGATCTCATTCAGATTTGATGGAGAAATTAAAATCTTTACAGACAAGCAAAAGCTGAGAGAGTTCAGCACCACCAAACCAACTTTACAAAAAATGCTAAAGGAACTTCTCTAGGCAGGAAACACAAGAGAAGGAAAAGACCTACAATAACAAGCCCAAAACAATTAAGAAATTGGGAGCAGGAACATACATATTGATAATTACCTTAAATGCAAAAGGATTAAATGCACCAAAAGACACACACTCGCTGAATGGATACAAAAACAAGAGCCGTATATATGCTGTCTACAGGAGACCCACTTCCGACCTAGGGACACATACAGACTGAAAGTGAGGGGATGGAAAAAGCTATTCCATGCAAATGGAAATCAAAAGAAAGCTGGAGTAGCAATTCTCATATCAGACAAAATAGACTTTAAAATAAAGAATATTAAAACAGACAAAGAAGGACACTACATAATGATCAAGGGATCAATCCAAGAAGAAGATATAACAATTGTAAATATTTATGCACCCAACATAGGAGCACCTCAATACATAAGGCAAATATTAACCATAAAAGGGGAAATCAACAGTAACACAATAATAGCAGGGGACTTTAACATCCCACTTTCACCAATGGACAGATCATCCAAAATGAAAATAAATAAGGAAACACAAGCTTTAAATGATACATTAAACAAGATGGACTTAATTGATATTTATAGGACATTCCATCCAAAAACAACAGAATACACATTCTTCTCAAGTGCTCATGGAACATTCTCCAGGATAGATCATATCTTGGGTCACAAATCAAGCCTTGGTAAATTTAAGAAAATTGAAATCGTATCAAGTATCTTTTCTGACCAAAATGCTATGAGACTATATATCAATTACAGGAAAAGATCTGTAAAAAATAGAAACACATGGAGGCTAAACAATACACTACTTAATAACCAAATGATCACTGAAGATCAAAGAGGAAATCAAAAAATACCTAGAAACAAATGACAATGGAGACACGACGACTCAAAACCTATGGGATGCAGCAAAAGCAGTTCTAAGAGGGAAGTTTATAGCAATACAATCCTACCTTAAGAAACAGGAAACATCTCAAATAAACAACCTAACCTTGCACCTAAAGCAATTAGAGAAAGAAGAACAAAAAAATCCCAAAGTTAGTAGAACGAAAGTAATCATAAAGATCAGATCAGAAATAAATGAAAAAGAAATGAAGGAAATTATAGCAAAGATCAGCAAAACTAAAAGCTGCTTCTTTGAGAAGATAAACAAAATTGATAAACCATTAGCCAGACTCATCAAGAAAAAAAGGGAAAAGACTCAAATCAATAGAATTAGAAATGAAAAAGGAGAAGTAACAACTGACACTGCAGAAATACAAAGGATCATGAGAGATTACTACAAGCAACTCTATGCCAATAAAATGGACAGCCTGGAAGAAATGGACAAATTGTTAGAAATGCACAACCTGCCAAGACTGAACCAGGAAGAAATAGAAAATATGAACAGACCAATCACAAGCACTGAAATTGAAACTGTGATTAAATATCTTCCAACAAACAAAAACCCAGGACCAGATGGCTTCACAGGCGAATTCTGTTAAACATTTAGAGAAGAGCTAACACCTATCCTTCTCAAACTCTTCCAAAATATAGCAGAGGGAGGAACACTCCCAACCTCATTCTATGAGGCCACTATCACCCTGACACCAAAACCAGACAAAGATGTCATAAAGAAAGAAAACTACAGGCCAATATCACTGATGAACATAGATGCAAAAATCCTCAACAAAATACTAGCAAACAGAATCCAACAGCACATTAAAAGGATCATACACTATGATCAAGTGGGGTTTATTCCAATAATGCAAGCATCCTTCAATATATGCAAATCAATCAAGGTGATACACCATATTAACAAATTGAAGGAGAAAAACTGTATGATCATCTCAATAGATGCAGAGAAAGCTTTCACAAAATTCAACACCCATTTATGATAAAAACCCTGCAGAAAGTAGGCATAGAGGGAACTTTCCTCAACATAATAAAGGCCATATATGACAAACCTACAGCCAACATCGTCCTCAATGGTGAAAAACTGAAAGCATTTCCACTAAGATCAGGAACAAGACAAGGTTGCTCACTCTCACCACTCATATTCAACATAGTTTTGGAAGTTTTAGCCACAGCAATCAGAGAAGAGAAAGAAATAAAAGGAATACAAATTGGAAAAGAAGAAGTAAAGTTGTCACTGTTTGCAGACGACATGATACTATACATAGAGAATCCAAAAGATGCTACCAGAAAACTACTAGAGCTAATCAATGAATTTGGTAAAGTAGCAGGATACAAAATTAATGCACAGAAATCTCTGGCATTCCTATACACTAATGATGAAAAATCTGACAGTGAACTTAAGAAAACACTCCCATTTACCATTGCAAGAAAAAGAATAAAATATTTAGGAATATACCTACCTAAGGAGACAAAAGATCTGTATGCAGAAAATTATAAGACACTGATGAAAGAAATTAAAGATGATATAAATAGATGGAGAGGTACACCATGTTCTTGGATTGGAAGAATCAACATTATGAAAATGACTGTACTACCCAAAGCAATCTACAGATTCAATGCAATCCCTATCAAACTACCACTGGCATTTTTCACAGACATAGAAGAAAAAATTTCTCAATTTGTATGGAAACACAAAAGACCCCGAATAGCCAAAGCAATCTTGAGAAAGAAAAATGGAACTGGAGAAATCAGGCTCCCTGACTTCAGAGTATACTACAAAGCTACAGTAATCAAGACAGTATGGTACTGGCACAAAGACAGAAATATAGATCAATGGAACAGGATAGAAAGCCCAGAGATAAACCCACGCACATATAGTCACCTTATCATTGATGAAGGAGGCAAGCATATACAGTGGAGAAAAGACAGCCTCTTCAATAAGTGCTGCTGGGTAAACTGGACAGGTACATGTAAAAGTATGAAATTAGAACACTCCCTAACACCATACACAAAAATAAACTCAAAATGGATTAAAGACCTAAATGTAAGGCCAGATACTATCAAACTCTTAGAGGAAAACATAGGCAGAACACTCTGACATAAATCACAGCAAGATCCTTTTTGATCCACCTCCTAGAGAAATGAAAAACAAAAATAAACAAATAGGACCTAATGAAACTTAAAAGCTTTTGCACAGCAAAGGAAACCATAAACAAGATGAAAAGACAACCCTCAGAATGGGAGAAAATATTTGCAAATGAAGCAACTGACAAAGGATTAATCTCCAAAATTTACAAGCAGCTCATGCAGCTCAATATCAAAAAAAAACCAACCCAATCCAAAAATGGGCAGAAGACCTAAACAGACATTTCTCCAAAGAAGATATACAGATTGCCAACAAACACATGAAAGAATGCTCAACATCATTAATCATTAGAGAAATGCAAATCAAAACTACAATGAGATATCATCTCACACCAGTCAGAATGGCCATCATCAAAAAATCTAGAAACAATAAATGCTGGAGAGGGTGTGGAGAAAAGGGAACCCTCTTGCACTGTTGGTGGGAATGTAAATTGATACAGCCACTATGGAGAACAGTATGGAGGCTTCTTAAAAAACTAAAAATAGAACTACCATACGACCCAGCCATCCCACTACTGGGCATATACCCTGAGAAAACCATAATTCAAAAAGAGTCATGTAGCAAAATGTTCATTGCAGCTCTATTTACAATAGGCAGGACATGGAAGAAATCTAAGTGTCCATCCACAGATGAATGGATAAAGAAGATGTGGTACATATACACAGTGGAATATTACTCAGCCATAAAAAGAAACAAAATTGAGTTATTTGTAGTGAGTTGGATGGACCTAGAGTCTGACATACAGAGTGAAGTAAGTCAGAAAGAGAAAAAGAAATACTGTATGCTAACACATATACATGGAGTCTAAGAAAAAAAAAAAAAAAAGGTCATGAAGAACCTAGAGGCAAGACGAGAATAAAGACACAGACCTACTAGAGCATGGACTTGAGGATATGGGGAGGGGGAAGGGTAAGCTGTGACAAAGTGAGAGAGTGGCATGGACATATATACACTACCAAACGTAAAATAGATAGCTAGTGCGGAGCAGCCGCATAGCACAGGGAGTTCAGCTCGGTGCTTTGTGACCACCTAGAGGGATGGGATAGGGAGGATGTGAGGGAGGGAGACGCAAGAGGGAAGAGATATGGGAACATATGTATATGTACAACTGATTCACTTTGTTATAAAGCAGAAACTAACACACCACTCTAAAGCAATTATACTCCAGTAAAGATGTTAAAAAAATTACTTTGAACATACTTTAAAATCCTTCAAGTACAACCCAACTGAAAAATGGACAAAAGACTTAAACAGACATTTCTCCAAAGAAGTCATATGGATGGCCAACAGGCACATGAAAAGATGCTCAACATCACTAATAATTAGAGAAATGCAAATCAAAACTACAATGAGGTACCACTTCAAGCCGATCAGAATGACCAACATTAAAAAGTCTACAAATAATAAATGGTGGAAAGGGTGTGGAGAAAAGAGAACCCTCTTACTTGGGTTAGAGGGTTGGTGGGAATGTAAGTTCGTGTAGCCATTATGGAAAACAGTGTAGAGGTTCGTCAAAAAACTAAAAATAGAGTTGCCATATGATTCAGCAATTCCACTCCTGACCATATACCCAGACAAAACTATAATTCAAAAAGGTACACACATCCCAATATTCAGAGCAGCACTATTTACAATAGCCAAGCCATGGAAACAACCTAAATGTCCATCGACAGAGGAATGGATAAAGAAGATGTGGTACATATATACAATAGAATACTACTCAGCCATAAAGAAGAATGAAATAATGCCATTTGCAGCAACATAGATGCACCTGGAGATCATCATACTAAACGAAGTAAGTCAGAAAGAGAAAGACAAATACCATATGATATTACTTATAACTGGAATCTAAAATACAACACAAATGAACATATCTACGAAACAGAAACAGACTCGCAGACATAGAGAATAGACTTGTGGTTGCCAAGGGGAAGAGGAGATAGGGAAGGGAAGGACTGGGAGTTGGGATTAACAGATGCAAACTATTATGTATAGGATGGATAAACAACAAGGCCTTACTGTATAGCACAGGTAACTATATTCGATATCCTGTGATAAACCATAATGGAAAAGAATATGAAGGACATATATATGTATATATGAGTCGCTTTGCTGTACAGCAGAAATTAACACATTATAAATCAACTATGCTTCAATAAAATTTTTTTAGAAATCACATTTAAAAACTTCTTCAAGTACAAATAAAGCAGGGTAATGTTTCAGCATCATCATTATCTCCCCACATCAGTCACTGTCTTGCAGCCACCCTTGGACATACATTTATACCAGCGCTACTCAAAGTACAAAAGCTGTGCAAACTAGCATGTTTCTCACCAAAAGTTTCTATGCTAACACAAGGGTTCTTCAGCTTGTGAGTCTTTTTCTTTGGTAGCTTTTCAATCTTTTGTCACTTGGCTCTATTTTGACTGTCATGTTCACTGCCATACTGTGTTTATTCACAATTTGCCAATTTCTCGGCATTTCCAGGACATTAAGAGTAGATGAGTACAACAGAACAGAATATGCGCGATGGGAACTGTCCCTGAAATACTGTCCCTTTAAGTCAAAGATTACCTTTGGACCAGATCTTTGAGGGTAATGTTCTTTAGGCTGTTAACTTGGCCGATGAGTAAGAAACCTTGGTCTGTTATGTAATATCTACCAGTAGGAAAGTCATCCTTCAGCATGAGTGGCTAAGAGACTCTCTCCTGATTTGGGGTCGGGCCAGTCAGGCACCAGTCTGCTTATCTGTGCAGATGGGGGCAGCCCCGCCCACAGGTCAGGAGAGCCTGTCTTCGGGCATCACATCAGGGTTGTGGTCCATGTCCTGTGGTGAGCAAATATTGACAGAACTGGATTCCTCTTGGAACTGCAAGGAGGGTGGGTGGCTGGTTAATGACCGTCAGACTCCATACTTGAAAGAGCTCAAAATCTTTTTGTTTTGTTTTTGTTTTTAATTTTGGCCACCCCGTGCATCTTTGCGGGATCTCAGTTCCATGAACCCGGGCGATGGCAGTGAACGCGCCGAGTCCTAACCTCTAAACAGAGAGATTGGGACAGAACATCTGTAAGCTAAGAAAAGGTCTCTAATTTAATTAACCCGTTTCAGAGGTAAACTCCATAGAACAGCACAGAACAGCAGGAACTAATGGTCACTTACCACTGTTGCAGTCTGAAGGCTGTGTGCTTCCTGGTCTTTTGATGACTCACTGGTATCAAGGGAAGGATAGAAAAAAAAAGGGGAAAAGCTAACATTTACTAAGGTCCTGCTGTGTGTTGGGCACTGCTCTCAGGTATTCTATACATATTTTTTCTCACTCAATCCTCAAGAGAAGATATTATTAGCTCCCTTTGCCAGATAAAGAGGAAAAGTTAAGTGACTTGCCAACATAATGGGGTGGGAGGTGGGGCAGGGAAGGACAAGATTCAAATTCAAGTCCTTTGGATTTCAAATTCCATGCTTTTTTCCTCTAGACTATGCCAAGTGGGTAAGGCTATGCATGGCGTGGCTGAAGACCAAGCAGAAGGGAGGCGGAAGAAACAAAGAGATTGTGTTTGTCCATCTTTCCTGATTGTGTAGCAGGGCCCCACGGTAAGCACCTCCTCCTGTTGTCAAAAGCAACATGCAAATATATCCATTATCACTTATTATATGTTCAAGGTGAAAAATTGTGCACGAAATAATGAATTGGTTTATTTCGTGCCTCAGGCTCTGAATATAAACCAGAGCTCAGCTTTTGGCCCTGTTAAGGACACCTGTGGGGATTTCCCGGGGTCTGTGTGATGGGCACTGCTGCGTATGTGGCCCTGTTAGCACAGGAAGAGGAGGCAGTGCAGAAGCTCCAAAATAAAAGGCATGGAGAGCCTGCTCTGACTAATAGCTACAGTAAACAAACAAAGAAACAAACCAAAAACCGCCCCCCACCAAACCTCTGTTATAGTTCACAAGCCAAATCTAATTACCAGAATGCTAAAAGTCTTTTCAAATGGGCAGGGGCTTTTTTTTGTGTTGAATATGCATGAAATTCTCAACTACTAGATAAAATTTTTTTAAAAACAATTATTTATTTGGCTGCACTGGGTCTTAGTTGTGGCATGTGGGATCTAGTTCAATCCCTGACCAGGGATTGAACCCAGGGCCCTGCACTGGGAGTGCGGAGTCTTCACCACTGGACCACCAGGGAATTTTAATCAGGAATTTGGACTCAGTTAAATTTGTCGACCATCAGATAAAAAGGAGGTGCTCTGCTTTGTGTATTGCTATTCCAATGGAATAAACAATCTGATAAAAAGCACATCTTAAATTTAAGCTCTTCAGTGGTTAGTCACAACCTACAGGGTGAAATCTAACCTTGGCAAGTGGGGGAGGTTTGGCCTGACTCCTTGGCCCCATTACCTGTCACTGACTTCCAGCCTCACACTTTATAAGGGCAAATTATTTGGAGGTTACCCCTTTCCTGTGACATTCACCCCGAATGACATTTCACACCTCTGTGTTTCAGCACATACCAGTCTCTCTTCTGGGAGCTTGGGACCTGGTAATGTCCACGTAGGATCTGGAAGAACGAATCTTTCCCACATCTCACCTTCTTCCTTGACTCCGCCCCTTCGTCTCACTGCTTCTCCACATCACACACACTTCCACTGTAGGGACCACGCCTGCACCCTCTCCATCCCTGAGCCCCGAGTTCTCTGAGAGGATGGCTGGCATAAGTAGGTGCTCAGTAAAAAGAAGAAACCAAGATATCATGAAACAATTTTTTTTTTTTTTTAATCTTGCCTGGAGTCATCAATGAGAGATAAAAACTGGCTTCTCACTTTTCCTCTAAAACAACCACAAAGAATAATTTCCCTAGCCAAAGAGTTCAGTAAATCCTTTCAGAGGAAATCCAAGAGTTGGTAATGTTTCAAGTAAATGTGAAATAAGAATATTTGTTCTAAGAAACATGTAAGATAATTGAAGGATAATATTCAAATATATATTGATTCTACTTGAAGCTAGTGAAAAGAAGATACAAATATAAACGCATATCCCCTAGATACCTGGGGCTTTGGGTATATTAAACATCGCTGTTAGAATTCAGACACTAAAATGCAGCACCTTCGG
Source organism: Delphinus delphis (assembly GCF_949987515.2). Lineage (NCBI taxonomy): Eukaryota > Metazoa > Chordata > Mammalia > Artiodactyla > Delphinidae > Delphinus > Delphinus delphis. The sequence continues at coordinate 27,473,879 of NC_082688.1, forward strand.
TATCTGGGCCCCTTAAGAGAAAACACCTGTGTATCAATAGTTTGCGGGGTTGAGCCTTTGCTAATTGTTACTCTCAACCAGGAGGTGTCCTCAGAGACAAGCGCGTTTGCTATGGCTGCCTTCTTGAGGCTGATCACCCAAATCCTGCTCCAGGTGGAATTCCTGCTGCCTCCTAAGATCCTATCCCTCTGTGGAAGCTTCAGCTGGAACAGCCAGTATACACACCTGCAGTTCTCTAAGTGTATTATACAGGAGAATCACTCGGGGGCGGCGGGGTGGGGTGGGGGGGATGCTAAAATGCAGATTCCTCAGCTGCAGCTGTGGAGATCCTGATTCAGTAGGTCTGGAGTGGGGCTCGGGGGTGATTTTCATCTTAAGCACCATCTTCTTCTCCCTCCAACCTCCCACTGTGAAGCGCTTTGAGAAACACTGATCTGCACCTACATAGACTGTACAATATCATCTCACAGCCTCAACTCAGAGACAGGCTGGAAGGGGACTCATTTGTTCACTCATTCGTCAAACACCTACTGAGTCCTTACAGCCGGCCAGTCACCACTGGGTACCTTGACAAAGTCACGCAGCTCATCTTCCTCTCTCAGGCTTGAGATCCCCATCAAGGGATCAATCATAGAATCCAGTGAAGACTTAGCCTATCCTTTCTTATGTTCACCCCCATCAAAGAACCTGGCTTCCACCATGATAGGGGAAAAAGCCCCCCTTTCGCATAAAGAACACTGCCATGATTACAGAAATTCTGCCTCTAAATTGATCCCTACTGGTTATTTTACAGGATATCAACATTCCAATGATTTAGTTAGGAAGGAATCTTATTACCAAGATTCATTCTTTCAAACACAGACAAAAATAATAAATCCATGGCTTTAAAAACACAGACCAAACTAATAAATCCACATGTATCTGAAAATCAAAATGCTGCTGAGTATGTTTCACTGCCACGTTAACTTTGTAAGTCCAAGATAAATAAAAATCCTGGTAGTAAACAGTGGGATAAATTACATTACTATAAATAAAACATAAACTAAAATTCCATTAGAAATTTTAAATCACCATGATATGGTTACCCCGGGGGAGTTGAGGGAGAGCGCTTTCTTAGAAACTGTAATGAAAGTTGCATATCCCACTATAGTTTTTCAGGCTACAGCTGAAAAACACCATCTGTTCAGTGACCAAAACTTACCATGCAACAGTTCACCTATTTTTAACTTTCTGACCATCAGAAAAGTTTTTGTTCTAGAAAGGACTTTAAAGGTCATTAAATCCGACCTTTCACTCTACACTCAATACTGCTTTATAACATCGCAGCTGCAGAAGTGCCCTACAGCCTCTGCATGCATTCTATTCCTCTGTGGGTCAAGAGGGTCACTGCCTCCCTGGAGCTCAGCCCATCTTGGTACTGTTCCAGTTTTTAGCACTTTCTACCTCACATCCTGTCTGATAAGCAGAAAAAGCCAGTTTTGTTTTTTGGTTTTTTTTCCCACAAGAAAGGCTTTCCCCTCTTAGAACAGAGCAGGGTTCCTGGATTAGGATGGCATCTCGGCTGCATTGACCAGAAACCTGATTCAGTGCCTTAAACAAGGCAGGGCTTAATTCTTCTTATGTAACAGGAAGCCCAGAAGACAGCTCAAGTGAGAGAAGCTGTGGCCTTCCTGGCCACGACTCTATCACATAGCCACCTCAAACTTCAAGGAAGTATGGGACAGTGGGTATTTTAGCTGGTGACCAGAACAATATCTGGGTTATATCCACGAGGAAGAAGGTTGGGACAGATTTTGGGTAGGGCGATTAGCAGTCACTGCCACAGCCTGAGAGTAGTATCAGGTGACTAATATGCTAACTGACTGATGAAATCTGTCTTTCTAACCATTAGAACCCTTTAGGGGCTTAGGACAGGATTATAGAAACTTTTTTTTTTTTTCTGTAACATCCCTTCAGCTGTTTGCACACAATGATCGTTTGTTTTCCTTTTCCCCATCCCAAGATGTCTCTTTTCCAAGTGATGTCTTTTCCAGGCTTGTCTCTGAAAACACTCCCATTTGTTTATATTCCAGGTGCGGCCTGACCTATAAAAAGTAATGCAGAGTCATCTCCTTCCTCCTGCTGTACACCATACTATTATTAACAGAGCCTAAAATCCCCTGAACTGAAACAGCCTGCTGTCAATTCATGCAGAGCATGCCTTGAACTCAGATGCTTGTGGGGAAGGGGTAGGGCCAAGGAAGGCACACATCACTGAGTACTTACCTTGTGACAAGGCACCCCACCATCTCCTTTATAAGGCATCCATTCAGAAGACCCCACCAGGCCATATCAACCTCATTTAGCCATTGCAAGGCTGCTTTTATGGACCCAAGGAAGCACTTTACATTATCACTGCTAACCTCCATCCTCCATGCTATCAGGTTTAGTCCACTGCTCCTGAGCTCTGATTATTACCCCATGGACTATATATCTAGCATTTTTAGTTCTAAGTCACCTTAATATATGATTATCTTTGGTATTAGTTAGGATTGTGTTCAGCTGTAATGAAAAAAAAACCCAAATAATAGCTGCTAACATAAGACAGAAATTAATTCAAAAGTCTGGAAGTTGTTAGCCAAGTTGACATGATGTGCCGAAGTATCAGGGATGCAGGCACCTTCTGTCTCGTTGTTCCATCACGCATGTCTCCCAGTGTCAAGGTCACCTTGCTGTCCAGAATGGCTGCTGAACCTCTAGCCACCACATCTGAATTCCAGCTGGCAGGGAAAAGGAAATTGAGGAAGGAGTAATGGCCCTTCCTTTTAAAGACATTTCCTGATAGTTACATGTCATTTGCACTTACATGCCACTGGCCAGAACTGAGTCACATGGTCACAATTTAGCTGCAAGGGAGAGCTGGGAAATGCAGCCTTTGTTCAGGATGGCTATATATCCATTTAAAAACCAGGTGACTGCTGTCATCAAAGATTAAGTAAAAAGATATTGGGAGACAACCTATAGTCTTGGCCACTCCTTCCATTCTTCATCCACGTCAGTGGTAAAAACATTAAACTATCCAAGACAAAGGCAAAAAACACCAACAATAATAGGAGATAATATTTATTGAGCATTTACTATGTGCCAGCCACTGCCCTATGCATTTTACGTGTAATAATGTAGTTAATCATCACAAAAGCATTGTTAAGTTGGGCACTATTTTTTTTTTTTTTTTTGTGGTACACGGGCCTCTCACTGTTGTGGCCTCTCCCGTTGCGGAGCACAGGCTCCGGACGCGCAGGCTCAGTGGCCATGGCTCACGGGCCCAGCCGCTCTGCGGCATGTGGGATCCTCCCAGACCGGGGCACGAACCCGCGTCCCCTGCATTGGCAGGCAGACTCTCAACCACTGCGCCACCAGGGAAGCCCTAAGTTGGGCACTATTATATTATAACTCCCCTGAACTGAAACAACCTGCTGTCAATTCATACAGAGCATGCCTTGAACTCAGATGCTTGTGGGGAAGTTGGGCACTATTATATTATTAATAATAATTATATATTATTATTAATAACATATATTATATAATTATATAGTATAATTATGTATAATTATACTATATTATACATAGGTGGGAAAACAGAGGCCTAGAGAGTCTGAAGCCCAAGGTCATATAGTTCATAAGGGATACAAGTGTGCTTGAATTGGAGCTCATGCTCTAATTAATCACTATAATGCATTGCCTTTGGGCAATGTGTGAGAGATGGAAACTTCTGTCTTATTTCGGCAACTGTTGTTTTGGGATTTTTTGTTTACTCACATCTGGAGTTGGCCTCCTCTACTGGAACCTCCTTTGGATTGAAATTAATTAGCAAGACTTGGGCTTGGTTCTTCAATTAATGACTATTCCACCAGTATACCTGCTCAGGTCTGCTTAGCTCCTAAGAGTCTTGTCCTTTGTAATTTGGATAAACAGGATCAGCTCCCAGAACCAGGCTTATGCTGAAGAAAAATGAGAGATATGACCTAAAAGACAGGAGAGCAAGTGTGGCAGCCCAGCAAACACATCATGGCAGTATGGAGGGCTGTATATAGGAGAGTTCAAGGGTTTTGGGTTGTTTATCTTTGCTGTTGAGTGTTAGAGTTCTTTATATATTCTGGATACTAGACCCTTATCAGATATATGATTCACAAATATTTTCTCCCATTCTGTGGGTTGACTTCTCATACTTTAAAAAATAGTATCCTTTGAAGCAAAAATTTTTTAATTTTGATGAAGTCCAATTTTCTTTTGTTGCTTGTGTTTTGGTGTCATACCCGAGAAGTTATTGCCAAATCCAAGGTCATGAAGATTCACCTCTATGTTTTCTTCTAAGAAGTTTATAGTTTTAGCTCTTGTATTTAGGTCTTTGATCCATTTTTAGTTAATTTTTGTATATGATGTGAGGTAGGGGTCCAACGTCTTTTTTTGCATGTAGATATCAAGTTGTACAAGCATCATTTATTGAAAAGACTATTCTTTCCTCGTTGAAAGAATCTTGGCAATCTTGTTGAAAAATCTGTTGACAACAGACACACACTTTTATTTCTGTCCTTTTAATTCTTTCTATTCTAATATTGATTTCGATATCTATCTGTATGTCATTATCCCATTGTTTTGATTGCCATAACTTTTTAGTAAGTTTTGAGGTCAGGAAATGGTAGCTCTCCAATTTTTTCTTCTTTTGCACAATTGTTTTGGCTCTATGGGCTTCCTTGCAATTCCATATGAATTTTTGAATCACCATTTCCATTTCTACAAAAAAAAAGACGATGAGGATTTTGAAAGTGATTGCACTGAATCTGTAGATCCCTTTGGGTAGTATTACCATTCTAACAATATTTGCTCTTCCAATCCATGAATGTGTGTCTTCTCATTTACTTATGTCTTCGCTCATTTCTTTCAATGGTATTTTGTAGCTTTCAATGTAAAGGTCTTGTACCTCCTTGGTTGAATTTATTTCTTGGTACTTTATTCTTTTTGATGCCCTTGTGAATAGAATTGTTTTCTTCATTTCCTTTTTGGATTGTTCATTGCTAGTGCATAGAAATAAAACTGATTTTTGTGTGTGGATCTTGTATCCCACAACAATACTTAAATCGTTTATTAAGTCTACTTGTGTGTGTCTGTATGAATTGTTTATGATTTTCTACCTATAAGGTAATGTCATCTGAGGAGAGAGATTTTATTTCTTTCTGATTTGGGTGTCTTTCTTTTTCTTACCTAATTATCCTGGCTAGAACTCTCGGTACAATACTGAATAGCAATGGCAAGAGAGGCATGCTTGTCTTGTTATTGATCTTGGGGGAAAAGCTTTCAGTCTTTCACTATTGAGTACGATGTTAGCTGTGAGTTTTTGGTAAACACGCTTTATCAGGTTAAGTTTCCCCCACTGCTGTCACAGTGATTTTTTTCCTCCTAAAATGCAAATATCATAAAGCACTCCCTTGCTAAAAGTCCTACAGTGAGTCCCCATTTCCTTCAGCATGAAATCAAGTCCTTTAGTATGGCCCAAAGCCACTTCAAGAGTGTCTGATACCCGCTGACTTCTCCAGTTTCATGTCCCCACACCCTAGAGTCACAGACACATCATTTCCCCACACATGCCGTTCCCTCCGCTGGGAACACTACCTCCCTTTTCCAAAAGGCTTCTTTGCCACAGCCCTGTGTCCCTGCCCCTCCCGCCTTCGGGCAGTCTCTGTGTTACTCCTGAGTTAACGCTCAGAGCAGCTGGTACGCTAGAATACAATCATCTGCTTACCCCTTTGCCTTCCTAAACAGACTATGAGGTTTTGGAAGGCAAAGACTAGGTCTCATTTCTGTATCCTTAGTGAATATAAGACTTCATAAATGTCTTTGGAATAAAGACTACTTTTCTGTTTTATTTATATTTACGAACATGTCCTGTAAGTCCTAACAGAGGTGGATCTACATAAGGATGAGGTAACAAATTCAGTTAAAGAATCAGGAAGTTATATGCTTGGACTTTACCAGCTCAGCTCCCCAAGCCCCGTTCGAGAGCCATACGCAGATTATTTTTGTTTTCACAGTAACTTGAAGAATGCATATACCTTCTTCCATCAAAGGATAACATTCTATATAAATCTTAGTGTTCTTTCTCTTTAGGTTGCTAGGACACTCAAAGTATTTAATGCTTCATTGTCCTGTAACTATATTAGTCCTAGAGTCTAGCATATTTGTTTCTTCCTGTTTATGTCTTTGCTTTTCTATTTTTATTTTAATAATCTTACTGTACATAAGCCTTTTTGGAAAAAAAGTGGAGCATAAATATGTAACTATATATGCTAAAAATACATTGTATGTATTTCTTGTTAGCAGAGAAGCACACAGATTGTTAAGGTGACAATGCAGAAGAGCAGAGTTAGAGCCATTGAGAAAGAGTTTGTCTGCAGTGACTTTAGCTGTACAAGCCATTGTTAGGTTGGGGTCTCTTAAATGAAAACCAGCAATTAGGTAGATTTCCTTCATGAGGGAGTGGGAAAAAATTTTGTTGGCACAGAGAAATATTTTCAGGCCCTCAAACTCTTCTCCAAATGGCTCCTTCTTATCATTACAGAGATTTTGCATCAGACGGCACTGAGAAGAAAAGGTCAACATTTCCAATATTCAGTGAATTAGAGACTCAGAGCCTGGATGAACTTGACCATCTGGAGCAAGTCCCTATCTTTAAATGAAGAAATGGCATACCCCACACCGAGCGTACACCTCCGCGATTCCTCTTCCCTTCCCCCCAGATCTAATTAGTCACCAGGTCTGTAAATTTCCCACTGGGATCTTCCCCTTCCCCCTTCCCCCTCTGTCCCAAGTCTCCACAGGCTCTAGGTCTGATTGAACGTGCAAAACTCCCATATCCTCTCCGGGGTCACCTCTTGCTGCCCATCCATGCATTCTTGGCTTTGGATTTTCTAAATGACTGAGGTGTCCTCGTGTCGCTATATGATAGCCCGTGCTAATGGCCCGTGCTATTCCTCTGGGTAGAATCCTCTCCCTTCCTCCCTCCTGCCCTCTCATCATCTGGCTCATTCCCGCTCACCTTTCAGGATACAGCTCAGGCAGCTTCTCCTAATAACCCAGCACCTCCCTATGTGCTCCTGAAGCACCTTCACTGCTGTCTGTCTCCCTCATTAGGCTGTGAGCTACTTCAGGTCAGGGAGTGAAGTTACCAGAGTCCCAGAATATAAATCCTACTCACCAGAGCAGGTCTCGGGAAATGACTGTTGATCGGACGTGGACACACTTAGCACACTGCTGTAGACACACTTAGTGAACGTGCACGAAACGGGCCTCACTCATAACAGTTTCCAGAGTATGAGACGTGGACCTCACCAACTTCCACCAGCCTGATGTTTCCCCCTCTCCCACCCCAATTCTTCTACATTTATTAAGTCCTTCCCACTCCTTCCTCGGTCTAATTAAAAAAAAAAAATTCCCTATTCCATTTGGATTTGACTTAGATTTGTTTTCAAACTGAAAGCCAATTGTCCTAAACACTGTTTATTAAATGAATTCTTTCCTTTCTTATTCATTTTGAGGTGTAGCCTTAGCTCTTATTAAATTCTTATAAATAATAGAATTTGTTTCGGGGAATTTCTCTTCTACCCTATTGGCCTATTATCACTCGGGTTTAGTTGCTGTCCATCTTATTATACTTACCTGGATATTTGCTTTTTAACTTAACTATATTTTTTCATGTTAAAAAACTATAGAGCTTACTTCAAAAAAAAAAAAAGAACAATACAGGAGTATTTTAAACATATAGATAAGCAAAGAAAAAATTAAATTACCCTAATGCCATGTCCCAGAGATAACTATAATTATCATTTTGATGTAACAAGAGTGGTAGCTGACTTCCACTTAACCATCTTGCCAGATTAACTGACACCTCCAGTCCTCCGTAGAATGTGCTGGCTGACGTCCATAGCAAGCTGAATGGTCCCGGAGGGCGGCCTATGCACTGTTCTCAGCATCAGCGGACTGTGCTTAGCAAGAGTCAGGTGTGTTTATTCCAACATGTTATGCCAGGTGCAGTGGTTATTCAAATGGTATGATTATTTAAATATTATGTACATTGGGCTTCCCTGGTGGCGCAGTGGTTGAGAGTCCGCCTGCCGATGCAGGGGACATGGGTTCGTGCCCCGGTCCGGGAAGATCCCACGTGCCGCGGAGCAGCTGGGCCCGTGAGCCATGGCCGCTGAGCCTGCGCGTCCAGAGCCTGTGCTCCGCAACGGGAGAGGCCACAACAGTGAGAGGCCCGCGTACCGCAAGAAAAAAAAAAGTTATGTATATTGATAAAAACAATGAGTATAAAGAGAGTAATTTCTAAGAAAAGTAAGTTGAATGCTTTGGAAAGACTCTATGAAGATAAGATACTAAAAATATTACTCAAATTATGTGTACATGAGAATTATAAACATTGGAAAGAAATAAAAATCTAGGAGTCTATACTCAGTTTGCTTCATTATTTAGCTTCTCTAAATTCTTGACCCATTTAAAGAAACCAGTATTTCACATTTTTACATTTTCTGGTGGTTACATTATTGGTATGTTTAATGCTGCCAAAAAAAAAAAAAGACAATACACAACTTCAGAGGACTCAAAGAGTCATAAATAGAATACCTATAACAAAGTTTTGCCAATGATTATTTACTTGTTGTAGTTTTAAAAAACATTTCATTTATAAAGATTCTCCTCCTTAACCAAATTTTTCAATTAACCGATCAGCTACCAGTGCCCACAGACTTGGTTAAGAGAGCATGTATTATACCTTCAGTCATTTAAAAATGTATAAAGATATTGATTTTTACATAAATGAGATCATGCTATAAATACTGCTTTATCCCCCTTTTCACTGACTATATTGTAGACATTATTCCAAGTCATTAAAGATTACAACGTTTTTAATGCCTGCTCAGCTCCTCCTGCTGAAGTCCTATTTAACGTTTCCTTTTATTGGGCATTTAAAACTATGTACCAAAAATAAACAACCCAATCCAAAAATGGGCAGAAGACCTAAACAGACATTTCTGCAAAGAAGATATACAGATTGCCAACAAACACATGAAAGAATGCTCAACATCATTAATCATTAGAGAAATGCAAATCAAAACTACAATGAGATATCATCTCACACCAGTCAGAATGGCCATCATCAAAAAATCTAGAAACAATAAATGCTGGAGAGGGTGTGGAGAAAAGGGAACCCTCTTGCACTGTTGGTGGGAATGTAAACTGATACAGCCACTATGGAGAACAGTAGGGAGGTTCCTGAAAAAACTAAAAATAGAATTACCATATGACCCAGCAATCCCACTGCTGCTCATATACCCTGAGAAAACCATAATTCAAAAAGAGTCATGTACCATAATGTTCATTGCAGCTCTGTTTACAATAGCCAGGAGATGGAAGCAACCTAAGTGTCTATCAACAGATGAATGGATAAAGAAGATGTGGCACATATATACAATGGAATATTACTCAGCCATTAAAAAAGAACAAAATTGAGTTATTTGTAGTAAGGTGGATGGACCTAGAGCCTGTCATACAGAGTGAAGTAAGTCAGAAAGAGAAAAAGAAATACTGTATGCTAACACATATATATGGAACCTAAAAAAAAAAAAAAAGGTCACGAAGAACCTAGGGGCAAGACAGGAATAAAGACGCAGACCTACTAGAGCATGGACTTGAGGACATGGGGAAGGGGAACGGGAAGCTGGGACAAAGTGAGAGAGTGGCATGGACATATATACACTACCAAATGTAAAATAGATAGCTAGTGGGAAGCAGCCGCATAGCACAGGGACATCAGCTCAGTGCTTTGTGACCACCTAGATGGGTGGGATAGGGAGGGTGTGAGGGAGGGAGACGCAAGAGGGAAGAGATATGGGGATATATGTATATGTATAGCTGATTCACTTCGTTATAAAACAGAAACTAGCACACCATTGTAAAGCGATTATACTCCAATAAAGATGTTAAAATAATAAATAAATAAAACTATGTACCTTTCTTGATTTCCTCTTCGTGGGACTCACAGAAAACTTGGAGTTTAGTTTTATGTGCAGCCTAGGGTTTCTTATACAGTTAATCTCCTTTTCTCAATTTTCACATGCCTGCTTTAAAAAAAATTTTTTTTTTTAAATTTGTGTTAAAATTGTTTCTTGTTATAAGTTGGGAGAATCCCTTCTGGCAGAGAGAATAGACCAAACACAAACCCCTAATATCCTGTCTCCAAGTGTGAGGTTATAGTATGAGTTTGGTTGACAGAAAGCCCTTTTGTTTTGCCTTGAAGGCAATTCCTTACTGTCGCCTCTCTGGTCTGACATAACCGGCCAGGGAGCTTATAACTACCTAGAGAGCTCTAAGACTTCTACTGAAATTGCTGATAAGCCCAGGAAGTGGTCTAATAGCTTAGCTTTGCTTTTTCTGGACTCCTGTATGTAACCTAGGTATATCTTCTAAAATTATTTTTCTCAGGATTTGGACAGTAAAGGAGGCACAATATCAAATTAAAGGCACGAAGTATTCCTTACCTTCACTGCTACTTGCAACAACTGAAAAAAATTACCAATAATGTGAAGAGGCCTGGCCTTGTGGGTTACTTCCACAACACCTGGTCAAAAATAGGAGGCCAGGGCTTTCCTGGTGGCGCAGTGGTTGAGAGTCCGCCTGCCGATGCAGGGGACACGGGTTCGTGCCCCAGTCTGGGAGGATCCCACATGCCGCGGAGCGGCTGGGCCTGTGAGCCATGGCTGCTGAGCCTGAGCGTCCGAAGCCTGTGCTCCGCAAGGGGAGGGGCCGCAGCAGTGAGAGGCCCACCTACCAGAAAAAAAAAAAAGAAAAAAAAAAAAAAAGGAGGCCAGAGGGCCTCATTAGGATGCTGGCTTCTTTCTGAAACTTTCGACACCTCTAGGAGCTTTGAGCACTATCTGAAGCTGAAATTTCAACCACAACTTATATATTATCCTAAAGTGCACAAGCAGTATGCCTCTTAAAAGAGACCCTGTGGAGGCTTCCGTGGTGGCGCAGTGGTTGAGGGTCGGCCTGCCGATGCAGAGGACGCGGGTTCGTGCCCCAGTCCGCGAGGATCCCACGTGCGGCGGAGCGGCTGCGCCGGTGAGCCATGGCCGCTGGGCCTGCGCGTCCGAAGCCTGTGCTCCGCAAGGGGAGGGGCCGCAGCAGCGAGAGGCCCGCGTACCAAAAAAAAAAAAAAAAAAAAAAAAGAGACCCTCTGGATTTTTCTTTAGCGTCTAAAATTTGAGATTGAATACAGATTATACTTTTCATAGCCAAAAAGAAAAAGAATATCTGGGTACCTTTTAGGAGATGTGAGGCTTTTCACAGGCTCTTTCATCACTAGGTGGTCTATGGAACAAGAAATTGTGTACGTTGGCATCAGGACCACGCCTCCAAAAAGAATTAACAGTCCAGATTGGTTAACATTCTTTAGTATCTCAAACACCTGTAGTGTCTGAGGACTCCTCACAAATGTTCTCTAACAACTTCTTTTGGCAAGCGGGTATAGATAAATAACTAGGGCTACGATCTGGGCATTGCTCACATTTGCTAATGAAAAGCAGTCTGTACAGCAGCCTCTCAAGAAAAATCCAAAATTAAAAAACAAATTGGGAGAGATTTATTGGTATTGCAAAAGGTCTTCCACTTAAGAACACCCCTTTCTTAGTCCCCAATATCACTTAAAATAGGATTAGTTTTAAATAAGCTTGATTTTTCCAAACTTTTCAAGCTTGTTGAAAAATCAACAAGCTTGATTTTTCCATAATTTACTGCTTAAATTATGGCACACCACAGTTTCACCAACTCACCAACTTAGCACAGATCCAGGCTTCAATTTATGTGCAGGGCACTGTACCAAGCACAACGAGTGATTTCCATGGTAAACGTTATCTAACAGGCTTTTCGTCTCTGCCTGATGATTGAATTCAGTTGCAACCTTAGTATTCACAGAGTGACTCAGACTCCAGCTAGGAAGTCTGGCTGGGCAGTGGATGAACTTTGTACTTCGGAAATTAGGTTTTATTTAGTACATTTATGTTTCATACTTCAGGGATCCTAGAACATGCTGAGAGATGCTGGAAAGAAATAGCTGGTCAATTCCAGGGCACCCTTGCAGCGTATTGACCTAATCTGAAAACAAGATGTTGCCCACAATCAGTTTCTATTGCAGCACAGCAGAATACGCCACCCCCAAATATGACTGCAGGAGTTCAGGACATGCCGCCTCAAAAAAATGCCACTTTGTTGTATTACTGTGAGCTGAAGGCACTTGAAAAACAGCAAATGTGGGTGAGGTATTCTCTGAACTCTCCTTATCTCACTAGACAGATTCTCCAAAAAGAACTCAGATATCATAAATCCCCTTCTCAGGAGTTTCATCAACCAGGGGAGATTGACTCTTATCACAGGAGAAGAGCCTAGAAGTCGACACCACACCCAGACACACTTTGCCATAAGCTATCATGCCGCCCAGCTATTCCTCTAAGGGCCCATTCATCTTTCCTAAAAATCATTTACTCTCCCCTAAGAGGCCTACATCCTCTCTCCCCTTTCCCTATTAAGATGGTATTTAAATTTGAATTCTAAGCCACTTAGAGGAGTTACTCATTTTTCCTGGGTATCTCACATGTATACCTGAGGTATACATGTTAATAAACTTCTGTGTGTTTTTCTCTTGTTAATGTGTCTTCTATTACAGAGTCTCAGCTAAGAACTCAGAAGGGTAGGGGAACAATTATTTTCCCTCCCCTACACTATTCATCACCACCCTGGGCATGGGAAAGTGCTACAACACAGTAGACAATGACATTCTTTCCTATAAAATTTTATTTATTACATAAAAAAATTCTATACATTTGTTAGACTAAAATACAGTTTTCGTTATAGTTCTGGTAACTGAGTCAGTACACAGAAAACTTAGCATTAGATCAGCACTGTTTTTTCTAGTTCATATTTCTGCACAAGGAAAACATTTCAAAGCTCCATTTCATATAGGCTCATTGTACTCTGAAGCCAGATGGAATTCCATCCAATTCAGAGCTCTTGGAAGTTAATTTCCCAGCAAGATTTGATAACTCCAGAAAGTTAATTGCTTCATATACATATTTTTAAAGTCCTCTGAGAGCACAACACTCTGTAAATTCTGCAGTGTCAATAATGACAGTCACAAATACTACAGGGCTATGACCATGTCTGTGGGGCATGTTCAAGCACCTACATGTTTGTTTCCCCGCCTGAATACAGTGTAGTGACACTGTAATAAAGAAATAATAATAAGGAAAAAACTCAAAATAATGCTAAGGTACAAGATCCCGAACCAGGGAATTCATGGAAGACTTAACCATGATCCTACAGTTTGTAATGGACAAAGACCGGACATGATACAAAAATCCATTTTGACACTGTGAATAGGATGCAAATAGCAAAACAAAACCAAACCAAAAAGACAAAAAAGGCCTCAGATTGAGAAATATGTGGCACCACAACATACCTCTTATGCTGGATTTCACAGCAGTGAGATGTCGAAACACACTGATGGGCATTTTCTGTTCAAATCTCCCCATACACTGGATGGGATCTGACTGGACGGGATGTTAGGCTCAGAGCCTGAGAGATGAAGAGCAGGTCCCTCTGCATTGACTGATCTTTCAAACTTGGCTGCTTTATTCTAGGAGCCTATTCTAAACTCAGGAGTTCAGGAAGGCTGTGCCAGAAAGTACTTAAAGTTGGACTTTTGGTCTTCAGAAGATATGCTTTTGTCTTTGGTTGTTTTCCCAGAGCCCCTGTCATTTTGTTAGGTGCCCTCTACACTTTTCTCCCCACTCTCGTGTTAGTTGTAGCAAATCGGATCAGCTAACAACCTCCTGAAGTTATTTCACTGGGTACCACATCTTTAGAAGTGCATTCAATGGTCAAGAATATTCTGAGACAGTGTAACTGAAACTTCATTATGGAGCTCCCAGTACCCTTTTATAGGATGGACAAAATCAAGAGAACCTCAACAGCAACATAATCTAGTAGCACTAAGGCAATACAGTAGAAGAAAGGTAGCTTCCCCCTGTGATGTCTTTGAAAATCAAAACCAGCCAAAATGAGGGGACCAAAAATTCTGGGAGAACACTGCTAGAACCCAGAGGAAGGGGAAAATTTACTCTGTAGTCTCTGTCTCCAATCATCAGTCCCAAAGCTGTCCTAGTATTGTTTCATTCCTATGAATCACCTCATACAATTTTGGAAAACAATCCTGGCTTAATGATCCATGTGGTAAATGAAGGAAGTGCTCACATTTTCTAGTGGCAGGTAGAATGGTCTGCAGGATGCTGGCAGGACGTTCACTCCAGTCCTGTGTCCATTCATTCCTCAAGTCTTTTTTTTTTGTTTTTTTCTTTTTATTTATTTTTGGCCGCACTGTGCAGCATGTGGGATCTTAGTTTCCTGACCAGGGATGGAACCCACGCGCCCCCTGCATTGGAAGGGTGGAATCTTAACCACTGGACCACCAGGGAAGTCCCTCAAGTCTTCTTTTCAATGCTTACTTTACTCACATAGAATGATTTAACACATTATTCCTCAAAAAATAACTAAAACTAATTTCCTAGATGATGGGATGGGTGGATCAGATTCCTATGTGAAACTCAGGACATTTCCTTTAGGTCATACACTTCTATGACAAAAAGACATCAAATATAGATACTTACACCGGACTTAGGCCCTTTTCCACCCAATATGGGAACTTCCACCTGTGGTCTCTTCCTTTGCTACTGTGGAAGGTTCAATAGAGCTCTTCTGGGGTTGTGGGGTGGGGAGGAGAGCTGACTTTTCTATTTTCTTCACCAGCCAATTAGGACATTTCCACTGCTTTCTTCAGCTTGAAAATGTAGGTAATAGTTTGATGTCTGACTATAGGTCATGACCCCCTGGAATCAAATCTTAAAAAAACCTCAAATTCCTTTAAGGATGTCTGCCTGCTTTTTCAAGGGCCCAGAGGACACTCCATATAGTGCAGCAAGCTTACCTAATAGTAAGGTGTAAATGTGAAGAAACCCACATGCTCCCTAAAGAAGGAAGGTGATGTGGATGGGGGGAGTGGAGGCACAGTCCCATGGACAGTGGTCCAAAGCTGCTCTAGTGGTGACCGGAAAACACTCAAAACAGGAGGGAACATCTCACTGATTTACGAAGGAGAAAAAAATAACTTTTGAATTTGTCCCCCCAGCATCTGCTCCTCCAACTTTCCACTAAAAATTTTTTGTCAACTATGGACTATGGTAAGTTTGCTAATTTATCACCATCTTCAAATGTTCTTGGTCGTGTTGACAGAGATATATTTTTAGACAGTGATCTAACTGCTAACACTATGCTACAGAGGTCATAGCTGAGTGACAATAATAAAGAATCTAGTGTTTTGGTAGACGGATGATTACAGGGATTCCCTATTCATTTCTTCTTGGATTTTCTTGTCCATTGCAAATAATTTGGTACCTTGCCAAAAATTCATCATAGGACACATACATCCTTACACCACCAAGGAAAGAAATCTTACTGTCTTGAAAATTCAGTGTTGACGTCCTGTTTTTCATTCAGATTAGTGTGGTTTTGATTTTCAAAGCTGGTACTAAAAGTTTTCAAGTTATAAAAAGGATTCCAGACAACAAGGTCCTACTGTATAGCACAGAGCACTATATTCAGTATCCTATGATAAACCAAAATGGAAAAGAATATTTTAAAAAAGTATATATATAACTGAATCACTTTACTGTACAGCAGAAATTAACACATTGTAAATCAACTATACTTCAATTAAAAAAGAAAATGATTCCAGGTCTGAAATTGTTAAGTACCATCTTAAAAGAATCTTCAGTGGAGGCCTAATCACTACTTTATTTCAAAACACATTATCAAACCAACTTTACAGCAGCCTCAGACTTGTGTTCCTTAGGCCCTGAGGGGATGGGGGTGGGGTGGAGGCGGGCAGTCTCAGGGTCTCGAAATTCTATTAGTATTTTAAATGTTCCTAAGTAGGCTATGTGACTTTGAGAGAAAGGTAGTTCATTGCTTTCATAAGCTTCTCAGAGGGGCCCTTGGTCCCCTCAAAAGATTAAGAACCTGCTTTTGAATATCAAATACTAAATTTGGGTCTTAGCAAATAAAAGTGAAAGATTTCTGAAACGTTTGGAAATTACAACGTTTTCATGTTCAGCTAGATCTTGACTAGACCATGAGTAACCTGAAAGCTTTACTATTCTGAATTCCCTGGTCTAGAATGTTTATTCCTCAGGAAATCATTTATATTGTACAACTGGTATCAAAACTGAAGAAAATAGCCTAATATTTGGGTCCCTAACAACTGCATATCTTTTCCACAAGTTTACTAATGAATTTCTTTAAAAAATATCCAACTTAAATCCTGCTCATTTAATTTAGAAAAGTGATAGCTGTTCATGTGATACTGAAATGGAAGCATCATTTGTCTATTTTTTACACATATAAAAATCAAGGAGATGGGGTGGAAGAAAGCGTACTATAGTATTTCCATAGAAAAGAAAGGTTTTCCACAGAAATTCTCAAGTTTAAAAACGCTGCATTGAAGTTTTTTATAAGAAAGGTATCTTCAAAGATTTAAATCTTGGATTAAAAATTTCCTCTTAAATTGAAATTTGGAGAATAAGAATTTGACTCAAATTTATGAAACGTGAATGGAGGAAAGCGTGCTATTTAAAATTTTTTGGTGTGTACAATGTGTTTAGCTTTTTATTTTGTTTTCTAAGTTTGCTAGCTTTATATTTTCTCTTGGCACATTCAAGCATCCTACTTTTTTCACAATTTGGGCTATGTGTCATTAAAAAGATAAGCTTATTCTGAAAGTAGCCAGTGTATATGAAGACTGCCTACTTTTCAAATGGGCTAACATGTATTCCTTAGTACACAAAGATACATGAATATGCATTTAAAGCAAAAGGCATTCTGCACTGTGATTATAGAATACACAAAGCTCTGCTTTATGCATTTACTTACGAACCCACAATTTTCCAATATATATTCACAGACCACATCTTAAAAACTCTAGGCAAGCCATTATAGTGCACTTTTATCTATCAGATGGAGTATATGAAAAGAATACAGAGATTAACGTGGCAGGTGCATTGATAAGCCTCCAGATTCTGAGGATTTTGTTTTTGTTTTTTTAAGTGGCGGTTAAAACACAGTAGAGAACTTATTGAAAGGTGAAAACTTTAAAAGACCTTTCTGAAGGAAACTTCTCAGAGGCTGTGTTAAAGGCTATTACTGGAAACTCCAAAAATTCAAGAGAGGTTACTGATGAAAAATAAAATAAAATGTTCAGGTCACCATAACTGGCAGCTCTGGTTTCAGAACTGACCCCAGAATTCTACTTTGAAGGCCAGGAGACCTCTTAAAATGGCCTTTATTAGCTATTAGTGGTGCTTGGTGGAAATGGTCGGGGTCTTGAGGGCACTAACATGGCCTCACAAATATTTGGTGCCTGTAGTTTCCATAGCTGTTTTAAGGGAGAGGGTGGGAGGAACATTACTCTGGTTTCAAGGGGCTCAGGACCCCTATAAAAGGGGTCACCTCCTAACCACCCCCTACTGGGGTGAAATCCTGAAACTGCCCTGGGAAGATAAGGGAGCCCTTGGCAGATACCGAGGTCAGTGGTATTGGGAACTGGCAGCTTAATGCCCATGGCTGAAAAAATGACAAAATTAGAGTAAGGGAGCATCTCTACAAAGGAAAAACTTATTTGCAGCTTAATTTTTAAATAGACTCAGTGAATGCCCCCTCCTCAACCATTATGCAAAAAGTTTAGGAACCAACACACAGTTAAGCTACTTATATTGCAGTAACTTAGGACTTAATTATGCTATAGGATAGGATAAAAGCTTTGATCCTTAAACATTGCATTAAATGGTTTAAAGGAAGAGCCTGCTTTGAGCTGTGCTAGTCCATGCAGAGATAATACAATCTCAGCGCTCTAGCTAAATTCCTAATGTTTACCTAACGTACTGGTAAGCCTCCCACAGAAGATGGGTCTCTTGGATTTATACTGAAATATAACCTTTTCCCTTCCATATCATATACAGCAGAGCTTACTCTTGAGGCAGGAGCCTAGAAAGTCTAAATCAGGCACCAGAACCTTAATTTTCCAATGGCAGCAACGATCACGATTCTCTTCTCACTGTGATCACCACTGACAACCGCGGATGCTAACTGTAACTCTGGAAGTAGGCGTCCTGAACACAATTTTGAAGATCCACCGCAGACAAAAGACAAAACCCACCACACAGAGCCAGTGGTTGATAAAAGTATTCAGGTAACCACATTTCACAGACGATTTTTGTCCTTCATGTATTCTCACTTGGGCAGAGATGGAGGCAGTGAGCGAATAGCAATAAGGCAGCCCAGGGCCAGCTGAAGAACGGATCACGAGGAATGACAGCGGCAGCAGGTCTATCCAAACATAGCCTCAAAACCTTCAAATATCGCTAAAAGCCTCTGTGAGGCTCTCTGAATTGCATCAACAAATGGAGCTCATGAGAGAGTGATAGTCTATAAGTCAAATATCTGTGTGTGTGTGTCTGTGTAATATATATGCATATCTGCATATATCTACCTATATGGCACACATATTCACTTAGGGGAAACAGCCTGGCAATTAATTTGGAACTCAAATGACATGGTTACACATAGAGCATAATTTCTAAACACAATGTTAGTAAAACAAAATTTATTTGTAAAACAGGACCTGTTATATAAAATGGCACACAATCAAGTTATACAAAAATACAAAATTTCTTTCTGATTACAGTTCTAGTTGCAAATGATAATTAGAAAGCATTCCTGGTGGCTTCCAAACAGTTGAGATTGCGAGCATATGGAACAGGGAGCAGCAAGAGTCCATGGTGCTGGGATGGCCAAGTGAGTAGAACCTAATTTCCAAATTCAAGAATTCCACCAGGTCACTTTGGAGGGACACCTCCTAAGATAAGTAGCTCCTGTAATGTCTTCTGTTTTGATACCCATCTTCCATACTTTTGCCAAGCCTAAATTTAGTTCCCAATGTTTCTTAATGCCCACAATCTGTGTGGCTATGAAACAGAAGGTAGACTGAATTTTCCTACATGATTTGCTCTCTCACCTATTTGGATAATTGTTAGTTACATAATTATATTTATTCCATTTCAAATGATATAAAAGAGTACAATGATATCGTTTAGTGACATCACATGTTAGAATGTTAACTTCTGGAGAATTATTGTTTCAAAATAGCTACTCTCACAATATTGTTTTCTGTGATCTTGCCAAGACGTGAGCTCCTGTTTCTTTAAAAAATAAAAATAAAATAAAATTCCGGACTGTTATTGCAAATATTCTGAAAAATCAGAAATATTACATGAGCTTTGAAAAGAAACCGAGGCATTTAGCAAATTTTAGCCTAGCTAGAGTAAAGAACACGGATACTTAAAAAAAAATACAATTTACCTTTTGCAGCAATTTAAAGGTCCAACCCTTTGAAAGGAAGCACATTAGCAAACAGCTGCTTATTAAGCCCTAGTGACATTAATTGTACACATTTCCATAATACCGGTCTAATTCACTGTCTAATTCTGGTAGGAGGCAATGCTTTCTTTCAAAAGATTCTCCTTCCATGGAATGATAAAATGCTGAGGCTTTTTTTTTTTTGTACAGAGCCTATATTTAGTGCAATAAGTTTAAAAAATCTGCTCTGAAATATTTACTTTACATTAACAAAAATAGCTTTTTTTAAAAAAATTGTAACAAAAAGGAGTTATCGCATAAACAGATCATGAATTATTCTTAGCAAATTACACTTTTTTTTCTTAAAGCATTCACCATTACAATAAGCAGAACAATGAAATATTAGCCATTCATATCTGGTAAGCTTCAGGAATTAAAAAACCCCCCAAAACCCAAAACCCATCCCCAAACACAAAGAACGTTCAACACTTGAGGATCAAAACATTAACCAATTCTTCAGTTAAACATTGTAGAATTCTGGATACTTAATGAATTGCCAAGGAGAGGAGCACCTGCCAGTATGTTTTCAGATTTTATAGCAAGCATTTGAATAAAATGGCCATTTAGCCCTAAGCCATTGAAGTTCCTCTGAAGCAGAAGCCCAAGTACCGGAATTTTCAATGCTTTGTGTTTCATGTTTCTCTCCTTTTTTTATTCCTTCCAGCATTACTTAGTCTGCAAACCTATACACAGAAACTTAAAGGCTAAACTTGCTGGGTACCCCAGCTTCCTTTCAAATCAGGCACACAAATGTGTGGAGGATGCTACTAACGTCAAAATGAAAGAAAGACAAAATATAAGAGAAAAGTTTGCATAAGAAAGATTATCTACCCTTTCCTTTTTTACCTACTCTCTTATAGAAGCATTAGGGTAAACTACAAATACCTGAGGAGTTGGTTACTTTTTAATGTTGGCTGACAAATGCATGAGCTATTACGAAAATTCCCATATTGGGTCCACTTGTATGTTTCTAAAAGGAAAATGACATGGCTTCTTTGATTGGGGAAAACTGAATGGAATAACTCCTTATTTACCTGAAAGCATATGCCTAGTCTCATCCCACTAGGACTTATGCATCAGTAAAATAAGGTCTTGATTTTATGCACGCATCAGGGAAATCACCCCTGAATAAACTTTAGACAGAGAATTCGGTACAATAATTTTACCTAATTTAAATAACTAAAGTTAAAATCTCCTCTAAGTTATTAAAAATGTTAATCAGATATGAATCTTAACATTTCCATTAAGACAATTACAATTGAAAACATTAAATGACGGCAGTTGCCTTGTAAAAGCCACCCGTATGAAAGGAGTACATGTTTGACAAAAATAAGCATAAAAAAGGTATTAAATCCCTGTTCCTGTTCTCTGATTTTGGCTGATTATGTGTGTGTGTGTATATACATATACATATATATACACACATACATATACATATATACACACACCCACACACACAAATACATAGTTATGTGTATATATTGTTTTGGAATGTCAATGGGTTCCATAACGGTCGGCTAGGTTCAAGCAGAACTTGCTCCCGAAGCCTAGAAAACAAAGTCATACAGAGTATAATCTTAGACAATTACCATTAAAAGGAGATCATGAATGATGTTACAAATACACAGATGGTCACAAACAGCAATATAGAAAAATGGATTGAGAATCCTTCTCCTCCAAACCTAAATTCCAGGGTCTGAAATTCCTGTGATTGTAGAAAGTCACACTTCCCTCTGGGTCATCTTTGAGATATGCAGAGAATTCATCTCTAGTCTATGTTGCTATAGTGCCCAGGTTTTTTCCTCCATTTTCTCTGTAAGTTTTTCCTGTATGATAGCGAGCAGATTGCCAGATGTCTCTTTCTTAAACTTCTACATCACATTTGGTAAATTTTTCTAAAATAATTTTCAAAGATTTATAGAAAGACCTTACAAACCTTCAACGTTTCCTTAACTAGTGAGGCTCTCTTAAAAAAAAAAAAAAAGTCTAAGAGGAAAGCTGGAAGTACTTATGTTTAGTTTAGTGATGCCCTGTCAAATGTAAAAATTTAAACCTCGTTTTTCTGAACATTATTTTATAGACTTAAAAAAAACTCATATTAAACTATCCCATTAAGGAGGCAGACAGTGAACTCGAACAGCAGTGTTTCTACAGATGCAGCAAAATAGTTATGACGCTCTGTTAACAGAACTTTCATCTATGGGAATAACATGTGAATTAAACCAAGCAAACACAAATAAGCAATCGTAAATTCTACCAATCCCCAAACTCTAGGAGGGAGTTTCTCAGGTACTTCTTTAGGGACACACACAAGATGGTGGTGGTATTACGGGTCAACTCTTAACATGCATACTTCGAAAGAGAGCAGATTTAGAGGTACTGATATGCTTGAAAGATTTAATTATCCTGTGAGCAACAATTCACACATCTCTCATGGGGACTTTCTGAACCACTTGAAACGTTGTTCTTAGAGATCAAATGCTACAATGTCCAAAGGACCAGAAAAACAATGCACACAGAAGATGTATTTTGGGACACGGCAGAGGGCTTTGCCATTAATCTGCAAGCAACGAACAACATAAAATAAAAGTAAAAGTGGAATGAAGATTTTAATGTGGTGTTTGAATTAAGGGACATTAATTTAAAGCTGAAAGTAATATTAGGGGGAAAAAATTTCTACATTTTTGGCTTCTGATAGAATGCCACATAACCTAGGCAATTCTCCTACTATTAATACCTATGAATCAGGGGTTTAGGTAAGAGAAGGTATATTTGCATTCTGGTCTACCACAATTCAGCTATCTTTCCCTCAAGAATAATACAGAAATACATGCCAATTCATGGTCGAAGTAGCTAGTCCTAAACCTCTAATTATTTCTCCCTTTCTTTAAATGCTTGTTACTGAAGAGTGCTTTAATGTACGCTTCAACCACTGGAAAGACAGAAAAGGGGGGGAAGGGTGGTTTACATTTTAAGATTTTATATGTCTTTTAAAAGTTTTAGGTTTGAAACCTTATTTTCTGAACAATTAGGACAACCAAGCAGTGGCAAGAAGGAAACCTTCCTCATTTTTCCAGGCTATCTTAGGGTTGGCAGAATTTTCACTGTGGTCCCCCTCAGGCCACATGAAGTAAGAGGGATGCAGAAAGAAAGGGCAGGGAGGCAAGTAACCTGACAGGAGGGATTGGTGATTAGCACCCCTTCCCTGTTCATCCAGTGCTGTCTGATGCACACTTAAAAATAAGAGTTACATGGCCATTCTACACGCTCTTACTTATGATTAGAGTGATCTGTGCCTTGGGAATATAAACATTGAAGTTTTGACTTTATCATCATCAATGCTATTAAGAGCAACACCAAAATAGGCACTGGATGGGGTTACAGAGAAGAGTTTATAGCTAAACATTCTGTTGAGGCTTTAATGTAGGTTGAATATGCAGTTATTTTGCATATACATATACCATCCCCCCACCCCCGCAATGAAGCCATTTCCTTCATTCTTACATACTTAAATGGGCTTGTTTTATACTACATATTTCTTAAGTTGGACACCTATAAATCAAACCATTTATTAAAGTATAAAGGAGAAAGAAAAGAGAGTCTTCACCTCTCCTTTTTTTGGACATTATATGCAAAAAGAAGGCACATTGTTTGAAAATTAAGTGCTTAAGGATGTAGGCAATTATATAATATTCTGAAATAAACATGTTATTTAAGAATAATACACTTGTAATACAAGCAGTAATTAGACCAATATAGCTAAAGACATCTGTCATTATGCAGTGGTGAGAATATATATGGGAAAAGCTACTCAGGATTTTCTTATACTGGTTAATTTTAAGTTGCTTTTTTCAAATGAAAGGAGAGTAGTTATATATATATCACTGACCAGAGGTAATTTATCTTTCTCACATTTAAACTGAGGCTGGAGAAGACCAGATTGTCTTTTTGAGTGGGAATGTGGGTGTAGACGGAAATAGCCTTGTTTGCTACTGAAAAATAGCTTAAGAAACAAAGAAAGTACAATCCAGGCAACAGAAGAAAAAGTCAGCAAAGGGGAAGAGACAGCAACATAAACAAACCAATATTAAAAGAAGGGGGGAATATGAATTTCAGCAAGTTGAAAGGAATTGCTATCATCACTTCTAAAATAAGTATCAAACCGTCAGTTCAAGTGCACAACCAAATGTTCAGTCCCATGAAAACTAAACACTGACAGTTAAAAAGAAAAAAATGGAAACTGCAAGTTCACCTCAGGGACAAAAATATCCCCTGCCCCGCCATGAACACTGTTCCTTTCAGCTTACTTTTACAGAAGGTGGTCTCAGTTGTGACAAGAATTCTGCCATCCAAGTGATGGGTAAACACACAAACAGAAAGAGCAGCACGTCCTGCGTGACACAGATCACAAAAGCTTCTCCTGAAGAAGTGCAGTCAGTGAAGAGAGAGAGAGAGAGGAAGTGAAAGTGAAATTCTTGGAGGGTGGCCACCTCCTCATCTCCACCTACCATCGGTTTTAGCTCTCTGGCATCAGCAACACCTCCCTTCCCAGCTTCTTTCATTGCTTTCCTGCTGTTTTCCACAAACTCCTGCAAAACAGGGACCAGATTACATAAATTCTTAGGTCCTTTCAGACTTCAGTTGGTAGATGATTTCTAAAGAATATTTACATTTCTGACTCAGTAATGGTAAATGGATGGCCTAAAAACATAGCAATAAGTAATATTTGGTACCACACAAAAGAGCAGCTAAATTTGTGGGGATGCAATCTTGATATAAAATCTTTTTTCCCACCATTCCTTGTGACAATCTCACTTAGGCTCAAAGAGATGTCAGTTCTATCTGAAAGAGAAAATACCTTTCGTTTTTTAGAAAACACTATTTTTCCACACTTAGAATATTGTTTTATTTGTTGTGTTACTTTTTCCATATCAAGGTTAAATGGAAAAGCAACAACATTTTACTCTATAAGCCTCCTCTTTAAAATAACCCTAGGAGGTAAAAGAAAGCATTGATACTACTAAGTATAGTATACTGTTTTTACCAAGCCATAAATAAGCTATTTGAAAAAAAAAAGTCTATCTGGCCTTGAGATTACTCCATAAAGCAGGAAGACAGGGAGTAACAACCAGAACCAGTGGATAGAAGTAGTTAAAATGGGATTATGCCCTGAAGGAAACATTTCTATCCTGTCAAAGTTTATGGAGTACTTCCTCGTTCAATATCCTCATCATTCTTATAGAGAAAACTAAAATAATAAAAACTATATATTTTACTCTGCTTTTCTTCAGTGGCTTAAAAAACAAAAACAAACCTCTCCTCCTAAATGCCTTAATCACACAAGAGATGATGCTTCTAGGTCAAATTCCATTATGAAAATAACAGTTATGACGCTCTGTTAGCGTCATTATAGGATTGTAATTGAGTTAGGATTATAACTGAGATTATGAAAATGTCCAAAATGTAGCCGGTAATGTTCTTAGTAAAAGAGATAATGAGTACCAAATAGGTCAGTTGAATCACTTGGAATTTTCGAGATTGAAAAAAAAAAAGAATCTAGTTTATTTATTAATACATTTATTTTAGATTTAACTAGATAAACCATGTTTCTGGAAGATGGTGTGTTATTTCAAGGTCTAATGTTTAATCTTAAATATTATCCATTCTTGAGATAGGAATATTTTATAGCTTTATTAAAACACATCTTTAATTGGGCAGCATTTGACATTGAAACTAGTATTTAAACCATTTTAGAATGGTTTCTAAATTTTTTAAAAAATTTAATTGAGGTTCTAATATAGGGAAGCTGCAGAGGTTACGTAACTATAAAGAATCTGAATATAATATCTGTGTAAAGGTTCAGATCTTGACTAATGGGAAACAATACCATCTACCAGTCATGGGTCTGATAATCTGTATTCATTACAAAACTCCTTCAGTTTGGCCTGGAATACTTAGGATAATGAGTTTTAACAGGGCTGACAGCAATAATACTTGGAAAGGTGGTGGATGGAGAAATACAGATAGGCACTACAACCTGGGAAATAAAACTTTTGTCTTTGAGTTCTGATTCAGGAAAAGGCACTTAGAAGACTAGCTGTCCAATGTTCCAGTTCAAGGGCTAAAAAAGTCGATTCAAGTGTATCTAACTGGAGAGATGGAGAGAGCAGTATGGAATAGTGTGAACTCAGGACTCTGAATGGGAAACTGCTCTAGCAAGGTAGATTTGAAATGGTCTCGTTCATGCCAAGAGGATCTTCTTCCCTGATTTCCCCAAGACTAACCTCATTCACGGGTGCTGAAGGTTTAATTCTGAATTACTCAGTTTCATATAATGGGAATTAAATACAGAGAATAGTCTACAAAATATTTATATTAGTATTTTTATGCTTAAAGCAGTAGAGGGCATTTGAGGTACTTACCATCAGCACTTTATCCATATAAAATTCTCTGCCTGGGCTCCCATCATTGTATTTTGTATCAATGGCAAAACACAAGAACAATACATCCACTACCATTTCGTAAATGGACAGGAAGCAATGAGCGACTAGGAAAGCAAAGAGGCAGACGATGATCAGAGGCAGCACCCATACTGTGTAATCTTGCTGGTAGTTGAGCAGCATAATCCCAGCCAGACCTGTGCTGCAGACTATCAGCACCTAAAGCAGAGAGAACAAAGATCACATTTAATAACCTCCTGCAGAAAACCACTATTTCTTCATCATTTGCAGACTTCTCCATTTATAAATGATGGTTGTATGAGTCCATGCCACCGCAAGTTAGAAAGCATAATCCATAAATACCCATATACATGTACATCATATAACATAAATATCATCCTTGTTGACACTAAAAATAATCAAGTTTTCCAAATGTTATGCTTGTTTCCTAAGACTTCACTTATTCAGCATCTGTGGCAATTTTTAAGATAAATGTATACATATCTTAGAATATACACACTGTTAGCACTCAGAAGGAAATTATTGACATTTCAGGGTATTGCTATGTATTTTTTCTAAGCATTTTTACATATATGAAATAGTATTATACAAACATATCATTAAAAGCTCTTCATTAATATTTATATATCATAAATGTTTCATAAATATCTATTCAGCTACATATTTACATTTTATGGGTGATTTAAAATTTATTTAACCATTCTCCTATACTTGGAGACATATTGTTTTCAGATATAAATAATGCTGCAACAAACACCTCTAAGAGCTTTTTCTTTGTTCCATATTTTATTTCACATAGAATATGTGGTAAATTTAATATGATTTGCCATGAAGTGTTGATTTGGACTATTTGTGGAGAAAGAGGTTGCCAAACACACTCATGCTGTAAAAATAAAAGAAACAGCCATTTGCCTACTGTCAAGAACCACCTACTCTGATGCTTCAACACTGTACATGCAGCACTTTAAATTTTCTGTGTTCCTTTTAATACTTTTTATTTCAGTTTTTCAATAACTCTATGAATGGCTTATGGCAAACATTATCACCCTCATTTTATAGATTGGGAAACATGCTTAGAGGGGCTAGCTGATCTGCCCAAGGCCACAGAGTAGAATAAAGATAAGATACCATTCAAAAAATGGTCTTATGATGCCAACACCAGTACTCTTTCCAGGTAAAAATTCAGCAAATACTTGGATACTGATATATCACCGTAACAGATTACACTGAATCCTAGCCACACTCTTCCCCAGCCCTTTACCTGGCCTAGCGTCAAGCTTTAAATAACAAAAGAAAAGAAAGAGTTCTCTAGAACCACAGCAGCCTTTCCTTGCCCAGTGCTGAGGACAGGCAGACTGAGAATTCTTCTTTTGCCTTTCCCTCACTATTTATCAACACCAAAACATCTCTCATTCACCATTATCTTAACCAGGAATTATAATGCATCAGAAGATGTATTGGTTAAGCTATAAATTGATCCCTCTCTCAGATGATTTTAGGGAGCAAATCTGGGTCTGCTCCCCTCTCATCATTTTTTGTGGCAATATACCTATGAATCTTCTCTCACAGTGACTTATTTTCTGGGGTGATGTCCACAAATAGCTAATTAGGTCCATTTTTTTTCCCTCTTCTGTTTCAATTTTAGGATGAGTTATTTCTTATACTCTTCTTCAATGTTTTTACATCCACCCTATGGGAGAACTCAGCTGCTTTACACTCTCTCTATGGCACTAAAAGTTAAACCACATTTGAAATGTTAAAGTCAATTATAGGCAGAAGATGTGGCTCAGACAAGTAGATGCTGAGACAAAAACTGTTAAGGTAGAATACTGTCACATGAGAACCAACTTCAAAAACTAGTGACATTTAGCTTAAGAAGTCAATTTAATAATTTACTCCCCAATTTAATTTAATAATTTAATAATTACTCCCCAATATAATGAAAGGGTATCATGCACTCATTCAAGCAGAGGATACATTAGTGGTTCTCAAACTATTAGAGGGGCTGGAAATCCCTTGGGGAGTTTGTGAATAATGCAGATTCCTGGGTCCTGCCCCCAGAGAATCTGATTGGTTTGATTTAATATGAAGCTTAGCAATATTCATTTTCAAAGAACCCTCGGGTGATTCTTAGAAAGTCCACAGCCTATAAGGAGTACTGCTCTATATCACTGATCTCCATGGTAGAGCACACATAGCCCAGAGAAGGTTCAAGAGAATCACCTGGGACTTTTATTTGTATTTCCCATACGTTTAAAATTTTACACTTTATAAAGCATATATTAGTGAAAGCTATACATACGTCATTAATAAATAAATGTAAATATATTGGGGAAATGTGCTCAAATCATTTTTTGGTAATAGGATGTTTGATTTTAAAGGTTTAGACATTCTTGTTATAAAGGATAAATTATTTGTGATGCAGTAGAAGAGATTCATACACAGAGTAGGATGTGAGAAGCAGGAAGAAAAGGATGCTGGTTTTGGAGTCAGAAAGATGTAGGACTGAATCAGTTAGAACTTCTTAGTTTTGTGACTCTAAGGAAGTTCACTTAACTTTTCTGAGATTGTTTTTCCATCTTTAAGAGAGACACAATAGGACATACATCCCGTAATTGTTAAAATAAGCATTCTGAAAGCATTTAACATAGTGACTGGCAAACTTAGCTTCTTTCTTTCTTTTTTTTTTTTTTTGTCATCATAAATCTTGCATTTATGATGCCCTTTTCCCCCATGGAACCCATGTTTTGAAAGATTTTGTTTACCAACAAAATAGCATCAACAAATAACTCATATTTTCATTTTCTAATAATTGAAGCCAGATTAAATTGTCAGCTAGAACATCTAATTGTCATAAAAAGTATTATCAAATAGAGGTAAAATAATTTCAAACAGAAGCAAAGAAACAAGATTTGGGGGAATTTTTTGGTATAGTTTTATTGGCAATAAATATGCAGTATGCAATATTTATTAGACTTAAAATGCAATACCTATTAGACTTAAAAATGTTTAAAAAGCTTCTAAATCACTATTCTTAATCTTTGAGGACCCTGTAGGCCAGTGATCATAGGTCACAAGCCACTAAACTAGAGGAGCTAAGGTCTCTTCCAAATCTAATTTACCATTCCATAAAATCATTGGGGCTTCATAGAAATGGAATACATGACACTGTCTTTTGTTTTCTTTCTAAAATCAAGATTTTGAAAATTAAATTTAAAATTTTGAGATATTATGAATTCACGTGCAGTTATAAAAAGTAACAGAACGATTCCATGTACCCATTACCCAGTTCCCTTCAATGGAAACACCTTGCAAAATTACAGTACAAAGTCACAACCCAGATATTCATACTGGTACGACAAAGATACAGAACATTTCCATCACCACAAGCATCCTTCGCTTTAACCTTTTATAGATATTCCTACTTCCCCCCTCCCCTATCACTAACTGGGTGACCACATATATGGTCTCCATTTCTACTGATATAATATTGTCATTTCAAGAATGTTATATAAATGGAATCATACAGCACTTCATCTTCTGGGATTGGCATTTTTCACTCAGCATAATTCCCTCAAGATTCATCCAAGTTGTTCCATGTACTAGTAGTTTGTTCCTGACACTTTCATAATGTTTATTATGATCTACCTAGTTGAACTATCTGATCAAAAACTATTTCTGCATACTAGTAGCCATTAATTTCATTAATTGTAATGAAAGAAACTCTTTAAAAGATTTATTGTATTCTGTGATCAGAACTATATTTTTGGAAAAGGAAAACAAGAATTTATCTTAGTACATTGGAAACCCAGAAGTTTTTTTTTCCTCTTATCTTTCTCCTTTTTTGATTTCTCAATTTAAAAAGTGTTTACCTTTCATGGTTTTAAAAGTCTTGTTTTTACAACATTAGAAATATTATGTTATTCAAAATTATATTTTTCTGGAAAGCAACTTGGAAATATGTATCAAAAATCCTATTATGTATTTGAACTCATTAATTCTACTTCTAGGATTCTGGCCTCAGGAAATAGGTATTAATGTGGGCAAGAACTGGTATGCAAAAGTTTCACTTTATAATAGTAAAAAATTGAGAAAAGTTCAACTGTAAAAAAACCAAAAGAACCCAGAGGCTTCATTAAATAAATGATACAACAACTATATAGACATTTTTAATAAAATGAGAAATGCTCATAATATAACACGAAGTGAAAAAAGGGATACAAAACTTCCTTTTCTACCAGATTTTAAATTCTCTTTATTGACTAGTATATAAGCAGCACCCAGATTAGCCCCTAGTACATTACCAGTAGGCACTCTATAAATATTTGTTGAATGACTAAAAGGTTATGATAAACCTAAAGAAAAAATTTTGACAGGTCATTAGGTTGCTGAAAAACTCAAAGCCAATTTTAAAACACTGTATTTTATCCTGTATATATTTTTCCATTACAAGAGAAATGCATACTTAATATAGAAACTTTATCATATAAAGTTTATCAACTTTATCAAAGTTTCTATCATATCATAGAAACTTTACCATTATATGATAAAGTGGGGGGAGGTGCTTGGAATCACTCATATTTTCAGTATTTCAAAGCAATAGTTATTAAAAATATTTTGAGATATTAATTTTCTTTCTCTTTCTTACGCACATTTTTATGCACATTTTAAAATGGTTCTGTGATGGTCTAGTAGTTTTATTCAGCTTTTCCACTTATTATACACATTATCACATTATAAACTCAATAAAATACATGGTTTAGGGAATTCCTTGGTGGTCCAGTGGTTAGGACTTGGTGTTTTCACTGCCATGGGCCTGGGTTCAATCCCTGGTTGGGGAACTAAGATGCTACAAGCCACACGGCGTGGCCAAAAAAAATTTAAAAAGTTAAACAAATAAAATAAAAAAACAGGGTTTAAGAGGTGAATAGTCTGTTGATTATTATTTCCAACCTTTACTGTCAGGCAGTAGATTGTTTACAATTAGTCACTACTGTAAGTAATGCTGTATTTAGAATTATCTCCAGTAGTTTACAATCATCAGAATCAAAAGGCTTTAGGCGGGAAAAAAAAAGGCAGCCCAGGGACAAAATTAATGTCAGTTGAGGCAATTATAGCGCACAGTGATTAAAAACTTTGAAGTCAGACAGATCTGAGTCTGAACTCCAGCTCTGCCACATTCGAGTTTTCTAAATTTGGACAACCTACTTAGCTCTCTAAACTTTGGTTTCCTTTGCTGTAAAATGAAGATAATAGTAGTAGGTCTCCTTACAGGGGAGGACCAAATATAACACTTCACATAAAGCACTGCCCTCAGTACCTGGTACTCAGCAAGTGTCTCAATCAGAGTTACTAAAATTATCATCGTGATCAAATGTTGCCACTTGGTATAATTTTCTCCCTTATTCTCTATATGTCTTCTTATTTCGCTTTTATTTTAATTGCTCTGCATTATATATGTTTTTAGTTGAAGTTGCTTCATATCTTTCTTAGCAGTAGGGGTCAATTATAAATACATAAAAAATGAACAAAAAAATCTGAAGCCTTCCTGAGTTAGTCATATAGCACATAAATAATAGCAATGGTTACTGACAGGGTCAGACCTGTACTCATTCGTTAACATGAATTAACTCATTCAATTTTTACTATAAAAATTATCCTCTTATTGTTAAAACATGACAAAAAAACAAATCCAGGAGTCATAATGTACGTTTAATTACAAATTTTCAAAATAACTATCTGTATGGTTTTATAATTCTTTTTAGATGACAATTGCCTGAGAACTTAAAACTACATTACACAGTGCTAATCAATGCCTTTCTACATCAAATATTTAATTCCCTTTCAAAAACATTTTAAAGGCACAGTGGTTGGAGTAACTTAAGTGTTCAGCAGTAAGAGAACAGCATTTCATGGAACAGTGGCCATCATGATAATGAGTAATTATGAAGATTATCAAAGTAATGCAAAAAATATATATGACAGAATATGAAGTGAAAATAGCAGAAGAAATAGCTATGTATACCAGGATTGTTATACTATAGAAATATAAGCCTGTGAAAAAACACTGGGAGGGAATATAAAAATAAGTTATTAGGTTATAGTGGTGGTGCCGTTTTCTTAACTCAATTTTTCAAATTTTCTGAGTATTTTATGGTTTGAAATATAGATACAAAGATAAAGTGAGTCCTCAATTATAATGTTATCTAATATTTTGCAGATTTTAATAGCACAGAATAGAAAAACACTTTTGAGGACAGTTAGGTCTCATTCCCTAACAGCTCTATTTTAAGGGGTTTATATATAGTAACGATGACGGCTAATATTCATCAAGAACTTGCAATGTATCAAGCACTATCTTAGGTACCCTACAAGTATTAATCAGTCTAACCCTCACAGTTCTAGGGGTTTGGCACTATTATTACCCCAATTTCACAAATGGACAAACCGAGGCACAGAGTGGTTATATACCCTGCCTCAGGTCACACAGCTAGTCAGGCCAGGATTTAAATCCAGGCAGTCAGGCTCCAGATGCAGTGCCCCTAACCATTACATGGACTGTTTCTTAATTCAAAATATGTAATGGGCAAATTACTTAACTGCTCCGTGCCTCAGTTTCCCCATCTATAACATGAAGATAATAACAGTACTTCCTTTACAAATTTATTACGAGGATTAAATGAGCACAATACATGTAAAGTACTCAGAACAGTGCTTGACACATATTAAGGGTTTTATAAGTGCTTGCTGTATATTATGTGACTTTTAGGTTTTTTGTGGGCTACATATATTTTTGAAATTAAAGAGCAACTATACGCATATGCAAAAATTTACTGTCTGTCTCAGATATTACACTTGGTCTCCTTACCTTGCCTAGGAATAACATGAAATCCCCCACTGTGTTGATGGCAGCTACTCGCAAAGCATTCTCCACGAGAATGACAAAGGCGTCCTTCGCTGAGGTGCAGAAGTTGGTGCTGTTGATAGCTGTGGCTGTGTATGCGTTCTGGACAAAAGCAAAAACAATTTTTCATCAGTACATGTAACCTTTAAGATTTAAACCAAACATAG
The DNA here is from genome assembly GCF_949987515.2 of Delphinus delphis. Taxonomy (NCBI): domain Eukaryota; kingdom Metazoa; phylum Chordata; class Mammalia; order Artiodactyla; family Delphinidae; genus Delphinus; species Delphinus delphis. Next base: position 27,507,019 of record NC_082688.1, read on the forward strand.
TTAAAGCATAGCTTGTGAAACTAGTTCACAGTTAAACCCATGGCTTTGGTGAGGTACAGATTTAGATTAAGCTCAAGGAAATCTGAGACATTAAAAAAAAAACCTGATAGGGTAACGAGAGCTTCTCATTTAGCCTAGCTTAGGTCCTTTAAAAACACTGATATTTATTAAAACACACATAAACCTTTCCAATATCCATTAACTTCTTCCATGTACTAGTAAATCAAACCATAATTTAAACTTTCCTAGATATCTTGGGTTCATTACCATGCATATCAGTGATGCATTATTACCACTTCAGTGATGCTTTAAAAGCTACACACACACACACACACACACACACACACACACACACAAAGCCATCAGATTGCTGTGCTGCTTTATCTGGAACCCTTCCTCCTTGGTACTTTCTTCCATGCTGTCTTATCTCATAGTTCTTGCAATAGACAGCTGTTTGCTGCCGATCTTATACCCCTCCCTCCTGGGGCAGGATGCTAAATTCCCTTTAAGAAAACAGACCTTCCCCATTCTCTTGGAGTCTGAGTGAGACTGACACTACCTCCAGCTCTTGGGGTGGGCCTTGGTTGATGTAAGCCAATCAACATGTTCTACCTACAACGATTCAGGGATTCGTACATAAACTAATCAGAGCCTATGAAAGTAAAAGATGTTCCCTGGGGCTTCCAGGCGGAAAAAAAGAAGTTTCCTTTCTCTTCCATAGGTGCTCCTGACAGAGCAGCTCTCTCATTTTTCTGGACAGCAAGGTGTGAGGGTACGAATTGCCATGGCTGTTTTGCCAACATAATGGAAGTCAGAACAGGGAGAGGAACCAGGTACTCGCATTGGGTGACAATGTTTGCAAGATCAGGAACTAGCCAGATTCTGGACTTCTTAGTTATTGAAGCTAATAAATTGCTAAGAATCTCTCCCTTCTTCTCTCTCCCCCACCCCCTTCTCACTCTTGCTCTTTTTTAGGCCAGACTGAGTTGGTTTTCTGTCCCTTGTAGTACTGAGTCCCCAGCTGACATACTTTTATTAAATCATACCTGCTTCTGCTGCCCCATGTTTTCCTTGACCACTCAGACTTTTTCCTTCTTTTTTACATTGCATTCTAGAACAGCATTGGCATTTTCAGGGAAATGTGAATAAGTAACATAACATGAAATATGTCTGAGTCTTAGAAGGGAACGTATATGTACTTTGTAACTAAAACTTACGGTTCTAACCAAGAGGGAGGGAACCCAGCCCCCACCATCAACAGCCAAGAGGATTAAAGTTTTACTGAGCTCTGCCCACCAGCGCAACAGTCAGCTCTACCTACCACCAGTCCCTCCCATCAGGAAACTTACACAAGCCTTTTAAATAGCCTCATCCACGAGAGGGCAGACAGCAGAAGCAAGAAGAACTACAATCCTGTGGCCTGAGGAACAAAAACCACATTCACAGAAAGATAGACAAGATGAAAAGGCAGAGGGCTATGTACCAGATGAAGGAACAAGATAAAACTCCAGAAAAACAACTAAATGAAGTGGAGATAGGCAACCTTCCAGAAAAACAATTCAGGATAATGATAGTGAAGATGATCCATGACCTCGGAAAAAGAAGGGAGGCAAAGATCGAGAAGATGCAAGAAATGTTTAACAAAGACCTAGAAGAATTAAAGAACAAACAAACAGAGATGAACAATACAATAATTGAAATGAAAACTACACTACAAGGAATCAATAGCAGAATAACTGAGGCAGAAGAACGGATAAGTGACCTGGAAGACAGAATGGTGGAATTCACTGCCATGGAACAGAATAAAGAAAAAAGAATGAAAAGAAATGAAGACAGCCTAAGAGACCTCTGGGACAACATGAAACGCAACAATATCCGCATTATAAGGGTCCCAGAAGGAGAAGAGAGAGAGAAAGGACCAGAGAAAATATTTGAAGAGATTATAGTCGAAAATTTCCCTAACATGGGAAAGGCAATAGCCACCAAGTCCAGGAAGTGCAGCGAGTCCCACACAGGACAAACCCAAGGAGAAACACACTGAGACACATAGTAATCAAATTGGCAAAAATTAAAGACAAAGAAAAATTATTGAAAGCAGCAAGGGAAAAACAACAAATAACATACAAGGGAACTCCCGTAAGGTTAACAGCTGATTTCTCAGCAGAAACACTACAAGCCAGAAGGGAGTGGCATGATAGCCTTAAAGTGATGAAAGGGAAGAACCTACAGCCAAGATTACTCTACCTAGCAAGGATCTCATTCAGATTCGATGGAGAAATCAAAAGCTTCACACAAGCAAAAGCTAAGAGAATTCAGCACCACCAAACCAGCTCTACAATAAATGCCAAAGGAACTTCTCTAAGTGGGAAACACAAGAGAAGAAAAGGACCTACAAAAACAAACCCAAAACAACTAAGAAAATGGTCATAGGAACATACATATCGATAATTACCTTAAACATGAATGGATTAAATGCTCCAACCAAAAGACACAGGCTTGCTGAATGGATATGAAAACAAGACCCATATATATGCTGTGTAAAAAAGACCCACTTCAGATCTAGGGACACATACAGACTGAAAGTGAGGGGATGGAAAAAGATATTCCATGCAAATGGAAATCAAAAGAAAGCTAGAGTAACAATACTCATATTTTAAAATAAAGAATGTTACAAGAGACAAGGAAGGACACTACATAATGATCAAGGGATCAATCCAAGAAGAAGATATAACAATTATAAATAAGTATGCACCCAACATAGGAGCACCTCAATACATAAGGCAACTGGTAACTGCTCTAAAAGAGGAAATAGACAGTAACACAATAATAGTGGGGGACTTTAACACCACACTTACACCAATGGACAGATCATCCAAACAGAAAATTAATAAGGAAACACAAGCCTTAAATGACACAATAGACCAGAAGATTTAATTGATATTTATAGGACATTCCTTCAGAAAACAGCAGATTACACTTTCTTCTCAAGTGCGCACGGAACATTCTCCAGGATCGATCACATCTTGGGTCACAAATCAAGCCTCAGTAAATTAAAAAAAACTGAAATCATTTCAAGATCTTTTCTGACCACAATGCTATGAGATTAGAAATTAATTACGGGGAAAAAAACGTAAAAAACACAAACACATGGAGGCTAAACAATACGTTACTAAATAACCAAGAGGTCACTGAAGAAATCAGAAAGGAAATCAAAAAATACTTAGAGGCAAATGACAATGAAAACATGATGATCCAAAACCTATAGGATGCAGCAAAAGCAGTTCTAAGAGGGAAGTTTATAGCTATACTAGCCTACCTCAAGAAAAAAGAAAAATCTCAAATAAACAATCGAACCTTACACCTAAAGGAACTAGAGAAAGAAGAACAAACAAAACCCAAAGTTGGCAGAAGGAAAGAAATCATAAAGATCAGAGCAGAAATAAATGAAATAGCAGCAAAGAAAACAATAGCAAAGATCAATAAAACCAAAAGCTGGTTCTTTGAGAAGATAAACAAAATTGATAAACCATTAGCCAGACTCATCAAGAAAAAGAGGGAGAGGACTCAAATCAATTAAATTAGAAATGAAAATGGAGAAGTTACAACAGACATGGCAGAAATACAAAGCATCCTAAGAGAATACTATAAGCAACTCTATGCCAACAAAATGGACAACCTGGAAGAAATGGACAAATTCTTAGAATGGTATAACCTTCCAAGAGTGAACCAGGAAGATATAGGAAATATGAACAGACCAATCACAAGTAATGAAATTGAAACTGTGATTAAAAATCTTCCAACAAACAAAAGTCCAGGACCAGATGGCTTCACAGGTGAATTCTATCAAACATTTAGAGAAGAGCTAACACCCATCCTTCTCAAACTCTTCCAAAAAATTACAGAGGAAGGAACGCTCCCAAACTCATTCTATGAGGCCACCATCACCCTGACACCAAAACCAAAGATACTACAAAAAGAAAAAGAAAATTACAGACCAATATCACTGATGAATATAGATGCAAAAATCCTCAACAAAATACTAGCAAACAGAATCCAGCAACACATTAAAAGGATCATACACCATGATCAAGTGGGATTTATCCCAGGGATGCAAGGATTCTTCAATATATGAAAATCAATCAATGTGATACACCACATTAACAAATTGAAGAATAAAAACCATATGATCATCTCAAGAGATGCCGAAAAAGCTTTTGACAAAATTCAACACCCATTTATAATAAAAACTCTCCAGAAAGTGGGCATAGAGGGAACCTACCTCAAGATAATAAGGGCCATATATGACAAACCCACAGCAAACATCATTCTCAATGGTGAAAAACTGAAAGTATTTCCTCTAAGATCAGGAACAAGACAAGGATGTCCACTCTCACCACTATTATTCAACATAGTTTTGGAAGTCCTAGTCATGGCAATCAGAAGAGAAAAAGAAATAAAAGGAATACAAATTGGAAAAGAAAAAGTAAAACTGTCAGTGTTTGCTGACATGATACTATACATAGAGAATCCTAAAGATGCCACAAGAAAACTACTAGAGCTAATCAATGAATTTGGTAAAGTTGCAGGATACAAAATTAATGCACAGGAATCTCTTGCACTCCTATACACTAATGATGAAAAATCTGAAAGAGAAATTAAGGAAACACTCCCATTTACCACTGCAACAAAAAGAATAAAATAACTAGGAATAAACCTGCCTATGGAGACAAAATACCTGTATGCAGAAAACTATAAGACACTGATGAAAGAAATTAAAGATGATACCAACAGATGGAGAGATAGACCATGTTCTTGGATTGGAAGAATCAATATTGTGAAATGACTATACTCCCCAAAGCAATCTACAGATTCAATGCATCCCTATCAAATTACCAATGGCATTTTTTTATGGCGCTAGAACAAAAAATCTTAAAATTTGTATGGACACACAAAGGACCCCGAATAGCCAAAGCAGTCTTGAGGGAAAAAAACGGAGCTGGAGGAATCAGACTCCCTGACTTCAGACTATACTACAAAGCTACAGTCATCAAGACAATATGGTACTGGCACCAAAACAGAAACATAGATCAATGGAACAAGACAGAAAGCCCAGAGATAAACCCACACAACTATGGTCAACTAATCTATGACAAAGGAGGCAAGGATATACAAAGACAGTCTCTTCAATAAGTGGTGCTGGGAAAACTGGACAGCTACATGTAAAAGAATGAAATTAGAACACTCCCTAACACCATATACAAAACTAAACTCAAAATGGATTCGATACCTAAATGTAAGGCCAGACACTATAAAACTCTTAGAGGAAAACATAGGCAGAACACTCTATGACATAAATCACAGCAAGATCCTTTTTTGGCCCGCCTCCTAGAGAAATGGAAATAAAAACAAAAATAAACAAATGGGACCTAATGAAACTTAAAAGCTTTTGCACAGCAAAGGAAAACATAAACAAGACAAAAAGACAACCCTCAAAATGGGAGAAAATATTTGCAAATGAATCAACTGACAAAGGATTAATCTCTAAAATATATAAACAGCTCATGCAGCTCAATATTAAAGAAACAAACAACCCAATCCAAAAATGGGCAGAAGACCTAAATAGACATTTCTCCAAAGACATACAGATTGCCAAGAAGCACATGAAAAGCTGCTCAACATCACTAATTATTAGAGAAATGCAAATCAAAACTTCAGTGAAGTATCAACTCACACCAGTTAGAATGGGCATCATCAGAAAATCTACAAATAACAAATGCTGGAGAGGGTGTGGGTAAAAGTGAACCCTCTTGCACTGTTGGTGGGAATGTAAATTGATACAGCCACTATGGAGAACAGTATGGAGGTTCCTTAAAAAACTAAAAATATAATTACCATATGATCCAGCAATCCCACTACTGAGCATATACCCAGAGAAAACCATAATTCAAAAAGACACATGCACACCAATGTTCCTTGCAGCACTATTTACAATAGCCAGGTCATGGAAGCAACCTACATGCCCATCGACAGACGAATGGATAAAGAAGTTGTGATACATATACACAATGGAATATTACTCAGCCATAAAAAGGAACGAAATTGGGTCATTTGTTGAGACGTGGATGGATCTAGAGACTGGCATACAGAGTGAAGTAAGTCAGAAAGAGAAAAAAAATATCGTATATTAACGCATGTATGTGGAACCTAGAAAAATGGTACAGATGAACCAGTTTGCAGGGCAGAGTTGAGACACAGATGTAGAGAACAAATGTATGGACACCAAGGGGGGAAAGCCACGGGGGGGTGGGGGTGGGGGGGTGATGAATTGGGTGATTGGGATTGACATGTATACACTGATGTGTATAAAACTGATGACTAATATAAACCTGCTGTATAGAAAAATAAATAAAATTCAAAAATTCAAAAAAACCCCATAAAACTAATACTAAACTTTCTTTGGGTTATTTGTATGGAAATATGTTAATATAAATGTTTCAGACATTACATGAGATTCCTAGAAATCTTATATGTTCTGGTATAATGTTATAAGTCATAATTCTAGTTATTACTTTAAAATGTGTATCTCAGAAATAACTAAATTTCCTTGTCAATTGCATTATTATGAACTTTCATTAAACCTTTAACTGTGGTCATTTTTAAGTCTTTTGTCATTTACACACAATTCTAGGTGTACTCTGATGGTTTTGCAAAAATGTTCCTATAAAAGGGTTTCATCTTCAAGGAATGCATGGAAAAGACTCTGACAAGTACAGGTTTCTGGTAAGTGACTATACTGCTGAACTGAATGAATAAGCATTTTCAGAAATCTAATGGAAAACTGATGAGTTCATAAAAGTGCTAACAAAAGATCAAGATGAAAAAAAATTACATGGGACTGAGTGAACTGATGAGGATGATTATAATTTTTGTGACTTTCTGCTTGAATAAAAAAATGTGAAAAAAATACAATGATGTATATATTCATGTATACACATTTAGTGATTTGTGGATTTGGTGTTTTTCATCATTATAATAATAATTTCCTTTTGACAAAAAAAAAAAAACCAAAAAACTTATGGTCCTGAGAAATTTTTGGTTTTGTGCTGACTTAAGAAATTGTTGGTGAGTCCAAAATATGGAAGTTGTTGGAAAACTGCAGGACACGAAGGGCTTACTTTACACTGTGTTGTCTGAAAAGTTTTAAACATTGAGCCCAGGAGAGATGGTCTTTAATTTATGAATGTTCCAACTGTATGCGTGTTAGTTATTAAGAACCTGGTATGAAGATGAGGCTTGAGTTATCAAAAATTTAGCTTGCCATTATATGCTTAATTTTATTGGTTAAAAATGCAGAACTTTTCAGGGCCAAGGAGAGAGTACTGTACTGAGTAGGTCACTACTTGTGGTTCATAAACTTTTTACAGTAATGGAGCAGCAAGAAATTATGTTGCTCTTTGAGAAATATAGTATGATTTTGATATATGAAATTCCATCATACAAATTGGCATAACATCACAATATATTACTATATCAGGTTTGTAGGTCTTCTTATCTTGAAAGTTAATATATACAACATTTTAAGGAAATCATACTATTAAATTGTCCTGGTAACATTCATTTGCTGCTTGCTCACTTATACTGTCATCTGCCAGTGTTTCCTATCAGTTAAAAGGCAGCAGGCACCTAACTGCAGTGGTTCACATTTTTTCATCTTCTACAAAGCTTCTTTTGAAACATTCTGCCAAAGGCCTCATGACATCGAAATAAACTATACTTTTGATCTTGTATAATAGTAACTCGGCTGAAAAATGATAAAGAACTTCCCAAGCCTGATCTATTCTCAAAGAACCCAGATTGTTCCCACTTCTCACCAGTTCCCTATGTACTCAAGAAAAAACCCTATTTAACAATTTATTCTAGAGAAGAGGTTTTCAAACTACCACCTGTGGGCTAAATCTGTACTTCTGTACATAAGTTTTATTGGAAAACAGCCATGTTCATTTGTTTACAAACTGTTTTGGCTGTTTCCACGTTATGATGGCAGAACTGAGCAATTGTGGCAGGGACTATATGGCCCACAAAGCCAAAAATATTCACTGTCTGGTCCTTTGCAGAAAAACTTTGCTGACCCTGACTCTAGAGTAATGCCAAGAATCAATACCAACCTCACTTACAGTCTAGGGAACCCACCTTCTCGTCCCTTTCGAAATACAAACCACATTTGCTCATTTCCAGTCTATTAGTATCTTTTCCCACAACTTCCAGACTTGTAGCATTTTTTACTATAATTCTTCAGTTCAACAATTGACAAATGTCCTTGGTGATCTGAGATACAATTTCCCTGAAGAGAAAAACCTTATTTCCCCTATTCTAAGATATGATCCAGGGGCTAATAAGCCAGTTATTTAATAAAAGGTTTTCAGAGGGAAATACCCTACCATATTAACTATATACATACTATATATATGTATACACACACACACATATATATATATATTATTAATGTTGATGTAAAAAAGCATCATTATAATGTCTAGAATCAAGGGTATTGGATGACCCATTTAAATCAACTAGGTGTTGTCTTAAATCCCACCCCCTCAGTGAGGACGAACAACTCTTAACTATGTTGCTCTCCACTTTCCAGTTTGAACATAACTTTCCTTGAAAGAAGAGACAGAAGCAAGAGAGGATCCACACACCTCCAATCTCTCTTCTCTGTTATCATCGGACCAGCTGAGTCTAGGAGCAGACCCAACACTTCCAAACTAAACTACAAAAGTTTTTGTTTGCTCTCATTAATTTTCAGAAGCTTCAGTTCATTTGACAATTATTATTCTTCCTCTGCTGCTTCTTTCTTCTCTCCCCCACCCAGCTCCACCCATTCCATCTACTTTTAGAGCAAAAGGCTATTTGTAGACATGAAAGGAGGCAATAATGATTTCTTTTCTCCACTCCTCAGTTCCAGGGTTGGATATTCTCATAGAAATTTAGCCTTCTTGGCAATATTCCTACAGATCTATGCAACTCCTTTATATTCAACCTAACTGAAAAAAGTAGGTGGGTATTTTATAAACGTTTTCCCTCTCTCAAGGCAGGAAGATGAGCTGCATGTGATACACAAAGGTCAAGATGACCTCTTCAGGAAGAACAATGTGCTAAAGATCATAGCAGGCCACTGAAATTTCCCTCTGCTTCTATACCTCTTAGTCTAAAGGATTCATGCTAAGGTTCTCAAGAGATTCTGAGTCCTTTGTAGCTTTCCCTAACTGTTCTCTGAGCTTTCTGCAGACCACTTAGTTAAGATTTTTAGAGCCCACCCACCTGCTTCCCAGACCGCCTTCCTGATCTTGAGCTAAACTGCCCACAGACAGGCATAATGATTAACATTTAGCCTGTGCACAACATCTGCTCAGGCAGGGCACAGGCTTAGAGACTATTCAATTCTCAGAAGCAAGATAAAAGATGATCACCATCCAGGAATCTTTTTAAAAGGATGCCTGTTAGTCCAAGTGGTCCCTGGTGTGTGCATTTTTGTGAAAAAGTACTGGTCATGTGGAAGAAAATACGTTAGGGCAGAGGATCGCCAGGCAGGTAACCCAGGCCTGCCTGGCCACCAGTCAGAGAACAGCTTCTACATTTTTACACACTTTCTTTTGTTCACTGAAGGACCTAGAAATTCTCTTAAAGTTTAAAATCTTTACATAATAACTCAATTAATATGGGCAAGCTAGACAGCAATGGTAGGAAAAGGGGAACAGTTATGTACAACTTTGTGGATCATTATACATTAAATAAAGGAAATGGTAAGTAAAATGATCCCTTTCTTATTTTGAGTGAGGGAATGGAAGGGGCACAAAGTCCAATCTATACCATATATTTCATTCAGTTTGGTTGCAAATATTATTTTAAGGGGCATAAGAATTAAAAGTATTTTGCAAATCTTAATTTAAATAGATTGTCTTTAAAACCATCACTTACCTTAGTTCATAGCATGAAACATGAAAGTTTGAGATGTTTGCATATTCTCTATAATAAACTATACTTTAGTTTTCTTTAAGTTTCACAAAAATGTATATACAGTTGACCCTTGATCAACGCAGGGGCTGGGGTGCCAACTCCCCCTCACAGTCGAAGATCCGCATATAACTTTATACTCTATGTTTTCTGTGATTCCAGCATCCGTGGATTCAACCAACAGTGGATTGTGCAGTACTGTAGTATTTATTTTAAAAAATTTGCGCATAAGTGGACCCGCACAATTTGTTTTTCATTCTATGTTGATTTCACTACATTAGCATATTAAACGACACACCTACCCATGCCAGTACTGTACATTAAGGACCAAAACAGGATAAAAAGGGGGTGGCACCCCACCCCCTCGAAAAAGCCCTGCCCCTTGCTTGGTAGACTAATGCATGTGCCTCCCCATCATCAGCCTCACTCCTCCTCCCTTTAAAATTAAATCCCTCTCGCCAGGTGGGCGAGAAGTTCATCTGTGATGGACCCACACAATTTAAAACTATGTTGTTCAAGGGTCAACTGTAGGACACTGTGCATTGTCATGGTAAGATCTAGGTAAACTTAGACTAGAAAACTTCCTCCACCTCTAGGTCATGTGATCTGCCACAAGGTACCAGGCTCAATTTTCTCATGTATAACAGAGGAAATGTGCCTTCCTTTCAGAGTTGTGTAGAGAAAGTGATAATATATATGAAGTGCTTTGTATACTATCAAGGATTTAAGTAGGTGCTCAAAAAATAACTCCCACTCATACTATGTAGAGAAAAGCTTTATAATCTTAAGAGCTTATCGGCCAGAGAGCAGATACCCTCCAGTGTTAAATGTACTATCTTCAAGTGGAGTCTAAGTAAATCAAGGCCTGAGTAATCCAATGCCCAAATGTAACAGATTCTAGTTGTAACAATCTTTCTACCTAAAGTGAATTCTATAGGTCAGATTAGATGTACCATAACTTTCCTGTCACATTAAGATAAGCACCTGCAGAAACAAACAGCAGTTCACAGTTCACTCTGTTTATCTGCAAAACTCTAGCACCTATGTTGTAAATATTTAATAGCTTATTTTAAAAATCTAAAGGTCTTTTTCTGAAGTCAGCTATATTTTCCACATTGTTTAGCATTGAAGTATGGTTTGGGATTATGGAATTTCATAGTGTGCTGCACAATGACTTTGGTCTACCCTGCCTCCATGTAAACACTCCTCTCTATTATCCTCTACATTCTCTAAGGCAGTGGCAACAAACTGGTGGCCTATGGGCACTGACATTGTGGGGTCCAAAGACAACACAGTGTTTGCTTTGGCTCACTCAGAGTTATTCTTTTCTTTATTAGTTGTCAACATTTTAATAGCAGGAGATAAAATGCAAACATCCAGAATTCTGGCTTCTCTTAGAAAACTGGAAGAGTTAGAAACTGTCTATAAATTCTCACATGGCAAACAGTATCCCAGAGCTAAGTAGTAATGGCCCTCTTTGGATGGAAAGTGACCATCCAGTTGATCACTCTCTACTGCTCCCTATTGCTTTAGACCCTGGCTGCTGCACTCACTCACAGAAGTGGTGTAACGGACTTCAACCGGCCCTGCAGGGGTTTGTGTTGTCCAGTCCTGCTCCAGGATTTTGACTGTGGGTTGCATGCTGACATCAGGAGTTGACAGCAGAAGAAAGGATAGGAGGAAGATGATGCAAAGGGACCTTAACTAACTCACTGTTAACCAGTACTCCAGAGAGTACTACACAAAACAGAACTCCAACTGAGAGACTCTGCATGTGAAGTGTGAGCCACAGTGCACGGCACATGGTAAGTGCTCAGTAAGTGTTAGCTGGCATTATAATTAGTATTATGTTTTCAATGTACTCTACTGAATACTCTAAAGATAACCTCAGAGAATAAACAGGTGACTTGACAAGAAATCTTTGAAAAATAAGAATGAGAGATTTGCATCACAGGATACTTGAGATATATGATGAAGTATAATTAAATATTCTAGTACTGTACACCTGTAACTTACATAATACTGCACATCAAATATACTTCAAAAAAATTTTTAAATTAAAAACAAACAAACAAACAGTGCCAGTAGAAGAACAGATCAGAAAAGAAAGCCCAAAGACAGACTCAAGTATGATATGTAAGAGTTTAATACACGATCAAATTGACACTTCACAGCAGAAGAAAGGATAGATTAATCACTAACTGGTCCTGGGACAACTGATTAAATCCCAGATAAACTAAAAATTTTTTTTTCCCTTTTAAAAAGGGGGAATCTTTAAAGGACTATATGAAAAAATGCTAGGATAACTATTGGATCCTGAGGTGGGGAAAACTTTTCTAAGTATAAAAGCCAAGTAAGAAACCATGAAAGAAAAGTTGAACAGAATTGACAAGAGAAAATAAAAAATATAACTGCTGCACATTATAAAAATGTAAAAGAAATTAACTGTGGACAGTACTATAGAATAAGATTCACCACTCACTGAGCACATGCTTAGAGCACTGTAGACTCTCTTCATCCTCACGGTAACTGGCACTACAGATACTCTTGTTTTTTAAATTTATTTAATTAATTAATTAATTTCTGGGGCTGCGTTGGGTCTTCGTTGCTGCTCATAGGCTTTCTGTAGTTGCAGTGAGTGGGGGCTACTCTTTGTTGCGGTGTGCGGGCTTCTCACTGCGGTGGCTTCTCCTGCTGCGGAGCATGGGCTCTAGGTGCGCAGGCTTCAGTAGTTGCAGCATGCGGGCTCAGTAGTTGTGGCTCGTGGGCTCTAGAGCACAGGCTCTGTAGTTGTGGTGCATGGGCTTAGTTGCTCCGTGGCCTGTGGGATCTTTCCAGACCAGGGCTCAAACCCGTGTCCCCTGCATTGGCAGGTGGATTCTTAACCACTGTGCCACCAGGGAAGTCCCACTACAGATACTCTTATTAGCCCCATTTTACATATGAGGTTTAGAGCTTATCAGACATTAACTGAAGTGAAATACTGCAAACTTTTTCTCAAAGCTAATGATAAGTATTTTAATGAAAGTGGTAGGTAGTTAGACATGAGCGGCTCCTCGCCCTGTCCTGGACAGGGTCATCTTTCCCTCCCCGACCTGGACACGGGTGATCAGAACATGCCCAGAGATCTTCCCTTTTTGCGGTCAAGGACCGCTACGATTCCAGCCTTATGAAGACCAAACAAGATGAACCCGTCAGCACAGGTTGACGTAGGCTCACCAAGACCTAAAAGGTGCCTCAGAGTAAAACCCGGGGTTCATTATGCCGTATTTATAATAAATTAGCATTGCGGTTTTTGCCCATGTCCCCCGGGGTTTCGCTTGGGTGCTTGTGGGTAAGCCCCTGCGCACAAAGAGAAAAGTCATATAACCTAAAGCTGTCAATCACCTCGGCAGTCAAATGATGCAAGACACAAGGAGGGACTTTCCACCACTCTGAAAAACCAGCCCTACACCCGTTGCGGGCTGCTTCTGATTTCTGGACGGCCTGCTCCCCTTCTCTCTCTTGGGAGGATATTCTCGCTTTGCTTAATAAAACTGCTGCTGCTTAAAACTGCTCTATGTCTCTCGACTGAGTTCTCTCCTTCGGGAGGTCCAGGACAGAGGAATTGCCGTTTGGCCGGTAACAAAAGTGTTCTGTTAGCATGGTGAGATCATGGGTGATATTTTGTTCTTGTCTTGGTTTTCCAAACTCTTCAGTATCTTACATTACATTTATTTTTACAGAAAATAGATTCATTTGTAGAACTACCTTTTGAATTTTCTTTGTCATAGCTCTGTTATCTTAGAGTAAAACATAGGGAGTTCTTTATAAAAAAATAAAATGCGGTGGAGGGAGAGCGATAACACCACTTACTAGGTATCTACCAAGAGTTAGCCACTGTAAGAGCTGATTTATCTGCATTATATTTCATCCTAACCTAAAGCCTGTGAAGACAGGTATATTTTTCTCCACTTACTGAAGAAGAAAACTGAGACTCAGAGCTTTCACGGAGCTTGCCAGTTACACTGCTGGGGATTGAAACACGTCTTCAACATCTGGGCTCTCTTTATTGGGCCTCCCCCCAATTATCCACTGTACCTTCTCCAACAAGGCTATAAAAGTGTGGGCTCAATCCTATGTGTATGGGAAAAGGAACTTCATTTTCAGAAAGCAATGATAAATAAAATACAGGAGACAAAACGAAAGGTGTGAGTTGACTCCATCATCTTGGGGCCAGCTATGGCTTCATCTCTAGCAGAGCACTAAGCTTACAACTGCCGAATGTGTGTGACAGCGCTAAAAAGGTCCCTTCTTGCACTAGTAGATCATACTCTTATATCCTGTTTTCTCAAAGTTTAGAAAAGTCTCTGGAGCTCATTTATTCAGTACCACCACGACCCCTATCATCTTAAACACTTCAAACAGATGGGTGCCTATCCAGCTCTGAAACATTTCACAGGAACAAGGGTTAAAAAATTCCACTGGTAACTGGTACTTATGCTTAACCTGTCATGGCAGGAAGTATGCTAATGTCTTCAATATGTTGACCTCATTTCAAATAAAATTCCTATGAAAACAAGAGACATGAAGCTCCAGTGGTAACCAGTTCCCATATCGCAACGCTTCATATTCCCAAAGAGAGCTACCAGGTATGAGTTCAGAATCACTCTCCCTAAACCTTTGCTCCCATATTTGATTTACTACTATTTTGATGCCTCCCTTGAATCTTTAGACATCATGCCTACCTAATGAGGATGCAAAATGGACAAAACCTATAAAAGAAAGACCAACTTGTAATTTGTATATACATCTCAGGACTGCTGGGACTAAACCGCTGACTAATGTTTAGTTTGGAATGAGCTGAAAACTTTGGATGTTTGCACATGGTTACTGACCATCTTGACATGATGTGATTTGTTTTCTTCCTGTAGTATAACTGCACATATCCTTTTTGAGATTCTTAAGAGTTTTATATCACTGTCTCAGTCTTTTTTAGTCCAAATATTCATTGATTAACTAATCATTCATTCAGAAAACAGTTAAAGACCACCAACTGTATACCAGGCACTGTGATAGTTTCTGGAGAGACAAAAATAAGTCTTGCCTTTAAGGATGTAAAAGTCTAAAGGATGAGATGAAGTGAACAGACAACTCCCATAGAGTGTTCTTAGTGTTTTCACAGAGGTATGAACTGGTGTTGTAGAAAGTCAGAGGAGGGGCTGGGGTAATGAGGGAAAGTTCCTTAGAGGTGATGCTCAGGAAGAATCATTAAGGATCAGTAAGAGTCAGTCAAGCATTGGAAGGAAGTTATTTCCCTGAACATTCTGGAAACTACGAGAGCAAAAGGTGCCTGTGGGAACTGAAAACAGAGAGCTGACGTTAGCCCATATGTCTGAGAATAAGCTATTTAGTGACAGATACAAATGTAACGATGATTATCTTTAGTGCATCCATCAACTTTTTTGATGAAGATGACTTGGTCCCAAACCAAATTTTAAAGGACATAATTTTTCAGAATGTTGTGGTTGTTACTAATTATTTTAATAATAACCTTCCAAATGCTTTACATCCATAGAGTATGATGAGCTACAAGAATGTATTTTGCTAATGAAATGTCATACCTACTTTATCATATTAACCATAAAACTCCAATAAAGCAAACTCCAGGCAAGCTCAACACCACCACCACTGGACTCCTACCCTTTGACTACCCGTGAGTGAATGGAAAGTGCAATGCTACCCTGCAATCACTTAAAGGTAAATGGTGAGAAAGTCAATTTTTATCTTTGGTCCATTAGATGAGGGCATCAGTACATTAGAATTGATTTTCAGCGACTAGAGAAAAGTGGTTTAAAAAAAAACAAAAACAAACCAACCCAGATGAACAGAGTATTTCACAGCGAGAGTCCTACATGCTCAGATACAGAAAGACCCACTCCGCTAAGAACTGTTACCCCATAAGTATCAATCCCTCCATTTGACCTTAGAAATAGCACTTCCTTTGATAATATTTTCCAGGCCAGTATCATAGTCTTCAGCAGTTAGACAAAAAACAAAAACAAAAAAAACCCCAGGGCCTACAGAGCATGCTAGTTTTGAACAACAGTAGACAGTTGCAAAAAGGAGCAAGTGTCACAACAGCTTTTCACTAAAGCTTTCAAAAAGCATTAAAAGAATTAAAGAACTGTGGCTAGAGTAGACAGATTCTCAGAGAAAATCAAAGATGAAAGGATGTGAATTAAGGGATAAGAGATAAATGTCTTTCCTGAAAGATGGACACTAATAATATTTTATCAATGTACTACAATTAATTAATAATAAGCCTTGGTAAGAACATATATTACGTTTAAAAACAAGAATATGATTGAAACAGTTATACGTGATCAAGGTACAATGTATAACACCATGAGAAAAACAAAACATCTTTCACTTAAGCTCAATAACTTTATCTTGGAAGAAGAAACAATGAACCTATCTTTGAAAGTGAATGTTAAATGTATTTTTAAAACATTTTACTTGGCACCAGGTGGGGGATGAATTGGGAGATTGGGATTGGCATCTATACACTAATATGTATAAAACAGATAACTAATAAGAACCTGCTGTATAGCACAGGGAACTCCGCTGTACAGTAGAAATTAACACAACATTGTAAAAAAACTATAACCCAATTAAAAAAAAAAGAAACATAGAAAGGATATGACAATTAAAAACAAACAAACAAAAAAATAAAAAACCAAAAAAACATTTTACCTGATTTAAATAATTTAGGCACTTTTCAAGACACCAAAGGCAACAAATGCAAGATTTCAGCACACATCGAGCACAAGCATTTTCCTGGAAAGAATGAAAAATGGAAATAATTAAAGACCAAAGAATCAAACCATATCATATAGAATATTCTAAATTTTAGAAAAATAAAAATTAAGAAAAATCACAACCTATGCTTCAAAGCCTCCACACTCACCCTTTTTTCCCTCAAAATGTAATGGCTGAATTATTTTTAATCAGTTCAATTCAACATTTACTTAGTACCTATTGGATACAAGATATAAGGTATATAAGACCAACAAGGAACTTATAATCTAGTAGGAGAAAAAAAAAGCGCTAAACATAACAACAATTAGAATCAGAATATGATATAGATACTAGTGCTATGAGAGTGGAGAAGAGAGAGAGAAGACATCACTTGGGAGGTGAGAGGACTCGGGGGAGGCTTCTAGGAAGAGGGGGCATTTGAGCTAAGCTATGTAGAAATGCATGGTATTTCTGCAGTCAAGGACAGAAAGGAGGTTCCAAGGAAGAAAGCGTGTTGAGTCCACACAGAGGAAGAGAAGCACAGGACATTTGGGGAAACTACAGAGTGCAAGAGTGGGAGACAAAAGGGAAGAATTAGATTCTATTAGGCAAGGACTTTGAAAAACATTTGCACTTGGACTTAATATCGCTGGGAACTTTGCTACATGCAGAACTGAAGTTCTGGAATTTGCCCACAGAAAGTCCAGAAAAGGGTTTTTCCTTACCTTTCCTTTGAGCTGACTGTGAATGTACATAAGGATCATTCGTGGAATTTTGACTAATGTGATAATGAAAGATCCTTTCGCCACAGTACCAAGGTGGTAACGAATAAGGCGATTCACCGATGCCAAAATAGGTGTAAATGGCAAATTCCTTTTATCCCTATATAAAAGACCAAGATGGAAACACAGAGATGGTTTAGAGTCCAAAAGAGTGAAAGATTAGTTCATTTTTCTTATTCTAGCTCTATGACAAAATGGCAAAGTAATATAAACGCTACAGATGTACCATGTAAAATTAATGTTTCATTGCTTTATGGTAGTTTCATGGGGTTCTTATGCTGTAACACTTTAAGTTAAATAAAACTGTGCTTTGAAAGCTCTTATTAGCAAATAGTTATGGGGTTAATTGTAGAATCAGATAATGGAACTTAAAAAGATGTTAGGCCTGGCACCTCATTATAATAGAAAACTATAAGGCCTATTGTAGTGTACACTCAGCTATGAAGTTAGGAAAGGAAGTCACAATACTTGTTCTGATCCATACAAATTAAAAAGACTTGTTATCCTTTGATGGACGTTTATATAAAGCAAAAGTACATAAGACACTACTACAAGATTCGTTCTTCTGCTAAATGTAATTTAAGTGTAGCATGACCTGCGGTTCTAATTAATTTTTTGAGACAGCTACAGAAGAGTATAAAGAATAAAATAATAACCTCCCATTTTCCTACCTCACAGAATGATCAACTACACATTTTGTTATATTCACTTCCAATTACTTTTTAAAGAAATGGAACTCTTACCGGTCTCAGTTCCATTTCCTTTAAACAAAACCACTTAGATGATCTTAAGTTTTCTTTCTTTCTTTCTTTTTTTAATTAACCTACAACACTATGTTAGTTCTGGGTGTACAACATAGTGATTCAATATTTCTATACATTACAAAATGATCACCACAATAAGTCTAGTTATCATCGGTCACTATACAAAGTTACTATCTTTCTCTTCCTGACTTATTTCACTTAGCATAATACCCTCTATGTCCATCCATGTAGTTACAAGTTAAGTTATTATCTTTCTCTGTCTGACTTATTTCACTTAGCATAATACCCTCTAGGTCCATCCATGTAGTTACAAGTTAAGTTTTCTGACAAGTATAAATTCTCACCTAGTAAAATAGTATGTTACCACAGCTCCTGCCACAGTCATCTGTTGACAGGCTAGAATAAATTCACTGATCCAAATCAGACCCACCACATGGTACCACCACATGTATTGCAGAGGCCCAGAAACTTTGAACTCCACAAAGCCTTGGTCATTCTGAACAGCGCTGCCTAGGAAAATATCAAAGAAGGAAAGAAGGAGCACATAAAGCATAAACCAATAAGTATGGCTATTAAATCTAAGAGATTAATCTAATTTCCAACAATATGTCCCTATCCCGAAACCACTGACTTCATGATCACAGTGCTATTACATTAAGGGACCCTCAAAGCCGTCATATATAGCTTTTAAAAGTTGTTCTATTTGAATATAGATTTTTGTTTTAATATTTATTTATTTATCTATTTGGCTGCACTGGGTCGTAACTGCGGCACATAGGATCTTCGTTGCCGCGTGCGGGATCTTTAGTTGAGGTATGTGGGATCTAGTTCTCTGACCAGGGATCGAACCCGGGCCCCCGGCATTGGGAGCTCAGAGTCTTAGCCACTGGACCACAAGGGAAGTCCCTGAATATAGTTCCTACCACATTATCAGTTATTTAGTGTAGGCATGAATTTTCAAACACTTCAATTTTTTTTCAGAGGTATTACTTGTCCAATAATTATAGACCTAAATTATTAGCAAAGTACAGAAATTAATATTATTTTCAATTGGTGATGGTGTGCTGAATGGCCAAAGAAGTTCCATATAAGCTTACTATCCTTATACCACTCCTCATAACTAATTCCATTTAGACATACATAACCTTTGATATTAAGTATGGCTACAAGCAAGTCTGGGAGTCTAACTGTGAACTGTATCACTACTAGCTCTACATAGGTTCAGGTCATTTCCAAACTAGAAAGTCCCAAGGAAGCAAGTTGATCTTTGGCTATAACTGGAGTTTGAGGCAATTCCAGAGCAGCACTGCATTCATCAGTTCATCTTAGAATGAATCCAAATGTCTGAGTCAGTACAGGAACTTACTTCAAATCCATAACCATCTTGAAACTGGATATGATTTCAGGCCCTACCTGGTTTAGACTCATTTTGCTGAGATGTTCTAAAAATCATGAATGGGGAATATGTTATTGAAGAGCCATAACCATTGCTAATTCTGATGGTTGTTAGACCTTAGTCCATAAATGTCTTAAGAATTATACCTCTCTGATGTTTTAAAATATTTTAATGCAAATCAGTGTCATTACTAAAAGAAAGAAGTAACATGTCTTCTTACCGGTAGTGCCAAGAAAGAGAAGTGTCATGATCCAATACACCCAAAACAGGACAAGAGCAAGGAAAGTCCAAAAGGGTTGGAAGACTAGCAGTGGCAAGTGAATGAAAACCTTGCCAGCCACATGGAACAAGGCGATGGTGAGAGCAACCCTCTTGCGCATGACTAACATTATGAGGAACAAGATAACCTGTAGGAGAGAACAGATGGAAAGATTCCAGCTACTGTTTTAAGCAGTAAAAACAGGAACTGAACAATGGTGGAAAATTTTTAACATAACCTTTCATTCCAAAATGGGGATGTATCATTCTCTGAACCCCAATAACGCTTTAACAGTCTGTATCTCTCTTGCAGCCCTTATTTTTCATTATATATTGAAAATGTCTTTTAAAGCTAAACATAAAAGAGTTTCTCAATTTATTAATATATCCTAGATGTATTAATTCTTCTACTTTCCCTTTTTCCACTCGTTATGAATCAAAACGTGTTGTTTGTCATCAGGATGAGACTCTTAAGTTATTTAAATAGATACATGCTTGCCACTCTGAAAATAGGGGAAAAGACAATATGCTATGACCACAAAAGCACAGAGAACTTATACCTCATCTCCCTTGTTGGAACAAAAGCACCTTACAAGCAGGGTCCATGTCAAATTTATCCTTTGTCACTCCCCACTCTGCCCTGGCACCTGGCGCAGAGAACTGTACTTAAAAGATGATTAATAAATATTTGTACAACGATAGCAAACAAAAATCTTTTGGCACCAATGGTTTTGCGATGGCTTTATTTTTAGTTTCTAATGCTCAATGAAAAGCTTGGGATTGCTCCAAGAAGTGGACTGAGATTTTTTTCCCCTTTTTTCAGAGAGGAGAAGGAGATGAACCAAAGGTATGAATATAGATTATCGAACCACATGTTAATGAATAATTTTACTGCAATTCTTATAATAATTATACTAGTTAGTGAAGCTCACCTCTGTTTTTAAAATAATGTTGTTAAAAGTTTAAAAGGGAAAAATGGGAAATAATTAGTGAATACGTAGATGGAATGACACTAGGTAGCCTATTTCTTAATAGACTTTTCTATAATTACACTATCTCATGACAATAAGATGTATGTTCTTACTAGAAAATGATAATTAATACTCTAGGTGAAAATTCCCTCTCAAAAAGCAGGCAGCACAGAATAAAATGTCACATAAAATAGCACTCATCATTTAGGGGAGCCTTCTGAAGCCTTCTGAGTATGTCATACACTGTGGGGCAGAGATTTCATCCAATAGGGATCATGGTTAGGCATGCAATGGCTAAGCATGAGTTTCTGCTTCATTAATGATCTAGAAATTAAAACATAAACCTGAAAGATACACCAAGGCCTGTACTCACTGTGAACACTGTAGCTGAAATGGCATAGATGAGGAGGGCCCGAAGATTGTCTTCAGCTACCTGAAGCTGCTCAGGGATAACTGTTTCTTTGGGAGACTTTCTTTGCTTTGCATATAGCCACCATAGTACACCTGTGCCACCTGGAGACAAAAAAAAAACAATTGTTTTTGCAATAACTGGCACAAGAAAATGTGTAACATAAATCCTCAATTTTCTGGCCCCTTCCTATACATCAACGTGGACTAACACAGCAACAATCCACTTGGCTGGGAGGTGCGTGGCCGTAACTTTTTGCCAGCATAAGGGGAACGCCAATGACTCCACTTACATCTTCCACATTAGGCACTTACAAATCTCTCACTGTATCAAATAAACTTCCTTTTACTGTATTTATTATCAGCTCTGAAGCTCAGAGAGAGCCAGCAAGGACAGACACCCCTGAGAGGAACTGGTCACGAAGAGAGCCTCAGCGCCTGCTTAAACTAGGGAGCCTATGGGAAGCAAGTAAGGGTTACAGAAATCAGCAATGAAGCTGAGGAAGGCAAAGATCTTCTCTGTTGTACAGTAACCCTAGTGCCTAGTGAGGATACACTCATGCAGTTGATGAAATATTTGTACAATGAATAAATGGAGATCAAATGAGTAGTTCCCACCAAAGGTAGGAACAAAGATAGGAAATCTTTTAGCTAGTGGGAAGCAGCCGCATAGCACAGGGAGATCAGCTTGGTGCTTTGTGACCGCCTGGAGGGGTGGGACAGGGAGGGTGGGAGGGAGGGAGACGCAAGAGGGAAGAGATATGGCAACATATGTATATGTATAACTGATTCACTGTGTTATAAAGCAGACATTAACACACCATTGTAAAGCAATTATACTCCAATAAAGATGTAAAAAAAAAAATAGGAAATCTTTGATAGCTGGAGAGCGGTGGGCACTAGGGATGGGAAGTTTTATCTCCATGACTGGTTCAGAGATTCTGAGATCTAGACTGAAGAGGGAGGCAGACCTGCCTCCATATAAGAGAGCTGCTTTGGACACCTTCATTCAACCCATTCGACAAACACTTTGAGTGCCTACAGCACCTACTGTTCTAAGGGGCTGGGGACAGAGCGGTGAAAAACCAACATCAACTCTCATGCAGTGTACAGAGTAATGGGGAAACAAAAAAAACAAGGAAACAAGTGAAAATAGAGTATATTAAATCTAAGAAAAAAGCTGCCAGTAAGGGATAGAAAGTGCTAGCGCTGGGAAAGCATTACAATTTTATATAAGCAAGGCCTCACTGGGGTGAGACGATATTGGAGCAAAAGAATCAAAGACAGGGAGAAAGCCATCTACGAACCTATCTAAGAGTGTTCCAGGCAAGAGGAAACAGCAAGTTCTAAGATGCTGATATGGGCCATGCCTGGCAGGCAAGAAAAGAGGAGGCCACTAGAGCTACAGCAACGAGCAATGGGGAAAGCAGTAAGAGATGTGTGCAGAGAGGGAGCTGGGCACCAGATCATACCGCAAGGCGTCGTAGGCCACGGTAAGGAAATGGAAGATTCCGAGTAGAGATGTGTATGTATCGGTGGATGAGATGAATGCCTGGGAGAGAAGCAACTGGGCTGAGATCTATGCAAATCAACCTGACCTCCATGTGCACTCAGGTCAAGAGTGAATAGTGTCGAAGGGAAATTCCAACTACCTGTTGGCAAATATTAAGCATGAATGTTTCTTCTATGGAAGATGATTAAACAAACCAAAGCAACCATGAGTCTATGAAGAATATTTCAGAGAAAGGGAACGGCTACTTCCATTTTGGAATCTTGAAGGTACAAGAAAACTGTTTGGAAAACTGTTTAATATCCTCAAAAAATGGGATAAAATACGTTCTCTACAAACAGAAATAAAAAGTTGAGAGAAAGCCTGAAGTTCAAGGAAAATAGAATGAGATAATAATGATGGAGGACTTCCGGGAAGATGGCGGAAGAGTAAGACGCGGAGATCACCTTCCTCCACACAGATACACCAGAAATACATCTACGCGTGGAACAACTCCTACAGAGCATCTACTGAACGCTGGCAGAAGACCTCAGACCTCCCAAAAGGCAAGGAACCCCCCACGTACCTGGTTAGGGCAAAAGAAAAAACTAAACAGAGACAAAAGGATAGGGGCGGGTCTTGCACCAGCGGGAGAGAGCTGTGAAGGAGGAAAAGTGTCCACACACTAGGAAGCCCCTTCGCGGGTGGAGACTTCGGGAGGCGGAGTGGGGGAGCTTGGGAGCCGCGGAGGAGAGCACAGCAACAGGGGTGCGGAGGGCAAAGCGGACAGATTCCAGCACAGAGGATTGGGCCGACCGGAACTCACCAGCCCGAGAGGCTTGTCTGCTCACCTGCCCGGGCAGGTGGGACTGGGAGCTGAGGCTCCGGCTTTTGTCGGAGCGCCGGGAGAGGACTGAGTTTGGCGGCGTGAACACAGCCTGCAGGGCGTTAGTGCACCGCGGCTAGCCGGGAGAGAGTCCGGGGAAAAGTCTGGACCTGCCGAAGAGGCAAGAGACTTTTACGTCCCTCTTTGTTTCCTGGTGCACGAGGAGAAGGGATTAAGAACGCTGCTTGAGAGAGCTCCAGGGACAGGCACGAGCCGCGGCTAAAAGTGCGGAGCCCAGAGACAGACATGAGACGCTAAGGCCGCTGCTGCCGCCACCAGGAGGCCTGTGTGCGAACACAGGTCACTAGCCACACGCCCTTCCGGGGAGCCTGTGCAGCCCGCCACTGCCAGGGTCCCGAGATCCAGGGACAACTCCCCCGGGAGAACGCACGGCGCGCCTCAGGCTGCAACGTCATCTGCCGCCGCAGGCCCGCCCCACACTCCGTGACCCTCCCTACCCCCCGGCCTGAGTGAGCCAGAGCCTCCGAATCAGTGGCTCCTTTAACCCCGTCCTGTCTGAGCAAAGAACAGACGCCCTCCGGTGACCTACGACCTACACGCACAGGTGGGGCCAAATCCAAAGCTGAGCCCCTGGGAACTGTGAGAACAAAGAAGAGAAAGGGAAATCTCTCCCAGCAGCCTCAGAAGAAGCGGATTAAAGCTCCACAATCAACTTGATATACCCTGCATCTGTGGAATACCTGAATCGACAACGAATCATCCCAAATTAAGGAGCCCTGTGGATGAAAGGCTCTTGGTGCTGCAGCCAGGAGTCAGTGCTGTGCCTCTGAGGTGGGAGAGCCAACTTCAGGACACTGGTCCACAAGAGGCCTCCCAGCTGCACATAATATCAAACAGCAAAAATCTCCCAGAGATCTCCATCTCAACGCCAGCACCCAGCTTCACTCAACGAGCAGCAAGCTACAGTGCTGGACATCCTATGCCAAACAACTAGCAAGACAGGAACACAACCCCACCCATTAGCAGAGAGGCTGCCCAAAATCATAATAAGTCTACAGACACCCCAAAACACACCACCAGACGTGGACCTGCCCACCAGAAAGTCAAGATCCAGCCTCATCCACCAGAACACAGGCACTAGTCCCCTCCACCAGGAAGCCTACACAACCCACTGAACCAACCTTAGCCACTGGGGACAGACACAAAAAACAACAGGAACTACGAACCTTCAGCCTGCAAAAAAGGAGACCCCAAACACAGTAAGATAAGCAAAATGAAAAGACAGAAAAACACACAGCAGATGAAGGAGCAAGATAAAAACCCACCAGACCTAACAAATGAAGAGGAAATAGGCAGTCTACCTGAAAAAGAATTCAGAATAATGATAGTAAGGTTGATCCGAAATCTTGGAGATAGAATGGACAATAGAATGGACAAAATGCAAGAATCAGTTAACAAGGACCTAGAAGAACTAAAGATGAAACAAGCAACGATGAACAACACAATAAATGAAATTAAAAGTACTCTAGATGGGATCAATAGCAGAATAACTGAGGCAGAAGAACGGATAAGTGACCTGGAAGATAAAATAGTGGAAATAACTACTGCAGAGCAGAATAAAGAAAAAAGAATGAAAAGAACTGAGGACAGTCTCAGAGACCTCTGGGACAACATTAAACGCACCAACATTCGAATTATAGGGGTTCCAGAAGAAGAAGAGAAAAAGAAAGGGACTGAGAAAATATTTGAAGAGATTATAGTTGAAAACTTCCCTAATATGGGAAAGGAAATAGTTAATCAAGTCCAGGAAGCACAGAGAGTCCCATACAGGATAAATCCAAGGAGAAATACGCCAAGACACATATTAATCAAACTGTCAAAAATTAAATACAAAGAAAACATATTAAAAGCAGCAAGGGAAAAACAACAAATAACACACAAGGGAATCCCCATAAGGTTAACAGCTGATCTTTCAGCAGAAACTCTGCAAGCCAGAAGGGAGTGGCAGGACATATTGAAAGTGTTGAAGGAGAAAAACCTGCAACCAAGATTACTCTACCCAGCAAGGATCTCATTCAGATTTGATGGAGAAATTAAAACCTTTACAGACAAGCAAAAGCTGAGAGAGTTCAGCACCACCAAACCAGCTCTACAACAACTACTAAAGGAACTTCTCTAGGCAAGAAACACAAAAGAAGGAAAAGACCTACAATAACAAACCCAAAACAATTAAGAAAATGGGAATAGGAACACACATATCGATAATTACCTTAAATGTAAATGGACTAAATGCTCCCACCAAAAGACACAGATTGGCTGAATGGATACAAAAACAAGACCCATATATTTGCTGTCTACAAGAGACCCACTTCAGACCTAGAGACACATACAGACTGAAAGTAAGGGGATGGAAAAAGGTATTTCATGCAAATGGAAACCAAAAGAAAGCTGGAGTAGCAATTCTCATATCAGACAAAATAGACTTTAAAACAAAGACTATTAGAAGAGACAAAGAAGGACACTACATAATGATCAAGGGATCGATCCAAGAGGAAGATATAACAATTGTAAATATTTATGCACCCAACATAGGTGCACCTCAATACATAAGGCAAATACTGACAACCATAAAAGGGGAAATCGACAGTAACACATTCATAGTAGGGGACTTTAACACCCCACTTTCACCAATGGACAGATCATCCAAAATGAAAATAAATAAGGAAACACAAGCTTTAAATGATACATTAAACGAGATGGAGTTAATTGATATTTATAGGACATTCCATCCAAAAACAACAGAATACACATTTTTCTCAAGTGCTCATGGAACATTCTCCAGGATAGATCATATCTTGGGTCACAAATCAAGCCTTGGTAAATTTAAGAAAATTGAAATTGTATCAAGTATCTTTTCCGACCACAACGCTATGAGACTCGATATCAATTACAGGAGAAGATCTGTAAAAAATACAAACACATGGAGGCTAAACAATACACTACTTAACAACGAAGTGATCACTGAAGAAATCAAAGAGGAAATCAAAAAATACCTAGAAACAAATGACAATGGAGACACGACGACTCAAAATCTATGGGATGCAGCAAAAGCAGTTCTAAGAGGGAAGTTTATAGCAATACAATCTTACCTTAAGAAACAGGAAACATCTCGAATAAACAACCTAACCTTGCACCTAAAGCAATTAGAGAAAGAAGAACAAAAAAACCCCAAAGTTAGCAGGAGGAAAGAAATCATAAAAATCAGATCAGAAATAAATGAAAAAGAAATGAAGGAAACGATAGCAAAGATCAATAAAACTAAAAGCTGGTTCTTTGAAAGGATAAACAAAATTGATAAACCATTAGCCAGACTCATCAAGAAAAAAAGGGAGAAGACTCAAATCAATAGAATTAGAAATGAAAAAGGAGAAGTAACAACTGACACTGAAGAAATACAAAAGATCATGAGAGATTACTACAAGCAACTCTATGCCAGTAAAATGGACAACCTGGAAGAAATGGACAAATTCTTAGAAAGGCACAACCTGCCAAGACTGAATCAGGAAGAAATAGAAAATATGAACAGACCAATCACAAACATTGAAATTGAAACTGTGATTAAAAATCTTCCAACAAGCAAAAGCCCAGGACCAGATGGCTTCACAGGCGAATTCTATCAAACATTTAGAGAAGAGCTATCACCTATCCTTCTCAGACTCTTCCAAAATATAGCAGAGGGAGGAACACTCCCCAACTCATTCTACGAGGCCACCATCACCCTGATACCAAAACCAGAAAAGGATGTCACAAAGAAAGAAAACTACAGGCCAATATCACTGATGAACATAGATGCAAAGATCCTCAACAAAATACTAGCAAACAGAATCCAACAGCACATTAAACGGATCATACACCATGATCAAGTGGGGTTTATTCCAGGAATGCAAAGATTCTTCAATATATGCAAATCAATCAACGTGGTACACCATATTAACAAATTGAAGGAGAAAAACCATATGATCATCTCAATAGATGCAGAGAAAGCTTTTGACAAAATTCAACACCCATTTATGATAAAAACCCTGCAGAAAGTAGGCATAGAGGGAACTTTCCTCAACATAATAAAGACCATATATGACAAACCCACAGCCAACATCGTCCTCAATGGTGAAAATCTGAAAGCATTTCCATTAAGATCAGGAACAAGACAAGGTTGCCCACTCTCACCACTCTTATTCAACATAGTTTTGGAAGTTTTAGCCACAGCAATCAGAGAAGAAAAGGAAATAAAAGGAATCCAAATCGGAAAAGAAGAAGTAAAGCTGTCACTGTTTGCAGATGACATGATACTATACATAGAGAATCCTAAAGATGCTACCAGAAAACTACTAGAGCTAATCAATGAATTTGGTAAAGTAGCAGAATACAAAATTAATGCACAGAAATCTCTGGCATTCCTATACGCTAAGGATGAAAAATCTGAAAGTGAAATCAAGAAAACACTCCCATTTACCATTGCAACAAAAAGAATAAAATACCTAGGAATAAACCTACCTAAGGAGACAAAAGACCTGTATGCAGAAAATTATAAGACACTGATGAAAGAAATTAAAGACAATACCAACAGATGGAGAGATATACCATCTTCCTGGATTGGAAGAATCAACATTGTGAAAATGACTCTACTACCCAAAGCAATCTACAGATTCACTGCAATCCCTATCAAACTACCACTGGCATTTTTCACAGAACTAGAACAAAAAATTTCACAATTTGTATGGAAACACAAAAGACCCCGAATAGCCAAAGCAATCTTGAGAACGAAAAATGGAGCTGAAGGAATCAGGCTTCCTGACTTCAGACTATACTACAAAGCTACAGTAATCAAGACAGTATGGTACTGGCACAGAAACAGAAAGATAGATCAATGGAACAGGATAGAAAGCCCAGAGATAAACCCACGCACATATGGTCACCTTATCTTTGACAAAGGAGGCAGAAATGTACAGTGGAGAAAGTACAGCCTATTCAATATGTGGTGCTGGGAAAACTGGACAGCTACATGTAAAAGTATGAGATTAGATCACTTCCTAACACCATACACAAAAATAAGCTCAAAATGGATTAAAGACCTAAATGTAAGGCCAGAAACTATCAAACTCTTAGAGGAAAACATAGGCAGAACACTCTATGACATAAATCACAGCAAGGTTCTTTTTGAGCCACCTCCTAGAGAAATGGAAATTAAAACAAAAGTAAACAAATGGGACCTAATGAAACTTAAAAGCTTTTGCACAGCAAAGGAAACCATAAAGAAGACCAAAAGACAACCCTCAGAATGGGAGAAAATATTTGCAAATGAAGCAACTGACAAAGGATTAATCTCCAAAATTTATAAGCAGCTCATGCAGCTCAATAACAAAAAAACAAACAACCCAATCCAAAAATGGGCAGAAGACCTAAACAGACATTTCTCCAAAGAAGATATACAGAGTGCCAACAAACACATGAAAGAATGCTCAACATCACTAATCATTAGAGAAATGCAAATCAAAACTACAATGAGATATCATCTCACACCAGTCAGAATGGCCATCATCAAAAAATCTAGAAACAATAAATGCTGGAGAGGGTGTGGAGAAAAGGGAACCCTCTTACACTGTTGGTGGGAATGTAAATTGATACAGCCACTGTGGAGAATAGTATGGAGGTTCCTTAAAAAGCTACAAATAGAACTACCATATGACCCAGCAATCCCACTACTGGGCATATACCCTGAGAAAACCATAATTCAAAAAGAGTCATGTACCAAAATGTTCATTGCAGCTCTATTTACAATAGCCCAGAGATGGAAACAACCTAAGTGTCCATCATCGGATGAATGGATAAAGAAGATGTGGCACATATATACAATGGAATATTACTCAGCCATAAAAGGAGACGAAATTGAGCTATTTGTAATGAGGTGGATAGACCTAGAGTCTGTCATACAGAGTGAAGTAAGTCAGAAAGAGAGAGACAAATACCGTATGCTAACACATATATGTGGAATTTAAGAAAAAAAAATGTCATGAAAAACCTAGGGGTGAAACAGGAATAAAGACACAGACTTACTAGAGAATGGACTTGAGGCTATGGGGAGGGGGAAGGGTAAACGGTGACAAAGCGATAAAGAGGCATGGACATATATACACTACCAAACGTAAGGTAGATAGCTAGTGGGAAGCAGCCTCATAGCACAGGGAGATCAGCTCGGTGCTTTGTGACCGCCTGGAGGGGTGGGATAGGGAGGATGGGAGGGAGGGAGACTCAAGCGGGAAGAGATATGGGAACATATGTATATATATAACTGATTCATTTTGTTGTGAAGCTGAAACTAACACACCATTGTAAAGCAATTATACTCCAATAAAGATGTTTAAAAAAAATAAAATAAAATAATGATGACATCAAGGGCATTGTTCATAACATCCACAGTAGATATCATTAATTAAACATTTAAACTTGTGCCAGGAATTAGCACAAAGAGTTGCAACCACATTTAAACACAATGCTATTAAGTGGGTATTATTAGCTCCACTTTGCAAATGATGAAATTGAAATTTAGGAAATTTCAGCAGCATGACAAATGTCACATACTTGGTAAGTGGGAGAGCTGGGATTCAAATCTACTTTTATTATAAAAGCTATCCATCTGTTATGAACTGAATGCTGTGTCTCCCCAAAACCCATCTACTGAAATCCTAATCCCCAATATGGTATATCTGGAGGTGGGGCCTTTAGAAGATGATGAAACCATAAATGTGGAGCCCTCATGAATGGGATTAGTGCCCTTATAAAAGAGACCCCAGAAAGCTCCTTCCCTCTTCTGCTACGTGAGGACACAGCAATCAGATGGCCGGAAACAGGAAGATGGCCCTCACCAGATGCCGAATCTGCTGGTGCCTTGATCTTAGACTCCCCAGCCTTCAGAACGGTGAGAAATAAATGTTTGTTGTTTATAAGGCATCCAGTCTTGTGGTACTTTGTTACAGCAGCCCAAACTGACTAAGACATCATCTAAACACAGAATTAGATTTGAAGGCTACAAACTGAAATGAAAAGGACGATGGCTGAGAGAAGGAAGACCTACAAATAAGATGAAATTGGGATAACAAAATTAAGTAGTCAAGTACAGACTGATACCAAGGAAAACAAAATCAGTGATATGATAGATAAACTTGAAGCGTTCTTCCTCAATGTAAAGAAAATGACAAAAGGATTAAAATGATAATTTAGGAGATGATAGCAGGAGAGTAAGAAGGATCTTAAAGAGAAAACCACCAGGATGGAAACAAGAAACAAATATAGAAATAAAGTAAACTTTTCAAAGTTGAAAAAGATTCCCCAAAAAAAGAGATCATAGGCAAACTGAGTTAAGATTCTGAACTAGACAAAAATTTTAAGTTGTAAGGATAAGTTAAAAATTATATAAACATCTAGGTAAGTGAGATAGGTTATGGGCACAGGAACAAAATTTAGACTGGTCTCAAAGTTCTTCTCTGAAATGAAGTTCAGACATAAGGCAATATACTGTATCTTAAGACTTTTATATGCAACAAATTCAATATTCACATGTGAAGGCAAAGGCAATCTTAGATAACCAAGAATTCAGAATATTACAACCCATAAGTCTTTCATGAATAAGTTACTTGAACTCAGATTCCAGTCAAAACAAATATGAACTGAAATTTAGAACTCAAGAATGAACTTTTATAAAAACAGGACCAGTATAACTGAATCACTTTGCTGTACACCTGAAACTAACACAATATTGTAAATCAACTATACTCCAATATAAAATAAAAATTAAAAAATAATAAAAATAAAAACAGGACCAGTAGTTCTCACTAAAATCAGGACAGGAGAACTTAAATAAATATAATTATGAAACTCCTCAAGGCAAAGGTAAGCAAAATTCTTTGAAAAGATATAGTACAACAAATAATATTTTAAGTTTAATAATAACCTGAATAACGAACACTCAGAATATTTAACAAGAGCTAAAAACTGCGAGTGGGCAGAAGAGAGTAGGATTAGACAGGAAGGAAAGTTTATGCTAAATTTAAAGGGGGGGGACCTCAACAAGTATTGTTTCATTTCAGCCTTTAATAATTATAGAATTCTAGACTGAAGAATATTTTCTGAAAATGTATGGGTTACCAACTGAAGAAGTGAAAATAAAATTATACCATCCAAAGTCAGGGTGAAAACAACCAAAGAAAACACAATTCCATACAGCAAAGATAGGGAAAACAAAATAAGGAAGCATAAATTTAAGGAAAACATAAAACAGATGACATCAGTAAGACCAAACATACCAGGTAAACGTAATGGTGGCAAATTCTCCTACTGAAAGAGTTTCATATTGGGTTAAAACGTTTTTATACTATATACAAACATACACACACACACACACACACACACACACACACACACATGCATACATATATATATGAATATCAAGGTCTGGATTCCAAATGCTAACACTGGTGAACTGAAGGTGGGTCCCTATAATTATGACATTTTTAAAGGCAAAAGTAAATACTCTTTAAAGAGAAGATGTAGCATGTGAAATAAAACTTTTATTTTCTTTCCTATATTTCTATTTTCTACCATGGAAGTAGTTAGATACCATGAGTAGGTATGACATTTATAATTGGGAGGGGGAAATGTTTTTTTAAGACAATAAACACAGAAAACCCAGAAGGTTTCATTAGAAACACTAAAATGAAAACAAAATAGAATGTCAATAGACAGAAAAATGAGTAACAAAATTTTAAACACACCCCCACCCCGACAGAGTTATCCTTCCAGGAACACTTTTCAACCAGAAAGAATTTCAACACCTTAGAATGGCTGATTTAGGCCTTAAAAAAGTGCAAGATAAAAAGAAAGGGTCCCTTCATTTGCCAGGCAGGGAGCACTGGAAGAATCAAGTGAAAATTCAAAAGCAGGAGCAGAACAGAGGCTCAATTCCTTTCTTTTCAGTTGTACTCTCCCCCTCCAACTGATATTGACAGAAAAACGTTAGTCCCCTTTTAAAAATATCACTTGCTCTCATTCCAAAAGCCACTGACCTTCCCATTTTATTTGATTTAGTGATCTCACAGTGAGCTAACTTAAATGTAATCCACTTACCTGTCTTTACATTTTATCAATGAATTCACAGGCCTTACAAGAGGAAAATTATTTAAAATAACCAAAACAGTTCTGAATTGAGGGATTGTTAAAGGCAAACTTGAACTCTCAATTCTAATTACTAAAAAACAAAGGAATAAGCCGCTTACCAAGTGAACCCAGGATGAGCAGAATTGTTAAGATCCACACAAGTATTCTTGATATATACCTGATTATCACCATCAAAATCATGGACAGAACTGCAGGGAAGATAAAGAACACACAGAATATCATTTGAAAACTTTAGAAAATATAAAGAGAAACTCTTTCAATTGTTTTCTCCTAGGGAAATAATTTATTGCTCTTGACAAGTTCATGACTCCAATTTAGGTAAGAAAGGAAACTGGCTGCTTTTGTACTTTGACTTTGGTACTTGTACCACTTGAACAGCATCACTTAAAACCAAAGGCACCTAACTGGGTTTATAAATGACAGAAAAGAATATATGCAAATGTATATGGTGACTCAAAAACAGCACAGAACTGTTGTGGATTTGCCACAGGAAGACATCAGAACTCACATGCAAACATAGATGCCGACACACAAAGTGTAGAGAATGACATGCCGTGTTGGTGACCGGAAAAATTACCACATGTAGACAGACATCAGTTAAATTAGGTGCTACACTTCCTTGAGTCACCTATGCGTTTCAGGACCAACTTCTCTGATGTTCGGTCAACAAGCCAGATGGTATATTATCTTTTTCTAGTTGTTTCTCCTCTAAAACTCCAAGAAATGGTCTGACTCTATAGAATAATATCCTGAAAACTACTGAAGCCAAAATTCCTCTGATGTTACTTCTCAATTGAGGTCAGGGGTCCTGACTAAGAAGCTCTTCAAAAAAGGAGCAAAGCTTAGTTTGAGTTATTTAACCAACTCCTCTACCCACCCCAAGCTAAATTCCAACATGCCAAAATCTTGAGTGAAAATCTCAAAAGAAACTGAGAAGATTTAACCCTTGCACGGGGAAATTCATTTCTGAAATCATAATTTGTTCATCTTTAATTATCTAAAGTCCCATTTCACAAACAAATGAATAAAGATCTTAAACCTCAAAAGTAGAGCATTCTAATAAAAAATGGAATTCCAATGGCTTAACAACATTATTAACACTATTTTAGGTTTGGATTTTTTTTTCTTGGTTCAAGTATTCAACTATTTCAGAAATCAAAAAAATTTTAAATAAAGCTAGACTAATAATCAAGTTTCCTTGGACCATTTGCAAAGCCAAATAAATGGTTGAGATCTGTGACTAGGTAACATTATTAAGGTACTCACATTTGCAATAAATGTACAGGAACCAAAAACAGATGGGAGCGTTTCAAATATCACAGAAATAGCTTTTCATATGGACAGCATTATTTCAACTGAGTCAAGTACTACCTAAGCAAAAAGAAAATACTCTCTAATGACAAGACAGAAATATAGCTAGACTTCTCAATGACTATAATTGGTGTTAACAGGCATAAACACTCATTTTACTTATATAACAAAATAGTTGTTTGGTTCCTACTACGGTTTACTTCTCCCAACTAAAAAAGTCTATAAATTCTGATATGGCTACATAAAGTTCTAGGATAATATAGGGAATTTACATCTTGAAAATAAAATTTATTTGCTTTTATTTATTTTATTATCTATTTATTGACCAAAAAACTAAATGGCTAACAAGTGGAGATTTCCTACTTTTTCAAGCAATACAGATATTAATTGTAGCAATGAAAAAAATTACATAATCCAAACATAATATATCAGAAATCTTGCTCTTTGATGGCAATATAAAAGAGAATATGTAGCCTCTTTTTATAAGCAAGTAAGCCTTTTGGAATCAAAACTAAAAACAAAGGGGTGCTGATATTAGAAACCTCCTATTATCATATTAAAGGTTATTATAGCCTTTGTAATCAAAGTTTGGGAATACACCAGTTTTCTCCAATGGGAGAAAAAGAAGGGAAATGAGTTTCAGATATATTATATTCTTTTAAAAATATGTATCTATTTATAACTATATATATTCTGAAACAATTATTTTGGCTATGGGAAGTTAAACAATTTACAAGTATCCCCAGCAGTATTCATATTTTGGTTAAAAGAACAGTCTTCTACTGCAGTACTATGCAATAGCTAATAATGAGAAAAACAATTACCTAGTGATAACAAGCAAAGTCCCAATATAATTTCTTTGCTGGTCATTACTCCACTAATCAGCCTGTGTAAGACACTATTGTCACTGACAAAGGTGATCAGGGCCTCTGCAAACTTGGCATAGCAGGAAATGTTCACAGGAGCACAGCGATGGAAGAATGGAATAGGTGCACTGGTGACACAAGAAAAAAAAATCAGAAAAAAAATTACTCCTACTTAATATAAATGCCACATCAAACACACAAATGAAAGGTGAATATGACTGCAATACAGTCCACCCTCCACACATCATATGGGAGCTAAGAGCTGTGAGCTTAATGCTATGAAGATGACCGTCATGGGGCATGATGCACATCTTACCACAAGCCTTACCAGAGGGTGGAGTGCATATTCCAACAGAAGACATTACCCTCCCCTTCTGAAAAGAAACACACACACATATACACACACATACACACATACTAAAAGCAAAACCAAACACTTAAACTCCTCAGCCTACACATCTATCAATCAAGGGGCAGATGGCAAAACTTACAAACATATACTTCATTGAACTGAAAATGAATTTTTGCCATAAGCTATCTAAAAATAAAAACAAACATACTTTTGCTTGAAACATGCCACCATTAATAGAGTATTTCTTCTCTCAGAACAGCATACAAAACCTTAGATTAAAAAAGGTATTTGGGGCACAAGCTTAATAACTCATACAAAGTAGTCATACCAAGACATCAACATACAGCATAATATGCAGCTATTTGAAACAATAACTTTGAATACTAATGTATGGAAGAACTTATGATTTAACAGTACAAGGGAAAAAACCCCAAAATTGATATCTAATGTGATGATTACATCTCTGTATAAAAGATATATACATAAGAATGAGAACAGGAAAAAATAGAAAGAAATGAAAAATCTCTGATTTGTTAGGGTCATGGGATTCTGGGCCATTTTCTTTTCTTTTTGTATGTTATTATTATTATGAGATTATTTGTGTCCAAAAAAGAGGGAATCAATTATATCAGGTTTATACTGACTGCAGCTTTCAGTTGTGAAGGAACATAGCTATGTATAAACCATGACATAAATATAGCTTGTTATAACATGGTTCCATTTTAGCTTCTGAGAACATGTATGCACTAATCAGTGAGAGATTTTAAGCAAAGCTCTATGAACATGCCCTCAGTTGTGACTTATTTGGATTCTAAAAGAGCCCATACATGCGCCTATGCACAAACACACATTTATGTGTGCATTAAGTTAAAATTTAGTCATTACTAACACGAATCCCACATTGTCAGAATTATTTGTAGGACTATCAGTCACAGTGTAACATAACACTTTTGACTGGACTGAAATAAGTGTGTTCTCATTCTTGATTGGCACTGTATTTTGGTCAAATTAGTGAATAAGATTACGTGGTTGAACACCAAATAAAATCCCAAGGTTTCTAATCTCAGCAAAGCAACTTTGTATAACCCAAAGCAAAACACTACCTTTGTTTCCTTCCTCAAAAAACAATTAGAATATTTCTTATCAAGTAAGAATATAAGTGAACTATATATTGATTTTCCTTAAATGTTGGTACGTGAGCACCGTTGGGAGTAAGAATAAGCAACATCTTCCGTGATGTTAAACTTCATGGAGCAAAATAAAATAATATAATTTTAAAGATCTAGCCTTACCTTAGTTATGCTCTAAAGTAAAATGTATCCAAAAATGATGATGACATGCATGTTCATTTTTAAAAAATTGCCTCTTGTGATGTGTGGGTGTATTTGTATACACCTCCAAAATGGTGTTGGTGAGAGACAATACCAAAGATTTGATATTTTGTCACAAAGTGCAGAAAGCCAGAGCATTCTGAGTAATGCTTGAATTACAGGTATGTAAGTCACCATTTTTTGACCAAAAGTTGTTTTACTAATGATTTAAAAAGACATTAAATTACAGAATACTTTTAGGTGATATGGATTTAGTTAGAAATATTACAGGAAAGAATGAAAAAAGATTAACTAGAAGTTCCTACTCAATGGAGGCTAACTTGGGACAGAAACCTCTAAACTTGACAAATGTGTTGTGACCTACAACTATTTTTTTGCTGATACTGTCTAGATACTGTCCCTGCCAGGTTAATGTCCCTGTCTAAGGACTTTTAACCGTATTTTAACTAAAAGGCTGGTTCTCTGTCCTTCAAAACTAAAGTCCTCTCTGCTCCATGACTGTCTACATCTTCATCTGCTTTATTACCCTACATCTCTGATGTCATCTCAGTTTAACTCACTTGCCTCCAACCTTGAACATAAAATACATCCACCTTAAGGATACTGATGTTCTGTTTTTAAAACCCACCAATTTTTTTGGTCCTGCCCCCCTGTTTCCTTTTTCCTGTCATATAACCGTAAACTTTATCCTCTGTCCAGAGGTGGCTCCACTTAAATCTCCCATATCCTAACAGAATGTTGATGTATTTTTATACTCAAATAGAAATATACATCATTTCCAAAAGAGAGTGGAAATTGTGATAAAGAAAAACTGGACTTGGGTTCAAAAGCCCTGGGTGATTCTCCTTACATTACACAGGTCACTTCATCTCTCTTTCTCAGTCCCTCCTTCTGTTAGCTGAAAGGGTAGAAGTAAGTCCTCTATTAAGTCTTTTCACATCTTAATAATAATAATAATGTCTACCCATAAATCAATGATTCTAAATTAGTAGAAGCAGGATGCCCAGTAGCTTTCTTATTTTTCTGATTTTCATACTTATAATGAGGATAGCTGATTTGAAAAGGGAAAGATTATAGTCTTAAAATTCTAATCCTTCATTTGTATTTAAGAGGAAAAGCTGAGTAATATCAGTTTTGAACTTACGCTTTCAAGTCATTTGTCTACTGTATATAAACACTTGGCCAATTAGAAAGAGTACTTGTACAAGTATCTTTCAAAGAACTGGAATAAAATAACAGTCCCTTGCCTTATAATTCAATCTATGTCAGTTAAAAAAAACCTGACAGCTCTAAATTTAAAGGTATAAAAATAGCACACGCTGATTACACTGTTTAGCTGATGGTCAAAATGGTCAAAAGCTGCTCTTAGTGGTAAGGAATAACAGAAATAGAAGGCAAACAAGACCAAAGATAATATCTGGACACAACAGCAAAAATGAAATTAAATACTTAGCTTTAAAGTGAAAAGTACTAGATTCCCTTGTCATTCTTTTTCTCAACTCTTTCCCAAACAGAAACAACTTGACTAGTCATGAATTATTTTGTTTGAATTATTTTATTTTATTATTTTAAAAAATTTTAGTAATCATGGCATTGAAATGGTTTGTCTTATATTTTACCATTTAAATCCCATGTGAAACGATGAATTTAAGATGTTACCTGATTTCATATACCTCTCAGAAAATAACCCTTCTGAGAACCTAGTATATGAGATCACTTCTACTTTAGTGTCTAACCTAAATGACACACTCTGTGCTTCTTAATTAAGAGAACGAGCATAAAGTATTCTATTTACAGTAAGTTTTTCTACCTTTTGAAGCCTACAGAATATTGAATCTTTAAGAAGTCAGTGTTGTTTCATTAGGAACCGATGCTGTTTCACTTTATTGGAACATTAGTCAACAAGAACAAAATGAATTTATAATGAGTCTTTTAAAGATTTTTTTAAAATTAGCCACTCATAGGAAAATTGTATCTTACCTTGGCAAACATATTGCCCATTTGCCTTTAAGTCCAGACTATCACAGTTAATGAGCTCCCTCAAAGTATGATGACAAACAATGCCTAATATCTTGTCCATATGCCTTTGTAAGAGAAGATAGGAGTTTGCACTTCACACAATTATCTTAAAACTTCAGGTTATAAATAAGCAATTACACAAGACTTCTCATTAAAAGTTTTATTTAAGAAAGAATAAAAATAAAGAGTTTTGGCAATATCTCTATAGCACAGCAAAGGGAGGAAATAAGTAATCAAGAATCTAATGGCAATGTGCAGTGATTTTCACACATTTCATTTTATTTCTTTTCTCTCCTCTTTCATTCCTATACTCCCTTTTTTCCCTTCAAACTAACTGTGGTATAGACTTTACAAGACCTTAGATTCAAATTCTGATTCCCAACAGTTAGTTGTGTGGCCTTGGGCAACCCATTTAACCTCTTATTTTCTATTTCCTCATCTATAAATTAGGGACAGTATCCTTATAGGCTTTTGTGAGGGTTAAGTGAGATAGTACATATGAGAAACATAATATTGTACTTGGCATCCAATAGATGATTTATAAATGTTAATTCACCTTGAATCCTTCACTTAAAAAATATAGATAATATTTTTTTCTTGGCTATTATTTTCTTATTTCCATATCATGTTAATTCCTCAACACCAAGTACCATTTCTGGCATCTGGAAGTACCAAAATAAATGTTTGATGAATAAACTGAACTTATGAAATCTGTTTCTAGTATTGCAACTTTTTCTAGCTATACCCAAACCTTTAAGCACTCTAAGTATAAGGGCTGGCTAGACTCCCTGTTGCTACTATGTTTAGCATGTCACCAGTAGAGTTCTGAATTTGGATACAATATGGCCCTTTCTAGGCATTTGCTTTTAAAATTCAAAAGCTCTTAGGAATAGTAACCATTTGGAAATTATGTGGCACTAATGTTTTATTGCAAATTAGTTTACAACTGCTTTTCTTTAAAACAGGCACCTTCAGCTGCAGAAGGTTCCTGGGTACCCAGGAAGGTTGGAAGGCTCTAGAATAGTTCCTAAGCCAAATGCCAACCACAATAATGAATATTTAACACATATTATCTTACTTAATCCTTATGACAATTCCATGGGAGAGGTATTGATAGTCCCATTTTACATATGAGAAAACTTGGTTTACTGAGGGCTTAACAGACTTGCTTAAGCTGACAAATAGAAAGTGGTCGAACAGATTTCAGCCCCAGGCCTATCCGGACTCAAAGTTCAGTTCTTTCTGTCCCACT
Source organism: Delphinus delphis (assembly GCF_949987515.2). Lineage (NCBI taxonomy): Eukaryota > Metazoa > Chordata > Mammalia > Artiodactyla > Delphinidae > Delphinus > Delphinus delphis. The sequence goes on from NC_082688.1 coordinate 27,547,090, forward strand.
GCTGTGCTCCCAGGGAGACAGCAAAGGAGACATAAAAGATGCTGAGGGCCATTTGCCTGCATCACAGGTTTGCCTAGTGCTGGTCTTCTGGTACATATAGAAAAGTCAATCAAAGCATAGTCCCTACTCTTTTTAAGGACAGAGTTTCTTAAGGACAGAGACTAGGTCTTGCTCATCTTTGGAGATTTGGTATCTAACACTGTGTGTGAAACAGGGTAGTGCCCTAAGTTTTTTATTAAAACAAATTTATTCTTGTTTTTTGATCCTTTCACTTTGCCAAATACCAGATGATATTTACAAGATCTTGATTTGCCTTCCTTCTATCAACTGTTGCTTCTCTTTTACCTTCCAACAACGTGAGTTCAGACAAAAGTGATAGACGGTGAACGACTAAGTAAGATGTGAGGATCTTTAAATACAATATAAATATAGTACATAGCCGGTTTTCACACGGTTTAGGTTCATCATTGCATCTTGGATTACTAAAACATTAGTGGATAACCTTGTTAGAAGCCAAGCCTGTCCATCTCTAAAACCCAAGCCCTTAATACTACGTTTTGTCTCCTAGTGAATGCCCTTAGGATGCTGTATGTGAGACGTCCATGAGTGTGCAGCCAAGACTGGATCACCCAGTATAACCAGGAACAGGCAGTCCTCAACATGGTAGAGTCAGAGGTCAGAGGTGCCGGAGGATTTGAAGTATGAACTGCCCACCCATATTATACTAGAGCAGAGCAACTTCATTCTCATACCACGGCTTTCTGGTTATCCTTTTATAATATACTTATGCCTTAAAATAGTGACTCTATACTCAAAGTATGCATTTAAAATAGGTTTTAGCAGTTGAATAGAGAACAGAGCTTTTCTTGTTTCTACATTGATAATTTTCTCTATTCAAAGAACCTCCTTTCTTTACTGTCTCAGCCTCCCTAATATTCTCAATTTTCATGAATGGAGTTTCCCTACCTACTGGTCTAAGCCCATAATTTGTAGGTCCCTCCTACTTAGTATCTTTTAAAACAGTCCCATTATTTTTATGTCTGTAGGCTTTAAATTTTAATTTCAATAGCAACTTGACAGTACTAAAAGAGCTGGAAATCAATTAAACTGATATATCCTTTGTCGTCTTTTCAACAGAAAATTTCAAATTCAAGTTAATAAAGCGCAAGTAACACCCATAAGCAAGTTGAAGGAAAGGAGACATAAGATAAGAATTTTAACTAATAGCTTGCTATAACATACTGAGATACAGTAAAAAGTGGTTTTGATTCAATATTCCTGGGAAATACTCATGTCATACATGGTTAGTGATATATGCTAAGGTTCTCAAGATCAGACATGCTCCAAAAACTATATACCTAATTCTGAGGGTATATTCCACAATGCTTGAGAATTTATTTCCTTTTTTAAAAAAATCAATTTATAATTTTAAAATTTGCTTTACTTAAAACTACTGTGAGATCCTTCCAAACAAAGAACATTTCTTGTTTCATCTTTGCATCCATTACACGCAGTAGGTACTTAACAATAAATGTTTGTTGATTAAGACAAACAGCTTACTATAGAGAATGTACCTAAAGGATAGAGCTTGAAATAAACTATGGAGAATAATCATTGGCATATTTTTTAAACTTACAAAGAAAATTTTAAAATAATAGCAGTAAGTATGGCCAACTTCAAAGAATCTTCGGAGAGTGTGAGACTTGGCTTCCAGTTTCGTTGTGGGTTTTATAATGATTCAGCAGCTTTGTATACTTAAAAACTATGGCATTAAAAAAAAAAAAAGTGAGCCCCCAAAAGAAATTTAAAATAGCTGAGAATGAGAAAAGTAATTTGCCTGTGTGTGTGTGTGTGTGTTTTAAAATGATGTGAAATTCACAATGTCATTTCTATTACTACTTTTAAAATTTTGTTGTAAAAGCACTAAAACTGGGCAACAGGTATCATCAAGTGACTCTTTTCTCAGAAAAACATATACAGTTTAAAATCTACCTACAAAAACAGAAGTCACAAGTTAACAAAATACAATAAAATTTACCTCGCTGGAACAGGCAGTTTGGGGCAAAGAACAGAAGCTTTTGATGATGTAGTATATTCAGAAGGCTTTAGGTCGTAGCTGCATAGGGCTGAGCCTGTTGAAAGAAAAGCTATATGTTAGCTAGCAGAACAGAGTCCAAATAAATTCTTCTATTAATTCACTTTATTTTATTGGTTAATATTAACTCAACATATACAACTTTCAAACATTATAGAATTAAGAAAAGTCTGATTTGGTCTATAGTATCAATTCTCAATCATTTGAAACAGATTTTTCTCTGGTAACTTATATATAAATTTTAATTAATAATATTAAGGGTAATAACAATAAGTACTAGAGCTAATTTTATTGAGTGCCATATATCAGGCCCTATACAAGATGACATACAAATACACATATTTTTTTTTTTAATAAAGAGTCAACTTTTCATTGTAACTGACCAAACTGTGTTTAGGAATGTCTTCAAACAACAGAACCAAAGAAACATGATAAAAATATCCTCTTGAAGAAACCAAGAGTTTTTGCCAGCCCCAGTGCTTCTGAGGGTTAGACTGAAAGCAGCCCATTCCTGAGGCTGGTTCTCTTCCCCACGCCAAGAGCAGGGCTGGGATAGATAGAGGACCTGGCCTTTCCTCCTATTATGCAGTGGGGTGAGCCTCTCCTCTCAACATATATAAAAATTATATTATTTACTATAACTCCATTAGGTAGGCCTTTTTAAGCCCATTTGACGGAGGAGAAAATAGAGGCTAAGAGACAAGGTAAATAACTTGTCCAGGGTGACACAGCTGCTAAGCCAGTAATGCTGGGGTTAAACCCTAGATCTCTTTGACTACGAAACCCATCTTCAGCTACATATGCCATCTCTCCTTCTGATGCTCTCCATTACTAAATATTTAAAATTATTGCATATAGCACATATGCATTCAGATAATATATTACTTTTTCCTTATTTAAAAGGCAGGAAACAGTAACTGTAAATAAACTGAATTAATTGATAAAATCAATAAATTGATCAAAGGACTCCCTGTTTTCAGATAGTTTAAAACAGCTTAAATTCAGTCCTAGATTGGTTATTCTCTGACTATATGGCTAATATATATCTAAATAATACATAAAATTCAAATGGATACAGTACACCCTATCTTTGATAAGTCTTATTTAACTGACCTGCTAATTTTATAACACAGCAACTAGAATACTGTAAGATTCATTGTACAACAGACACTGTTAAATAAGGAGATCTAGGCTTTAGTTCTAATTTTGCTGAGACCTACTACATTATATCATGTAAACTGTTTGTATTTCATTAATTGAAGTGCTTACAAGGTTACTAATTTGGTCAAATACTTCATTATTAAATACAAACAGAATAGCTTTGCATTTATATCATAGCAATAATGAGATTTTGCACTGTATCACCATGGAAAATGTTTAAATTATAATGTGAAGGCAGACTTTAACATTGGATTAATTATGGAAACATCATGTGAGGATGTGAGAAGGAACTAGAAGGGAATATAGAAAAAAAGATTTGTTGGGACAACAAAATTGGGAGATTTGTTTCATTTATATCTGGTCCTTTCAATCAAAAGCACTTTTAGAAAGCCACAAACCTGCATTTAATTCAGTAATGCTGCCCATAAACCAGCAGCCAACTTGCTAAGTGTTTGAATACGTGGGCCTTAATAGCACATTTACATAAATACATGTAGCATCTATTTTATATAAAAATAATTCAAGTAACTTGACAGTGTAAAATATTTTTAAAGAGATACTTGAAAGTTACATGGCACTGTTCTTCAAGTTTCTTCAGCTCTTAAGATAGACTCAATAGAAAACTAAGTTTCTAAAATTGTTTTCAATCATTCTCTTCATTTTAATGACTTTTTCTTTTTTTTAAGTTAAACATGAATATTAAGCATCTAACTCTTCTAAAATTAGGCTTTTGTGTTTAAAGATAATGGAACTAGATACTATTTATAGCAATTTTAGAGAAAATATGACAGCAATGGCAAGCAAACATCTTAGATTAATTCTAAAATAACTGGGAGTCCTATTATAGAATTGCTCATGAAAAAATAGCAACTGTGCCAATAACTGCAGAGCACCCAACGTGATCATCAACTTCCTAATCTGAATTGTCACCTTACTTCTTTTAGAGTCCAAGGTGGAATCGATTTGCACAATATAAGAGGCCCTAACTAAAGCATATTGTGTCAGTGCTGTCAAACACACTGCTCCATCTGAATTCAGTGAACATAATCTCCATCCCCACCCTTTTTTCATTTAAAAAAGGAGGTCAGCAGGTGCAACAGAGTTCAATTTTATAAAGACTTTCCCAGGATAATGCTCAATGAAAGGATAATAGCCTTATCTCTGATGGTATTCTGGGACAGAGGCCAGTACTAAATAGATCCTGTACTAAATAGATTAAAGAAAAAAGATCTTTACAATGTGTTAGTAGTAACAATCAGAAGAAACCTTATATTGCTTCCTGCTCAAAGGGTTCATGGACAGAGAAGCCTCAGTGAAGAACATTAAAACAACCCAGAAATGACCAATGTTTTACAATTGTTTTTCTTTTCATGTTTATTAGCTGATGCATTTTTAGTGAACTCTTTTAAGGTAGTATTTATTTTATTATTTTTTAATAGTAGAACTATAAACATATGATGTTTGGTTATAAACAGCAAGACAACATTTTTCTTCTAATGCAAAAAGCAGGGAAAAACCATGCTAGAGTAATGAAAAGTCTAAAACAAAAAACAAAAGCTTATCTAAACCACACCAGAGGCAATCCATGCAATTCAGCCAGTGTTATTCAAAGGCCATCAGAATGAGTGATCTTAGGAACCTAACTTGGGTATATAAACATTTATCTTGGTAAACAGTTGCTATAGTCCCCAGAATGTTTAACTACTACAATATATCAAATGCCTTTTAATAGTCAATTATTTATTCTTTAGCTCACTATCACGTATAACAACACCCCTAAGAGGTATGTTTCCATCGCCATGCTCCAAACATTACAGATGAAAAAAATGAGTCATACTTCCAAGGCCTTTTAAGCAATCACTGGCAAACTACTAAGAAACAGAGTTCTTCACTCCTAGGCTACAATGCTTCTTCTGTGTCTTTTCTAACAATCATAATCAGACACGTATTCAATAAGCTCCTGGGCAAAAAGCATATGGTCCACAGATACTGCAAAGATAACATGTTTGAAAACATTTTTTTCCATCACCCACTCTCTAAAATCTGCTGTCTCCTCCCGTGTTAATTCTACCCTGGTTAATGGCTCCAGCACCCATAAAATCCCCAAGATGAAGTGTGGAAGTCATCCTATATCTTCTTAATCTACATCTTCCATCTACGTCTTCCCACACTATTCAAAACATTCAAGATACCAAGTCCCAACAATCAGATCTTTCTGTGTTTATTTCAGACCATCACGATCTCTTATTGGGTCAGTTAAACTATTCTCTCAGAGGGTTTCTTAACTCCATCCTGTGTACAACCTTCAGAATGATTTCTGTAAACTGGGCATTAGTTGTATTACATCCCTGCCCTCAGGAAAATTCCAAACCCCTTGGCTTCAAGGCCCTCCTAAGGCAGGCCTCTTCCTAAAACTCCAGCTTCATTTAAGCATAATAAACTACTTATAATTCTTGCTGTTTCACAAACTTCCAGGCTTTTCCACATGCTGTTCTCTCTGCTTGGGCTGTCCTTTCCTAACTAGCATCTTAATGAGTGTTCCAAGTTTGAGCAGAATTTCTACAAACTACTCAAGCTTTACCTCCTCTGTCAAGTCTTCTCTGATGCACCCAAACAAAGCTATTTACTTCTTAGCTCTATTATAAAACTTAGCATATTATTTTATAATTTTTTAGTTTACATATCATCTCTATCTTTAGAATGTGAGCTCTTTGAGAACTGGGACCTTATGCCTTCAAAATATGTGGAACTCCTATCTCCTGGCATACAGACAGCACTCAAAAGCCATCTGGTAAATAAAACAGACAGAAATAACTACTTTTAGTCTCTTATAGTTTGGTGTTACATGTTATATATAATGATATATGCTTTTCAACATTGACTACAAAGTACACTATCTGAAACAGGATTTCTACACTTGATCTTAGCCAAAAGGCCGAGAAGCGATGAAACAGGATTTCTAAACCATGGTATTAATGCAATTCTTGGGCAATTCTTGGTTGTATGGGGCTGTCATGTGCATTTGCGGGATGTTTTAGCAGCATCCCTGGTCTCTATCCACTAGATGCCAGCAGCCTCCCTGTAACCTCTCACCCAGCTGTGACAACCAAAAATGTCTCCTGACACTACTAAAGGTCCTTGTGGGGTGGGGGGGTGGGGGTGGGCAGCAGTGGCAGGTGCAAAATCACCCTTAGTTAAGGTCTACTGGTCTAAAATATCAAATTATTTGAAACAAAGAATTGGCAAGTTGGAGGCTAATTCTTGTTTAAAAATTTTGTTTGATTTGCTATCTCAATAATACTTGTAGGCTATACAAAGAGAAAAAAACAGTCCTTAAAAAACGTGCTTTAGGACTTCACTGGTGGCGCAGTGGTTAAGAATCCACCTGCCAATGCAGGGGACACGGGTTCAAGCCCTGGTCCGGGAAGATCCCACATGCCGCAGAGCAACTAAGCCTGTGTGCCACAACTACTGAGCCCACGTGTCACAACTACTGAAGCCCGTGCGCTTAGAGTCCGTGCTCCACAACGGGAGAAGCCACTGCAATGAGAAGCCCATGCACCGCAACAAAGAGCAGCCCCCACTTGCCTCAACTAGAGAAAGCCTGCACGCAGCAACAAAGACCCAATACAGCCAACAATCAATCAATCAATAAATAAAATTAAAAATAAAGAAAGAAAAAAGAAAATCTTTTGAGGCAGAACAGTTTTCATTATGAAAAACAAATTACATTGCTATGAGAAGTTTAATTAATTTAACCCCTTTCTCTCTAATTAGGAAAGCATTATATATTTACATGCCAGAAGAAAGCAAGACAATTTTCCAATTTCAGTTTCTAGTAACCAGTGAAAAGGATGGACATATTTACAATTCCCAAGAAGCACCATTAACCAGCTGTAGATATGACATCACCTGTCAATCACTATTGGCACATAGTAGGCACACAAGAAATATTTGCTGAGTGAATTAACTTTGGCCATCTATGTACAAGACTTCTACTAGGTATTGTGGAGGACAAAGAGAAGTTTGACTGCCTACTCTAATGCAAGCTCCTTAAAGATGGAGAGGACTGTACCTTGTTTTTGTCTCTCTGGCACATAATTAGTTATTTGTTGAATAAAGGAATTAGTTAAAATTGCATTACTAAATTTAAGGATTTTTTCCTCCCCTTTTTAACAATCAAGTTTCCCTTGCTGGTCTCTGACTTGGAGGCAATTAAATCAGTTGCTACGGTTGTATGTTTCATTCATTTATAAATTGTATCAAGACCAATCTTTTGATTCACTGTGGCCAAAAAGAATACATACTCTCTGTGGTTTAAGTTATAGTGTTACTGCCAGGTAAAAAAAGAGGGTAATAATCTGGTCGTCCATTCATACTAACTCTACACTTACCAACCAGATAATGATAATCAAAAGGCTTGTTAGTATTCATAAATCTTATACGAATGGATCACATAATCTTTCATGATTTTCAGCAGTGATCACTGAGAAAGCACCAAGCTGCATGGCTCTACTCAAAATGTGAACATGGTCCAATTGGCAGGTCATAAAGCTCTCAGAATTTATACAAAATACAGTACACTGAAGAAGCACTCTTAAATAGGAGTGCTATAAATGGGACACAAACAAAAGGAAAATAAGAATTCTGTCATCTTACTACTGTGTTAGGGAAAACAAAATAAATATTGATACAATAGTTTGATAAGAGTAATACAAAAGAAAATAAGGAATTCCATGTAAAATATTAGCACCAACTGAGAACGTGCAGCCAGCCCCCAACCTACAGGTTATTCTCATTTCTAAACTTTGGTTTAGAATTTAGACTGCATGTGGAAAGAATCAAATGACATGTAAAGCATCTGCCACAGTGCATGACACAAAGTAGGTACCAATAAATGGTATGTTGAAACAAAACGCAGGGCTTAAGTCTGATTTACCTATTCAGACTCAGATGCCCATGCTCAACAATGGGGACAGTGGAATAAAGTGAAGGGTGGACTACAGGCCAGAGGTGGTGGTAGGGCCAGAATCAGGGAAGAACATCTGAGCAGGCATTATGTTCCCTTCCCTTCACCACCTGTCATGGTCTGGCTGGGCTGAGATGAAAGTCTCATGTAAAGCTGAAGTTAGTTTCAGAGGGAGGGTGATTCTTTTCCCCCCTACAATGTATACATTATTGAGTTTTCAAAAATAATGATAATAAAGGAGGAAAGAAACTTCTTCATCAGAAACCGGAGGGAAGAAACATTGCTGGGTTCATGCTCTGCTGAAAATAAGAACTCAGATGGGAGCTCTCACCAGATGGTTTTAGTTTCCTCTGTAGGGCATAAGGTTAGGAAAGAGGAAGAACAAGAGAGCTTAAGAGAATAAAAGGCATGAATAATCCTTGGAGAGTATGTATAAGAGAGATAAATGAATGAATAAGATGAATTATTTAGAGATGAATAAAAAGAACTGATTTCACAGCAATTCTAGTTAGACTGAAGCTAAACAATTTGCCTGTTGGTGGCAACTCACATGGATACAGAATTGAGCAAAGGATAGTATGTTAAGAGAATGAGAAATTATTAAGTGGCAATAGAGATGAAGAGGGAAATTCAGTCTATTATGCTTTCAAAAAACATGAATAATTGCTATGTGAGGTCCTATATTAGGGCTTCGATATTCAGAGATGAATAGAGCATGATCCTGCCCCCAGGAAACTCATGCACCACTGCAGCAAGGTGATAAACAAAGAACCAAAGAAGTTTAATACTGAGTCCTTATGGTATTTGGCAACTCTAATTTTTTAAAGGCAATTGTTACATTGTTTTATTCTCTAGCATCATATATTTATGATTTGTGTCTATATAAACTATGAACCAAAATAATAAAATGCACATTTATACACCTACCACTCAATTCATGTACTAAAACTTATACTTTTATATTCATCTGAAATCTTCTGCCTGTCTTTTAAAGCTCCTTGTAATATGGCAGCATCTTCACATAACTCATCTAATTTCCAGCTATTTCTTCCAAGCTTTCTATTCTAGTCAGACATATTTGACAGAAGCATTACACGAACTTAAGTGTCCAAGAAAACATCTCCTCTTTCTTGTCCAAAAGAAACAAAGAATTGAGGAAATATTATTTGCCTAATAAATGCATTTCTTATATTACTACAGGAACTAAGAGCTTTTCCTTATAAAGATTTTAAATAGTTTGTAAAGGTAATAAAAGTTCACATGAATGGATGGTTAAGTGCTAAAAAGTACCTTCAAACGTTGTCATGGAAACTTAAAACTCTGAAAAGGATTTATATTATCTTTTCATTCTGGCAAGAAAAATGTTATTTTACCTTGCATTTTAAAATAAGGTTTAAAATTATCATTAAAAAAGTTACTACCCCAGGGACTTCCCTGGTGGCGCAGTGGTTGAGAATCTGCCTGCCAATGCAGGGGACACAGGTTCGAGCCCTGGTCGGTGAAGTTCCCACATGTCACGGAGCACTAAGCCCATGCGCCACAACTACTGAGCATATGCTCTAGAGCCTGCAAGCCATAACTACTGAGCCCGCATGCCACAACTACTGAAGTCTGTGTGCTCTAGGGCCTGCGTGCTGCAACTACTGAAGCCTGCACACCTAGAACCCGTGCTCCGCAACAAGAGAAGCCACCGCAATGTGAAGCTCTCGCACCACCACAACGAAGAGTAGCTCCTGCTCACCGCAACTAGAGAAAGCCCACGCACAGCAGCGAAGACCCAATGCAGCCAAAAATAAATTAATTAATTAAAGAAAAAAAAAGTTACTACCCTAAACAGGATCCTTCTCTTTCATGAACTTTTAAATTGTGGTACAATACACATAACAAAAAATTTACTATCTTAACCATTTCTAAGTGTACAGTTCAGTTGCACTAAGTACATTCACACTGTTGTGCAACCATCACCATCGTCCATCTCCAGAACTTTTCATTTTGCAAAATTGAAACTCTTTATATATAAAACAGTAACTTCCCATTCGTCTCTCCCCATGGCCCCTGGAAATTACCATTCCACTTTCCGTCTCTGTGAATTTGACTACTCTAAGTATCTCATATAAGGGGAATCATACATTTGTCCTTCTGTGTCTGGCTTATTTCATTTAACATAATATCTTCAAAGTCCATCCATATTGTAGCATGGGTCAGGATTTCCTTCTTTTTTAAAAAAAATTGTGGTAAAAACACATAACATAAAATGTACCATCTTAAGCATTTTTTAAAGTGTATGGCAGTCTTACCTATATGTATATTGTTGTGCAACAGATCTCCAGAAATTTTTTACCTTGCAACACTGAAACTCTATACCCATTGAACACCATCTTCCCATTTCCCCTTCCCACCCAGCCCCTGGCAACCACATTTCTACCTTTAAAGAATCTGACTACTTTAGATACCTCATTTAAGTGTAACCATGCAGTGTTTGTCTTTTTGTGACTGGCTGGCTTACTTCACCTAGCATATATCCTCAAGGTTCATCCTGTTATAGTACATGACAAGATTTCCTTTTTTTTTTTTTTGCAGTATGCGGGCCTCTCACTGTTGTGGCCTCTCCCGTTGTGGAGCATAGGCTCCGGACATGCAGGCTCAGCGGCCATGGCTTACGGGCCCAGCCGCTCCGTGGCATGTGGGATCTTCCCAGACCGGGACATGAACCCGTGTCCCCTGCATCAGCTGGTGGACTCTCAACCACTGCGCCACCAGGGAAGCCCGAGATTTCCTTATTTTTTAAGGCTGACTAATATTCCATTGTGTGTATTGATATATACCACATTTTCTTTATCCATTCATCCGTCAACGGACATTTAGGTTGCTTCTACCTCTTCGCAGAATAATGCTGCAATGAACATGAGTGTGCAAATATCTCTTTGAAATCCTATTGTCAATTCTTCTAAAAGTGGGATTTCTGGGTCATATAGCAATCTATTTTTTTCTAAGACTTGATTTTTTTTTTTTGATTAGTTTTAGGTTCACAGCAAAACTGAGAAAAAGGTACAAGATTTCCCGTATAGGGCTTCCCTGGTGGCGCAGTGGTTGAGAATCTGCCTGCCAATGCAGGGGACACGGGTTCCAGCCCTGGTCTGGGAGGATCCCACATGCCGTGGAGGAACTAAGCCCGTGAGGCACAACTACTGAGCCTGTGCTCCGCAACGGGAGAGGCCGTGACAGTGAGAGGCCCGCGCACCGCGATGAAGAGGGGCCCCCGCTTGCCGCAACTGGAGAAAGCCCTCGCACAGAAACAAAGACCCAACACAGCCAAAAATAAATAAAATAAATTAAAAAAAAAAAAAAGATTTCCCGTATACCTCATACCCCCCACATATGCACAGCCTCCACCATTATCAACATTCTCACCCTGGAGTGGTATGTTTGCTACAACTGATAAAACTACAATGACCAATGATAATCACCCAAAGTCCACAGTTTACATTAGAGGTCATTCTTGGTGCTGTACATTCTATGGGCAGACTCTCAACCACTGCGCCACCAGGGAAGCCCTGCCCATTTTTTAATTAGGTTGTAAGTTTCTACTTGCTGTTGAGTTGCGGAGTTTTTTATATGTTCTGGATATTAACCCCTTACCAGATACAAAGATTTGCAAACATTTTCTCTCATTCCATGGGTTGCCTTTTACTCTGTTGATTGTGTTTGACTGACAGAAGTTCTAAATTTTGATGAGTTCAATTTATCTACATTTTCTTTTGTTGCCTGTGCTTTTGGTTCACATCCAAGAAATTATTGCCACATCCAATATAAGGAAGCTTTCCCTTATGTTCTCGTTTAGGAGCTTTGCAGTTTTCTCATGCATTAGGGTTCTTTCATGGATGTTTAACAATTCTCTTACAGATTTGGAAAGTTCCCACTTAAACCTAAATTATCTTTTAAAGATATACCTCTCTGAAATTAATGACTGAGAGCTATATATTTGAGGTCAAAGAACTGTGTATTTTCTAATAGAAATATAGCTGCAACAACAAATGGACACAGATAATAATAAAAATTATCTGCTCCTTCCAAATCAATTTGTACCTCCAGTTTTAAGTCACCAATCCAAAAAACAATATAGATTATTTTGAGAAATTCAGAAATTTCAACTTAGGGTTGCTGTTAAAATTAAAGTGTTTAGGCCCCTACACCAAAGGCTCTCTCTCTATTACAGGTTTATAGTTTTCTATTTGCTTTTTTAAATTATTATCTTCTCCATCCTCCATCGCCATGCCTTTTGATGCTGCCATTATTATTACCTTTGAAAATGCCTCATCTAACTTATTTTGCAAACAGCTGCCTCAAAAGCCTAAGGGTGCCTTTATCACTAGGCACCAATCTAAGACGTCTGTTTTCTGAAATAATGTTTATTCATTAATACTCCTGAACACCCACTTTGTGCAAGATACTATGGGTAATACAAAGCTGCAAAACTCACCAGAAGGGGCTTCTTATCAGGGCCTATTAAGGCCATACTCGGTATCATATTCACCCAGGATAGGGGCCTGGAAACAAAGCATAAAAGCAGGGCAGCATGGAGCATTTCTCCCCAGTGGATCATCAGAGCAGGCAATACAGCCAACAAGGAACTAGCTCTTTTCTGGCCCTCCAGATGATATGTCAGGTTCAAGGGACCAAGACACATCTGGTACATCCAAGAGAACTTGTTAGACGTTAGTTCAATACTAGATCATGGTTTTGAATGCCAGGGTAAGACATAGAGACTTTTATTTTATCTTCTTACCACTGATTTCTGAATAAGAGATTAACATGATTGAAGCTCTAGGAATATTAATATGGCAGCAGTATGTAAGGGCACTAGAAGTTAGAGACTGGAGACAGGAAGAGTATTACATTTAATTGGTAGAATAATAATAATAATAATGATGATGATGATGATGATGATATAACAGCAGTAGCCAACACTTTTTTTTTAACAACTTATATTAGCCAAACATTGTTCTAATGATTTTTTCATGTATTAACTCCTCATAACAACTCTATGAGGTACTTTAGGTAAAAATATTATCCCTATTTCATAGATGGGGAAATAGAGGCATGGAGAGATTAAGTAACTTGCCCAGGGTCTCACAGATATTAAGTAGCAGGACCAACATTTGAACCCAGATAATCTAGTTCCAGAGTCTCTACTATTAACCACTCCATGATACCACTTCTCAGAGTACACTACATATGCTCACATATGTAGTGTACTCTGCTCAAATATTCCTAATATTTTAGGAAAACGCTTAAGGAATAACTCATCCATCCCTGAAACCTGATAATGACAGAGCTGATAGTTCTGGTATTAGACTCAGCAAATCAACACATGTGAGGATATCATGTGGGACTAGAAAATGAGAACTTAAAGAATAGTTGGTACCTCTTTATTCAATGCCCACCAAGTGACCAGTATTCTTCATGCATCATCTCATTTAATCCTCACACCAACCTAAGAGAGGGGCATTATTTTAAATCTACCTTTTTTCAGTTGAGGAAATCTAGGCTCAGAGAGGCTATACCTTCTGTCCCTCATTATACAGCCCATCAGTGACAGAAGCAGAAGTAGAATCCAGATCCCAATCAATCCCGTGTTCTTCCTACTCTCTTATGTGGAGGGCATGCAGCAACGGGACAGGAATACTGCCAGTCTGGAAGGCTGCAGTCCTTCTGCCCTCAGAAGGCTAGCGCCCCCATCTGAAACACTCTGGAGCCATGCTGGTATGTGTATAGTTATGTCCCCAGGGTGCTTCTCCACCCAGCCAGAAGTTACACCAGGTGGATGCCTGAGTCAGCCCTTGTTCCAAGGCTAGAACTAGCCTGTGAGTTTGGGCAGGACTGAGGCGGCTCTGAGGATTCTTATACACAAAATACAAACGTGAAACCCCATGGAAAAATACAGGCTTGCAGGACTATCACTATGCAGCCCTCCACGAAGAGAGGTAAAAAAGAAAAAATTCTCTGAAGGGAAATGCTCTGAGTCATATGGAGCTGAGGATAGCACCTGGAGATTAGCAACCCAAGAGAAGAGAGCTAGAGTTCAGGAAATTGTCTATGCTTGTTTTCTCAGGGAATTCCCATATGTTTAACCTCAGTTTCTCAAAACTTATTTCTTCAAAAAATGGTTAAGACATAATGTGTAATTAAAAAAGCAAAACACAAAATTTGAAAAATGCTGGAATTTTCCTTTTTACTTCATTTTTTTTTTTCTGAACTTTTCAAATTTCCTATCATAGACATACGTTACATCCAGGGGTAAAAATAAAATAAACTAATTGAAATACTTTTAACCTATACTTAGGAAGAGGGGGAAAACCCCACAAATTTCCCATAGAGTAGTCTAATAATTCCCGAATACTCAAACAGGCAACATCAAAATCACCTGAAACATTTGTAAAAAATACAAATTTCCAGAGCCCAAAGACCTACACAGTCAGAATTTCCCTGGGTGGGGCCTAGGAATCTAGAGTTTCAACAAGCTCCCTAGGTGACTATAATAATTTATATCAAGGAAGTCCAAAAGCACCTTCACTTCTCTTTTTCTTTCTGAGGTTCTTTGATGATTTATTTAATGCTAGGACAAATTTATATTGAAAGGCAAACACAATATTTAACAGTGACTGGACTGTAGACTTGGATGGCCTACGGTCTCACCATTTATCTCTGCAAACTTCTGAACATCACTTAGGGTTTTCAGTTCTTGTCTTGGACATGCTGCTACACACAGTGCTACAGACTTGATCTTCCGGTTTATCAAGTCCAGATTGCATGGATCCAAAAAGAACACGTACCTAAAGCATGAAGAAAAATATTGAGATATTATTTCACAAAATACAGTCTGGTTCACTGCATATTTGAATAAATCTAAGAGCAAAGAACATCTCATTTCCCCTTCACAAATTTAATCATAGATGAACAAACATTTCACAAATCTAATCAAACACGAATTTTTTTTTAAATAATTGCTTATAAACATACTGTTAACAGTGGGGATGGAGGAAATACGGGACTCATATTTTTCATGATCTATTTTTCTAATATTTAAAATTTTGCAATGTGTATTTTATAATCAAAATTGTCTATTTTAGTATTTTTAAAACAAATAACTTTAGTTTTATTTTTTTGACAAAGTTGTATCCCCCAAATCACTGAAATACTGTTATATAACATGAATTATAATTTAAACATAAACTTTAATGAATATATAATCATATATAAAGTGTATCATTATAAAAATGAACATATATTGATATATACAAGGTATAGCCAAGAAGGCTGAGTAGGAAGACCCTGAGATTATCTCCTCCTATGGGCACACCAAAATTACAACAGCAACTATTGATGACAATGATCTGAAGACTAGCAGAAAAGATTTCCCACAACTAAAGATATAAAGAGGGAATCACAGTCAGATGAACAGTGGGGTGGAGACGTGGTACAGGAAAGATCCACACCTCTCAGTAGGCAACCCACAAATGGGAGGATAATCACAATTGCAGAGGTTCTCCCCAGGGAGAGAGGGATCCGTGCCTCATATGGGTGCCCAGCCCTGGGACCCTGAGCCACGAAAACAAGCCTCCAGAACATCTGACTTTGAAGGTCAGCAGGGTTTGCACACTGGAGAGTCAGAGGGCAGTAGGAAACAGAGACTCCACTCTTAAAGGACACACACAAAATCTCACATGCTCCAAAACCCAGCACAGATATAGTAATTTGAAATGAGTCTAGGTCAGACTCACTTGCTGATCTTGGGAGAGCCTCCTAGACAGGTAGGAGGCAATTTCAACCCACCTGGGGACATGATTGCTGGTCACAGCCACAGATATAGTAATTTGAAATGAGTCTAGGTCAGACTCACTTGCTGATCTTGGGAGAGCCTCCTAGACAGGTAGGAGGCAATTTCAACCCACCTGGGGACATGATTGCTGGTCACAGCCATTTTGGGGAACTTGTTCTACCACAAGGACATTGGTGCTGACAAGCACCATTTTGGAGTCCTCCCTCTAGCCTATCAGCACCAGGGGCTTACCTGCCCACAAGCTGGTTACCCCAGGCCCAGGATGCCCCCCCCCCCAGGACAAGCAGCCAGCCATGCAGGGACCCAACCTCACCATCCGATGGGCCAACACCAGCCCCAGGCACCATAGAGAGCTACCCCAGGACCTACTCCCACCCACCAGAGGGCCAAGACCTACTGTAAGCTATGCTGGGACACAGGCCTATCCACCAGCAGGCTAGCACCCGCCCCAAGACTCACCAAACTTTGCAGCCACCCATGCTGGGAACCAGCCCTGCCCACCAGCAGACTGACATTAGCCCCGGACCCCCTCGAACCCACTGTCAGCCATGCCAGGACCCATGTCCATCCACCAAAAACATTAAACACTGCAGGGGGAAGAGGGTGTTAAAATCGCACCTTCCTTGTTAGAATGTCTTTGAACTTAAGAGACTATCAACTTAAAATAATCATGCATAAATATGTTGTTATATATGAACCTCATAATAACCACAAATCAATAATCTATAATAGATACACAAAAAAGAGAAAGGAATCCAAACGTAACACTAAACAGAGTCATCAAATCACAAGAGAAGAGAGCAAACGAAGAAGAAAGGAACAAAACAGAACTACAAAAACAACCAGAAAACAATTAACAAAATGGGAATAAGTACACACATATTAATAATTGCTTAAATGTGAATGGACTAAATTCTCTAATCAAAAGACATAGAGTGGCTGAATTGATAAAAAAAAAATGAAACCCATCTATATGCTGCCTACAGGAGACACACTTCAGATCTAAAGACAGATACAGACTGAAAGTGGGGGGGATGGAAAAAGGTATCCCATACAAGTGGAAACCAAACGAAAGCTGGGGTAGCAATACTTAGAACAGAGAAAATATACTTTAAAACAAAGACTGTAACAAGAAACAAAGAAGCATATCATATAATGATCAAGGGATTGATCCAAGAAGCAGATATAACAATTGTAAATCCATACGTACCCAACACAGGAGCATTTAAACACATAAAGCAAATATTAGCAGACAAAGGGAGAAATTGACACAGTTTCTTGTATTATTAATTGTTAATTGCTGATTGTATTATTAACACAAGAATAGTAGGGGACTTTAACAGCCCACTTACATTAATGGACAGAAAATCAATAAGGAAACACTGGCCTTAAATGACACATTAAATCAGATGGACTTAACTGATATATAAAGAACATCCCATCCAAAAGCAGCAGAATACACATTCTTTTCAAGTGCTCATAGAACACTGTCCAGGATAGATCACATGCTAGGCCACAAAACAAATCTCAATAAAGATAAGAATACTGAAATCATATCAAGCATCTTTTCTGGCCTCAATGATATGAGACCATAGTTGGTAGAAATCAACTATAAGAAACAAAACTGCAAAAGCCACAAACATGTGAAGGGTAAACAATATGCTACTAAACAAGCAATGGGTCACTAAAGAAATCAGAGGAAATCAAAAAATACCTGGAGACAAATGAGAACAGAAATACAACAATCCAAAATCTATGACACGCAGCAAAAGCAGTTCTAGGAGGAAAGTTATTAGTGATCAAGTTTACCTCAGGAAACAAGAAAAATCTCAAATAAAAAACCTAACCATACATCTAAAGGAACTGGGAAAAGAAGAACAAACAAAACCCAAAGTTAATAAAAGGAAAGAAATAATAAAGACCAGAGCAAAAATAAAATGAAATAGTGACTAAAAAGTGATAGAAAAGATCAATGAAACTAAGAGTGGGTTCTTTGAAAAGACAAACAAAATTGGTAAGCCTTTAGCCAGACTCATCAAGAGAAAAAGAGAAGGCCCAAATAAAGAAAATCAGAAATGAAAGAGAAGTTGCAACTAACACCACAGAAATTCAAAGCATCACAAGAGATTACTATGAACAATTACATGCCAACAAAATGGACAACCTAGAAGAAATGAATAAATTCCTAGAAACATATGATCTTCCAAGACTGAATCAGGAAGAAACAGAAAATATCTACACTGATTACCAGGAAAGAAATTGATTCAGTAATCAAAAAACTCCCAACAAACCAAAGTCCAGGACCAGAGAGCTTCACAGGTGAATTCTACCAAACACTTAAAGAAGAAGTAAAACCTATCCTTCTCAAACTATACCAAAAAATTGAAATGGAAGGAATGCTTCCAAACTCATTCTATGAGGCCAGCAACACCCTAATACCAAAACTAGACAAAGACGTCACAGAAAAAGAAAATTACAGGCCAATATCACTGATGAACATAGATGCAAAAATTCTCAACAAAATATCAGCAAACCGAATTCAAGACGTTAAAAGGATCATACACTATGATCAAATGGCATTTATCCCAGGGATGCAAGGATGAGTTAACATCTCTCAATCAATCAATGTGATACACTACATTAACAAACTGAAAAATAAAAATCACATGGTCATCTCAATAGATGTGGAAAAAAACTTTTGGCAAAATTCACCATCCATTTGCGATAAAAACTGTTAACAAAGTGGGCATAGAAGGAACATACCTCAATATAATAAAGGACATAAATGACAAGCCCACAGTTAACATCATACTCAAAGGTGAAATGCTGAAAGCATTTCCTCTAAAATCAGGAACAAGACAAGGGTGCCCACTCTTGCCACTTTATTCAACATGGGAGGCCTAGTTACAGAAATCAGACAAGAAAAAGAAATAAAAGGAATCTAAACTGGAAAGGAAGAGGTAAAACTATCACTGATATCAGATGATGATACTATATACAGAAAATCCTAAAGACACCACCAAAAACTATCAATATTAGAACTCATCAATGAATTCAGTAAAGTTGCAGGATAAGAAAATTCATATACAGAAATCTGTTATGTTTCTATATACTAACAACAAACTATCACAATGAGAAATTAAGAAAACATCTCATTTACAGTTGCATCAAAAAAAAAAAAAAAGCCCTAGGAATAAATCTAACCCAAGGAGGTTAGAAACCTACACTCAGAAAACTCTAAGACACTGATGAAAGAAACTGAAGATGACACAAATGGAAAGATACACCATACTCATGGACTGGAAGAATTAATACTGTTAAAATTACCATACTCCCCAACACAATCCACAGAGTCAATGCAATCCCTATCAAAATATCAATGGCATTTTTCATAGAATTACAACAAATAATTCTAAAATTTGTATGGAAACACAGAAGGCCACAAATAGGCAAAACAATCTGAGAAAGAACAACAAGCTGGAGGTATCATGCTCCCTTATTGCAAACTGTACTACAAAGCTACAGTAGTCAAAACAGTGTGGTACTTGCACAAAAATAGACAAATAGAAAAATGGAACAAAACAGAGAGCCCAAAAATTAACTCATGCACTTATGATCAGTTAATCTATGACAAAGAAGACAAGGATATACACTGGGGAAAAGACAGCCTCTTCAATAAACGGTGTTAGGAACACCAGCCAGCCACATGTTAAAGAATCAAACTGGACTACTTTCTCATACCATATACAAAAATAAACTCAAAATGGATTAAAGATTAAATGTAAGATCCAACTGTAAAACTCCTAGAAGATAACACAGGTAAAGTGAGAGAGTGGCATGGACATATATACACTACCAAACGTAAAATAGATAGCTAATGGGAAGCAGCTGCATAGCACAGGGAGATCAGCTCGGTGGTTTGTGACCACCTAGAGGGGTGGGACAGGGAGGGTGGGAGGGAGGGAGACGCAAGAGGGAAGAGATATGGGAACATATGTATATGTATAACTGATTCACTCTGTTATAAAGCAGAAACTAACACACCATTATAAAGCAATTATACTCCAATAAAGATGTTTAAAAAAATGCTATTAGACATTGGTCTTAGCAAATTTTTTGGATCTGTCTCCTCAAGCAAGGGAAACAAAAGAAAAATAAACAAATGGGATTACATCAAACTAAAAAGCTTTTACTTGGCAAAGGAACTATCAAAAAAATGAAAAGGCTGCCTACTGAATGGCAGAAGATATTTGCAAATGATATGTCCAATAAGGGGGTAATATCCAAAATATAGAAAAAACTCATATAACTCAACATCAGAAAAACAAACAACCCAATTAAAAAATAGGAAGAGGACCTGAACAGACAATTTCCCAAGAAGACATACAGATGGCCAACAGGGATATGAAAAGATGCTCAACATCACTAAACATCAGTGAAATGCAAACCAAAACCATAAGATATCACCTCACACCAGTCAAAATGGCTATCCTCAAAATGACAACAAGTAGCAAGTGTTGGCGAGGATGTGGAGAAAAGGGAAACCTCGTGTACAGTTACTGGGAATATAAATTGGTACAGCCACAATGGAAAATAGTACTGATGTTCCTAAAAAAATTAAAAATAGAACTACCATACGATCCTGCAATTCCACTTCTGGGTATTTTTCCAAAGAAAACTAATAAAACACTTAATTTGAAAAGGTATATGCACCCCTATGTTCATTTGCAGCATTATTCACAACAGCCAAGATATGGAAGCAACCTAAGTGCCCATTGATGGATAAATGGATAAAGAAGATGTGTTACATACATGTATGTATAATGGAATATTACTCAACCATAAAAAAGAATGAAATCTTGCCAGCTGTGACAACATAGATGGACCTAGAGAGTATTATGCTAAGTGAAATAAGTCAGAGAGTGAAAGACAAATACACATATGATTCCATATGTGGAATCTAAGAAACAAAACAATTGAACAAACATGACAAAACAGAAACACTCATAGATACAGGGAACAAACAGATGCTTTCCAGATGGGCTGGGGGAGGTGGGGGATGGGTGAGATAGGTGAGGGAGATTAAAAGGTACAAACTTGCAGTTACAAAATAAATGAGTCACAGTTACAAAACGTACAGCATGGGGAACAGAGTTAATATTATTGTAATATCTTTGTACAGGTGATAGATGGTAACTACTTATCATGGTGTTCATTTTGTAATATATAGAAATATCAAGTCACTATGCTGTGCACCTGGAATTAACATCATGTTGTATGTCAATTACACTTCAATTAAGAAAAGAAAAAAAAAGGGAATTCCATGGTAGTCCAGTGGTTAGGACACTGCACTTTCACTGCCGAGAGCCCAGGTTCAATCCCTGGTCGAGGAACTAAGATCCCACAAGGTATGCAGCAGGGCCAAAAAAAAAAAAAAAAAAATTTAATGGGTAAAAAATATCTTACTGTTTTAGTTGCATTTTTGATGAATTTGAACATTACTTCATATATTGTTCATTTGTATTTTCAATTTTTTTGTATCTTTTGCTTGTTTTTAAAATTGAGGTGTTCTGCTACTCGCTGAATCATAAAAACTTTGTATATTAAGGGTATTAAATTTATGTTAAGGCTGATACAAGTATTTTCATGATTTGCCAACTGTCACTTTGAAATATTTTTCTATTTTTGCCATCAAATCTTTTCTGTTTTATTTTTGTAATTAGTTCACTAAATTTTTATGGTTCAAAAAGTAGCTCTCCATTCTCATATCAAATGTTTCATAGATACAATTTGGTGTACAGAAAAGAGAGAAAAGATGTTACTTTAATTTTCTAAGTAATTAACCAATTATCCTAGTGCTTTTTTTTTTTCTTTTTTTCGGTACGCAGGCCTCTCACTGTTGTGGCCTCTCCCGTTGTGGAGCACAGGCTCCGGACACGCAGGCTCAGCAGCCATGGCTCACGAGCCCAGCTGCTCCGTGGCATGTGGGATCTTCCCGGACCGGGGCACGAACCCGTGTCCCCTGCATCGGCAGGCGGACTCTCAACCACTGCGACACCAGGGAAGCCCCCTAGTGCTGTTTTTAAAATATTATTTCCTGTTCATAGCATGTTGTCACTCTTCTACACTAGAGGATATGGGTTTATGTTCTCTATTTTGTTTCATTGATTCATCTGAATGTTCTGGTGTTAGTAAAAAAAAAATTTTTAAAGGACATATAAACTTGAGCTAATGAATATATAATTATAAAAATGCATTATAAAATTTAATATATAAAGTTGAATATAGACTAGAGGAAAATACACCACCAGTTCAACTACAGTCATCTCTGGATATTAGAATAAAGTGATTTTAATTTTTTTCTTCTACTTTTAGGGGCAGGACAGGAATAAAGACACAAACGTAGAGAATGGACTTGAGGACACAGGGAGTGGGAAGGGTCAGCTGGGACGAAGTGAGAGAGTAGCACTGACACATATACAGTACCAAATGTAAAATAGATAGCTAGTGGGAAGCAGCTGCATAGCATAGGGAGATCAGCTCTGTGCTTTGCGACCACCTAGAGGGTGGGATAAGGAGGGTGGGAGGGACACGCAAGAGGGAGGGGATATGGGGATATACGTATGCATATAGCTGATTCATTTTGTTATACAGCAGAAACTAACACAACACTGTAAAGCAATTATACTCCAATAAAGATGTTAAAAAAAAAAGAATTCTTATATTCTAGAATGAGTGCCAATTACTTTTGAGTTGAGATGACTATAATAATAAATGTTGTTTTCTAAAAATGTCCATTTCATATAAACAAAATACTCCCCAAGGGGCTTCCCTGGTGGCCCCGTGGTTAAGAATCCGCCTGACAATGCAGGGGACATGGGTTCGATCCCTGGTCCAAGAAGATCCCACATGCTGCAAAGCAACTAAGCCCGTGTGCCACAACTACTGAGCCTGCGCTCTAGAGCCCACGAGCCACAACTACTGAGCCCACGTGCCACAACTACTGAAGCCTGCACGCCTAGAGCCTGTGCTCCACAACAAGAGAAGTCACTGCAGTGAGAAGCCCATGTACCGCAACGAAGAGTAGCCCCCGCTCACCACAACTAGAGAAAGCCCATGCACAGCAACGAAGACCCAACGCAGCCAAAAATAAATAAATAAAATTTTTAAAAAATACTCCCCAAATCCTAAATTATGTTTGGTTACCTGTACATTTATATTTTAGGAAAGAGAAAATTAATTAGAAATTACACTAAAACTTTTTTTAATGTTATAAAGGTAGAAGAGATGACAAAGATTGCAGATGTTATCATTTGTCCAAAGAGAAGGTAAGAGCCAGACACTCTTAACTGAGATAAACAAAGTTTAATATTATTGATCCAGGGAGAGAGTACAAGTAGGGATACTTTCTCCCAAGATAAGAGTTAAAGAACCTCCAGCCCTGGGTTCTACTCTACTGGGTCCATGGAAAGTTTTATAAAATAACGTATCTTCCAAAACCTTTCTCACGCTGTTACACTCTGTTGCTTTACAAAATATGATTCAAATCAGGAAATATAACCGAATACAAGAATTAGGTGAGAAAACTGAAAAGCAAAAAGATAAAGTCAATATATGTGCTCAGATGGATCATATAAAGGGATATCAGGGAAAAAATTAAACAGAAAAAAAAAAGTTGGGAGTGGTGGCTATGACAGACCAGGAAGGCCTTTGCAGGTGGAGTAACCACTGAACACTTCAATGGAGCTGGGGACCAGGAACCCAGCATGCAGGCCAAGTATAAGCTACAAACCACCAAACTAGAAAAAATGAATTTTTTGCAACTCTGTCAGTGATTCCAATACCATTAATGTTCTACATAGATAAAAGGAAAGGAAAGAAGTCAGGCAGGAAGATGTGGTTTGGAAGTGGATTCACTGATAACAAAGGATCTAGGGCACAGAGAAAACTTTCTGGCACCCTTTGTGTGGAAACAATCATTCCCTTACTAACTCTCCCTCCATCTATCCTGTGCATCTTACTGGGCATGCCCATGCCTGGGACCTTGTGTAATGAACTGCTCAAGCCAGCCACTAGGCACGGAACATGCTGGTCTTTGAGGAAGGTGTCCTAGAACCACTGAATCATTTACCACCACCACCAGTAATAATAATACTATTAACAATGAAAATAATGGTAGCCAACATTTACTGAGTACTT
Source organism: Delphinus delphis (assembly GCF_949987515.2). Classification (NCBI taxonomy): domain Eukaryota; kingdom Metazoa; phylum Chordata; class Mammalia; order Artiodactyla; family Delphinidae; genus Delphinus; species Delphinus delphis. Next base: position 27,571,354 of record NC_082688.1, read on the forward strand.
ACTATGTACCAGACACTGTATTAAACCCTTTATACATATTAACTCATTTATCCTCGCAACAATCCTGTTGTGTGTTTCTAGGTATGTGCTTGGGGTGGAAAGGGTGTGGACAGCAGAACTGGGGTGGGGTACAGGAGTTAACTGTGATGAGCAATGCCTTGAGAAATATCTGGAGAACCTCCTGACAGTTTAAAAAAAACAAAAAACATGCTTGGGAAAAAGGAGAGAAAGCCAGAGGTTTCCAGGGTCTTGCAGATAGCTATATTTATCCTTCTGAGCCCCAGTTTCCTTACCTGTAAAACTGCATACCACCTACTTTATTTGTTGTAATGCTATTGACAACGTACATAAAGCATCTAACAGGCAGTATATACTCAGTGATTCATATCATTAAGAAACTGACTTGCCTTTCACAAAATTTACATTTCATAGTAAGGCACTAAATTCAACACCTTCTGATATGGACATAAAACAGGACTACAATATTAGTATTTAGCTTTCATTTGGAGGAAAAATCTGTGTAGGTGTAGTCATGACTGTTAGGGCATTAGCCTTGGTAAGAGCTAAGCAGGTCTCCAGAACTGATCTAGCACAAGGCAAACAATATTAAGAGGGAAAGAAGAATTCTACAATGACTGTAATACTGTAAAACACTGCACATTTTTTTACCCTGTGTATATGGTTCAGAAGAATCTGCTTCAATAGAACTACAAAAATAACTTTAAACGGTATCCTCAGGAATTACACTCATATACATACACGTCATTAAACTCACAAGTCACCCAACTCCACAGTCTAAGAACACAATAAACTTAATTCCCTACACATTTCCCATATTCAAATGCATATACCCATAACACATGTGGACACACACAATGTTTAAAATAATTTGTAGGCGTTAGATTTAGATTCTATCAACATTTACTGAATGTCTGGGTGCTGGGAACTGTCACGCTAATGACTTTATTTGATCCTCACAACCACTTTATGAGATGGAGGTCTTAACCTTCCACAGAGGACAAAACAGAGATGAACTCAGTTTTGTAGTAGGGACTAACCACATGGCCCAAGAGAGCTAGTAGGTAGGTGTCAGCGTTATGAAATCAAACCTAGTCCTCCTGATTCTGAGTTTCACTCTATTTCCAATCTGCTCTATCCTTAAAATATTTCCCACAAATACAATTAATAATTTTAACTGTTCTATATTAACTCTGAATATTGTTTCCAGCATTCTGAAGTTCATCCAATCCATGGCAGCATGTCTATAAGTAATTATATTTTAACTAATTGGTATTTAACTGAATATTTACAGAGTAGGAAAAATGCTTCTATTAAACAGACAAATTTAGGCTTCATTAAAACTGCACTTTCTTGCCTTTTGATTTGAAAATGCCCTTAGCCTAGTAAATAAATCCTTAGATTAGTTTCAGTTTTCACTTCAAACAAAACGAACTTTATGGGGCAATTTTATTTTTTTGAAATGAAACAACCAACTCTCAAATAATCATGGCATTGGCAGATTTTAATAACAAATCAACAGATGAGTGTTTTTTAACTGAGAGGAGGCAAGAGATACTGGGTAAAAAGCTATAAAATATTCTAGAAAGATTTCTTAAAACATCCTACTTCCGCTCTGCCACCAGGCAAATGGATGGGAAAGGGATGGGGCATATGAATTTTGAGAAAGCATCTTAGGCAACTCTAATTACACGCCTTGGTTCCTATGCCCCAACCTTTCAGGGCAGAGAACCACTGTCACAGATAATTTATAAACCTAAGTTCAAAGCAAATTTTCATTGCTATCCTCAGTGAATCTTTTACTAGACCTAGTAATAACTTAAAAACAGCTTGATATAAGCTTCCCATTCTTTAGAGGAACTAGAATGACTAAAATAGCAAAAGTGGGAATGAGAGAAGAGAAGCACCAAGAGAAAAATACCCCACAAATGAAACAGCCCAGACACCTGCAGGCACTGGCCTATACAACACGCACACAGCATGATCCCAAGAAGAACACATTTGCAAAGAGAATTGTAAAGCAGCCGAAGAGAGCTTTGAACTTAAAACTTAGGGGAAGGGAGAAAAATGTTCAAACCAAACTGTAGTGCAAACATTAGAGAGGACAGCAGTTAAGACAGATAAATATATATTACGGTCAAAGTGGTTTCTGGGAATTATCGAAGGAGAGAAAAAGATGAATTCAGTCAAAACTGAAATTCTTGAAATGCAATAGCAAGGTATCCCCAAAAGGGGAGGAAAGGAGAGATATTTAAATGAAATATCTGTCTACACAGTGAACTCAAGGGGACAGATGCACCAAAGATGAAAACAGGGCTATGAGGCAAAGGGAGGGGCACTAACACAGGGAAGCTCAAGAAAAGTGACAAGAGGCACAGAAAGGGGTGACTTTCAAAGCCGTGCTCAGAGCCAAAAAGATGAACAGTGAACAATCTGATGCAGATAAAAGTGCCAGAGAAGGTTCAAACCTAGATTAAACTTCTATTTTGCTGTCACTTTCCTCACGGAAGATAGGGCAAGGTAAAAACAGTAAGATTTACCAAGAATTTACTTTGTGCCACACAGCATGTGGGCACTGTCCTCACACGTCCTATTTCAACAAGAGAGAACTGAGACTTACAAGCTGCGCAACTAACCAAAGGCTACACAGACACGAGCCCTGGGGAGATTGACTCCCAAGGGTTGCTCTTTCCACCACTGCTATTCCAATTCAAATTGGAAAGTGAGAGGCTTCCCTGGTGGCGCAGTGGTTGAGAGTCCACCTGCCGATGCAGGGGACACGGGTTCGTGCCCCGGTCTGGGAAGATCCCACATGCTGCGGAGCAGCTGGGCCCGTAAGCCATGGCCGCTGAGCCTGCGCGTCCGGAGCCTGTGCTCCACAACGGGAGAGGTCACAACAGTGAGAGGCCCGCGTACCGCAAAAAAAAAAAAAAAAAAAATTGGAAAGTGAGAATAAATACAATGGAAAGTGAGTTACAGAGCAATCAAATCAGTGAATTAAGATGGGTCAATCCTCTGGAATCCCAGAACAGATGAACCCCTACTTGGACATGACAGTGTTGTCCGCTACATGGTATGCAACACCCCCATGACAAGGATTAAATAGGTCGATATGAAAACACTTCATTCATTCAACAAACATTATAAGTGTTGACTATGTGCCCACTCCTGGGCTAGGTCCTGGGGATATGAAATTCACAAAAAAACAGGGACTTCCCTGGTGGTGCAGTGGTTAAGAATCTGCCTGCCAATGCAGGGGACACAGGTTCAAGCCCTGGTACGGGAAGATCCCACATGCCGTGGAGCAACTAAGCCCGGCGCCGGAACTACTGAGCCTGCGCTCTAGAGCCCGCGTACCACCACTACTGAGCTCCCGTGCCACAACTACCGAAGCCCGCACACCTAGAGCCTGTGCTCCACAACAAGAGAAGCCGCCTCAACAAGAAGCCCGCACACCGTAACGAAGAGTAGCCCCCACTCACTGCAACTAGAGAAAGCCTGCTCTCAGCCCGGAAGACCCAATGCAGCCAAAAAATAAATAAAATTTTTTTTTTAATTCACACACACAAAAAAAAACCCCACAAAACAATTCTTGAATGCAAGTAACTAGAGAAGAAAAGAAAACTACGGAGTCATCTCAAAATCACGTGATATGAGGCAGGGTTTGGATGGCAGAGGAAACGGTGTAATTCCGCAGAGGATATGGGGTTAGAGGAAGCATTACAGAGCAGGAGGCAGTAGCTAAGCCACGTTTTGAAAGTGAGTAGGAATTTTCCAGACAGATGGGGAAGGGAGCATTCTAGGCAGAAGAAACTGCATATGGAAAAGCACAGAAGCATGAAAGAGCATATTTAAGGAATTGCAAATAACTTGAGAAAGTGTACTACAGGATGGGACATCAAAGGGCTATGCACCAAGGAGAGGCAGGAGCTGGAAGAAATAGCCATCCCTAGACTTGGGAGCATCTTTCAATTCTACTCCATTAGACAACTTGCTTTCAAATGGCCACGACACAGTGATGCCCTCGTATAACCAGCCTCTTGGATCGAAGGCCAGAGAGGGGAAGGCTACAGTACCAGCAGCGCGCTGCCCCAGAGATGAGCCTTTGCCATTAAATTGCCTCTCGCTGCCATGGCAACTCTCTGCAGCAAGGCTTTTTGGAGCAAAAGGTGGCAAGCAGATACTGGGTCTGCTGGCCGCCTCCTGCCAAATTTGGCTTCTCTCCTCTCTAATCAGGATGGAAGCCCTGCAGCACTAAAACTGGAAAGCCGGCTGAAAAATCCCTCCGCCGCCTTCTGCTTTAGTGATTCCTGACACGTGTTTTCCCCAGAGGGGAATAAAAATGGAGTCTGATCATTTTCCCAATTATTACCTCATATCAATTTACAATTTATAGCCCCTTTTCACAGAGTATGCTGCCATTAGTGAGTCATACCAAAAGGAAAACAGGACAGCCTAGCAGAGGCTTCTGCTACTGCTAAATATAGACTGCAGAGAACCCCGGGTCTGTACTCCACTCACAGAGGAATTCTGCCCAGAGGAGGTTTCTTACTTCCTGTGTGGGATGCCAGCACGGCAAATCCAGTCATCCCAGCCGGGGTGGGACCCAATTACCCCACGAAGAGCTGTGTTACACAAGAATAGCGCTACGGGGCCAGCACACTAATGTCGGTGAAACCCCACCTAACCCAACACAACTAAATGCAACATAATTAACTACAACTTTACTGGGACAAAGCTAAGGGGAGAGAGAGAAACAAGCTGAGAGCAACCACTGGACTTCAAATTTGTAACTCCCGATAGCGGCTGACAGAGCTGTACAATTTTTATAAAGGCCCCGAGACTCCACGAAGACAGACTAGAGAACAGAAAAGGACTGAGGTGAACTGTGGGGAGCCCAACACATGAGGCTGATGACAGTGGTGTCCCACTTTCCCACTGCCCCCCCAATCCCAATGAGAAAATGGTGAAACCGTCCTGAGAAAGAGGTAGTTCTTGTTAAAGCAATGCCTAAGCATGCACCTCACCAACCTCCAAAGAAGCAACTGAACCCTCACCAGCACGGCAGCTTTCTACGCCAGCACCGCCACGGCCCTTGATTCACAGGTCACTGCTAAGAAGAGAAATTTTCAGAGTCCTTCTTGGGAAACTCATAGCACTGAGAGCTGGGAAAAACAACTATGGAGGAAGACCAGGGATTGGATTGAGGCAGCAACTGATATTCAGAGAATAAATACCTCCCTGACCTCACTCCCCCCGGGTCTCCAGTCTGTTCTCAAACAGCCCGGCACACTCTCACATGAGGCCTTTGCACCTCTGTCTGCCTGGAATGTTCTTTCCTCAGATAGCAGCATGGCTATTGTTAGCTCCTCCACTTGCTTCAAGCCTTCACTTAAAAGTTACCTTCTCAAAGAAGCCTTCCCTGACCACCCTATCTAAAATGCCATCTCTCTACTCTGATGCACCTTATCCATCTTTCTTGCCTTGTTTCTCCTCAGCACTTACACTCAATAAGACAATGTATATTTTACTTATTTATCTGTTTATTACGTTTCTCCATTGGTAGAGTATTAGCTCCCAGAAGGCAGAGATATTCAACTGTTTAATTCATCGCTATATGCTCACTGCCTACAATAGTGCCTGGAATAAGAAAAGAGCTTCATTCTTATTTGTTGAATTAATAAATGGGTGGCAAGTGTGTAAGATTTTACCAAGTGTGGCAAGAGTAGAGGGGAAGGGAAGGAAGAAGATATTTTAGGTAAAAAGAGACAGCTCTCATTCAACAGAAATTTACTGAACACTTTGCCAGGTGCAGGACTAAATAAGCACTAGTGATACAGTGAAAAATAAGACCAACGCAAGCCAGTGTCTCCCTTCCCAGCGTTTATAGCCCAGAGAGTAGGGAGGCAATGACAAAACTGTGTGTAAATGCTTTAACAGAGAAAGGAGGATAGCAGAGGATGCATCAAAAGGGCCCTATGAATGGAGAGTCAGGATAGGAGTCCAGAAGAAAGAAAATCTACAGCCGGAACCTAAAGAGTGAGTAAGAGTCAGCAAGGTGTGGAGGAAGAGGGGTGGAAGCAGGGGGGAAGAGAGCAGCAAAGGCTTATGAAGTGACAGACAGCATGGCATTACTGAGAAAATGGAAAAGGTCGGGATGGTTGATATGGACAGTGATGCAAGAGACAGATGGCTGGACAGCCCAGCTGGAACTAGATCACAGAGGGCCTTGCAAGCGGTATTAAAGATGTCAGAAAGTTTGGAGTTCATTCTAAAGACACTAGGAAGTCACTGAGAGTTCATCAGCTGCCATGGGGAGACTGAATTAAAGATGAGCAAGAGAGAAAGTAAGGAGACTGGGCAGGAGGCTACTGAATCCCTACCAAGAAAGGATGACTTGGACTAGGGTGAGAAAGGGAATGAAAAGGAGACTTCAAGAGCACATAGGCATAATTAAGAAAACCCGATGACTATATAGAGAGAGGGGAAGGAAGAAACTAAGAAGGACGCTTAGCATCTGATTTAGGCCAGGGCGGCTAAGGCATCCTTGGTTTGGGCTCTTGTTCCGTTCAATAAGACAGAGAACTCAGGAGGAGGAGGACAGTAAGGAGGGATAAAGACCATGTTCCAACTTCAGACAATTTGAGTCAGGGGTGTCTGTGGGGTGTCCAAGTGGACCTAGACAGTTGGCTGTAGTGTTCTAGCAGAGAAATCTGGACAAGAGACAGAGATTTTGGAATTATCAGCATATAAATGATAACCTCACCCCTAGGAGTGCATGAGATCACTAAAGTGAGTGTATGGGGTAAAGACCCTTATCCTGGGCTTCCCTGGTGGAGCAGTGGTTGAGAGTCCGCCTGCTGATGCAGGGGACACGGGTTCATGCCCTGGTCCGGGAAGATCCCACATGCCGTGGAGTGGCTGGGCCCGTGAGCCATGGCCACTGAGCCTGCGCGTCCGGAGCCTGTGCTCTGCAACGGGAGAGGCCACAACAGTGAGACGCCTGCGTACCGCAAAAAAAAAAAAAAGATTCTTATCCTAAGTGAAATCTGTGACTCTCCTGAAATTGTAAGCAAAATTTGGTACAAATTCACGTGTAGTTTTCTGAAGAGAGACTTCATAGTTCACAGTTTTGAACAGATTGTCAAAAGCCCCCAAAGAGATTAAAACTAAGAGTAAAGTAAGATGAGCAAAGAGCCAAAAGAGGTACCAACATTGCAAAACAAAGGCATGGAACTGGAAACCATGGGGAGAAAATGATTCTCCCGTTTAGCTACAGTGTCTGTCTCCTCCTTATACTTGTCCATTAAAGGGAGAAACAATTGCAAGAATGGTAAACAAGAGTCAGATATCGTATTGTGTTCCTTATACTAAACTAAGACAGAAAGCAAATTAAAACAGCCTTTTAAAAATATTTCATAAGAGCTACAAGAAAAAGTTTTCTATTTAATCTAGCTAACTAGAAGAATACCCCTAAACCCAAGTTCATGGTCAACACTACACAAAGGGATGATTCTCAAAATCATCTTGTTCCAGTACTCAAAATAAATCCTATCTGCTAAGAGCCAAAGGCCAGAAATTTATTTTTCTTTTTAGTTTTAAGCTTTACTGAGATATAATTTGCTTACCATAAAATTCACCTGTAAACTGTATAATTCAATTCAATGTTTTTAAGTGCATTTTACCAAGTTGTTCATCCATCAACACAATCTAATTTTAGAACATTGTCACCCCCAAAAGAAACCTTATATCTATTAGCAGTCACTTCCAATCCCCCCACACTCTCTAACCCCCAGCCCTAGGCAACCACTAATCTATTTTCATTCCATAGATTTGCCTATTCTGAACATTTCATATGAATGTAATCATGTAATATGTGGTCTTTTGTGATTGGCTTCTTTGACTTAGCACAGTGTTTTTGAGGTTTGTCCATGTTGTAGCATATATCTGTACTTCATGCCTTTTGACGGCTAAATAACATTCCTTTGTATGGATATACCACGTTTTATTTATCCGTTCATCAGCTGGTGCACATTTGTGTTGTTTTCCCCTTTTGGCTATTATGAATAATGCTGCTGTGGACATCTGTATACAAGTCTTTGTGTGGACATATGTTTTTATTTCTTTTGGGTAGATACCAAGGAGTGGAATTGCTAGGTCATATGGTAACTCCATGTTTAATATTTTGAGGAACTGCCAGACTATTTCCCAGAGTAGCTGTACCTTTTTTGTTCCCACCAGCAATGTAAAAGGGATCCAATTTTTCCACACTCTTGCCAACATTTAACTGTATGTCTTTTTTATTATAACTATTCTAGTGGATGTGAAGTGGTAACTCACTGTGGTTTTGATTTGCATTTCCTTGATGACAAATGATGTTGAGCATCTTTTCATGTGCTTATTGGTCATTGATCTCTCCACTTTGGAGACATATCTATTCAGATCCTTTGCCCATCACAGATCTCTTTTTAATCTTTGAGAAAGACAGAGTAAGGCAGAGAAAGGTACTAGATACTATCACACATTATAAAAAAATTATATTAGAAGAAAAAATAAGGATAAAAGTAGTGAAGGAAGAGTGTTTAGAAAGTACAGGAGTCAAAGGACTAGAAGTGAAAGAATGACTCCAGTGGGCAAAGAAGAACACCCAAGCCAGAAGGAGAGAGAAGGCTGTGGTCAGAATGGGGAATTCTTGAATCAGGTTGAATTGATTTAAGGGTGATGATGAAGATGAAGCTGGACTACAGAACAGTGAATCCTGAAAACCCCCACTGGGAAGAAATTAAAACAGTTCCATGTCTAGGGTGAGAATCAATGAGACAGAAGATGTGAAAGCGCTTTGTAAACTATGCAAATGTAAGGTTGGTTAAAATAGCTGTTTTCCCCAACTGGGTTAAAAGCTTTGATAAGTAACTTTGAAACTTGTTTTAGAAGATGGTAATAATGAAGATGATTATAATAAATAGCAGTTAACATTTATGGTTCCAGGCAATGTGCTAAAGAGTAGACATCATTTATCATACTCATTCCTCCAAAATACCCTAGGAAGTAGGTACTACTATTATCTTCACTTTACAAATGAAGATCTTTAAGCCAAACATATTCATGTTTTTCTCTCTAGTGCAAACCATCCTTGGTTACAGTGTAAACCATAACTGGTTACCTGCCTACTTATAGATACATCCCAATTTCAGAGAAAATCTTACCTATCAGAGAAAAACAACAAATACTATTCTCACTGCATTGCTTTTTTCTTTATATCAGAGAATCGAAGTTTTTGATAAACAAACATGCCTATCTTGGTCCTATTTTATTTCTTTATTGCTTCAACAATGTATAAATGATCTCTCCATAACAAAGGTAAGTACATAATGTTTGTTTAAAAATATTTAACTCATCTTGGGGCTTCCCTGGTGGCGCAGTGGTTGAGAGTCCACCTGCTGATGCAGGGGACATGGGTTTGTGCCCCGGGCCGGGAAAATCCCACATGCCGTGGAGCGGCTAGGCCCGTGAGCCATGGCCACTGAGCCTGTGCGTCCGGAGCCTGTGCTCCGCAACGGGAGAGGCCACAGCAGTGAGAGGCCCGCATACCGCAAAAAAAAAAAAAAAAAAAAAAAAAAATTTAACTCATCTGGGATTTATTCCACATGGTATGAGATTAAGATAGAGCTAAATGCAGTTTTCTTCATATTATCATTCAACAATGTTTTTTATTAAACACTGATCGCTTTTCTCATATATTGAACTACTATGAGTTTATTTCTGATATTTCTATTTTGTTTCCATCAGTATTATTAACACACATTCAGGTAGTCTTGTTAATATACTTTGGAATAGATTTTGGTCTTGAATGGCAAAACTCCCTTTGTTCCTCTCTAAGCTACACAATCCTTAATTAGATAATGACAACTATACACACATAACTCTTACTTAGACAATGAGTAACCCCTCCCCCCTACACATTTTGTCTGGCCAGTACACTAATTGCCAGTATTTAAAGATCACTAGGGCTTCCCTGGCAGTGCAGTGGTTAAGAATCCACCTGCCAATGCAGGGGACATGGGTTCAAGCCCTGGTCCGGGAAGATCCCACGTGCTGCAGAGCAACTAAGCCCGTGTGCCACAACTACTGAGCCTGCACTCTATAGCCCGTGAGCCACAACTACTGAGCCCATGTGCCACACCTACTGAAGCCCACGTGCCTAGAGCCCATGTGCCACACCTACTGAAGCCCACGTGCCTAGAGCAGATCGGTGGTTATTTGCGGACAAGAGAAGCCACTGCAAGGAGAAGCCCGCACACCGCAACGAAGAGTAGCCCCCGCTTGCTGCAACTAGAGAAAGCCGACGCTCAGGAACAAAAACCCAATGCAGCCAAAAATAAATAAATAAATTAAGTAAAATAAATAAAATAAAAATCAGTAGATGATAGGTGCTATGGTCTGAATGTGTCTCCCCAAAATTCACATGTTGAATTCTAACCCCCAAAGGTGATGGTATTAGGAGGTATAGGGGCCTTTGGGAGGTGATTAGGTCATAAGCGTGCCTATAAATTTCTGGCTTCTTTTGAAAAATTAGTATCACTGGGACCATGTACCCACATGCCAAGAATCAGCTAGAACCAATCAGCCACCACCTCCCCTCCTTCATATGGGCACACACATATAAAGTTCAAAGTGTCCAACATTCCCTGTTGTCTTATTCCCAGGCCACCTAAGTGACGAACAGTGTCTGCCTAAAGGCCTTTGAATTGCAACTTCTGGTTCCCTCTTCTGCCTTCAAAGACAGAAAGTTCACAGTTAATTTGATGATCAACTTCAGTAACCACACCTAACCTAGATTTTTGGTCTAATCTTTTCTCTACTTCCATGGTATGGTTCCTTATCTTTATCTTCATTTAATTATCTTAAAATATATGCACCTAATTCTAACCCTCTCAAATAATTTTATGAACAAGAACAATTTTTAAAAACATTTGCCCCCTGAAGTTCTTGCCTGCTCCTTTACTGTGTGATTTATACTATCCTCAAATTCAATTCAACATCCTATTGGTATCTTAACCGGTATTATATTAAATCTATAAATTAACTTTGTTAGTATTGTCGTCTTTATCATATTAAGACCACTCAGCCAGGAGTAGACTATATTTCTCTTACTATTTGTTTTCTTTTTTTCTACTGAAGTATTATAATTCTCTGTATTTGGCCCTATATCTTGTTAGATTTTTTAATAAAACAAGTATTATCTTTTTCATTACATTTTGTCTACTGACAAAATAAATGACTGAATTCAGTTAGGCATATTTTTATAACCCATGATTTAAGCATCTCATTGCAACACATGTTTTTGTTGAATCTCCTAAACATTCAGGATACAGTCTCTTGTCATTGACAAATAGCATTATTTTTCTCTCTATTGATTTACACACATTTCACTTATCTCATTTATATGATTTGTTGCAACTATTTACTTAAAATAATACTATAAAAAAGGTGACATCCTTATTATATTTAAATAGACTATTTCTCCATAATATTGGTACCTGCCACTACTATAAACTCCATAAACTTCCCTCATGCCCTCAGACTTAAAATGAAATTGTTTTCTGACAGAAGTGCCAAGGTAATTCAATGGGGAAGACAACATTTTCAATAAATGCTGTGGAAATAGCTAGATTTTTATATGGGAAAAACAAACAAACCTTGACCTCTCCGCACTGTACACAAACATTAAACATAAGTGCTAAATAAAAAAACTTCCGGAAGAAAACAAAAAAATCTTTGTGACTTTGGGGTACAGCAATGATTTCTTAGAAAACAAAAGGCATGAACCATTAAAAAGACACATTTTTGTGTGATGTTTTTAAAATTTATCTCATGGATAAATTAGACTTCATCAAAATTAAAAACTTTCATTTGTCAAAAGATACCATCAAGAAATTGAAAAGGAAAACCTCATATTAGAGAAATATTTACAGAACATGCCTGACAAAGGCCTTTTATCTAGTATACATAAAGAACTCATAACTTATTAAAACAAACAAACCAATTTATTTTAAAATGTGTAAATGACTTAAATACTTTGCAAAAGAAGATATATGGATGGTCAACTAGCACTTAAGATGCTCAACATCATCAGTCACTAGACATATGAAAATTAAAACCACAGTAAGATACCACTACACATGTACTAGAATAGTTAAGATTAAAAAGCCTGATAATATGAAATGTTAGTGAGGAGACGGAGCAGCTGTAACTCTCCTCCTTTCCTAGTGGGAATGTAAAACAGTTTGGTAATATCTTATAAAGTTAAAAATAGCCTCACCATATGACTTGGCAATCTCAATCTTACGTATCTACCCAAGAGTAATGAAACAGACCTTCATACAACATCATATACACACATTTTCAAAGCAGTGTTATTCACAATAGAAAAAAATGTTAAGCATGGAAAACACACACACACACACACACACACACACACACACACACACACACACACACACCCAAAAACTGGTGAACAGATAAACAAAACGTTATATATCCACACAATGAAATACTACTCAGGAATTTAAAAGGAACAAACTACTGATATATTTAACAACATGGATGAATCTCACATTATTATGCTATGTGAAAAAAAGTGAGAAAATACTACACACTGTATGATTCCATGTATATATATGAAATTCTAGAAAAGGCAAAACTATACTGACAGAAAGCAGATCGGTGGTTATTTGCGGACAAGGATGGGGCATGGATTGACTGCAAATGAGCATGAGGTAATTTTCTGGGGGTAAAAGAAGTATGGATTATGATGGGGAGCACATGATTGTATAGTTACCAAAACTGTACACTTAAAATGGATAAATTATTATACGTAAGTTATACCTCAATAAGACTATATTTTAAATTTCATCTTGAAAATGCATTTTACAAAATGCAACTTAATCTAAGGAGTCCCAGTGGGTACTAACAAATTTAACCTACTCAGAAAGAGGTCTGGACTTTGCCCTGGGCTTTGGGGAGTTAATCTCTAAGCTTTGTAGAAGTGTCTTTATTTGCCTGGGGATTTAGGTTGAGGCAGGTAGTCAACAATGTGAAGGCTGGAGGTGGGCCTCACCAGATAGGATTTAGGGTGGAAGTTGACCACTCTTAGAAAGATCAGCAATGTCATGTAGACCAGGAGTTTTGGATCATATAGTATCAGCCTGACCAGAAGGGGCTGAGACTGAGTCAGCCACATGGGTAATGAATCATGCTTGCATAATGGAGCCCTATAACAATTCTGAATGCTGAAGCCTGGCTGAGCTTCCCAGGTGGCAATACTCCATGCATATTATCACACATCAATGCCAAGCAAGTCACATGCCCTGACTCCAGGGAGAGAGAACAACAGTACAGCTTCTCTTGTTAGCATCTCCTTACAACTGTTTGCTTTTCCTTGTAATAAACTGTAACTGTGAGTGTAACAGACTTCAGTAAGTTCTGTCAGGGCTTCTGGAAAATTATCTAAACTAAAGGTGGTCTTGTGGACCCCTGAACTTGCATTTGGTGTCAGAAGTGAGTGTGGTCATGTGTGGACTGTATACCCTCTAACTTCTCAGTTGCCCTCAACTCTCACATCCAGATAAACATAATAAGTAGGTTGCAAATTGATGACTATAAAATTCATAGTTGAAGTGGTTCATAATAACCTAAAGTATATGACAAAGGTCATATCCATAAGCTTATGTACAATGACAAAATAACAAAGAACTTTTACAGCTGTCTGGTTAACCTGGAACCAACCCAAGTAGTAAGACTCTAGGTTGAGGATGTGCAATCAGTTGTTTAACTTAGACATGTCAAGTATATAACCTAGGCAGGTAACACAGAGAAACCAATCATCCCTCCCTTGTCTAGGTGTATGCCTATCATCTAATTCTGTTGAGTGGCTTTTTACTTCCTTATTTAGAACCTGCTCAACATTTTGACTTTCAAGTCCTGAATTTCCTATGGCATGCAGTTGGATCTCTTCTTTCAAATTGCTAGCAGTATTATCCAGAGTAAGTATTTTCCTAAAGGAAGAATTTCACTAGCAATACAGACGTTACTTTGTAAAAAGTGTTTTAAAAACTCAGGATAAAGAGGGTGTAATCATGAAATGACAAAAACTATTTTCCAAAGATGCCATCATAAATCTGCTTTCTGAAAGTTTAACTATCATTTTTACAACTTTCACAAGAAAAAAATGAAAAATTAGGAAAAAATTGCATAAATAATACAGTAAGTTTCCATAGAACATCATAAATGTTACTGTTTCCAAATGCTTGTAAATTTGTGGGCAAATGAGTCCACAAATGCAAGTTCAAGTGAAGTATCTATCTAGGCTGCTCTTTTTTGTGTCAAGCCAAACTAGGACAGGTGGTAGGTTAATGTTGCAGTCAGAGAGTATTTGACAGGAGGGCACAGAGGAGAGTGCTTTCCCTCAAAGCAAAGGCAAACTCAACAAAGGCTCAAAGTATCTCCATTTGTTCAAACTTATCCTTAAGTGTGGGAATGAGCAGATATCTACTGGGCTGCTCTGAAGAATACCCGGGACACTCCATAAAACCCAGCACAACGGATAAATGTGCTACCTCTGTCCTCCTAAGTTTCTACAACTCCACAAGACAGAGCTGGGAGCTCCTTACTGTGTGCACCAGTTTTCATCAGGCTTTAGGTTGGCCTGCAGAACTCCAACCTGTAGACGATGTTCTTCAGCCAACAAGAACCAAGCTTAGCATTCTAATCGGAATCTCATCCTCACTATAGGTGGGCTCTTGGAGCTGCCTCTTGGGCCAAGAACCCACATGACCATCCATCATCAGCTCCCTCCTGCACCATCATCACTATGTATGCCCTCCTTCCACAGATCTACTTTATTTGATTTTTCCCCTGCTAGAATGCAAGTTCTGCTCTGAACCCCCAACTCACCTAACTGGGGCTCTAAAAAAATCCTACTTTGAATGACTCTGTTCCTGAGCCCCGAGTCATTGGCTGAGAGATTCTCTAACCCACATGGACAATCTAGAACTAAGAGGCAACCCTAAAGAAGGGGAAGTCAAAAACATTGAAGCCTGAGAAGGATTTGACCCACTGTTGTTGAAGGAAAGGGACCATAAGCCACAGAATATATAGGCTACAGAATACATAGGTTACCTCTAGAAGCTGAGAATGACCCCTGGCTGATAGCCAGCAAGGAAATGGAAGTTCGTCCTACAGGCACATGGAACTGAACTCTGCCAACAGCCTGAATGAACTTGGAAGAAGGTTCATTCCCCAGAGCCTCTAGTAAGGAACACAGCCCTGCCAACCCTCTGATGTCAGCCTTGTGAAACCTGGGGCAGGGAACCAGCTGAGCTGTGCTGTGCACAGAATTCTGATTTACAAAACTTTGTTGTTTTAAGGCACTTAGTTTGTGGCAATTTGTTACATAAGCAGTAGAACTGAACACAATAGTGCTCTCAGTGCCACCACCAAATTGCCTTGTTTTCCTGTCCCCACCTGCCTGCAGTTAGGAACCCAGGAAACTGGAGTCACCCAGCTTTCAATATACAACACTTTTATAGGATGCCCCACACTGCACTGTCATAGTTTATCTGTGTATTTTGTCTTCCTCACTAGAACGCAAGCTCTTCAAGGACAGGGACTGTGAATTCCTTTTTTTTTAACTCTAATTTTTTTTTCATTGCCCAAATAATATACACTGATGGTAGAAAACTTAGGAAAAAAAGAAGCATAAAAGAAAATTTAAATGACCCATAATTCAACAGTTAATCACACTGTTAATATTTTCATGTCATTCTATACTTTATTATGTACATGTATTTTTCATATATATAAATAAAAATCACACTATATATACTGATTTATAACTTTATTTTCCCCTTAATAATGTTATGTGGATATTCCACGTCAATGGACATAATTCTATACCATCATTTTTACCGTTCCATAGTATTCAGACTGCGCCAGGTCCTCCTGTTATAACCACTCTGGTGCCCTTATATCTCGCCCTTCATAACACTTTTGACAGCTGTAATAACATTTGTGATTATATGATGATATTATTAAGTTCTGTTTGCTCTACTAGATGGTAATTTCCATGAGATAAGAGTGTGCCTATTTTTCTCAGGAGTATAATCTCCAATGCCTAACCCAAAGAAGATGGCCAAGAAATATAATTCATGAATGAATGAATGAATTAAAGCAAACCTCTCTTTTCAGCCATTTAGGTTGTTTCCTATTTTGCTATTCTTAATAGAGGTTTTTAGCACACAGTAGATTTTCAATAACTGTTTGCTGACGACTAAAATAATAAACAGAATTTTAAAGCATGGTGAAGGATAGTCATTCAGTAGGCAGTAATTTGATTTAAGTCATTGGGAGGAAGAGAAATAAGCCCTAGCGACGTAAACAGAAAGAACTGTACATAGCTGATAAAAGGATCCTCAAAGTGAATATTCTAGCAAATTGTATCTTTACTTTTCTAGTCTTTCTTTTTTTCAAACAGAGACAGGTATGCATAGTCAACAAGATTTGATAACTCTTTAAAAAGTCTTCAAAACAGGTCTATGTTTTATATGATAACTAATTTTTTTTTTAAGTTCTTCCTAAAATATATGGTTATACGGCATAGTATAGGCCCAGAAAGCTTGGCAGTCTGGTCATGGGTAGTTTAAAATGTGAACACATTCTTCATATGGGTATAATATCACTACCAACCCCCTAAATAATAAATCAGACATCATAAAAGTTAATAAGCTTTATATAGTATTGTATATCAATTATACTTCAATTAAAAAAAAAAGAAACCAGGGGGAAAAAGTTAATAAGGTAATTAGCAATCATGGGATAGACTGAACCAGACACTAAACCTACAGAATTCTGAGATTCAGTGGCCACTAAAGTCCCATTCTTTTTTTTGTTTTTTTTTTAATATTTTATTTATTTATTTATTTGGCTATGCCAGGTCTTAGTTGCAGCATGCGGGATCTAGCTCCCTGACCAGTGATCGAACCAGGGCCCCTGCACTGCAAGTGTGGAGTCTTAACCACTGGACCACCAGGGAAGTCCCTGAAGTCCTATTCTGTATCCATGTAGAGATTATAAAAATAGACAGTTTCTTTAAAATAAGACTATTGCCTATTAAACAATCAATGATCTTACTAAGAAAGTAACATTGCCAGTTTTAAGCTACATGTTTTTCAATGAATATTTAACACATACAAATGGTAAAAATATACAAATGTGAAATGAGAAAAATGCATTTCATCATTAAAATTCATATTCTTTATCTTACAGAGAAAGAAACACACAAGATTGCCTCCAAATTATTCAAAGCCTTCAGAGATTGTATAGGTGCTTTGGTTCCTTACAAAGTTTCTTTAGTTATAACTTTATTGATTTATATAACCTGCCCTTTCTTCTTTGCATGTTCTACTAAGTTTCTTTCATCTTTAAATGTTGGAAGGGAGAGGCCCCAAAAGTGGAAAGGGTGAGAAAGTAGAATCACTGTGTAGCTTACCAGAGACAGCATAGCATATAATGCAAAGAGCACTATACTAAGCATGGAGAGTGGAGAGCTAGTCCTGGTATTACTGTCTTTGTCAAGTCACTAATGTTTCCTAGACCCCAGTTTCTTCACCTATAAAATGAAGGGGCTCGGGGCTTCCCTGGTGGCGCAGTGGTTGGGAGTCTGCCTGCCAATGCAGGGGACGCGGGTTCGTGCCCCGGTCCAGGAAGATCCCACATGCCGCGGAGCGGCTGGGCCCGTGGTCCATGGCCGCTGAGCCTGTGCGTCCGGAGCCTGTGCTCTGCAATGGGAGAAGCCACAACAGTGAGAGGCCCGCGTACCGCAAAAAAAAATAATAATAAAAAAAAATGAAGGGGCTCAGTGATCTCAAGGGCCCTTCCAGCACAAACATTCTAAGCTGTGGATTTCTGGGGAATGAGACAGTTAAAGAAAAGAAGTAAAACTCACACTAGATACCCTGCTAAATATTATGAAGGTAACTGAAAAAGGTCTCAAATAAAATGCCCCCTATGGATTTTACTCACACATACATGCCATCAACCTCCTCAGACCTCTGCTTCCTGTACATCTTGTTGACACTGATTCATCTGAAATCTGAGAGGCATTTTAGGGCCACAGAGCTTTTATCAGTGATTGGGACTTTAATGGCTTCCTTAGAGAAAAGCCAAAAAGATAAAGAAGAACATTAGATTTGTGCAAAAAAAAAAGTACACACAAAACATTTGTGTATTAGAGGTACCTTCAGAACCTCTGCAGAAAGATCAATATTGATAAGTGAGATAAGCTGAGAAAACTTCTTAGAGCAACAGAGAAAGTGGACACTAAGCTGTATGTTAGGATTGTTTGCAGAATGGAGAACAGAGTTCTATTAATAATATAATGCCTATATCAAAATGATTAAAAGCAGTTCCCTACATACCCTCACCCGGCCTTATGATAGCCTATGTATACTAAGAGCCACTGCCACCTTGCCTTAGCCTCTCCCATCCCAAGCAACCAGAAAAGGGGACTATCCATGGAGGAAACACAGTACCTCCCCTCCTCCAATCGTCTTACCGGGGTCAACAGAGCTAGATGCTTTGCCCCCATATAGTTCTCATATACACTAATTCAGGTATCTTAGGACTAGAAGCATTTCTGCTTTATCCAAATTGATAAGGATAAAGCAGAGATTTGATGGATGATTTGATGATTTGCAAATCAAAACTATCATGATATCACCTCACACCAGCCAGGATGGCCATCATCAAAAAATCTACAAACAATAAATGCTGGAGAGGGTGTGGAGAAAAGATAACCTTCTACAGTGTTGGTGGGAATGTAAATTGGTACAGTCACTATGGAGAACAGTATGGAGGTTCCTTAAAAAACTAAAAATACGGGCTTCCCTGGTGGCGCAGTGGTTGGGAGTCCGCCTGCCGATGCAGGGGACACAAGTTCGTGCCCTGGTCTGGGAAGATCCCACATGCCGCGGAGCGGCTGGGCCCGTGAGCCATGGCCGCTGAGCCTGCGTGTCCGGAGACTGTGCTCTGCAATGGGAGAGACCACAACAGTGAGAGGCCCGCGTACGGCAAAAAAAAAAACAAAAAAAAACTAAAAATAGAGTTGTCATATGATCCAGCAGTCCCACTCCTGGGCATATATCTAGAGAAAAACATGGTTCGAAAGGATACATGCGCCCCAATGTTCATTGCTGTTTACAATAGCCGAGACATGGAAGCAACCTAAATGTCCATCAACAGATGAATGGATAAAGAAGATGTGGTATATATATACAATGGAATACTACTCAGCCATAAAAAGAATGAAATAATGCCATTTGCAGCAACATGGATGGACTTGGAGATTATCATACTAAGTGAAGTAAGTCAGACAGAGAAAGACAAATGTCATATGATATCACTTATATGCGGAATCTAAAAAAAAAACTTATACAAATGAACTTATTTACAAAACAGAAACAGATTCACAGACGTAGAGAATGAACTTATGGTTACCAGGGGGGAAGGAAGGAGGGAGGGATAGATTAGGAGTTTGGGATTGACATGTACACACTGCTATATTTAAAAGATAACCAATAAGGACCTACTGTAAAAATAAATAAATAAATATAAATTTTAAATAAGATAAAAATAGATGGGGCTTCCTTTCTCGGAACAATTTCTATAATAATAATGATTCTCTGTCTAAAAATTGACACATACACTCTAAGACTAACTTTATTTTACTTTTTTGTTTTTTTAAAAATTTATTTATTTTTGGCTGTGTTGGGTCTTCATTGCTGCATGCTGGCTTTCTCTAGTTGCAGTGAGCGGGGCCTACTCTTCGTTGAGGTGTGCAGGTTTCTCATTGCAGTATCTTCTCTTGCTGTGGAGTATGGGCTCTAGGCACTTGGGCTTCAGTAGTTGTGGCACACGGGTTCAGTAGTTGTGGCTCGCAGGCTCTAGAGCACAGGCTCAGTAATTGTGGCGCACGGGCTTAGTTGCTCCCCGGCATGTGGGATCTTCCCGGACCAGGGCTCAAACCCATGTCCCCTGCATTGGCAGGCAGATTCTTAACCACTGTGCCACCAGGGAAGCCCTAAGACTAGCTTTATGGTTTTGAAAATGATAGGCAATCTAGAATGTGGCAGAAGAGATATGTTTTTGGAATTGCCAATCAGAGTTCAAAATATATTATTACCATCCCAATCCCCACTACCAAATACCAAAAAAAATGGCTATAAGCCACACCCATGCTCTATAGTAACATTAATACCATAGCTCAGCTATAAATACAAGTCATTTTCTTCTCCGGGCCTTAGCTGGCACTCACAAATATTTGATGCAATGCTTTAAGGAGGTTACCTATTAGATAATCTTAAGGATCCCTTTCATCTCTGGCACTTTATGGTTCTAAGATACATGAGCTTTTCTACGTTGACCCAGCGTCAGAACTTTATTTATAGCATTGTTTCTAGGCAGAAAAGTTTTATACATCTCAAGCAACTGACTTAAAAATCAACTTCGGGAATATAATCCATTTGAAGTTGAGGCCTTCCAGTATCTCATAAAATATTGTCTGCCATGTTCCTATACATCTTTATTACTACAGTAAATATTATTTGGAGAAAAAGAACACATTATAGTTAGAATGATTAAAAAATAAACACAGACTTTTCTTTACTACTATAGAATTCTTACAGTCGTCTTGGTATCTTAAATTTTCTGGTTAGAACAGGTCAAAGACATTTCCCTTCCCATGACTCTCTTGACTTACCTCCTTCCTATTTTATTGCAATTCAATAAGCCCTTATGAAACAATTCTTGGTTTTTGAAATTTAGGAGTCATACAAAACATGGTGCTCCAGGGAGACAGAGCTGGGCAGTGTGGCACTGAGACTCTAAGATGCCCTAATTATCCCTACCTCCTATAATTCAGACCCCTCCCCTTAAGTTTGGGTGGGACCTGTGACTTGTTTCTAACCAGTAGAATATGGCAAAGGTGAGGGGATCTTACTTGCATAGTTACATTACATAAGACTGTAACTTCCATCTTGCTAGCAGACTCTCTGTATTGACTCCCTCCCCATTGGCTTTGAAGTAAGCTGCCATGTGGAGAGGCCCACGTAGCATGCAACGAAGGTGGCCTCTGGCTGACAGCCAGTAAAGAGCTAAGTCTCTCAGTCCAACAATCCTCAAGGGGTATGTGCTGCCAACAACCACCTGAGCTTGGCAGGGGAACTTCCCCAGTAGAACGCCGGCTCTGACCAACACCTTGACTGCAGCCTTCTGAGAGACTCTGAAGCAGGAGTCCAGCTAAGGCAAATCCAGATTCCTGACCCACAGGAACTGTGACATAATAAATGCCACTAAGTTTATGGAAATATTGTTACCTAACAACTGATCATTAATACAAGCAGATAAGAAGCACAGCATAATTAGAGAACAACTTAAAGGAAATAGAAATCCAAGTATAAAGTTCTGGGATAAAGTTAGTTTTGAAATAGTCCATAGAGAGGGTATGAGACCCACATTTTTTCAAGAATTCAGATTGGCAGAGAGGTAGAGGGACAGCACAGAGGTAGAATAAACTGAATACCATGGACAATAGTATCATTACACTGAGAAACCTGGCTAAGACTGAAGAGGTACATTGGGTCTAGGTCACGGTAGGGCTAAGTGGGCTCATTTTCAATACTGTAGATAATCACACAAAAGGAAAGGCTCTAGAGCAGGGAAATGACAGTAAAAAGTGCTTCAAAGAACTTAATCCTATCACAGTATAAAGGATGGAGAAGATTAGAGATAAGAAGACCAAGAATAGATATGCTGGCACAACAGTCTTCATGAGAGGCCAACAAACATTGGTGGGGGGGCGGGGGCGGCAGCGCTGGGCAGGGGGTTCACATTCATGAATAATCAAAGGAATGCAAATTAAAACTATAGAACACCACTTTGTGATTGATCAGATTAGTACAAAAACTAATAATACTAGCAAAGATAAAACAATCTCAGACACTTTGTTGGTGGGAATGTAAATGAAACAGACTGTATGGAAAGGCACTTAGTGATATGCATTAATAATCTTTAAATATTGAGATCCTTAGACTCAGTAATTCACTTTGAGAACATATTCAAAAAAATAAATAATTTTTTTTTTGCGGTACGTGGGCCTCTCACTGTTGTGGCCTCTCCCGTTGCGGAGCACAGGCTCCGGACGCACAGGCTCAGCGGCCATGGCTCACGGGCCCAGCCGCTCCGCAGCATGTGGGATCTTCCCGGACCGGGGCACGAACCCGTGTCCCCTGCATCGGCAGGCGGACCCTCAACCACTGCACCACCAGGGAAACCCAAAAAATAAATAAATTTATTTACTCATTCAACAAACGTTTAATTGAGTGCCTACTACATTCCAGGTACTGAGGATACAGCAGTGAACAAAACAGACCTCACCTCTGCTTTCATAGAACTTAGAAGAGACCAACATTTAACAAAGAATCACAAAATAAATGTATAATTACACATTTTACAGGATAAAATGAGACAAATTATGAGCTTAAAAAAGACCTTTCTGGAAAGTAACATTTATACTGAGAGCTGAAGGATGAATAGAATTTAGCCACATGAAGAATAAGAGGATTTTTTTTTTCTGATAGAGGAAACAATATTCATGAAGGCAAAAAAGAGCTGTATTCAAGATTTTAGAGGATTCATTCATTAACTTATTCAACAACTATGTATGGAGGTTCTAGTAAGTACCAGGAACTAGGGGCTGAGGATAAGGGATGGGAGAAAATGATCAAGGTCAAGTTGAGGTAACAGCAGACAAAACAGATATAAAAATTTCTATAGGAATGGAAGGGCATGGTATTCATAATAAAGCCAAAGATGTGTGAAAAAGGAGGAAACCAATGCATTTGGCAGGAAAAAAAAAAAAAAGGATGGAGTACAGGTAACAAACACAAAGATTTTCTACCTCCTCTCAAATCCAAATAGGATAGACTTACCTGAGAAAGATATGTTCAAAACAGTACCATTCATTTATTTAAAAAATTATTACTTATAGATAGAGATACTTAGATGGCTCAGCGCTAAAAATGTTCATATGCAGAGAAGAAGAAGTAGAGATCAAAAATAAATTTTAGGGCTTCCCTGGTGGCGCAGTGGTTGAGAGTCCGCCTGCCGATGCAGGGGACACGGGTTTGTGCCCCGGTCCGGGAAGATCCCACATGCCGCGGAGCGGCTGGGCCTGTGAGCCACGGCCGCTGAGCCTGCGCGTCCAGAGCCTGTTACTCCGCAACGGGAGAGACCACAACAGTGAGAGGCCCGCGTACCGCAAAAAAAAAAAAAAATTTTAAAATTAAAAAAATAAATTTTAAACATATATACATGAGTTAAGGCATAGCTATACTTGGGACACTACCCTACAAGCTATCCATGAATGTGTCTCAACTGTGCTAAGCATGCAAGGAAAGGGAACCACTTTTTCAGAAAAATAAGCAGGCTTTCTTTTCAAGAGGCCAAAATGTACATAGAATAATCTGAGGATTTGAAATTAAAAACTGATCAAATGAACCTAATAAGCTTAAGGATGAAGTGACAGTTACACAAACTTTATGGTAAGAATATGCTTGGAGTTACCAGCAAGTTAAAAAGGGAGCCATAAGAAAGATCACGACCTCATCTCAGCAGTAGACCTGAGGAAGTAGAGCCCTTTTCCTCCTGTCTCCTCAGTTATCTAAATGGTAATATTTTATGTTTGGTACATGTCAACAGCATTAAAGAGTTACAAATATTTGACACTACCTTCAAAAATATATATATATGCAGAACTCTGTACTATTTTTGCAACTTCTCTATGAGTCTAAAATTATTTCAAAATAAGAAGTTTGGGTAGATTTGCTACAACAAATAACACAAAGCCTAAAATTTGTGTTAATTTCATGAAGCAATCAAAAAGAAGGACAAATGAAACAATTCTCCAAATTATGCTCTGAGAGTCCAATTTTCACTTCTTCTGTTAAGGGATGCAGGTACCTATCAAGAGAAAAGCCCATGGTCTGTCTTGGACATCCACTGCCCACCAGACTTTTGGGGAAGTCATTCAATCTCTCTAAGTCTCTGCTACACCTACCCCACAGGTTGGTATTATATACTTTTTGACTATGGCATACTATGCAAGTATTCATGATCATTATTTAGAATTATTTATTTGAACTGCATTATTCCTTCATTAAATGGAGGACTATCTCTAAGATATGATGAACTATTTGGATTTTTTTCAAGTCTTTGCATTTATCAAATGAATCTTCTACTTAATTAGGGGCTCAGATTTAACCAACACATTTATCTAACAGTAAATATAGTTATTATATCCCCCCAAATATAATAGAACTACAGTCTAAAAAATGTTTTTATCTGCTTTAGCCTTTTCCTATAAAGTTCATTAATGGAATTGGTTAACCTGTTACCTTAAAATTAATTCGGTTAATTCTGAAGACCTGTATTTATTTATTAGAGCTGTCTAATAAAGTTTGATGGGGCATAAATACACAGTTTGAACAAACATACTATCATACATAAAATGTTTGATGAAATATATTTACCCCATAGACATTAAAAATGAAAAAATAGCTCTTTTGAAGAAAAGAGGCGATTAAGTCAGGAATTTCATGAAATCCAAACGCTGAACCTTGAGAACCCAAAAGAAATTTCAAAGTCTGACAAAGAAAATATATCTCTTATAAAATTGGAAATCAATGTGTACTTATAAATGATGCAGCACAAAATGCTTTATTATAACTTTAATGTGTCAAAATCCATTATCCCTCTGCCTTCCATCAAGTACACTCTCAGGAAGAAAAATATTATATTATTTTCTGTGTTAAAACTTAGTGTACAGCCTAAAGGTGAGTTGGAAAACAGAGTACAAGAGTAACCCTCTCAAATCATGCATTTACTCATTAAAACCTCAAGGTAGCCCATTTTAACATGGCACCAAATTTTGTTTCCTGGAAAATGTATTTATAGACCAAAACTAGAAATGATTCAAGTGGACAGTTAAAAAGAAAATAAAAAAACATCATCAGGAAGCATATAAAAATAATATGCCGTAAGATATTATCTTTATAACAGTAAGAAAAGCAGGAGGCCCCCTCCCCTTCAAAGTTTCCAGTGTTCACCATTCAGCCAGTCTACTCACTTCCGGTGGGTGTGGTCCATGCCACTGTTTGGTATTGCTTCCAACTTTGCATTTTTCTGCCCACAGATATTTCCATAGCTGTCGTATCCTGACACTAGTCTTGCTGCTGCACCTGTTGCTACTGAAAAGCCACAAATAAATCCCTAGGGGGAAAAAAACAGAAAAAAACATACAAATAAACCATTTCAATAGCAACAGTCACTACTTGATAAAATAATGAGCTGCTTTTGTCCCTTGAAGGGAACAAAGAGCTATCTTTCCTTTTGCAAACACTATTTCACTGTTTTCCTTGGATTTCACATAAGCGATATACAAAGCAGTCCACAGGGCAACACTATTTGCTACAATAACAAATCTCAAGCTTTTACATCATAAGGTTGTCTTTGCATTTTACAATAATAATAGCAGCTTCTCTGTATTGAACATCTGCTCAATGCCTGGATCTGTACCAGATGCTTCTCATACACTTTCTCTAATCCTGATGATGGGGAAACTGAGGCCCAGAGAGCAAATAAGTTGCCCAAGGCCATAGAAGCTAGTAAAGATCAGAGCATAGACTCAGACCCAGCTTTCTTCATTCTTTAGTTTTATTTGGTTGTAAAAGAGTTCTGTTAAATGAACAACAGCAACAGATGAAAGACAAAAATTCAAAGAACAATAGGTATGTGGGTTTTGAATCACTATCACTTCAGTACACACAACACTTCTGTTCCCATCCTGCAGTAAAGTTGTATACGAGCCAAAGAATTATACCATGAAGCACCGCCACGCTCTGAATATTGGAGACTCGAGGAGAGTGAGGCACTGGGTCCGTGTGCCGCAAAGGTCACTTCATTTCATGGGAATATGCTTCGCCACAGTGCCAAAGGCAAACGGTACTTCCTTCAGAACTGCATCATGCTTGCTAAATTGAGGATGCACTGACCAAAGCAAAGCAAAGCAATAAAACCCTACACTCAACTGCAGGCTACTGGTCATTAAGAACAGGAAATAAGGTGAGTCACTACTAATAAGCTGACTGAATTGGGAGAAAGAACGGGGGTTAAGAAATATTCTTGCAACACGGTCATTAAAAAGGCTGAGTTTTTTGTTATCTTTATTAAACTGACGAATGAAGATAGAGATTATCACTGTTTCACTCATCACAGCCAAGTATCATGAATAGTACTTACCTAAGCAGCCCTGCTAGAGCTCAGGTCTACACTGGTAAATACTGTACTCATATGCAATGCCTCAAAGGATTTCCCCCTTAAACCTACTTTCCTAAAAAGGCAAACAAACTCTTTTTTCTAAATAGCTCCTCTATGTTTATCGTGCAGGTAAGGAAAATGAAGGGGGAAGCGTAGAGAGTGTAGGTCTACCTAGTGAAAACGTCTTGAAACTACGCTTTGTAAGAAAGTGGACTTGGAGCAGAGACTATGCCTGATTCGCTACCCTCTCACCCTCTGATCCTTTTGCCAAGTTATTTTACTTCCCTGTGCCTCAATCTACTCACCTGTAAAATGAAGATAATGAGTGTTGCTCTTAAGGCTGCTGTAAGGATTAAATGAAACAATCCAGTAAGGGGTTAAGAATCCTGTTTGGCACATAGTAAAGGCTCAATAAATGTTGGCTATTACAGTCGCTAGAAATGAGAACATGTTGTAAGGGAAAGACCAAGGGCTTTGGAGTCAGATAAACCTGCACTGATCAGTGGAATACTGATGAGTCCATTTTCTACTCAGGTGACCTTGGACAAACTTGCTTAATTCTCCATGCCTCACTTTACCCATCTCTAAGTTGGGGCTAAAACCACTTACCACTAAGGCTGCTGTGACAAATACCTAAGATAATAATGTAAAGTGTCTATCTCAGTACATGTTAGTACCCTTCTGCCTCAAAGCACAGCTAACTGCTAGCACTGGAGTTAGGCATAGGCTGGTCAGTATTCACTCATTCACCCTCACCCTGGTTTCCCTCTCCCTCTCTCCTGACTCCTCCAAGGAGACTGCAGGGCAATTAGTCCCACCTCAGAACTTCAAGCCAATATTAAGACATGAGAAAAATATGTATACTCCCCAACATACATATGCATGTGCAAATCAGCATGCCGTTTTTTAAAAATTTAAGACCTTTATTAACAGGTGCTTGCAGTTTGTTGACTTTTTTGAAAAAATCAACCTGTAAACTTTTATTACAAATTAAAAATGAGGTTCTTAAAAATCTCAACTTGACCAGATATGAAACAATTTAAAAACCTTTAAAGGTGTATTGAGAAAAACCAGGCTTTTTTTTAAAAAAAAAAAAAACACATTTGTCATTACCAAAAAGATACGTCTTTAGGTAAAAATAATAAAAACCTCATGCTGCATAGATAATGCAGATAGCTCTAGTTATCTGGTCAGCAGGCAAAAAGCAAGCACTTAAGGTCTTCAGCTCCAATCTTTTGTTCATTGCTTATTGTTGGAATTTCGTATTCATTTCTTCTTGTTGGATGACTAAACCGGATGATGGTAGAGATGGTAAACTGGCATTTACTCAGCCCCACCCTGCTCAGCCTCGGGAGCAGACAAGCGGACGAATTCTCAGCTGGTGGATCATCGGCTGCTTTTGTCTCTTCGCCACCTTGTGGTTTAGGGTTTTCTGGGCGTCTGCGTCTGTAATTGAAGTTGCGGCGGTACCGACGTTGAGGTGGCTGCTGACCTTGGGTCTCATCTCCTTGATTTTCCTTATCTTCTTCATTGCCGTCCTCTCCGGGCTGTCTCTAGCGAGGAGGGCCCCTGCGGAATCGTGGTCTATAACCCCGATACATATTCTGTCTCACTGGTCTACCTTGTTCTCCTGCGCCCTGGTTGTCAGGACCCTACCTCACCTCTCCCTGCACAGGAGGGTTGGAATACTGTGGTCGACGCCCATAGGGTCTCCGCACGCAGTAAGGTGGGCACCTTCGCCTGCGGTAGGGCCGCCGTTATTGGGCCTGGACTTCAGGAGCGCTCTCCGATACTCCATACTTTTCCCCGCTCTCACTGATTTGGTAATTCTGCTGGTAATTGCGGGGAGGACCCCTGCGACGTGGAGAGCGTCTATAATGGTTATGGTCTGCTGCACATTTACTGCCTTGCGCTGGAACTCCACCAGAGCCTGTAACATTTGCTGCCTCCGTGTCCTTTTCTCCTTTAACGACATCAAACTCCACAGCCTCTCCATCTCCTACGCTGCGAAGGTACTTCCTGGGGTTCTTCTTTACGGCAATCTAGTGTGCAAATACATCTTCCTTGGTGTCATTCCCGTTGATGAAGCCCTACCCGTTTCTTACAATGAACCATTTTACTGTTCCCAAAACCTTCGTTGCGATGGCCTTGTCATCTCCGCCGGCAGGCGTTGCTGATATGAGGCCGCCTGTGCCGCCGCTGCCCGTCGTGCAGGGCGTGGTGTTCTCGGCCTCGCTGCTCCTGGTTGCGGCGACGGTGACTGGGGCCCCCTGCAGCAGCTGCGGCTCCTCCCAGGCTGTGATGGTAACTAGGTCGGCGGAAGCGGTGGCGCTGCTCGGGGCTCTCTGGGGTCGGCTCTCCCAGCATGCCATTTTAAGCATATCCTTGAACTTCAAATTAGGAAGCCCTACACTAAACAAAACTGGAGGTGGAGGTAAATATTGGAGGTTTCATGGCTAACTTTTCCAATACAGCTCTTTAACTTTTCCAATACAGCTCTTTAACTTTTCTATAGATCACAGAGTAATAGAAAGGGAATCCAGAAAGTTCTGGATTCAAACCCTCATTCTACCACTTACTACCTGTATAACTTTGATCCAGTTACCTACTTAGATGTTTCCTCCTCATCTCTGACACAAAGTAATATCAACTGTTTCACAGCCTAATGATGAGGACTAAATGAGATAATGCATCTCTGACTTCTAGCTGGTCTGGTACATGGCAGGTGATCAATGTATGGTGCCTGTTAGTAAGAAAGTCAGACTAAAGAGGTTGACAACAGTAATTGGGGACAAACCAAAAACCCCTTCAGTTCTCTATTTTAGACAAGACTTTCTAAAGGGTCAGGGAAAGTGAGAACTAGTGTCAGTCATTTTGTTATGACACAGAAACATTCAGACCACAATTACAATCTTCTTTCACTACTAGTCTAAAATAGGAAAGCCCTTGCATAATTAAAAGGTTATGTTCTTCTTTCACTTTTTATACAAATATTCTTCTTATGTTTATAAGTACTTTGTGTTACAGATTGCCTTAAATGGTTTCTGATTTCCCTTTATGACTATTTTTAACAATACTGTGGGACATGTGGTTTTTGTGCATGTGTGTGTGTTTGTGTTGTTTTTTTAAAAAATCATAAGCCACCTCATATCCCTCTGGGATGTAGGCAGAGTATAAATTATAAATGTTACATATATATCGGTAAAATGGGACACTGACATATTTTCACAGAGGCCATTTAAACTTCTTAGTAGCTTCCCAAAGCATTAGGGTGGAGAGGGTAAAAAGCTGCAGCAGAGAAGGAAGGAGAATAGGAAGCTAATAAGATAGAAAGAAACCAAGACTGTTATTCCAGAGACTTCCCATATGGTACAAGTAGTGACAATGGAGAACTAGGCCAAATATAATTAAAAAGACAATCTCCTTTTTTAAAAAAATGTGAAATCCAAATGCAGGAAGCAATACAGTTTCAAATGAGAAAAAATGTGGTACATGAAATTAAAATAGGCTGAGAGAAATTTCACAGAACACACTCAATAATTTAATGGCTCCGTGAGGCGGATGGGGGCCGTACTCAACAGAAGGAAATCACATTAACTAAGCAAATGATAAGGGGGACGAGGAAAGCTTTTATACACCCAGAGCAGGGAGCAATCACTAGAGAGAAAGTAAGTCTATTAGTAAGGAAGAGAATCCTGGCTAAAATCTTAAAATGACTAAGCTATTGAAGTGCTTTCAGAACTGCTATTTGAAGAGAGAGAGAAGGAGCAGACAAATCTAATAACAAACAGGAGGTGACTCAAATCAGATAAAGGGATGCAGGGATGGTAGATCACAGGCAAGATCTGGCAACTAATAAGTACCTACTGCCTACGTCAGAGAAAAGACAATTTGCTAATTAATGAACTGTGCTCATTTCCCCTTCACATCACAGGGTTTATTAGTTCAACTTAAGTAAGAGTTTTGGCTTAGTTTCATTCACTGTCAGTCAAAAAAAGGGACATATTTTATTTCACAAGCTGTTCGAATTTCACACGTGGAGCATTTGCCGTGCAACTGAGCAAGGCAGAGGCCTTAGTTTCTCTCTGAAGAAAAAAAAAGTCAACAAAACATGCATGAGGGGTGGGGATGGGGCATGAATATGGCATTATGAAGCATACTTCAAGATAAAAAGATGGGGGAAAAAGACTCAGGCTTACAGCCTTCTCCCGGGGATTAATGAAAATATATCCAGGCTTTTTTCTCAAAGACTTCCTCTCTTATCTCAATCAACACTTGGAGTCAGTCTGCTAATAACTAATTTGTCAGACTTCAGAGTAACACTTGGCTTCTCTTCCTCCTGTTCTGAGAACCCTGAGACAAGGGGGCTATTAGGACCCAGCAGACGGGATAGAATTAGAATGCCTGATGCAGAACTAATACTTATGCAAGCAAATTTCAAAAACAAAGTTAAAAGCTTTGCCAATCTGCCAGATTTCTGGATTTCTTTAAAGTTTAATAGGATACATTACTCTAAGAAAGAGGAAAGAGGAAAAAAACAAGAATGGTTGGAAGTCTAGGAAATATCCACTCAATAAGCATTTATTGAGCACATAAAAACGCAAGATGCCGTGCAAGGTACAAAGGGTTATAATACGTAAAGTTCACCCTGAAAGAACGGAAGTGTTCTCAAAAGAGAAAAATAATGGGGCATGAGGGAGCAAAATCAGAGAGAGGTTCAGTTTCATGGGCAGCTCGAGCAATGAAAAAGAAAACACAGACAAAGAATATGTACTGAGAACTGAACCCAGCTCTTTTGCAAATACTCATGATCCCAGACAAGTCACTTTAAATTCTCTGAGCCTCAGTCTCCTTACCTGTCATTAAGAATGGACTAGATTAATCTCAAAAGCCCTTTCCACTTCCAAAATGTTATGATTCTAAGGGAAAGTACATACAGAGTAAATTTTTTCAGGGTATACTTCCAGGGAGAAGTATAGGCCCTTTTGATCCACTATAATGACTGAGTGGGGAAGGGGCGGGAAGGGATGTAGATTAAAAGTCAATGGATTTAACTGAACTGTACATTTAAAAATAGTTAAAATAATAAATTTTAAGTTATGTATATTTTACCACAATGATAAAAAAAAAAAAGAAAAACCGAAAGGTTTAACAGAAAGTAGGTAGCCCCTTGGATCAGGTGACCTTAAGGTGATTTTTGGCATGCTGTTCTTCCTATTCTATCATCCTGCCAAAGCACAGCCCATCACACAGGTGACGAAACACTGCAGTGAGTCTTTGAGTCTTTCACTTTGTGCTGCATACTCCACAATGGTTAATGAGGTAGAAACACTATGCTCTAAGAACTAGACTACGGCTATAAAATAAAAAAGGTCCTTGAAAGCAGTCTGCAGGGACGACCTATGCAGACCTATAATGGCTCCTAAGTCCAGCTCTAGTCCAGATCATTCTCCAAAATTCCAGCTCTGTATTTTCAACTGCTTATCCCTACCCACACACTGTACATGTCCACAACTCACCTCCTTCCGCATTTCCCCAGACCACTTCCCCTTCCTGCATATGCCGTATCTCCGTTAGCAGCACCGTTCCTGACCAGACTGCACAGCTAGGATATGGAGTGAGAGGACTCTAGCGTCCTAACTCTGCACTAGAGGAAGCAGGAATGCTAAACTCTTTGCTCAGAGTCTGAAATATTGACTAGACCACATTTAACTGGCAGGTGAGGTTACTGTGTCCTACAGGTCCATGTTCTTAACAGCAACTTCTTTCGTTGTTCCCAATTCCGGGCAACAAAGAAGGGACTGACTATCTCTTGGGGCCTTGCCTTCTAACTCTTCTACCCTGGGTTCAATGCTGCCGCCACTGTGTAATCTTAGACAAGTTATTCAACATACCACTGTGCCTCCTTATCTGTAAAGTGGGAATGATGATAACAGTAGTATCTACTTCACTGAGCAGTTGTGAAAATTAAATCTGTATTGAGTGCAGAGAACAGTACCTAGTCCATAAGTAAGCAGCAATAATGATCGGGGTAAGTTGTAGGAGGTATCTGTGTCTTCTATTTTCCAAGGTACGGACTCCTGTTAGGACCATCCAGACTCCTCTTTTTCCTGACTTTTGAGGTAAGATGATCTGGGCAGATTGGGTCCAGGTAGATCTCTTTCCTTTCCTCTTCTCACATCTACCTCTACTTGGGACAGAATGAAGTCAGACTATCCAAGGTGGGAAGAACCTTGAGTCCATGTGGGCCAAGCTTCATTCCACAGGTCATGTTTACCAAGGAATTCTTTACTGGGCATAATCAAGTGACTGCTTGGCTACTAACAAAGTAGTGCTTTGTTTATCCATCCCACTCTTATTCCTTCATGTGCACAGAAACTGTGGTTTGGAACCTACAAGGGGCTGGAGTAGGATTTGAGCTGAAAAAGCTTACGCAGAACCCATAACACAAGAATCTCTTAGTCATCCTTTATCTGTTTCCCACTTGCCCGCAACACTGGTGACACCAAATATTATTGATCCCGCTCCTTCACTCTCTCTCCTCTCCTTTACTATTTCCTTATTTCAGGTTTTTCACCTCTTATCTAGACTCATCTGAACTGTTGCATCAGCCTCTGAACTGTTGGCCTGAAATCTCTTCCCTCTTTACAATGACTTTACATTTATTTTGGCTACCAGGGCCATGTTTCTAAACCCAGACATATCATTTCTTGCTTAAACCTCTTCAGTAGTTTATCAGTGCCTACAACAGTGGGTCTCAACACTGGCTGAACATTAGAACCATAGAGATTAAATCAGATTCACTGGGGTGGGGCCCAGGAACGAGTATTTTTATTCTAATACCAGCTAATTCCAATATGCAGCTAGTGTTAAGAACCACTTGTTTACTATCTTAATGGAAAATAAAAATTTAGAAGTACAATGCTACATGTAATTTTTTAGAACAGGGTAAGCATATGTCCAATAATTTCAAAATATTGAATAAGTTTGAATGTGGAAGACGACAGCTCTCACAAAGGCTGATAGCAATTTACTTTGAAAAATACTCTAAGTTCTAGACAAGCATGGAAAAACCTTAAAAGTAAGGGAAGAAATAAAAGAGAAGTACAAGTATTTATGACGAGATGAACATGTATAAATAAAAAGATTTAATGGTGAAAATGAGTAAAAGATGACAAGATCTTAAAATATTTCAGAACTACAGAATAGATACCAAGGAGTGAGCAAAGAACTGCAAGTAAGGGCAGTGAGTAAAGATATAGTTTGAGTAATGGGCTGCAAAGATTGACTATAAAAGCAGAAGCAACTGGGCCACTAGCTGAAAAGAATATAGGCAGAAAGTTCTGGTTCCTATTCTATTTTTGCCTTTCATGGGCAGCAGTATATTCTTAGATAAGCTAATACTTAATCTCACTACACTTTGCCTGTAAACTAGGGATAAAACCCATTTCATAGTGTAACTCGGAGAATTTAGTGAGATAAATACATATATGAAAGCATCAAGCCCATGATAATCCTCAAAAAATATTTGTTGAATGTTTCTCTGAAAGGTACTATGGAATGAAATCCAAAGGCAAAAACAAAATACAACTTTTAAAAAACATACAAAACACATTCTCAGAAGACCAAAAAAAAACTCTGGTCTATTGTTGTTCCAGTAAGGCGTGCAACAGAACTTTGAGATTTCTCCAGTTTCCACATGGCAAAATTTGATGTTAGCTCAGCTCCAAGATGGTAATCCATAAAAAGAATCATTCCAAAACAAATAATGCTATGCCTGCATTTAAAAGTACACACAGTGGGTCTTAATTACCACCACACTGAAATTAACAGTATATTAATTACCATTGCATTACAACGTTTCAGTAAACAAATGGCTCCTTACTCTCTGGTCACTCCCAAATCAGCCTATTAACATTAATGATTGCACTTTCCTGAGCTATTTTAGCACAGAAAATCAAAAGCACCTCGGGTGGCAGGTACATATTTTTATAAACATAATTTTGAAAGGTCAGCTGCTATTTATCCCAGGGTGAAATTCAGGGGTGGGGAGAGGTTGTGGACTAGTTCTGTTAGCAAAGAATGTCCTCCACACTCTGATGCTGCATTTCAGTTGCTACTCCATTAAACTAAGCAGACTCTTGAACAACATCTTACAAGTCCTAAGTTAGGAAATGGGTATTTTGATGTTTTCTAAATATCCTAGATTTGATGAAACTGAGCTGTCTATTATCTTTAAAACTAACACTCTTTATTTTACTGGATTTATTATATCTCATCAGAGTTCACTGCTTTCTTTTCCTTGATTCAGGAGCTGGACTGGTGCCTACACTTATGCCCATTAGCCATGAATAGGGTTGTTCTGTGCTTCTCAAATGACATTTTTGAGGTGGACAGCTGCAGAGAGACACAGAATAGGATTACCTAAAAAGTAGTAATAAATAAAAAATAACAAGATTCCTTAAAAAAAAAAAAAAGGTATGGGAAAAAGGAGGTTAAATACACTCACACTTGAGTGAAAAAAAAAAGGTGCCTGAGGTAGCATGATTGTGTTTCCAGCTGCAAAGCCTAAGGAAAGAGAGAACAATACTGTCTGCGTGATCCCCTGATCCCCTCGAGGGAGAGGAAACTAAGTGGCAGAAAAGAGCACTGGCCTGGAAGGTAAAGAGTCCTGGGCTCTGTTCCCAACTCTGCCATTCACTAACAGTGTGGCCTTGGGATGTTCATTATCATCTCTGGGGTCTGATGTTCTTAACGTATATAATGAGGGTGATGCACCAGATGAGGATTTCTAAGTCCTTGCTAGCTCGAAATATCGGCTAGCTCTAAAACAGCTGCTTTCTACCTTTTTTCCAGCACTGGTGGCAGTGACACTAAAGTCCCTGAACCCTGTGTGGAAACCCCTGCAGGGTAGAGCAGGGATGCAATCTGAGTAAGCACAGCCCCAGCACTTTGCACTCTGCTCCTCCATCCTCCGCACCCACTGGAAAATCACCAGCTCCCGTGACCTCTGACTGAGAGATGCCACTTATTACAGTAGACACAGCAGGCAGCAGGAGCCTAGTATGGGTCGAAGGAGGAAGAAGCAGGGAGAAACCAGCCTCCTTCTAGGAAGAACTAAAAGATGTCAGAACTGGAAGCACTGTAGATATCATCTAGCAAAACCTCTAATTTTATACAAAAGAACACCAAGTCCCTGAAAGGAAACTGAATGGCACAAAAATAACCATCAGGTTTGTGTGACTGGGTTGGATGAATACTCAGGACTTGACCCCATGACCATTGCTCTGCTCACCATCCCATCAAGATCATAGTTCACGGATATTTTGGTCAAATGACCTGGCTTTCTGAAATGGGCTAGTCAAAGACATAGAGTTTCAATTATTCCTTAATTTTGATCACAGTTTTCATGCAAACCAAAAAAAAAAAAAAAAAAAGGTCAAGGGGTACCAAATACCACTTAACTGTATGGGGAAAAATAACCTGCTTCAATGGTATCCTAGGACTTCCAGATGTAAGCAATTCAAGAGGGATTATTTATTTATTTACAGATATAAATAAATAAATAACAAGTTCCCTCTTTAAACTAACTCCCCGTCATCCCCTCGGATCATGAGTTCAGGTTCTGAGGCTCTGTGAGTTTCTTACCATCCCAATGCAGAACAGGATAAAAAGCAGCAGCCACGGTATGTCTGTGCAACAACGGTCCTCCAGTGGCTTCCATTCTCGTTTGGAGCTCTAATTGAAAACACAAAGAGAGTGGTAAATGTGAATTTTAGTTAAAGTTAGGAAGGTGCAAACATGCCATCGATACCTAGATCCCTTCTTTTCCTGACAAATTCCTATTGACCCTTTCAGTTCAATAGGAACCTCAAATATTTGTCACCTTTCTGTGAATTTTACCCTAACACCCACCTCTCTTCCTGGCCAGGATTGATTCCAATGCTGTTTTGGTACCTCTATTAGAGCAGTTAGCATGCTGAATTATTATTGATTGAGCTGTGCCCCTAGCAGAGCATGAACTTTGCAAGGGAAGAAGCCACTTCTCATTTCCCAGCGTCCAACATGATGCTTGAGGGTTCATGGTATATACTTAGTAAGGGCTTTTTTAAATTAATAAACAAACAAATTCTTCCAACATCAATCTTGGTGGTAGCTTTTTCTTTGTATGTCCAGAGGCTAGACTTAAAAATGTAGAACGTGCTTTCTACATGTTCTCATCTAGGAAGGAAGCTCTTTAATTATGAATTCCTATTGAGGGGTAGACTCTTCTAAGTCTAATAAAACTCAGGAACAAAAAACTAAATTAAAACACTTTTACAGACAGATCTGGGCAACTCCTAAACCACCATCCACAGATTTTCATTCTGTTTTTAGAAAGTGTAAAGAGTTTTTAGATCAAACACAAAGATTCCCTAACTAAAAAGCTAAAGGCATTCTAAAAGTTAACTTGCAAAGTTAACTTCATTGGAATTGAATGCATTTTTTTTTCATACAGCGATAGTCTTAGGTTCTCAAATCAGCTCACAAATTCCCTTTAACCAGAATGTAACTGAAATAACACTCTTGAGCTTTCTAATGAACAAAAATCCCTGAGTCTCACACCTTTTCCTGGAAACAGTAAGCAGAGAAGGGAGAGAGAAGGTAGCCTTGGGAAACTTATGGGAAAAGTTCCTGCAAAAAGAAGGCCAGGGCCTCCAGTGGCTTCCATGACAAGGTCCAGGAAGCTATCCGGAGAAGGCCTGTCAGTAGGAAAGGACAGCAGCACAAGGTGTGGTAAGAAGATAAGAGAGCCCTCTAGTATAATTAGTACGTAGAGTTCAAGAGTGGGGACCCAGTTCTTAATCAGGTTTGCTTAGCTTTCTCTCCTTCTAAAACAGTTTTTAACTTTGACAACCTGATGAAAGCTACAGATTCTTTTCTTAGGAGATAAGCATAACTAAGTTGCATAATTTTCTTAAAAGTTTAGGGAATTCAGACCCCAGATTATGAAACCCAACTTTAAAATACCTGCCTATGGACACTGAGGGCAAAGCGCTGGAGCTACAAACACTCCTTCCTGACCCCTAAATGCTAACCAGACAAATGCCTTTCCCTTCCTCAGTGTCTTATACACTGTTAGGTTTTCACAAACAACAACAAAAACCACCACCCTTGATAGCTTGTTCCCAGACACCCACACAAGAAAACAAAAGAGCACTAGTTAGTCATGGAGAAAAACCTCACGCCAAGGCTCTAACTAGCATTAAAAACCAAGAGCGAGTAGGCAGTGTTTTCCAGAGGAATATAACACTATGGCAACTGGATAAAGGACTCTGTCCTCTCCTTGGCTCTGTCATTAGTTAGCTACATGACTTTAGATAAAACGCTTCATCTCCCTGGGTGGCAGGAAGAAGTGAGATTCAATCTCTTAGGTTCCTTCCAACTCTAAAAATCTATGGTCAGGAATGCAGTTTTGTGAAAATTTGTGCAATGACAAAAAAACTGCAAAAATAATTTGACATTATTCCCTGTGTTATTCAAATAAGAATGCACGCATTGTGGTCTGTGTTTTGGAAGACAGTTGTTCAGAGTATGAATAAAGAATGTTTCTTTGTATTAAATAATTTCAAGCTTGAATAATACCCATTATAGTAAAATTACTTACAAACACAGAACTTGGACACATCTTTGAAATTCATTACATTTACTCTAAGGTGATTTCCAGAGCAATGGCTACTTTGAAATACTATATTTGTTTATCTTAACAAACAGTATGTATTAGGGGAAGGCAGCGGAGGGGGGTGCGGACAAGTCTCAGACTGATTGAGCATTTTCTTTATCCACAACTATTTTCTTCGTATTTTTACTTCAGACCAACATTCAGCTTTTAATGCTTAAATTTTTACCTATAACATAAAGAAGGTAGAATTTCATTTTGACCAGAAAAACACAAAGATTCAATATCTCAACAGTCAACTTACTGTGGGCCACTTCTGGGCCAAATACATAGAAAACCTTTCACTGGGGATGAGAAATGGAGAAGGGGTAGGGGTTACATTTATAAAACATAGTCAGAGTACAACACGGAGTAGAAGAATACAAAAAAAGGAGGTGGTCACCTCACTCAGATAAAGAAAGGCTTCTCCAGGAGGGGCAGCTTACCTCATAGGCTATTCTGAGGATTAAATGTGAGCATCTGTCACACAGTAAGCACTAATTCTTGGTTATAATTCTTATTTGTCAATACTCACTTTTCAGTTAACCTTCTCGCTATTGTAAAAATATCCCTTTACCAGGTGGACCTTTCCACTAAAAGGACAGAAAGAATATTAAATTCACCTTTTCCCCTTCTATTACTAAAATTCTGACTTAATGGTGGCATCTTTCATTTTAGCTACTGTTTTTAATGCTTTCAGTTATTGATTACTATTAAGTAGGCACTATACCCAAAGCTTTATACACATTACTTTCTAAATAGCTCTCTGATGTATGTATCATCCCTATTTCACAGCTAAGGAAACTCAGGCTCAAAAGTTAAGTAATCAGGGGCTTCCCTGGTGGCGCAGTGGTTGAGAGTCTGCCTGCTAATGCAGGGGACACGGGTTCAAGCCCTGGTCTGGAAAGATCCCACATGCCGCGGAGCAACTAGGCCCGTGAGCCACAACTACTGAGCCTGCGCGTCTGGAGCCTGTGCTCCGCAACAAGAGAGGCCGCGATAGCGAGAGACCTGTGCACCACGATGAAGAGTGGCCCCCGCTTGCCACAACTAGAGAAAGCCCTCACACAGAAACGAAGACCCAACACAGCCAAAAATAAATAAATAAATTTTAAAAAGCAAAAAAAAAAAAAGTTAAGTAATCAGACCAAGGTTCCACAACTGTGCAGCCAGGATTTGAACCCAGGTCTGTGGCCACAAAACCAAATCTGATGAAAATATCATTCATTTTGCACTAGTCAGTAAAGAGCAAAAACACCTCCATTAGTTTTTCCTCACACAGCAAAATTTGGGAGCCAACCCAATAATTTAAAATCCTATAGGCACAGCGAAAAAGAGAGATGTTTTATGAGCCATGAAATTTTTCAAGCAAGTCAGGAAACCCAACAGTTGAAAGAATTTAATGATTCTTTAACAGACTTAACCAAGTGGTAACTGGATTTAATGCTGTTTCTTCCAATTAAAATCCACATAGACTTAGCAAAAGTAAAATGTTTTGCAAAAGCACTTTTTAAATGTGATTTTTATCCCTTTCTCAAATTCTACATGAGGTTAATAAAGGCTGTCAATCAATGTTAGGTCCCTTTCCATTCATAGAATCTTACAATTCAGGAACTAAATAAGACCAAAGTAATCATACAGTCTATGCCTTTAAGTGACCTAGGGAAAGGAAAGGAAGGGACTTGCCTGACTTGCCCAAGATCAATTGTTTTGATCTTCAAAACAATTCTGTTAGTTGTTATTATATATTCCCAGTTTTGCTGCTCTGTAAAAGAGAAAACCAAGGTTCAAAGAAAATAAGTGGAAAATTCATTACTGAAACCTGAGTCCTCAAACTCTAGCAGAGAGATGGAAACTATAAGAAAGAGTTAAGAAAATGCTAAAAATAAAAAACCATGGTAGGGCTTCCCTGGTGGCGCAGTGGTTGAGAGTCCGCCTGCTGATGCAGGGGACGCGGGTTCGTGCCCCGGTCCGGGAGGATCCCACATGCTGCGGAGCGGCTGGGCCCGTGAGCCATGGCCGCTGAGCCTGCGCGTCCGGAGCCTGTGCTCCGCAACGGGAGAGGCCACGGCATTGGGAGGCCCGTGTACCGCAAAAAAAAAAAAAAAAAAAAAAACATGGTAACAGAGATGAAGAATGCCTTCATCTGGCTCATCAGTAGACTAGACACTGCCAAGGAAAGAATCGATAAATTCAAGGATAGGTCAATAGAAATTACCCAAAGTGAAACACAAAGGAAAAGAGAATGAAAATTAACCCAGAACGGAACAGCCAAGAACTACAGGATAATAGCAAACGGTCTAACATATGTGTAATTGGAATCCCAAAAGAAGATTAAAGGGAGCATAGGGAATGAATAAAGAAATAATGACTGAGAATTTTCCAAAAACAACAAAAGAAATCAAAGCACAGATCCAAGAAGCTAAGAGAATCCCAAGCAGAATAAATACAACACACACATGCCTGCATACACACACACAAACACATCCTACACAAACTATATCCAAAATGTTGAAAACCAAGTATAAAGACATAATCTTGATGGCAGCAAGAGGGAGGAAAAGGCACACTATAATCAGAGAAGCAACGATGACGCAAACTTCTTATCAGAAACTATGCAAAGCAAAAAACCATGGAATGACATCTTTAAATTACTGAAAGAATTAAAAAGAAAAACAAAAACATTATTAACTCAGAATTCTATACCCAGAGAAAATGTCTCTCAGAAATGAAGACTTTTTCAATGAAAACCTAAGAGAATTTATCAGCAGCAAACCCGAAGTACAAAAAATGTTAATGCTCTTCAGGCCGAAAGAATATGATACGACACAAACTTGGATATACACAAAGAAATAAAGACTTGTAAAATGAAGTTTTGAAATTTTCCATAATGAAGTATTTTAAAAATAAGCGTGTGAATATATGTGTATAACAACATTCTCATTACAGTCTTCTTGCACACTCTACAAGATTAATAACCTAGAAAGCAGAATTACAATTTTTAATGTTAGTATTAGACCATAAAAAATAAATCTAAGTCAGACACAGCTGATGTATGCCTTATGTTTGTATTATATTCATATCCTTAAAGTTAGGGAGGAACAATATTTAACATCTTCACATTCCTTCCTACATTTTCTACATCATAGATTTAAAAAATTTTTTTTTCCATAGTATCTTACAGAAGTCATAGTACAGGCAACTATATATATCCTAGACTTCACATTCACTATGAACCCTAATAGCTAAAACCAAGACCTTCTGGTGAATTTGATACGAAAGAGGTGTGTATTTTTTTAGGAAATAAACCTATAAAACGTTTTGTCTTAAATTTCCATGTTGGGAATTCCCAGGTGGTGCAGTGGTTGGGAATCGGCCTGCCAATGCAAGGGACACGGGTTTGGTCCCTGGTCCGGGAGGATCCCACATGCCGCGGAGCACCTGAGCCTGTGAGCCACAACTGCTGAGCCTGCGCTCTGGAGCCCGCGAGCCACGGCTGCTGAGCCCACATGCCACAACTACAGAAGGCCGGGCGCCTAGAGCCCGCGCTCCGCAACGGGGGTGGACACTGCAATGGGAGGCCCACGCACCGCAGCAAAGAGCAGCCCCGCTCACCGCAGCTGGAGAAAGCCAGCGCGCAGCGGCCAGGAGCCAACGCAGCCAAAAATAAAATAATAAATAAATTAATTAATTAAATAAAATAAAATTTCCATGTTGTTCCTAATGAAGACACAGTTGTTGAGTAACTGTTTTTTTAGATAATAGTCACACACAAAGATTTTGACAAGTGATATGTTACAATCAGTTAGTCAAATCAGGCATCACTGGAGGGCATCAGCAGTAATAGGGCTGGCAGTGTGGGCCAAGCCAGGGAACAAATCAGGTAGGAAAAGGTCTGGCAGATGTCAATCTAGTTCACAGAAGTAGGCAGGGCTGGTTGGATCAGGAAGATATGAAAGGATCAGAGAGGCAACAGCAACAATCCAGAGTTAAGACAGAAAGAGTCAGCTAGGTCTCAAATACGGAAACAAGTAGGGTCCAAAATCCAGGAAGTCAGAAGATCCAGTTGATACCTAACGGCAAAGATCAAATGCTCCCTGCCCTTTTTCTATGCTCTGCATATTGTCTGTATGACTCTCTCCTAATTAAGACAGATGTACAAAGATTCCCAAAAGATTCTTATCGTAATCTAGTAACAGTATTACCTAATGCTATGAGTCTTTCCTTGATACACCAGATTTTTGTAAACATGGTTTGAAAATAATGAAAAATGTGCTAAAAAAAAATGGTATTGTCAGTTATACTAAGAAGTTACTTAATTTGTCAGGTAATACTCTTAAGCATTCTGTTGGTTTTTCAAATAAATACTGAGCACCACACAAAGAACCTGAGATCCAAAGCCATGTACAATAGCCCCTACCCTTACAGAGCTCTAGTTTAGCAAGACAGGCAAACTAAGGACTGATAATGTGAGTGATGCCAAAATAGAGATGTGTAAAAAGTACTGCAGGAATAGAGATAGGGAACCATTAAGCAAACATTTGCAAGATTTATTGAAATTACCTCATAAACTTCTGAAGCAAACACTAAAAAATGATCCTCTGTTGTCTAAAATAGAATGTGTTTTTGTGCCCAAAACATACTAAAAATTCTCGCTACCTATGATGGCGAA
The DNA here is from genome assembly GCF_949987515.2 of Delphinus delphis. Classification (NCBI taxonomy): domain Eukaryota; kingdom Metazoa; phylum Chordata; class Mammalia; order Artiodactyla; family Delphinidae; genus Delphinus; species Delphinus delphis. The sequence goes on from NC_082688.1 coordinate 27,614,172, forward strand.
ATATTGACTGCCAAATAAGAATTATTCCACTCAGAAATGTCTAGTAGTAAACAAACAGAACATTAAGTTGGTTTAAAAAAACAAAAATCAGCCATTTTCCTCACTTTGTACCCATTAGATTTCTCTGTACTACATTTTATGGCTGCTCCAGTTAGAAAGGAGCCTTTCAGTTTTGGAAAAGAGAAAACGTATCTTCCTTTGTTTTCTGGAACAATTAGTGCAGGGCTATATTTAACTAGGCTACTAGAATAATATTTTCATGTTGATGTCATTGGTGAGATTCCTACTAATACTGAGTTAAGTACTATCTTGTCGCATACATCCAGAGTTGCTACAAATTGGAATTTCTGATGGGCTAAAGAACTACAGGCTCCCTGTCATTTACCTAGTACAACCGTCTTTACCTAGCACCCTGTCCAGCGGCTCTACTTTAGTTTTCATTTCCCAGCTACTCCGTGGCACAACTAGAAAGCCTCTAAAGCAGTCACTGAATGATCTCCAAGGTCACTGCTACAGACATTTGTGATCTAAGTAAGTACATATGTCGCAAGCACTGGGCTATCTGTGAGGACGTCATTTGTTCATGCCCATCTGTTTTACACAAAAACCTCCAATATTCATACACTCCAAATCTTCAAAGCTCCCTCCAAGGACATACTGGTTCATTAAATTCCCCAAAATGCTTTTATTTGTGCAGAGTAGTAACAAAAGAATAAAAGAGCTAATGTGTATCATTTTTGCCACACTCCTGAATAGAGTGAGCAGACCTGATGAAGTTGGGTAGCAGTAAAACATGGAGGCTTTCAACTTTCTGTTCATAGCACCTGAAACTAAAATCTTGTAATAGGATTTTGAAAGACGTTGCCTGTCCTTGGGAAAGCTCTCTCAAGGATTTGGAGTGCATAACTCCTTACAGTTGCCACAAGTAGCCCATTTCATTCGCTAAGCTTGGCGATGGCAATTCATATTTGCAAGGTAAAAATAAGAGCTGTGATTTTAACAGGCAGTTAAAGGTAATAAGATACATTGAGTGGAAAGATACAGGCATCTGTGTCCAACTGCTTCTCTTAGTTCATGAACTTTATGCTAAATCACAAACATTCATCTATTTAAGGAAAAAGGGGGAAATGGCAACTAGAGCTGCTCTGAGTTATGTATTTACACAGTGACAGAAAGATCATGGGAGATATGTTGCCTATGACTTCATTCTTTCCCTGAATGCCCTAAAAAAAAGTAACTGTGGGTCTGTTAGAGTTGTCCTTCTTCCATCAGACTTCTCAGGGGCTGTCTTTCTTGCACACAAGCACATGACAATTACTGGGCAGAGGCCACGTTCCTCCTGTCCTGCAACATAGCTAATAGCATCTTTTACCTCCATGACCAATGAAACATGATCAAAGTTATACAGATAAGCCTTATCTGTAATCCTCTAATAGTATTTCTAACGTGCCTTTCTTCTGAATCATTTGTAAGCAATGTTTTTAATTTAAAATTACTATTTGGTTTTATTCTAATTATACAGTTTTCATGGGCTTCATTCCCCCCCCCATCACATCCTACAAGTGTCAGAACATCTTCAGTACTTGGTGACACCAAGGGCAGACTGAAAGGACCAGAATTGTACTTTGCACCTCCAACCTGCTACAGTACAGCCAGTTTCCATATAGCTAATGGATTTACTGACTTTTCTTGCTATACTGTAACCCTTTCTTTTAAAGCAGGAATTCATAGGTACTCAAAAGAGGATTGTCATTCCAATCTTGCTTCCTTTCCTTGATGGAATGGCTAAGAACTGACTTATGAAGACAATGATGACTTATGGAGAAGAAACATGAAGACTACACTGATCATATACATAGCTAAGAGGTGAGTGGAAATGAGTAAGTTTATGTCTTAAATCAAAATTAGATCTCATCTTTGCCAATGAAGAGTTTTTAGTCCATAGCAATTGTGCACAGAAATAAATATATGTTCAGTTCTGTGGCAGTGCCTAAGAACTCTCAAGGGAACAAATACTTATCACAGTTAAATAATTTACAAAAATATAGATTACATTCCTTTCGTGTTCCTATAACACACTGTGTACACACCACCATCACCGTAATTATTATTTCACATTATAATTATTTGCTTCCCCAGTAGATTACGAACTTTTTGAGGGTAAGGATAATGCTTTTATTTTTTGTTTAAATCAGGGATCAGTAAGTACTTAATATTCTTCAAGTGAAAGCCTATTCCACATGAAAGTAGAATCTTACCCTAAGTGGCTGAACATATAATGGCCATTCTTCCTACCTTACTGCCTACTTCGGGCAGGGACTTGTTGGGTTTTATTCACTGCTATATCCCTAGTAGATGAACAGCGTCTAGCCCATAATAGGCTCTCAGCAAATTTATTTAATGGATGGATGAACAAGGTGAGGTCTTTTACCATTCAAGTAGCATAATGTTAGAGCAAACATCCTCACTGCCTCTCCTGCATGAGACCATTTCCTTAAAAAGCATTCTATTGCATCACAGGCTGGCTCCTTTTCCCACAGATATTGTAAAGTATAACATTTCCCAAAGATGTTGGTCAGTAGGTTCTGTAAGAAAAATAAATTCCAGATTTAACTACGTTTTGGAAATGCTAGTTAATGAAATCTAGTCTTTTGAGCAGGACTTCTCTGAGACCTTACTGTGAGACTCTCCAAAATGTATCTGGTCACACAGTGACTGGGAGACGTGAATACAGACAGTGCCAACCTCTCTCACAATACATTTCTGGAAACCAGAGCGTAAGGGTTCATGGTTAGGATTGATGCTCCCACTGAAAAACACTTTCAGAAGTAAAGGCTGGTAGCACTGTTTAAGACTATGCTGAAACTCATAAAAAAGAATGAAACCTTGCCATTTGCAAAAACATGGATGGACGTGGAGGGTATTAATGCTAAATGAAATATATCAGACAGATACTGATATCACTTATATGTGGAATCTAAAAAAATACAACAAACTAGTAAATGTAACAAAAAAGAAGCAGACTCACAGATATAGAGAACAAACTAGTGGTTACCCGTGGGGAGAGGGATGGGGGAGGGGTAATATAGGGGTAGGGGATTAAGAGGAACCAACCATTAGGTATAAAATAAGCTACAAGTATATATTGTACAACACAGGGAATACAGCCAACATTTTACAATAACTATAAATGGAGTACAACCTTTAAAAATTGTGAATCACTATATTATACACCTGTAACTTATTTAATATTGTACATCAACTACACTTCAATTAAAAAAAAAAGACTATGCTGAAACTGAACGCAATGTACATTGGTTTGACACTTTGGAAAGTAATTTGGTGATACATTTAAAAAACCCAAAGAAATCATCTAAAACATTAAAATAGCTGCACGTGAGATGTCCAATATAGTGATATTATGAGAAAAAATTAGAAATTAACTCTCTATAATAGAAAATAATTAAAAATGAGAATGGAATATTAAGCAATCATAAGGGTAATTATGAAGACTTTGCACAGTAACATATAAAATGATAATGATAAAAAGCTGTGTTCAAAAACATGGTATGAAATTATGCCACGCTCCAGTGACACAATTTGTAAAATAGTATATGCAAATGTAAAAGCATTAGAAGAGGATAGTGCAGATTTTAAATAGTTAGACTTATAATGCATTTTTCTCATTTTGATTTCTATTAACGCTATTTAATTATGGAAGAAATATCAAAAAAAGAGGAATATTAGCTCCCATTTCTTCAGATCATGCTTTTTCTACTTCCTCAGTATAGTGTCAGCTATAAATAGATGCACAATGAAAACTACCAGAATATATTCAGGTCATTCTATCTGACACTTATTGACAGGAGATCAGAACATTTCAAACTTCACTAGAAAGCCATATGCTGATAATCACCTAGGCAAGAGCAAGATTTCTCCTGAAAAATGCAGAACTGGCAATGTCAGAGAGGTAATACACTCTAATAAACATTAGAGAGGAAATCACCAGTGTAGTGGGAGGGAGGAACACATACTTGGGTGTGAATCATAGCTCCTCTTCCAAATAGGAGTATGATCAGCTGACACGATCTTCCCAATTCTAAGGTAAAGATGATTCTCCCTACACCATCCACTGTTGTTTTCAGGATTAAAGTAAAGCTGCTGGCTAGACCAGGTCCTAAACCGTTTGTTAACATCCTTTCCCAAAGGGCTATGAGAAAAATCTCCCTAGGAATCATCTTAAAGAGTGAATTCTCGCAAACAATCATCTCAAACATTTTAAAACTGCTCCCATATTGTATACATTCTAAAATGTGTGCTTGGAAAGTGAAAAATGAGTTGTAAAGGAAATACAACCGGGTGAAATTGAGTGCACAGTTTTATAGATAATCGAGGTAAACATAAGAAACAAATAGTAACTTTCAAATGATAACACAATAAGAGCGACTGAAATGACTTCTTATATCACAAATTTTTTAAGGGAGTTGAAGAAAACATCAATCCTAAAACCACAGTTAACCAAATTATTTTAAAAAAAGTCCATTCATTCAATAAATAATTGTTCCACCTGAGAAAAACTAGGCTGGGACTCCGAGAGCCCATTAGTTTACTTTCACCTTTCTACTGTTCTCTTGCTAATTTACCTTCCTCATCTCTAGGTTTTACCTTGTCTTTCCTCCCTTCTATAAATAAACAATTCATTTGAGTTCACATGTGAGGGTTGCTGAAATGACAGACAAAAATGTATGTTATTGAAGGTAGAAAAAGGTCATGGATCAACCTTAAGAAGATTACCAAAATAATCTGTTTCATCTGGAGTACTTAATGACTGTAACACTAAATGCAGACTATAGCTAGTATCAGTGAGCATAAGCCATGTGCCAGACACTTTATCCATATTAACTCATTTAATTTTCACAAGCCAGTAAGGTCGATCCTATTATATTATTCCCAGTTTTCTGCTGATAAAACTAGACAAAGAGGGGTTAAGTAAATTGCCCAAGTCATACAGCCAATAAGCACTAAAAAAGCAGGGATGTGAAGCAGGTAGTTGGGCCCTAAGGCCCATGATCACCCCACTCGGCCTTGCTTACTACGGTTAACATATCTTGTGTGGACATAAGGAACAGATTTGTGGTTGCCAAGGGTGGGGAGGGGTGGAATGGACTGGGAGTTCGTGATTAGCAGATGCAAACTATTACATATAGAATGGATAAACAACAAGGTCCTACTGTATAGCACAGGGAACTATATTCAGTATCCTGTGATAAACCAGAATGGAAAAGAATATAAAAAAGAATACGGGGCTTCCCTGGTGGCGCAGTGGCTGAGAGTCCGCCTGCCGATGCAGGGGACACGGGTTCGTGCCCCGGTCCGGGAAGATCCCACATGCTGCGGAGCGGCTGGGCCCGTGAGCCATGGCCACTGAGCCTGCGCGTCCGGAGCCTGTGCTCCGCAACGGGAGAGGCCATAGCAGTGAGAGGCCTGCGTACAGCAAAAAAAAAAAAAAAAGAATACGTATATGTATAACTGAGTCACTTTGCTGTACAGCAGAAATTAAGACAGCATTGTAAATTAACTACATGTTAATAAAAAAAATTAAAGATTTTTAAAAATTAAAAAAATATATATCCTGTATGGACACTGTGGATAGATGGGTATTGGAAGGGAGGAGGAAAAGAGGAAAATGAGAGGCATAAGAATTACTGTTGACCCTTGAACAATGCAAAGGTTAGGGACACCTATCCCCATGTAGTCAAAAATCTGCATATAACTTTATAGTCAGCCCCCCCATATCTGTGGTTACGTGGATCCATATTTGAGGTTATGTGGATCCCTATCCGAGGTTCTGTATCTGAGAATTCAACCACCCACGGATCATGTAGAACTGTGGTATTTACTGTTGAAAAATATCTGCAAATAAGTGGACCCATGCAGTTCAAACCCATGTTGTTTCAAGGGTCAAACGCACAGCAAAAATACTATAGTAAATTCTGTGGCTTATTTTATATAAACTGATGTTTTGCATGGTTAATATTTCTTCTTACAGGAAAATTATAGGACATAACCAAGAATAAGATATTATTAACATATTTTGTATTTTGATTTCAAAAATAATGTCCAAATATTACTGTTGATATTTGAAGAAAACACCTGCAGTGGTGTTTAACCAGTGGAAACAAACTGTTGTTTCTTCCTAGCCTTCTGTAACTTCCATCTATATTTTGCATAACACTTGTTTGGATTTCAAGAGTAATAGTACTTAAAATGCTACTTTGCTATTAGGAAAGCACATACAAATGCCCATCAACTGATGAACAGATACATACAATGTGGCAGATCCATAGCATGGAATATACATTTTGGATTAAAAAGGAATGAAGTAGTGATACAATACTACAACATGGATGAACCTTGAAAACTTTATAAGTGAAAGAAGCCAAAGTGGACATATTATATAATTCTATTTATATGAAATGTCCAGAATAGGTAAATCTGTAGAAACAGAAAATAGATTAGTGTTTGCCTAGGATTGGATGGGAGTTAAGGGGAAATGGGGAATGACTGCTAATGGCTATGGGGTTTCTTTGGGGGATGATGAAAATGTTCTAAAATTGACTGCAGTCATGATCAAACCTTGGTGAACATACTCAAAACCATTGAATAGTACACTTTAGATGGGTAAATTGTATGGTATATGAATTACATCAATAAAGTTGTTATATGTATAAGAAAAATCATGTGAAAAGGGGGTCATTCTGGCCACTCACATATGGAGTTCTACTGATTTCATTATAGACTCCATGCGAACACTTTTAATACAGTTCCATTAGGTAGACAAGATAAAAGCAGAACAATTTAACTAAGGTAAAGAGTTGGGTAACAATGAAATCTGATGAAAGCAAACATTTTTCTGAGAAATCAGAAGTTACAAGAATTACTAGATAAAGTGCTGATTTTCATGTAATAGTTCAATTCCTCTGTAGGTAGCATAAGGGGAAAAGAGAAACAAGGTTGCAGAAAACTGAAATAAAAGGTAGAATAGACCAAGTAGAGAGAGAAAAGTCATCTTTTGAAGAGACCAAAGAACACACACACCAAGGCAAAAACTATACTGTGGTATAAACACAGCTACAGAAAGAATGTACTTGTCAGAAAAAAGGGACCAGACAGGGAAGGTACACACACAGCTACTATTTATTTAGCACCTCTTAGGTGCCACGATCTGTAATTGGCCAGTTACACTGAGAAATAACGGTCTAAAAGATACACTTTGACACTGCCCTTCCAAACTGTCTTGGGGAAGGGGTACCAGGGCAGCAGACTCTAGAATGCTGAATAGACAATTCAGGATACTGAGCTGCTGTGCCGTGAGTCATCCAGCCTACTCCCCTTCATCTGATTCCATGACGTTAGGCGACCTTCTCACTGTCCTCTGGCTTCCCACAAGTTGACAAGCAGTGTGCATAACATAACTACAGAGCTATAGATAATAAAGCAGTGGAGCAATAGAGGTTATTGTATATGCAGAGAGTCTGGAAGAATATATATGGACTAAGCTGTGAACAATTGTTATCTCATGAGGTGGGGTCAGAAAGGACTCTCTACTTATACATGTTCATTGGATTTTTTAATAACCACACTACTTTTCTATTAGGAATAAATATGATACTTCTTAAATAATAATTTGGCTTTACCTTAATACTAGCTAAGCTGACAAAGATCCTCTGGTTTGTATGTCAGTTTAATAAATTAGCCTCCTGAGTTGATCCACGTGTCTTAAGACTTTGGTTTACACGAGTCTACTATCAACGAAAGGATCTACTCTTAACATACTAGCAAAATCAAGTTTCTGAACCTCCAAAGCCCCAGGGCTTGGTGAATTCTAAAAACAATACTTGGCCAAGCTTCCAGGCTCAGCCTGGTAAAACCTGAACCACACCAAGGACCCTGCATTCAAATTCTATATGCAGAAAATATTAAGAGCTATAATTTAGAATCCTTCTAGAGAATGTTGCCCAGCATTTCAGCATAATTTACAAATAGGCAGCTCCTTGAACTGCAGACTGGCCTTAGCCAACTAACTTTGAAAGAAAACAGGCTGGGTCTATCCTACCACCAACCAACACCCTCTCCCTGTGCGTGAATAGATCAGAATCATGGAGAAAGCCCTAGGAGCATGAGTCCTAGGTTTAGCCTGGCCCTAGATTCTGGATCCTAAATCCAACTACATTCCCATCCCCAGCCAGGGGTTTAAAATTAAAGGTCGGAGTACCCTGTGGTAGGAGCCACCGGATGGTGCCAATATTTCATCATCAGATAACCAGCTGGCCCTCAGCCACCCGAAAGTATGGCCAATTGGTTATCTCCAAATGACTACTGGGTCTATTAATGCTATGCTGTCACGAAGCCCCCAAATCCTACTTCTAGGTAAATCCAGCTACTCAAAATCAAGATATCAGTTATTTAAGTCTGAAATGGAAAAGAACAATACAAGGGAATCAAGCATTAAATTAACTGTTGGATTAGAAAACTATTGCAGTCCCTTCCAATCCTGAGATACAATGGTTTCGCAATCAGCAAAGGTTTCCAGGAGAAGCAGAATTAAGGAAAACCAGTTAAAGACCTAAAGTGATTAAAGAAAACTCACACAAAGACTAGAAACCGCCAAATAAGTGAGGAGGAACACGGAATCATCAAATTAATAGCCCTATAAATGACAGATACTAAACTTGCTGTTTAAAAAAAAAAAATCAACCAAGAATAATGAATGTTAATGGACCAACCTTGAATAAATAAATGCTCTGAAAACATGAGCATCTGTAAATCTCCATGCCCAATGAGTCATTAAAATATCCCACTCAGAAGAAACCATTTTTGTCCAACCCCAAAGCCAAGTCTCAAGCTCAGGCAGATGTCATTTGTATCTTAACTGGTTTGTATCCAGTTCTGGCAAACTATCTTTCCCATCAGTCAGTCCTCTATGTGGTTGTTAAAGCTACTTTTCTCTTAAGATTAATTATTTATTAACCCCTTAAGAGTAACTACTTTTTTTTTTTTTTTTTTTGTGGTACGCGGGCCTCTCACCGTTGCGGCCTCTCCCGTTGCGGAGCACAGGCTCCGGACGCGCAGGCTCAGCGGCCATGGCTCACACGCCCAGCCGCTCCGCATGTGGGATCTTCCCGGACTGGGGCACGAACCCGCGTCCCCTGCATCGGCAGGCGGACTCTCAACCACTGCGCCACCAGGGAAGCCCAAGAGTAACTACTTTTTTTTTCCTCTCTCTCCACACCTTTATTCCCATCTCTATGTCAATTGGTTCTTTCTGTACTGCCCAAAACAATGATTCTCAATCACAGGCTTCAAACAACTATACAACTTCTAACAACACTGCTCCCATCTTCAGTACATATCCACTTCTCTGAAATCCAGTTAAATCCTGCTTCTTTACACAAAGTCGACCTTATAATAAACCAATCTTCTATTAGAACTACAGATATGATCACAAAGAAACAACCTATTCTAAGACGGTACATTTAAGACTGGGTTACAAAATGACCAGCTAGTAATCCATTGTGGAATAAAAGTGCAAGCCCCTGATAGAATCCCTCCATCCAACATGAGATAGGACTCCAAGGCTCCATACTTTGCCGCTTCCAATCCTGACAATACCATGGCTCCTTGGCCACAATGAGACCCATCTGTGGCCTGCTGGTGTACTATAAATATCACTTAGGTCACCTTATCACTGTCTAGACACAAGCTTTTGTGCTTTCACTTACGAAAACTGTCATAGTAATTGAACAGTATCAAAGGGAGAAGAAAAAACAGAGATGAGAATATAAATATGCAGAGACAGAAAAACACATGCACCACTGCCAAGAATATCATGGGCTTTAGAAGGAGAAGAAATCAAGGGGAAAACACCCTCTGCTCTACTCCAACTCTTCTTTTTCTGCTAAGCGTTTGGCTAGTAACACCTCTCCCCTTAGTCCTCCGCCATTGTATGATTTGGCCCCAAAGGGGCTACTTCTAGAGTAGGTCCCAACCACCCCACCGGGATCTTTCCACCCCAGAGATGCTTTGCAGGTCCAGCACCCCGTGCTGGTGCAAGTCCAGCTCAAGAAACCCTCCACGGTCCAATACAGTGGATGTTTATTCCCAACTGTCTCTATTGTGTGCTTCCTGGGGAAGGCAGCTTCAAGCAGAAATGTGCTCTGGCCCGGGGTTGTTCTCCAGGTGGTTTCTCAGCACGCTCTGGCACGTCTGTGTATAGGCTGCTGCAGCCGGCGTGCACCAGCTCCCGAGCACCAGCAAAGCACATCTCTTCCCAACTCCTGCTCACCGACTTCATGTTGGTAGCCTGGTGGGAGTATTTATACGGTGGAAATCAGCAAATGTGACAAATCTGGGCATTTTCTTTCTTCCCTTGCAGAGCTGATTGTTAAACATTAACCAGTACACCACTACTTGTGCCTCAGTTCGTCATCTAATTTGAGTTTTTCTTTTATATAGAAATAAGTTTTTGCATAGCCAAATAAATTTGACTTTGGACCTTTTCTCACTGCTTTTAAACTCTTCAATTATTTGATAAATACTGTTTTCTTCTACTTGTTGATGGTTTCATGAAATTAACTGATGTATGAGTTATCCAAAACCTTTTAACTGAATATCATAGCTAATCAATCGTTGATTCAAAATGGCTCCTTTAACAAATAATAAATTCTTGTTTACACTACGGTCTTACATTTACACTCTTCCATTGACCTATTTTGCTCTTGTGTCAACAACTAAACAATAGTAGCTATTTTGAGTACTTCCATGTACCAGAATTTGCTCAGTTCTTTAATTACATTATCTCATTTAATCGCACACTTTACAGGTGAGGAAACTCACGCCTGGAGAGATTAAGTCACTGAGCTATGGTCACATGTCTGTAAGCTGCAAACCTAAAATCCAAATACTTTCCCTCCAACACCTAAACTCACTGCCACTCTGCTAAACTGTAACACATTACTGATTGCTACAGCGTTTTTATCTGATAGTGGTCTCTCCTTTATGTTTACTGCTTTGCCAAGCCCCTCTAAAAATATATGTATTTTTAACCCAGACCATGTTAACTTTATAAATTAATTGGGAAAAAAATGACATCATGTCAATATTCCATTTTTTGCCTCCAGGAACAAAGTACATTCCTCCAGTTCAAGTTTTATCTTATAAATCTCAAGAAAAGTTTTATAGTTTTCTTCATTTTGATCACACATATTTCTTGTTAGGATTATTTCAAAGTATTTTGTATTGGTTGTTACTAAGGTGAATGGGATATTTTGCCCATTATATGTTTCCAACTGGTTATTGTTGACACTTGGGAAAGCTACTGATTTTTGTATACTTACCAAATATAGCTCTTACTAATAATTTTTAGTTGATTTTCTTGGTTTTTGTATGTTGTCTCCTTTCTGACCATTATACTTATTTTGTTTTGTGGTTTATTGCATCAGTCAGAACTTCTAGAACAATGCTAATAGTGATAGAAGACTTGCTTATGTGCTCCCAAAGTAAAGAGAAAATACTCTAGTGTGTCACTGTCAAGTATAATATTGGCTGTTGGTTCAAGGCAGTGGATCTTATTAAAGATGTAGTTTTTACCTTCTAGCTTTAAAATAGCTTTATAAAGGAGGAGACTTTGAACTTTCACATGTGTTTTGAGTATACCACTGAGATAATTTTAGGGTTTTTCTTACCAACTTCCTATTTGAAACAGAAAAATTCTAGACTATCCAATAGGGAGGTAGGTCTGAGTTTGGTCCTGGTGTGTATGTCAGCTAAAAGGCATCCTAGGTCCGTAGTACAGTCTGTTCTGCAAAAAATGTGTTTCTTTGACACGCATTACCTCACACACAACAGGCAAACAGATGAATGATGTCAGTATAATGGAGAAGTCACTTTGGCTCACGTGCAATTTTCCCCAGCACGTTAATGTTTCCAAGTAGTGAGAATCAAGTTTCCTCATGATTATTAAGAGAAAGCTTTAGCAATATAAGACCTTCAGCAGGGGAAAAAAGCTAAAAAAATCTACAGAAGTGACTTACTTTTAAATGATGGCTGATTTAGTGGCTTTGAAAAGACCATTACACTTTCCTTCTTTTAAGCTACCTGTCAAAGGTGCAAATGCAGCTGAAAAAGCTGCAGACACATTGCTCCCTGTATTAAAACAATGGATTAATTAAGAAGGCTCTGTCCTGGACCAGATATTTAATTCTGATGAAAAGGTCTCTGATAGAAGGAAATATCCTATAAGACCTACTTCTCAAAGAAGAGAGCATTAAGCTCCAGGGTTGAAGGCTACAAGATTTTTCTGACTGTGATACCGGATGCGAACACCAGTAAACTGTGCTGGGCTTTTTGTTTGTTTGTTTTTTTCCCTTTGTACTTCTTTTAGGACTATACTTGGTTACAAAATTCCTTAGGTTTAAGTGTTCTGTCCCAGCTCTATTTCTCCATCAGCCCTGTTGTTTTTAGCACCTGAATTTGCACAACATGAGTTTATTTTATTTTTAAATTGTTGTTGAGGTTTTAATCTTGCTGTTTTTATTTTCTCGTATTTTCCAGGTTCACCTGTATGGGGTGGCAGAGAAACATCTGCATTCCTCCCAGAACCATCGGGTCTAATGCAACCTGCTTATCACAGTGCAGCCCACTTGAGATTTGAGATTTTTTTTTTTTAACCCAGGCAGCTAACGGACACGAAGTACCTGCCATCAAGGAATCTACGATAATTGAGTTAAATATTAAAAAGTTTAAATCATTTTTCATAGATGGAGTACCTGCAGTGAAGAGAGGGGGTGTGCAAATTTCTGAAGTATATTCACGTGAAGAGGCTGGCCACACTCGGGCTCCACTGTCTCATTTACAATACACATCTGTCACCAAACTCCTGATATTCTCCTGCACAACCTGCTCCACCAACAGCCTTCCCCTTCTCTGTAAACAGTAATTCCACCTTCTCAGGCGTTCAGACTAAAAGCCTTATTATGGCCTTTCTTCCTCATGCCATATGCCCCATTCATCACGAAATGCTGCTGTCTCAACCTTCCAACCATGTCCAGAATCTGACCACGTGTCCTCACTTCTCCACGGCTACCACCACTATCTCTCACCTGAGTCACTGCAATAGATTTCTCTCTGCTTCTATCCTTGTCCCCTCAACACCAGGTTCAATAAGATGAAGCCCTTTTCCTCAGAAAGCCAGATCACGTTATTCCTCTGCTCAAAAGCCCGCAATGTCTTCCAACCTCACTCAGATCAAAAACCAAAGTTTTTATAATGGCCTACAAGACCCAAGTCGCTCTGGCACCAACCACCTCTGACCTGTTCCCTTCCCTCCACACACTGCTCCAACCACTCTGGCCTTGTAGCCTCTCCAGCCTCTCAGGCCTGCTTTCATCTCCTGACTTACGCACTTGCTGTTCCCTCTGCCTAGAATGCTCCTCTCCTAGGTAATCAAGGTGGCTTGCCCCCTCACTTCCTTTAGGTTTTTGCTCAATCATCACCACAGAGAGGCTTTTCTTGACCACCATATTGTAAATTGCAAATACACACACACTCCCTATCCCCCTTCCCTAACTTACTTTTCTCCATAGCAGAATGCACCTTCATCTGCTAAACTATGTATTTTACTTATTTGTGTACCTGCCCTGTCCACTAGAAAAGAAGCTTGATGTTCTCTGCGCCATCCCCAGTACCTAGAATAGTTCTCGCTCAATAACTACTTACGGAGTGACTGAATAAGGTTCACTGCATCGTGTGATGAAGGAGGTGACAAAGATGGCTCCAGGTTATGGCCTTCACCATCACAAATTCAAGGAATACTTGGAAGAAGGTGAGCAGTGCACAGAAGTTTATTTTAATGCAGTCATATGGCTAGGTTGTGAAAAATTGTTCAAGAGGTTTACTGAGCCCCTTCCTCAGATCAAGGACACTTGAAATGAAAGGGTTTTGAGTGGTTCGACTTGTCAGACACCCAGCGACTCACAAGATTGTTCTTCTGTAATGTGGCAAGACTTCTGAACACAGCAAATCTGAGACTGCAGGGGGGAAAAAAAAAACCCAGAAGCACTGCTGACATGACCAAGGAAATACGAGCATTCTGACTAAAACTGGACATGTGAATCAAGCAGCTGGAGAATGCATTCACTGTCCACAGCAGATCAGCCCCACACTCAACGAAATCATTGCATTTAAAAAGTGAAGAATCTTATAAATCAATTTCAAAAGAAATTCACACATTTTAAAAAGAAATCAGGCTGTCAGTATCTGCGGTTGCCTTTGAAGGTCATCCCTTGGGGATAGGCTGGAATCATCACACATTTGTCCCACTGGCATGGCTCACATTTTCATGAACAAAATGCAAGAGCTGAAAGCAAAATCCGACCAACAAAAAGTCAATATTCATGACATTCTGAAGATGAATTCACAAAGCTTAGAACAATCCTAAAACTTCTCACATGTGCTCAACTCGGTTTTCTATCCCTGATGCTGTGAAAACCTATTCTTTTTCATGAAAGTGTTGAAATCAACCCTGGAGCCACCATCTGTGATGTAAACCTAGAGTCATAATAAATTGAAATATGCCTCACTACCCACATAGAGTTGCAGAATATGGTTGTTTCTTAAGCGTCACTTTCCTCTTATTAGATCAAAAACACTATACGAGTAGCTCCAGGCCTGTAACTGCACTTTCGGGATTAACACGTTTATTCAATTGTTTTTCAAACTGACTTTGATTAATTTTGAAATCATATTATAGATCTGTTTTATTTCATTACTGTTAAGAATTTAAACTTCACATGGGCCCACACATGTATGGATTTCAAATTATGTAATTCATTACTTTAAAAACATAGGCACTTACTTTTCAGTAGGGACAAGGGAATGAAATATAAGGACTGCCTGAGAAACTGTCAGAGACTGAAGGAGTTAACTAAGGAAACATGGTGGCTAAATGCAATATGGGATCTGGAATTAAATCCTAGGATAGAAAAAAAAAAAGGACAATTGTGGAAAAATTAGGAGAACCTGAATAAAGGCTGTAGTTTAGTTAGTGGTATTGTACCAATGTTAATTTCTTAGTTCTGATAAATGTACTATATCATGTAAGATGCTAACATTAGGAGAAGCTGGATGAAGGGAATACAGGAACATTTCATACTCTTTGCAACTCTTCTGTAAATCTAAAATTATTTCAAGGGAGTTCCCTGGTGGCCTAGTGGTTAGGATTCTGTGCTTTCACTACTGTGGTCCGGGTTCAATCCCTGGTCGGGGAATAGAGACTGAGATCCTGCAAGCCATGTGGTGTGGCCATAAATAAATAAATAAAATTACTTCAAAATTAAAATTAATTCTAGATTTAAAAACTCTAGAAACACAACAAAAATTTTTAGCCATTTTAGGGTGATCTATTAAAAAAAAGCCAATGCCACAAAGATGGTTTCATTTAGTTATTGATACAGAATCAAGGAAAGTTACAGAAATCTGGAATTTCAGCTACTCTCAATATGCAAGTTGTCAAAAATAGATTTGACAACAACAACAAAAAGTCTTCCATTGCTCTGTCACAACAAAATATAAAAGACACATAAAAGAAAACCACCTCAAAATAACAAAAATGATCACATTTATATAGACTTGAAGTGACAACAAAGATTAGAATAAACCATTATTTCAACTAACGTGGGATATGAAGGGCATTGTAAATTTGGAAGGGAACTAAAGCATATAGCGGTTGTTTCTATGTGCTGGAATTATAAAGGACTATCTTATCCTTTAAGCTTTTCTTTACAATGGCCGTATAAAGATTTAAAATCTGGGCTTCCCTGGTGGCGCAGTGGATGAGAGTCCGCCTGCCGATGCAGGGGACATGGGTTCGTGCCCCGGTCCGGGAAGATCCCACATGCCACAGAGCGGCTGGGCCCGTGAGCCATGGCCGCTGAGCCTGCGCGTCCGGAGCCTGTGCTCCGCAACGGGAGAGGCCACAACAGTGAGAGGCCCACATACCCCCCCCCAAAAAAAAAAGATTTAAAATCTGAACAATAAGCATAATACATTTTGGTATTAGTCCACGTGATACTGAGATAAAATAACAGGAAGCTATTTCTGATCCTGCAAGCTCTCACACTCTTGCTCCGCTTTTGTCCCCTCTCACCTGCAATGGTTTAGACTCTGACCAGTTCTCCCCTTGTCTACTGCATCAACAGTCTCCCTACACTCCTCCACTGCACTTCAGTCTATTTTTCCATTCTTATTAAGCTATCTTCCTAAAATTCAGGTTACAACACATCACTTCTCTGTCAAAACAAAACCACAGAAACACTAATGGCTCTACCTACTGACTAAAGAAGAAAAAACCCTTCCACAAACTCAATACCCACCATCAAGCTTCCTCCAAGCCTCTGTTCATGCCCTTCTCATTAATAAAATTACCTACTTTAACTAACATTTGCTGAGTGCTTATTTTATGCTAAGCAAAATGCTAAGAGATTTACATGTCATTTTTTCCCTATAGTCTTCTCACCAACCCCTAAGGGTAAGTGCTACTACTAAATGAAAAAAAGTCAGAGCTTTAGTTAATTTTCCTAAGGTTACCTGGCTAGAAGGTGGTGGTGTGAGAACTTGGACCCCAATCTCTAAGTTTCAAAGTCCAAACTCTGAACACAATCTTCTTGCCAACTTCTATCATTCCATCAAGTCCCAGAACAAATGCTAACTTCTACTACCATCCCTAATTCCTCCAGGTGGAAGCGATAAGCTTTTCCATGGACCCACACGCCTGTTTAATTTCCTTTTATAGATCTTATTTCATCCTGCCTTATATGTAGGAAACAATATACATGTCTAAATTACCCATTAGATTCAAGAGCTTTGAGAACAGGAACAGCTAAATTATTATCCTTCACAACTTGGATTCATGATAATGCCATGGGGTAGCAGAACTGAGTAAATGTCTATCAAAGAAGGAAATCGTGTTCAGAGAAACTTAGACTTCTACTTAATTCTCCTAGTTGTTCACATACACACACGTTTGAACTATAGACACCAAGAATTTCACAGAATACAAAGAACACAGATTTTGAAGCTCGACAAACCTGTTTACAAATCCCGGCTCTACTAAAAAGAAACTACTATCTGACCTTGGGGACAACTCACTTAACCAATGTGTCCTTAATTCCTCATCTATAACACTGAGACTAATGATAATATGTGTAAAACACATAACACTATATAGCAAGGTAAACTTTTGATAGGTGTTTCTTATGAGAACTTGTTTCATGCCCAGAATGACAGGACCCTCTTTAAAAAGGGTCAATATTTCTATAGATAGATGACATGAAACACTTAGATAACAAGATCCAGGATGGTGTATGATGAAGTGCTAAGTGTTCAGGGATGGGAATGATCAGTGTTGACCAAAAAGAAGGCTTCTGGGGGACTTCCCTGGTAGTCCAGTGGCTAAGGCTCCACACTCCCAATGCAGGGGGCCCGGGCTCAATCCCTGCTCAGGGAACTAGATCCCACATGCTGCAACTAAGAGTTCACATGCTGCAACTAAAGTTCCTGCATGCAGCAAGGATGATCCCGGGTGCCACAACTAAGACCTGGTGCAGTCAAATAAAAAAAATTTTTTAAAATTAAAAAAAAAAAAAAAAACTAGCATTGTAGTTCGTAACCTTTAAAAAAGGAGGGAAGGAGGGAGGGAGGGAGAGAGGAAAGAAAGAAAGAGGGAGAGAGGAAAGAAAGAAAGAGAGAGAGAGAAAGAAAGAAAAAGAAAGAGAGAGAGAGAGAGAGAGAGAAAGAAAAGAAAAAAGAAAAGAAAAGAAAGGAAGAAAGAAGGAAAGAAAGGAAGAAAGAAGGAAAGAAAGACTCCTTGAAAGGAAAGAATATGAGCTGGCTCATCAGGATAGGACTTGGACAGAAAGGAGAAAAATTCCAAAAAGGAGACAATCATAAGTAAAAGCAGGGAGGCCAGAGTAAAGATGCTCATTCAAAAAGTATGCCTCCAGTACAGTTCTTGCTCAGTGGACAAATGCCAGATGAATAAACAGAGGGCAGAGTCCAGAGAGAACTATGAATCTAATGCTGGTATAAAGGATATTGTGCTAAACAGAATAAAAGCAGGAAAGGAGAACCTTCATACTGCTTATAGGAAAATGAGAATTAGTGGTTTATCTAATGAATGCATGAATACGAGTTTGCTATAATGAGCATAAGCAAAGTCTTACCAGTGGATAGATCCTTTGTTTTTTATTAGCTTTATTCACTACTTTTAACTCTAACATCAATGTCAGTATTCCCACCCAATCCTGTCTTTTAGCGGTGTGAAATGTATTTGTATGCACAGAGAAATAATAACTTGGAAAACTATTGTATACGTTCCCATGTGACTGAGGGTGTAGATAAAATGCAGAAGACATAGGGCTGAGGGTTCCTTACAAGTTAAAAATGCTGTTTGATTCTGAAGACCATCAGAACCAGGAAAAGTATTTTATTATTAATATTTTACTCAGAACAAAAAATGTAGGCACATTCTGTTGAGGGAAAAACAAAGCAATGCCAAACTGCTTAATGAACTATGATATCGATATATACAATCGTATGAACTATCACTGCTCTGTGATGGCTGGTAAGGAATCAGACAATATACACAGAACATAAGGCTTTTTCAAAATGGACTCACACCTTCAAAACTCCTATTACTTGAATGAAATTCACTCAGTTGCAATTTTACACAAATCATCCACCATGAAATGGTATAAGAGCCCAGCATCCTGAGTTTACATATGGATTTTTCAAATCAGTGGGCACCTGTTCAATCAGAACTGAAAAAACAAAAAACACCTAGCTGACAAGTGTTTTTTTTTTTTTTTTTTGGTCTCACTGTGCAGCTTGAAGGATCTTAGTCCCAGACCAGGGATTGAACCCGTGCCCTCAGCAGTGAAAAAGCGGAGTCCTAACAACTGGACTTGTCAGGGAATTCCCTGACAAGTATTAATAAAGCAAAATGTAATCCACTCATCTCTGCAGTCCATATTAACCACAGTGACAATAAGGAATAACACCCCTACCTCTAATTCATCAACATTATATGTCCTAGAAATAAATTTGGGGTAACTCTTACTCTAATCAAAATTACCAGCCAACAGGAATAATTTATGCCAAATGGAGGAGGCCCTTTTGAGAATTACCATGTTAATGGTGAAAATATGAGAAAGAAAATTAAAAACTAAATATGTTGAATGGAATTATTGTATTTTAACATAATATTTAATGTGGTATAAAATAATGTTTATTTTTCTTTTTATTACCTATTTTCATTCATATGTCACGAGAAAGGCCAGAGGCTTTGAATTTGCCTGTATCCCTTAGCAGATGGGGAAGGCATACTTTCAGCATACGTACTAGCCAATGCTGCATAAATTGCATTGTTTTTCAGTTGGCCCACAGGCCATTAATGGAATTTGAGATACCTAAAAAATAGAGGAAAGGAAATAACATAAGACCTGTGTTCTAATTCCCACTCTGCTTACCAGCTAAATCTTTTTAGACTTTTAACTTCTATCAACTTGTTTTCTCATCTGTAAATAGGATAGTTATATCTAACACAGGACAGTTAATGGTGGCTCATTTTCTTCTTTGAAGGACACAAAGTGTCCCCACAAAAATCAGAGGCAGTTCTCTGACTGGAAGGGGGTGCATGAAGATGCCTCTGCACAGTACTGCACCGAAAATTATGAAAGTATTAGCTGTCTTATCAAGAACGGGGACTTAGAGATACCGAGGAAACCAAATATTCCACAGGCCCCTCCTTGATGCCAGCACTGCCAGGTATAGGGATCACAAATTATACATGGCAACAATGATGTGGGAGATGCAAAGAAGACAAAAAATGAATATCCACAGTGCAAACTCATATAAGGTATGCAATAAAAAAATTATACAAGTCTTTTTTTTAGATTAATTGAATAGAAAAAGTCTGATTGGGATTGACATATATACACTAATATGTATAAAATGGATAACTAATAAGAACCTGCTGTATAAAAAATAAAATAAAATAAAATTCAAAAAGAAAAAAAGGTCTGGCCATCTAGATTCTTGGAAAAATTAAATCTTCTTATCAGAATTCAACTCAACATTGAACACCTATTATGTGCAAGCTACTATATAGGGGCTATTGAAGACAGGAGAAAAAATTAAAAGTCCCTTACCTCCAACTAACCAATACATAAAAAGAAAAAAAAAATAATTCCTGCAGTAGAAATACAAAAGTATCATGAGACTAGAGTACAGGCTCTCCATAATCCTGAGCCTAACATTTAAGGTCACAATCTACCTTTCAGCCAGATCTCACACTATAGATAAACAATGCTCCAGTCATTCCAAACCACTTTTGCCAAACATATGAAGCATTGTATGCTTCTGTGCTTTTGCTCACGCCATTCCTTCAGGCTAGAGTTCCTTTACTCCTACTGAGGTTATTATTCATCCTCAAGACCAAATTCCATTCCATTTGCTTCACAAAGCCTTTCTCACACCAAGCTGGAATTAAGGGAGGTGACTAAAACAACAACAAATGATACCAGGAAACAAACAGAAAGAAGGAAAGGAATGCAAAATCTGTACCAGAGGAGCTAGAAGGTAACTATAAGACTAAACATTCGTCAGAATCTTCTAGAAAAACATCATCCCATGCTACAAGAGAAAATGAACAAGTCTAACAAGGTCTGGAATGACGAATCCAAGAGGTAAGAGAAAGCTGTCAAGATTATGGGATAATAAAAGTGACAAAAAACCCAGCAGCAGAAATCTGAGAAATGTATCTAGGGATTATGAAACCTAAGGCCTTAAAGCCACAGTTGGTATTTTCATCTATTATTCCAACAGGACTAAGAAGTATATGGAAAGTTAACCATTGGTTACACGGATGGCATCAAAGAACAGAATTTAGGACTTCCCTGGTGGCGCAGTGGTTAAGAATCCACCTGCCAATGCAGGGGACACGAGTTCAATCCCTGGTCCGGGAAGATCCCACATGCCGCGGAGCAACTAAGCCACAACAACTGAGCCTGTGCTCTAGAGCACGTGAGCCACAACTACTGAGCCCACGTGCCGCAACTACTGAAGCCCACGCACCTAGAGCCCGTGCTCCGCAACAAGAAGCCATTGCAATGAGAAGCCCACGCACCACAACAAAGAGTAGCCCCCGCTCACCGCAACTAGAGAAAGCCCGCACACAGCAACGAAGACCCAATGCAGTCAAAAAAGAAAAAAAGAACAGAATTTAGTTTTTTACAATCTTAAGACACTGCAAAGATTAAGCACTTTACCAGAGGGCACCTGATTAAGTCTGGAAGAATGCCTTTGCCCAGAAACTGGCTTATGTCATCAGAAGTTCTCAACAGAAGGGTCCTGAACTAAAAATGGAAGGGTAGAAGAAACAATGTAAACTGATACTATAACGCATCATTCATTCAACAAACACTGACTGAGCATCTATTTCCTAGGTGCCAGGCCGAAGTATAACACTGGGGATACAGCAATCAACAAAATACACAAATCCCTGCTCATGGAGATTATGGAATGAGAAAGCCAATAAAAATACATTAATGGGGGCTTCCCTGGTGGCGCAGTGGTTGGAAGTCCGCCTGCCAATGCAGGGGACGCGGGTTCGTGCCCTGGTCCGGGAGGATCCTGCATGCCGCGGAGCGGCTGGGCCTGTGGGCCATGGGCGCTGGGCCTGCGCGTCCGGAGCCTGTGCTCCGCGGTGGGAGGGGCCCCAGCAGTGAGAGGCCCGCATACCGCAAAACAAAAAAAAAAAAAAAAAAAAAAATACATTAATGATTTCAGGTGATGATCAGCTTAAAGAAAAATAGAGCCAAGTAAAGAAAAAAAATGACACAGCTGGGCTGGAAGGACTGTTTCCGAACCAAGGGAGCAAGTCTGGCAGATCTGAGGGTAGAGCCAGAAAAGAGGGAGGGCCTGACAAGGACAAGCCTGCAAACAGGAACTGGGCCAAAACATAATGAATTAAAACAATGATAAGAAGGGAGGAGAAGAGGTAGGCAGAACCAGATAAAGGTAGAGAGGAAGTCTGGATATCATATTTAAGTGTGCTGGAAGTTACTGGAGGGCTCCAAGCTCAGAGAGATGGGATCTGAGTTGCTTTTTGATTACTGAGGCTGCTGTGTGGAGAAAGGACTACAGGCACCAAGCACAAGATGCTAACTCGGAAAGGGTGGTGGCAGCAAAGTTGGCACATGTCTGATACGATATGTAAATAAAGAGCCTAGGTGAGAAAAGCCAAGAAGCAAACCAATTTATGCCACAAAATGCCCCCAAACTTCAGGAATTAGTGGTATGTGTTATCTCTGGAACTAGAGGTGACAGTGGAACTACAGATGGGAGGATTCATGAAAGGCTGTTTAAGAGCTGTGAGACTCTCTGTGCAGGTAGGCAACTAACTGTCCCTCCTCTACCCAGAAAAGTTGCAGACATGGGGGCAGAAAACAAAAGGAATAAGTGCAAGTGTACACAGTAAATACTGAGACCAACTTCCACTCCAGTGTTCTTTCCCTGCTTGGGTCCCAGAACTCTGGCAGCCAGATTAATACCCACCAGGAGGCTAGATGAGACTTCTCTGGGGAAACCTGACCAGCCTAAGAGAAAAGACCAAAAGATAGCTACCCTGGGTGTTTCCCAAGGAAACTGGCCAGCCAGACCACCCTACAGTGAACCCCATAGTCAACAATCCCATCCCCAAATGAATACAGTGCTTTTTAGCAACATTTGAAGCCCAACACTTAAATAATGAGCAGATAGCTAAGGATCACCAGACATTTAAGAAAATCTTTAACATGAATGCAGAGACAAACAGAAGAAACTAAGTTGGAAGAAACAGATGATGCAGACACGGAGAGAAGAGAACTTAAAACAAATGCACACATATAGCACAGAGAGAGAAGAACAGATGGTGCAAAAATAAAAAAAGAATATTGAAGAGAACAATGTAAAATACCATACGAAATTAAGAACTCAGCAGAAAGAAAAATGTAATAGAAGGACGAAGATAAATTGAGGAAATCTGATTGAATATGGATTAGAAGACAGGAGTTCAGAAATGAAAGAAAAGATAAGAAAATTAAGGAACAGGGGAAACATCGGAAGGAATAAAAGAAGAATTCAGGAAGAAATTTCCCAACTGCAAAACGTAAATTTCCAGATTGAAAGACCCCACAGTGTCCAGCATAACGGATTAAAACAGATCCACAAAAGGCACGTCACTGAAAAATGTCAGAACATGGGTCACAAGGAAGATCCTAAATGGTTCCAGAGAGAATTAAACATGTTTAATACAAAAAAAAAAGGCAAGAATCAGAATGGCATCAGACTTCAACTGCCACCCTAGCAGAAAGAAGACAAAGGAAAAACTCATTTTAAATTCTAAGAGGAAATAATTTCCAATCTAGAATTCTAAAACCAGCCAAATATTAAATATGTATGAAGTAAGAATAAAAATATGCAAGGTATCAAAAAAATTGCATGTATCCTTTCTCAGGAACCTACTAAAGGAGGTATTTTACCAAATTAAGGGAATAAACCAAGAAAGAAAACACCAGGACAGGAACACTGATGAAAGAAATCAAAGGCTAAATAAATGGAGAAGGACACCACATTCACAGATTGGAAGACTCAATATTATTTGACAAATTCTTTCCTAATTGATCTACAGTTTCAACGCAAGCCAAATCAAAATCCCAGCAGGATTTTTTGGGGTAGATATTGATAAATTGATTTTAAAATGTATTAAGGAAAGACAGAAGAACTAGAATAGCCAAAATAGTTTTTTAAAAAGATAAAAGTTAGATTCACACCACCTGATTTCAATATATACTATAAAGCTACCATAATCAAGACCATGTGGTATTAGTTAAGACAAACAGATCAATGAAAGTTCAGAAATAGGGACTTCCTTGGCAGTCCAGTGGTTAAGACTCCTTGATCCCAATGTAGGGGGCACGGGTTCAATCCCTGGTCAGAAAACTAAGATCCCACATGACACACGGCACAGCCAAAAAAAAAAAAAAGAGAGACCCACACATATATGGTTGATATTTAGAAAAGGTACAAAGGCAATTCAATGTAAAAAGTATAACCTTTTCACCAAACTGTGAAACTGGAATAATTAGACAACCATATGCAGACAAAAAACAAGATCCCAACCTATACCTCAAACCTTATCCAAAAATGAACTCATAATGGATTCTATACCTAAGTGTCAAATGTGAAAATAGAATATTGTAGGGCAGTGTGTCACCTTGCTGCTTAGCTGGGGAAGTGATCTGAGGGTCTGCTTACTCCAGTTACAGACTATCAGTCAGTTCTGCGGTTTTTCAGCCTCTCTTCTTACCCGTGCCCTCAGAGATCCCTGGGCCTTAGATTCCTGGTGTTCTGGGTCTGTATTTATGCTCTGCCAAGGAGTTTGGGGAAGGAGCAGAGATAAGTGCCTGTGTTCAATCCACCAAGTTGACTAGATTCATTGGTCTCATTCCAAACACATGTTTTGAACTTGCAAGACCTTCGAGTTTGAAGGCAGAATACAAGTTTTCTTCCTCCAATTCTATTTCACCGTTTTTTCTTCCTTCCTTTCCTTCCTTTATTTTCCTTACACAGAGTTGTAAAATAAAGAAAGCTACATAGCCATTTTTTAAAAAAAAATAGTTTTCTAGGGGCTTCCCTGGTGGCACAGTGGTTAAGAATGTGCCTGCCATTGCAGGGGACATGGGTTCGATCCCTGGTCTGGGAAGATCCCACATGCCGCTGCCACAAAGCAACTAAGCCCATGCGCCACAACTACTGAGCCTGCGCTCTAGAGCCCGCAAGCCATAACTACTGAGCCCACATGCCACAACTACTGAAGCCTGTGCGCTCTAGGGCCCACATGCCACAACTACTGAGCCCACGTGCCACTACTGCTGCAGCCCGCACACCTAGAGCCTGGGCTCCGCAACAGAAGCCACCGCAATGAGAAGCCCGTGCAACAACAAAGAGTAGCCCCCGCTCGCCGCAACTCAAGAAAGCCTGCGTGCAGCAACAAAGACCCAACGCAGCCAAAAATAAAAGTTTTTTTAAGTACATGGGTTCCAGATAATCAGGACACCAGCACAAGAAAGACAAAGGAAATCCTTGGTATGATGTGAAGAGAGATCTCAAACTGATAACTTTGAAGCAGGTCTGAGAAGTGGCCAGCCCAGATTGGAGCTATAGGAAAGGTCTCATCAGGAAACTGAAATTGAAAGATTATCTAAAGCATCTGTGCTGACTCAAAGAAATTCACACAACCGGGCAAGAATGTAGAGGTCAATTAGTCCTCAATAAGTACACAGAAAACTAGGTAAACAGCAACACAAGACAATTATCATCTCCAAGAGCAACACAGGATTATGGAGGAATGATGAAATACTACATGACTCAGCTGTGAAGAGCATTTACATAGTCATAATGGAAAGACTGAACATCAATCCAAACAAAACTGTGATTATCTCTGCAGTAGGAAAAGGGAGACTGAAAACATGTACATGGAATCAGGGCAAAGAATCATTTGGAAGAGAGCACAATCTTCATCTTCCATAGTGGAGGCCAAAATTAATGCTGAAAACTGAAGAATCAGGTGGTAGCAATATAAGCATGTTAGAGATACAGAGGGAAATAGCAAAAGATTTAGTTCAAAGAGTTAAAAGTGATAGCCTCAGGACAGCAGAAAATGGGGGAAAGGCTTTAAAAAAAAAATAACAATCCTGCTACTAATGTTTGACTCTTTAAAAATATATGCATGGGGGGCAACCCTGGTGGCGCAGTGGTTGAGGGTCCGCCTGCCGATGCAGGGGACACGGGTTTGTGCCCCGGTCCGGGAAGATTCCACATGCCGCAGAGCGGCTGGGCCCGTGAGCCATGGCCGCTGAGCCTGCGCGTCCGGAGCCTGTGCTCCGCCACGGGAGAGGTCACAACAGTGAGAGGCCCGCGTACCGGACAAGAAAAGAAAAGGAAAAAAAAAAAAAAAAAAAAAAAAAAAAAAAAAAAAAAAAAAAAAATATATATATATATATATATATATATGCATGCATGGGGTTTCCCTGGTGGCGCAGTGGTTGAGTATCTGCCTGCCAATGCAGGGTACACGGGTTCGAGCCCTGGTCTGGGAAGATCCCACATGCCGCGGAGCAACTGGGCCCGTGAGCCACAATTGCTGAGCCTGCGCATCTGGAGCCTGTGCTCCGCAACAAGAGAGGCCGCGATAGTGAGAGGCCCGCGCACCGCAATGAAGAGTGGCCCCCGCTTGCCGCAACTAGAGAAAGCCCTCGCACAGAAACAAAGACGCAACACAGCCAAAAATAAATAAATAAATAAAATTAAAATAAATAAAAATATATGCATGTACAGCTTTGATAAAAATAAAAATTAAATAAACTTTAAAAAATTAAAGCCTAAGAAGAAAAATAAGGGGAGGGGCAGAATAGTATAGGATCTGGAATCATGACGCTTAGAAATGGTTATATAAACTAAGGGTTTTTAAGTTTAAATGTACACACACACACACGCAACTTGGCACACATTAAGGCTGATTTCAGTTGTTTTACCTTCAGTTGTTCAGTTATTCTATATATCTAGTGGGTGCAGAATCAGAACCAACAATAAAGTTACATGGACAGTGAGGTCAGCTGTGCAAAGAAGAAATTTCTCATAACTACCTCAAAGTAGAGTTAACTGTCTCAGGAAGCAGTGAGTTCTCCGCTGACGGAGGTATTTAAGCAGAGCCTGAACAAAACCACTCAGTGGACGTCATACCCTCGTAGGCTGGAATACAGGCCTCTAAGTCCCCACCAGCTGGGGGATTCTGTAAAAGGATTCCAGGTACTCATCTCCTTTGAATTAGTACCTTCTGAAGTGGGACTAGAAACACTGGTAGGTGAAGCAGCAGAGGTACTTAGGACACATTACAAATCAGGGACTTCCCTGGTGGTGCAGTGGTTAAGAATCTGCCTGCCAATGCAGGGGACAGTGGAACGAGCCCTGATCCGGGAAGATTCCATATGCCATGGAGCAACTAAGCCCGTGCGTCACAACTACTGAGCCCGTGCTCAAGAGCCCGCCAGTCGCAACTACTGAGCCCGCATGCTGCAACTACTGAAGCCGGCGTGCCTAGAGCCCATGCTCCGCAACAAGAGAAGCCACCGCAATGAGAAGCCCGCGCACCGCAATGAAGTACAGTCTCCGCTCGCCACAACTGGAGAAAGCCCATACACAGCAACAAAGACCCAATGCAGCCAACGATAAATAATAAATAAGTTAATTAATTAAAAATATATTTTGGAGCAGATGAGATATAAAAAAAAGAGTAGAAGAGAAAATGCATGTCTGAGTGGGAGAAAGCTGGAAGAGAAACAAGCCATGGTGTGATGGGTGTTAAGAAATGAAGAATCCACTCTGGGTCCTGTGGTTTAATGGCGGTAGGACATTAAACAGGTCACAGTGCCCAGTTAGGTAAGAGACCTTAGGGCCATGGCAAGAGCACCTGGGCTTCCTGGCAGAGTGAAAGGGCAGAGACCTGCGGTTCAGTCACTAGATGCAGACGAGCTGCAAGAGAGCCACCTGAGATTAGAGAACAACAGCAAAGGGACACTTGATTTGTTCTACTTTAAATAAAGTTCCTAGAACCTAGTGCTATCAAAGAAAAAAAAAAATCACACCTCAGCTTCAACGTTGGTCATTTCAACGTGGAAATTAAAATATTAAACACATTATAGGTCCCATCTTTTTTACGGGACCACCTCAAGAGTGTGACTTGTCCACAGGCTTCAGGGAAGCTTTATGTTATTTTCTACTCAAGGCCAGTATTTTTTCTTTCACTCTGTCTAATAAAATACTGTCATGACTACAGAGACAATAAATTTATCCCAAAGTTTACTAAACTCCATCCTTACCAGTTAAGAGCTGACATGGATCATACTTTAAAAAATGTCTAGGTTCCCTCAGGACACTTTTGTAGTTCTAGTTCTTAGTTTTAAAACTTAGTTTGGAATCTACCAAGAAATTGTCAGTTATCAATTAAATACTGAAATTATCAGTATTTAATTAAGAAATTTAATTAAGAAATTATCAGTATTATGGGGTATTACTGTGTACCCCGTAAACTGTGTGACTTTTGGCTACTTAGGAAACAGACCCAGGTGAGCCCCAACACTCTGTGGATGCCCCTCCACCTTCCCTCCGTTAACTGACTGCACACTTCTAGACGGAAAGTCTCCTTCTTGGTTGAATCCAGTACTTAGCACCCTAAGCAGCGTACTGGTCAATAAATGCTGAACCGAACCAAAGCATGTGAGTAGCCTGGAATTTCCTCTTTATTCTACTAACATTCTTGATTTTCTTTTTTTCTTTTCAGTGCCTTCCCCTCACCCTGAGTACCAGTCCCAGGCACGGGTCACTGCTGCAGGCTGCTCTTCACCCTTCTGGCCACACTTTGAACAAAATAAGCAGGATTTGTAGCTCTCCCCACACTGCTCCCAGGCAGGCATGAGAAGATGGGCCAGAAGAGCTTTCACTGTACATCCTGTACTGTGGGCCAGTAAAAAAAAAAAAAAAGAAGGGGGGCACAGGTGGCAGCAGGAAATGTAAGCCTCTGTTCTTACAAATCTATTGACCAGGTCTGATGAGGCCTACTGGTCTCTAGCTTATGATGTGCTCTTTTTTTTCCTGACTGGCTAGTATTAATGTCTTACCAAGACTTCATTATAATGTGGGAACCCATGCTAACAAGTTCAGGTTCAAAATCACCAGAATTAACTTAAAACATTTCAAATAGTGGCTTAATTTTCAGGTTCATTCCCATTTCCTTCCATTGACAGGTTACCTTTGTTTTAATAGTAATTTTGACAAGAATCATTAGCATCATCAACTAAAATTCTAGTCTCTGAATACCCCATGCCCCCACCACATATATTCAATAAACATTTATTTGGGATCTATTATTTGAGTAGCCCCTGTAATATCACCTCTGTCCTGGATTCTTCCTCTAACAAGACAGTCAGCCTTTGATGCGCAGGTGCCATCTGCAGATGTCCATGTGGAATGCTGAGCAATAACTACAACTACGCCTGTAGTCTCTACTGCAGACCCCAGGCAAAAGGAGAAGAAGACCCCAAGCACAGATGGCTGGTTCCCTCTCTAGCTGTTGGCCCAGCTGGCCTCACAGCAGTTCTATTCTGAAGTTCCAAAGTTGAAGGATCCTTTTGTAAACCCTTAACCTTCCCAACTTCTTGGAAATCTCAAACTACAAATCTGAGAAATTATTCACATGAAACGCTTTTACATTTTCCTAATATACTTGAGGGACTTGATACTCATCTACATTATTTTGCCAGTACTGGAAAGAACATGTTGAAGTTTGTGATGTGCTCAAACTCAGCTTCAAATCTGCTAATCGCTTCCGACTAAGGGTTACCTGATGAACAACATTCTTGCTACCACACTCACTTTTGTTCTCACTTGAGGAAATTGAGAAGGAATGTTTCAAGCACTGTTTCTCAAAGTGTGTCCTATAGGAGAACAGTTCCTCAAGATGCAATGAAAAACAATAAATTTTAAGGACAAATGAATTGACTGAAGGTCAATTAAGCCAAGTTAAACTGGTTTCAGGTGTGGGGATGTAGAGCTTTTAAACAGGCTGATAAGCACTGTGGCTCCACAAATTGGGGGAGTGGGGTGGGTATGGAATGCGCAGGAACTTCCCAAACTTTTCTGACCTCAGATCCCCTTCTTGGAGTACCGTCTTGTAGCCCTGGTGCTACAGGAGCACATACCTGGGGAAACCCTGCTTACGGTATTCTTATATAAATGGGATGGCATGTGGAGCACCACCTACAGAGCAGAGAGCCTAGTGAGCAGTAGGTTATGGGGAAATGTTCCTTCCCCCCAGGAGGCTCCCTACCCTGTCTGCTTGTCACTACCACAACAGAAACGTGTGTTTACACTTGGTCTTGGTTTACTTTCTCAGATTAAACTATAAACCTTTAAAAATTATCACCAAAACTAGAATTGCATCTAATTTTAAAATGAAGTATCTTATTAAAATATTATTTCCATATCTTCATAACTGAAATCTACTTCTACCACCAATGTCCATTCCGAAATGTTTTTCTTGATGTAAAAGTAGGGCTAGTTTCAAAATATATTTAATATGCTAGACTTTAAAACTTGATGTTTTCAGAACTGTCTTCCAACACTTGAAGTTTTTAGAATTTATGAAAATACAAAATCACATGCAAAATCAGTTTGAAAACAACTGAGGTTTTAAAGTGCAGTTTGGTTCAAACAAACAAAAAAAAAACTCCAGCTTTGCTCCAGTGGTAAAAATCTCTGCCTTTGTAATTTGATCCCCATGTGCATGCAAATCATTTGTGCCACAGTCTTCCAACTTCACCATGGCCATTTTCTTCACCCTTTCCTTTCTTACTGCTCTCCTGAGCCTTACTGATACTATTAAATAACGTTAGTATCAATTACATTAACCCTTTCAGAGGCCATGGGTCTCCAAAGACTAAATATATAAATATATATTCCTTATTAAAACTGTATTCTTGAGAATCTGAGTTATGGGGAAAGGACAGAATTGTGGTCACTTTTAGCAAACTTACTGCCATGATAGACTTGTTCAGACATAAGTTCTTAGAAGAAAATGCAGAAGGGCCCAGGAGGAAATGCACAGCAGTTAAGGGTCCCAGGAGTCTTCAGTTTATAACCACCGCTTATACAGACCCTGCTGCAAATTCTTACATTCTTATCTCTGGTTTAGGGTGCACTGACTGAAAACCAACACCCACCCCACCCAAACACACATACACTTTAAAGCCAGAGTAAATAGTACACACAGTCTCTGAATTTCAGTGACAGAAACGTGGTATCTAGGCTACATTTAATATACTATTTAAATATAGCTCTCAGTACAGCAGAAGGAAGGGAATGCAGTGCAGCAGGAAACGCACATTTTGAACTACCCCAGGCTTTACACTACTTTGGGGGCCTTGGGGCAAGCTGCCCAAGCTTCTGCGCCTCAGATTCTCTTTTTTTTTTCAACTGAAGTATAGTTGATTTACAATGTTATGTCAGTTTCAGGTGTACAGCAAAGTGATGCAGAACACATATATATATTCTTTTTCAGATCCTTTTCCATTATAGGTTACAAGATATTAAATATAGTTCGCTGTGCTATACAGTAGGTCCTTGTTAATATATCTTATTTATAGTCGTGTGTATATGTTAATACCATACTCCTAATTTATCCCCTCCCCCTTCTCCCTTTGGTAACCATAAATTTATTTTCTATGTCTGTGAGTTTATTTCTGGTTTGTAAATAAGTTCATTTGTATCACTTTTTTTCTAGATTCCACATATAAGTGATATAATGATATTTGTCTTTCTGTCTGATTACTTCACCTAATATGATAATCTCTAGGTCCATCCATGTTGCAGCAAATAGAGCCTCAGTTTTTTTGTTTTTTGTTTTTTTTTCTTTTTTGGCCACACTGTGGAATCTTAGGGATTCCACAGGGATTGAACCCGGGCTCCAGGCAGTGGAAGCACCGAGTCCTAACCACTGGACTGCCAGGGAATTCCCAAGCCTTAGTTTTTTAATCAGTAAAATGGGGCTAACACTGATACCCATCTCAGAGTTGCAAGAATCAAATGAAATTTATTCTATGAGGGCAGACAACTAGGGAATGAAAGCAGGGAAAACCCAGTGGTCTGCTCTCATATTCCATGCCCTTTCCTTCCCCTGGGAGACCACCCATCCTTACAGCATCTCCTTTATGCATATGACTTAGAACATTTTCTGAAATCCAGTTCTGGATCTTCAACTGCCTATGGGAAATTGCTACATGGAGTATTAATATCATCTCAAACTCAGTTCACACAAAATTAAATTCATCTTCCCCTCCCCATATTCTAGTCTCCATCTCAACTCCCATGTCTGTCAATTATAATACCCTTCTTCCATTATACAGTATTCTAAACCGGTTTTATCCCTCTCCGTTATCCCACATATCCAGATTAAGTCAGGAGAATCTGTCCTATTTCAATTCTATAATGTCTCTTCTGTTTCCCATTTACACTGTTGGTTCAAGTTACTGAACGGTTTCCAGGGTGGCCTGTTTCCCTTTCTCTGGCTTCAGGCATAGGCAAGGCTCCGATTACTCCTTACACAGCTCTGAAAAACCCTCCATGGCTGCCCATTTCTCTCCCCTTGGAATAGTAGTCTTCCCTACATGTTACATTTCTCTTTATTCTGGCAAGGTCTCCTTTCCAAATGGACACGCAGTCAGTTAAAGGCTTCCTTGCCTTTGTTCGAGCTATTCCTTTCACTGAAATGTCCTCTCTTGTCCCTGCTTTATACTAAAATCTGTCTATCCTCCCACATTTTCTAAACCCATCCTTCAAAGCCAAATCAAGGATGATTTTCAGGAAGCCCACTCTCCAACTAGTCCATCCTTTCTTAACTTCTCCAGTGAACTCCTAACCATCCAATTTAGCCTCTCCTTATTGCTGTTCATTTCACCCTTAACACTCATCTTCCAGACACAGTTTAAAATTTTTGGAAGTCGAGGTCCCTTTTCCAAAACCCAAACACAGGATTTTTTTAGGGGGGTATTAATGGGTAGGAGAACATCTAAGAGCCTTAGTTTACATTAATATCATAATGTCTAAGATATTTTCATGGGGTGTGCAGTTTGCTACAAGCCTGTGAGATAGGTGTTATTATTGTTCCCATTTTACAGCTGGGGAAAATGAGGCACAAAATGTTAAAGAATTTGAAACCCACAGCCAACATCGTCCTCAATGGTGAAAAACTGAAACCATTTCCACTAAGATCAGGAACAAGACAAGGTTGCCCACTCCCACCACTCTTATTCAACATAGTTTCGGAAGTTTTAGCCACAGCAATCAGAGAAGAAAAGGAAATAAAAGGAATCCAAATCGGAAAAGAAGAAGTAAAGCTGTCATTGTTTGCAGATGACATGATACTATACACAGAGAAACCTAAAGATGCTACCAGAAAACTACTAGAGCTAATCAATGAATTTGGTAAAGCAGCAGCATACAAAATTAATGCACAGAAATCTCTGGCATTCCTATACACTAATGATGAAAAACCTGAAAGTGAAATCAAGAAAACACTCCCATTTACCACTGCAACAAAAAGAATAAAATATCTAGGAACAAACCTAAGGAGACAAAAGACCTGTAGGCAGAAAATTATAAGACACTGATGAAAGAAATTAAAGATGATACAAATAGATGGAGAGATATACCATGTTCTTGGATTGGAAGAATCAACATTGTGAAAAATGACTCTACTACCCAAAGCAATCTACAGATTCAATGCAATCTTCATCAAACTACCACTGGCATTTTTCACAGAAGTAGAACAAAAAATTTCACAATTTGTATGGAAACACAAAAGACCCTGAATAGCCAAAGCAATCTTGAGAACGAAAAACGGAGCTGGAGGAATCAGGCTCCCTGACTTCAGAGTATACTACAAAGCTACAGTAATCAAGACAGTATGGTACTGGCACAGAAACAGAAATATAGATCAATGGAACAGGATAGAAAGCCCAGAGATAAACCCACGCACATATGGTCACCTTATCTTTGATAAAGGAGGCAGGAATGTACAGTGGAGAAAGGACAGCCTCTTCAATAAGTGGTGCTGGGAAAACTGGACGGCTACATGTAAAAGTATGAGATTAGACCACTCCCTAACACCATACACAAAAATAAGCTCAAAATGGATTAAAGACCTAAATGTAAGGCCAGAAACTATCAAACTCTTAGAGGAAAACATAGGCAGAACACTCTATGACATAAATCACGCAAGATCCTTTTTGACCCACCTCCTAGAGTAATGGAAATAAAGACAAAAATAAACAAATAGGACCTAATGAAACTTCAAAGCTTTTGCACAGCCAAGGAAACCATAAACAAGACCAAAAGACAACACTCAGAATGGGAGAAAATATTTGCAAATGAAGCAAACTGACAAAGGATTAATCTCCAAAATTTACAAGCAGATCATGCAGCTCAATAACAAAAAAACAAACAACCCAATCCAAAAATGGGCAGAAGACCTAAATAAACATCTCTCCAAAGAAGATATACAGACTGCCAACAAACACATGAAAGAATGCTCAACATCATTAATCATTAGAGTAATGCAAATCAAAACTACAATGAGATATCATCTCACACCAGTCAGAATGGCCATCATCAAAAAATCTAGAAACAATAAATGCTGGAGAGGGTGTGGAGAAAAGGGAACACTCTTGTACTGCTGGTGGGAATGTGAATTGGTACAGCCACTATGGAGAACAGTATGAAGGTTCCTTAAAAAACTAAAAATAGAACTACCATATGACCCAGCAATCCCACTACTGGGCATATATCCTGAGAAAACCATAATTCAAAAAGAGTCATGTACCAAAATGTTCATTGCAGCTCTATTTACAATAGCCAGGAGATGGAAACAACCTAAGTGTCCATCAGCAGATGAATGGATAAAGATGTGGCACATATATACAACGGAATATTACTCAGCCATAAAAAGAAACGAAATTGAGCTATTTGTAATGAGGTGGATGGACCTAGAGTCTGTCATACAGAGTGAAGTAAGTCAAAAAGAGAAAGACAAATACCGTATGCTAACACATATATATGAAATTTAAGAGAAAAATAATGTCATGAAGAACCTAGGGTTAAGACAGGAATAAAGACACAGACCTACTAGAGAAATGTACTTGAGGATATGGGGAGGGGGAAGGGTAAGCTGGGACAAAGCGAGAGAGTGGCATGGACATATATACACTACCAAAGGTAAAATAGATAGCTAGTGGGAAGCAGCCGCATAGCACAGGGAGATCATCTCGGTGCTTTGTGACCACCTAGAGGGGTGGGATAGGGAGGGTGGGAGGGAGGGAGACGCAAGAGGGAAGAGAGATGGGAACATATGTATATGTATAACTGATTCACTTTGTTATAAAGCAGAAACTAACACACCATTGTGAAGCAATTATACTCCAATAAAGATGTAAACACACACACACACACACAAAATGCTAGAGAATTTGGCCCAAATAACCCAGCTGGTGACAGAGCCATTCGGTCTGGCTATACAGCCCACACTCCTGCCAGTACAAGATGGTGTTTAATTCTCAGATTCTAATATCCTTTTAGAGCAGCAGCAGGGAAAGGATTTCTTTAAAGGATGGCAGAAGGCTACTTACCCATTAAGGGAGGATCATTTAGTTGGGTATGGTGAAGTGAGACACATATAGCAGACTAAATTCAACTGAATTTTATATTAAGAAAATTTTACATCAGCAATATTATGCTTAAACTATTTTGCTACTACAAATAATGCCACATGTAATGTCATCTAGCATTTAGTATACTTTTGGATTACTAAAGGGTGTCAACTTTTTTATGGCTTTCAATGTATGTCATCAAACAGTGTCCCAAGAGG
This sequence comes from Delphinus delphis, assembly GCF_949987515.2. Taxonomy (NCBI): domain Eukaryota; kingdom Metazoa; phylum Chordata; class Mammalia; order Artiodactyla; family Delphinidae; genus Delphinus; species Delphinus delphis. The sequence continues at coordinate 27,649,801 of NC_082688.1, forward strand.
GTCATACCATTTATTCAGCAAATCAATAAAGTATACTTGAGTTGAAACCACATGAGCAATTAATATTATTCTGTTAACTACCAAAGTTACAGACGAAAGTGGTGTCTATGTACCCTTAATTTGATTTGATTATTAGCAAGACTGAACATATTTACATATTAGTTTACTAATTCTCCTTCTGTAAAGAAGCAATTTTTATACTGTGAGAGCTCTTTACATCATAGAGGTATTCTAAATAATGATGTGAATCTTCAGTTTTACTATTGCTATACCAAAAAACAAAAAAAACCAAAATTAAACAGGAGGAAAAAAGACACTCTCTTTCTCCTCTTCTATGCTAGTATATTCCACTCAGTATTACGGCCCCTTAAGTGCATCAGGTAGGGGTAGAAAGAAAAGGGACGAAAAAGAAAACTTTAGGGGAAAGGAGGGAAAAAGAAAGAAAAAATGAGTACCAATCGGACAGAGATAAACACACAAAGAAGTGAGAAGAGGTAGAAAAGGAAATTGAGAGCTTGAAAGGGAAGAGGTTATAGTAACCCCCAAGGTTCTCTTGGGTCTCCCTGGTTGTGGGAAAACTGATTACCTACTTAACCATTATTCCAACCTTAAATGCTCTTCTTTATCCAGAAGCTATGCTTCCCTCAGAATGGGAAAGAAGCAGTGGGGGTGGGGAAAAGAGAAAGACGGGGATTCAGCAGTGGCTAGAGCAGTAGCACTGGGGAAATAGGAAGATAACTGTGTGACTTTCAACTATGAACTGTGAGGTTTTATAATGGAGCTATAAACAAAATGTTAGGAAACACCATACAAGTGTGATCTTATAGGCAGAAGAAAATGACAAAACTATGTAAGCAGATACCATTGGCTGCCTACTCAGTCACCACTCTCCCCAACACCCCCAAGCCTTAGTGTCGGAGTCCTAATTTCGCTCTGGTATTGCTCCACCCTCCACTTGACTCAGAGGGAAATCCTGGTTAGTCTAATCCAATCAGAGTGCCCTTGCCTCCCCCTTGCTAGAGATTGTTTAGGGATGAGTATGCAGCCCTCCCTAACTCCTACTGAAAGAAAAAGCACTGGAGATTGGCAGATCGGCGTGAGTCTGTCAGAGTCACATCCATCTTGGGATCACAAGGGGAGCTAAGTGAGGGAAAAACTAACTTCCTTAAATGACAAAAAGAGACAACTCAGGTCCTTGTTGACATCATCAAGCCACTGAATTAACCAAGCTGGAAGCCACCCTACCACGCAACTTATAAGAGGTAGTAAGTTTTCCTTAATGTATTAGCTATTTAGATTTAAGGTTTTTCATTTCTTAAAGCTGAATCATCCTTAAGTGATTCATAATGAAAAATCTTACTAGATCATTATCATTACCATTATCATAATGCTACCAAAAAAAAAAAAGCAAACTTTAATACCTTCCCTGCTACTTGAACATCTTGAAGTAAACATATATTTTCAATTTTTTCCATCTTTTTGCTGTTTTCCTTATTTTACATTATACAAATGAATCCAGAAATCAAACATGTCTGTTCAGCAATCTTCAGCGTATCTCGCAACCTTAAAAATTAGGATAAAAATAGCTTTTAATAGTTTCCTTACTAAATAAATGTCTAAATATTTGATTGCAGGATGTTATAGAGAGCAGCTAAAAAAAAGTAATATTATTAAAAAAAATTCCAGTAGTTTATCAACCAAATGTTTTTTTAAGTAAATCTTACTATACAGCTGATATGAAATCAGAGAGGAGTCCATCAGGGGAAAAAAAACACCCCCTAACTTACACCTCTACAAGTACGCATGCTTCACACAGGAGACGTATACCTGCAACAGACAAGCTGCTTAAGACAGCTGCTAAAACTTCTGTTGGGAATCTTCTTCGAAAGTATTTGTCCTTTTATGGAATTCCCTGGCGGTCCAGTGGTTAGGGCTCAGTGCTTTCACTGCCTGGGCCTGGGTTCAATCCCTGGTGGGGGAACTAGGATCCTGCAAGCCGCCAGGCACCGTCAAAAAAAAAAAAAGTATTTGTCCTTTAAAAAAAATTTTTTTACACTGAAGCCCTTAGCTTCTTATTTTTCTTTTTAATTAATTTATTTATTTTTGGCTGTGTTGGGTCTTCGTTTCTGCACGCGGGCTTTCTCTAGTTGCGGCAAGTGGGGGCTACTCTTCGTTGCGGTGCGTGGGCTTCTCATTGCAGTGGCTTCTCTTTGTTGCGGAGCAGTCTCTAGGTGCACAGGCTTCAGTAGTTGTGGCACGTGGCTCGCGGGTTCTAGAGCGCAGGCTCAGTAGTTGTGGCACATGGGCTTAGTTGCTCCGTGGCATGTGGGATCTTCTGGGACCAGGGCTCGAACCCGTGTCCCCTGCATTGGCAGGCAGATTCTTAACCACTGCGCCACCAGGGAAGTCCCTAAAATTTTTTTATATTGAATTTTATTTATTTTTTTTATAAGTAACTACTTTTCGTTTTTTAAAAATTTCTTGCTTTTATTTTTTTGGCTGGGTCGGGTATTAGTTGTGGCACACAGGGTCTTTGTCAGTGTGCGGGCTTCCCTCTAGTTGCGGCGTGCGGGTTCTCTCTCTAGTTGTGGCGCACGGGCTCCAGAGCGCGTAGGCTCTGTAGTTTGCGGCACGTGGGCTCTCTCCTTAAGGCGCTCGAGCTCAGTAGTTGTGGCATGTGGGTTTAGTTGCCCCCCGGCATGTGGGATCTTAGTTCCCTGCAGGGATCGAACCCATGTCCCCTGCATTGGAAGGTGGATTCTTTACCAGTGAACCACCAGAGAAGTCCCTATATTGAATCTTAAAACATCAGAGTCACTACGGTTGGAGTTTATCCACATCCATCCATGAAAGGAAAGAGATTTGAACAAATTCACTAATTTGTTCCAATATTTCACGAGCACCTACCAGGTACCAGGTACCAACTAAGCACAGAGAATAACAGCAAAGAACAGAGCAGTCATGGTCCCTCTCCTCATCAACTCAGTCTAGACCAGGGGTTAGTAAACATTTTCCCTAAGAGCCACAGAATAAATGTTTACACTTGCAGGCCATAAGGTCTCTGTCACAACTAACCACTCAACTCTGCCACTGTAGCATAAAAGCAGCTATAGACAATGTATAAATGAATGCATGTGGTTTTATCAATAAAGCTTTATTTGTAGACAATGAAATTCAAATTTATATAATTTTTATGAAATAAATTTCTCATGTAAAATTCTTCTTTTGATTTTTTCCCCCCATTTAAATATATAGATACCATTTTTAGCATTCTTAGCTTGCAAGCCATACAAAAACAGGTAGCTGGCCAGATCTGGCCCATGGGCTGTAGTTTTGCCAACTCCTAGTCTAGACATTAACTGCATATTGCTTTAGGTGTTCGTAGGGAAAATACATAAGGCTGTGAGAACTTAATGAGGAGACATGGCCTGGTTTGAAGGATCAAGGAAGCCTTTTCCAAACAAGTGACTCTGAGGCTGAAACTTAAAGGATGAGTATCAGGCAGCCAAAGGCCAGGGAGAAAAGCAAAGAGCCTTCCCCAAAAGTGAAAAACATGTGCAAAAGCTCTAAAAGAAGAATACAGTCTCCTGAAGAATCTGTGAGGTTGGAGCGAGCACAGAGAGTAAGGAGCAGCATGGTACGAGAAGACAATGATGCTGAAGAGAGATGGAGACCAGCCCATGCAGCACTGTTGGCTAGGGTCAGTGATTCTGGTCTTTGTCCTAAGAGCAATCAGAAACCATTAAAGGGTTTCAAGTAGGTGGGGGACACAATCCCCACACAGCTTTGGATTTTTTTAAAGAGATCACTAAGACTGCGGTGTGGAGAAAAATTAGAAGGAAGCATGAATGAATATGGGGAGATATGGAAGCAAGGTTCTGGCCAGAGATGACAGAAGCTTAAACTAGGGGGCTGGTAGCGGAGTTTAGAAGGCAAAAGAGGCAAGATATGGTGGCCAGGTATGGAATAATGAGAGGCAGGTTTCCTATGTGTCTCGGTTTTCCAGTTTCCACACCAGGATACTGGTATCATTCAGTGAACCAAAGATACTGAAAAAGATGTGTGTGTATGTGCCTACAAATTTTGAGTTCAGTTTTGACACGCTGAGTTTGAGTTGCCTACAAGACATTCTAGTGGAAGTGCTAAGTATAGCTCAGAGGCCAGGAAAAAATTGGTTTCAGTTCAGTAGTTCAGTTTGGGAATTGTCAGCATATGTACTGTAACTGAAACCAGAGAAGGAGATGGAATTATCTAAAGAAAGGGTGTGTAAGAGTGGGTTTTAACCTTGGCAGAACATGAAAATCACCAGGGGAACTTTAAAAAATACCCCTGGACCAATGACATCAGAACCTCCGAAAGGAGGACCCAGGAATCCGTGTTTTTACAAGTTCTCTAAGTGTTTCCTATGTGGAGCCAAGGTTACAAAGATAAGAAGACTTAAGACATTAAGAATTAATACTAACTATAGAAAGCTCAAGAGATTAAGTGACTAAGTAGGTTTCTAGTCCTAGCTACCTCATAAGGTATCTCTCTGACCTTAGACTACTTCTTATCTCTACATTCTAGTTTAGCTCAATAGAAAAGAGAGATAGTAGGCCTAGTTTATCTCTAATAAAGATAAACTAGAGCTCCCCAAATCTGAGCCAAATTATGAAATTGAAATATTTACTTCTTCTTTTTTTGGGGGGGGGAGGGTTGGGGAGGAAGGAGACAGTAAAATAGCTACTAACAATTACCTGTAATAGAATAGAGAATATATTTCTATAAATAAATGTCCTTCAAGCCAATAACATTTCTAAATGATAGGATTAACACATCAGATAGTATTTGGTAGTATTTGTTAAGCCTGGGAACTTTTTAACTGGACTAGTTTTGCTGTACCACATTATGTCGTTCTCCAGCTAGTAACTGCAGCAAGTTCAAAAAGGCATGACTTTAACTTGGACATTCCTTAATTCAAAATGTTATTGAGTGGACCTTTTCTAAAGATAAAATGAACTGCAATTTATGATATGGGAAGCATGTATGTGAACGCAGAAAGAAAAGCACAGGACTCACATTCAAAAGACCTGGGGTAAAGTTTGGATGGATCCCTTAGTAGCTCTGAGACTTCAGCCAAGTCTCAACTAATGTCCAAGTCTCAACTGCCTCCCCTGTAAAACGGAAGTAAAGTCAACTTCAGAGTTACTAGAGAAATTAAAACATGAAAATGGCTGTGAAAAATAGGTATACAAAAAGTCTCACCATTTTTACATTACTTTCCAGCCAATTTTAATATTTTTGACTTACATTATTTGGAGGAATGGATCTTCTATGCTAATAGCATAGTATTCAAAAGAAGAAGAAAAAAATAAATTGTCTTCATGCTGTGTTTTTTTTATTCCAGTTAGAGCAGGTCTACTTCGCTAGACAGTCTTCAAATTTCATTTTTACCCTCTGACTTCAAAGTTCACAAAGCAGAAGGAGACTACAGTACTAATAAAATTCTGTTAAAGAACAGTTAACATTCTCAAAAGTTAACCAGTATTTGTGAACCACTTGATTGTTTTTCATTACTCCTGAGACAAGATATGAGAGCTAGGAAAACACACTTAAATACTTAGCTCTCAATTAGAAGACATGGGACGAGACCAGAGACAAGACCAATCTCTCCTAAAGCCAGAGAGATATGAGGGGCAGTTTGTTCAATTAGAAAGATTCCGCTCCATCCCTCTCACAATTTCTAAGGTTAGAACCAAAGGACACAGAACTTCAGAGCACTTGCGAAATCTCCTGGCCTCCAAAGAGCTGCTGTGAGAAATGATGATCTAGCCATTAACGACAAAGACTTTTGGCAATTTGCTAAGTAATCCTTCAAAAGCCTCCTTCATTCAAACTGGTTTGTCAATGGGAAAGAACATTTCATAAATCTGAAGATTTACAACTGAACTTTGAAGTTTAACATTACAAGAATAGAAATTATGTCAGGTTATAACAGAATAAACGAATTATGGAGAGTTGGGAATAAATTTTAAGAATCTTAGGGAGGATTAGTGCTGTAAAAAGAAACTCATGACTATCTCACTTTTATGTTCTCTTCAAAGAGATTTTTAGGCAAAGGCTATCATGTATTGGCTTGTGTTGAGCAATTACTAATATTAGCAAGTAACTTGTAGTGGCCACAAATAAAAAAAATAAGAGTTCTATAAGAGTTCTATAAATATATCTAAGAGTTCTTAAGATTCTTAGAAACACATATCTGATACTGCATAAATAATTTTGCCAATAATTTCCTCCTTCAACAGTAAAATACAAGTAAGTATAGAATGTGATGCTTTTCTTTTATCTAAATCCAAAAACAGGATAATTATTTTGATGGCAAATTATGATAACCAGACACTGACAAGAAAATGAAAATAATACCAGAACAGACTACAAGAGATGAAGCAGTTTGGAAGTCAATAAACTCTTTTATGAGAGTCTACAACATAGCAAGAGACTATGAGGGAAAATAAATTATATGTATTTCAAAAGTGAATTCCTACTACAAAGAGGAAACACACTATATTTACATTGATAAAACCTGCCAGGGCTTGAAAGTTGCTGATGATACCACTGAGAAAAGCTAAACTGAACTGCAGATTACCTCAAAGCACATTGTTTTGATGTGCTGTGCAGGTTATCATTAGAGTTTGCAGACAAGCTCTTTTAAGATGTTATAGCCACTGCTCCAACTAAAAAATAAGCACTGAGCAGAGCACCAGGAGAAAAGAAAAAACCTGCTCAATTTTGCAAACTGATGGTACCACTGACAGAATAGGAAGGAATGTGGGAAAAGCAGGTGAATTTTAACTTAGTTGAAATTTGAGCTTTGAAGAGGGTGGCGTGGTGGCATTACTCAACCAGCTCATGGAAGTAAAACAGCACATAGTTTGGGGCTGGATTCATATTAAATGTTACTCGCCAGCCAAATGTTCAAATGTTCCAATCTGTGTATCTGTATTCTCTTCATTGACTACTGCTGAGCAACTTATTATGTACAAGGTATAGTGAGACACTGCAATGGATACAAACATGTGGAAAATAAAAACAGTTCCTATACTCAAGAAGTTTACAATTCAGTAGAAGGGATGAAAGAAACATTCTGCCTGAAAATACAATTGAGGCCTCTAAGAGAGGTTCAAAGTGATGTGGAGGTTCACATTTAGAGAAGATGTGCAGCTGCATCCCTGTTTTGTTTCAACACAACTCATACAGATACTATATTATCCTAACTGGTGATGCTACTGAAAGGAGCATTAAAATGCAGCAGATTGGTAACATTTCACAAATTAAGAATGATGCCAAAATCTCAAATAAGGAAAAAGAAAATGATGACCAGCTCTTTGGCACGAAACCTCAATGCTCCACTTACACTACAAGTCCCTAAAGCTGCTGGTGATTGGTTATAGGAATCCACAGAAAAAAAAATGCACCCTTCGGAGTGCATGACATGCATCTTGTCTCTAGAGCACAGCATGAAGGAAACAGTGGCTGCAAGAGGAGGAAGAAGAAAGGAAAATATATGGGACAGCATTCTGAAAAGTAAGATGTGGAGCTAGTCAAATGCAAGACCTGTTAAGCAGAGTTTTGGTCCAGCATCCATCCCTTCCAAATTTAATTGATTAAACACTGAACAAGCCATCCATAAACTATCCAATACCATCTTAAAGGCATTCCATCTCCAAAAGAGGATGCAAAATAACCCAATTCTTAAAAGAAAGGCGACAGGAAAGATATCTTTTTGGTGAAAATAATATTTAAGTAAATATTAGACGAATAGCACCCAAGTAGATTCCTCCCTCTCCCCCAAAATCTCTGACCAGTTGAAAGGTACTGTGTGATTCCACACCTTTATCTGTTAATATGAAAACTGTGGTCTATCGACCTCTCCTTCCTAACACCACTACATATAGTTTTTCTCTGTTATTCTAACTGAACAGGAAGGTTTAACTAACTAAACCAGTCAGCCTGACTATGATCCTAATAGGAAAAGAAAAAAAAAATCAAAAAAAGAGTAAGCAAACACCCAAAAAAGAAGTAGACAAATAGGATGGATACTTAATAAAACATAAATGTCCTCCATTCATCTGCAATTCTAGTCATTTTCTAACAGATCTCAGATTTTCAGAACAAGTATGCAGGTTATTTAAAACTGAGTTATATATAGTCATTTAGAAGCAGCAAAACACTTCTGGCATTATCACAGATGCTAGATCTCTGAAGGAATTTTTTTTTCCAAACTAGCATTTTTCTTCACCAAGAACGGACCAGCCTTTATTTCTAAAAACAAGAGCCCTTGTATCCCCCCAAAACAAACAAATCAAAGACCACAGTTACATTCTACACTAATGAAACTGTGAGATTACATCCCAGGCGTTGTCAGAGCCTATTTTTCATACACCACCACCAGACAGTTTGATGCAGTATTCCTGATTGCTTTTTATCGTATTTGTAAATACACTCACTAATCCACTAAATTAGGTAATTTACAAACAGGTCCTCTTAGTTATTAGCGGCCAGCAGTCAAGTCCTATTACGTTTGATCCTTATACAGTTGTCTAAACATTTCTATCCAGGTTAAGGGCTCGGATCGGCAAAAGAGAGGGAGGTTAGCGAAATCTGGATGGGGGCAGGGTAGAAGCTGGGAGAAATCTCTGCATCTCAGCCCTCAGCGACAACACTCAGCCAGTGCACACAGAAAAACTAAATTCGGCACCTCTTCCTCCTGTTACACTGGCAACAAAGAGGGAGTCTCCGTAACGATCCCGTCACCCACCAGGTGCCCAATCTCCTTCTCAGCCCAATCCCCGCGCTCCCGCAGGGGCCTCGGGGTGCGAAAAGGCCGCGGTGCCCGGGGTCAAGGCACAAAGGGGGGATGGGGTGGGAAGCGAGCGGCTAGAATCGGGGAAGCGGGTCGTAGAAGGGCTCCGGGATCCGCTTAAACACTTGAACCCGGACGGGGGGCGGCGGGCAAGAGAAAAGGGACAGAATATCTAAGAGCAGAAACAGTAATAAGGTGGGAGAGGGGTGAACAGCCCATACTGGGGGTACTCCCCCAGGGAGCACAGAAAATAGTCTGTGGATGGGGAGGGGGAAGACTCCAAGGAGGTAGGAAGAGAGGAACCAGGCCCGGAAGACGAGGGAAGGGGGTGCCACCAGGGGCAGAGAGCAGACGCCCTTATTGCCTCTACCTGCGGGCTGGCGGGACGGGCCGCTCAGGTGTTACTGGGAGGAGGCGGCCAAGTCGGCAAGGGGCTGGGCAGAGCTAGCGGCGCCCTGGGGGCCGCGCGGAGGTGCCTGCGAATCGGCAGCCCTGGAAGCCAGCGCGGGGGCATCTTCGGGACAGGGGGAGGCGGGAGAGGGAGGCGGGAGTGGGGGTCTCTGGAGTGCACGGTGGGTTGAGGGGACGCTCGCAGGTAGTGGGAGGCTGCGGGCGCCCGCGGCACGCGCGGGGAGGCATCCGGGCGGGCGGCCGGGAGGCGGGAGCCCCTCACCTGCGCGGCTGAGGAGGCGGAGTTGCAGCAGCCCATGGCGGGGCCGGAGGAGCCCGGAGGCGGCGCCGGGCGCGCAGCTACGCCCCGGAGCCCCTCGGCATGCGAGCCGGCGGGCGCCCGGGGAGGGCGCGGCCTGGCTCCGCACGGCTCGGCGGCGGCGGCGGCGGCGGCGGCTCGGGCGGCGGCGGGTACTCAGGAGGCGGCGCGGCTCGGGGCGGGCGCCGACCACATCCCCCGGCGGCGGCGGTAGTGGCTGCGCGGCTCCCGCTCCGCTCCTGCTGCTGCAGCTGCTCCCCAGCGGAAAGGGGCGGGCGGCGGCGGCGGCGCCTCCCCCTGTCCCCCGCCTCCGGCCTCCCGCGCCCAGTCCCTCTCCGGCTCCCTCTCCCCGGCCGCCGCCTTCTCAGCGCCGCGCGCTTCTCCCATCAGACTCCCCGCCCCCAGTGCAGCGCCGCGCGGGCGGCCGGGCGAATGCGGCCAAAACGAGGCCGGGCCCTTCGGCGCGCGTCGGAACCTGCGCGGTGCCGAGCCAATTTAGCGGTGGCACCGAGGCAGAGCGCTACCTCGGTGCGAGAGGGCGCCTGAGGCTGGGGCGCCGGAGGGCTGGACAGGCTCGCAGCCGAAATGGGGTCGGGTTGCTTCCGGACCTGGGAGGCACGGGCGAGGCTTGCGGAGCTGCTAGCCATCCCCAGTAGGCGCGCAACCCGAGGATCCCGCTGGTTTCTTACCTCTCAGGTGGCTGATTTTATCCAGGGGAAAGCGTACGCAATAAACCCCTGCAGAAGCAGTAGGTGATTGAAGACAAGGAGAAACAAGCAACTGTTGCCACTCGCCCCATTTTGCTGATGTGGAAACTGAGCCTTGAAGGGCACCAAGAGCTTAATGGAATGCACCCAAGGTCGAAATTGTTATAAAGGGCCGAAAATAGGGAAAAGGCAAAAAAATTCTACAGTTCTGTCAATTCAGAGCCATACTGGATCTAAACGAAACTTTTTATACAGAATAGTCCACAAAAAACAATAAGCGAGTATTAATTTATCATGTTAAAACATATGTATACTGAGGGCACACTAAGTTCCAGTAATTTACAGGCACTGGGAACAAAGAGGTGAACGAAAGAACCAAAGTTTCTGCTCTCTTACAAGTCCCTGTTGTTACATGAATACGGTATGCAGTATCAACAAGTTACAGTAGGTGCGGTCACCACCTTCAAGAAGTCTACAACCCAAGTCCTTGAGAAATCGTGTGAGATGAGAACAGTTAAAATGTGGCAGGAATAAAACTGAAGATCCTGCTTAATATTAAGAGAACCACTTATGAGGCACCTTTTTATGTCTCCTTTCATCCTGTCAAAGAATGTCTTAAAGACAGAATCAGTTAGAAAAGAAGAAAAAACGAAAGAGTATTTGCAAAGGAGACTCTAGAAGGCCTGACTTGCCAAATGAAAGACAGCAAGTTTTAAAGACTATTCAGAGACAAAGAGGGAAAAAATAGCACAGAAGTAAATTAACTTCACATGCCTTGAAAGGGAATCTAAGCAAAGGAAATTCAAGATGGGAACCTAGGGACAGCCAAAGAAAAGGCCAAAGAAGAATTCCCAGTTGGTGTGTTTCAATACCATTTCCTATGTCTGTGACCAGGGGTGCATCACTTCTGCCTCTTTCTCCTGGTCTGTGAAAAACAGGTAATAAGGATGACCAGGAAGGGTTGTTGTCAAGATTAAATACTATCTGAAAGTAGCTAGTAGGATGGTAAGGACTTAATAAGTACTGCTTGAGATTATTCTTCCTTTGCATTCTCCTTATGTTCCCTTCAAATTTGATCAGAGGGTCCACCGTACCACTGGGCTGGTGAATCCTAAGTGTGTTACTAGTAACCATTAGGCCATTAAAGAGAAGTGAAAAAAATAAAACTTTAATGGCTCTGGTCCCAATTCTGACTGTAAACTCCACAATTAGATTGTAAACTCCCTGAGAACAAGGGAAAACATTTTCTCCTTTGTATCTTTCTCAGCTCTCTCAAATGTGTGTTGAATTATTCAATGCAGCCAGGAATAAAAAACTTTCCCTTGAGATTTTCCCTCAAAGCCTCAAAGTACATCTTGTTTTTAACTGAGGGAGGAGGCTGAAAGTAAAATTACAGTCTTGAACAAGAAGCCATCTGTCTTCCTTCTTTATAATCAAGGAAAGGGCAGTTGCTTCTCTTAGCAGAGTCAATATGGGAGCATTTCTCTCAGATTATAAAAATCTTTTTGGCTAGTGTAGTTATTCTACGTAGTAGCTAGTGCTTATTTTGTAATTAGAACTGCAAAAACTGATAAATACATAACAGACTGTGACAGTGCTTCAGAAAAAAAAAATGCATTTCACTTTTCCTCTTTCCTCGACAAGGATGATGGGTGTATATAATTGAAAGGGAGCACATTCCACTGTGCTTGACTGATCCGAATCCCAGTTTTCCCTTTAAGGGTTAATGGAACTAAGAGTTCTAAGGTTCTGCTAGGTGCTTTGTCAATATACTAACTATGTATATATGCACCATATATGCATATGAATGTTATGTTTTTAAGTTATACCTTGTCATTAGCATGAAAGAAACTAACAGCTCCCAAATTGATGTTCTGTACCTTCTGAGTCTCTTTCCCACCCCTCCCCCTACCCAAAGAAGCCTCATAAAAGGAATGATTTAGAGGGGGGCAAATTACTGCTTCTTTTCGTTCTTTCTCACAAACAAGCACACACAGCATTCAATGAAATTAAATTACAGCAAATTCAGAAATCCTGAAAGGGAATTTTTTTTCCACTAGCTAGTGATCAGGGTACTGATCTTAACCACCATGAGGTGTCATCAAGCCAAACCACTTGGGAAAGACTTGGGTTTGTTTTTCTTTTAAGAAAAAGGGATGTTAAAAAAAAAAAAACTTATGTAAGAACAGCATCTGCACTAACCAGGATAAAATTATAAGGTCTATCAATCTTGATGCTGCAGGGTAAAATCAGATCACCAGCTGAGCCAGCCAGAAATGCTTCCCAGTGGTCTAGTATTGCATAATTGGCCATGTGAATTCCAGGGTTTCCAACTTCAAATGGGGGGTTTGGTGCCGGTCACTCACCGAGGGAAAACACTGAACTAATGGTCTTTCCGGAGATTTTAATAAAGCCCGACTCATCGTTCACATGATTTCAGGTTTGGGGGTAAAAGAAATATAAATGCATCCATATGTGTGTATGTCTATAACTGCTCAGAAAAGTCCTCTATTAAAAACAAAATTTTTAAGCATGGCATTTGGTGCTTTGGCTGTGTTATTTACATTTTAGCACATACTGTGTTCACAGCCGCATCCCACACGAGCACATTTGCCTCAGCAGAGCCCTGGCTACCATGTCCGCCTCACAACCTCCTCCTTCAAGCTATTCGCATATCACCCCTGGGAAATGCTCCAAAAGTGAAAGCTAATTGTAACCAAGGGCTGGAACTGTTCATTCATTACCAGAGATGCAAGAGCAGGTCTCTCTTTGAGAAGACTGAAATGTATCCCAGCGTCCTAGTTAAACCCTGAAGTTAGGAACCCCTGAAAAGAGCTTCCGTGAACTCAGGCATGTGGCAGAAAAAAGACAACATTGTTCCCAGAAAGACTCCAGTGAGAATCATAATTCCTTAGCTGTGCAACTTTGCTCCTGCCCACACTTGTAAGTTGATGTTTCTCCAGTGTTAATTAATAAATCTGGCTTTTATTTATTTTTACTGGGATTTCCTTTGCAAGATCAGACAACATATAAGTTCTCTAAAAATACTTGCTGTGAACTTGTGTTCACAGGGGTGTGGCACTTCCCTATTACTTTTCTGAAAGACATTTCTTTTAAATCTGTAGTTATTCATTCATTCAATTTTTTTGTTGAGTCCCTCTTATGAGCTTAGCATGTTTAAGTATCATGTATGCAAACATGAGTCCCAGGGATCTGACCTAACATATAACTAGTGTTCATTTTTATTTTGAGGTGATGGGTGAGGAAGGAGGGGAAGGAAGGCAGGATTATGAATATTCATTTGAGAAGGAAAGAGGCAATTTGTAAAATAGGGAAATCCATTTATTTAACAGTATAGTTCTTGAGCCATTATAATGAGCCAGATACTAGCTAGATGCCAAGGATTCAAAGATGAATGAAGGACATTCCTCACACCCTTAAGTCGTTTTACATTTTAGTGAGGTGGAAAGACATTTAAGCCAAGAATGAGAGTATGTTATGTTTAAATATAATGAGAAAAATGAGTCCACATGCTATATAAGCTCAGAAGCCACAGATTATTTTGTTTGTAAAAAAAAAAAATTGCTGCATTATGTTTTTTCCCGTTCCCCTTTTTTTCTTACCTCCACTAGACAAGTTCCCACTGTGTACCATAAACCTAGAAAAGAGCTCGGTACCCAGGAATGTGTCATAAATATCTCTTCAATGAATGAATGAATTTTCTCAGTATGAGTTCCTGGAAATTTAGATTTGTAAATTAAATGCCTACTAGAATGTCTCAAAGAAAAGTTTATCTGAAACATTAAACAATTACTTTTTTTAAATGTTTGGCTTTTTTTTTTCCTATAAAGCAATTGGAATAAAAAATATTTCCTTCTATAACACTAGAAGTATGAAAGTGTCTTTCTTTGGAAGACACTTTAGCCTAACACCTTAGTAAAAGACAGATAGGATCAATTACATAACCTTTTTAAAATTCCTAGATGCAAAATATTCTGTAAATAAACACAACCAACAAACAGATAAGTAATACTTGCAAAGCAATATGTAAATGGTTTACTGCTGTAGTCTGAATGTGTCCCCCAAAAATCATGTGTTGAAATCCTCACCCCAAAGATGATAGTAGGAGGTATAGGCCTTTGGGATGTGCTTGGGTTCATGAGGATGGAACCCTCATGAATGGAATTAGTGCCTTATAAAAGAGGTTCCAGAAAGCTCTCTAGCTCTTCCACCATGTGAGGACACAGTTATGATCTGTAACACAGAAGAGAACCTTTGCCAAAACTTGATATGCCAGCACCCTGCTTTTGCACTTGCACACTCCAGAAATGTGAGAAACAAATTTCTGTTTCTCAAAGAAATTTTTTATAAGCCACCCAGTCTATGGTATTTTGTTAGAGCAGCCTGAATGGATTAAGACATTTATTATCCATAATACTAAAACAACTCCTACAAAAAAAAAAAAAAGAAAAAAAAATGGGCAAAGGGCATAGCAGACAAAATCTACAATGAAAAAAAAAAAAAAATCTACAATGAAAGAAATACAGGGACTAATAAAATGTGAAATGCTGCTCAACTTCACTAATAATAAAACTGTAGGTTAAAAAAATTAGGAGCTATTATTCCTTACCTAAAACACTGGCAAAGATTTAAAAACTTGATAATATCCAGTGTCAGAGAAAGTCACAGTACTCTCATATACTATTCATGGGAATATACTTACCTCTTTCTGAAGAAGAATTTAAGAATTTATACCAAACTTAAAAGGTGCTTTTATTTATTTATTTATTTTCATTTTATTTTATTTATTTATTTTTTTGCGGTACGCGGGCCTCTCACTGTTGTGGCCTCTCCCGTTGCAGAGCACAGGCTCCAGATGCGCAGGCTCAGTGGCCATGGCTCACGGGCCCAGCCGCTCCGCTGCATGTGGGATCTTCCCAGACTAGAGCACGAACCCGTGTCCCCTGCATCGGCAGGCGGACTCTCAACCACTGCGCCACCAGGGAAGCCCATGTGCTTTTTTTTTAAATCTCAGCAATTCTCCCAGGAATGTATCCAACAGCAATATACTCTTGTTTTTAATAAGGAAAAGTTTGGGAAAACCTAAATTTCTACAAAGAGAATATTAAACAATTGGTTAAATAATAGGAAATACTATACAGCTGTTAAAAAGCATGAGATAGATTGGTATTTACTGACAGAAAGATAACTAAAATATGTCATCAACTGAAAAAGCAGTTTATAAAACAGTATTGTGATGGAATCCTGTTTATGTGAATAGTTTGTACGTGTGAGTGTATGTGTTTGCAGAAGAGGTTGTGAGGAATATGTACCACTCTGTTAAAGCTGTTACCTTTGGAGAGGGGATGGGGGTAAACTGGAGTGAGATAGGGCAAGACAGAATAACTTTCTGAATTATTGTTTATTGTTTGTAGTTTTGACAAAAGCAGGTATTGTTTTTTAAACTATATTAGAATATTTTAATAAAATAACTGCAGGGGAATGGGGTCCTCACAAATGACCTGTTAATCATGGAGAAAATATGGAGAAAGAACAGATCGCTATTAATCAATGTTTAGGAAAGGTATTGAGCTGGTCCCTGAACAGTAGGTAGGTTCAAAGGCACAAAATGACTTAAGCGAAAGTGCAGGTTTGAAATAAGATCTGGGAATTCCCTGGTGGTCCAGTGGTTAGGACTCTGAGCTGTCACTGCTGAGGGTCTGGGTTTGATCCCTGGTCAGGGAACTAAAATCCCACAAGTCACATGGCACGGCCAAAAAATAAATAAATGAATAAATAAGTAAGATCTGTTGGCTGTTCCAGCTATCCATTGTTGCATCACAAACCAAACTAAAACTTGGTGACTTAAAACAACAATTATTTATGATCACCTCTCATAGTTCTGGGGACTGAGTGGGCTCAGCTAGGCAGTTCTCTCTTGGGTGGCTCTTATGATTGCAATCAGACAGTGGACAGGGCAGGAGTCATTTCAAAGTCTTCTCACTCACATGTCTGGTATAGCTGATGCTGGCTGTTGGCTGTCAGCCAGAATACTTACCGTGTGACCTGGGTTGCCTTGCAGCATGTGGCTGGGTTCCAAGAGTGAGCATCCCAAGAGAACGAGGCTGACACTGCATTCCCTTTTATAACCTAACCTCAGACAGCAGATAGCATGACTTTTGCTGTAGTCACAGGTCCATTAAGATTCAAGGGAAGAAACTACAGATGCCACCACCGCCCTAACCCCAACTGAAGAAATGTCCGTGTCACGTTGTAAGGAGAGCATGTGGGATGGGAAGTTGGGAAGCAGTGCCAGGAGCTCTCCAATTTGCTATGGTTCCCAACACTCTTTCAAGTCTCTTCTGACAGGAGTCAGCTTCTCCCATCTACTTTACCCACTGGCATCCATAAGCCTTGGAGTCTGTACTTCCTACAGACAAAAGGAGCAGGAAATTTGGAGCAAAAAGGTAATAAAGGGAGCTTTTTGCTTTAAAAAGATCACTATGATGATATCTTACAAGGAGGTCTAGAGGAAGGAGAGATTAAATAAAAACAGTGGGTGCTAAAGCTGTTGCCCCTACTCATCAACTCCCTGCTCAATTCAGCAAAATGATGCCTAAGTATGATTGACAGGAGTCCTCCATATTCTTACCAAAGCCTTCAGTCTTCAGCATGCTCTCAATGGGCCTCAATTCTTATAGAACCAGATCCTCCTATGCCTGGCAGGAGATTACTAGGCCATGGGAAGTAATTGAACTTTTTGGGAATACCAAGATACCACTTCGGGGCTACTAACTGGTATTTCTCCCACTGAGCAAAGGACATATACTACCTGGGAATGAAGCCTGATTTGACCACCGACTCGCTCGCTTCCCAAGTGTTCCAGTAGTTTGTCTCCTAGTGTGGAGCTGAAGAACAAAATGAAAGAAAAGGGGAGGGGGCAGGCTGTGAGGTCTGGCTGGACTAGCAATTGGAAGCTCAGCTACCATCATTCCCAGCTTCCCTCAAGTCCTGTTAAGAGATTTGTGTCAGGCAATGAAAATTGTAGCATTAGTCTGGTTTTTAAAGTTTTTTTCCCCCAACTATTATTATTTTATTGGACAAACTGTCAAAATCCACCTGTTCTTTTTCTCAGAGCTCCTTTCTTCCTTTCTCATTGGCATTAGACAGAGTCATTTTCCCTAATACTATGTAATTTAGAAGAGACTGTGTCAATTGCATAAAATATTTCTAATCTCCATAATTAAGATGCTGCTGGTCTGACAGCTTTGCTCTCTTACTCCCCCTCAGCTAGTTGCAGGGATGTAGAAAGACATTTAAAGAGAGTACTAAAGCAAAAATGACATGCAGTTCCCCTCCCGAAGGGCCGCCGTCTTATAGCTATCACAGTCTCCCCAGGCTCACTTCTGGAGCGTTTCATTTATGGCTTTTTCATAAGTAGGAAAGAGAGACTCTGCTAAGGTTCTCCAGATCATCTCCAGAAAGTGTATGTCCTGTCCTCAGTTTGGATTTAGAGAAAATCCACATTGCCCCTTCTCAAGATCTGCTCCTGAGGCCAGCTCCTAGCACAGCATTTGACAACAGAATAGGCACCAACAAATTTGGGTCAAACGATTGAATGACTGAATTCTGAGGTCAGAGAGAAATTTGGATGTGAGAGATAGCAGAACATCCTAGTTGGTGGCAAGGAAAGTCTGGAGATCATGCAGTCTATTTTCCTTTACTTTTGGAAAAAACAGAGAGACAGTGATTCACCAAGATTGCCACACATCCCATTCTCTCCTCCTGCCTCTTGCTAGTTTGACAATGTATCCAGGTGTAGCCTGAAAAGTCTCATTTCATCCTCACAATAATTCTATTAAGTCAAAATTGTTATCACTATTTTAGAGTTTAGGAAAATGAGGTACGAAAAAATTAGTCTTGATAGACTGGGTTATGCTGCTACAATAAATTTACCCTCAAATCTAAGTGGTTTCATAGAACAAGGGTTTATTTCTCCTTCACAGTTTGTATGGCACAAAAATTAGCCTGGCTGGAGAGAGATGAGTGGTAGCGTCTATTCCATATAGTCAGTCAGGTACCCAGGCTTATAGAGGCTCCAAGATATTGTAACTGCAACCTGTTTAACTTGAAGTCTTTCAATCTCTCAGAGATAAGAAAGAACTGGATAATTATCTATGGATGTTTCACTGCTTCTGCCCAGAAATGGCATACATTGCATTGGGTATTTTTCATTAACTAGTACTAGTCATATGTCTCACATAACAGAAAGAGGGAGCAACTGGAGAAGCAATGGAATATTTGGTAAGCACTACTGTCACTGCTTTATAAGGTAATAATTTGTCCACCATCCCACAGCTATTAGATGGCAGTATTGTCATCCAGATCGAAGCTGTTTGACCCCAAAGCCCATGCTCTTAACCATTGTATTTTCTTTTCTTTTCTTTTTAATATTTACTTATTTAGGCCACACCAGGTCTTAGTTGCTGCATGCAGGATCTTCGTTGTGACATGTGGACTCTTAGTTGCAGCATGCATGCAGGATCTAGTTCCCCGACCAGGGATTGAACGTGGGCCCCCTCCACTGGGAGGTGGAGTCTTACCCACCGGACCACCAGGGGAGTCTCAACCATTGTATTTTCATCACTTCATAATGCCATTTGGGGGATAGAAGTAGCCATTGCATAGGAAACAAATATAGCATAGTAGAAAGATCCCTGGACTTGTGACAGGTGGGTCTGCCTAACCATTTTGCCACTTCCTAGTTGTGAGGTCCTGGGCAAGCCCCTTAGCCTCTGTGCTAAGAGCAGGTTTCCCATCTATAAAATAGAAGCGACTAAAACTCATTAAATCACTGTGAACTTAAAAGCGTGAGACCTTTGTAACCTGTAACACTCTCTCAACGGTCTTCTTGTCCCTCTTTCTGTCACGCAAGTGCCTTCCTAGGATGTAAGTCCTTCCACAGTAAGAGCTTTCGCTGAAAGTTGTAGTTGAAATTTTGCCAGAGGAAAGCCTTCAGTAACCTGATCTAAAACACTTCCAGCATTAAAGTTCTGATTCTATTACCAGTCCTTTTCCTGACATCAGCAATTTCCTTCATGTGTTGCCAAGCACAACTCATTCATGACTTCAGGTAAAAGGAAAGGATAATGTCACAGTAAAATTAAAAGTTGTGGCTTGAGAGCAGTTTCACATTTAAAAACAGTGGAAATGTTGGAGCCTCTCTAGGAAGTAAATGTCAAGGCCTATTAATGTAGAGTGAGCACCAATGCCTTCAGGTATTAACCTACTGAGAAAACTCATTTGGTTCACCATTGTAGCCTCTCCTAAACTCTGAAAATAGGTCCTCTGTATTATTTTAATGTTACTTAGAAAAAAGAATTAAACAAACATCTATTAAAGCAACCAGGTGTTAGGAAAAATGTCTTTTTTAGAAACCTACTGAGCCCTTTCCTCCTGGGAAAGGAAAGTAAATTGTTTCCTACGGAAAGGCGCATTAACTCAGGCCCCTGGATGATTGTTTAGGAGAGTATTGGTAGAGATAATTAATAACTTTTGGTTCCAAGGTTCATGGCAAAAGTAATGAACTTCCCAAAGCAAGTTTCTTTTTCAAAAAGAGGCTGAAGCATAACAACTTTTATTTCTTACTTTCCCTTTCTTGTTAGCAACTCAAACATCCTGCCACACTGCTTGCCATATTGGGCTCTGTAGTCAGGACACATGTGGACTTGATAACCAGCATAGCATATTACTAGCTATGGAAACTTGTGCAAGTTACATAAGCTCTCTGAGAGCCCATGTCCTCGTCTGTGACATCGCATCGTGATTATTAAATGAGGAAAATCTAACTTTGCAAGTTTACAGTGGTATACCTGGCATGTTTGACACCGGCAACAGATAATTTTTAATTCACTCTTGTAGATGTGAAAATTATTATCAGTAATACTCACTTTCTTAATTTATTCCTTAGTTTCAAAACAATTTACAATTAAAAAGAGCAAATTTAATTTTTAAGAACTAAAAATGTGTGTTTTGTGTGAACTAAAATGCACAGTTACTAAACAAGGTATCACACTTTGCAGTTCACCATTTTACTGTTTAAAGTTTTAAACTTTAATTAAAAAATCAAATTGTCAGAATGATTGAATTAAATTAATCCAGTTTTGTCTCTTTGTCTTTAGAACCAATGTGCTATCATTGTTTATTCATATTTACTGTTTAAATGTAGGGATATATTGTACCACAGGGCTTGGAGACATGAACAGTGCCCTAAGTGAGCTTGAACAATTCCTAGCTGTTACGAACTTACTCTCGAAGCAAACCCATGAAGCTGCGTCCACGTGTCAGGGTGGCCTGTGTAACTGGGGGTTCTCTGAATTATCTTCCACATAGAGTACAATGCGGATTAAGAGACAATTTGAATGATGAATGAATAAATGAATTTGATTCATAGAACATAAACAAAATTACATGGTAGTGCTTCAAGATACTAATATTGGTTATACAAATAGAAACTACTCATGTCTAAAAAAAAAGAGAATTTGAAGTTTACATACATACACAGACACATATACATATTATATAATACATATTATATACACGTGTTATATAATAAATTTATAAGTATATGTTTATTATACGTAGTATATAATATATATACATATTGTTAAAACTCAGCAGTTTAGAAGATAGACCAACCAGAGATGTTTTAGGGAAGAGCATTTTATCACCAGCATTGTTTAAAATTGTGAACACATGATGATAATAAAAAGCAGACAGACTAGGCTTGAGTGGTTTTTAAAATTCTCTCCAGGGGCTTCCTTGGTGGCGCAGTGGTTGGGAGTCCGCCTGCCGATGCAGGGGACGTGGGTTCGTGCCCCGGTCCGGGAAGATCCCACATGCCGCGGAGCAGCTGGGCCCGTGAGCCATGGCCGCTGAGCCTGCGGGTCCAGAGCCTGTGCTCCGCAACGGGAGAGGCCCGCGTACCGCAAAAAAAAAAAAAAAAAAAAAAAAAAAATTCTCTCCAGACAGTGCATGCTCTATTGTTGCAACAGGGCCAGCCACTCCCCCTGCCCCACCCTTGGCACACCACTGCAAAGTTTCCGGTGTATACTTAGCACGCAAGTCTTTTTACAATATTATACTTCTTTTAATTTTTTATTTATTTATTTATTTATTGGCTGCGTTGGGTCTTCGTTGCTGCGCACGGGCTTTCTATAGTTGCAGCGAGCAGGGGCTACTCTTCGTTGCGGTGCGCAGGCTTCTCATTGCGGTGGCTTCTCTTGTTGCAGAGCATGGGCTCTAGGCGCACAGGCTTCAGTAGTGTGGCATGCGGGCTCAGTAGTTGTGGCTCGTGGACTCTAGAGCTCAGGCTCAGTAGTTGTGGCGCCCGGGCTTAGTTGCTCCACGGCTTGTGGGATCTTCCCGGACCAGGGATTGAACCCGTGTTCCTGCGCTGGCAGGCAGATTCTTAACCACTGTGCCACCAGGGAAGTCCCAGCATGCAAGTCTTTTGAAACCAGAAAGATTTCTAGGGTCTTACTTTTGTGTTGCAGAGAGAGAAAAACAAAGACATGGAAATATGACTTCAAGAAGTGGCATTATCTTTTAAAAAGAGTAATGTTCTTCTGTAATAACAGCAATAGATGCATTTTAATTTAGAAAATATACAAAAGTATTTTTAAAGTACACAAAAAGCAATAAAATCCCCTGTAGTCATGTTATACAACAACAACAATAACAATCATTTATTGATTCCCTTACTGTATCCCAGGAGCTGTACATTCATTCCATTATTCAAATCCTTACTATGAATTTGGGCAGTAGATTCATTTTTCACTTTTTTTTTGTTTTTTCAAATTTCCTTCTCTCTTTTCTTTTCTTTCCTTTCTTTTTCTTTTTTCTTTTTTTTAACAGAAGCGATAGTTGAGACCTAGAGAAGTGAAGTTATACAAGTAGCCCAAGGTTACAAGCCCAAGCTCATAAGTGGCAAAACTGGGATTCAAATACAGATCTGTCTGACTAAAAGCCCAATCTCTTAACAACTCTGTTATTTTATACCTTTATAACCTCTCTTCTAGGGATTCATTCAAATGAAAGAAACAAAATTGTTTTCAAAGACTTATGAGTGAGGACATTTATCAGAGTGATAGCTGTAAAAACACATATTTATGTACATGGGAGAAAGATGAGAAGGAAACAATAATATGTCATCAATGGTTAATTCTTTGTTACTGAACTATTGGTGATTCTTATTTTATTGTACATATATTTCAATATTTTCTGCAAGTTCTATAATAAGAATGTGTAACTTCCAAAAAGTTGAAAAAATGTTGCTTTAGAAAATGCTGATAAATTTTTGGTGAATTTTCAACTGATCAATCATTGAATCGTGATCTTTTATACCAAGTTTGATTAACATGTTCTGTACAGCTCACACTCTCCAACAACATCTGTACTAGGCTGGAATTAAATGTCACTTTGTTGTCTTCCCTCATATCTCCTTTAATCCTCAGCTGTTAGTGGCTTTTATTCTACCAATTCTTTATTGCTCCTAACCTTCCCAGGGGGATGGCATTCATTTACTTCTTTGACTGCTTTTTATTTTTTTATAATTTTATTTATTTACTGCAAGGCTAAATAATGATTTATGCTTTCTAAAATGCTTTCTTCCTACATAGTAATCCTCATTTAAGTAATATGTGCCCACCAATGAAACAGGCGGGAAGGGGGCAGGGCACAACCTCTGAAAGAATGACATAGCCCAAGGACATGACATAAACTGATTAGAACAAAGCGGGTCCAAGATGGTGGACAAGTCAACTTCCACTAGACCTTGAGCCTCAGTATATGCTCACTGTAACACATCGGCAAGCTAAATGACACACCCACAGGTGCCATGACGGTTCTTAGACCGACCATAAGGATCAAAAAGTGGGCGGTGGCCCAATTCCTGGAAATCCCCACCCCTTCCTGAAATAGCTGGAATACTACCCCCACTCATTAGCCTATGAAATTACCCACCCCTATAAAACCTGACAACCCCATACCCTCATGCCTTTCTCACCTTCTGAGATGGCCCACACTCTGTTTGTGGAGTGTGTTTCTCTCTAAACAAATCCACTTCTTACCTATCACTTTGTCTCTCACTGAATTCTTTCTTCGATGAGACATCAAGAACCTGAGCTTCATTAAGTCCTGAAACCAGGTGTGTGATCTCAGTTGGAAGACCGTGGGTTTTGGCCGGGTTCGAGTCCCAATCTGAGGTACATAGTTTCACACTCACTCCACCCCAAATAGTACCCAGTTACCCATTTACTTTCTAATTCCCAGGATTTTTCTTTCCTCCACCCTTTCTTTGGGCCAGTTATCTCATGGCTTTTGCATCAAATCAAGCTTGTTCCTTTTTTTTTTCTACAGTGTCAACTGTTTTTTAAAAAAGACATCCAATTCCTTTCTCTCATTAAGAAATTAAAGAAAGAAATATTTACACAGCCTAACTTTCTCCAAACAGATGGAATAATTTTTTCCCATCTTTTAAAAATTTCTTCCTCATAGCTAAGCTCTCTCCAGAAATTTTGGACATGGTTAGCAGTTTTCATTACAAGCATAAGCTTCCTGGATATCCAGGCATAATATGTTAGCTGTGGGATCCTCAGTGTATTTCTTCACTGTAGACTCACTTTTCTCTTCTATAAATGAAGACAGAAAGTCATTGAGCTCTAAAATCTCTGCCTAGTCTTAATCCTTATATAAAAACAGACCAGTAAAGACTGGGTATTAGTTCTTCTGGTCCCAGTGCTGAAGGAGGATGTAACGTATCAACTCTCTGAATGGTGACTGAGCAAGGGGCTTAGAGTATAGAAGCTTAAGGTAGTATTGAGGAAAGATGCTGAATTTAGAACTAAAGGAGGCTATATGGCTTTGAGAAAGTTATGTAATCCCTGGGTTGCTTTTCAGGGTTTGTCTTTGTCTTTATCTTCTGTAACTTCTGTACAAAGTGTTCAGATGTGGATTTCTTTTTGTTTATCCTGCTTCAGAATGGTAGAAATTTTTGAATCTCTGTGGATGGTATCTTTTATTGGTTTTGGAAGATTCTCAGCCACTCAGTATTCAAATACTGCCTCTAGGGGTAAAATTACATGAACTCTGGGAATTGCCTTAAAATGTACCAACAAAGAGAGACATAAAGAGAAAGAAAGAAAATGAAGAAATGTGGTAAAATCTTGATAATTGTGGAATCTGGATGATGGGCATATGGGGTTTATAGTACTATTCCCTCTATTTTCCTTCTTTCATGTATGTTTAAATAATTTTCTAATAAAAAATAAAGAGATATAAGAGGCATATCAACCATTCTGTCTCTTCAGGAGCTTCAATGGAACATGCATCAGACCTTTCATTTCTATCCTCCATGTCTCTTAATGCTCATATTTTTCATATTTTTACCTTTCATGTGACATTCTGGGTAATTTCTTCTGGCTTATTTCTAGTTCATTTATGCTATATTCAAATGTATTTAATTTATTAGTGAGTACTTAATTTTGGTTATTGCAATTTTTATTCATAGACATTCTTTTTGTTTTTTCTTCAAATATATTAGGTGCCTTTTTATAGTTTCCTATTCCTTATTTTTCCTTTTCTTCAATCAGAAGTGAGCTTTCTCAGGCTTCCCTGATGGTGCAGTGGTTAAGAATCCGCCTACCAATGCAAGGGACACAGTTTCGAGCCCTGGTATGGGAAGATCCCACATGCCGCGGAGCAACTAAGCCCGTGCGCCACAAGTACTGAGCCTGTGCTCTAGAGCCTGCGAGCCACAACTACTGAAGCCCGTGAGCCACAACTACTGAAGCCCGTGAGCCACAACTACTGAGCCTGTGAGCCACAACTACTGAAGCCCGCATGCCTAGAGCCCGTGCTCCACAACAAGAGAAGCCACCACAATGAAAAGCCCGTGTACCACAATGAAGAGTAGTCCCTGCTTACCACAACTAGAGAAAGCCTGAGTGCAGCGACAAAGACCCAACATAGCCAAAAATAAATAAATAAAATAAATTAATTTTTTTAAAAAAAGAAAGTGAGCTTTCTCCAGGAATTATTTTTTTAATACCTCTACCCCAGCTATTAAAACAACAACAACAATATGGTAGGCATAATTGTTTTATAGCCTGGGTCTCATAATTCAGACATCAGAAATCTGTGAAAGTCTTTTTATGTTGTCTATTTGTTCTATTGTTTTAAAAGGTTCTTGCTCATGGTGCCTTGTTTGTGTGCTTGATTATATTTGACTGTGTGCCGTTCACCATTTGACAAATTATATGTGGGATCCCTTGTGGTCTAGGATGGAGGTATTTTCCTCTAGGGAGAATATACATTTGATTTTGCCAGGTGCTCAAAGGCATTGACAATTTGGAACCATTTAAAAATAAATTCGGGGGTGGGGGGGAAGGGATAAATTAGGAACATGGGATTAACATATATGCACTACTATATGTAAATAGATAAACAACAAGGACCTACTGTATAGCACAGAGAACTGAACCCAATATTTTGTAATAACCTACATGGGAAAAGAATCTGAAAAAGAATAGATATATGTGTATGAATATATATAAAACTGAGTCACTTTGCTGTACACCTGAAGGTAACAACATTGTAAATCAACTATACTTCAATAAATAAATTAATTTTAAAAATAAAATAAAATGAATTTAGAAGTTGCAACTTTTTGGACCAACCAAATTCAATGATGTGAATGTAGGCTGCAAATCTGAGTGTAACTTGTTACAACTTTTAGGTCTTTCCCTCCCTGACCTGGGGTTCAGCAACAACACAATTTTCTTACAGCCCCTGAAGTCGGGGAGAGGTGTAACACTTTGAGGCCCCATTTTCTTTGAGATGAAGAGGCTTCTCCTTAGAGTCCATCTTGGACAGGACCTGGGCTTTGATTTCGCCCGCCCTTGCCATCAACACTCTGGGGAAAAAAGCAGCCTCAGTGCTTTCTTTTACCTTCTTGGAAAAAGATGAGTAGTCAACTCCTCTAAGGTCCAATTTCTTTATATGTAAGATGGGGCTGAGACTGCTTCACTCACAGAGTTATAAGTGATAAACAGGATTTTAAAATGGCTTTTGTAAATTGTGTTGGGAGGAAGAAGTTTTCCTCTACCCATCTAAGTTCTGGCTTGTCTAAGAATTAAATTGACATGAGACAATTAAAAGGAGAAAAAATCAAATAAAAGTTTACCAAATTTGCCAAGAGTTGCTTAAATCCAAGCAACTTGCTGCACAAATATTTTCTCCTGCTTATCTAATTTTAGAAACAAGAGAAAGGATTCTTACCACTCTCATTTCCAACAGACCCTGCGGGCAGAGATCTGGGAGACTGACTAACATGGTAAGAATTCTTATCTTCTGCTGGCTTTTGTCAGTTTTCTCAGGATCTCTTAGTGGCAGCTGTCTTGATGTGAATAGTGTCCAGTAAAGCTGAATCCTGCTGGCTATGCAAACTGTGGGGAGGGGAATATTCCCCTCTTTACCCTCTAAGTTCTTTCTGCTGGCAATGAAAATGACATAAGGCAGATTAACAGGAGAAAATCAAACTTATCACATACGTAAAGGGAAATTCACGTAAATATGAATTCCAAAGACAGTAAGGTAAGATTAGGTATGTATGTCATTCTGGACTAAGGAGAATGAGGTAGGGGTCTTCCCTTTCCTTACTTCAAAGGGAAATAAGGTAATTCACAGGAAGATGAAAATAATATTTGATAAATAAATGTTTGCTGGGCCATGTAGAGACAATGGGACAGAGAGGACTTTGATCAGTAGGCCTTGCTAGGTTCCTCCCTGTCGGCCACACCTACTTCATACTTTATTATAGTTACCTATGGTGATAGCTCCTTCCAGGAATAGGCCTTCTCTCTTAAATTCTTTTAGGCAGTTAGGGGGGAGTTCAAAGGTTCTTCCTGAGTCTTTGGGTCTTGCTTGATTTCAGTTCTGTGTGCCAGAGTGGTATATCTTGAGACAGCCTGCCCTGTACCTCATCAATTGCAAGTCACAACATAATCTCACTCAGGAAACCTGGGCCCTTAAGGTGTGGGGAACCTTCTCAAGTTGCATTCGTTACTTTGTAGATAAGTGCATTTTGCTATGTGTGTGTCAGAGGGTGCCCACAAATTTCCTAAGATTTTCAAAGGATTCATTGACTTCCAAAACATGTTTAAAAAGCAGTCGAGGGCTTCCCTGGTGGCACAGTGGTTAAGAATCCACCTGCCAATGCAGGGGACACGGGTTCGCGCCCTGGCCCAGGAAGATCCCACGTGCCGCGGAGCAACTAAGCCTGTGCGCCACAACTACTGAGCCCACGTGCCTAGAGTCCATGTTCTGCAACAAGAGAAGCCACCACAGTGAGAAGCCGGTGCACCGCAACAAAGAGTAGCCCCCACTCGCCACAACTAGAGAAAGCCCGCATGCAGCAATGAAGACCCAAAGCAGCCAAAAATAAATAAATTAAATAAATAAATAAATTTTTTTTAAAAAAGCAATTGAAAGTGCAAATTATTATTAGAAAGTTAACAAGTACAGGAAAAGGGCAGTAGATCTGGCTAGTGTTTATTCATTTAGATGTTGCTGAATTTTTAAAATCCCTGCCAATGACCAAAATAATGGTGATTTGCTCAATAAAACCATATTTTCCCTGTTCTCTCCTATACTAAAGTTCCACGTGTGTGAAGTTCAAGGGTAAGATGGAAACAACATATGTATATTCCAAATAAATGCATTGGTCCTAGTTCAAGTTTAGTATCTGGTAGGAAGAGCATTTTTTCCCCTTCATAATTTATTCCTTGCAGATTTCCATTCATGGGTGCGTATAGACTCTTAGAATGTTGGAACTGGCTGGATCTGTGCAGATCAGATCACTTACCTCCTTAATTCACATTTAAGGACAGTGAGGAAATGACAAAGATAAGTTTACTAGGATTATAAATTCTAGAGCCTTTGGGCTCCAATATTCCAGAGGCTTTCTGCTACTTAAAATGATTCCTTCCTCTAAAAAAAAAAGTAGTCAGCAGAGTCTGAGATTTCCCCCGTTCCCTCTATAGCATTGCCAGTGTTACTCTTCAAGGCCCTGATCAAATGTCCTCTCTTCTGTGAAGTTTTGCAGCCTCAGATGAGATGAGCCATCTGAGTGTTGCAGGAAAGAAAGTGGGGCCGGAGAGGATGGTCACATCCCAGGTCACAGGCAAGTCCCTGGGACAGCCACTAAGTGTGGATTCTTGGCTTCACGCAGGAAAGAATTCAAGAGGGAGCCATAGTAAGTGAAAGAAGGTTTATTCAGGGAGAAACACACTCCACAGACAGTGTGGGCCATCTCAGAAGGCAAGAGGCGCCAGGGTACGGGGTTGTCAGCTTTCATAGGGGAGGGTAGTTTCATAGGCTAATGAGTGGAGTTTTTTTTTTAATTGGAGTATAATTGGTTAACAATGTTGTGTTAGTTTCAGGTGTACAGCAACCTGATCCAGTTATACATATACATTCTTTTTCAAATTCTTTTCCCATTTAGGCTGTTACATAATATTGAGCAGAGTTCCCTGTACTATACAGTAGGTCCTTGTTGGTTATCCATTTTATTTATTTACTTTTTTGTTTTTCAATTTTTGAATTTTACTTTATTTTTTTATACAGCAGGTTCTTATTAGTCATCCATTTTATACACATCAGTGTATACATGTCAATCCGAATCTCCCAATTCATCACACCAGCACCCCCACCCCCCACTTTCTCCCCTTGGTGTCCATACGTTTGTTCTCTACATCTGCGTCTCAATTTCTGCCTTGCAAACTGGTTCATCTGTACCATTTTCTAGGTTCCACATACATGCGTTAATATACGATATTTGTTTTTCTCTTTCCGACTTACTTCACTCTGTATGACAGTCTCTGGATGCATCCACGTCTCTACAAATGACCCAATTTCGTTCCTTTTTATGGCTGAGTAATATTACATTGTATATATGTACCACATCTTCTTTATCCATTCATCTGTCGATGGGCATTTAGGTTGCTTCCCTGACCTGGCTATTGTAAATAGTGCTGCAATGAACATTGATGTGCATGTACCTTTTTGAATTATGGTTTTCTCTGGGTATATGCCCAGTAGTGGGATTGCTGGGTCATATGGTAATTCTATTTTTATTTTTTTAAGGAACCTCCACAGTGGCTGCATCAATTTACCTTCCCACCAACAGTGCAAGAGGGTTCCCTTTTCTCCACACCCTCTCCAGCATTTGTTGTTTGTAGATTTTCTGATGATGCCCATTCTAACTGGTGTGAGGAGATACCTCATTGTAGTTTTGATTTGCATTTCTCTAATAATTAGTGATGTTGAGCAGCTTTTTATGTGCCTATTGGCCATCTGTATGTCTTCATTGGAGAAATGTCTATTTAGGTCTTTTGCCTATTTTTGGATTGGGTTGTTTGTTTCTTTAATATTGAGCTGCATGAGCTGTTTATATATTTTGGAGATTAATCCTTTGTCCGTTGATTCGTTTGCAAATATTTTCTCCCATTCTGAGGGTTGTCTTTTGGTCTTGTTTATGGTTTCCTTTGCTGTGCAAAAGCTTTCAAGTTTCATTAGGTCCCATTTTTTTTTGTTTTTTGGTTTTTTTTGCGGAACACGGGCCTCTCACTGCTGTGGCGTCTTCCGTTGCGGAGCACAAGCTCCGGACGCGCAGGCCCAGCAGCCATGGCTCACAGGCCCAGTCGCTCTGCCGCACGTGGGATCTTCCTGGACCGGGGCACGAACCCACGTCCCCTGCATCGGCAAGCGGACTCTCAACCACTGCACCACCAGGGAAGCCCCCATTCGTTTATTTTTGTTTTTATTTCCATTACTCTAGGAGGTGGATCAAAAAAGATCTTGCTGTGATTTATGTCAAAGAGTGTTCTTCCTATGTCTTCCTCTAAGAGTTTTATAGTGTCCGGTCTTACATTTAGGTCTCTAATCCATTTTGAGTTTATTTTTCTCTATGGCATTAGGGACTGTTCTAATTTCATTCTTTTACATGTAGCTGTCCAGTTTTCCCAGCACCACTTATTGAAGAGACTGTCTTTTCTCCATTGTATATCCTTGCCTCCTTTGTCATAGATTAGTTGACCATAGGTGCGTGGGTTTATCTCTGGGCTTTCTATCTTGTTCCATTGATCTGTATTTCTGTTTTTGTGCCAGTACCATATTGTCTTGATGACTGTTGCTTTGTAGTATAGTCTGAAGTCAGGGAGTCTGATTCTTTCAGCTCCATTTTTTTCTCTCAAGACTGCTTTGGCTATTCAGGGTCTTTTGTGTCTCCATACAAATTTTAAGATTTTTTGTTCTAGTTCTGTAAAAAATGCCATTGGTAATTTGATAGGGATTGCATTGAATCTGTAGATTGCTTTGGGTAGTATAGTCAT
Organism: Delphinus delphis; assembly: GCF_949987515.2. Classification (NCBI taxonomy): domain Eukaryota; kingdom Metazoa; phylum Chordata; class Mammalia; order Artiodactyla; family Delphinidae; genus Delphinus; species Delphinus delphis. Next base: position 27,680,509 of record NC_082688.1, read on the forward strand.
TTTCACAATGTTGATTCTTCCAATCCAAGAACATGTTACATCTCTCCATCTGTTGGTATCATCTTTAATTTCTTTCATCAGTGTCTTATAGTTTTCTGCATATAGGTCTTTGGTCTCCCTAGGTAGGTTTATTCCTAGGTATTTTATTCTTTTTGTTGCAATGGTAAATGGGAGTGTTTCCTTTATTTCTCTTTCAGATTTTTCATCATTAGTGTATAGGAATGCAAGAGATTTCTATGCATTAATTTCGTAACCTGCAACTTTACCAAATTCATTGATTAGCTCTAGTAGTTTTCTGGTGGCATTTTTAGGATTCTGTATGTATAGTATCATGTCAGCAAACAGTGACAGTTTTACTTCTCCTTTTCCAATTTGTATTCCTTTTATTTCTTTTTCTCTTCTGATTGCCATGGCTAGGACTTCCAAAACTGTGTTGAATAATAGGGGTGAGAGTGGACATCCTTGTTTTGTTCCTGATCTTAGAGGAAATACTTTCAGTTTTTCACCATTGAGAATGATGTTTGCTGTGGGTTTGTCGTATATGGCCTTCATTATGTTGAAGTAGATTCCCTCTATGACCACGTTCTGGAGAGTTTTTTAACATAAATGGGTGTTGAATTTTGTCAAAAGCTTTTTCTTCATCTACTGAGATGATCATATGGTTTTTCTTCTTCAGTTTGTTATATGGTGTATCACATTGATTGATTTGTGTATATTGAAGAATCCTTGCATCTCTGGGATAAATCCCACTTGATCATGGTATATGATCCTTTTAATGTGTTGTTGGATTCTGTTTGCTAGTATTTTGTTGAGGATTTTTGCATCTATATTCATCAGTGATATTGGTCTGTAATTTTCTTTTTTTGTAGTATCTTTGTCTGGTTTTGGTATCAGAGTGATGGTGGCCTCATGGAATGAGTTTGGAAGTTTTCCTTCCTCTTCAATTTTTTGGAAGAGTTTGAGAAGAATGGGTGTTAGCTCTTCTCTAAATGTTTGATGGAATTCACCTGTGAAGCCATCTTGTCCTGGACTTTTGTTTGTTGGAAGATTTTTAATCACAGTTTCAATTTCATTGCTTGTGATTGGTCTGTTCATATTTTCTACTTCTTCCTGGTCCTGTCTTGGAAGATTATACCTTTCTAAGAATTTGTCCATTTCTTCCAGGTTGTCCATTTTATTGGCATAGAGTTGCTTGTAGTAGTCTCTTAGGATGCTTTGTATTTCTGTGGTGTCTGATGTAATTTCTCCTTTTTCATTTCTAATTTTATTGATTTGAGTCCTCTCCCTCTTTTTCTTGTTGAGTCTGGCTAATGGTTTATCAATTTTGTTTACCTTCTCATAGAATCAGCTTTTAGTTTTATTGATCTTTGCTATTGTTTTCTTTGTTGCTATTTCATTTATTTCTGCTCTGATCTTTATGATTTCTTTCTTTCTGCTAACTTTGGGTTTTGTTTGTTCTTCTTTCTCTAGTTCCTTTAGGTGTAATGTTCGATTGTTTATTTGAGATTTTTCTTGTTTCCTGAGGTAGGCTTGTATAGCTATAAACTTCCCTCTTAGCACTGCTTTTGCTGCATCCCATAAGTTTTGTATCGTGTTTTCATTGTCATTTGTCTCTAGGTATTTTTTGATTTCCTCTTTGATTTCTTCAATGATCTCTTGGTTATTTAGTAACGTATTGTTTAGCCTCCATGTGTTTGTGTTTTTTACGTTTTTTTCCCCCGTAATTCATTTCTAATCTCATAGCATTGTGGTCAGAAAAGATGCTTGATATGATTTCAATTTTTTAAAATTTACTGAGGCTTGATTTGTGACCCAAGATGTGATCTATCCTGGAGAATGTTCCATGTACACTTGAGAAGAAAGTGTAATCTGCTGTTTTTTAATGGAATGTCCTATAAATATCAATTAACTCGATCTGGTCTATTGTTTCATTTAAGGCTTGTGTTTCCTTATTAATTTTCTGTTTGGATGATCTGTCCATTAGTGTAAGTGAGGTGTTAAAGACCCCCACTATTATTTTGTTACTGTCGATTTCCTCTTTTAGAGCTGTTAGCAGTTGCCTTATGTATTCAGGTGCTCCTATTTTGGGTGCATATTTATTTATAATTGTTATATCTTCTTCTTGGATTGATCCTTTGATCATTATGTAGTGTCCATCCTGTCTCTAGCAACATTCTTTATTTTAAAGTCTATTTTATGTGATATGAGTATTGCTACTCCAGCTTTCTTTTGATTTCCATTTGCATGAATATCTTTTTCCATCCCCTCACTTTCAGTCTGTATGTGTCCCTAGGTCTGAAGTGGGTCTCTTGTAGACAGCATATATATGGGTCTTGTTTTTGTATCCATTCAGCAAGCCTGTGTCTTTTGGTTGGAGCATTTAATCCATTCACGTTTAAGGTAATTATCGATATGTATGTTCCTATTACCATTTTCTTAATTTTGGGGGGTTTGTTTTTGTAGGTCCTTTTCTTCTCTTGTGTTTCCCACTTAGAGAAGTTCCTTTAGCATTTGTTGTAGAGCTGGTTTGGTGGTGCTGAATTCTCTTAGCTTTTGCTTGTGTAAAGCTTTTGATTTATCCATCGAATCTGAATGAGATCCTTGCTGGGTACAGTAATCTTGGTTGTAGGTTCTTCCCTTTCATCACTTTAAGTATATCATGCCACTCCCTTCTGGCTTGTAGAGTTTCTGCTGAGAAATTAGTTGTTAACCTTATGGGAGTTCCCTCGTATGTTATTTATCATTTTTCTCTTGCTGCTTTCAATAATTTTTCTTTGTCTTTATTTTTTGCCAATTTGATTACTATGTGTCTCAGCCTGTTTCTCCTTGGGTTTATCCTGTATGAGACTCTCTGTGCTTCCTGGACTTGGGTGGCTGTTTCCTTTCCTATGTTAGGGAAGTTTTCAACTATAATCTCTTCAAATATTTTCTTGGGTTCTTTCTTTCTCTCTTCTCCTTCTGGGACCCCTATGATGTGAATGTTGTTGTGCTTAATGTTGTCCCAGAGGTCTCTTAGGCTGTCTTCATTTCTTTTCATTCTTTTTCTTTTTTCTGTTCCATAGCAGTGAATTCCTCCATTCTGTCTTCTAGGTCACTTATCCGTTCTTCTGCCTCAGTTATCCTGCTATTGATTCCTTCTAGTGTATTTTTCATTTCAGTTATTGTATTGCTCATCTCTGTTTGTTTGTTCTTTCATTCTTCTAGATCTTTGTTAAACATTTCTTGCATCTTCTTGATCTTTGCCTCCATTCTCTTTCTGAGGTCGTAGATCATCTTCACTATCATTATTCAGAATTGTTTTTCTGGAAGGTTGCCTGTCTCCACTTCATTTAGTTGTTTTTCTGTGGTTTTACCTTGTTCCTTCATCTGGTGCATAACTCTCTGCCTTTTCATCTTGTCTATCTTTCTGTGAATGTGATTTTTATCCCACAGGCTGCAGGATTGTTGTTCTCCTTGCTTTTGCTGTCTGCCCTCCGAGTGGGAGGATTATTCCAACTATTTTGTGTAATGGGCAGGGATTTCCAGGAATTGAGCCCTCACCCACTTTTTGACATTTTATGGAATGACCTTGGAACTGTTGTGGTGCCTGGGGGTGTGCATTTAGCTTGCTGATGTATTACAATGAGCGTATGCTGAGGCTCAAGGTCAAGTGGAAGTCAATCATCTGCCTTCTTGCACCTAGTTGGTTTTAACCAGTTTATGTCATGTCCTCAATGGCTGTTATTCTTTTAAAGGTTGTGCCCTGCCCCCTTCTTGCCTCATAAGTATAAACAAAGGCTTTGTGATAGACCAGAATTGCTACTTTAACTTTTCATCCGTTTTTACAAAACATATCTTGCCATATTCCAGAATCAGAGTAAAAGAGAAGTCAGAGGTGGCAAGTTTGAAAATGTATAAATTTAATTCCAAAGCTGTAAATTGGGAGTACTCATTCATTCTCTCATTTAACAAATATTTACTGAGTATGTGCTAGTGTACTAGGTGCTTGGATTACAATGATGAACAAAAGATAGGTATGGTCCCTGTCCATTTCACCATCTCCACATCACCAGGTGTCTCTTTTGGGCAGCTCTGTTTATCTGCTCACTGATGTGTCTGCCTACATTCTGATCTCCCTTTGATCCAGGCAGAAGAACCTTTCTGTTACTAATTTGGCCACCTGGAATCTGTGCCTGGGTCCTATCCTGGGCCAGAGACCCCTTGTCTTGGCCAGGGAGGTTCTTTTTCTGCTCAGATTTGCATAGCCAATAATGATAGTGATGCTGAGACTGAAATGGTGCAAGCTTTATAATGGCCAAAGAATGGAGAAGCAGGAACTTGTTTGCAAATTAACTTCTTAATTTGATTCTTGTGGAGACACCACTTATATAGGAGGATGGAGGTAAAAAGGAGGGAATTGAAGAGAGTGGGAGGAATATTCCTGACTTATCCAAGAACAGGGGTGTGCTTCAGACCTGGAACTGAGGCAACACTCCTTTTCAGTCTTTGTATGGGCTTTTCAGTTTGTTGTCATGGCAACTGTCAACTGTCATGGTGCTGATGGGTGTGTCATTTAGCATGCTAATGTATTACAATAAGCATATGATGAGGCTCAAGGTCCACTAGAAGTCAAATCTTCTGCCATCTTGGACCTAGTTGGTTCTAACCAGTTCTTGTTTTTCTCTTTGCAGCTTCCTCCTGAAACTCAGATAAGAGTAATTGGTTTCCATTTGAGGGAGGGAGAGGTGCATGATCCTGTTTCCAAGGGGCAACAGCCTTGGAAACGTTTTGATGATGCTGAAAACTCCTCTTTAAAACCTGTAGGAGCTCCATTTATGGAACAGTGACCCACTCCTCAGAAACAACCATAACTAGTGACCTTTTTATTATATATATGTATACATAAACCAACCATTAAAATCTCTGGAGATTGTCCTAAGGCCATGTAGTAAAGTGTTGCAAGAGAGGGAGATGTCATGTACTGGGACCCACAGGAGTCCTTAGGATGGACCACCAAGTGAGGGTCCTTGGCTTTTTGTAGGAAAACATTGAAGAGCGAGCCTTAGTAAAGGGAAAGCAAGTTTATTTAGAGAAACACATTCCGCAGGCCAAAGGTGGTTCAGTCGCAGAAGGCTCAGAATGTGAGTGGCCCCAGGGCATGGGGTCATCTCAGAATGTGAGAGCTGCCCCCAGGCATGGGGGAGTAGGTTTTTATGGGCTAAGTAATTTCATAGGCTAAGAGTGGGAGGAATAATCTTGCTATTTTGGGAAAGGGTGGGGATTGGGCCACTGCCCACTTTTTGGTCTGTTATGGTCTGCCTTGGAACTGCCATGGCGTAAGGGGGAGTGATTTTTACTATTACAATGAAGGTCAATGACCGGACTATTCTCAAAGCCACCTTGGTTTCAGCCAGTTCCAGCCAGTCTTTATCGAATCCCAACAGCTGAGTCCCTTCTCCATTATCTAGCATTTGTGTCCTGCCCCCTTCTGTCCTGTCTCCAAATGAAGATACCTTTATTGAAGAAATTCTCTTAGTAGATCTTGGTCAGAACGGCAAAAGTCTGTGGCACAAGCTGCTCCCTCCCCGCTTCCCATCACAGCTTGATGACAGAAGCTCAGGTCTGGGAAGGTATCACGGAGAAAAATGAAGCTCCTTCTCCTCTCAGCTCCCAGTCAAGGCATGCAGAGGAGCAGGCCAGCAGCAGCTCTCATGCCACGGCTCTGGGGAGTGTGGCTGAGAGGTGAGGGGCTTCCTTCCTCCACCCAGTGAGGCCGAAAGCTCTGCACTGGTGCCCAATCAAATCTCGAATCTCGGAGACAAGAGTTTTGAGTGAAGTAGAAAAGAATAGCTTTATTGCTTTGCCAGGCAAAGGGGGAAACAGTGGGCTCCTGCCCTCGGGAAAACTAAAACTACGTGTCCCAAGCCAAGCGGGAGGATTTGATGAAGAGATTCATAGTAATAGTTCAAGGGTAGGGTTGCTGACAAGATTAGGGTGTGGGCAGGGCTTGAGCTCCCTTGATCTTGTCTCAGGTGGTCTCCTAATCTTGAGGAGCTTTTTTGTTCCCTTTAGTCTTGCCTCAGGTGGTTTCTTGGCTGGTCCTCCCTTGACTAGGAACAGTTTGAATCTGCCCTTTGGAACTCAGGGAAGGTCATGGAGGCTCTAGTCTTGCTTACAAGAAACAGGGGACAAAAAGGCCTCCATGCCCAGGAGCCCCACAGGGCCCCGCTCAATTTCACCAAAACCCATGTATAGGTGGAGTCTCTATCCAAGGCATGGCAGGCCAAGAACACTGGAGATCCGATAACTCTTTCTCCAGCTTGCTTGCAGGGTGGAGGTTTCGCAGAAATCTTAGGTAAGCAGTTGGATATAGGATTCTGGAACTCAGAGAACTTGAGACTGTAGATACACAAAACCACCCTGGGAAAGTGTGGTCACCTCTGGGGAACCAGTCCTCCTTCACTCCCAGGCCTGAGGCTCTAGAGGGACAAATGATCACTACTACTGCTGTCAGCCTCTGGCTCCAGTCCTGCCTTGCCCCACTGGACTGTCAAAGGCCTGGAGTGTCCTTCACTATGCCTCTCCAACTGTCAAATTCCTGCTCATTCTGCAAGACCCTTCTTTCTCTGAACCCCACTTTGCAGGAGGGGTGCGCCCTGGCTCCTAGGGATTCTTTTGTAATGAGCTGATCCCAAGGAGAGAAACAATTTCTAAGAGTTAATGAAAAGCTCCTTTTGTGTCTCCTACTTTAATTTGATCCCCTTAGCTTGAATCCCAGCGGAGGTGTGTGTGCTGAATTCTGAGGGTGAAGGAAGTATTTTTCTTTCAGCTCTCAAAGGTCAGGCAGCAAGCCTTAGTCATGCTAATGGAGATCTAACCTTTCAGGGCCTCTGAGAGTTTTCCAGCTCAAGGGATTTTCCAAAGTCTCTCAAATGAGGCCTTTGTCTCCAAATCACAGTGATAATTGCTAGCAAAGTCAGAGCTTGAACTGAGGTCTTCTGACGTGAAGGCTAGTGCTTTCTTCGCCGGCAACTCTCTCTTGTAATATTTGACTTTTTAATGGCTGTTTCAGCACGAAGTACCATTCCTAGCACATAGTAGTGTCACAATAAATATGATGAATAAATAAACCAATAACAGCTACTCTACTCCCTGATTCTTCCTTTTCTCCCTAGCATAGCGGGGAGTAAAGAAAGCAAACTGGCAGAATGTGTTTGGGGTTTCCAAGAAGTAGTATCAGTATGAATGAATGACCTTTGGGATCCCTGCCACTCAAATAATTCAATCAAGTGGAAATTGAATCTCTGAAGAACTACTGTCCATTCTTAGCACAATCCCTAAAGGATACAAAATCCTAGAACACAGCCAGTAGAAAATACTAACTCTGATCTGTTGTATAAGTGATATCATGTATAAAGATGGAAGACCAGATACATTTCCAAAATGGCTGAAATACATTTTCATGGCTATCACAGGCATGGGTTTAGAAGCAGAGGGCTCCCAGGTAGTCTTAGGGTGTGTTTGTTGAAATGAGTCAAATTTAATTGAATTGGATTGATTTCTTCTGTGATTACTCAAGGGGTCAGAGTTTTGTCTTTCAGGGTCCTGGGAACAAGACTCTAGAGGACGTCTATTGTTTTCTGCCCTTGTAAGTCAATTCACCCTCCCTCTAGAAGTACTCTGTTTTACCCCTGAGAAGCTCTCCCTCCTCCATTCTCAGCCCCTGTGGCTTGGGCAAGTTTAAGCCAGTGCCAAGCTCCAGAGGGGACCATGGACTTTAGACATGGCTAGTTAGTTGTTGCAGAGTCAATGAGCCATAATGAAGGATTTTTATAAGACACATAAGGTGGAGACTCTCACTCTTTACACTGAAGGTAGATTTGAGAGTTTATAGGGAGTTGGCCTGCTGCTGCCATATTGCTACCATATAAAGCCCAAGGCTGAAACCAGATAGCGGAAGGCAGAGTCAAGAGATTGGAGAGAAACTAAATCTGGATGATTTCAATTGAAACCTGAATCCACTTACCTGAAGCCAGCCCTAGGTCTGGATTTCTCAGAAAAGATGTGGACCCATAGTATCCCTTTTTGCTTAAGGTAGGTTTAGGTTGGGTTTTTCTGCCACTTGTAGTCAAGAGGCTCCTAATTTGTGTAAGAACAGTTCCTGTCTCACTTCTTCAATGTTCTCTCCTGAACAGTCTTCTCTAGTACAGGCCGTACACATCCAGTAACAGGAAAACAAGCTGGCTCACCGTGATCTTCTCTGATTTCTTTCCAATCTCCACCCTACCATCAGCACGCTACCTTTAAAAGGTAACTTGTGCTAGGAAACGAGTGTTTTATTGGAGATCATATAGCTAAGAGGTGGTGAAGCCAAAACCATGGCCTGGGATTTTGGATTCAAATACTTTGCTGTCCACTTTTCACATTTAAAAAAATCATATTAGGAGCCATTGTTGATCCCATTTTCTGGCTGTAGCCGTATACTTTAGAGCTGCACTGTATAATATGGAAGGTGCTAGCCTTATGTAGCTACTTAAATTGAAATTAATTGAAAATAAATAAAATTTAAAATCAGTTCCTCAGTCATTCTAGTCTCATTCCAAGCACACTCTAGCCACATATGGGTAGTGACCGCCAGATTGGACAACACAGATAAAGTACATTTATATCACCACAGAAAGTTCTGATGGACAGCATTGCTCTAGAGACAGATTTCCTTCTTTAGCCAAAGTTGCTAGGGTCAGAATCCCTGATAGAATCCTTCTACTCTTCAAATGGCAAATGAGGCTAATAGACAGATGCTGAAATATGAGCTGTTCAGTCGTCTATTCCATACTTTTTAAACACTTAGATGGGATGAATAGGTCCTAGCCCCTTACCTCTGGGATGGGTAAATCTGAAACATGCTACTTAGTAAGGGATGATTAATCTGTTGTTATATCAAGCATTTTGAAATTATATAAATAAATATAAATTAAAACATGCATTTCTCTACCCTGCTCTGATCTAGTATGTGATTATACGTTTCTTGGGAGTTTGAAGAATATGATATTTCATTCTCAAGCTGGTGATTCATTAAGAGTACATTTCTCAATGACATTTCCACAGATCATCATTCTCCAAGCAGGAACTCTCTTCCTAGGTCTGGGCCCATTTCCCTTTCAGATTAAAACCCTCTGGGAAAAAAGATCTAATCATTTCCATTCAAACAAACAGTAAGGCTCTCCAACTGAAAATTTGTTGCAGATATTCAAGTTGGGAAATGGTAACTATGGCATAAAATAAACCTTCTTTATTGGACAGAATATTCAAATAAATAATTGCATTGTCACCTAGATACCACTAGTGAGTTATTCTTCCAGGGGAAAAAAAAAAAGCTAGTTTGGCTTTGTTGTCTGTCAAACGGAAAAAAAAATGATGAACAGATACACATAGGACCCAGGATGACCATTTCTTTTTGGTTTGACATGAATAGTGTGTATTTGCAAACATTCCCCATTCACTTGTATGAAGTAATTAGAAAAAAAGCACACAATTTTCACAAAATGGGAGGGGGTGTGGTCAGATTTCAGCCCAAGGGCTCCCTTGTTGGGTGGATAATTTAGTATCAGAAGGTAGCCGTGGAGAACATGAAAGTTACTCATGTGAGTAAAGATGCAGCTAGTGACGCCCACAGTTACTTAATCGCAGGCATGCTTCAACTGCTTTTGCCATTTTTGGAGCCTACTTATGGCTAATTGTGGCTGCAAGTGAGTAACTACAGGTGCAATCAGATGTGTTTCTAATTTTTACATTTGTGCTGACAGCAGGAGAATAAACTGCCCCTTCTAAAAAGGGGAGTTGTAAAAGGAGGGCTGAAATTAGTTCTTTCAAGTTTAGGGAGGATGGAACAGCCTCCAACATGAAAAAAAGACACAAGTCATTTAATGTTTAAACAGAGGAAAATTCTAGACCATCCACCGACCTTCAGCCAGGTTCCAGGCCCATCTGTGCATCTTCCCCTTTCCCTGAGGTCCTCCCACTCGGATTCCTGCTACTGCCCCTACCAAAAGGGGCCTTTTACATTCTCCTTCTAACTCTACAACTCCTGTCCCATCATGGAATAGACACTATTTTTTAATGTTATCTTCTGCATGGTCACTTTTACTCTACAAATACTTTTTACACATGTTGTAATACATATGTGCACAAATGAACTCTTATATATACCCTTGGGACAGGCGGTTAGTTTTTGAAGTTCTCTTACCAGGAATTAACACCCCAGAGATGGCTACGGAACACTTCCAATATCCTTATCAAAATCTCACTTGGTTTTTAATTCCTATAAGGAATGTTAGAAATATTTTTGAACAGGTAAAATGAGTGCTGGAACGAGGCATTTGGTTGACTAGGAAATAGAAGCCCCACTGCTCTTGCATGGCTGAGTATACAGCTCCAGCAAGCTCAGGGGACAGACTCCACCTAAGAAGTGATTGTGGTTGCATTGCCTGTAGTGCCTGCTGCTTGTGGTAAACGGATCCCCAAAGCCTCAAGAACCAGTCACAGGACTGTTCTTGTACCTGCTGGTGAGTAAAACATTTGCAGTTTTGGCAGAATTAGGTCTGAGTCCTCACCTGGTGTGGAAGTTGTACGGTAGAGGGTGTATGCCTCAACCCACCTGTGAGCACTAGAGCTACTGACATTTACCCCAAGAGCCTGGCAGTTGCTGACTGGCCAAATTAGTTTGGGTCAGTTCAGAACATTTTGATTTTCTCCTAAAATAGTTCTCACGGGTTTCTATTCCCAAAACAAATGAAATAAAAAACAAGGATATATATAATTATAATACAGATAACGAAATAAACAACAAGGGTATAGAGGAAATATGTAGTTACAGAAGGCACCAAATGCGGAGAAATGGACACATTATTTTAGGTTCAGGAAATCACCTTCTACCCAAGGGAGGGAATGTAAATGACTCCCTTTGTGTACATCTTGCCTGGCCTCTGGCCCTCCTAGGCCCTGCTTTTCTCCAAGCGCTGTGAATCATCTTTTCCCTGCCTCAGAAGAGTTGCTGGTGAATCACTCAAACTACTCTCCATTCCACAAACAGTATCAGATATCCATCTGTGTGTTCTGGGCTCTGTGGTGACTCATTGGGATAAATTGGACAGGCTCCCTGCCCAAGGGATGCTTTCCTATAAGTAAGCCCTCTGCTCCATAAATCATGCACTCTTCTGGTTTGGGGCCTGAGATACAAGCTTTATCCATAGCCAATGGCAGAACTGTGAGGACTGGTGAGTAATGAGGTAGAGAAAGTGTTGGTCACCAGAACCCTCTTAGGGAGAGCTCTCTGTTTGATTAGAAGAAATACTTTGCAATGACATTCGGGGTGGAAGGTGAAGTCCCAAGGGCCTTGTCCATCAAGGAAAGATGTCTGCTAAACTGCTTTGCATGACACAAGGAGACGGATTGTGTTGCTCCTAAGAGAGGGCAGAGAACAGGTAGGGCAGCGAAGGGGGAGGCCAGGGAGGTGGAGGGAGGAGTGTGCAGCCACAATGCAACAGCGGAGGTGTCTGCTGCATAATGGAACACTTTGTGGGGATACACAGATCTTGGGTCAAATATGCTAAACAAATGAGGTGTTTAGCATGTGTGATTATCTTGTGGAGATTGGTGAAGAGGTTGAGTTTGGCATCTGGACTGATGCTGAACACTACCTCTGGGTTTTTTAGTTTCATAAACCCAGGTATTCCTTTTTTTTTTTGCTTAAGCCAGTCTGATTCTCTCTGTCTGGCTCTCTCTCACTCACAGACACACACACACACACACACACACACACACACACACACGAGCATACACACTGTCCTACACTTCCCCATGGTGATAGAGAAGGAGCAATGGGTAGAAGCAGGTAAAAGGAGGATTATTCTTTCATACTGTAACATGACAGGCTGAGGGCATGGAGAAATGGGCATGGTGCCCAGGGCTTGGGCAGCCACAAGTCAGAGGATGATTAGACAATAGCAATCAACGACTTATAAAGTCTAGAGGTCAAGGCCACAGAGATTTTTCAAAATCCAGGCAAATAATCACCACTCAGGGGTCTGCCGGTGCTGTGGGATTTGAGTGTGGCTGAGGATCAAATGGTCAAACATTTCCTCAGCACGGTGATAGGCCAGGCCCAGTGTTAGAGAGTCTACAGGGATGGAGACACGGCCCACTTTCTCCAGATGAGAGACCTTTAGGTCCAGTAGCAAAACTACAGCATTAGGAAGCTCAGAAGAATCTGGCAGGGTAGGGAAGCCTTCCACAAGGAGGTGGTTCTTGCTGTCAGCTTTGGAAGGTAAACAGGAGTTAGGCAGATGTGTGAGAAAAGGTCTTCCAGGCAGAGAGGTTGGCCTGTGCAAAGGGCAGAGGCCTGAGAGTCAGGGGGACTGAGGCAGGAGATGAGGTTCTCCAAGATCAAAAAGGCTTTACCTGGAAAGGAGAGAAGCCTGGAACAGACCCTCCCCTCATGGCCCTTGGAAAGAATCAATGCTGCTGACACCTTGCTTTCAGACTTCTAGCCTCCAGAACTGTGAGAAAATGAATTTCTGTTGTTTAAGTCACTGAGTCTGTGACACTTTGTTATGGCAGCTCGAGCAAACTAATATAGCCGGTTTGAATTCTGGCTCAGCTGCCTCTCAGCTATGCAAACTTGGGTGAGTTACATAATCTCTCTGTCTCACTTTCTTTACCTGTGAAATGAAGAGAGTCATCAGAGCTATGTCGTGATAAATGATACGCATAATGTGTTTAGCTTAGTGCCTAGCCTGAAGTCAGCTTTCAATCAATGCCAGCTGCCATTATTATTTTGGTTATTATTATAATATTAGTTTCTTGGGAATTTTTTTAGCTTCATTCTGTAGTGCTACTGTGATGAAACTTAAATGGCTCTAAATTTTTTTATGAGTTCCTCTTTACACTCATAATCAAGAACGTAATCAGGGGAGTTCCCTGGCGGACTAGTGCTCAGGATCCCGGGCTTTCACTGCTGTGGCCCATGTTCAGTCCCTGCTCGGGGAACTGAGATCCCACAAGCTGCCCAGCATGACAAAAAAAAACAAAGAATGTAGTCAGGCCTGCAGGAGTAACTCCTGACACTCTCACATGTCTGGGGTAGAAAACTTATTTTAATGAAAAACCCCAGGAAGGTCTCCTCAGAAGGCCACCTGGCAGGGGGCTGGATCCCCTAAATCACCTGGATCTCCTAAGATCACGGGTCAATCTGAGAAGTTGCATCGTCCCTTCACTCTGGACCTCACCCTGATCCTTTTCCGAGCTGAAAAACCAAAGCTTCCTCACAAGCAGAATGCATGCCCAGATCTAAAATACACTTCCTGCCGAAGTGGTCATGCCTGAAGGAACCCTACTTCCCTGCTGGGTTTTGTTGTTGTTTTGTTTTATATTTTTACCATTTTATTGTGGAGAATCTCAAACATACCCAGAAGTAGACAAAAATAGCTTAAAAACCCCAGGTGTCCATCATCAACTCATGACCAAGCCCGCCCATCCACTCTCAATCCCTCTCAATTTTTAAAAAAAATTTAATTTTATTTATTTATTTTTTATACAGTAGGTTCTTATGTTATCTATTTTATACATATCCTCTCAATATTTTTAAAGAATATTCCAGACCTTATATAATTTCACCATTAATGTTTGATTATGTATCTTTAAAAGATGAGAAGTTTTAAAATTTTAAAATACCATTATTACATGACTTAATTAACAATATAATATTATTCATAATATAATATTCAGTCAATATTCAAATTTCCTTTCTCATAACCTCATAACTTTTAAAATAGTTTGTTTGAATGAAGATTAAAATCATCCTTATTATTTAAATATGATTTGCACATTGCAATTAATTAATACAGTTGACCCTAGAAAAGATGGGTTTGAAGTATGCAGGGCCACTTTTAGGCAGATATTTTCAATAGTAAGTACTATAATGCTACATAATCCTAGGTTTGTTGAATCTGCGGATGGAGAGCAGCAGGTACAGAAGAAACACGTACAAGCAGGGCCGACTGCGGATTTTTGACTCTGTAAGGGTCAGCGCCTCTAACCTGTAACTCTCACATTGGTCAAGGGTCACCTGTATACCTTTCAAGTTTCTTTTAATCTATAGGTTTCTCTTTATTTGTTGAAACCTGGTTGTTTGTTCTATAGAGTTTCTCACAGTCTGGATTTTGCATTCATCCCTGTGGTGGCATTTACCATGTTGCTCCATCTTATGCCTTTCTTGTACATTGGTGGTTAAAACTAGGGTCTTGATCAAACCCAGGCTCAATTTTTTTAGCTAGACTACTTTATAAGTGGGGTTGTATTCTTCCACCAGGAGGCATATAATGTCTGGTTGTCTCTCTCCTGCTTGTTTTTCTCTCCTTTTTTTTTTTTTTTAATTAATTAATTTATTTATTTTTGGCTGTGTTGGGTCTTTGTTTCTGTGCGCAGGCTTTCTCTAATTGCGGCAAGCGGGGGCTACTCTTCGTCGCGGTGCGCGGGCTTCTCATTGTCGTGGCTTCTCTTGTTGTGGAGCACAGGCTCTACACGCGCAGACTCAGTAGTTGTGGCTCACGGGCTTAGTTGCTCCGCGGCATGTGGGATCTTCCCAGACCAGGGCTCGAACCCGTGTCCTCTGCATTGGCAGGCAGATTCTTAACCACTGCGCCACCAGGGAAGCCCCTTCCCTCCTTCTTGACTTCCTTCCTTCTTTCCTTTTCGTATCTCATCTTGCTGCTTCCTGGCAATGGACCTGGACGTTGGGGGTCTGGGGGAGGGGATTGCCAGCCTTTCTGTCCCCACCTGGGGCATTGCCCTGCCTTATCCCCTTGCTTTCTGTCAATGGTGCCAACATGGCTTTCCATTTCTGCGGGACATCATGGTGCTGCTGAAGATATTCTCAGGTCTGGGTGGGGAAAAAACATGCTAAGAAAACTTCGGAGGATGACATTGAACTTCTTTTGTTCTTCCACGTTAGGGAGTGCCAAATTTGAGCGCTGCTTGACTTGCTAATGATCTGGATGGCAAACCGCTGTCAGTCAGGGGATGGACTGCTGGAGGTAGGGAAGTAATTGCAGTACTTTCTTCCTGACCCATGCAGAGTAGGAATATAATTTCCAAATATAACTTGGTGCCTAAAGTTCAAATTTAATGTTTGAAGCCTGAAGTCCAGCCATAGTTGAACCCCATAAGAATGTTCCAGATCCCCTAGACCTTGGTCAACAAAGGAATGCCGTATATAAAGGATTTGCTCAACCATTTATTGCCCACATGAATATGGAACCCTTGCCCAAGTTCCAGGCTATTTTGTGTCTAGAAAAAAGAAAAAAGTGTTATCAGTTGTCACAGCCAGCCTTTCTGCAAAATAAACTTTCGCTAGATTTAGCAACATTTACAGAGTATCTGTTTTTATTTTACGGCAGTTTCTTCATCAGTTAACCTTACCTTGTTGAACCCTAAGTGTAGCAGATTCTGTCGATGCTCCACCCCACTGGCCCACCTCTGAGTTCATAGGCAGCTGGAAGGGGATTGTTCTAGGAACTGGCTGGTTCCTACCTCACGTGCCTGCAGCTCCCAGCTTCTCTTCCTGAAGGTTTTTTCTCGTTCCACCAGAAATTACCAGACTGCTCAGGGCATTGCGGGGGTGCTGGTTATTTAAAGCTCCCGGGAGCAGCCCTCAACCACTGAAAGATGAAAGTCAATGGATAAATACCTCGACTTCCCCTCGCCCTCAGCGGGAGAATTTTGAGATGCGTTCTACATGGTCTTTCAGAGGGTTCCATAGTGGGCTTTCCTGCTCATTGGTGCACCTTTTACTGACTTTTCTCCCTCTCCAGTCTTACATTCTTCACTGTTTCACTTGAACTTCCTGGGATTACTTCCCAAATAAGCCATCTCTTCCCAATTTCTTGTGTAAAGGGCTGCTTTTGGGGGAACAGAAACGAAGACAGGGAATAAATGTGTAAGCTACCTTAAAATCTTTTGGAACAAGTGAGTACAAATAAATAAATAAAATATGGAGAATTCTGTGCTGAGTGGCTTCATATGTTCCTTATCTCCAGTCCTTTTAGTTATTGATAGCCCCATTTTCCAGTTGATGAAACTGAGAATAAATCATTAAGAGAATTTTCCAAGGGAATTCCCTGGCGGTCCAGTGGTTAGGACTGCGTTTTCTCACTCCCGGGGGCCCCAGGTTTGATCCCTGGTCAGGGAACTAAAATCCTGCAAGCCCCGCAGCAAGGCCAAAAAAAAAAAAAAAAAAAGAATTGCCCAAGATCATATAACTGGTATGAGCTGAGATGCAAGTCCATCACTGCCATCAACATTGTCCTGCCTCTTGTTCTCCATTTTGTTTCAGGTGAAAGATTTTCTCTGACAGCTAGTAGATCTGTCTTTCTTTCTTTTTTGTATTGTTCTGTTTGCTTACCTGTATATTGAATGGAAGAATTTCCTGCCAGTTGAACTTCAACTTGTAAGTGAAAAGGCCCATCTTGATATGGTTTCCTAGCAACAATTTATGAAACACTTTAAAGCAATTATTCTTCTCAAGCACCTTTCCAAACGTTGAAGCATGTTCATTCACTTCGATCATTAAAATCCCCAAGAGCATTCATTGTGCAGCACACAGTTCTGGTAATTATAAGCTCCTCAACAGGTTGCTTAGTGAGCTGAGAGCAAAGACGGACCACATTCCTCCCAGGAGCTGAGCACTGTGTTTCCAGCCTAGCAGGGCAGGGCAGACCCACTGTTCTCTGAAGAAATCTTAATTGACTTGTGGGGCGGGGGTAGGAGGAAGAATATTTAACCCCCAAATAGCCATCTGTAGAATGATGAGCCCATGGCAACACACACAGCTTTAGGGAGGATTTGAATAGCTAAGGCCCAAGTCCACTAAGCAAGCAGCTTTCTGCTGCTCCTCTGGGCCCTCACCTTTACCCAGCCTAGATTTGGACAAAGTCAGGCAAAAGACCCATTTTCTCCCCTGGTCCCCTAAAAATGCAGTTCTGCCCTAAATTAGCCTCTTGCCCTTCAATTTGTGCTTCCTTCCTTTGTCTTTTTCTAAGAATTTTTTTTTTATCTTTTTTTTTTTTTTTTTTTGCGGTACGCGGGCCTCTCACTGTTGTGGCCTCTCCCGCTGCGGAGCACAGGCTCTGGACACGCGGGCCCAGTGGCCATGGCTCATGGGCCCAGCTGCTCCGTGGCATGTGGGATCTTCCCAGACCGGGGCACGAACCCGTGTCCCCTGCATCGGCAGGCGGACTCCCAACCACTGCGCCACCAGGAAGCCCTATTTTTATCTTTTTAAAGAAAATATATTTATTTATTTTTGGCTGCATCGGGTCTTAGTTGTGGCATCTTTCATTGTGGCACGTGGGCTCTTCATTGCAGCACACAGGCTTAGTTGCCCCACGGCATGTGGAATCTTAGTTCCCCAACCAGGGATGGAACCCATGTCCCCTGTATTGGAAGGCAGATTCTTAACCACTGGACCACCAGGGAAGTCCCTATTTTTGTCTTTTAAATGTTTTAGTATACAAGTCTAGAAGGGAATCTAGATGGTTGATGATCACTCTGCAGGCGTAGCAAATAGGAATGACAATTTGGCAAGCTAGAGAGTTGTTGGTCTGGGCTGTGGTTGTGTACACATCATGCCTGACTCTACTCCACTGGTGAGGATGTCACAACCAGGTCGGTGCATTGGACAAAAGATAAGTGCCCCTGGGAAGTTTTAGACCTAAGGAAGAGGGGAAGATTAAATTTCCTGCTAATCCAGGCAATAGCTTCTAAACATTTTAGATTTACAGAAGCGTTCCTCTATATCCTGCATATCCTTTATCCAGCTTCACCTAATGCCAACATCTTACACAACTATGGTACACTTATCAAAAGCAAGCCTCTTGTATTTTAGGTGTTCTGTGGAAGGAAGTTGTATGAATCCCAAGCTGGTGAAGCTGGATGTGTGCACAAGCACATACACCTATCATATATACATACATGCACACAACAGAGAGGTACACACACAAAACATAATACAGATATGAAGAACACACATGTACACTTAACATACATACAAACACAGCATGTACACACAAAGCACACACGCAGATATACACACATACGGATACACACATGGGTATAGACACACACAAAACACACAGCACGCATACAGTATACACACAGAGAGATATACAGATACATGCCCCATACATACAGACGTACACATCATACATACAGATATACACACATGCTGTGTCTTAGAATTAGGGGTTCGTAATATACATCCTGAGATTGTTTCTTGATGAAACTTGAGCTTGTTGATAGAGGCAGAAAGGTGCTAAGAGAGAACTAAAGAACACTAGTGATGAAACAGGGCAAGTGGGAAAGACTGACCCTCTTGGCCTAGAGATGGTGATGATGATTATTTTTAATAAATTTATTTATTTTATTTTTGGCTGTATTGGGTCTTTGTTGCGGCGTGCAGGCTTTCTCTAGTTGAGGTGAGCGGGGGATATTCTTCGCTGCAGTGTGCGGGCTTCTCATTGCGGTGGCTTCTCTTGTTGCGGAGCATGGGCTCTAGGCATGCGGGCTTCAGTAGTTGTGGCCCGTGGGCTCAGTAGTTGTGGCACACGAACTTTGTTGCTCTGCGGCATGTGGGATCTTCCCGGACCAGGGCTCGAACCCCTGTCCCCTGCGTTGGTAGGCGATTCTTAACCACTACACCACGAGGGAAGCCCCTGGAAATTATTTCTCCATGGAGATGTGGCTGTCATCTCTCACAGCAGTATTTTGGGTTGCAAAATCTGACCCACCCAGCAGTTTGAGGGAGCCTCATTCAGATAAGCTTCTTACATAAATGGTTCCATCCTCTTCCGCAGGCAGGGCTGGGTACGTGTGGCCAGCCTCAATTGTCTGAATCCTGAGGTAAGGGTGGGGGGTAGAAATGAGAAATGTCTCCACCCCCAGACTTTAGGTTGAGGTTCTGGGTGGAGAGTAACAGAATTATGGGAGAGGGTGGAGGCTGAAATCTGCCCCAAACCTGCTGTAAGAGGATAATAGTCCTGAGGTGGGTGTCATTCACTGAGATGTAGAGACAGGTGGGCTTTAGAGACACAGGGAAGTAGGAACAGCAAGGAAGAGAGGACCAGAAGTGTAGAATGGTACTTTGGATGAGTTCCAGGGGCAGTGGTCTACTTTGCCTGAGTTTGTGTTGGTTTATGTGGGTCGGTGGGCGGGGTGGGGGGGTTACTTGAAGGAATTAGAGCCATATAGATTAAAAGAGCTTAAGAGTTAGATTAGTGAGTGTATTAATTATCATTTCTGTGTAACAAACTACCCCCAACACTTAGTGGATTAAACAACAATAAAGATTTTTTTAATCCCTCATAGTATCTGTGGGTCAGGAAATCAGGAGCACCTTAGCTGGGTAGCTCTGGCTCAAGGTCATTCATGAAATTATAGTCAAGATGTTGGCCAGGACTACAGTCATATGAGGGCTTGACTGGGGCTGGACAATTTGCTTCCAAGGTGGCTTACACACACAAAAGGCATGTTGATGCTGGCTGTTGGCAGCAGGTCTCAGGTCCTCACTATGTGGGTCTTCCTGTCAGGCTCCTTGCATGTCCTCATGGCATGGTGGCTGGCTTCCTCCAGAGCAGGTGAGCCGAGAGAGTAACACAGAAGTCTCAATGTCTCTTATGACTAGCCTTGGAAGCCCCCCTCTCATGTCTGCAGCGTCCTAATGGTCACACAGGTCAGCCTTATTCAGTGTGGGAGGGGACTTTCCAAAGGTGTGACTACCAGGACGCCGTCTTGGGAGCTGACTTGCACAGGGGTTTATCATTTTTATGATAAATTTATTCAGGTTTCATAAAGCATATTTGATTAGACCTGAAACCAAGTCAGTGGAGTTGGTAAAGGCCAAAGTCAGGTGTCCCTGGTAAGATGAAATTTGAGAAGGAACCTGAAGGAAATGTAAGAGAGACAGAGAGAGTGAAGGATGAGATCAGAGCAGTGTGAGTTTGCGGGGAGGTTGGTTGGGGGGAGGCAGTTCACGTGTGCCTTGTTTGCCACAGTCAGGGCTTGGGTATTTTAGCCTTTGCATAGTGTCAGGAGCCTTGCCTAAGTGCTTGTGTCCTTCTCCTCCTTTCTGTCTCACCTGTGGAGTTCAAGCGACATACAAGATTTTGGGGAATTGTGTGCGAAGGAGGCCAGGAAGTGTGAAACACAAACGGAGGACCTGGTAGAGTTTAATAATAGAAGTCATTACTACTGTCAGGAATTACTGTGTGCACCGTTTGTGTGTGTGTGTGAGAGAGAGAGAGACAGAGACAGAGACACAGAGAAATAAAGGGATTCAACAGTCTAGGGATATGGATTGGTAACAGCTATAATAGTATTCTTTTCCTTTAAAAAGTTATTTTAACAAATTCTTACTTTACAATTTTTTTCCTGATTATCCAAGTAATATATGTTCATTGTAGAAAGATCGGGGTGAAAGAGATAAGTATAAAAAGATAAGGCAAGAATCATCCACGATACCTCACCCAGAAGCAACACTTAATATTTTGACATTTTCTTGGTACATTTTATTCTTGTCTGCATTTTATTCCTAAACTTGAGATCATATTTTCTCTGTAATTTTGTATTCAGCTTTCCATAACATTTAACTAGGTCATTTAAAAACTTTTAGTAAGTATTATTTTTAAAGATGGATGTATATACATATATAATTTCTTCTCTTGTTATACATGCTCAGAAAAAAATTAAATACTCTAGAATTGTATTAGGAAGGAAGAAAAAAATCCTCCCACCTATCACTTCCTAAATCACTGTTGATGGTATAGTTTATACTTTTCAGACATTTTTCTATATATCTATAAGTGTATATAGATAATGTTGATAGATATATATATATATTTTTGTACGCAGGCCTCTCACTGCTGTGGCCTCTCCCGTTGCAGAGCACAGGCTCCGGACGTGCAGGCTCAGCGGCCATGGCTCACGGGCCCAGCCGCTCCGCAGCATGTGGAATCTTCCCGGACCGGAGCACGAACCCGTGTTCCCTGCATTGGCAGGCGGACCCCCAACCACTGCGCCACCAGGGAAGCCTGATAGATATTTTTAAATGTTCTATAATTTATTTTACTTCATTGTCACTGTCATGAACATTTTCCATCATCAGTGAATAACACCTCAACTTTTTAAAAATATTATATTATTTTTTCTGATTTTGAAATAATAAATTCTTTAAAAAAAGTATGTTTTATGAGTGTGTAATATTCCATCATGTAGACTCCATCATTTATTTACTAGTTACCCTATTATTTTCACTATTTTATTATTATGAACAATCTTGTGAGAATTATCTTGGTAATTTCCTCCTGTAGTTCTGATTATTTTCTTTGGCTCAACTCTAAGGGTTAGAATTTTCATGTCAGACTTTAATAACTATGTGATATGTATTGCTATTTGCTTCCCTATCACAATTTCATGCATTGTAAAAACAGTAATGTCTCATTCAATTATTTTTTCTTAAAAATATTTATTTAATGAACAAACTGCATTGTAACAAATATTTAAAATTATTAAATATGAATAAAAATCACAATAATACCTCCACCATAATAAATCAGCTTTATTTTTCCATATTCTTATTTAATCCTTTTTCATATAGTACATATATACTTTTAGACTAGGGCTTGGCAAACTTTTTCATAAAGCACCAGGTAGTGGTATTTTAGGCTTTGCACACCACACCGTTTGTATTGAAACCACTCACCTTTGCCATTGCATCATTAAAGCAGCCATAGACAATACATTAATGAATAAGCATGGCTTTGTTCCAATAAAACTTTATTTACAAAGACAGGTGGCCAGCTTGTGTTTGTTGACCCCTGTTTTATGGACAGTTGTTCTTATAATATAGATGAAACTGTTCAGTCATTCATGAACCAAACTTCTAACTTTCTGAAGCTGCTTTGCATTTTTAATTATTTAATTTTCACTTATGGTTAGTTTCCTCAAATCTTCTTAACCATGCTAGAATTATGGAGCTGGAGCTCCCACAATGATTTGTTTTTAGTAATGCAGTAAACGAATGCATTTACCAATTATAAAAATACAGAATACACTTTTACAAAGGGCTTCAAGTATGATTCTTAAAAGAGAAATATTCATCAGTAATCCCACACCATAGCAAACAGCCGTGACTTTTCTCTATCTTGGTCTGTGGGCTTAATTTTCGTTAATTATGTTAATAGAAAAGGTGACACAGCAAGAGTAATTTCGAAAAAAAAAAAAAAGATCACCTCTAGTTCCATTAACCCAACAGATACATTTCTAATTCTTGTCTACCTGCAAACGTATTTTTACATGGCTGCAATTATGTACCTATCCTTTAAAAAATATTCTTTACATTTATTATAAGCAACACACACGTATATATTTTTTGGCCGCACCACACAGGATGCAGGATCTTCCTTCCTCGACCGGGGATCGATCCTATGCCCCCTGCAGTGGAAGCATGGAGTCTTAACCACTGGACCGCCAGTGAAGTCCCATGAACACATAATCTAAGCTATGTAAGTTTGTCCACAGTTTTGATCTTCTAAAGGAATTTCAAACTGCTTTTACCCTTGTCAGAGCAGCTCCCTCTCCATTATTCTGAGGCAGCTTAATCCAATCCAGTTTTTTTATTTGTATATTTTCACTTAATACTATGAAAAAAATGTACAGAAAAGTTGAAAGAATAGTGTAATGAATACCTACATACTCACTACCTAGCTTCGGCAATTGACAATATTTTACACACACATAATTTTTCTCTCAATCATTTGAAATTAAAGGGCAGACATCATGTCACTTCACTCCTAAACACTTCAGCACATATCTGAACCTAAGAACAAGGTTGTTTTCCTCCATAACCGCAATACAATATCACACTTAAGACAACTAATAATAATCTCTAATATCATCTACCATCTAGTCCATACTCACATTTCCTCAGTTGTTCCCAAAATATCTCATATAGTTCCATTTGGAACTAGCATCCAATTAAGTTTACATATTGCATTTGTTAATTTGCCTTTCAGTCTCTCTTAGTCCAGAAGAGTACCCAGACATTTTTCACTATGAGATTGACTTTTTGAAGTGACTGGGATGATTGCCTTTATTCCACAGTCTGGGTTTGTCTGATTTGTCTCCTCATGATGTCATCTAGATTGTTTGTCTCTGGACTCCCCATACACTGTAGACTAAATCTAAAAGCGAAAAAATGGAGGTAAAAATGATAAAAAAATATTTCACCGTTTATGCCTATCAACTTTGATTCATTAGACATCCTCTTATACATAAAAATATGTTCTGTGTGGATGGTGGACAAGATCTGCTTTGGAATCAGAGAGGTTTTACAGGTAGAGACCTCGGGAAAATTATTTCATTTCTTTGCGCCTCAGTCTCCCATATGTGAAAAAGGGAGTGACAGACATTTAACAAATGTTTGCTTCCTTCCCCTGGTTTACTTCTGGATCTCACAAGGCTCCCCCAGAATAGATATCTCAAAGCACATTTGAAGAGCTCATGTTTCTTAAGTAAGACAGCAGCAGCAGGATGGCAATCATTTCTGCGGAGACAGTATCATCATAATGCAATATTAGCTACTGTGATCTTCTATCATTTCCTTCCTGGAGAGTTATGACTGTGGCATTGAGGATTTAAGACCTACAGCCTGAACACTACTTACTACAAATCTCTCACAAAGCTGCTGCAATAAATCTCATAGAGGAAAGTCATTGCATAAAAAATCCCCAACTCCAGGGAGCTGGCCATCTATTTTCCTAGAAAAGAAGGGCTGTGACGAGAGACCCTCCATGGTCCTTAAACTCCATGGAACAGAAACCAACAAAGCATTCATCATGGAAAGTTGAGTGATGGGCCCAATGAGACCAGATGGGGAAGGAAGATGGAAAGAGAAATGCCCCCACCCAAGGCCTGCTCAGGGATTTCCTGTAGCCTAGCGATTGGCTCTGCATAGAATCAGCACAACTCAAGGTGTAGTTCCTGGAGACAAATTACCTTCAGAGGCACTAAGTCAGTGGTCTTAATCTGGGCCCAATTGACTCCACAGATTTATTTAGTCTTCATAGTGTTTAAAAATGTTTTTATGGGCTTCCCTGGTGGCGCAGTGGTTGAGAGTCCGCCTGTCGATGCAGGGGACACGGGTTCGTGCCCCGGTCCGGGAAGATCCCACATGCCGCGGAGCGGCTGGGCCCGTGAGTCATGGCCGCTGAGCCTGCGCGACCGGAGCCTGTGCTCCGCAACGGGAGAGGCCACAACAGTGAGAGGCCCGCGTACCGCAAAAAAAAAAATTTTGTTTTTAGTTCCTAATATTTAAAAATGGAAAATTGGGACTTCCCTGGTGGTACAGTGGTTAAGAATCCACCTGCCAATGCAGGGGACATGGGTTCGATCCCTGGTCTGGGAAGATCCTGCATACCATGAGCAACTAAGCCCATGTGCCACAACTACTGAGCCTGTGCTCTAGAGCCCGTGCTCCCAACAAGAGAAGCCACCGCAATGAGAAGCCTGCGCACCGCAATGAAGAGTAGACCCTGCTCACCGCAATTAGAGAAAGCCCACGCACAGCAATGAAGACCCAACGCAGCCAAAAATAAATAAATAAATAAAATAATTTTTTTTAAAAAAGGAAAATTACACAGAAAAAGATAAAATACAGATTTGTGGCTCCTCTAAAGAAACTGAAATATCTGACAACTGTGGGTCATATTCCTGCCTCCACTAGACAGTGTGTACATTCTCCCATTTGCCACATGGCTTTTGCTTCTACCTTACCTGTCCTGTAGGCAATGGAGTTTGTGATCCCCATGATAATCCATCGCCTGGGAGTCCATTCACTCACCCTCTACTCCTACCTCTGTCTTTGAATCAGAAGTGTAAACCTATTGCACACAGAGTAGAAGATACAACTGACTGATCCCTCTTAAACCATGACTGATGCCAAAATCTTGGCTTTCTGTACACCGATGCCAAAATGTGATATGGAGACAAAGTTTTGGAGGAGAAAGAGAGAGTAGCTTTATTCTTTGCCAGGCAAAGAGGGGACATAGCAGGCTAGTGCCTCAAGAACTGTGCCCCCCTCGCTGGGGAATAGGGAGAGGTCTTACAGACAGGGCTCTGGGTCGGAGGTAGGTGATAAAGATCAAGGCAGTGACAGGCTTGCATTCTTCTGATGGGTTGGTAGTGAGGTAAGTAGGAGTCAGCATCATCAACCTTCAGGCTCCAACTGGGCTGGGGTCTATGTGCTCGTGGGCAGCATACCATCATTCATGTTAACTTCTCCCATCTGGAGGGGGTTTTAGTATCTGCAAAACAGCTCAAAGATATCTTTGTGTGTGTCCGTTGATGCGGAACAAGGACCTTGCTCCAAGGCTGCACTACTGTTTCTCTTGACTGTTTGTTTCTCCCTTGTCTTGCATCCCTCCCCAACCTTCCCTAATAAACAACTGCTTGAATCTGCCCATTGGAACTCAGGGAAGGTGATGGAGGCTGAATGAAAGCTGTTTCCTGTAATCAAAGAAATGGGGGACACAGGAGATATTTCTAAAAAGGTAGGGAGGCAGCTTGTTGTAAAGCAGAGGGCATCGGCTTTGCTTAAGGAGAGACCTCAGCTCAAATCCCATCTTGCCCTTACAGTGGGGTGTTGTCCAACTTGCTAAGTTCCTCTTGAAACTTTGCTCAAAGTATGCTCATAGCAAAAGAGCTATAATGGGATCTTCCACTTTGGGTGAGGACTAAGTAGAGTAATGGATATAAAATGCCTGACACCTTGGATGTGCCCTCTTCTCCTAGCTTCTGTGACCTCAAGCTCTCTTGGTTCATTCTTTTTCATGGTTTCTTTGCTTCACTTTTTCTGTCTCCTTTGAAGACACCCCTTCCTGGAACATGCCATAGATGGCAGTGTTCTTCAGGGTTCTATCCTTGACCTGACTCCCCTGCATCCTGAAACCAGCAGGACTCTGTGGGGCTCCCAGGTACAAAACCTTTCCATGTCCCCCGTTTTCTTGTTTGTAGGAAATAGGCATCATTCAGCCTCCTTGACCTTTCCTGAGTTCCAAAGGGCAGTTTCAAACAGTTGTTAATCCTGGAAGGAAGGGAATACAGAAACAAGGGAGGAGCCGTCAAGAAACAATAGTGCAGCCTTGAGGCAGGGTCCTGGTTTCTCCTCAAGGAATATACATGACCGTACCTTTGAGCTCTTCTGAAGAACTAAGGCCCCCAGCCAGGTGGGGGATGGCAACTTCAGGTTGAGCACAAGATTCCTGGAGCATCCTCACCACCAGCCAGTCAGAAGAAAGTCACATACATTTCAGCCCTCACCCAGATTTTGCCTATAAAATCTTTTACCCCCAAAGGACTGGGGAGTTTGGGGGTTTTGAGCATGAGTCACCCATTCTCCTTACTTTGCCCTACAATAAACATTTCTCTGATCCAAACTCTGATGTTTTGGTTTGTTGGCCTCACCGTGCATCCGGCACACAAACTTTGCCCTTCCCTCTGTTTAATGCTGGTATAGACACACAATTTGATAAGTAGATTACAGTACAAAATTTCTGTTTTGCTTTTTTTCACTTATCATTAAAGTTTTTTTCTTTGCTGCAATACATCCTTCAAGATAAACATTAAATGTCTGTACAATATTCCATTGCATTTCATTTCTCTCCATTGCAGATCATAATTTAACTGATCATTCCTTTAGTATTGGACATTTAGGTTGTTCTAATTATGAAAGGCAAGAATGCCAAGGATGTTTTCTTATACCTGGCATTTTTCTGTTTGGGGATTATTTCTCAGCCTGGAAAAGAGAATAGTTAAAAAGCAGCCTCAAGGAGGTTTAGACAACAGAAGAAAGTTCTAGAATCAGGAGTGTTTTGTTTTTGTTTTTTTCCTTTTTGAGACTTAGAAAAAATTCAGTGTGCTGACAAATTGGACACAATCCCAACTATCTGGTCACAGGAAATGAAACTTTGATCTAAAGTCAGATTTCAGGAACACCCAGGAGAGTTTGTAAACCTAGTAAAATCCCAACTGAGCTGCTCTCTTAGGCTCTTCACAAGCACTATGAATCCTGTCCTTTTCTTTTCCTTGATTGAAGTGGCTGTAACATGAGAGAGTTCACTAACCAAGTTTATGACTCCAATGGAAATGGCCTAGTTTCCTGGATCACTCCTCCTAGCCAGCCACTGCACTGTTGCCTCTGATCCATGATTGAGAAAGCAATCAACTTCTGACCTACAGAACTGTGAGCTAACAAATGGGTGTTGCTTTAAGCTACTGAGTTTGGGTTAATTTGTTACACAGCAATAGAAAATGAATACACCTACCTTCCTCTTTCATTACTCAGGAAAATACTGTAAGACCCATTACTCAGCTGGGTGCCCGTGGAAAAAAGGGGTTCTCCAGAACAGAGCACCCATACTGCCTTCTGGTGTAGATCTCGGGTAAAACAGGCATGTGTAGGTACAACTTCCCTTTCTGAGAAAGAATCTGGTTGTCCCAATCCTGATTAATATAACCGTGGAAACATTGATGCCAACGTAGCACAGGAGTCTTCTCTTGAGAGTAAAGCAGATCCAGCTGAACAGTTCTACCACCTCCAAAGTTCCCTAATGAGAAACCTAATGCACACAATAACATGTTAATAATAACAGGATAAGGAAAAGGGACAGCTTATCAAAGATCCACATCTTCCCCCTGCCCAGTCTGTGGTCCAGAGAGGCATGCCTGGGAGCTCCCAAGCTTTACGCAGCAGCCTGCTCCCTGGAACTCCAGACCCATGTGTGCTGTTTGACACTCCTCCCACCCTGCATCCAAACAAAAGCTCCTGGAGGAAGAAGCTTGGTTGTCTCCCTAGTTAATCACCTTCCGAATCCCTTCAGGCTTATTCTAAGTGAGGACAGCCCTCTCCTCCCATAACCCACCCAGGCTTTGCTCTTCTCTGTAAGCCAGCCTAGCTCAACCACATTTTGACCTTCTTAGTAGACCAAGAAACTCAGAGACTGGGAGGGCACTAGAGCTGCATTTTGTGAATTGTGAGGTTTCACTTATTCAGCTTTGTGCTGGGTGATGATGCCGAAAATTCGGCCTTTGTGCACTGGTGTCAAATTGAATCTCAGAGACAGAGTTTTGGGTGAAATAGAAAAGAATAGCTTTATTGTTTTGCCAGTCAAAGGAAGACACAGTGGGCTTGTGCCCCTCAAAACCGTGTGTCCCAACATGGGAGGATTTGGCGAGGAGTTTTATAGCAATGGTTCAAGAGCAGAGTTGCTGATGAGGGCCAGGGTGTGTGCAGGGCCTGCACTGCTTTAATCTGCTTCAGGTGGGCTCCTGATGAGTTTCTGTGGTTCCTTTAATGTGGCGTCAGGACGTCTCCTGATGAGCTTCTGGAGGTTATCAAATGGTGACCTTCTCTGGAATGAAGAATGCTAACATCTTCCATTTTGGGGGGGGGTTTAGTTCTGTAAAAGAGCTCAAAGAGGGACTTCCCTGGTGGCACAGTGGTTAAGAATCCGTCTGCCAGTAGGGGACAGGTGTTCCAGCCCTGGTCTTGGAAGATCCCACATGCCATGGAGCAACTAAGCCTGTGTGCCACAACTACTGAAGCCTGCGCGTCTAGAGCCCGTGCTCTGCAGAAAGAGAAGCCACTGCAATGAGAAGCCCACCACCACAACGAAGACCCAACACAGCCATAAATAAATAAATAAATAAATAAATAAATAAATAAATAAATAAATTTATTTAAAAAAAAAAAGAGCTCAAAGATCTTGTTATGTGCATCCCTTGAAGGGGAACCAGGACCCTGCCCCAAGGCTGCACTGTTGTTTCTTGGCTGCTCCTCCTTTGTCTGTGCATCCCCTCCCTTCCCTGATTAGCAACCCTTTGAAAGGCTTCCATGCCCAGGAGCCCCACAGGGTCCTGCTTGGTTTCAGTGGGCCCTGCACCTGGCATTGCTAAAGAGGGTTTCAGGAAGGTGCAAAGGCGATATGCTTCCAGGCCAATGATAGTGCATTTCTGCTCCAGGTTCATTCAAGTGCATTTTAATAGAACCTAAAGTCAAGGTGGATGCAACCAGGTTCTTTTGCATTTCAGCCTCACAACAATCTTGTGAGGTAGATAGTATTATCTTTTTATAGATGAGACTTGAAAGGTTAAGTGACTTATCCAAGGTCACAGTCAATAAGCTGTGGGAATTGGGATTCAATTTGATTAAAAAAAAAAACCTGTATGTGGTATTATGATTTATTTTTAAATAAACTTTTAATTTTAGCATAGTTTTAGATTTACAGAAACACTGTGAAGATAATACAGAGTTTCCATATACCCCACATCCAGAATTTCCTATAATCAATATCATCTATTCATATGATACATTTGTCACATTAATAAACCAGTATTGATACACTATTATGAACTAAAGTCCATGGTTTGTTCAGATTTCCTCAGTTTTTCCCTAAGCACCTTTTACCTGTTTCGGGTTCCCATCCAGGATACCACAGTACATTTAATAGGTCTACTTAAGATCCTCTTGGCTGTGGCAGTTTCTCAGACTTTTCTTGTTTTTGATCAACTTTAAAGTTTTGAGGAGTACTGTTCAGGTATTTTAATTCTTTTTTCTTTTTTTTTTTTTTTTTGCGGTATGCGGGTCTCTCACTGTTGTGGCCTCTCCCGTTGCAGAGCACAGGCTCCGGACGCGCAGGCTCAGCGGCCATGGCTCACGGGCCCAGCCACTCCGCGGCATGTGGGATCTTCCCGGACCGGGGCACGAACCCGTGTCCCCTGCATCGGCAGGCGGACTCTCAACCACTGCGCCACCAGGGAAGCCCTGTTCAGGTATTTTATAGAATGTGTCTCAACTGGGAGTTACCTGATGTTTTCTCATGATTAGACTGGGGTTACGTGTTTTGGGGAGGAAGACCACAGAGGTAAAGCAGGCTTTTCATTACATCATATCAAGGGTACATGCTCTCACAGTTGATGTTAATCCAGATCACCTGGCTGAGTTAGTGTTTGCCAGGTTTCTCCATTATACAGTTACTCTTTATTGACTCTTTTTATATCTTACTTATTTGGAATTCTGCACAGGAGATTTGTCTTTTCTCTCCATTCATTTATTTATTCAATCGTTATTAATATCAATATGAACTCATGAATATTTATTCTATGTTTTAGGTTATTATCTAAATTTTGTTGTACATAATTTGATTTTAACCTTATGTGTTTTGTTTTGTTTTGTTTTTACAATATATTGCTTGTGGTCTTGATTCTATGACCTGGGGGTGGGGGGGTGGTATTTGGCCAGGAGCTGGAATCCTTTCCTGCCACAGCCATACCCCTTTGAGGTTGCCAAGGGACATAAATGCCAGAGGATAAGGCCAGGTAAAGGAATTCTCCCTATCACTGGACTGATCTTTGGCCTCTATCAAATTATAAATTTCAAAAGTTGAAAACATGAATTGGTACAGCCACTATGGAAAACAGTATGGAGTTTCCTCAAAAAACTAAAAATAGAACTACCATATGACCATATGATCCAGCAATTCCACTCCTGGTATATATCTGAAGAAAATGAAAACACTAATTTGAAAAGATACATGCACCCCAGTGTTCATAGCAATGTTATTTACAATAGCAACCTAAGTGTCCATCAACAGATGAATAGGAAAAGAAGATGTAGCATATATATATCCAATGAAATACTACTCAGCCATAAAAAGGAATAAAATCTTGCCATTTGTGACAACATGGATGGACCTAGAGGGTATTATGCTTAGCGAAATAAGTCAAACAGAGATGGACAAATACTGTATGTTATCACTTATATGTAGAATCTAAAAAATTAAACAAATGCATGAATATAACAAAACAGACTCACAGATATAGAGAACAAACTAGTAGTTGCCCATGGAGAGAGAGAAGTGAGGAGGGAGCAAGACAGGGGTAGGGGATCAAGAGGTACAAACTACCATGTATAAAATAAATAAGCTACAAGGATATATTGTACAGCACAAGGAATATAGCCAATATTTTATAATTTTAAATAGAGTATAATCTATAAAAATTTTGAGTCACTCTGTTGTATACCCAAAACTAATATAATATTGTAAATCAATTATATATTAATTTAAAAAGTTGAAAACATGACTCTTAAAAATATGGAATAAATACATGTCAGAGATTTTATTTAAATTATTCATTAGTGAGGGAACAAGTAAGATGGTAAAACTGGTTTTAAAGAGTATTTGAGGAACAGGATAATTGTAGGCAATTTTAAAAAGGAACATCAGAATAAGATCACCGGGTTACATACAAAACTGATTTAATGCCCTACAGGGCAACAAAAACCACAACCTTTAGGGTTATTGTAGCTATCAGTCAGAAATCATTTGCATTTCTGCTAGCCACAAATCTACAAGTCAACTGCAATGTCACTGAACCTGAGCCTTAATTAATAGTAATAGCAATGTCATAGAATGGTACCTTCTCATGAGAAATTAAATAATTGTTGGATGGGTCTGTTAAACAGTATTCAGTATGACATTAAAAGGACAGGTGCACTTTCTTAAACTTACCATGTTTTGGATAATTTTTCTTAACAATCATACCCCAGTGTCCTCTCCTGTGGAACTGTAGGAAACAACAGGAAAGCATTTTTGCCAGCCTACATAGGCCTAGTGGCTTCCCTATAGGCTCCACTCTGGTTTCACTCCAGGAAACATAAGGTCCTTCCTGCAGGGGAGGAAGCCTCCAGTCTAGGGAGACAGAAGATTGCAAAGCGAGGCCAGAAAGAGCCCTGAGGGGCTTAACACTTTATTTCCTTCTTACAGCACCACTTCCTGGCACTGTGGTCCACAAAATATTAAACCTGATCAATTCATAGCAAGACCTCTTTCCATGATTGTGGGGAGACAATGAGGCTTGGCAAAGTGGACAGAACTGGATTTCACTCTAGAAAGTAAAATACCCTACACGGCTTCCAAATTTTAACATCACATAGTAGTACTAATTTTTATTTAATGCCTTTTAGGTTGAGTGCTAAGGGCAGGACTATGCCTTGTATAGCTCTGCATTCTTCACAGCATCTGGCATTGGGCCTGGCATAGTGCAGGTGCTCTGTAAAAGACAGCTGTGTGAAGAAGGTACTATAATTTGGGGGTTAGTGTTTTGAGAAGCCTGCACCAATGACTCGCTATTTGTGAGGCCATGCTGTGAGGGGTTGTCTTGAGGACACAGTATTCCGGAAGGAGTAGTTTCTAGAAACACAAGAAATCCTTTTATTTTTTTAAAATGCCACCCAGATGGCAATACCAAATAATAATAATTATGATGATATTTTTTTTTAAAGAGCCCAGGCCTGACAATGTCTGGCTTTAGATTGTAAATTGGCTCATTATCAGGAAAAAAATATTAATTGAAACACAGTAACGATCAATGGCTCCACATAACCCTGTTGCAAAAATCAGGCAGTTATTTGTACATGTGGTATTTGGTGCATAGCTTCTCAATAGGGATAATTTTGTTCCAAGATGAGCACCAGGGACAGGAATAGGACAGGGGTCCTGGACTGATCATCTGGAAAATAGGGCTAATTGGGATGCCTCCCTTGGAGGTTTGCTTTATTAAGGTTTGGTTGAGCTCTCAGGAAGCGTTGAATCAAAGACTCCTTAGCACTTATTATTTAAATACAAAATCTCTAGGCGCTTAGACAGTTTGTTTTTCAAGCCTCTCTGTTTTTCTGTGACATTAAGGCTTTCCTAGGAACTTGTCAGCATTCAGCTCACTGCCCCTCTACTTCCTTCTCCAGAAGCATCTTAAATATTATTGAGCATAGAATATACTGAAAGACTCCGATACCTTCAAAGTGACAAATGATGGGAGAATGCAACAGAAGGCCAGCTGGAGCAGTGCTGGCTACAACAAGCAGCCTGTAGGAAATAAGCCAGGCTTTAGTGTCAGATGGCTCTGAAGTAGAATCAGGAGCCTAAAGCATAGTAGATATGTGACCTTAGACACCTTATTTAGTGTTACTGAGCTTCAGTTTCCTCCTGAAGAAGAATGGGAATTACACCTGCTTTGTAGTATGGCTTTAAGAATTAGAAATCATATTTGTATAGCTGTTAGAACATAGAAAATATTTAATAAATGATAGCAATTATTATCATCATCCCCCCCAAACAAAACAAAACAAAACAAAACACCTGGCAGAAAACCTGGCAGGGAGAAGTGGAGGTTTGGGAATTCTCTCCTTCAGGGTGTCCTGAGCTGGGAACATGGAGAGGATCTCTGGTTATAAACCTGATGGGAACATCCGTAGCAACTCTGAACTCCCCAGTTCCCTTGAACCTAACCAGCATCAGCTGTAAAATACACATGCCTAACATGTTTAAAGCTGAAAAGAAAGCAGCCAATGGAATGAATGAGACTGAAACAGCATTCATCGTCTTCGACTAGGGTGCAGATTGCCCCACCTCATAAACCAGGAATTGGGGTTCCTGGAGGTAATATAAAATAGTGGTTAGGAGCTCAGACTCTGGAGCCAGACTGCCAGACTCACTCTAATTGCTTCAGTTTCCTTAACCTGAAGATGGGAAATTGTCAGTCAGGATAGGCTAGGTTATGCTGCAATAACAAATGACTCCAAAAAATCTCAATGACCGAGAACAACAAATGGTTCTTTCTTGTTCTCACTACATGTCCTTCATGAGTCGGCTACGGCTCTGCTCCATGCCACTTTCATCCTCAGACCCAGGCTGACAGAGCAGCCACTATTTGGGACACTGCCAGTCATCATGCCACAGTGAAAAGAGAACAGGACAAAGCACACACTGGCTTTCAAAGCTTCTTCCTGGAAATGACACATGGCACTTCTGCCCTAACTTCATTGACCAAAGAAAATCCTGTATATGGTCACCTCTTAGTCCAGCAGGGCTGGGATATTTAAGTCTGCTATAAGCCAGAGCCCTGCAGAGAGGGAAACCAAAATATTTGGTGGATAGTAATCTAATTTACCACAGATGAAGATAAAAAAGTCCCTACCTCATGGGTTGCCCTGACAATTAATGAGTTAATTTTATACATAAAGCACTTAGAAGAGTGAATGACACCCATTAAGCATAATATGTGTTTGCTATTATTATTGCTGAACATCATACAGTGGGTTAGTGACAGAGCTGGAATAGATCCCAGGTGCTGTAACTGAATGGAAAAACAAACTTGCGTGTATTGGGAACTACAGATCCACAGACAACCAAGGACCAAACACACCAAAAACCAACACAAAGCACGTTTTCACTTTTGTTTGTTTGTTGTTGTTTTGGCTCAAACAACACAATTCTATGTTCTCACAGTTCTGGAGGCTGGAAGTCCAAAACAAAGTTGCAAGCAGGGTTGGTTTCTGGTTTCTGTTGAGATCTTTCTTCCTGGCTTGTAGACGGTCGCCTTCTCATTGGCCTAACTGTAAACAGATAACGTAGGGGGTTCCCGGAGAAAGAAAACCAGGCGTGGCTTTCTTGACATAAGTGAAGCCATTTTTGGCCTAAGCCACTTTGTGATCTAAGCCTGGCCACAATGCTTGTCCTTGAACAGATCTCAGTAATTAAGTATCTTAAGCAGACAAAAGAATGCAGGAACAAGCAAGAGAAGTTAATAGCAAAGGTAATATATCAGTTGTAAAGACTCCCAGTTCCCTTCCAATGATAAAGATTAGCCTGAAGCCTCCACCACCAGATAACTGGAACCTAAGGGATGATGATGACCTTTTCTGGTGACCTCAGTCAGCTAAAGCCTGGACTCTGCCTACCGCCCAAGCCCCTTCATGAATATGCATGTACCCTTAGCTTAAAACTTCCCCAAATTTGCTATTGTGGGAGACATTTCTTTGGGAAAGATGCCCGATGTTCTCCTTACTGGCTGCAAGTAGTAACAGATCCTTCCTTCTCCTGACCTTTGGTTGTGTCTTTTGGCTCAACGCCCACCAGAAGGTGAATCCAGTTTTTGGGTAACATTACCTCTGTGCACACACTGATGTCTCTTCCTCTTCTTATAAGGACCTAGTCTTATTGGATTAGGGAAGCAGGTTTTAAAAAGGGAGAGAGAGGGAGCTGAGGGAGAAGGGATAGAGGGAAAGGTGAAGGAGAAAGAATGAGTGAGAGAGACCGGGAGGGGAGAGATCGCAGCCTGCAAAAGTACAGTGCTAGTATCTCTTTCTCAGTCCTCTAATTGTTCTCCTCAACCTTGAGTCAGCAGCTATATGGGATGGTCGGAGCTCTCACGGAGAAAGGAAATTTCCCCTGGGTTCCAGCCTTAGGTGATGAGTGCATTTCTAGCTCAGAGGGGCTCAGCGCTGGGCTGAAATCAAGGTGAGAGTTAGGCTCCCATTAGAAGCAGGAAAGCTCTACCCCAGGCTCCCAGCTGTGACGCAGGGTGGAGTGGCAGAAGGTAGGGATGCTGTTGGGATCTGGGGCAGGGGATGGTTCCTGAGTGTGCCAATAATAGAAAGAGTTAATCGTCCAATTGCACAAACTACGTGCCCAACACTTGAGTAAGCGCTCACATCTATAAACTCATTACATTCACAACAGCTCTAGGCTGTCTGATTATCACCTCCATTTCACAGATGGAGAAACTGAGGCACAGAATCAAGTAGCTTGTCCTTGTCCAGGTTCACAGTTGGAGCAAGCAGCTGAGCTGGGCTTTGAATCCAGGCAGCTTGCTCCAGAGTCCATGCTCTGAATTACTACAACCTGCCTTTCTAGGGCTGGCTTGGGGCACTACTTCAATTTTTGTGTGCAGTAAGTTTTGTCTAATAAAGCAAGTGTGCCCTGATTTGAAACTCTGGACATAGAACATCTAGAACTTAGATTGAGGGACTCATTTTATTCCCCCTCCCAATACTAAGGATTCCTTACTTATAAAACAACACTGCTATTGTATTTAGAAAATGCCTGTCAATTGTTATTATTATTACATTGGCTCCATTCGGCATTAATTTGTCTCCAGAAACATAACCGGCACAAACATTCAGAGCTTTCTATGTTCCACCAGGGGAGTGTGGGTCAGCCCCAGTAAAAGGTGCCCTTTTGGGAGGTGTCTCCCTGGAGCCCTTGGACACAGAGCCTCTTCTCTGGTCCTTTCAAGAATCAGTCTCCACACTGATTGCCTGATCTCACCTGCCACCAGCAACTTGCCTCCCCTTGACTATCATTATCTGTCCTAGCCTAATTATTTTGCTGAGTCAGACAATCAGTCTTAATTGCCCATTGCCACCTCCAGCTGTGCCTCTGTCTCATGGGAGGGAAAACCTCTTTCTTAGGGCTTGTTGCCTGCTCATCCCCCTGGATCAGATGCCCAGGGTGGCAGTGCAGGGTGGCAGAGGACCTCCTACAACTTCTGAGCCCCCAGATTCCTCATTTTCCTGGGCTGTACTGGGGGAAGATGAGGGTTTTGTTCATGTGCAGAGCGTCTCCCACTAGCCTCCCCACGACCTTCACTGTGTCCTCTTTTAGAAGCAGCCAGTGCTGTGCACAGATCCCCTTTTTGTCCCTCCAGACTCACTCTCACTCTTCCTCACACTCCTCCCTGCCCTGGGAGGTGGGCCTGTTTGGAGCCCATCGAAGGGCTCCTTTGCTTCCTGGCTTCCAGCTGGTTCAGCGGTGAGAAGCCTGGGCAGGAGACCTGGGGAGGTCAGGATGTTTATTCCCCTGGTGCCCTCCCTGTGGGATTCCTCAGGTTCTCTCTGATGGAAGGTAGGAGCCTCTCCCAAGGGGGCCCTCTTCTCATGATTCTTTCTGAGTTCTGCTAAGTACTCCCTTCCTCTACCCTAGCTATATGATTGATTAAATGATTGATTAAATTATATATAATGATTGATTAAATTTTCTTTGTCCCTCCTGGTATCCACACTCTTTGCCAGGATGTGACTTCGCAGTTACTCTCGTAAAAGGAGGGGTGTATTTCTCCCTGTCCCTGGACTTTGCTTTGTGACTTGCTTTGGTCAATGGAATGTGAGTGGAACCAATTGTTTATGCCAGTTTCAAGCCCAGGCCTTTAGAAGCATCTTGTGTTTCTGTGTGCCTTTTTTGGGCCTCTGCCATCTCCATGAGAAGACCTTCCCCTCGGCACTGCTGCCTCCTCAGTCTGGGCCCTAGAATGAACCCATGTGGAACAGCCCAGAGCTTGATCTGCAGAAAAGCCCGGCCCAGCTGGACACCAGCTTGAGGCAGAGCTCCCAGCTGAGCCAGCTGATCTCCAGTCAACCCACAGCCTGGGAGAAGTACATGCCAACTGCTGCTTTCCACCAAGATTGTGTGATGAAGGGCGGCCACATCCTACTGGTACTAGAACCAGGGTTACTGCCGTATTCCTCGAGCTTTCCCTGTACCCTGCTCTTACACCATAAATACTCCCTGTATTAAGCCCTTGGGGAGCCACCCTATTTTGAGTGTCATCTGTTTCCTGTAGTGACACTGAGTGAATGATATAGGCACCAGGCCCAGCTCTTCCGTAACATTATATCACATTGCCAGCAAAGCTCAAAATATGACATTCGATACCAG
Source organism: Delphinus delphis (assembly GCF_949987515.2). NCBI lineage: Eukaryota > Metazoa > Chordata > Mammalia > Artiodactyla > Delphinidae > Delphinus > Delphinus delphis. Next base: position 27,718,146 of record NC_082688.1, read on the forward strand.
CTGCACTTTTGTGTTTCTCATTTGCTACTCAATATTCAACTGAAAGCCAGTTCTTAGAAGCTGATAATGACATCTTATTTTATTCTTTTTATGTATCTTTTAAATCTTCCATCTTTTATTAGGAAAAATTTTCAAACATATACACACATAGAGATGTTATAATGAACACCCAGGTACTCATGACCCAGCTTTAACAATGATTGACATTTTGCCAATCTTATTTCATCTCTTCCTCTCCTATTTATTTTCTAAACCTAATGATCTTTCAATTTCCAGAGAGAATCCAGGGGTCCCATCTCAGCTCTAATCTTCTATGACCTCTGTGTAACATTCACTGCTATGGCTCACCCTTCCTTCTCTGCCCTTGCTGTCTATCTCCTGGGTCTCCTTGTATCTCCTGTGTCTGGTCTTGGGTTCCTGTTTTTGATTTCTGACTTGGCTTTCAAATGTTGGGATTCCCAAGGGGCTTGTCCTCTCTTTCACCTGTTTTCCTTCTCTCTGCACTCTCTTCCTGGTGGGGGGTTCCTTCTGCACTCCCATGGCTTAATCTGTAAGCCTGCTCTGTGTTTCTGGGCTGTACTTTCTGTCTGTCCACTAAGTGTCTTCACTTGGATGTGGTATGTACTTCACAAACCAAACTCAGCGATTTCTTTTCAAAACTTCTCTTTCTCTACCTCTTCTTCTGGGTTCCCCATCTCTGTTTAGACCTTGCATAATTGCCCCATCACATAACTAGATACCTTATTTCTCTCTTTGGCCCAGTTCTGACCAGTGTGTTTCTCTAAGTGCTAGCATTGCTATTCTAAATCATATCGTGCTAACCCCATCCCAACTTAGAAATCTTCTATGGCTCCATTCAGAATATATTCTAAGTATTTTGGTGTGATACTGAAGCCTCTTCACCCCTCTCCTTCTAATCTCACCTTCTGTACCCTGTCCTCCAAACAAACGGCCCTGCTTGTTTCTCCCCTAATGTACCACATGCTTCCCTAATGTACCACATGCTTTCAAGTAGCCTTGTCTCATGCTGATCACTCTCTTATTCTAATAAGATGAAAAAACATGTGGTTCTGGTTCTCAAACACTAATTTCAAAGTGCCTCTTCCATCATTCTTGAATCCCCCTTGCCCTTCTGAGATTCTTGCTGACATCTGAATTTGTTGTTCTTGCCAAAGGAAACAGTCAACATGGTATTTAATTTTTTGAGCAGTCTTATTAGAGTTTCTCTTTCAAAAGAAATGCGGCAATGAGGTATTTTCTCCATAGAAATGCTGGCCGTGTAAAGTTACTGACACTTCTGTAGCACTTTGAGTGCCCCCAAGGCAGGAATGGTGTGCTACTCATCTTTTTATGTATCCCCAGTACCTGGCATATAGGAAATACTCAGTATATGTTTGTTTGAATTGCATCTAAATTAGCATTGGGACGAGGAAGTAAGATCTGGAGAGGGCACACATGTTGCCAGCCAATTGCAGAGAAAGCTGCCAAACACATAATCTATGAGCTGAGAGGCTGGGGTCACCCCATTCCCTGCAGTGAGGGCCTCCAGGCTTGTCAGATGTCAGTTGCATTTGCAAAGCTAGGAGTTCAGGTGGAAGGTTGAATTTTTCTTCATTAAACTTGTCACTCCCCAAGGTGTGGCTCTGACAGGAACCCAGTGAGATGTCAAGCTGAGACAGCTGTTGCCAAACCTGGTGGAGGCATTTCTGACAGCTGGGGATACAGCTGCTGCCTTGGGCTTCATGGGCAACATCCTAGGACATCAAGAGGCTTAACAAATAAATAGCAATGGTATGATGGAGGCAGAATTGCATCAGAGATCATGTGGATTTTAGTCTCGACTTTGGTTCTTATTAGCTGTGTGACTTCAAGCAAATTGTGTCACCCTTCTGAGCCTCATTCTCCTCATTCATGATACTGGTTGCTGTGAAGACTTAATGAGATAATGTATATGTAAATGTTTTATAAGTTGTAGATCACGCTTCAAATAATAGGTAAAATTAGAATATATTAAAATTACGTTTAGTCTTCAAAACATGCACACACGTTGAATATAGAATGGTTAAGTTGATACATATTTGCTTGCTGTCTATTATATGTCCAGGTCTCTGCTTGGAACTGTGATAGACACAGAAGTTTATATAAGGTCAATTTTCTGACTTTAAGAAATATATAATCTAGTTGGGAGAAAAGACCAATTTATTTCTCCCCATGTTTCTACACAGGGGAAGAAATTTCTACTCTACTACCAAGGTAGAACATTTCTCTCTATTTCTTTTCTCATCCTTCCTGAGAGAGGGAGAGTAACCTATGTGGTTGGTAAGCTTGGGCAAAGGTACTAAGCATGATGGTTTAGCACATTTTTTGCTTCTCTCTTCTGAACTAGTAGATCACTGGGTATGCATGCTTTCTCTACTCTTTGCCACAATGTAAGGTTTTAGGAGGCATGTGTTGGGTGAGAGCAGAGATTGTCCAGATTTCTCTGTGATTGGATGGGTAGGTTAAGTTCTGGGGGAGAGTAGTAGAAAGTGCATTGTATCTTGACATGTAATACCAGTTCTTAGCCTTGATTCCATCCGAAGGTATGTTTCTTTATTTAAACCTTTGACATCTAAATCTCCTCCCTTGTGGGGGGAAGCACCTGCCACTGACTCTCAGGACTTGAACCTATCTCAGGATCTAACTACCTCTAGAGATTTAGACTATTTAAATTAGACCAGTGCCTTAGGACTTCTGCAAGTCTCTCCAGGTGGGCTTGCCACTCCAAGTCCTACAGACAGGACAGTTCAGAATGCACTCCAAATCTGATTCTCTTCTGTATGTCCTAGCAATGTGAGTTGATAGGGTGCTTCTGTGTCGTTGGCTTTGAACTCTGTTAGGTGTGGTTTTCTTTTTGTTTACCCTACTTGGGTTTTGTTGAGATTCTTGGATCTGTCACTTAATGTTTTTCACCAAATTTGGGAAGTTTTTGGCCATTATCTTCCAATATTTTTTCTGTCCTGTGTCAGTCATGGTTCCACCAGAGAAACAGACCAGTAGGATATATAGCAGGATATGTGTCCAGGAGGATATGAGTGTGTAGAAAATTTTATTGCAAGGAATATTGGCTTACATGACTGAGGGGGCTTGCTAGGCAAGTTTGAGACTTGCAGGGCGGGCTGTCAGGAAAGGCAGGCTTGGACTTCCGGCACAGGAACTGATGCTGAAGTCCACGGGTGAAATATCTATTTTTTTTCTCAGGGAAACCTCAGCTCTGTTCTTAAAACTTTTTAACTGATTGGGTAAGACTCACCCAGATTATTCAGGATAATGTCCTTTATGTAAAGTCAACCGATTATAGATGGTAATCACATCTAAAGAATACCTTCCCAGCAACACTAGATTAGTGTTTGATTGAATAATTGGGTATAATTTTTAATAGTACAATATTATTAATATTAATGCTAATTAAAAACATTTAAAAGCATTATAGATATAAAATTCCAAATGCAAATGCATTTGCAGTTCAAAGAGTGACAAGGAAATGAACACATACAGTCACTATCTGGTTTGAAATAGAATATTAGTAGTTTGAAGCCCTATGAGCCTTTTTTTTTTCAGGTACATCCACCTCCCTACCACATGGAAAGTTTAAAATATGTAAAACAATATCATATGTTATATAAAAGTATAAAAACATGCATACAATGATAAACACCAATTGAAGACAGTGGTTACCTCTGGAAGGAAGGAGAATGGGATTGGGTAGGGATACAAGGGTTTCTAATATATTTGTAATGCTTCATTTTTAAAAAACGACACCAAGCAAATGGGGCAAAATGTTCAGATCTGGCTAAGTGTTTGCTACGTTATTCTCAGAGGGCATAAAGGCAAAATAGCACAAGGGGTTGAGTGCACAAATTCTGGGGCCAAACTGGTTTAGATTCATTTTTGGCTGCTTAAATTACTAACTGTAGAAGTTGTACAAATGACTTAGCCTCTCTGCAACTCAGTTTTTCTTATCTGTAAAATGGAGATCATAATAATACTTACTTTATAGTATTGTTGTGAAGATTGCATTAATTAGTTTAGGGAAAACATTGGAACAGTGTGTGGTATATAATGAGCATGCAATAAATGTTAATTAGCAGCAGTAGTAAGTTTTACATATTTCATAAACTCTTTTAAGAAACTGCAAACACACACACATACATACACACACACACGGACCCAAATCCCTAAACTATAGGATCACAATCATTTATTTGAAACTCCTAGGGTAGATGTTTCATATGTCAGAACTATTTGTTATTTATTATGCAACATCACTAGTGGGGTCTGGGGCAACATGCCCTAATGAAACACATTATTATTTCTGCAATAAAAATTATGAATATTCATTAAGTAAGATACATAAAGACTCTAAAAAGCTTCATATTGGTTCAGGTCAAGTTTTACCACCAAATGAATTTGCTGCCAACTTTCCAAAAACTTTCAGTTTTCAGAATGTTTTGGAATCTGGAACTGCATTTAAAGGATTGCGGACCTTTACCATACTGTATCTACCTTATGAGTACCAGTTGTCTTTAAAAAGAACGAGGAAGCTATACATATTGAAATGGAAAGGTAAGGCATATGTTAAGTAATAATAGCATATGTGTTAGAGTATTTGGCAACTGGCCAAACAATACATATTACATAATTGCTGTTATATTTATAGAATGAGACTTCCATATTTTCTTACATATATAGGATAAATGCATCGAAGGGAGATTGGAAAACACCCTCTGTTACCGAAAGTCAGTCGGCTGCTTGCCATTTGAAAGCCAATACGAGGCGAGGTTGGTGGAAAGGAAAGTTTGCTTTATTTCGGAGCTCAGCAACCGGGGGAGGGGGGAGAGGGCAAACTTTTCTCCAAAGGCCGACTCCTCACTGACAGTCATTGGGCAAGAGCTTTTAAAGGGGAGTTTCAGGGGTGCACAGGCGTAGGGAGGGGGCCACAAGAAGAACAGCACAGTCAGTTCTGACAGTCACCTTGCAGTTAGTCATGAGGTGGTCTGATCAACATCATCTTGATTGTTTTAAGTACAGTTAACCTTCAGTTCCAGGGTCGGTTTGTTCCTATTTCTCTGAGGCCAGTTCTCGGAATTGTGCAAGATGGAGCAGATTATGTCATGGCTACAGTCTGGTCATCATGTAGTTAACTTCTTCCATATGGTGTGGATTTGTGTATCTATATAACAGCTCAAAGAATATGGCTCAGGATATTATCTATAGTCCTTGAGGAGGAACTAAAGGTCCTTGACTTTGCTTAATGACTAAAATATTATTTTGTCCTGTTTGACTGCTTTTTCTTTGTTTCTGCATTTTCTCATTTCTCTGATTAAATTTATTCTTTGACTGAAGTTTTGCTACAGACAAAAGGCAGGCAGAGGACATGGCGGGTGGGGGAGAGGACCATAGGATTCTGCTTCATTTCACTGCCAAACTGGCTAGAGGGGGGCTACCACATTTTCCTCTGTACACATCTGATATTTTGTATTCTGTGAAAAGGAGTTCACCTATATTTGGGTAGTAAAAATGGAAAAAAAACTGCTTGGAAAAGTAAATTGAGGCAGTATTGTGGAGAACCTGAGAAGTTTTTATTTAAATAAATGAATGTTAAGAAGCAGTGGATGTTTTTGAGCAAATTAGTAACAGCAGGTTCAGCAGAGAAGCACGTTGTAACTATAAGGTTAGGATTTAAGTATGGAAAGGAGAAATACCCCAGGATCAGTCTGTGAAAATTTTCCATTTGAGGTCCGGCCTCAGGCTCAGAATAGTAATATGCTGGATTACTCTCCCCAATGTTTGTAGTTCATGAAAAACCCAAGAGATGATCTGTGATAAGAACAGAAATGAAACTAAAGGGCTTCTTAGCCTCTACAAGAGACCCATAATGTTCCTGTGTCACAGATATCAAGGGAAAAGAGAATTTCATTAAGGAATTGGACAGCAAGGTCATGTGGTGCTTGAATTTTTGCTTCTGTCCAGCCGATTCTCCAATTAGCAGCCAGAGTAATTTTTGAAAATCACAAACTTGGTTGTGCACAACTTGAGTGGTTTCCCTAGGATCTTTCTAAGTAGAGCTGGTGAGGAGAAGCCCCCAGTTCCTTTCTGGTTGTAAGCCTAGAGCTCCCTAGGGTCATATTTCCCTTCCATCTCCCTGCTTGGAGAAGCTGGCTCGAGAAAGAGATGCTGACACAGCAGAGAGCATTAGAGATGAAAAACAGAGCGAGGAAGGACTAACAGTATTTAAGTCCCCAAATCCAGTCTCACTTTGAGGCCTGGTATGCACCACACGGCATATGGGATCTTAATTCCCCCACCAGGGATTGAACCTGCACCCTCTGCACTGGAAGCGTGGAGTCTTAACCACTGGACCACCAGGGAAGTCTGCCATTAGCTCTTTTTGAATTTGGTTAACGTTTTTGCCCATGCTCGTTTGAGTTGGATTTCTATCTCTTGGAGCCCAAAGAATTCTGAGTAATACCCTCCATTTTGTGTTGGATTTCCTAGAACATTTAACTGGGGCCCAATTTGAATTGCTCTCCTGGTAAGGTTTATTAGGATTTATGGGATCTAAAGTCTTTATGTCTGCCTTATACAAACACAGAATTCTACACAGCTGAAGGGGGAAGTAGTAGGAGGTGACTCAAAGAGTCATGACATTTATATGCTAAAATACATCTTGTCACTGTGGTAGTCATTAGGGCTGCTTACCATTATTCCAGTTCCCCTTTCACTCATCACTCCCCTTGACATTGGATGTAGCCATGTGATTTGCTTTGATGAATGGAATGGAAGTGACATGGGACATTTCTAGACAGAATCTGCAAGAGCTTGTGTGCAATTTGCATGATCTCTTTCTGCTACTCTGGAGATGGTAGAAGTACACGTTGAGATGAAACTTCTACCATCTAAGTGATTATGGTGGCTGAGACCTCCTACCAACCCACTTTTGGTCATGTGGGTGAGAAAGAAATGTTAAGTCACTGAAATTTTGGGGTTATTTCCATAAAACCTATCCTCTCCTGATTGATACAATCATTCAAAAAATTGAGTATTATAAATTCTGTAAGACTTTGACTTTGGACTTGAGAATCTATAATGAACATAATTATGAGGAGAGTGGAAGTAAAGATCTCAACTGATGTCTAGAATTATTCCTCACAACTACCTCAGATTTTGTAGACCTTGCACTACATTTTTGGTAGAGTCTGCTAATTACTCCTTTCAAATCCATTTTAAAGCTCTAGATAAAGGTTTTATTTTGCTGTATTTTTTTCAAAGTCTGTTATTCTTTGTGGCCTCTGATCCTTATTAAACACTTTTCATTAACTCCTCAAGTACAATTCAATCTAGGTACACTCAAAAGAGAAGCCGTTTGATTTTTACAAACGGAAAACTTCTAGTCCTCAAAATTCCATTTTTACTTATGTGGTTTCTTGTATTTTCCTTTAGTCTTTGTGCTAGCCTCATTTTTTTTTTTTTTTTTTTTTTTGGTACGCGGGCCTCTCACTGTTGTGACCTCTCCCGTTGCAGAGCACAGGCTCCGGACGTGCAGGTCGGCGGCCATGGCTCACGGGCCTAGCCGCTCCACGGCATGTGGGATCTTCCGAGACCAGGGCACGAACCTGTGTCCCCTACATCAGCAGGTGGACTCTCAACCACTGCGCCACCAGGGAAGCCCCTGTGCTAGCCTCATTTTAAAGAAAATTCTTGTTTGGGTTTCCAGGACAGAATTTTATATGCAGAGCAAATGGGCTTTAGGCATATTTACTACATTATTTGTTAGAGATAAGCTATTCAAAGGATATTTCCAATGGATTTGAGGTGAGTTATACTCACCCAGCTTAAGGGGCATTTGCAATCATATCCTAACCTACAGTGCACTTATAGTTCTTACATCTTATGTGTGTATGTAAAATCACTGTAAAAGGTCACCTTATGATAATTAGAATTTCTCAATGTTTTGCAGTTGTATTTTCTAATTCAAGTTGGGATTCTTCAGTTTTCCCAAACTTGATCTATAGATTTTGGCATTTATCTTATTTATTGTTGCGCTCTATTGGAGAAGATACAAATACTTAAGTAATATCTAGAGGCGAAGATGTTGGGAGCACCTAAATCTACCTGGATACTTTTTTTTTTTTTTTTTTTGCGGTACGCGGGCCTCTCACCGCTGTGGCCCCTCCCACCGCGGAGCACAGGCTCCGGACGCGCAGGCTCAGCGGCCACGGCCCACGGGCCCAGCCGCTACGCGGCACGTGGGATCCTCCCGGACTGGGGCACGAACCCGTGTCCCCTGATCGGCAGGCAGACTGCCAACCACTGCGCCACCAGGGAAGCCCTACCTGGATACTTTTTGATGCTTGTCAGCAGATGTTAACAATATGTCACAAGAGGCCAAGATCCCACAAGAAGGTGAAACAATCAGACGAGACCCTTGAAAAGTAGTAGCTTCAGCCTGGAGGTGAAATTCAAATTTGTAGATGGTTCAATGTGTGTGGTGTGTGTATATATGTGCGTGCACGTGCATCTTGAATTTAGAGATGTGTCTGATCGGTCACACCGTCAATCACATGATACTAGGGGCTATCACAAAGTTGACAAAAGTCTTATGATTCTGTGAGCCAAATTGCTCTTGGTCTCTTTAATCATCCAGGGAACCCAGGGAGGCCACAGCTAGGAAGGTGAAACGAAATTGCAGAGGTGGTAACTGATCATTGTGCAGAAATCTGGCGAGGATAATATTATTGACTTCGACTGGTCTGTCACTCTAAGCATCACGAACTTAATACAGACACTACATTATGGCTGATTCTACAAAATCTGTATGTTAATACCCCTAACGAATTCAGAATTGATAGGAATAGTCTTATATCCTAATGAGTCTCAAACCGTAGGTAAATATGGATGCCTATCCTCCCAGAACAGGAGGGTAAGTGCCTTCCTGGGTGCTGATGATATGCTTTAATGTCATGGCTAAAGAGTGACCTCAGTAATTGGTTCTGAATAATTAACCATTGTCAGTGCTTTTGATGCAGGTATTCCAAAGCTAATGTCACTACCATTAGCAGATATTTCCCAAAATCGATTTAAATAAATAACAAAACAAAAACAACAATCACAATAAAACTGGACCCATGTCCATATAACGAGTCCAGCCCTTCAGTTTTCTTGGGGCTAATTCATTCAGCCAAATCCACTAGGAAGTCACATGATTCACTGATATATTATTGAGAGTTTTTAATAAGCATTGGGGTGACAGTTAACATCTGCTTTTGATATTTTCTCTTTCAAAATAATCTCAACCATGCTTTGTGGGACATAACTTTGTGTGGCAGGATCCAGGCCACTTTATGAAGAAAAAAATAATTTTGCCAGTAGCTCCATCTCTGTGGGAAAGGGGTAACTTTTTTTTTTTTTTTTTTGCGGTACGCGGGCCTTTCACTGCTGTGGCCTCTCCCGTTGCGGAGCACAGGCTCCGGACGCGCAGGCTCAGCGGCCATGGCTCACGGGCCCAGCCACTCCGCGGCATGTGGGATCCTCCCGGACCGGGGCACGAACCCGCGTCCCTTGCATCGGCAGGCAGACTCTCAACCACTGCGCCACCAGGGAAGCCCAGAAAGGGGTAACTTTTGATTCAGGTAGAGATCCTGGCTAGGTACCTCAATTTTTTAAATAAGGCAAGGACATTACTACCTGTGCAAGTATGTTCTCACGCAGTTGTATGCTGGAGACGGTTCTCACTGGCTTGTGAGACTGTACACATCTCTTCTCATATCCATGGTCAGTGATGTCAAATTGGTAGCTTGAAATTGATCAGAGCAGGAGTAATTACACCAGTGGTTCTCAATGAGGGTGATTTTGCCCCCTAGGGGACACTTGGCAATCTCTAGAGACATTTTTTGTTGTCACAGCTGGGGGGTTGATACTGACATCTAGTGGGTAGAAGCCAGGGATGCTGTTCAACATCCTGCTATGCAAGACACCCCCCAACCCCAAAGAATTATCTAGCCCAAAATGTCAATAGTGCTGAGGTTGAGGTGTGATTTATACCATGGAAATTGGAAAACATAACAAGTGCGGAATTTTTTTTTGAGTGCCAGTTTATCAACGACCAACCCAAAAAATGAATTCTTATGCTTTCATTACTGTACAATCTCTAATTCCTATCAGAAGCCGCCTAGGAGAAGTGATGCTCTTGGGAAGACTGAAAGCTGTGTTCTCCCCCGGGGAAGCATATAGAGCACAGCATGGCAAACTTTTTTCTGTAAACGGCAGGTAGTAAATATTTTAGGCTTTGCGGACCATATGGTCTCTGTTGCAAATGCTTATCTCCTCCATTATAGTGTAAAAGCATTCATAGACAATATGTAAATTGAATGAGGATGGCTGTGCTCCAATAAAACTATTTATAAGGCAGGTCACAAAGTTTGCTGACCTCTGACTTAGACTACTAGCTTAGCCCCATTTTAGAACTGCCTTCACTGAGGCTTTATTTTGATACTATACCTTCAGATTTATTAATTTATAAGACATAACCAAATTCTGTTTGTTGCAACAATAGGTACAAAAAGAAGACATTGAGAACATTTTCCACTGGGTGGTTATGTACTTTATTCTTAAAGTCTCACAGGAAAAACTCTTAAAATGCTTGGCTTCCCATTGAAGAACTAATTATGCTTACTTTTTTTCTGATTTTACTTTGTATACTAGGAAGTTCAAAACTATATTTGATATTCACCTATAGCAATAACTCCCACCTTGCCTAATGAGCCTAATGAGAATCAGCTGTGGGTGCTTTAAAACATACAGGCGCCTAAACTCTACTCCAGGTCTCCTGAATCTCAGTCTTTATGGGGGGACCCTAGATCAGTGCTTCACAAACTTTACATACATACACCTGGGAATCCTGTTAAAAGGCAGATTCTGATCCAACAGGTTTGGGGTAGGGCCTGAGATTCTGCATTTCTGAAAAGCTCCCAGGTGACACTGATGCTGTTGGTCTTGGGACCACAATTTGAGCAGCAAGGTCTTGGAGTATCAATAGTATTTTGGTAATAAATTCTCCCCAGATGATTCTTACCACGGAATTGTGTCTCAGCTATGTTTCTCCTTTTGTGTTCTGGTTTCTGCTTTAATTTATAATTTGACATTTCATTATGTATGTACTTACTTTAAGTCCTTTAAATCTTTTGGAGGGGGTGAGATGGGGGACAAAAATAAATCTAATATGAATAACTTTGGATGCACTATTTTTTTTTTTACAAGTTTAGTCTGATACTAATTAGTTGTACAATGAATCCATACATAACAAACAACAAGATTAATTTTATGTTATTTCTTCAGGACTGGGGCTTTTTGATGTTTTCAAATTTGGGATCTTCAGATTTGAAGTTAGGGAACATATTCGTGTCTACTTTACCTTAAACATGTTAAAGCTGAGAAAAGCTCCCTCTCCAGCTTTTGCTGATCCTCTGGGCCAAGAAGGTCCTCAAGATGCTGCTTGCATAGATTTATAGTCTCTAATCCTGTCCACGAAAAGTTTCGGTACAGGATCAAGCTCCTTATTAAATGCTACTGCTTTAACACCAATGGTCTTCCGCAAATGGACTGAGATGGCCAATGGAATGGCAGCAGAACCTGAAGACCTCTGAGAAAACATTGAGATTCTGTTACTTGCACAGACACCCTATGGTCCCAGAGCCAGCCAGAGGGGCCACACTTCTACTTCCTGCCCTGGACCCGCCCCTACCCGGCTGCCTGCCATGCAGTGCATTATGGGGCGGCTTTTCTGAGGGACGGAGCGCGCTGGACAAGAAGCTTCTCAGAAGCCGCGTGCACAGCCGTGTGCTGAATGTCCTTTTAAAACATACAGTCCTTGGGCTTTCCTGGTGGCGCAGTGGTTGGGAGTCGGCCTGCTGATGCAGGGGACGCGGTTTCGTGCCCCGGTCCGGGAAGATCCCACATTCCGCGGAGCGGCTGGGCCCGTGAGCCATGGCCGCTGAGCCTGCGCGTCCGGAACCTGTGCTCCGCAATGGGAGAGGCCACAACAGTGAGAGGCCCGCGTACCGCAAAAAAACAAAAACATACACTCCTTCAATTTACATTCCCGAATTAATGGGAGTTTTTGTGCCCACATCTTGTATGAGCACAGAGATTTGTGAGTAAAAGTTATGCAATTCATGGGAAGGAGATAATAGTATTTCCACTTCTTCCTGACGGTAGAACTTCAGGATGAAAATGGCCAGTTTCAGCGTGCCTTTTCAGTCTTCTGCTGTTTTCCCTTGAAACCTTTGGCAACTGTCAAGAGGTAGCAAAGGGGCCAGTGGACCATGTTGAATGGCAGAGGGTGGACCTCTGGGCTCTATGTGAAGTCTGTCAGCCTCAGATTGAACAGCACCCTTGGCTGTTGACGTATTTGCAAGTGTCTCCTGGAGCTGTGAGCCCAAGCCGAGAGGATTCCGTGCACCAGACGCTTGTGGGACACCATGCTGTGGCCTCCAGGTGGTGGAGGTCGGTTCTCTCTTCTCTTGGAGCCTGGCTAAGCAAGTATGTTAAATTTCCTTGGTCACTAGGTGGCAGAATATAATTAAGATGTCAGGTTTTCATAATTCAAAAAGAGTCATGTACCACAACATTCATTGTGGCTCTATTTACAATAGCCAGATCATGGAAGCAACCTAAGTGTCCATCAACAGATGAATGGATAAAGAAGATGTGGCACATATATACAATGGAATATTACTCAGCCATAAAAGGAAAGGAAATTGAGTTGTTTGTAGTGAGGTGGATGGACCTAGAGTCTGTCATACAGAGTGAAGTAAGTCAGAAAGAGAAAAACAAATACCATTATGCTAACACATATACATGGAATTAAAAAAAAAAAAGGTTCTGAAGAACTAGGGGCAGGACAGGAATAAAGATGCAGATGTATAGAATGGACTTGAGGACATGGGGAGGGCGAAGGGTCAGCTGGGACGAAGTGAGAGAGTGGCATGGACATATATACACTACCAAACATAAAATAGATAGCTAGTGGGAAGTAGCTACATAGCACAGGGAGATCAGCTCAGTGCTTTGTGACCACCTAGAGGGGTGGGATAGGGAGGGTGGGAGGGAGACGTAAGAGGGAGGAGATATGGGGATAGATGTATATGTATAGCTGATTCACTTTGTTATAAAGCAGAAACTAACACACCATCGTAAAGCAATTATACTCCAATAAAGATGTTAAGGTTTTTCCCCCCATAACATTGAAAGGTGTTTCTAGTTCCTTCTTAATGACCTCTTTCATTACTTTGCAGTATTTGCTAATACCAGTTAGGGCTGAAGCAATGAAATAAAATTTCTTCTGCGAACATTTCCTGTACTTAGGAAGGAGTTTACTTTTTCATTTAACTGGTTTGCCTTTTAAGGGGAAGCATCCGTAGCATAACACACATTCTCTTCCCAAAAGGCTACTGTTTGGACAGTGCAAGCTTCTTATTTTACAAATTATTTTGTTATTTTTTTGAAGCAAATTGCAGACATTGTTTCACTTCACTTCTACCTTTTCCAGTGCCTATATCTAAAATAAGGACTATTGGGAATTACCTGGCGGTCCAGTGGTTAGAACTTGACGCTTTCATTGCCAGGGCTGGGTTCAGTCCCTGGTCGGGGAACTAAGATCCCGCAAGCCACGGGGTGTGGCCAGAAAAAAAAAAAAAAAAAGACTATTGAATCTGTGCAGTTTTGATGATTAACACAATCAAATAATGAAATATTTATGTGGATCATAGTATCAGGGTATGCACAGTTATCCACAGAAGCCCAGTTTTGCAGGGGTGGGAATGGTCTGACTGCAGTGGGCCAGTTCCCCTGCCTATGGAATCTGGGATTTATTCCACTGGGGAGAATACATCCATGACTCAATCCCTGAATCTCTCTTCAACCCTCAGGTAAGTATATGCAGAGTTGAAATGAACAGAAAGCAACAGATCAAATGTATGGCTGGCATATACAAATTGAGAGTCTCCTCCAGTCTCCTCAATCTTTCACGTGTCCTCTGCCCTCTTTTCAGTTATCAGAGGGGTAGGGAGTCTTCAGCTGAACCTCCTGTGGTTGAGAGTACTCGCTTCTGGGTCTCTGTCTTGTTCTCTGTTCCCTGCCCTTCCAGGGCCAGCCTCAGCTCTCATCTCTTCCTTAGTTGGGGTTCACCTTCTTCATTCTCCCCTGATTAGCACTGGCCCAAAGTACCCTTTTTACCCCTTTGCCTTAGTTGGGTTGGCTACACCTTTTCTGCAAGGGTTGCTGTATTTTCCTCTCTCCTCACTTCCTCTTCAAATTCCCAGTTTTACGTGAAGGCCCCCGTTGATTCCCCTTTCCAGAGTGCTAATGCCACAAAGTTGGCTGGTCTGCCTGCCCCCCTTCTTCTCTTTTCCCACTCTCACTTCCCCATGTACTGGATGCTTGCCACACATCAGGGGCTGCACTATGTGCTGGGGATACAAGAATGAAAGAAACAGACTTGCCTTCGAAGAGCTCAGAGCTTGAGGGGGCTAGGTGAGCAGGGAAGTGGAGCATAAATGAGGGCAGTGCAACATGATGTGTGTCAGAAAAAAATGTAGGCACAGGTGATAGAGTAACATGGAAGAGGGGTGGACTTACTGTGTTTGGAAAAGGGTCTGAAAAGATTTGCCCAGGGTGAGCATTTTCATTCTGTTTTTGTATTTTAATTTTGAATCAGGTTATACATTCATATAGTTCAAATATATATGCATATATTTTAAAATAAACTGATAAATATATATACCTCTCCTAACCCCCATTTCTCTTCTGCCCATCCCCATGCTCTCCAAATGTAACTATGGCTATTAGTTTCTCATGTCCTTCCAGAATTTTGAATGCATACACAAGCAAACATAAATAATTTTTTCTCTTTCTCCCTTCCTTTTTACCCCAAAGGTAGCATATTATATTTACTTGTCTGAACTTTCCTTTTTAAACTTAATATTATTGTTTAGCGGTAAATAAAATGGACTCTGGAATCAGAATGGCTTCATTCAATCCCAGTTGTGTAATTTACTAGCTGTGGGAACTTGGCAAGTTACTTAATGTGTCATTGCTTTAGTTTATACATCTGTATCTGAGGTTTTCAAAATTTTGCATATTTATCATATACTAAACTTTATCATAAACTTTATGCACATACATATGCAACTTTATCATATACTAAATCTCGTATGCATTCTGTTTTGTTCTCTTGGTCTGTCTATTCGTGTACCAGTACCACACTGTTTTACTTTTTGAGGTTTTACGTTATGTTTACTATCTAGTAGAGCTAGTCTCTACTTGGGAGTTGAAGGATGACTGGAACCCCGCAGGCAGAGATAATGACAGCAGCAATGACGACTAACATAATTAGTACAGACTGTTACCACCAACACCAAAGTTTTATTTTATGCCTCACTGTGTGCAAGCAGGCACATTCCTACTTTTACTGTTTTTTACTATATTTGTTTTCCCTTTGTTCTGAAATTTTTACTGCATTATTTTATTTTACTTATTTATTTTAACATCTTTATTGTAGTATGATTGCTTTACGATGGTGTGTTCATTTCTGCTTTATAACAAAGTGAATCAGCTATACATATACATCTATCCCCATATCTCCTTCCTCTGGCGTCTCCCTCCCACCCTCCCTATCCCACCCCTCTAGGTGGTCACAAAGCACCGAGCTGATCTCCCTGTGCTATGCAGCTGCTTCCCACAAGCTATCGGTTTTACATTTGGTAGTGTATATATGTATATGCCAGTCTCTCACTTCGTTTCAGCTTACCCTTACCCTTCCCTGTGTCCTCAAGTCCATTCTCTACATCTGTGTCTTTATTCCTGTCCTGCCCCTATGTTCTTCAGATCCTTTTTTTTTTTTAGATTACATATATATGTGTTAGCATACAGTATTTGTTTTTCTCTTTCTGACTTACTTCACTCTGTATGACAGACTCTAGGTCCATCCACCTCACTACAAATAACTCAATTTCGTTTCTTTTTATGGCTGTGTAATATTCCATTATATATATGTGGCACGTTTTCTTTATCCATTCATCTGTCGATGGACACTTAGGTTGCTTCCATGATCTGGCTATTGTAAATAGAGCTGCAATGAACATTGTGGTACATGACTCTTTTTGAATTATGGTTTTCTCAGGGTATATGTCCAATAGTGGGATTGCTGGGTCGTATGGTAGCTCTATTTTTAGTTTTTTAAGGAACCTCCATACTGTTAGCCATAGTGACTGTATCAATTTACATTCCCACCAACAGTGCAAGAGGGTTGCCTTTTCTCCACACCCTCTCCAGCATTTATTCTTTGTAGATTTTTTGATGATGGACATTCTGACAGGTATGAGGTGATATCTCATTGTAGTTTTGATTTTCATTTCTCTAATGATTAATGATGTTGACCATTCTTTCATGAGTTTGTTGGCAATCTGTATATCTTCTTTGGAGAAATGTCTCTTTAGGTCTTCTGCCCATTTTTGGATTCGGTTGTTTGTTTTTTGATATTGAGCTGCATGAGCTGCTTGCATATTTTAGAGATTAATCCTTTGTCAGTTGCTTCATTTGCAAATATTTTCTCCCATTCTGAGGGTTGTCTTTTTGTCTTGTTTATGGTTTCCTTTGCTGTGCAAAAGGTTTTCAGGTTCATTAGGTCCCATTTGTTTATTTTTGTTTTTGTTTCCATTTCTCTAGGAAGTAGGTCAAAAAGGATCTTGCTGTGATTTATGTCATAAAGTGTTCTGTCTGTGTTTTCCTCTAAGAGTTTGATAGTGTCTGGCCTTACATTTAGGTCTTTAATCCATTTTGAGCTTATTTTTGTGTATGGCGTTAGGGAGTGTTCTAATTTCCTTCTTTTACATGTAGCCGTCCAGTTTTCCCAGCACCACTTATTGAAGAGGCTGTCTTTTCTCCACTGTATATTCTTGCTTCCTTTATCAAAAATAAGATGACCATATGTGTGTGGGTTTATCTCTGGGCTTTCTATCCTGTTCCATTGATCTATATTTCTTTTTTTGTGCCATACTGTCTTCATTACTGTAGCTCTGTAGTATAGTCTGAAGTCAGGGAGCCTGATTCCTCCAGCTCCGATTTTCTTTCTCAAGATTCTTTTTGCTATTCGGGGTCTTTTGTGTTTCCATACAAATTGTGAAATTTTTTGTTCTAGTTCTATGAAAACTATCAGTGGTAGTAGTGATAGGGATTGCATTGAATCTGTAGATTGCTTTGGGTAGTATAGTCATTTTCACAATGTTGATTCTTCCAATCCAAGAACATGTTACATGTCTCCATCTCTTTGTATCAGCTTTAATTTCTTTCTTCAGTGTCTTATAGTTTTCTGCATACAGGTCTTTTGTCTCCTTACGTAGGTTTATTCCTAGATATTTTATTCTTTTTGTTGCAATGGTAAATGGGAGTGTTTCCTTAATTTCTATTTCAGATTTTTCATCATTAGTGTATAGGAATGCAACAAATTTCTGTGCATTAATTTTGTATCCTGCTACTTTACCAAATTCATTGATTAGCTCCAGTAGTTTTCCGGTAGCATTTTTAGGATTCTCTATGTATAGTATCATGTCATCTGCAGTGACAGCTTTACTTCTTCTTTTCCAATTTGGATTCCTTTTATTTCTTTTTCTTCTCTGATTACTGTGTCTAAAACTTCCAGAACAATGCTGAATAATAGTGGTGAGAGTGGGCCGCCTTGTCTTGTTCCTGATCTTAGTGGAAATGGTTTCAGGTTTTCACCATTGAGGATGATGTTGGTTGTGGGTTTATCATACATGACCTTTATTATGTTGAGGTAAGTTCCCTCTATGCCTGTTTTCTGGAGGTTTTTTTTTATCATAAATATATGTTGAATTTTGTCAAAAGCTTTTTCTGCATCTATTGAGATGATCATATGATTTTATTGTTCAGTTTGTTAATATGGTGTATCACATTGATTGATTTGCGTACATTGCAGAATCCTTGTATTCCTGGGATAAACCCCACTTGATCATGGTATATGATCCTTTTAATGTGCTGTTGGATTCTATTTGCTAGTATTTTATTGAGGATTTTTGCATCTATATTCATCAGTGATATTGGCCTGTAGTTTTCTTTCTTTGTGACATCTTTGTCTGGTTTTGGTATCAGGGTGATGGTGGCCTTGTAGAATGAGTTTGGGAGTGTTCCTCCCTCTGCTATATTTTGGAAGAGTTTGAGAAGGATAGATGCCAGCTCTTCTCTAAATGTTTGATAGAATTCGCCTGTGAAGGCATCTGGTCCTGGATTCCTATTTGTTGAAAGGTTTTTAATCACAGTTTCAATTTCAGTGCTTGTGATTGGTCTGTTTATATTGTCAATTTCTTCCTGGTTCAGTCTTGGAAGGTTGTGCTTTTCTAAGAATTTGTCCATTTCTTCCAGGTTGTCCATTTTACTGGCATAGAGTTGCTTGTAGTAATCTCTCATGATCCTTTGTATTTCTGCAGTGTCAGCTGTTACTTCTCCTTTTTTATTTCTAATTCTATTGATTTGAGTCTTCTCCCTTTTTTTCTTGTTGAGTCTGGCTAATGGTGTATCAATTTTGTTTATCTTCTCAAAGAACCGGCTTTTAGTATTATTGATCTTTGCTATTGTTTCCATCATTTCTTTTTCATTTATTTCTGATCTGATATTTATGTTTTCTTTCCTTCTGCTACCTGTGGGGTTTTTTAGTTCTTCTTTCTCTAATTGCTTTAGGTGTAAGGTTAGGTTGTTTATATGAGATGTTTCTTGTTCCTTAAGGTAGGATTTTATTGCTATAAACTTCCCTCTTAGAACTGCTTTTGCTGCATCCCATAGGTTTTGGGTTGTCGTGTTTTCATTGTCATATGTTTCTAGGTATTTTTTGATTTCCTCTTTGATTTCTTCAGTGATCTCTTGTTTATTAAGTAGTGTATTGTTTAGACTCCATGTGTTTGTATTTTCTACAGATTTTTCCTGTAATTGATATCTAGTCTCATAGCATTGTGGTCAGAATAGATACTTGATACGATTTCAATTTTCTTAAATTTACCAAGGCTTGATTTGTGACCCAAGATATGATCTATCCTGGAGAATGTTCCATGGGCACTTGAGAAGAAAGTGTAATCTGCTTTTTTTGGATGGAATGTCCTATAAATATTAATTAAGTCCATCTTGTTTAATATGTCGTTTAAAGCTTGTGTTTTCTTATTTATTTTAATTTTGATGAGCTGTCCATTGGTGAAAGTGGGGTGTTAAATTCCCCTACTATGATTGTGTTACTGTCAATTTCCCCTTTTATGGCTGTTAGCATTTGCCTTATGTATTGAGGTGCTCCTGTAAATATTTACAATTGTTATATCTTCTTTTTGGATTGATTCCTTGATCATTATGTAGTGTCCTTCTTTGTCTCTTGTAATAATCTTTATTTTAAGGTCTATTTTTTCTGATATGAGAATTGCTGCTCCAGCTTTCTTTTCATTTCCATTTGCATGGAATATCTTTTTCCATCCCCTCACTTTCAGTCTGTATGTTTCCCTAGGTCTCAAGTGCGTCTCTGTAGACAGCATATATACGGGTCTTGTTTTTGCATCCATTCAGGCAGTCTAAGTCTTTTGGTTGGAGCATTTAATCCATTTTCATTTAAGGTAATTATTGATATGTATGTTCCTATTACCATTTTCTTAATTGTTTTGGGTTTGTTATAGTAGGTATTTTCCTTCTCTTGTGTTTCCTTCCTAGAGAAGTTCCTTTAGCATTTGTTGTAAAGCTGTTTGGTGATGCTGAATTCTGTTAGCTTTTGCTTTTCTGTAAAGGTTTTTATTTCTCTGTCGAATCTCAATGAGATCCTTGCTGGGTAGAGTAATCTTGGTTGTAGGTTTTTCCCTTTCATCACTTTAAACTCTGGCTTGCAGAGTTTCTGCTGAAAGATCCGCTGTTAACTTTATGTGGATTCCCTTGTATGTTATTTGTGGGTTTTCCCTTGCTGCTTTTAATATTTTTCTTTGTATTTAATTTTTGATAGTCTGACTAATATGTCTTGGCATGTTTCTCCTTGGATTTATCCTGTATGGGAGTCTGCACTTCTTGGACTTGATTGACTATTTCCTTTCCTATATTTGGGAAGTTTTCAACTATAATGTCTTCAAATAATTTCTCAGTCCCTTATGTTTCTCTTCTTCTTCTGGGACCCTTATAATTCTAATGTTGGTGCATTTAATGTTGTCCCAGAGGTCTCTGAGACTGTCCTCAATTCTTTTCATTCTTTTTTCTTTATTCTTCTCTGCAGTAGTTATTTCCACTATTTTATCTTCCAGGTCGCTTATCCGTTCTTCTGCCTCAGTTATTCTGCTATTGATTCCTTCTGGAGAATTTTTAATTTCATGAATTGTGTTGTTCATCATTGTTTATTTGCTCTTCAGTTCTTCTAGGTCCTTGTTAAATATGTCTTGTATTTTCTCTATTCTATTTCCAAGATTTTGGGTCATCTTTACTATCATTATTCTGAATTCTTTTTCAGGTAGACTGCCTATTTCCTCTTCGTTTGTTTGGTCTAATGGGTTTTTACCTTGCTCTTCATCTGCTGTGTGTTTCTCTGTCTTCTCATTTTGCGTAACTTACTGTGTTTTGGGTCTTCTTTTCACAACCTGCAGGTTCGTAGTTCCTGTTGTTTCTGGTGTCTGCCCCCAGTGGCTTAGGTTGGTTCAGTGGGTTATGTAGGCTTCCTGGTGGAGGAGACTAGTGCCTGTTTTCTGGTGGAGGAGGCTGGATATTGTCTTTCTGGTGGGCAGGTCTGTGTCTGGTGGTGTGTTTTGGGGTGTCTGTGACCTTATTATGATTTTAGGCAGCCTCTCTACCCTCTCTGTTGTATTCCTGTCTTGCTAGTTGTTTGGCATGGGGTGTGTAGCACTGTAGCTTGCTGGTCGTTGAGTGGAGCTGGGTCTTGGTATTGAGATGGAGATCTCTGGGAGTGCTTTCGCGGTTTGATATTACGTGGAGCCAGGAGGTGTCTGATGGACCAATGTCCTGAATTTGGCTCTCCCACCTCAGAGGCACAGTCCTGATGCCCGGCCGGAGCATCAAGACCCTGTCATCCACACAGCTCAGAATAAAAGGGAGAAAAAAAGAAAGAAAGAAAGAAAGAAAAAAAATACAATAAAATAAAGTTATTAAAATAAAAAATAATTATTAAAAACAACCAAAAACATTTTAAAGTAATAAAAAGAAAGAAAGAAGGAGCAACCAAACCAAAAAACAAATCCACCAATGATAACAAGCACTAAAAACTATACTAAAAGAACAAAAAAACAAAAAAACGTACTGACAGAACCCTAGGACAAATGGTAAAAGCAAAGCAGTACAGACAAAATCACACACAGAAGCATACACATACACACTCACAAAAAGAGAAAAAGGAAAAACATATATATATCATTGCTCCCAAAGTCCACTGCCTCCATTTGGGATGATTTGTTTTCTGTTTAGGTATTCCACAGATGCAGGGTACAAGTTGATTGTGGAGATTTAATCTGCTGCTCCTGAGGCTCACGGAGAAATTTTCCTTCCTCTTCTTTGTTTGCACAGCTCCTGGGGTTCAGCTTTGGATTATGCCCCACCTCTGCATGTAGGTCACCTGAGGGCATCTGTTCTTCGCTCAGGCAAGACAGGGTTAAAGGAGCAGCTGATTAGGCAGCTCTGGCTCACTCAGGCTGGGGGGAGGGAGGGGTACGGATGCACGGTGAGCCTGCAGCGGCAGAGGCCGGTGTGACGTTGTACCAGCCTGAGGCGCACCGTGTGTTCTCCCGGGGAAGTTGTCCCTGGATCACGGGACCCTGGCAGTGGCAGGCTGCACAGGCTCCTGAGAGGGAAGGTGTGGAGAGTGACCTGTGCTTGCACACAGGCCCGTTGGTGGCTGCAGTAGCAGCCTTAGCGTCTCATGTCCGTCTCCAGAGTCCACGCTGATATCCGCGGCTCGCGCCCATCTCTGGAGCTCCTTTAGGCGGCGCTCTTAATCCCCTCTCCTCGCGCACCACGAAACAAAGAGGCAAGAAAAATCTCTTGCCTCTTAGGCCGTTACAGACTTTTTCCCGGACTCCCTCCTAGCTAGCTGTGGTGCACTAGCCCCCTCAGGCTGTGTTCACGCAGCCAACTCGAGTCCTCTCCCTGGGATCTGACCGAAGCCCGAGCCTCAGCTCCCACCCCCTGCCCACCCTGGCGGCTGAGCAGACAAGCCTCTCGGGCTGGTGAGTGCTGGTCGGCACCGATACCCTGTTCGGGAGTCTCTCTGTTTTGCCCTCTGCACCCCTGTTGCTGTGCTCTCCTCCGTGGCTCTGAAGCTTCCCCCCCACCACCTGTCCCCGCCAGTGAAGGGGCTTCCTAGTGTGTGGAAACCTTTCCTCCTTCACAACTCCCTCCCACTGGTGCAGGTCCCATCCCTATTCTTTTGTCTCTGTTTTTTCTTTTTTCTTTTGCCTTACCCAGGTACGTGGGGAGTTTCTTGCCTTTTGGGAGGTCTGAGGTCTTCTGCCAGCGTTCAGTAGGTGTTCTGTAGGAGTTGTTCCACATGTAGATGTATTTCTGATGTATTTGTGGGGAGGAAGGTGATCTCCACTTCTTACTCTTCCGCCATCTTGAACAGCCTCACCACCACTTTATTTTAAATTTATTTACTTCATCATAGGTAACTTTTTTAGGTAATCTTTTTTTTGAATATTTGAATTTTATTTATTGTTTTATACAGAATGTTCTTATTATCTATTTTTTTTCAGTTGCTATTTGCTTTTTTATTGAAGTGTTGAATTTTATTTTATTTATTTTTTTATACAGCAGGGTCTTATTAGTTATCCATTTTATACATATTAGTGTATACATGTCAATCCCAATCTCTCAATTCATCACACCATCCCACCCCCACCACTTTCCCCCCTTGGTGTCCATATGTTTGTTCTCTACATCTGTGTCTCTATTCCTGCCCTGCAAACCAGTTCATCTGTACCATGTTTCTAGGTTCCACATATATGCGTTAATATACGATATTTGTTTTTCTCTTTTTGACTTATTTCACTCTGTATGACAGAATGAAGAGGATGTGGTACATATATACAATGGAATATTACTCATCCATAAAAAGGAACGAAATTGGGTCATTTGTAGAGACGTGGATGGATCTAGAGACTGTCATACAGAGTGAAGTAAGTCAGAAATAGGTAACTTTTTAAACCACTTTAAATCCTTTTGGAAACAAGGACAGGCGTAAATAGAAAAAGATCCAGGAACTGTATTAGGTGCTTTGCATAATAAATCCCTAATTCTCATAACAACACTACAAGGTAGTTATTATTATCCTCTTTTTACAATTGAGGACACTGAGGCTTGGAGAGGTCAAGTAATTTTCTCAAGGTTATATAGCAAATAAATGTAGATTCAGAATTCAAACCAAGGTCTGTTGGTGTTATAATCTTTGTGGTTCCTGGTGCTTCTTTAAACCATACTGGATGAGGTTCTTTATCCGGGTCCTTTTAAGGATAGCAGAAAGAGTAGCTGAGAAAGAAACTGGACCCATAATAGGGGAACAATTATATACATTGTTCCTAATGGCCAATATACAAATATAGTAACTACAGACTATGTAAAACCATCACTATCATGTGATTTTAGTGTTAACCCATTGATTCACCAAACATAGAGAGTCTACCATGTCAGGCACTGCACTAGGTGCTGAGGGTACAATGACAAATGGGATCTGGTCCCTGGCCCTTAACACCTCCTGTGGGAGTTAGCTAGCAAGTCTGTCTGGTCTGCAGCCTGGACATCTGTTGCACCCGGAGTAATATCTAGTCCATTTCTTCATCCCATGCTGGTTAATGCTCGACTGTTTTGTTTCAAAGCTGATCATTTATTATTAACTAGTAGCAACTTCTTGGAGTGTTGTTTTAAAGATTATGGGGCTATATCTGGAATCAGTGGCAGAGTGCAGTGACTAATTAGCCATGCTTGCCATGGGGGCAGGAGGGAGAAATGAAGGCAAACAAGCCATGTACTTGTCATACCTGAACTAGTTGTCCAGAATGATCTGTTTCTCTCTGCAGTTGTTATAAATGACACCGACAGTGTTTTATTGCTTGAGTTCACCATATCTTAAATTGCTGCATAAGTTATTTTCCTCCTGGGAAGTCCTGGAGTAAAGAAATCCACTTAACTTGGTTGAGACATAGTTTCTGAAACATATTTTTTGTCCAAGGGATCTTGTGTTTTCATCATTGCTAATTGCACAATCCATATTAATGCTGGATGTATCACTTTGCCCCTGTCCACCATCACTGCCCATGAGTGCCTTTAATTTCCCAGTGTTGTTGTAGTGACTTTTGTTGGGAAAGAAAAGTCCTGGGCTGAATGCTACTCTGTTCAATGGAAGCCCTTTATTCAATATTTTCTTCTTCTGTCTTGCTACCTAAAATTCCTCTTGCTGCCACACTGGAGTTAAAAATGGTCACTTGTTGTCTGTCTGGAGTTTTACTGTTTAACTTTTTCAAGACCACACACAAATGAGTCCTTGTATCTCTGGGGTAGCTCTGTTCAATCTGTTTGTTGGATGAAAGCATGCTAATTAATGAAAAACTTCCCCTAAGAAGTTAATCCTCAAATGGTTGTTGCCTCATGGGAAATGCAGGTTTCTCTCTGTCCACCTGTGGTTACATCTCTGGCCATGGAGGGTAAGGAGGTGATGGTAGTTGTGCTACAGGATGGTATAGTCACGGAAAGAGTATTGCCTTTGGAGTCACTAGCTCTATGTGAAGTTCTGGTACCATTGCTTGGTTGCTATGTAAACTTAAGTGAATCACTTAAACTCTGAACGCCAGTTGACTCAATTATAAATGATGATTATAATAATAATTCTGACTTTCCTTCTATAGAGAGTTGTTGAGAGGACTAAATGGGATGATATATGGAAAGCACCTTTGCAAAGATAAGTTTTTACTATGGTTTTCCCATTGCTCTTGTCTTAACCAGATGCAATATGTGAAATACAGTCTTTCTTGCAGCTTTTCCAGGTATGCTTTTTATGAAAAGCTCATAGACAAAACCCCGGATACTAAGTCCACCTTGGTTTTGATGGTAGACTTCCTCTTGTTTTTTCTTTCACCACTTCCTTTTTTAATCATTATTCATAGATTTTAAGCATAGTGTTGACCCTAATTCATAAATTGTACCGCGGTGTTAATGACTTTTAACAAGTCTGTGGAGAGAAGGAAAAAAGAGATGCTCTTTTGTCCTACAAAACTTTAAACAAATTTTAGTTAGATAAATGCTTCAGATAACTGAGGCTCTGGAAGAAATGAGAATATAAGAGCAAAAAGTAGAGTGTTAGAATACAATTATTTATTTGGCAAAATGTTAAGGGTCTATACTCTGTGCCTTATCTTAAGTGAAGATGTGAGGAGTTATAAGGTGGGATCCCATTGCATACTGCATAGCTTTCTGCCATCTCACTGACTCTGTCTCACTTGCTCCTTTTTTTTCTGTCAACTTCTCTTTCCTTTTTGGAACAAGGGTCTAATTCCTTGTTTACACTCAGACCTCCTCCTAAGAAAGACTTGTTGCTCAACGCCAGTGAGTGAGTCAGCAGACAGCCTCCCCCTGTCAGCTCCTTCAGGGTCTGCTTCAGCAGCAGGATGGCACCTCACCTGAGGCCACACCCTTCCCAGGGTGACACACATCCAGTGACTGAGTGAGGTGGAAGTATAAAGGCTGGGCTATTTCAGCCTCATGTGAGACACTCTGATGGGCACCACTCACTCCAGAGCTCCCAGCCTGGTTAGCTGAGGCTTTGTTGGGCCTGCATCACAGGTCAGGTTCTTCCTCTGCCCAATCCTGCTTCCTTCTCCTTCCTTTCACAGATATTGATCCCTAAGAGTTACTTTAAAAAATTTTTTAACTTTATTGATGTATAACTTACATATTATATATATTCACCCTTTTAAAGTGTACAACTCAGTGGTTTTTAGTATATTCAAAAAGTTGTGCAACCATCATTACTATCTAATTCCAGAACATTTTCATGATCCCCAAAAGAAACTCCATACACGTTAGCAGTCACTCCACGTTACCCCCTCCCCCAACCTCTGGCAACCCTTAATGTACTTTCTGCCTCTATAGACCTGTCTATTCTGGATCTTTCATCTGAATGCAATCATATGTGGCCTTTTGTGATTGGCTTCTTTCACTTAGCATAATTGTTTCAAGGTTTATCCATGTTATACCACGTATCAGTACTTCATTCCTTTTCATGGGTGAATAATATTCCAAAGTGTAGTATATAGACCTACTACCTTTTGTTTATTCATTCATCAGTTGATGTACATTGGGTTGTCCTAATAAACATCTTGGGCCCCAAACTCTATATCATCATCTACTTCTGAAGAGCATAACCTGCAAACTACCCTCACTTGGGGCCCTAGGACCTCATCTTCTGCACCAGTGGGAGTTATCAAGGAATTCTTCCAATAGAGATGGTTCTTCCCAAAGAGAAATTTTAGTACCAGATGCCAAGATAATTAAAAGTTCTCCATCTTGTTAGAATAAGTACTGTAGGCCAACCTGTTGGCGACTTGATCTTAGAGTAGGCACGTTTGGGGAAGAGGTTAAGTGTAGTTGAAATCTGGTGAAAAAAGGAGAAGATAGAAGGGCCAGGTGAGAGGGGAGGGCAGCAGGACCAGTAGGGGCTACATTGTAAATGGCAGTTATGCCATGATGAGATATTTGGACCCTTCCTGTAGCAGTGGGGACTCATGGAAGGCAGGTGAGGTGTGAGCAGGTATGCCCTCACTTCATTTGTGGATTACAAGTGGTGGGCAGCTCTTCTATCTTAGAAGATTATTACAAGAAGATTGTGAGTTGGCCAAAGTCTGAGTGAGGGAAGTTGTTGGAGTTTAAGAGATGAATTGTGGGTTGAAGAAGGAGTCAGAATGAATATCACAGGTAGGGAAGATGCATATGAGACTCCAGGAAAAGTGGAAAGGAAGCATGCACGTGTGGCATGTTGGAAAGAATATGGGCTTGGAGTCTGATACACCTGGGTTTTTATTCCTCTTTCATCCTTTATTAGCTCTGTGACTTTTGGCAGATTACCTAACTTCATCTTAAAGAGGAGGCTAATAATCCTTACCTCTCAGCATTTTGTTGTGAATTTGAAATGATGTAGCCTATATAAGGTAACCAGCTCCTCTTAGCTCACTTCCTCTGTCCTCCTAACCAGGGAAGGTGTGAGAGGCAGGACCCAGGGTGGAGGTGCAGAGTCAGGTCATCAGGTAACCAAGGGCAGAGGGCAGTGATGGTTAGGGGAGCTGGGGACCAAGGAATAGGAAGTGGGTATGAGAAGAGGCCCAGAATCCAGGGAATCTCAGGGCTGGACCCAGGCAGGAGCACGTCTGTATGGATAACATTTCTCTGGAGCTTTGTCCTTTTTGAAAGTTCAGAACAATCTCTCTATGACCCACCAACTCAGGCCTCTGTGCAACTTCAAATGGTGGCCACTGGGTCCATTTGGATGGGGGAGCCTGACACACCTCACAATTTTAGACCTCTTAGAGCAGGATGAGGTGAAGACAAAGGCTGTGTTTGGCAGGTACAACTGCCTAGTGCTAAAGAGTTTGTATCAGCTATCTCCTTCCTTTCTTGCTTTACTTTTACTTTTTCAAACTCTCTTTCACTGACACATCTTGTTTTTTAAAACAGTTATTTTGCATCTGCTACTTTTCAGTTCCAAGTGATATATGGTTGGATTCCGTGACCTCCGAAGCTCCTTGCCATCCCGTGATGCTGGGACTGAAAATCAGGCAGAGTTTAGCAGCTGCTTCCTGAGCCATTTTGGACACTTGCCATCTCAGAAGTTAATCTCATCCATCTCAGAGTCTGCCACTTAGCTGTATGGAGATACTGCCAGCCTCCGAAAACACTAAAACGGTACAGAAAACTGTGTATTTGACCACTTGGGGAATCACTAATCTTCTGTGTGGAGACACTGCCAGGCTCTAGAAACCTGAAAATGGTACAAAACCTGTGTGTTTGACCTTTTGGGTTTACTCACTGGCACCTCCACATTCAAGAGTATAAAGATAATTGAGTATGTAATAAGGACCCGGAGGCCACACAAAAACATCAAGTATAATACTTTCTTTCTTTGATGCTTAACCAGAATTTGTGGGTATGTGGTTGTCTTGTATTCACTTATTTGGTAAACATTTGCCCAGTGCTTCTGAATACCCTGAACCATGCCAGGAGCTGCACATAAAAAGAGATGAAGCACAGCTTCTGGACTGAAGGGGCTTACAGAGTCCAGGGAGGAGGTGGACACAATAGTTGGAGCACAAATGACACAGGTTCTGTTACAGAGGTGTAATAGAGTCAGAATGGACTAAGAGTTTTTTGGTGAAGTTCTCAAAATTGACCATAGGAATACACAGTGTGGTGGCTTTGTACTATTTAGCTTAAGGTCTAACAGCTGTAATGAATCTTATTCTATATCACTCGTTCTGGAGCTGCTTCTCTGATGGTCCCCTGACTGATGTACATAGTAAGCCTCAGTTCACCCTGTGTTTGATTGATTAGCATTCCATATTTGGTGATCATGTTAGCTAGCAAAGAATAATGTATTTGCAAATGCCAGCATCTACGAAGGTGGCCCCTTGGGTTGAATTGGAGAATGTTTCAGAATGAAAGAGAGAGATTGCTCAAGACTTCTCATTTTTCCAGCTTTTCATTTGGAAATAGAGATCCTGATCTGCATCACTTTAACTGCTGGCTCTCTCCTCTGCCTTCCCCCATCAGAGACTGAGTTGCATAAACCAGAGACACAGGACTCTCACTCTTCAAAAGTCCCCAGAGAGAAGAGCTTGAACCTGAATGCAGCTCTTGGGGACGGTCTTCCTGGGCCTGCTGCCCCCTCTCAGCTAGCAGTGTAGGAGTCCAGCTACTACCAGAATAGCTCAGGGGGAGGGAGGGGCTATAGCTTTTAGAAAATAAAACAGAATTGAATAGCTGAGCCTTGAGAGAGAACAGGGAAGATACAGGGCTACTCAGTCTTATGTTCAAGGGCTTCCACAGTCTCTCCCCAGTTTGCCTTCCAGGTTATGTACCATCCCTCACCCCCAGAAACAACAAATGACTCCTGGTGAATGAACACGTTGCCATCTTCTGTGCCTTTGTTTGCTGATGCCTCTGCTCCCTCCCTCTGCCGACTCACTCCTACTGACTTAAAGACCAAGCTAAAAGTCACCCTCCGAGACTGGCCTTTAGGCCAGTGCACCTCAGACTTTAAGGTGCATGGGGCTCTTGTACAAGGTCTCACTTGGAGGCCTTGCTAAATTGCAGATCTTAATTCAGTAGGTTTGAGGTGGGGCCTGAGACTGTACTTCTAACAAGCTTTGGGGGATAGAGATTCTATTGGTCTGTGGACCACGCTTTGAGTAGCAAGGCTCTAGATCTCATTTTTCTATTAGGTTTTTTGGGGGGGGTTTTTCTTTCTTTTTTTTTTTTTCATTGGGGGGAACTTAGGTCTTTAGAAGCTATTTTAAGGGAAGCAAGATATTTTGCCTTGACTCAAGCTAATTTGGCATTGGTAAATTAGTAAATTATTTTGGTAGATATGTAGGGTGACCAATGTCCTGGTTTGCCTAGAATTGTGGGGTTTCCTGGGACATGGGACTTTCAGTGTCTTGGGCAAACAAGGATGAGTTGGTCTTCATAGCTCTGATAGTTTCAGGTGGGTGGGGACCACACATCCCCTCTTTACAACCTCTACACCAGGTGAGGTCTTAGACAAAATTCTGCTAAGGCTACAAATGTTTATTAGCCAGAAGGTACAAGAACAGTCCTATAACTCATTCTTGAGGCTTTGGGGGCCCATTCTCTGCCTTAGGCACTGTAAGCAGCACTAGCATGATGGGTTCTCTTTAAAGTGAACATAAGGATATTATAGTGATGGAACCAGCCAACCTGGCAGTAGTTCAAGTGACAGGCCTCTGTGGAAAGAGACACAGGACCAAAGGAACACTAGACCTCAGGCACGACACCCAAAATACCAGACTGCTTGGTTAAATTTGTATATTTTATTCAAGCATGGGCGATGGGCTTAGTTCTGCACCCAGTGAGGAGCCATGATGGTTTTAGAGCTTCCTCAGGGGTGTTGCGTTCAGCCAGGCAGTCAGCTCTGTGCCTCTCTCAGACTTCATTAGATTCAGGTTTTGTTGGTCTTTTTTGATATTTTGCCTGGAAGATGAGTGGAAGTTCACCTCAAGAAAGGGCCACCACTCAAAGCTATTTTATTCCACACTGCAAAATATCCCAGACAAAATCCCCTTGAGCTTCCTGTATTCTTGTTCAACACCAGGAAGAAAGAGTGGCACAGAATTGGTTTCTTTGGGCTCTGAGGAGCACACAGAACAGCAAGACACGCCCACCCACCACCATTAGGGTTCAGAGAAGCCAAATCGTGTGGGGCCCTAGGGCTGCATTGGGACAGCTGAAAGTTTTTTTCCTAAGGATCTCTTTCTGATTGAACCTCAGTCTCTTAAAAAACATTTTAAAAAACCACTTCTATTTGTATTCCTGGAAAAAAAAGAGAGAGAGAGAAAAAAACTAGACTATGCTTGCCTCTAGACTTTTCAGAAGGAACCAGCTGGGGGACGGGAGGCTGGGCTGCTGGGATGGAAGTTCTGTGAACAGATTTTTCAGAGCAAGCGTTAGCCTTAGTGAAGCTCTCATCCTCCCTGTGGATTTGTTCGCCAACCTCTGACACCCATTCAGCAAAACAACTTCACCTTTCACCTACTTTCTTTGTTTTCCCGGCTGTTTAGTGTATGCTCTGTGTGCACATGTGAGCAACTCTTGAGGATATTGTTTGCTCATACCATTTCTTCCTCAACAAAGAGAAAGAATAGACATCCTCAGTGAGAATATAAAAGTTAGGAGACCAGGGGGGTGTGAGTATGTTATAGTTGGAAGGGGCACCAAGGGAATGCAGATTGTGGCCCAGTCAGATGGCAGCTCTGGTTTCACACAAAGATCCTTCATTTTATTGATGACGAAACTGAGACTTGGAGAGGAGAAATGGCTGGCAAATGAGTGAGTGGATCTGAAAGAAGCTTTTCTAATGCTCTCAAAAATCATAGAGTCTCGGCGTTGAAAGAGACCTTAAGAATTCCGTATGTAGTCTCAAGTAGATGCTTGAATTCTGGTGTCTAAGTCCTTGTGAAGTGGCCCTATGACCACTGCTGGCCTCATTGAGTAATGGGGCAATCACCACTATTGCAGAAAGTGGGCGGCCTTCTTTCGATGATTTCCTTGGGTGTAGGATATTTTGACTAGGACCATGTTTTGAACTCTCTTTCTGAATACATTAATTTCAATTAGAATTATAGCAATACTGATGAATTTTCATTGAGAAGGTGTTTCCTAGATCAAACTTCATTTAACTTTCATCAATTCATTGTAGAACACCTAAGAACCTTTAATTTCCACAAGGGATGAAGCCTCTCCTAAACATAACACTGTTACTTGGGGCAGAATATCTTGTAGCTCTAACTGTTCCGTAGAACGAATTTAGGACAATGTTGATCTGAGCTATGGAGTAAAATTATAAAAAAGGTACATGTAAATTTTTTTTTGAATCAGGTAATATTTTAAATATAATAGAGGAATTTACCACTCAAAGCAACCAATGGAAAACATATTGCTAAGTGAGAAAAGCCATATTTATATAACATAAATCAATTTTTAATTAATACATATTATAAATTATTCTGGGAGGATGTATATAAATATCTTAATGCTTATTTTGTACATGAAGTTTTGGGAGACTTTCATTTTTTATTTTGTTTGTCTGTATTTTCTAAATTATTATATTGAACAATACCCTAACAATGAAAAGTCTCCAAATGAGCAATGATAAATCCTTTAGAAAAATGAAGAATGTTTTTGGTAGGGAGAATAAGCATTATCCCCCCTTTTATCTTCTTTGTAATTCAGGGAGATTCTCATCCTCTGTGAGAAATACATAGCTAAACCATTATTTTCCTTCCTTCTCTGATCAAAATACCTGCCTGCATATCAAGTCTAATCTCCTCTGCCTTATTGTTAAGACCCTGTATAATCTGACCCCATTTTGTCTCTCAGATTTACCTAATGTTGGTCCCCTTCTTTTTGCTTTATAAATTTATTTGTTTATTTTTGGCTGTGTTGGGTCTTCGTTGCTGTGCGTGGGCTTTCTCTAGTTGTGGCGAGTGGGGGCTACTCTTCGTTGCGGTGCACGGGCTTCTCGTCACGGTGGCTTCTCTTGCTGTGGTGCACGGGCTCTAGGTGCTCAGGCTTCAGTAGTTGCAGCACGCAGGCTCAGTAGGTGTGGCACACGGGCTTAGTTGCTCTGCGGCATGTGGGATCTTCCCAGACCAGGGCTTGAACCCGTGTCCCCTGCATTGGCAGGTGGATTCTTAACCACTGTTCCACCAGGGAAGCCCCCCCATTCTTTTTTTTTAATTTAATTTTTTATTTTATATTGGAGTATAGTTGATTTACAGTGTTATGTTAGTTTCAGGTGTACAGCAGAGTGATTCAGTTATACGTTATACATATATCCATTCTTTCTCAGATTCTTTTCCTATATGGGTTTCTACAGAATATTGAATAGGGTTCCCCGTGCTACACAGTAGGTCCTTGTTGATTATCTATTTTAAAGATAGTAGTGTGTACATGTTAATCCCAAACTCCTAATTTCTCTCTCCCTGCCACATTTCCTCTTTGGCAACTGTAAGTTTGTTTTTGAAGTCTGTGAGTCTGTTTTGTAAATGAGTTTATTTGTATCATTTTATTTTTGTAGATTCCACATATAAGTGATGTCATGTGATATTTGTCTTTCTCTGACTTACTCCACTTAGTATGATAATCTCTAGGTCCATCCATGTTGCTTCAAATGGCATTATGGTCCCATTCTTATAGCACTCACTCCAGTCAGGTTCATTTCTTATCTCCAGGCCTCTGGTCCTCAAGCTCTTTTCTACTTCAGTGTCTTTATTTTTTTCCAGATTGGAATGTCCTTTCTATCTTTCCAAATTCTAAACTATCTGTTCTACAAGACTCTGTGCTGATTTTTCCCTTTTCTGACTTCCTGGGCGCATTTCTAGTCTATACTTTACCGTTTAATATTTACTGATTTACACTGCTTACCTAGGCTCAGCCCTTGATGCTGAATAGCAGAGGCTAACTTGGCTTGCTGGTTGGAGGGTTTGAATACCTTGAGGACATGCTGAGAGGGAACAAATATCCAGGAATGATGCAGTGAGTTAGAATCCAGAGAAACAGACCAAGTAGACCTCAGTTGGAGTGGCTGAGCAAATGAGCAGTTAGAAAGATGCTAGAGCAAGCAGAGGGGCATGCAGTGTGGATAAGCATAGAGAAGGTGGTAACTTCTTATTCCTCTCACACTGGACTTGGTGTGGTCTGACTGGGCTGGGGACTATTCACCACTGCACACTGATACATTCTTTAAGAGAGCAAAGTAGGGAGTTCTCTGGGGGCCTTCTGGACAACTCTTCTTTTCCATACTACCACATAGTTCGTGCCACTAGAAGTCCAGCTTGATTTAGACTGTTATAACCAATTAGAAGGAACTCAAGCTGGAAGTAACTGAGGCAAATAGATGCAAATTTAGTTCTTCATGGACTCTAATAACCAAACTTCAGGAAGCATGGCTGTAACTTGGCCTCAGGAATAACTGGGTGCTTAGAGTTGGATGCTACCAAGAATTTTTTTTAATCTTCCTAATCTCTGCTTCTTTCTGCATTTTAATATTCTCTTCTGCAGGCAGCATTCCTCCACATGGTTGTAAATGTAGCCACTAAAGTGTCCTAAAGTTTATATCTTTCAACTTCTACCACCAAAGAGAGACCGATTCTCTTATTCCAGTTAGGAGAATCTCAAAGAAGGGCTCTGGTTAACTCACCTAGGGTCAAGCGCTTCACCTCTAACTAGTCAAATGTGTCAGGGAAGACAAGGCCACATAGGAATTTGCCATGTGGATAGGGGTGGGGTGAGTAGTTCCCATGAGGAGGGGGTTTTGGCCAAACAGTCCCACGGATGTCTAATATAATAGCACAGCAGCAACTGCATGCACGGTAAGGCCCAGTACAGGTGTGTCAGTCAGTATGCTGGAAATCAGGAAGGAAGAGCTATGGTGTAGCTTACCACCCTTCCTATTGTTAGAACAGAGTCAACAAGCCTTTATTGAGACTTGCTCCCTGGGGACTTGATAATTGTTGGACTAGCCTTCAACTCTGTACACTGTCATTTTTTTTTCTGTTACGTTAACCCCAGGACCTGCAGCTCCATTCAGACACCCAACAGCCCTGACATTTCTCTGCTCTGCAAAGAACCACTGAAGACTTGCACTGTTTTCTTGGTCTTAATTATGACTGCTAAGTCACTTCATTTCCCAGAGGGAGAATGTGAATGGCACCGACACTGCCAGGTCACTGACAGCCTTAAGCTCTAGATGGAATGTTTCTGGGGAGGAATATGAGTGAGAAAAGGAGTTGAACACTTCCTTTTAGAGGAAGGCTATTGGCTTATCCTGGATGGTAGCAAAGAGTATAGGAGGAATATTAGCATAAAATGCTTAACTCTGGATAGGTCTTCCCCAGCACTGGGGGCACCAAAGTCAGTAAGTTCCCAATTCATAAGGCTGGTGGCGACTCAGCTGTTAGGAAATAAGATGAGGGATAAAGCTGTGAGGTAGGGAAGGTGGCATGGCATGCAGACTCAGACATGTGTAGGTCCCCTTGTTCCATCTCTCCTTCCTCCGATCTGGCTTCTGCTGGTTGATCTGGGCTCCCCAGCTGCCTACCTACCACCACACCCCTGTTTCTAATAGGTGCTAGGCTTTCGACTCACCACTTTCTTCAGGATTTATGCCTTTGCTTTGTTCTTCTGGCACATGGATTTTTGTTGGACTCTGCAGTGGTCCTTTGAACCTTGTCATTTTTGTGACATATTCTGGAGGTGGTTCATCCAGGTGACCCTTGGCAGCCCAAGCTCCACATCCCCCTGGCACCTGGCTCCAAGCTTACTGGTACAGCTTCCAAATATACTGGGTGGAGCTTCTTTCTTTGCTGGGCCCCCACAGTGCTATACAGGGCTTAATCCAGACTGTATTAGCATTGCCTGTTAACTCATGACTGTGTCCCCTCTAGCTCAAGTCAGACTCATCTCTGTACCCTCAGCATCTGGCACAGAGTCTGGCACAGAGCAGGATCAGCCATGACTGGGAAGTGATTGGGAAAATGCTCACTGTCACCTCTGACTGTGGCCTGGACTTGCTTTACCCTGTTTGTCCTTTGGATTCAGATGTGACTAATCACCACACTCTTTCCTGTTCTCCTTTTCCACCTGCTCTCTGTCCTTTTCCCACCAGTCTGTCTGAGAGAGAGTGCAGTGTAGTGGTTAAGAACATAGATCCTCAGAGACCTTCAAGATGGCGGAGGAGTAAGATGTGGAGATCACCTTCCTCCCCACAAATACATCAGAAATACATCTACATGTGGAACAACTCTTACACAACACTGACTGAAGGCTAGCAGAAGACCTCAGACTTCCCAAAAGATATATATATATATATTTTGTTCCTTTTTCTCTTTTTGTAAGAGTGTATGTGTATGCTTCTTTGTATGATTTTGCCTGTATAGCTTTGCTTTTACCATTTATACTAGGGTTCTGTCTGTCCATTTTTGGTTTTTTTTTTTGTATAGGATTTAGCACTTGTTGTCATTGGTGGATTTGTTTTTTGGTTTGATTGCTCTCTTCTTTTTCAAATTTCTTTTTATTACTTTTCAAGTTTTTAAATTTTTAATAATTATTTTTATTTTGATAAATATATTTTATATTTTCTTCCTTCTGTCCTTCCTCCCTCACTCCCTCCCTTCTTCTTTCCCTCCCTCCCTTCTTCTTTCCCTCCCTCCCTTCTTCTTTCCCTCCCTCCCTCCCTCTCTTTCTCTTTCTCTTTCTTTCCTCCTTTCTTTCTTTCTTTTTCTTTCTTTCTTTCTTTCTTCTTTCTCTTTTTCTTTCTTTCTTCCTTCCTTCCTTTCTTTCTTCCTATCTTCCTTCCTACTTTCTTCCTTTCTTTATTTCCTTCTTTCCTTCTTTCCTTTTCTTTCCTTCTTCCTTCCTTCCTTCCTCTCTCTCTCTCTCTCTCTCTCTCTCTCTCTCTCTTTCTCTCTCTCTTTCTGTCTCTCTTTCTCTCTTTCTTTCATTTCTTTCTTTCTTTTCTTTCCTCCCTTTTCTTCTGAGCCGTGTGGCTGACAGGGTCTTGGTGCTCCAGCTGGGTGTCAGGCCTCTGCCTCTGAGGTGGGAGAGCCAAATTCAGGGCATTGGTCCACCAGAAACCTCCTGGCTCCACATAATATCAAACTGCAAAAGCACTCCCACAGATCTCCATCTCAATGCTAAGACCCACCTCCACTCAACAACCAGCAAGCTACAGTGCTGGACACCCTATGCCAAAAAACTATCAAGACAGGAACACAACTCCACCCATTAGCAGAGAGCCTGTCTAAAATCATAATAAGGTCACAGACACCCTGAAACACACCACCAGACGCAGTCCTGCCCACGAGAAAGACAATATCCAGCCTCATCCACCAGAACACAGGCACCAGTACCCTCCACCAGGAAGACTACACAACCCACTGAACCAACCTTAGCCACTGGGGGCAGACACCAAAAACAACAGGAAATACGAACCTGCAGCCTGCAAAAAGGAGACCCCAAACACAGTAAGCTAAGAAAAATGAGAGGACAGAGAACTATGCAGCAGATAAAGGAGAAGGTAAAAACCCACCAGACCAAACAAATGAAGAGGAAATAGGCAGTCTACCTGAAAAAGAATACAGAGTAACGGTAGTAAAGATGATCCAAAATCTTGGAAATAGAATGGAGAAAATACAAGAAATGTTTAACAAGGACCTAGAAGAACTAAAGAGCAAACAAACAATGATGAACAACACAATAAATGAAATTTAAAATTCTCTAGAAGGAATCAATAGCAGAATAACTGAGGCAGAAGAACGAATAAGTGACCTGGAAGATAAAATAGTGGAAAAAACTGCCGCAGAGCAGTATAAAGAAAAAAGAATAGAAAAAATTGAGGACAGTCTCAGAGACCTCTGGGACAACATTAAATACACCAACATTTGAATTATAGGGGTCCCAGAAGAAGAAGAGGAAGAAAAAAGGGACTGAGAAAATATTTGAAGAGATTATAATTGAAAACTTCCCTAATAGGGGGAAGGAAATAGTTGATTAAGTCCAGGAAGAACAGAGAGTCCCATATAGGATAAATCCAAGGAGAAACACGCCAAGACACATATTAATAAAACTATCAAAAATTAAATACAAAGAAAAAATATTAAAAGCACCAAGGGAAAAACAACAAATAAATACAAGAGAATCCCCATAAGGTTAACAGCTGATCTTTCAGCAGAAACTCTGCAAGCCAGAAGGGAGTCACAGGACATATTTAGAGTGATGAAAGGGAAAAACCTACAACCAAGATTACTCTGCCTAGCAAGGATCTCATTAAGATTTGACGGAGAAATTAAAACCTTTATAGAAAAGCAAAAACTAAGAGAATTCAGCACCACCAAACCAGCTTTACAACAAATGCTAAAGGAACTTTTCTAGGCAGGAAACACAAGAGAAGAAAAAGACTAACAATAACAAACCCAAAACAATTAAGAAAATGGTAATAAGAACATACATATTGATAGCTACCTTAAATGTAAATGTATTAAATGCTCCAACCAAAAGACATAGACTGGCTAAATGGATACAAAAACAAGACTCATATATATGCTGTCTACAAGAGACCCACTTCAGACCTATGGACACATACAGACTGAAAGTGAGGGGATGAAAAAGATATTCGATGCAAAAGGAAATCAAAAGAAAGCTGGAGGGCTTCCCTGGTGGCAGAGTGGTTGACAGTCCGCCTGCCGATGCAGGGGACAAATGCTAACATTTCCCATAAAAGGGGAAATCTACAGTAACACAATCATAGTAGGGGACTTTAAAACCCCACTTTCACCAATAGACAGATCATCAAAATGAAAATAAATAAGGAAACACAAGCTTTAAATGATACATTAAGCAAGATGGACATAATTGATATTTATAGGACATTCTGCCCAAAAAAAGCAGATTACACTTTCTTCTCAAGTGCTCATGGAAAATTCTCTAGGATAGATAATATCTTGGGTCACAAATCAAGCCTTGGTAAATTTAAGAAAATTAAAATCCAATCAAGTATCTTTTCCGAGCACAACGCTATGAGACTAGATATCAATTACAGGAAAAAAAATCTGTAAAAAATATAAACACATGGAGGCTAAACAATACACACTAAATAACCAAGAGATAACTGAAGAAATCAAAGCGGAAATCAAAAAATACCTAGAAACAAATGACAACGAAAACACTATGGGGCTTCCCTGGTGGCGCAGTGGTTGAGAGTCCGCCTGCCGATGCAGGGGACGCAGGTTTGTGCCCCGGTCCGGGAAGATCCCACATGCCGCGGAGCAGCTAGGCCCATGAGCCATGGCTGCTGAGCCTGCGCATCTGGAGCCTGTGCTCCACAACGGGAGAGGCCACAACAGTGAGAGGCCCACATACAGCAGAAAAAAAAGAAAGAAAACACAATGACCCAAAACCTATGGGATGCAGCCAAAGAAGTTCTAAGAGGGAAATTTATAGCAATACAATCCTATCTCAAGAAACAACCTAACCTTACACCTAAAGCAATTAGAGAAAGAAGAATTAAAAAAACACCAAAGTTAGCAGAAGGAAAGAAATGATAAAGATCAGATCAGAAATAAATGAAAAAAAATGAAGGAAATGATAGCAAAGATCAATAAAACTAAAAGCTGGTTCTTTGAGAAGATAATCAAAATTGTTAAACGAGTAGCCAGATTCATCAAGAAAAAAAGGGAGAAGACTCAAATCAGTAGACGTAGAAATGGAAAAGGAGAAGTAACAACTGACACTGCAGAAATACAAAGGATCATGAGAGATTACTACAAGCAACTATATGCCAATAAAATGGGCAACCTGGAAGAAATGGACAAATTATTAGAAAAGTACAACCTTCTGAGACTGAACCAGGAAGAAATAGACAATATAAACAGACCAATCACAAGCACTGAGATTGAGACTGTGATTAAAAATCTTCCAACAAACAAAAGCTCAGCACCAGATGGCTTCACAGGCGAATTCTATCAAACATTTAGAGAAGAGCTAACACCTGTCCTGCTCAAACTCTTCCAAAATATTGCAGAGGGAGGAACACTCCGAAATTCATTCTACAAGGCTGCTATCACCCTGATACCAAAACCAGACAAAGATGTCACAAAGAAAGAAAACTACAGGTCAATATTACTGATGAACATAGATGCAAAAATCCTCCACAAAATACTAGCAAACAGAATGCAACAGCACATCAAGAGGATCATATACCATGATCAAGTGGGGTTTATCCCAAGAATGCAAGCATTCTTCAATATACGCAAGTCAGTCAATGTGATACACAACATTAACAAATTGAAGGAGAAAAACCATACGATCATCTCAATAGATGCAGAAAAAGCTTTCGACAAAATTTAACACCCATTTATGAGAAAAACCCTCCAGAAAGTGGGCATAGAGGGAACTTACCTCAACATAATAAAGGCCATATATGACAAACCCACAGCCAACGTTGTTCTCAATGGTGAAAAACTGAAACCATTTCCTCTAAGATCAGGAACAAGACAAGGTTGTCCACTCTCACAACTGTTATTCAACATAGGTTTGGAATTTTTAGCCACAGCAATTGGAGAAGAAAAAGAATTAAACGGAATCCAAATCAGAAAAGAAGAAGTAAAGCTGCCACTGTTTGCAGATGACATGATACTATACATAGAGAATCCTAAAAATGCTATCAGAAAACTACTAGAGCTAATGAATGAATTTGGTAAAGTTGCAGGATACAAAATTAATGCACAGAAATCTCTTGCATTCTTATACACTAAAGATGAAAAATCTGAAAGAGAAATTAAGAAAACACTCCCATTTACCTTTGCAACAAAAACAATAAAATACCACACACAAAAAAAATATCTAGGAATAAACCTAAGGAGACATAAGACCTGTATGTCGAAAACTATAAGACATTGATGAAAGAAATTATAGATGATATAAACAGATGGAGAGCTATACCATGTTCTTGGATTCGAAGAATCAACATTGTGAAAATGACTATACTACCCAAAGCAATTTACAGATTCAATGCAATGCCTATCAAACTACCACTAGCATTTTTCACAGAACTAGAACAAAAAAATTTCACAATTTGTATGGAAACACAAAAGACCCTGAATAGCCAAAGCAATCTTGAGAAAGAAAAATGGAGCTGGAGGAATCAGGCTCCCAGACTTAAGACTACAAATCTACAGTAATCAAGACCATATGGTATTGGCACCAAAACAGAAATATAGATCAATGGAACAAGATAGAAAGCCCAGAGATAAACCCACGCACATATGGTCACCTTATTTTTGATAAAGGAGGCAAGAATATACAATGGATAAAAGACACTCTTCAGTAAGTGGTGCTGGGAAAACTGGACGACTACATGTAAAAGAATGAAATTAGAACACTCCCTAACACTGTACACAAAAAGAAACTCAAAATGGATTAAAGGCCGAAATGTAAGGCCAGACACTGTAAAACTCTTAGAGGAAATCATAGGCAGAGCACTCTATGACATAAATCACAGCCAGATCCTTTTTGACCCACCTCTTAGAAAAATTGAAATAAAAACAAAAATAAACAAATGGGACCTAATGAACCTGAAAAGGTTTTGCACACCAAGGAAACCATAAACAAGACAAAAAGACAGCCCTCAGAATGGGAGAAAATATTTGCAAATGAAGCAAGTGACAAAGGATTAATCTCCAAAATTTACAAGCAGCTCATGCAGCTGAATATCAACAAAACAAACAACCCAATCCAAAAATGAGCAGAAGACCTAAATAGACATTTCTCCAAACAAGACATACAGCTTGCCAACAAACACATGAAAGGATGATCAACATCATTAATCATTAGAGAAACGCAAATCAAAACTACAGTGAGGTATCATCTCACACCAGTCAGAATGGCCATCATGAAAAACTCTACAAACAATAATTGCTGCAGAGGGTGTGGAGAAAAAGGAAACTTCTTGCACTGTTGGTAGGAAGATAAATTGATACAGCCACTATGTAAAATAGTATGGAGTGTCCGTAAAATGTAAAAGTAGAACTACCATACGACCCAGCAATCCCACTACTGGGCATATACCCTGAAAAAACCATAATTCAAAAAGAGTCATGTACCACAATGTTCATTGAAGCTCTATTTACAATAGTCAGGACACGGAAGCA
Organism: Delphinus delphis; assembly: GCF_949987515.2. Classification (NCBI taxonomy): domain Eukaryota; kingdom Metazoa; phylum Chordata; class Mammalia; order Artiodactyla; family Delphinidae; genus Delphinus; species Delphinus delphis. Next base: position 27,759,701 of record NC_082688.1, read on the forward strand.
ACCTAAGTGTCCATTGACTGATGAATGGATAAAGAAGATGTGGCAAATATATACAATGGAATATTATTCAGCCATAAAAAGAAATGAAATTGAGTTATTTGTAGTGAGGTTGATGGACCTAGAGTCTGTCATACAGAATGAAGTAAGTCACAAAGAGAAAAACAAATACTGTATGCTAACACATATATATGGAATCTAAAAAAAATATATATTGGTTTCGAAGAACCTAGGGGCAGGACAGGAATAAAGATGCAGACGTGGAGAATGGACTTGAGGATATGGGGAGGGTTAAGGGTAAGCTGGGATGAAGTGAGAGAATGGCATGGACATACATACACTACCAAATGTAAAATAGATAGCTAGTGGGAAGCAGCCGCATAGCACAGGGAGATCAGCTCAGTGCTTTGTGACCACCTAGAGGGGTGGGATGGGGGGGGAGATACAAAAGAGAGGAGATATGGGGATATATGTATAGCTGACTCGCTTTGTTATAAAGCAGAAACTAACACACCGTTGTAAAGCAATTATACTCCAATAAAGATGTTAAAAAAAACCCAAACAAACAAAGATCCTGGAATAGGATATCTAGTTTTAAATCCTGGCTTTATTAATTATAAGCTGTGCTGTGCAACTGGTGGCAGTTACTTTGCCTCTCTGTACCTCAGTTTCTTCATCTGTCAAGTGGGAATAATAATAATAGGGTCAATCTCATAGGCCTTTGGGAAGATTAAATGTGTTACTATGAGTAATGTAAGTGCTTGGAACAATGTGTGGTATACAGCAGGCATTCTAGAAGTATTAGCTGTCGTTATTGTTCTCTACCTTCACTGCTCAGCTCAGTAAAGGTCATCTGACTTTGTTCCCTCTTGAGTTCTTGGGCTAATCCCCAACGTGCTTTCTCCTTGCACTGAACTTGTGTACCTCAGTCTCATCCTCTGGTCCAGCCAGCCAAATATTTACAAATATTTACCCATGTCTAATCAGCTGGCACTGAGCTACAGCTACAGCCCAGGAAATATCTAGACTCATTCCTTATAAGTGTCAGCATCACCTCCTCTACTCACAGTTCTTTCTTCAGGCCAAGTCCTCATTCAGACCTTGGCCTTTTAATGGCTGATTAGGGGAGCTGTGAAAGAGTAAGGTTTATCTCAGCTGCTAGACCAAAATTTGGCAAACTGTTTTGTAAAGGGCTAGACAGTAAATTTTTTGATTGAAGTATAGTTGATTTACAATGTTGTGTTAGTTTCTGGTGTACAGCAAAGTGATTCAGAAATATATATATATATGTGTATATGTATTATTTTTCATATTCTTTTCCACTATAATTTATTACAAGATAGTGAATATAGTTCCCTGTGCTATACAATAGGACCTTGTTGTTTATCTGTTAATCCCAAACTTCTAATTTATCCCTTCTTCTCTTTCCCCTTTGGTAACCATAAGTTTGTTTTCTATGTCTGTTAGTCTGTTTCTGTTTAGTAAATAAGTTCATTTGTATCATATTTTAGATTTAACATATAAATGAATGATATCATGTGATATTTGTCTTTCTGTGTCTGACTTCACTTAATATGATAATCTCTAGGTGCATCCATGTTGCTGCAAATGACATTATTTCATTCTTTTTTATGACTAAGTAGTATTCCATTGTGTGTGTGTGTTTATATATATATCACATCTTCTTTATGCATTCCTTTGTAGATGGACATTTAGGTTGCTTCCATGTCTTGGTTATTGTAAATAGTGCAGTGAACATTGGGTTGCATGTATCTTTTTGAATTAGAGTTTTCTCTGGATATGTGCCCAGGAATGGGATTGCTGTATCATATGGTAATTCCACTTTTAGTTTTTTAAGGAACCTCCATACTATTCTCCACAGCAGCTGTACCAATTTACATTCCCACCAGCAGTGTAGATGGGTTTCCTTTTCTTCACACCCTGTCTATCATTTATTATTTGTACACATTTTTGTGTGTGTGTGGCATGCGGGCCTCTCACTGTTGTGGCCTCTCCCGTTGCAGAGCACAGGCTCCGGATGCGCAGGCCCAGCGGCCATGGCTCATGGGCCCAGCCGCTCTGCGGCATGTGGGATCTTCCCGGACCAGGGCACGAACCCATGTCCCCTGCATTGGCAGGCGGACTCTCAACCACTGCGCCACCAGGGAAGCCCTGTACACTTTTTAAAGGTGGCCATTCCAACTGGTGTGAAGTGATATCTCATTGTAGTTTTGATTGGCATTTCTCTAATAATTAGCAATGATGAACATCTTTTCATGTGCCTATTGGCCATCTGTATGTCTTCTTTGGAGAAATGTCTATGTAGGTCTTCTGCCCACTTTTTGATTGGGTTGTTTGTTTTTTTTGGTATTGAGTTGTATGTGCTCTTTGTATATTTTAGAAATTAAGCCCTTATTGGTCGCATAATTTTCAAATATTTTCTCCAGTATTTAGGTTGTCTTACCTTTTTGTTTATGGCTTCCTTTGCTGTGCAAAGGCTTATAAGTTTGATTAGGTCCCATTTGTTTATTTTTGCTTTTATTTCTGTTGCTTTGGGAGACTCACCTAAGAAAACATAAGTACGATTTATGTCAGAGAATGTTTTGCCTGTGTTCTCTTCTAGGAGTTTTATGATGTCATATCTTATAGTTAAGTCTTTAAGACATTTTGAGTTTATTTTTGTATATGGTGTGAGGGTGTGTTCTAACTTCATTGATTTACATGCAGCTGTCCAGCTTTCCCAACACCACTTGCTAAAGAGACTATCTTTTCTCCATTTTATATTCTTGTCTCCTTTGTTGAAGATTAATTGACTGTAGGTGAGTGGGTTTATTTCTGGGTTCTCTATTCTGTTTCATTGATCCATTTGTCTGTTTTTGTGCCAGTTTTTGACCACTGTAGCTTTGTAGTATTGTCTGGAGGGTTATGCCTCCAGCTTTGTAAATATTTTAGGCTTTGCAGGCCACACATGGTCTCTGTCTCCTCTCCTCCTCTTCCTCTTCCTTCTTCTTTATATTTTATTTCTTTATTTATTTTTGGCTGCATTGGGTCTTCGTTGCTACGTGTGAGCTTTCTCTAGTTGTGGTGAGCAGGGGCTACTCTTCGTTGTAGTGCACGGGTTTCTCAGTGTGGTGGCTTCTCTTGTTGTGGAGCATGGGCTCTAGGCATGTGGGCTTCAGTAGTTGCAGCATGTGGGCTCAGTAGTTGTGGCTTGTGGGCTCTAGAGTGCAGGCTCAGTAGTTGTGGCGCACAGGCTTAGTTGATCTGTGGCATGTGGGATCTTCCCAGACCAGGGCTCAAACCTGTGTCCCCTGTATCGGCAGGCGGATTCTTAACCACTGTGCCACCAGGGAAGTCCCCTCTTCCTTCTTCTATACAACTCTTTAAAAATGCAAAAACCATCCCTAACTTGAAGGCTGTATTAAATGAGGTTACAAGCCACATTTTGTCGTCAGCTCATAATTTGTGGACTCCTGTGCTAGGTAGTAAGTTCCATGAGGGCAGGAACAAATCTGTCTCATTATCCTTACGGTCTAGTGCTAGCCTGGCACATGATAGGTCCTTGATTAGTACTTCTTGAATGAATGAATAAACGAATAAATGGGTTCAAACAAGTCTCTCTCTTCCAAAGTTAAGAGACAGAATTCCTGTGTAAGCTCTATAGTGAATAGGAGAACCCCAGGGAAGCTTGCTATTAAGTTGGCTCCTTGCTCTATCTGCAGTTGCCAAAGCGCACAGGTGCTTTCCATGGAGTATGCCTTAGCCTAAGTATTGATACCTACCTGCAATTCCACCCCTATCTTCTAGCTGAGAACCGAGCCTCCCTGCAGCCTCAGTTCCATACTAAACTGTACTAGTAGTGTGCTGGTAAATGTTTAACAACCAGCTACACAACAAAGTAAACAATTCCTGATTTATAGCATTTGCCAATTTCCATGGTGTCAGTACTTCCACCCTGGCCAATTTCATGCTATAAATGTGAAGCCACTAAACTTGAAGCTGGGAAGAGAGATGCACAATCAGCTGTCTGTAGCTGTAGCATGCCATTAAACCATACCCCCCGCCCTGCTCACTCCTGCAGTCCTAAGGACCACACACCTCCTGGGAGAAAACTTGAAAGAAACCTTAGTTCCCACAATTCCTGAGAAGAGAAGATTGGGCTCTTCTCTGTGTTTTGGTGGATGAGTACCATTATCTTGCCTTCCAAGATTTCCTGGATTTAGGCCTTTGCCTGCTTTGATCCCCAACCCCTGACTGCTTATCTGACCCCCTGGCTCCCTGGTTCTTGCAGAACACAGATGGCTGTACACTTCCTGATCCACCCTGGCTTCCTGGCTGTCAGATTTCTGACATGCTTTTGAGCACAGAGAAGCATAGCCACTCTACCTCCTGCAGGGTCTTCTGGTTTTCGGGCTGTGATCTGCTTTGGCCGCTCACTTCAGTTCTTACAGCACACCTCTCTTGTCTGCCGGGAGGTTAACTCTCATCCTACCAATTGGGAGCTTAGTTCCCAGCTCAATTCTTCTTGCTCTGTCTTGGCTTCTGTCTAATTAGTACCATTTGCCTCTAAACCTGTACATAATTTTCACCTTCACTGATTCACACAAAAAGTAATTACTGGGTACTTTCTGTGTACCAGGCTCTGTCTAGGTACTGGGGATACCTCAGTGAACAAAACAGGTAGGATTCTCTGTCCTTGGGGAACTTATAAGAAAGTGTGAGGAAACTCATATTAAACAATAAGAGTAATAAATAAATAAAATATTACAAAAGAAGGTGATCAGTAGGATGGAAAAAGTGAGCAGGGAAAGATGGGTTGACAGTGCTGATAGGAGGCACATGGTTAGAGTGGCCTCTTTGAGAAGGTAACATTTGAGCAAAGCCTTAAAAAACATTCCATGTATCCTCTACTCTCATACACATCTACTCATCATCAACATCTGGTCATACAGGTATGTAGCTCACCTCAGCCTGAAAACTTCCGGGACTTTGTTTCTCACAGAGGGACTACTTCCTATAAGAGAGAAGCAGAAAATATTGTAATTATATGCTTGGGCTTTGGTATAGGAAACGTGGCTTTGAATCCTTGCTCTGTGGCCAATTAGGGCGGCTGTTGAGGTTTACATAATCTCCTGGACAATGGGTTTCTTGAGGGCAGGGACTGGATCTGTCTTGTTTACCCTATAGCCCCCATGCCTAGTAGTATCTGGCCTCTGTCAATACTAACTGATGAGTTCAGAGCTAAGTCTCTGGTTTGCTTATTAGCCCTATTGTCCTGGGAAAATTCCTTGCTGAGATTTCAATTCCTCATATGTAAAATGGGGATGTTAATAATGATAATAGCAGTATCTAGCCCATACCAGTATCCACCTAATAGGGTTGCTGGGTGAGTTAAATTGTAACAATTTATAATGCATGTAGAGCACTTGGCACAGTGCCCAGTACATGGTGAGCACTTACTAAACAAACATTAGGAATGGTCACTGTGTTAGAGTCAACATCAGGAGTTAGTGTTCTCCAATTTAAGAGACATTATTATGGAAAGATTCCTTGCTTCCCTCATAACTTGGTGCCATCAACCAAGCCTGCACAGTGCCTGTTATAACCTCTGAGGAAGTATGAGAGGTGTGCATGGGGTAGACAGTGGGTAGGGGCTGCTGAGGAGACTTGGGGAAGAGGAGAGAGCCCAGGTAGCAGGACTGAGGGGGTCCCTGGAGCACCGTGGCCAGGACAGAGGCTGTTGTATAAACAGGCAGGCACTCAGCCAGAATTGGGAAGTGGAGTTGCAGTGTCCAGATAATAACACAGAGCAAGGGGATTAATGGAATGTTAGCTGAGATTAAAGAGAGTAATTTTCTTTAGGGCATGGGCATCACTGGTGGGGTCTGGAAACAAGGCCTAGACCATGTGTCCTATGCCAGGGTCTTTCTTCCTCTTAAAGTGTACTCTCAGCCCCAGTTTCCGGGCTTTCCCAGCAGCTCCCAGCATTTGCTGAACTGACTCTCGTCTCTTTGATTGCTCCCGTCTGGTCTCCTAGGTTTGTTTCTCATGAAGACATCAGTCTGGATGAGGACCCCTGCTGTCTCTATGGGCACAGCCAGGGGCACCACTTGCTAACTCATTAGGAATGTAACCACCACTGCAGTGGTTCCCAGTGAGTGTAGACAGTCGTTAACACTGTTATACAGAAGGCAGCATCCTGACCAAACAGGCCCAAGCAGAAGAGGCATCTCTTCCTACTAGGCTCCTGGCTGGAAGCAGATGTTTTATGGAAGTCAGTTGCCATCCAGATAGTCGGCAGCATTTGTTTAGAAGCCGCTGCACGTCTGTCCCTGTGATGAGGGAGATAGCATTTCAATGCAGAAAAGATAACGAACCTCATCAAAATCTCTGATTACTTCCTGAGGATTGATTCCTAGAAGTGGCTTTAAGGGTAAAAACACTTTTAAGGCTCTTGATACATATTGCTATATTGCCTTCCAAAAAGAACATACTGATTCACGTGCCCTTTTATTGCATTTGATTGTGCCCATTTTATCATACCAGTACTATTATTAAAAGTTTTAAAATATGTGTAACGGAGAGGCAAAGTGACATTTCTTTGATTAAATCTTTATGTTTTTTAATTAACAGGGGCATGAACATTTTGAAATGTTTGTTTGCTATGGAGATAGTACTTGGTATCCTCTCCAGGGTAGGTCTGGAGGTATATTGACTAGATATATTTCTGGCTGAATTTTATTTATGTTATTTATTTTTAAAATACCCATACAGTAAAATTTACTTTTGTTGTTATATAGTTTTGTGATTTTGACAAGTACACAGAGTCATGTAGCTAAGACAATCAGAATATGAACAGTTTTCTCCCTCATCCTTTATGCTGCCTCTTTGTAGCAAAACCCTCCACCAACTCTTAGCCCCGGGCAACTACTGATCTCTTCTATGCCCCTATATTTTTGCTTTTTCCAGAATGATATGACAGTACATTTAACAGAGCAAAAATTTAAAAATTTAAGTCCAACTTATCAATATTTTTCTTTTATATATTGTGCTTTGTTGTCCTGCTAAGAACTCTTTGCTTAACCCAAGGTCACAAATATTTTCTTCTAAAAGTTTTCTAATTTTACATTTTACATTTATGTCTATAATCCATTTTGTTAAATTTTGTGCAAGGTGTGAGGTGTTGGCCAAGATTCATGTTTTTGTTGTATATTGATGTCCATTTGTTCTGTCTCCGTTACTAAAAAATCTTACTTTTTCTATTTAATTGCCTTTGTACCTCTGTCAAAAATCAGTTGGCCTTATATGGTTTTTTCCTGGCCTCTCTATTCTGTTTCATTGATCTTTCTTATCTTCATTATCACCTGGTCTTGATTATAGTAAGTTGCTATCTTTTATCTCTTCCAGAATGACATACAAACACCATCATGTAGTATATAAAATTTAAGTCTGGCTTGTTTCACTGAGAATAAAGAATGAATGTCTTCGAGATTCATTCAAGTTGTTGTGTATGTTAATCTTTCATTTGTTTTATTGTTCAATAGTATTTCATTATATGGATGTACTAGAGATTGTTTAACCATTCAGTTGCTGTTCCTTTTCAAAGTTGGTCTGGCTATTCTAGTTCCTTTGCCTTTTGTAGAATCAGCTTGTAAATAGCTGTAAAACTTGATTGTGATAATGTTGGGATTTCCATAAGTCTAGAGATAAATATGGGGAGAATTGACATATTAACAGTATTGAGTCTTCCAATCTATGAATATGGTGTATCTTTCCATGTATTTAACTCTTTTAAAATTTCTTTCATCAGTGTTTTATAGTTTGTAGCTTATACCTAAGTATTTCATGTTTTGGAATTGTCAGTGGTACTGTTTTTAAAATTTAAAATTCAGTTTCAAATTGTTATTGCTAGTATAAAGAAATACAATTGATTCTTTGTGTATTGACCTATTTCTGATGTTGCCCTCTTGGAAGCCACCTGCTATGTAAAGAAGTCCAGTGTATTCTGGTGGAGAGAGGCCCTGGTGGACAAGAGGCCATGTGACAAAGAACTGGGGTGTCCCAGCTGACAGCCAGCCCCCATCGCCAGATGTGTGAGTGAAGCCATTTTCGATATTCTAGCCCCAGCCAAGCTCCTAGCTGAACGTAGCCACCCAGCTGACACAGCATGGAGCTGAAGAACTGCCCATCTGAGCCCAGCCAACCCACAAAATTGTGAGAAATAATACATCTCTGTTGTTTTAAATCACTAAGTTTTGGGGCAGTTTTTCCTTGAGTAGTAGATAACTGATGGGGCTTAATAGCAGTTCACTTACTTAGCCCTGGGCTCCATGGCCTGGCCATGAGTGCTGGGCTCTGGTATTTCTTCCTGAGCTTCCTTGTTGCCAGTCAGACTCAGGTCTGTGTCTAGAAATAGCAGCTGGCTGCCAAGTCACAGCTCTCCCTCTAGCCCACTCACTCCACAGTGATGCAGTCCAAATAGCCTGTATCTTTGCTTGAACTCAAGTTTGGCCACTGTGAGGCCTCTGCCAGCCTTGCTGTGTTGACCTTTACTGCTGACTGCTTGTTCACTTGGTTGGCAACACACCTGTCTGCCTGGCTCTCCCTGGGTCCCCATCACAATGTCCTCTCTCTGGCCTGATTGAAAGCCCCAGGGTTTTTATTTGTAGTGCCTCCTTCCCACCTCCTGATACAAGATTCTTTCTCTGTGGGGCCTGTTTCATGTTGCTACAAGTGGATCAGTATTCCTCAGGCCTGAAACCCCAACTATAGTTCCAAGAACTGGCAGCTGTTTAAACCTGACCTAGAACTTTCCGAGTGGTTCGATTTTATTAACTGTTCAGTAAAAAGACTTGGAACCCTGGAGATAAGTTAGTTTAAAAAAGTAAGTCAGGGCAAACACTTCCTGGCCTGTCCTTACTAGCTGTGCAATCTGGGACAAGTTCCCAGGCTCTTGTAAACCACATTTTCTTCACTTGTAAAATTGGGATAATAATACGTGATAAGATAATGCATGTACATTGCTGAGCAACACGCCTGGCACATAGCAACTGTTTAATAGTGGTAGTTATCATAATTAATATTGAAAGTCAGTGATAGAAGGGCCCTTAGGGATTATTTAATCCAAGAGCCATTTTTTCAGCAGGATAAAGTAAGGTCCAGAGAGACTGAGTGACTTGCCCAGCGTCACCACAGCTCATAGTTGATCAAGGGCTAGAACACTAGTTTCCCAACCTCTAATCTCATGCCTTTCCCACTGTGTCACAGTTTTTTGGCTTAGGAGGCCCTGAAGAAAAAAAAAGGAAAAGGAAGAAACTACCAATTACTAAGTGCCTACTTTGTTTGTGCTTTTATATATATCATGTCATTTTATCCCCGTAATAACTTTATAAATTATTATCCCCACTTCACTACATGAAAACACCAGGGCTTGGAAAAATTAAAATCTTGCCTAAAGGTCCCACAGGTGGCAGACTGGGGACTCCAACCCATGTCTGTCTGACTCCAAAACCAGCCCACGCTCCTGTACCATCTCATGCCCTTTCTGGGTCAGGCTGGGGAGCCTGAGAACCACAGGAAAGAAGAGTTTCTGCAGGGCCTGGCACCACCCTGGCTGCATTTCTTCTCAATCCTTAGATGCAGTAGCTGGTCTGCACGCAAGAGCCTTTCATCCTTCCTTCTACACAATCTTTTTAACTGAAACCCAGTGGCCAAAACTTAACTGTAATTCTGCAGAACTGGCAGCGAGAGGCCTGGCTGGGCCTTGGGCTGCTCACCCCAAACGTGATGTGCACAAAGAGTGGGGCTGACATTGTTTAGCTCTCTGCTCAGCAGTGCCCAGCCAAGCCTCCCGGTCTAAATTGAGCCCTTAATCGTTTTCCTGGCATTTGCTCAGACAGGATTTTATTTTCTAGTAATAAAAGCTCCTACATTGTAGGAAAAAAAAAAAAAACGATCTGCCTCTTTTCTAGCTTTAGTGAATGCTTCACCACCTGTCCTTCCCTCCTCCGCTTGTTTTCATGCTTGGGGCAGAGCCAGGTTGTTTTGTGCCCGCTATCAAGTTTGGGGGAGCTCTGCGTGGGCAGAGAAATGCACTTGCATTGACTGTGCCTCTGCTCATTACCAAAGGCCTCCCATCTCTTGGACTAAGAGGTTTAATCCTGCAGGCTTGACTTCTGGGTCTGCAGGTGGCACAGGGAAGCCAGTCCCAAGGAAGGAGGAACAAAGTGAGTAACCAAGGGCCTCCCACCTGAGCAGCTCTTGATGGCTCACACCTGGTTAGCTCAGTTTTTCCCTTAAGAATTTTCAGTGGCTCCCCAGTGCCTGCAGAATCAAGTGCATACTTCCTAAGACTGTATTCAGACCCACCTCCTCAGCCTCTTTTTTTTTTTTTTTTTGGTGAAAAATAAAATAAGATACAATATAGATACCTAAAAAAGTAAAATTCAAACTCACCAGAATCTTTACCACTATAACCAATGTTAATATATTGGCATATATCATTCCACACCTATGTGTAAATATATGTGTGTGTATATATATATATATATATATATATATATTTTTTTTTTTTTTTAAAGATTTTGAGGCCTTTTCTAACCTTATCTTGTGACAATTCCCACAATGCACTAAGCATTATCTAGACCGAGTTCACCTTCTGTAAATGTATCATTCACTTTCACATTTCTAAGACTTTGTATCTGCTAGCTAATCTCTCTGCCCAAAATGCTCTTTATACATTGCCTGGCACATAGTAAGCTCTAACAAAGTTAGTTACTCCTCTTCACTTCCTTTCTTGCCTGGTGAGCTCCTACTTACTATTTAAAATTCTGCTGAAATAGCTCCCCCTCTGTGAAATCCCACACTCTCCCAAACGCACACTTGTCCACTCACCAGTTAGCCACTCATTGTCCATTTTGGGACCCATGGGTCTGCTGCCTCCCACCCTAGCCTGTTCTAATACTGAGTTCTTCCAAGACAGTCAGGGGCCGTGTGTCTCCTTTACTCAGAACCCAGTATGGGCTGGAGAAATGGGCATCAGCTCTATCAGAGGCAGCGATTTGCTGCTGAAGCTGAGCCGAGGCACACTGCTAGGGGCCAGGCACTGCTGGACTGGTCAGGGTGGCCTGTGAGCTGCTGTTTGGACAGAGATCCCGAAGTGCTAAGTAGACCCCTGTTGTTTACTCCTCCTTGTCTGGCAACAGCCAACCTTTAACCTCAGCATTATAGTGCCAGGGAGCTGTCTTGGCAGACCTTGGATGAATTATTTACTCTCTTCTTGCTGAGTGAATGCAGGCATCTGTGTGGTGTGTCCAATTCTGGGCACATCTAAGGTGCTTCTCAAGATTCTTGGGCCAGAATTCTAGACTTAATGATGCTGTATCTTGAGAGGGGGTACATTTTGTTCTCTCCGGCTCACCTTTGCCCCCAGCTCCCTGCACTGCCCTCCCACCCCCATCTACACTTAAAATGGAAATTTTACATTTTCTTGCTGGCGTACAGTCCTTGCTCCTCTCCCTTCTTTTGCCACCCACCACGAAGCTCCTATGTCATAATCTTACACATCCTTCTACCTGGTCTTCCCTCTTCTTCCAGACTTGAAAACACTGATAGGAACCAGGGGAAATGGTTTACTGGATGCTGTAGCTGATTTGAGCAGCATAAGTTGAAAGCATGAGCTGGGTGCTTTCCAATGCCTCAGATCACTCTTGGGCAGTCATCCTCAAGAGAAGGGGTTTCTAGTCTTCCTGGGTAACACACCTCCATTCCCCAAATCCCTGAGAATGAAAAATGAAGCAATAGAAGTGACTGGGAACAGCATCTAATGGTACCTGAACTCACATTGTATCAAACACTTAGCCTGACTCAATGATAAAGTGACTTGAGTTTCTCCAGGCCTCACCAACCTGTGAGTATCAATGATGGGATCTTATTAGGGGCAATGACCTATATTTTGCTTTCTCTTGCTCCTGCAACTTTGTTCCCTAGAAGCATTTCACAGCTGCTCACAAGTACCCCTCTCATTCTTCCTCTCACACCCATGTTGGCAGTGTTTCTAGATCACCTGGCAGTTTTGGGGGTGGGTTGTGGTGGGTGCCTTATGTGCTCTTGTCTGCACTAAGAACACTTTCTCCTCATATGGAAACTCTTCGGGTGACTAAGCAGCATCAAATGGAATTCTTGCCACGCTGGGAAGAGCACTCCCCCTTCCACTCCTCCCCACTTGTACCCCCAAAGCCCGACTCTGCCCCATTTTGCATCTTAGTTTGTCCCTAGGCCCTAAAGTGGTAATGTCCTTTGTGAAAACAGCCCCCTCGGCTCCTGCATGAAGCCCCTCTCTGCTGAGTTCTGACTCCCGCCATGGTGTCGGCCAGGCACAGATGTCTGAAGCTTCCCGCCCATCTGTGTTTCTTTTTCTGGCTTGTGATCAAACCACTTCCTCATCCTCACGTGGAGTGACTCCCAGACACGCTACATACCAGTTCCTCAAACACACCACCCAGGGCTGAAACCAGTTTAGGCTCAAGTTGGGACCTCATTAAAATGATAAATGTTTTTCCAGTTCTTTCCAGTTTATAAAACTCTTTCACATACATTATTTCACTTAATACTGGAAGCAGCCTTTTGAAGTACGTGTTGTCTTTATTCTCACTTTCTGGGGAGTAAAGCTGAAGGTCACGCAGGTCAGGGAATGTGGACATGGCTACTTTTTAAAAAAATTGAAGTATAGTTGATTTACAATGTTGTGTTAGTTTCTGGTGTACAACAAAGTGAGTCAGTTATACGTATACATACATATATATATACACAAACACATATATATTCTTTTTCATATAATTTTACATTATGGTTTATTACAGAATATTGAATATAGTTCCCTGTGCTATGCAGTACCACCTTGTCGTTTATTTTATATATAGTAGTTTGTATTTGCTAATCCCAAACTCCTAATTTATCCCTCCCTCACCCCTTTTATACTTTGTTAACTGTAAGTTTGTTTTCTGACATGGCTACTTATTTCGTAAATAACAGAGCTGGGAATTTTCAGTCCTGCTATTCAGAATCCTAAGTTCCCTTTGTTGTAGGACCACAATGCCTGACATTTAGAGAATTGAAAGGGATGTGGAAAAAGTCAAAATGGCCGTGACTGCAGACCTGATGTTAGATGCAGCTGGCACCACCCAGAGGTGATTGAAATATCTGATAGAGTAACGCCTAGAATTGTGTAGTCCAGGCAAAAATGGCTATGATCTCTTCTCAAAAGTTTGTGAGACTTTTCTGTTCATTTGGCTGGTCTTCATTTTTTATCTGTGCTCCTAGTATTTGGCTAAGACTTATCGTATAGTTATTTCTGTGGGTCTTTTACTATGTTTGCTCTACTTTAGGATACTTGAGCACAGGCACCATGTTTTTGGCATCTTTGCATGTTCCAAAGCAAGAGCTATGAATATAGTAGGTGCTATAATAAATGTTGTTGGAGTGTTTTTGGAATGAATGACTATTTCTTAATGTCACCCTCTTAGATTTCCAAGTGGATAATTCAACTGTAGCCATTTCTTCCCCATTAGCACCTCTATCAGAGGGTGAGCATGGTGCATGATCAAGCAAAATAATTCAAACCTCTTGGTCTCCTGCCTCAATTTCCAAGTCTTTATGTTGCCCAGCTGCTCCCTTTTGGGCCCATTGATGCACTTCACTTTCAGTTGCCCTCCCTCCCTGTCCCCCACTTTCCATTTCTGAGTCCAAACCAATTCAGGTAGGAAGTAGATCAACAACCTCAGTGCCATTGGTAGGGCTTGGTGGTCAGTCATCTGATTGAACTTGGGGTTTGATGGTCTAATGACATGTTTTCCCAAGTGACATTTGTTCTCTTCCCTGTTCATTGTTGTTCCAAGCCATAGATCTGGCTTATACTGGTCTCTAGTTCTCCTGCACAAAGGCACTATTCCCTTTTAGGAGTGGACAATGGCCCTGAACTCAGCCTGGGACTGGGTCCTGATATCCTATCAGTGCCAACCTTCTCCCTGGACAGGAACCTGGATCTTTATATCAGCCTATGGCTGCCCATGGACAATTTGTCTAGAAATAACTTCCCACCTTGCTGTCTGCCTGACTGGGGAGGGCAGACAGGATGTTTGGATTCCTCTCCATTGTGCTCCACCCGTTTGATTGGAAGAGTTGCTTCAATCATGCTTGGGCTTGCTATGTCCTTTGGCCACTGTGCCTCACCCATCTGGCTGCCAGTCTGGTATTTGCCTTTGCAGCTGGGCCTATTTCTCCTACTAAAGATCTGACTGTATACTTCTAGGGCCAGGATTTTGCTTTGTCCTCTCTGCCTGCTCTGCATGGCTGTGAGATACCCGTAGTGTCCTGTGCATACCCTAGCTAAAAATCCCTTTGTCTTCATCTTAATGTGCTCTTTGAGAGGTTTGGTGTGAAGGAAAGTTTGAAACTAATTGGATAAATTTAGGGTTAATGTTTGGGGTGGATCTTATTGGTTTATTCTGTCTCTATTATTACCAATTTTTGTAACGCACATTCAGTCAGATACTGAATATTGCTTCCTAGTGTTACTGAACTCAGGTTTGGCTGCTTGATGCTTGAAAGTCAATACTCGAGAGACAAGTGCTGGTAGGAATGGAAAGGTTGCTTTAATCAGAAGGCCAGTAATCAAGAGAAAAGGCAGATTCATGTCCCAGAACCAACTCTGAAGATTCTGCTCAGCCATGAAAGTTTTAAAGGGAAAAAGGGGACGTAATCTCAGTTAATCATAGAGGTAGGGGGTCAGATTTGTTGCCATCTCCCACTGGGTGCAGGCTTGTAGACTCGTGATCTTTCTTTAGATGCTGTCTTGTTCACACCGTTTGCTCTTGAGGTTACTGAAGGGGAAGATGAGGAAAAGATCTAGTCATCCGTTGATTACTTATTCTTCATTTGTATTTCTTTGATCTAAGTGAAGAACCAAGAAGTTAGGTGAGGCACTGTGTGATCAAAAGATCTGAAAGGTGTGCTTGAGCCGCAGGTTAGTTAAAATATGGCTTTGCTAAAGTGACAAGACAAAAGGGTCTCCTGCAGAGAGTTGCTTCCCGCAGTAGCGCTGCCTGCAAAAAGCTGCTTACAAATCCATTGCTATGGGATTATGAGCCAAGGACCATCTTCTGTAACTTTTTTTTTTAACATCTTTATTGGCGTATAATTGCTTTACAATGGTGTGTTAGTTTCTGCTGTATAACAAAGTGAATCAGCTATATGTATGCATACATCCCCATATCTCCTCCCTCTTGTGTCTCCCTTCCACCCTCCCTATCCCACCCCTCTAGGTGGTCACAAAGCACCGAGCTGATCTCCCTGTGCTAAGCGGCTGCCTCCCACAAGCTATCTATTTTACATTTGTTAGTGTATATATGTCCATGCCACTCTCTCATTTCGTCCCAGCTTATGCTTCCCCCTCCCTGTGTCCTCAAGTCCATTCTCTACATTTGCCTTTTTATTCCTGTCCAGCCCCTAGGTTCTTCAGAACCTTTTTTTTTTTTTTTGATTCCATATATATGTGTTAGCATACAGTATTTGTCTTTCTCTTTCTGACTTACTTCACTCTGTATGACAGACTCTAGGTCCATCCACCTCTCTACAAATGACTCAATTCCATTTCTTTTTATGGCTGAGTAATATTTCATTATATATATGTGCCACATCTTCTTTATCTGTTCATCTGTCAATGAACACTTAGGTTGCTTCCATATCCTGGCTATTGTAAATAGAGCTGCAATGAACATTGTGGTACATGACTCTTTTTGAATTATGGTTTTCTCAGGGCATATGCCCAGTAGTGGGACTGCTGGGTCCTATGGTAGTTCTATTTTTAATTTTTTAAGGGACCTCCATACAATTCTCCATAGTGACTGTATCAATTTACATTCCCACCAACAGTGCAGGAGGGTTCCCTTTTCTCTACACCCTCTCCAGCATTTACTGTTTGTAAAGTTTTTGATAATGGCCATTCTGACCAGTGTGAAGTGATACCTTGCTGTGTTTTTGATTTGCATTTCTCTAATGATTAGTGATGTTGAGCATCCTTTCATGTGTTTGTTGGCAATCTGTATATCTTGTTTGGAGAAATAGGAGAAAGACCTATTTAGGTCTTCTGCCCATTTTTGGATTGGGTTGTTTATTTCTTTGATATTGAGCTGGATGAGCTGCTTGTACATTTTGGAGATTAGTCCTTTGTCAGTTGCTTGGTTTGCAAATATTTTCTCCCATTCTGAGGGTTGTCTTTTCATCTTGTTTATGGTTTCCTTTCCTGTGCAGAAGCTTTTCAGGTTCATTAGCTCCCATTTGTTTATTTTATTTTTTTATTTCCATTTCTCTAGGAGGTGGGTCAAAAAGGATCTTTCTGTGATTTATTTCATGGGGTGTTCTGCCTATGTTTTCCTCTAAGAGTTTTACAGTGTCTGGCCTTACATTTAGGTCTTTAATCCATTTTGAGTTTATTTTTGTGTATGGTGTTAAGGAGTGTTCTAATTTCATTCTTTTACATGTAGCTGTCCAGTTTTCCCAGCACCACTTATTGAAGAGGCTGTCTTTTCTCCATTGTATATTCTTGCCTCTTTTATCAAAAATAAAGTGACCATATGTGCATGGGTTTATCTCTAGGCTTTCTATCTTGTTCCATTGATCTATATTTCTGTTTTGGTGCCAGTACCATACTGTCTTGATTTCTGTAGCTTTGTAGTATAGTCTGAAGTCTCCAGCTCCATTTTTCTTTCTCAAGATTGCTTTGGCTATTCAGGGTCTTTTGTGTTTCCATACAAATTGTGAAATTTTTTGTTCTAGTTCTGTGAAAAATGCCAGTGGTAGTTTGATAGGGATTGCATTGAATCTGTAAATTGCTTTGAGTAGTATAGTCATTTTCACAATGTTGATTCTTCCAATCCAAGAACATGGCATATCTCTCCATCTGTTTGTATCATCTTTAATTTCTTTCTTTCATTAGTGTCTTATAGTTTTCTGCATACGGATCTTTTGTCTCCTTAGGTAGGTTTATTCCTAGGTATTTTACTCTTTTTGTTGTAATGGTAAATGGGAGTGTTTCCCTAATTTCTCTTTCAGATTTTTCATCATTAGTGTATACGAATGCAAGAGATTTCTGTGCATTAATTTTGTATCCTGCTACTTTACCAAATTTATTGGTTAGCTCTAGTCGTTTTCTGGAAACATCTTTAGGATTCTCTATATATAGTATCATGTCACCTGCAAGCAGTGACAGCTTTACTTCTTCTTTTCTGATTTGGATTCCTTTTATTTCTTTTTCTTCTCTGATTGCTGTGGCTAAAACTTCCAAAACTATGTTGAATAAGAGTGGTGAAAGTGGGCAACCTTGTCTTGTTCCTGATCTTAGTGGAAATGGTTTCAGTTTTTCACCATTGAGAATGATGTTGGCTGTGGGTTTGTCATATATGGCCTTCATTATGTTGAGGTAAGTTCCCTCTATGCCTACTTTCTGGAGGGTTTTTTATCATAAATAGGTGTTGAATTCTGTCAAAAGCTTTCTCTGCATCTGTTGAGTTGATCATATGGTTTTTCTCCTTCAGTTTGTTAATATGGTTTATCACATTGATTGATTTGCATATATTGAAGAGTCCTTGCATTCCTGAGATAAACCCCACTTGATCATGGTGTATGATCCTTTTAATGTGCTGTTGGATTCTGTTTGTTAGTGTTTTGTTGAGTATTTTTGCATCTATGTTCATCAGTGATATTGGCCTGTAGTTTTCTTTCTTTGTGACATCTTTGTCTGGTTTTGGTATCAGGGTGATGGTGGCCTCGTAGAATGAGTTTGGGAGTGTTCCTCCCTCTGCTATATTTTGGAAGAGTTTGAGAAGGATAGGTGTTAGCTCTTCTCTAAATGTTTGATAGAATTCGCCTGTGAAGCCATCTGGTCCTGGGCTTTTGCTTGTTGGAAGATTTTTTTTAATTTATTTATTTTATTTTTGGCTGTGTTCAGTCTTCGTTGCTGCACGTGGGCTCTTCTCTGGTTGTGGTGAGCATGGGGCTACGCTTTATTGCGATGCGCAGCCTTCTCATTGCGGTGGCTTCTCTTGTTGCGGAGCACGGGCCCTAGATGCACAGGCTTCAGTAGTTGTGGCACACAGGCTAGTAGTTGTGGATTGCAGGCTCTAGAGCGTAAGCACAGTAGTTGTGGTGCATGGACTTAGTTGCTCCGCGGCATGTGTGATCTTCCCGGTCCAGGGTTCGAAACCATGTCCCCTGAATTGGCAGACAGATTCTTAACCACTGTGCCACCAGGGAAGTCCTGTTAGAAGACTTTTAAACACAGTTTCAATTTCAGTGCTTGTGATTGGTCTGTTTACATTTTCTATTTCTTCCTGGCTTAGTCTTGGAAGGTTGTGCTCTCCTAAGAATTTGTCCATTTCTTCCAGGTTGTCCATTTTATTGGCATAGAGTTGCTTGTAGTAATCTCTCATGATCTTTTGTATTTGTGCAGTGTCAGTTGTTACTTCTCCTTTTTCATTTCTAGTTTTATTGATTTGAGTCTTCTCCCTTTTTTTCTTGATGAGTCTCACTAATGGTTTATCAATTATGATTATCTTCTCAAAGAACCAGGTTTTAGTTTTATTGATCTTTGCTATTGTTTCCTTCATTTCTTTTTCATTTATTTCTGATCTGATCTTTATCATTTCTTTCCTTCTCCTAACTTTGGGTTTTTTTTTTGTTCTTCTTTCTCTAATTGCTTTAGGTGTAAGTTTAGGTTGTTTATTTGAGATGTTTCTTGTTTCTTAACGTAGGATTGTGTTGCTATAAAGTTCCCTCTTAGAACTGTTTTTGCTGCACCCGATAGGATTTGGGTCATTGTGTTTTCATTGTTATTTGTTTCTAGGTATTTTTTGATTTCCTCTTTGATTTGTTTCGTGATCTCTTGGTTATTAAGTAGTGTATTGTTTAGCCTCCATGTGTTTCTATTTTTTACAGATTTTTTCCTGTAATTGATATCTAGTCTCATAGCATTGTGGTCAGAAAAGATACTTGATACGATTTCAATTTTCTTAAATTTACCTGGGCTAGGTTTGTGACCCCAAATATAATCTATCCTGGAGAATGTTCAGTGAGCACTTGAGAAGAAAGTGTAATCTGCTGTTTTTGGATGGAATGTCCTATAAATATCAATTAACTCGATCTGGTCTATTGTTTCATTTAAGGTTTGTGTTTCTTTATTAATTTTCTGTTTGGATGATCTGTCCATTGGTGAAAGTGGGGTGTTAAAGTCCTCTACTATGATTGTGTTACTGTCGATTTCCTCTTTTATGGCTGTTAGCATTTGCCTTATGTATTGAGGTGCTCCTATGTTGGGTGCATAAATATTTACAATTGTTATATCTTCTTCTTGGATTGATTCCTTGATCATTATGTAGTGTCCTTCTTTGTCTCTTATAATAGTCTTTATTTTAAAGTCTATTTTGTCTGATAGGAGAATTGCTACTCCAGCTTTCTTTTGATTTCCATTTGCATGGAATATCTTTTTCCATTCCCTCACTTTCAGTCTGAATGTGTCCCTAGGTCTGAAGTGAGTCTCTTTTAGACAGTGTATGTTTGGGTCTTATTTTTGTATCCATTCAGCTAGTCTATGTCTTTTGGTTGGAGCATTTAATCCACATACATTTAAGGCAATTATCCATATGTATGTTCCTATTACCATTTTCTTAATTGTTTTGGGGTTGTTTTTGTAGGTCTTTCCCTTCTCTTATGTTTCCTCTCTAGAAAAGTTCCTTTAGCATTTGTTGTAAAGCTGGTTCAGTGGTGCTGAATTGTCTTTGATTTTGCTTGTCTGTAAAGGTTTTAATTTCTCTGTCCAATCTGAATGAGATCCTCACTGGGCAGAGTAATCTTGGTTGTAGATTTTTCCCTTTCATCACTTTAAATATGTCTTTCCACTCCCTTCTGGCTTGCAGAATATCTGCTGAAAGATCCACTGTTAACCTTATGGGGATTCCCTTGTATGTTATTTGGTTTTTTTCCCTTGCTGCTTTTAATATTTTTCTTTGTATTTAATTTTTGGTAGTTTGATTAATATGTGTCTTGACGTGTTTCTCCTTGGATTTATCCTCTATGGGACTCTGCGCTTCCTGGACTTGATTGACTATTTCCTTCTACATATTAGGGAAGTTTTCAATTATAATGTCTTCAAATATTTTCTCAGTCCCATTTTTTTTTCTCTTTTTCTTCTGTGACCCATATAATTAGGAATGTTGGTGTGTTTAATGTTATCCCAGAGGTCTCTGAGTTTGTCCTCCATTCTTTTCATTCTTTTTTCTTTATTCTGCTCTGCGGTAGTTGTTTCTACTATTTTGTCTTCCAAGCCGCTTATCCGTTCTTCTGCCTCTGTTTTTCTGCTATTGATTCCTTCTAGAGAATGTTTTATTTCATTTATTGTGTTGTTCATCATTAGTTGTTTGCTCTTTAGTTCTTCTAGGTCCTTGTGAAACGTTTCTTGTATTTTCTCCATTCTTTTTTCAAGATTTTGGATCATCTTTAGCATCATTATTATGAATTCTTTTTCAGGTAGACTGCCTATTTCCTCTTCATTTGTTTGGTCTGGTGGGGTTTTACCTTCCTCCTTCATCTGCTGTGTATTTCTCTGTCTTCTTATTTTGCTTACCTTACTGTGTTTGGGGTTCTCTGTTTCACAGGCTGCAGGTTCGTTATTCCCATTGTTCTTGGTGTCTGCTCCCTGTGGGTAAGGTTGGTTCAGTGGGTTGTGTAGGCTTCGTGGTGGAGGGGACTGGTGCCTGTGTTCTGGTGGATGAGGCTGGATCTTGTCTTTCTGGTGGGAAGGATTGCATCCAGTATTGTGTTTTGGGGTTTCTGTGGCCTTATTATGATTTTAGGCAGCCTGTCTGCTAATGGGTGGAGCTGTGTTCCTATCTTGCTAGTTTTTTGGCATAGAGTGTCCAGCAGTGTAGCTTGCTGGTTTTTGAGTGGAGCTTGGTCTTAGTGTTGAGATAGAGATCTCTCAGAGAGCCTTCGCCGTTTGTTATTTTGTGTGGCTGGGAGGTCTCTGGTGGACCAATGTCCTGAACTTGGCTCTCCCACCTCAGAGGCTCAGGCCTGACACCCGGTCAGAGCACCAAGACCCTGTCAGACACACAGCTCAGAAGAAAAGGGAGAGAAAAAGAGAAAGAAAGAAAGAAAAAGAATAATAAAATAAAGTTATTAAGATAGAAAAAAATTATTACAAATAAAAAATTAGTAAAAAGAAAAGAAAGAGAGAACAAAAGAAGAGAGCAACCAAACCAAAAAACAAATCCATGAATAACAAGTGCTAAAAACTATACAAAAAAAAAAAAAAAAAAAGGACAGTCAGAACCCTGGGGCAAATGGCAAAACCAAAGCGATACATTCAGAATCACACAAAGAAGCATACACATACACACTCACAAAAAGAGAAAAAGTAAAGAAATATATATATATATATATATATAAAATTTTAAAAGAAAGCAACCAAACCAATAAATATATCTACCAATTATAATAAGCTCTAATTACTAAACTAAGATAAGCATAAAACCAGAAAAAAATTAGATGCAGAAAGCAAACCCCAAGTCTACAGTTGCTCCCAAAGTCCACCCCCTCAATTTTGGGATGATTCATTGTCTATTCATGTATTCCACAGATGCAGGGTACATCAAGTTGATTGTGGAGATTTAATCCGCTGCTCCTGAGGCTGCTGGGAGAAATTTCCCTTTCTCTTCTTTGTTCACACAGCTCCTGGGGTTCAGCTTTGGATTTGGGCCCGCCTCTGCATGTAGGTTACCTGAGGGCGTCTTTTGGGAAGTCTGAGGTCTTCTGCTAGTGTTCCGTAGGTGTTCTGTAGGAGTTGTTCCACATGTAGATATAGTTTTGATGTATTTGTGGGGAGGAAGGTGCTTTCCACGTCTTACTTCTCTGCCATCTTGAAGGCACCGCCTCTCTCCGTTGGTTTGTTGGGTGGTGACGGCCAAACTGAGGATTTGGTTAATGTACATCGCAGGACCTTGAGCGGTTGGAGTCGCACTACCCTTCTGTTACTTCTTCATGCTGATGTAGGGCACCATATTCTTAGAGTGGAAGTTGTTGACATGGGTCTATAGCATCCCTTTGCTGACAATTTTAGTTGCCTGTTTACATACACGGGCAGAGCAAGCTACCATTATTTTGATACCCACAAAGATACAGATGATTATGAGAAATAGTGTTAATCCCATTCTCTTGAGGCTAGTTCTTGGACTTGTGCTAGCCATAGATGCAGTACTGCTCAAGATGGAGCAGCTTATGTCATGGCTACAGGAATGTGCATCAGACACTAAAAGATTCTGTGACTCTGTTGTGCTAATCATTAACTGAGCCTTCTCTTTTAATGACTCAGGGAGGCCTGGGAGACTTCAATTTTTCTATAAACAAGAGGCAGGGGACATGGAAGGGCCTTTGTACTTGGGGGTTCCGGCAGGATTCTTCTTGGTTTCACTACGGAATTAATATATTTGGTCTAACTCATGTCAGATATATCCCAGTTATAAGGGTCCAGGTTCCTTTTGTGTGTCACACTTCACTGGGCTAGATGTCCTACACAGTCTGGGAAAATAAACCTTGGCAGTCACTATTTGAAGACTCTTTTAACATAATTGGTGTAAAAGATTTAGTCATAGCTTTCTTAAAATAGCAGTAAGTTGCATTAGTACCTTTTAAAGAAGAGTGATACACATTGGCTCAAATAAATTGTTTCCACCTAGAAAAGCATGTGAGGGGATGCACAGTGAAGAGAAGTATGGAAGAACTATGTTACAATTTGTTGATAGATCAGGTCAGGACCTCACTCTTTAGGGAAAAAGAAAACATTGGGTTTGAC
This sequence comes from Delphinus delphis, assembly GCF_949987515.2. Taxonomy (NCBI): domain Eukaryota; kingdom Metazoa; phylum Chordata; class Mammalia; order Artiodactyla; family Delphinidae; genus Delphinus; species Delphinus delphis. The sequence continues at coordinate 27,782,598 of NC_082688.1, forward strand.
AGACATAACTAAATATTATTGCCTTGTAAGGAGGCTGAGGGACTGCATAGCTCCAGACTTCCAAAAGCCACCTCAATTCTGAGATATCTCCACTTGGCTTTCTAATAGACGTTTCAAATCCACCTTGTCCCAAACTGAATTTCTGATTGTCATTTCTGCCCCCTGCCCTCCCACTTCCTGTGCCTCTTTTACAACCTTCTTCACTCAAAGCATCTTCACTTTAGTTCATGGCAGCTCTATTCTTTCAGTTGTTCAAGTCCCAAACCTTGAACTCATTCTTGATGCTTCTCTTTCTTTCACACCTCATATCCAGCCTATCAAAAATTCTATGAGTTCCATTTTCAAAATAACTTGAGAATCTGACCATTTTCTACCTTCTCTTACTTCCCTGGTCATAGCGATCAATGTCTTTCACTTGAGGTACAGAAATAGCCTCCTAATAGAGGTCTCTTTGATTCTACTATTGCTCCCTCTTCTTCTCCCCACTTCATTCTCTACACAGTCTTTGGTTTCAGCCATGACTCCTAAAGTCTGCTATGGCTCCTTAATTTACCCAGAGTAAAAACCAAAGCCCTCATCATGGCCTCCAAAGGCTTCAGGCCCTCAGTTACCTCTGATCTCCTCTCCCATTACTTTCCCCTTTGTTTACTCCATTCTGGCCAGGCTGCCCTTGCTGTCAGACATGTCTTTGCCTCAGGGCATTTTTCCTGTATGTTTCCTTTTCTTGAATATTCTTCCCCCAGAAATCTGATATCTTTTCTTTTCTTTCCTTTTTTTTTTTTTTTTGGCCATGCTGCATGGCATGCAGGATCTCAGTTAGTTCCCCAACCAGGGATCGAACCCATGACCCCTGCAGTGGAAGCATGGAGTCTTAACCACTGACTGCCACGAAGTCCCAATTTGATATCTTCTTGACCAGCTTTTTTTCATTCTTTGAGTCTTTTCTTAAATGTTACCTTCTCAATGAGGCCTACTAGGACTACCATTTTTAATACTGTCCTCTGCCCCTCTGTCTATTCTAATTATTCTTACTCTATTCTACTTCTTTCCTCGTAGTACCCATCACCTTCTAACATACTGTAATAATTTACTTATTATGTCTGCTGTTTATGGGAAAGCTTTAAGCACAGAGTCTTTCCCAGAGTAGGTTCTCAACAAAGGTTAGTTCTTGCATTGTCAGAGATGTTGAGTTTAATAAAGCTTTTAATTTAGGTTTGCTTTACAAAATGTAGAACTTTCTTGAACACTGTCTTTTTTTTTTTATTGAAGTGAGATTCACATAATAGAAAGTTAGCCATTTTAAAGTGAACAATTCAATGGCATTTAGTACATCCACAATATTGTGCAGCATCTATTTTTGGTCATACTTTTATATATTGTGTAGCTGCTTCCAAAATATATCTGAATCAGCAGTACCTTTAAATACGGTCTTCCAACAATTTCTTTTGCCCCTCAAATTTAAAGACAAAAAAATGAAACCACAGCGACAACACAGATTGTCTGACCTCTTAACTATTTTGCAGGAGGGAAATCTCAATTCAGGCAGCATAGATAATAGAGTTAAAAATAAATCTCTCTGTGTTTATAGGCCTTAAAAAAACAAACCAATTTTCCCTGAAGTTCAGTGGTTTTGTTAATTGTTTCAAGATGTTGGGTGTTTTAAAGTATGTTGTAAAAGCCTGACATGATGACAAAACAAAACTCATTAGCTAGTACTCCCCTGTTGGGATTTTACCTAAAAATGTAAAAATGTAAAAGTTCATGGTAAGACAATCTTACAGCTGCAAATTTCAGTGCATTAAATCAGAAAAGAGAAAAATAGAGATAATATTGATACATCTCTGCTTATTGAGCTAGATCTGGGAACCACACATCTCATTCCCTTCATTCTCTCCTTGTCCCATTAGAGTGCTGTAAAGTTGTAAAGTGAGTTCAAGAAAATACCTAGAAGGATACACAAGAAATTGCTAACAGCTTTTGCCTCTGCAGAGGGGCTCTAAAGGTGGTAGAAGGAAGACTTATTTTATAATTACATAATATACTTTTGTGTACTGTTTGACTTTTTACCCTAGACATGTATTACAGTTTCAGTAAAATAAAAAATAACACCAACAAAAAACTAAACTTCTGTTTAGTTATTTCTCCAAGTACCACGTGGTTCTGGGCATTTATTAGTCAGGACTCTTCAGGGTGATGGAAGCCCATTTAAACGAGCCTCCGCAGACAAGGGCGGGTGGTTTATTGGATCACAAGCAGAGATGAAGTAGTTCACAGAATTTAAGGAAAAACTGCAAGAATCAGGCCCTCAGGGATTAGAACTAAGGCCTCCATAAACCCAGAATTCTTTCTCTTGCTCTCATTATCATCTCTACTTGCATTTTTGCATGTTGGTGTCATTCTTTCCTACTTTTCCATATGAACATGGCTGCTGGTAGTCCTAGCTTAGGGATCTGAGAGAAAAGAAAAAACTACCTTTCTTCTAGAGTCTCTTTTTCAATCCTGATGAAGGATTTTAATTGGTTTTACTTGTGTCACATACTACATCTTGAACCACTGCTATTGCCAGGGGAATTGCCATATCTGGATCATCTGTCAGCACATGGTCAGGGTAGTAGAATCTCTTAACAGAAGGAACATATGAAAGCTTCCTGGGAGGGAAAATAATTTAACACAGTCTCCTACAATCTACCCCTTACTGTGCAGTCTAACACAAACTCTCCTTCCATAAAATAGTATTCCAAGAATGTTCTAGGCCAAAATAACACAGCTATGATACAGATCCCTAAAATACACTCACCTCCTCCCCAAATCAAAAACAATTTGTAGTCTTTACCAGCTGAATTAACACCAAGTCCAAATCTCTGGGAGATCTTCCTTCTTCTCAGGTGACTTTGAATGCTAGTTCTCTTGGTTCAGCAACCCATGTCTAATTGAGGAATATAATACCCACAATGAAAAGCTACAGTTTAGAAAAGAAAAAAAGGAAACATGATATGCAACAGTAATTTTTCTATACTAAATATTACCTCCTACTGATCAGGGATAGCAAAGATTCACCTCTGTGGCAAAGTAACGAGTTTCTTAGACACAAAGTATGGCGACTTCAGTTTCTCCCAACTAGAAGGAATCTTCCAAAGTGAAGTATAGTGGACTCTTGAAGAATACAGGGGTTAGGGGAGCTGACCTTCCAGTGGGAAATCTTCATGTAATTTATAGCTGGTCTTCCATATCCGTGTTCCTCTGCATCCGTGCTCCCGGATTCATGGGTTCAACCAACTGGGGATCACGTAGTACTGCAGTAATTACTATTGAAAAAAATCTGTGTATAAGTGGAACCATTTAGTTCAAACCCGTGTTGTTCAAGAGTCAACTCTACTTACCCAGGGCCTAGAGGTCAGGCTTTCTCAGTCCCTCTGGTTCCCCTCAGGTAGCCCCATTCCAATACCTAGAAGTCCCCTGTCTTTTACAATAAAAACATTTATGTTAGTGGAACTTAAATCATTATCTGCAGGCAGAAAAGGCTTTGCAATAAGGTTATAGTTTATATATATTTATTTGTTTAATGTTTAATTTGTATTAAAATGGAAACCCAAATTTTCTTGTCTTTACTATTTTTTTTTTTTTTTTTTTTTGCGGTACGCGGGCCTCTCACTGTTGTGGCCTCTCCCGCTGCGGAGCACAGGCTCTGGACGCGCAGGCCCAGCGGCCATGGCTCACGGGCCCAGCCGCTCCACGGCATGTGGGATCCTCCCAGACCAGGGCACGAACCCGCGTCCCCTGCATCAGCAGGCGGACTCTCAACCACTGCGCCACCAGGGAGGCCCCTACTATTTTGAATTAGAAGGAGTTGCACTCATTTTCTTTTTTTAAAAAAAAATAATCTTTTTTATTTTGGCTGCATTGGGTCTTAGTTGCAGCACGTGGGATCTTTGTTGCGGCAAGCAGGATATTTCATTGCGGCACGTGGGCTCTTCGTTGCAGTGTGCGGGCTTCTCTATAGTTGTGGCGTGTGGGCTCCAGAGCACACGGGCTCAGTATTTGCGGCATGTGGGCTTAGTTGCCCCATGGCATGTGCGGCATGTGGTATCTTAGTTCCCTGACCAGGAATTGAACCCATGTCCCCTGCATTGGAAGGTGGATTCTTAACCACTGGACCACCAGGGAAGTCCCAATAAATCTTTTTTGAGTGGTGGTCACCTTCCTCCAGGTAGTTTGTGTGTGTGTGTGTGTGTGTATGTGTGTGTGTGTGTGAGAGAGAGAGAGAAAGAGAGAGAGAGAGAGAGAGAGAGTATATTCATTCCTCTCCAGGAAATAGGCAGTATTAGGCAATGTTAGGCAATAATATTAGGGAATATTATTTTGTAGATTATTGTTTCAAAAGTACTTTCATGCTCTTGAGGAAGGTGGGGAGGGTACTGTTTGTTATTGGTTTCTTACCTTTCTTACCCTGCTTTGATTTTTCATTCGCTATAAAAGTTCTTTCTGATGATCCTGAGTCTAGTCATTAAGGACTTTAGTGAAGGAGGTGGGGAAAGAGGGAATAAAACTTCAGGTGTGAAGGATGAAAGAAACATGGTGAGAAAGTTAGAAGGGCCACTGACTCAGAGTCACAAAAGTAATTCAAGAGTGGCCACCACCCGAAAACTCTGGATGAATAAGTTGAGAAGACTTCTGTGATGGGCCTTGTCTTTGTGCCCTGGAGTCATATTGTATCAGAAACATTGCCAGCTGACTATGCAGTTTTCATAGGATTGAAAATATTACATTACCTATTCCCAGGATGTCTGAAGATCAAGTGTTCACTCTTCATGAAACCTTGATTATTTTATATTTTACATCAGACATCCTCAGAAGCTTTCCTTCTAGCAGAAGCAATGCCCAGCTTACCAGCTTATACCGTCTACTTCTGCCACTGGGTAGCTACCCCTTATGGTGTTCCTACTAAAATTATGAGACTAAAGGGAACCCCTAGACCCTCAGAGAAATGATGGAAGGAGTTTCCACACCAGAGCCCCAAGCTGGGACAGTAATAAGTGGATCTTTTCCTCAGTCTATTTCCAGTCAGGCAAACTGGAAATGAGTTTTTTCTTTCCTCTTTCTAATGATGCTTTGCTTAAGGTTGCCTGGAGACTCAAGGTAAAAGTTTAACCAGCTGATTCTCCACTGTATATCTTAGACCTCAGCTCCTCATCTAATGTGGAGAATGGTGATAGAAAGGGAGGAAAGTGTCATAGTTCTTCTACCATAATTATTCTTAATTTCTTCTGAGTGTTTATTGTTTGCATCTCCTCTTCCTGGGACCAAATTATTCTCAGTTAGGGACTATTGTGTTGCAAGGAAGAGAAACACTCAAATTAGCTCGAGTACAACGTTATGTTTATTGTGTGGTTATAACACCCCATGTCCTGGACAGTGAGGCAATGCTATGGATGTTTATGGAGAAGAAATGAAGTATAGCTGGGCCTTAGAGGGTCTGCAGAAGGGAAATAGAGAGTAAGGACATAAACCTGTTCTTTTTAAGAAACCCTTTGGTCTCTTTTTCCTGTTTCTGTCCACTCTGGTCTTCTCTCTGCAGAGCATGCATTTCTCCTTATTCCTGGTGTCTTTGACCCTATAGTTTCAGCTTGGTTCAGTGTCTCATAACGGAGGAAAGGTAGTTACCCAAAAGGAAACTGGAGTGCTACTAAGAAGGGAGGATGAATTCTGGGCTAAAAAATGAAAAAAACTTCCATGATAATGACCAACATATTCAAGTCAGTTCAAGTTGGCTGAATAGTTTTCCATGTCTGAAGTGAAAGTTTCCATGACACCAAACCCAGGTACATGGCCCCATCCCTGGAACTGGAAGACATCTAACAATTGTTTGCTGACTAGATGAATAGGTGAATGAATGACCAGAGGTTAAGCAGGATCCATGTCTGATTTATTTTGATTCATCTTTGTAATACTCAAACAGCACCTGATATGCTGGGATATTTTGTACATGGTAGGTGCTCAGTAAGTATTAACAGAATAACTTTCACTTCCCTTCTTCTGAATATTGTACTCTTTTATTTACAAATTTATTTATTTATTTATTTTTGGCTGCATTGTGTCTTCGTTGCTGTGCGCGGGCTTTCTCTAGTTGTGGCGAGTGGGGGCTACTCTTCATTGCGGTGCACAGGCTTCTCATTGCAGTAGCTTCTCTTGTTGTGGAGCACAGGCTCTGCACACGGGCTTCAGTAGTTGTGGTTCGCGGGCTCTAGAGTGCAGGCTCAGTAGTTGTGGCACACGGGCTTAGTTGCTCCGCAGCATGTGGGATCTTCCCAGACCAGGGCCTGAACCTGTGTCCCCAGCTTTGGCAGGCGGATTCTTAACCACTGCGCCACCAGGGAAGTCCCGTGAATATTGTACTCTTTTAAATGGCAGCATCATTGTGTAGTACAGTGGTCTCTGAAGAGGACTGCACAAAACAATCCACTGGGGTATGAAAAAAAATCATGGCTTCTATGCATGTTTACCTAAAATATAAAGTATTACTAACATGTAACATAGGAATTGACATTGGCGCCTTCAAATAGGTCTAATGTCAAGTGTGGTTCACAGAGTGCTCTGATGCAAGAGTGAGGCTTCTGCAACATGGAAGGCTTGACCAGCTTGTTTTCTCGTGGGTGTTGGCTTTCAGCATACTTTCATCACAGTGGATCCATGAACAACATGGGTTTGAACTGAGATGGCTCCACTTGTACATGAATTTTCTTCACTAAATATGTACTACAGTACTCATGATCCATGGTTGGTTGAATCTGCAATGCAGAACCATAGATATACAGAGGGCCTACTGTACAGTTATACATGGATTTTTGACTGCATGGGGGTCAGTGCCCCTAACCCTCATGTTGTTCAAGAACCAACTGTATATTGCAGTTTATGTGGGCCTATGTAGATTACAAAAGTAGTATATTATCTGGTTTTAACTAAAGTAATTCTCACAAAGTGGACAAAAGGCTTAAAAAGATATCTGTAAAGAAATTGTGAATTGAAGATACTACCTATAATGGGAACACAAGGAAACAACGAGAAAATAGTCAAGTATACACTTCTGCTCCTGTTACAAGTTCTTTGTCAGCTATGTTAAGAGATAAAACAAATAATGATCTAGTCAGATCTGACAAGAAGTAGTCCAAAAAATTAGAAATTTCATGGAGCCTTGAACTATGGATTTAAATCTAATACTGTTAACAATAGACAGTGACCCAAAGTAAACACTGTGCTTGAGTTTTATCCATGAAGCTGTCATGATTATCATGACATTTAGAAACAAAGCATCCAGAACATGTAGGTCAAATTTCTACACCTTTTTTACAGTGATGTTATAGTCAGGCAATGCTCAAATTCACTTAACGTAATTTTACTAACTTTACAGTTTTTGCTTAAGAACAGAAGTTAAAAAGCTACATACATGCCATGGTAAGAATTGGCTGAAATAATAAAGAAAAATGTGTTCCTTTGTTGGCAAATATCACTGGAAGATGCATAGAAAACATTGCTGAAGATCTGAAAAACAAACATTAGGAGAGATTTGACAGTGTGGGAAATTTGTAATATGACTGGATGACTGGATGAAAGTACAGATGTTTCTAACTTGTCTTAGTTATGATATTTGTTAGATTCTGTTCCAATAATGAAATACATGAAAAACTATTTTCTCTCTCTGTCTTCACTGAGGGAAAGATAGCCTGGAAGGAATATATTAATTATAAATATATTAATGACTTCTTTAATAAAAGAAGGGATAAGGCTAGAGGGACAGAACCACAAGAGAAATTTAATCACTGCATCATTCATAGGCAGCTATTGCAGCAAAGAACTCAAAGCCATAGTATTTAAAATTCCAGGAATGTAGGTGTGGTGAATCTTGTGAAACAGAGCCTTTAATAGTAAACCTTTTTTTTTGTTTGTTTGTTTTTGCTGTACGCGGGCCTCTCACTGTTGTGGCCTCTCCCGTTGCGGAGCACAGGCTCCAGACGCGCAGGCCCAGAGACCATGGCTCACGGGCCCAGCCGCTCCGCGGCATGTGGGATCCTCCCGGACCGGGGCACGAACCCGTGTCCCCTGCAACGGCAGGTGGACTTTCAACTACTGCGCCACCAGGAAAGCCCCTAATAGTAAAACTTTTATAATGATCTATAGCAGGGGTTGGCAAGTTTTTTCTGTAAAGAGGAAGATAGTCAGTGTTTGCAGGCCACATGGTCTCTGTCACAACTATTCAACTCTGCCTTTGTAGGGTAAAAACAGCCATAGACAATATGTAAATGAATGATTGTGACTGTGTTCCAATAAAACTTTATTTATAAAAATAGGGACAGGCTCTATCTGATCCAAGGGCTGTAGTTTGCTGACTCCTGCTTTGTACAGAGCGAGGAATAGCCATGAACATAGAGGTTCACTGTTTATCTTTTGTCAGACACTTCAAAATGTTGTTGAAGTTAAAGAGAAGACTTCAATTTATTGACCTTTTATGTGATGACAGGTAGTTGTTGGTAGTGCGTAACCCAGCAGATAAATTAAAAGAAAAATAAGCACAGGTTAAATAGCTTGCCTCTTCATGGTAAAAATGACATTTAATAATGAGAAACAAACTGCTTTTAAAAAGAACCCAGAGGGCATTTTTGAAAATAGCTCTTGGGGAATGTTTCTATTGTTATATTGTTCAGTTGTAGAAATTATATATGTTTGTCACCTGCATGCTTAATAAAATTGTAAACAGAATTTTCTAATATGTTTAATAATCTCCCAGAGAGTTTTAGTGAGTTTTGAGTATGTTTGTTAAAAATATCAATATTCAGTTCCTTCTAATTTGTTTGCAGGAATAATTTTTTGGCATCAAGAATGATGGAAATTTATTAGCCAAACTTAAACAATAATCTCTGTGTAAATGGTGACTAGAACTGAAAAAAGAGTATTATGATTTAATAAGTGCAGTCAGTGAGAGACTTCTATTTGGTTCCATTTGGAACTTCCACGTGAAGTTCTTTTTCCAGCTATGACAACCATTAAAACTAAGTGTTGATATAAGCTGAACTTAGATGCACGCCTTCAAACTGCTGTAACACAAAATATTAAACCAAGATTCTAAAAATAACAAAACATATTCAAATGCATTGCTTACAGGTATTTTTGGTTCCAGAGATGAATGAAATAAAGGCTATTTAAAGGCATTTTTTCATACTTTACTGGCTTTTTAAATATTTATCTTGTGTAAGGTTTAACATGTAAAGTAGCGCAGGTATATTATATAAATAAATACACATGTATTGAAGTATGTATGCTAACATTAAAAAAAATTATAGTGTGATATATGATGCAAAAAGTCCAGATACCATTGTGTTCGTAGGGAGGCAGTGTGACACAGCAAAACAGACATAGAGTTTGGTACCACGTAGATCAGCTGTGTTTAATAATAGTAATTACCAATTAATAAGTCACTCCTAGGGCTAGGCATCATGTCAGATGCATTGCAGAAATCATCTCATTATATCTTGTCCAAAATCGTATGTGGGAAGGATCACATGGCTATATCTCCTTTCATCTCTACCAAACACATTTCCCAAGGTGCTTGGAAGGCTGGGTCTTCTGCTTGTGAGTGAGGGCCTTGGGCCTCAGATTCTTTTCAACTCTAAAATTGCTGGTTGAGCTCTAGTCTCCCAGGCACTAAAAATCATTAAAGTGTATTTCTGTGGCATCCATTGAACAAAAGTAAAATAACCTATAAAATCACCTCTTAACATGTGATTATAGTCAACTCTCAATTCATTGAGGGTATTAGCAGGTAGGGATGGAATGGCAGCTTCAAAAAAACCTACAACCACAGTTAAAACAATACTATAGTCAACTATGATCTAGAGATGATTAACAGTAATGTTGGCTGGACCTAGGAGGGGTTCATTTTCCTAGTGGAGCTGGGCTTTCTGATGGGCCAGAGTAAGTCCATTCTTCTAGGGAAGCTCAGAAGGCAACTGGTGCCCTCTCATCGTGCTTTTTGTTGGAGTAGAGGCTGGTAATACAAACTCATTATTTGCTGTCTAATTACTAACCCTGAAGTCTGGGAAAGCCTGCCACTCTCAGAGCTCTGCTGTACTTTGACCATCATTGATCTACCCTGGATCATCAAGTGTGGACTGGGCATTACCATTTCACAGATGAGAAAACAGAGGCTACTTTCTCACTGACAGAAAACTGGTGTCAGAGTTGGGATTGGAGCCCAGGTGTGGCTGATTTCAAAGCCTCTCGTGTCTTTCACTGCTTCCCTACTGCTGACCTTGTGGGGTTTGGTCCTACTTGGACAGATATTTTTGGATCGAGGTTCTTTCTTTTTGACTCTCAAAACATGTCATCTTGGCAGATGCCAATTCTGCTTGTTCTAAATGACACCCTTGCTTCTCCTTTTCTGTGACTTTGCTGAGAGTCATAAGAGACTTTGAAAATTATCCATTCCAATGCTCTCATTTTGCAGTGAACAAAATTAATACCCAGAAAGATAAAGTAACTTACCCATGTCCCCACGGTAATTAGTGATGGCTATAAACCTGCTCTGTTCAAACTTTTGAACTCCTCACATTTTGGGAAAATAGATCCCAGAGTATAAATAAATATGTGTGTACAGCTTAAGTTTTCAAATATCCATAATTGAGCAATGGAGTTATAATTTTCTTAAAAAATAGGCCAAATCATAGTTTTCAATCAAACTTGTTTGAAACTTTAAGCCTGCTTGGGGTGGCACGTACAGTCTACTAACCCTGGATTTGTTCTTATTCTTGTTTGCCTTGACTTAAAAAGATGAGCCATGTGATTCCCAAGAGTTTGGAAGGTTTTCTGATGTTTTCAATAAAACAGCATGTAGAGTTGGAACTATTCTATGTTAGAATTATTTTTCTGGTCACGAGGTAGTGAGTAACCATCACTAAACTCTTTCCTATTCCTTTTTGAGACTGAATTTCTAAAAAACTGATTAATTTTTTTTTAGCTTGCACCTGAGCCTGTAGAGTTACACAAGGCCTCAAACTTACCCTTTCTTCTTGTTATAAATAATGAGTGAATTTACTAAATAGCAGCTAAAAGCAGAAGAATTATTTGTTCTTATTCATTCATTCAAACAATTAAAAAATATACTGAGCACCTACTGGGAGCCAGGCCTTGTGCTCATTCTTATCCTTGCAAAGACATTCATGGTCTAGTAGAGGAGACCTAAACATAAAGAAATGTGGTATTTGAAATGAGACATGGTGATGGTTGTCATAGAAGTATGTGGCACTGGGAAGCTTCTGTTTGCCCAGAGGGGGTGGGGAAAACACTGGAGGAAATGACATTTGATCTGGGCATTAAAAGATGGCTAGGATTTCATCAAGTGAAAAAGAAGGGAAGCTTATTTCAGAAAAAAGAGTAATACAAACAAAGATAGAGAGTAGTGGATTACCATTGGGTGGTACCTTTTTGGTGGCTGATAATGTAAATGTGAATGACTGGTATTTCAACATATTGGGTCCATGAAGACTGATTTCAAGTTTTTTAAATCCATTTAAAATTAATTTTTAAAGCTAAATTGTAATTATTGTTGGTGTTGCTGGCTACCCTTGTGCTTTACTGTGTTAGGTGCTTTAAAAAATATTTAATCCTCACAGCAATTCTATGATGTAGCTACTTAGGAGGAAATTGAGCCAGAGGGAGCATGCTTTGCCAGGGTTGCAAAGCTGGTAAGAAGCCTACCAAGAATTTTGCCCTTCAAATATACTTGCACTCAGTAAAGTTTTAATTTTTAACCAAAATGATAGTCTCTACTATGAAGTGTAAAACCTTTATAAAAGACCTTTAAAGATGGTTTATTACGTGGACTTTAAGGTATTATATAAGTGAATTTAAAAAGAGCTCATCTTGTCTGAGGCTTTGAGGTATACATCAAGAACTAATCGCCCAGGAGACCTTCAAGATGGCGGAAGAGTAAGACGTGGAGATCACCTTACCCCCACAAATACATCAGAAATACATCTACATGTGGAACAACTCCTACAGAACACCTACTGAATGCTGGCAGAAGACCTCAGACCTCCCAAAAGGCAAGAAACTCCCCACGTACCTGGGTAGGGCAAAAGAAAAAAGAAAAAACAGAGACAAAAGAATGGGGATGGGACCTGCACCAGTGGCAGGGAGCTGTGAAGGAGGAAAGGTTTGCAACACACTAGGAAGCCCCTTCACGGGCGGAGACTGCGAGTGGTGGAGCGGGGAAGCTTCGGAGCCACGGAGGAGAGCGCATCAACAGGGGTGCAGAGAGCAAAGCAGAGAAATTGCCGCATGAGGATCGGTGCTGACCAGCACTCGCAGCCCGAGAGGCTTGTCTGCTCACCCACCGGGACGGGTGGGGGCTGGGAGCTGAGGCTCGGGCTTTGGAGGCCAGATCCCAGGGAAAGGACTGGGGTTGGCAGCGTGAACACAGCCTGAAGGGGGCTGGTGCACCACAGCTAGCTGGGAGGGACTCCGGGAAAAAGTCGGGAACTACCTAAGACGCAAGAGACCATTGTTTCGGGGTGCACGAGGAGAGCGGATTAAGAGTGCCGACTAAACGAGCTCCAGAGACGGCCACAAGCCACAGCTATCAGCGCGGACACCAGAGACAGGCATGAGACGCTAAGGCCGCTGCTGCCGCCACCAAGAAGCCTGTGAGCTTCTTGGTCACTATCCACACCTCCCCTCTCAGAAGCCTGTGCAGCCCACCACTGACACCACCATGATCCAGGGACAACTTCCCCAGGAGAACATATGGGGCGCCTCAGGCTGGTGCGACGTCACGTCGGCCTCTGCCCGCCGCGGGCTCACTGGGCATCCGTACCCCTCCCTCCCCCCAGCCTGAGTGAGCCAGAGCCCCCGAATCAGCTGTTACTTTAACCCCATCCTGCCTGAGCAGGGAACAGACGCCCTCAGGTGACCTACAAACAGAGGCAGGGTCAAATCCAAAGCTGAACCCCAGGAACTGTGTGAACAAAGAAGAGAAAGGGAAATCTCTCCCAGCAGCCTCAGGAGCAGCAGATTCAATCTCCACAATCAACTTGATGTACCCTGCATCTGTGGAATACCTGAATAGACAACAAATCATCCCAAACTGAGGCAGTGGAATTTGGGAGCAACAATATATATGTATTTTTCCTTTTACACTTTTTGTGAGCATGTACGTGTATGCTTCTGTGTGTGATATTGTCTGTATAGCTTTGATTTTACCATTTGTCCTAGGGTTCCATCTGTACTTTTTTTTTTTAGTATAGTTTTTAGTGCTTGTTATCATTGGTGGATTTGTTTTTTTTGGTTTGGTTGCTCTCAATTTCCTTTCTTCTTTTAAAATTTTTAAACTTTATTATTTTTAATAATTATTTTTATGTTAATAACTTTATTTAATTTAATTTATTTATTTATTCTCCCTTTTATTCTGAGCCTTGTGGATGACAGGGTCTTGGTGCTCTGGCCGGGCATCAGACCAGTGCCTCTGAGGTGGGAGAGCCGAGTTCAGGACATTGGTCCACCAGAGGCCTCCCAGCTCCATGTAATATCAAACGGCGAAAGCTCTTCCAGAGATCTCCATCTCAACGCTAACACCCAGCTCCTCTCAAAGACCAGCAAGCTACAGTGCTGGACACCCTATGCCAAAAAACTAGCAAGACAGCAACACAACACCACCCACCAGCAGAAAAGTTCCCTAAAATCATAATAAGTTCACAGACGCCCCAAAACACACCACCGGACACAGACCTGCCCACCAGAAAGACAAGATCCAGCCTCACCCACCAGAACACAGGCACTAGTCCCCTTCACCAGGAAGCCTACATGACCCACTGAACCAACCTTAGCCACTGGGGGCAGACACCAAAAACAACGGGAACTACAAACCTGCAGCCTGTGAAAAGGAGACCCCAAACACCGTAAGGTAAGCAAAATGAGAAGACAGAGAAATTTACAGCAGTTGAAGGAGGAAGGTAAAAACCCACCAGACCTAACAAATGAAGAGGAAATAGGCAGTCCACCTGAAAAAGAATTCAGAATAATTATAGTAAAGATGACCCCAAATTTTGGAAATAGAATGGAGAAAATATAAGACATGTTTAACAAGGACCTAGAAGAACTAAAGAGCAAACAAACAATGATGAACAACACAATAAATGAAATTAAAAATTCTCTAGAAGGAATCAATAGCAGAATAACTGAGGCAGAAGAACGGATAAGTGACCTGGAAGATAAAATAGTAGAAAAAACTACTGCAGAGCAGAATAAAGAAAAAAAGAATGAAAAGAATTCAAGTGAGTCTCAGAGACTTCTGGGACAACATTAAATGCACCAACATTCTAATTATAGGGGACCCAGAAGAAGAAGAGGAAAAGAAAGAAAATATTTGAAGAGATTATAATTGAAAACTTCCCTATATGGGAAAGGAAATAGTTACTCAAGTCCAGGAAGTGCAGAGAGTCCCATACAGGATAAATCCAGCAAGAAACACACCAAGACACATATTAATCAAACTATCAAAAATTAAATACAAAGAACAAATATTAAAAGCAGCAAAGGAAAACCAACAATTAACATACAAGGGAATCCCCATAAGGTTAACAGCAGATCTTTCAGCAGAAACTCTGCAAGCCAGAAGGGACCGGCAGGACATATTTAGAGTGATGAAAGGGAAAAAACTACAACCAAGATTACTCTACCCAGCAGGATCTCATTCAGATTTGACAGAGAAATTAAAACCTCTACAGACAAGCAAAAGCGAAGAGAATTCAGCATCACAAAACCAGCTTTACAACAAATGCTAAAGGAACTTTTCTAGGCAGGAAACCCAAGAGAAGGAAATGACTTACAATAATAAACCCAAAACAATTAAGAAAATGGTAATAGGAACATACATATTGATAATTACCTTAAATGTAAATGGATTAAATGCTCCAACCAAAAGACATAGACTGGCTGAATGGATGCAAAAACAAGACCCTTATATATGCTGTCTACAAGAGACCCACTTCAGACCTAGGGACACATACACACTGAAAAGGAGGTGATGGAAAAAGATACTCCATGCAAATGAAAATCAAAAGAGAGCTAGAGTAGCAATTCTCATATCAGACAAAACAGGCTTTAAAACAAAGACTATTACAAGAGACAAAGAAAGACACTACATAATGATCAAGGGATCAATCCAAGAAGAAGATATAACAATTGTAAATATTTATGCACCCAACATAGGAGCACCTCAATACAAGGCAAATGCTAACAGCCATAAAAGGGGAAATCGACAGTAACACAATCATAGTAGAGGACTTTAACACCCCACTTTCACCAATGGATAGATCATCCAAAATGAAAATAAATAAGGAAACACAAGCTTTAAATGATACATTAAACAAGATGGACTTAATTGATATTTCTGGGACATTCCATCCAAAAACAACAGAATACACTTTCTTATCAATTGCTCATGGAACATTCTCCAGGATAGATCATATTGTGGCTCACAAACCAAGCCTTGATAAATTTAAGAAAATTGAAATTGTATCAAGTATCTTTTCTGACCACAATGCTATGAGACTAGATATCAATTACAGGAAAAAAAATCTGTAAAAAATAGAAACACATGGAGACTAAACAATACACTACTTAATAACCAAGAGATCACGAAAGAAATCAAAGAGGAAATCAAAAAATACCTAGAAACAAAGAACAATGGAAGCACAATGACCCAAATCCTATGGGATGCCGCAAAAACAGTTCTAAGAGGGAACTTTATACTAATACAATCCTACCTTAAGAAACAAGAAACATCTCAAATAAAGAACCTAAACTTACACCTAAAGCATTTAGAGAAAGAAGAACAAAAGAATCCCAAAGTTAGCAGAAGGAAAGAAATGATAAATATCAGATCAGAAATAAATGAAAGAGAAATGAAGGAAGTGAGAACAAAGATCAATAAAACTAAAAGCTGGTTCTTTGAGAAGATAAACAAAATTGATAAACCAGTAGCCAGATTCATCAAGAAGAAAAGGGAGAAGACTCAAATCAGTAAAACTAGATATGAAAAAGGAGAAGTAACAACTGACACTGCAGAAATACAAAGGATCATGAGAAATTACTACAAGCAACACTATGCCAATAAAATGGACAACCTGGAAGAAATGGACAAATTCTTAGAAAAGCACAACCTTCCGAGACTGAACCATGAAGAAATAGAAAATATAAACAGACCAATCACAAGCACTGAACTTGAAACTGTGATTAGAAACCTTCCAACAAACAGGAACCCAGGACCAGATGGCTTCACCGGCAAATTGTATCAAACATTTAGAGAAGAGCTAACATATCCTTCTCAAACTCTTCCAAACTATAGCAGAGGGAGGAACACTCCCAAACTCATTCTACGAGGCCACCATCACCCTGATACCAAAACCAGACAAAGATGTCACAAAGAAAGAAAACTACAGGCCAATATCACTGATGATCATAGATGCAAAATACTCAACAAAATGCTAGCAAACTGAATCCAACAGCACAGTAGAAGGATCATACACCATGATCAAGTGGGGTTTACCCCAGGAATGCAAGGATTCTCCAATATATGCAAATCAATCAATGTGCTACACCATATTAACAAATTGAAAATTAAAACCATATGATCATCTAAATAGATGCAGAGAAACTTTTGACAAAATTCAACACCCATTTATGATAAAAACCCTCCAGAAAACCGGCATAGAGTGAACTTACCTCAACGTTATGAAGGCCATATATGACAAACCCACAGCCAACATCTTCCTCAATGGTGAAAAACTGAAACCATTTCCAGTAAGATCAGGAACAAGACAAGGTTTCCCACTCTCACCACTATTATTCAACATCGTTTTGGAAGTTTTAGCCACAGCAATCAGAGAAGAAAAAGAAATAAAAGGAATCCAAATTGGAAAAGAAGAAGTAAAGCTGTCACTGTTTGCAGATGACATGATACTATACATAGAGAATCCTAAAGATGCTACCAGAAAACTACTAGAGCTAATCAATGAATTTGGTAAAGTAGCAGGATACAAAATTAATGCACAGAAATCTCTTGCATTCCTATACACTAATGATGAAAATCTGAAAGAGAAATTAAGGAAACACTCCAATTTACCATTGCAACAAAAAGAGTAAAATACCTAGGAATAAACTTACCTAAGGAGACAAAGACCTGTATGCAGAAAGCTATAAGACACTGGTGAAAGAAATTAAAGACAATACAAACAGATGGAGAGATGTAACATGTTCTTGGTTTGGAAGACTCAACATTGTGAAAATGAATATAATACCCAAAGCAATCTAGAGATCCAATGCAATCCCTATCAACTACCACTGGCATATTTCACAGAACTAGAACAAAAAAATTTCACAATTTGTATGGAAACACAAAAGACCCCGAATAGCCAAAGCAATCTTGAGAAAGAAAAGTGGAGTTGGAGGAATAAGGCTTCCAGACTTTAGACTATAAAACAGAAATATGGCTCAATGGAACAGGATAGAAAGCCCAGAGATAAACCCACGCACATATGGTCACCTTATTTTTGATGAAGGAGGCAAGAATATATAATGGGGAAAAGACAGCCTCTTCAATAAGTGGTGGTGGGAAAACTGGACAGCTACATGTAAAAGAATGAAATTCGAACACTCCCTAACACCATACATGAAAATAAACTCAAAATGGATTAAAGACCTAAATGTAAGGCCAGACACTATCAAACTCTTAGAGGAAAACATAGGCAGAACACTCTATGACATGAATCACAGCAAGATCATTTTTGACCCACCTCTTAGAGAAATGGAAATTAAAAAAAATAAACAAATGGGACCTAATGAAACTCAAAAGCTTCTGCACAGCAAAGGAAATGATAAGACAAAAAGGCAACTCTCAGAATGGGAGAAAATGTTTGCAAATGAAGCAACTGACAAAGGATTAATCTCCAAAATTTACAAGCAGATCATGCAGCTCAATAACAAAAAAACAAACAACCCAATCCAAAAATGGGCAGAAGACCTAAATAAACATTTCTCCAAAGAAGATATACAGACTGCCAACAAACACATGAAAGAATGCTCAACATCATTAATCATTAGAGAGATGCAAATCAAAACTATAATGAGGTATCACCTCACACCAGTCAAAATGACCATCATGAAAGAATCTACAAAAATACATGCCTGAGAGGTTGTGGAGAAAAGGGAACCCTCTTGTACTGTTCGTGGGAATGTAAATTGATACAGCCACTATGGAGAACAGTTTGGAGGTTCCTTAAAAGACTAAAAATAGAAGTACCATACGACTCAGCAATCCCAGTACTGGGCATATGCCCTGAGAAAACCATAATTCAAAAAAGTCATGTACCACAATGTTCACTGCAGCTCTGTTTACAATAGCCGGGACGTGGAAGCAACCTAAGTGTCTATCAACAGATGAATGGATTAAGAATATGTGGCACATGTATACAATGGAATATTACTCAACCATAAAAAGAAACGAAATTGGGTCATTTGTAGTGAGGTGGGTGGACCTAGAGTCTGTCATGCAGAGTGAAGTAAGTCAGAAAGAGAAAAACAAATACCATATGCTAACACATATATATGGAATCTAAAAAAGAAAAAAGTGGTCATGAAGAACCTAGGTGCAGGGCGGGAATAAAGACACAGACCTACTAGAGAATGGACTTGAGGACACGGGGGTGGGGGGAAGGGTAAGCTGGGACAAAGCGAGAGAGTGGCATGAACATATATACACTACCAAATGTAAAACCGATAGCTAGTGGGAAGCAGCTGCGTGGCAAAGGGAGATCAGCTCGGTGCTTTGTGACCACCTAGAAGGGTGGGATAGGAAGGGTGGGATAGGGAGGGTGGGAGGGAGGGAGATGCAAGAGGGAAGAGATATGGGGATATATGTATATGTATAGCTGATTTGCCCGGGACCTGGCAAGTTGGGGTAGCAACTGATCCTCTGCTTCCTTAGACACTGCTCTTGTCCTTTGACGCTGGATGCCAGTTATGCACCTGCTAGATGTAAAAGTGAATAAGAAGTAGTGCCTGCAGAATAGTTCAATAACTTGCCCAAAGCCCATAGAACCCAAGCAGTCTTCCTCCAGAGCCCATGCTCTTAACTTTGCTCTTACAGAGGAATGGAGACGGGAATAGGATGGGTAGCCTCACTTTAATTCTGCTCAGAGACCTACTAAAGAAGTTTCTTAAATATATTTAGTGCCTCAATGTCCCCATTTGTAGTCACATTTGCCTAACATGTCACAGTTTATAAGGTAAATGAATAAGTTTGACTTTGATGGGATTTCACAACAACCCCAAGAGGTACAGGCAGAGAAGGTTTTCTTATGCTTATTTTACAGATGAGGAACCAGGCTCAGAGATGCTAAAAGAATTGTTCACCTTTATGCAGCTGTATGCAGAGATGGGATTAGAACCCACAAAAGAGTAATCACTGTCCCTAAGATGCTTATAATATAGACTGAGGCAAAATTGTGTCTGCAGATGAAAACCAGAATGTGGAATGTTTTCTAAGAGGTACAGGGCAAGGTGACTAAATGTTCAGAGGAGAATTAAATTATGTCCTGTTGGCTTTCTGTTAGAGAGGGATAAGAGCTGGGTTATATATGTGGGAAAGATATGGACAGGCATTCCAGGGAGAGCATGAATAAAGACCTAGTGTGTGAGCTTCTTTTTCATCCTCAGCTCCTGACAGCTGAGGAGCTTGCCCATTTACCTATTGAAGGACATCTTGGATGTTTCCAAGTTTTGACAGTTATGAATATGGCTACTATAAACATCCCTGTGCAGGTTTTTGTGTGGACATAAGTTTTCAGTTCCTTTGGGTAAATAACCAAGGAGAATGATTGCTGGATCCTTGGTAAGAGTAGGTTTAGTTTTGTAAGAAACCCCCAAACTGTTTTCCAAAATGGCTGCACCAATTTGCACTCTAACTGGCAGTGAATGAGAGTCCTTGTTGCTCCACATCCTCAGCATCATTTGGTATTGTCAGTGTTCCAGATTTTGGTCATTATAATAGGTAGTATTGCATTTTTGTTTTAGTTTGCATTTTCCTGAAGATATATGACATGCAGCATATTTTCATATGCTTATTTGTCATCTGTGTACCTTCTTTGGTGGTGTGTGTCTTAAGGTTTTTGGCCCATTTTAAAAAACCAGGTTGTTAAATGTCCATCGACAGATGAATGGATAAAGAAGGTGTGGTACCTATACACAATGGAATACTACTCAGCCGTTAAAAAAGAATGAAATAATGCCATTTGCAGCAATATGTTTGCCTCTAGAGATTATCATACTAAGTGAAGTAAGTCAGAAAGAGAAAGACAAGTACTATATGGTATCACTTATATGTGGAATCTAAAATATGGCACAAATGAATCTATCTACAAAACAGAAACAGACTCATAGACATAGAGAACAGACTTGTGGTTGCCAAGGGTGTGGGGAGGGAGAGGGATGGACTGGGAGTTTGGGGTTGGTAGATGCAAACTATTATGTTTAGAATGACTAAACAACAGCGTCCTAATGATAGCACTGTATAGCACAGGGAGCTATACTCAATATCCTGTGATAAACCATAATGGAAAAGAATATAGAAAAAGAATGTATACATGTGTATAACAGTCATTTTGCTGTACAGCAGAGACTGGCACAACACTGTAAATCAACTATACTTCAATAAAAAGAAATCAGGTTGTTTGTTTTACTGTTGTTGAGTTTCAAGAGTCCTTTGCATATTTTAGATAACAGTCCTTTATCAGAGGTGTCTTTCGCAAATATTTTCTTCCATTTGGTAGCTTGCCTTATCATCTTTTTAAAATTTACTGAAGTAGAGTTGACTTACAATATTATATTAGTTTCAGGTATACAACATAGTGATTCAATATTTTTATAGATTACAGACCATACAAAGTTATTATAAAATAGTGACTATATTCCCTGTGCTGTGCATTATATCCCTTTGACTTATTTATTTTATAACTGGTAGTTTATACCTCTTAATCCCCTTCACCTAGTTTGCCCCTCCCCTTATCCCTCTCCCTTCTGGTAAACACTAGTTTGTTCTTCGTATCTGTGTGTCTGTTTGTTGTTTTTCATTTGTTTTGCTTTTTAGATTCCACATATAAGTGAAAACATACAGAATTTGTCTTTCTATCTGACTTATCTCACTAAGCATAATATCCTCCAGGTCCATCCATGTTGTTGCAAATGGCAAGATTTCATTCTTTTTTTAATGGCTGAGTAGTATTCCACTGTGAGTATATGTGTGTGTGTGTGTGTGTGTGTGTGTGTGTGTGTGTGTCTCATCTTCTTTATCCCTTCATCTGTTTATGGACACTTAGGTTACTTCCATATCTTGACTATTGTAAATAATGCTGCTATGAACATTGGGGTGCATATATCTTTTTGAATTTCTGTTTTTGTTTTCTTTGGATAAATACCCAGGAGTGGAATTACTGGATCATATGGTAGTTCTTTTTTTTTTTATTTTTTAAGGAACCTCCATACTGTTTTCTATAGTGGCTTTACCAACTTACATTCCCAGCAACAGTGTACTAAGGGTTGCCTTTTCTCCACATCCTCTCCAATACTTGCTATTTCTTGTCTTTTTGATTATAGTCATTCTGACAGGTGTGAGGTGATATTTTATTGTGGTTTTTATTTGCATTTCCCTGATGACTAGTGATGTTGAGCATCTTTTCATGTGACTGTGGGCCATCCATATGTCTTCTTTGGAAAAATGCCTACTCAGGTCCTCTGCCCAATTTTTAATCGGGTTGTTTGTTTTTTTGATATTGAGTTTAATGTGTTCTTTATGTTTTGGATATTAAACCCTTATTGGACATGTTGTTTGCAAATATCTTATCTCATTCAGTAGGTTGCCTTTTCATTTTGTTGATGGTTTCCTCCACTGTGCAGAAGCTTTTTAGTTTGATTAGGTTCCATTTGGTTATTTTTGCTTTTGTTGTCCTTACCTGAGGAGACACGTCCAAAATTATTGCTAAGGGAATTCCCTGGCAGTCCAGTGATTAGGACTCAGCACTTTCACTGCCATGGCCAGGGTTCAATCCCTGGTTGGGGAATTAAGATCCTGCAAGCTGCACGGTGTGGGCAAAAGAAAAAAAAAATTATTGCTAAGACCAAGGTCAAGAGCATATTGCCTATGTTTTCTCCTAGGAGTTTTATAGTTTCAGGTCTTTCATTTAAATCTTTAATGCATTTGAGTTCCTTTTTGCATACAGTGTGAGAAAATGTTCTAATTCCATTCTTCTACATGCAGCTGTCCAGTTTTTCCAAAACCACTTATTGAAGAGACTTTTTCCCATTGTATATTCTTGCCTCCTTTGTCATAGATTAAGTAACCATAGGTGCATGTGTTTATTTCTGGGCTCTCTATTCTGTTCCGTTGATCTATGTGTCTGTTGTTGTGCCAGTACCATACTGTTTTGAATTTTATAGCTTTGTGGTATAGTTTGAACTCAGGGACCATGATACTTCCAGTTTTGTTCTTCTTTCTTAAGATTCTTTGGCTATTTGTGGTCTTTTGTGGTTCCATACAATTTTAGGATTATTTTTTCTAGTTCTATGAAAAATGCCATGTCTATTTTGATAGGGACTGCATTGAATCTGTAGATTGCTTTGGGTAGGATGGACATTTTAACAATATTAATTCATCTTGACCAAGATCATCAAATATCTTTCTCTTTTTTCCCCACTTATTCTTTTTTTTAAAATATTTATTTATTTGGCTGCGCCTGGGTCTTAGTTGCAGCACGTGGGATCTTCGTTGCTGGTGTGGGATCTTCATTGCGACATGCAAGATTTTTAGTTGCAGCATGCGAACTCTTAGTTGTGGCATATGGGATCTAGTTCCCTGATCCCTGACAGGGATCGAACCCAGGCCTCCTGCATTGGGAGCATTGAGTCTTAGCCACTGGACCACCAGGGAAGTCCCTTCAAATATATTTCTGTTTATTTTATTGTCTTCAATTTTTTTCATCAGTGTCTTACAGTTTTCAGAGTACAGGTCTTTCACCTCCTTGGTTAAATTTATTCTGAGGTATTTTATTCTTTTTTATTCAGTATTAAATGGAATTTCTTGATTTCTTTTTCTGATAGTTCATTATTAGTGTAAAGAAATGCTACAGATTTCTGTATATTAATTTTGTATCCTGCAACTTTACTGAATTCATTTATTAGTTCTAATAATTTTTTGTTGGAGTCTTTAGGGTATTCTACATATAGTATTTTGTCATCTGCCAATAGTGACAGTTTTCCTTCTTTCCTTCCAATTTGGATGCCTTTTATTTCTTTTTCTTGTCTGATTACTGTATTAAATACAACTGTCAAGAGTGGGCATCATTGTCTTTTTTCTGCTTTCAGCTTTTTACCATTGAGTTTGATGTTAACTGTGGGTTTTTCATAAATGGCCTTTATTATGTTTAGGTACGTACACTCTGCACCCATTTTGTTGAGAGTTTTTATCATGAATGGGTGTTGAACTTTGGCAAATGCTTTTCCCGCATCTATTGATGTTCCCTCCTCTTCTATCTTTTGGAATAATTTGTGATGGATGGGTATTAACTCTTCTCTAAATATTTAGTAGAATTCCCCTGACACTCTCTGGTCCTGAACTTTTATTTGTTGGGAGTTTTTTGATTACTGATTCAATTTCATTACTAGTAATTGGTCGATTCAGATTTTCTATTTCTTCCTGACTTAGTCTTGGAAGATTTTATGTTTCTAGGAATTTGTCTATTTCTCTAGGTTGTCCAATTTGTTGGCATATAAATGTTTGTGGTATTCTTTCATGATTATTTGTATTTCTGTGATATCAGTAGAACGTCTTTTTCATTTCTAATTTTATTTATTTGGGCCGTCTCTCTTTTTTTCTTGATAAGTCTAGTTAAAGGTTTGTAAATTTTGTTTACCTTTAAAAATCCAGCTTAGTTTCATTGTTCTTTTCTATTGATTTTTTCTTTGGTCTCTTTCATTTATTTTTGCTCTGATTTTTATTATTCCCCTCCTTCTACTAACTTTGGACTTCATATGTTCTTCTTTTTCTAATTCACTTAGGTGGAAAGTTGGGTTATTTGAGATTTTTCTTGTTTCTTGATGTAGGCCTGTAATCCTATAAACTTTCCTCTTAGAACTGCTTTTGCTGTGTTCCAAATATTTTGGAAAGTTATATTTCTATTTTCAGTCATCTGAAAGGTATTTTTAAATTTCCATTTTGATTTCTTCACTGACCCATTGGTTTTTTAGTAGCATGTTGTTTAGTCTCCACATATGTGTGATTTTTCCTGTAATTGATTTCTAGTTTCCTACCATTGTGGTTGGAAAAGATGCTTGATATGATTTCACTCTTCTTAAATTTACTGAAACTTGTTTTGTGGCCTAGTATGTGATCTACCCTGGAGAATTTTTTTTTTTTTGCAGTACGCGGGCCTCTCACTGTTGTGGCCTCTCCCGTTGTGGAGCACAGGCTCCAGACACGCAGGCCCAGCGTCCATGGCTCACGGGACCAGCCGCTCCGCGGCACATGGGATCTTCCCAGACTGGGGCATGAACCCACGTCCCCTGCATCGGCAGGCAGACTCCCAACCACTGCACCACCAAGGAAGCCCATACCCTGGAGAATTTTTTATGTGTGCTTGAAAAGAATGTATATTCTGCTGCTTTTGGATGGAATGTTCTGTAGATGTCTATTCAGTCCATCTACTATTATGTATCATTTAAGGCCACTCTTTCCTTATTGATTTCCTGTCTGGATGATCTGTTAAAGTCCCCTATACTTATTGTACTATTGTCGATTTCCCCCTTAATATCTGTTAATATTTGCTTTATATATTTAGGTGCTCCTGTGATGGTTGCATGTATGTTTACGAATGTTATACCTTCTTCTTAGATTGATCCCATTATAATTATATAATGCCTCCTTTGTCTTTTGTTACAGACTTTGTTTTAAAGTCTATTTTGTCTGACATGAGTACTGCTACCCCAGCTTGCTTTTCATTTCCATTTGCACGGAGTATGTTTTTCCATCCCTTCACTTTCAGTCTGTGTGTGTCTTAAGCTCTGAAATAAGTCTTTTGTAGACAGCATATAGATGATGCCTTGCTTTTTTCACCCTATGTTTTTTGATTGGAGCATTTAGTCTATTATATTTAAAGTGATTATTGATAGGTATGTACTTAATGCTATTTTGTTACTTGTTTTCTGGTTATTTTTGTAGTTTTTCTCTATTCTTCTTTCAGTCTCTTCCCTTGTGGTTTGATGATTTTCTTTAGTATTATATTTAAGTTCCTTTGTCTTTAATTTCTGTGTACCTATTGAAGTTTTTGGTTTGTGGTTACCATGAGGTGTGTATGTGTATGTATGTATATATATATATATATATATGCACACTGATAGTCATTTAAGTTCAAATACTTTCTAAAAGTTCTACCTTTTTTACTCTCCTCCCCATGTTTTATGGTTTTTATGTCATATTTTACATCTTTATGTGTATCCCTTAATTGTTTATTGTAGCCATAGTTGATTTTACGACTTTTGTCTTTTAACATTCATACTAGCTTTTTAAAATGGTTTATTCACTGCCTTTACTATATTTTTGACTTTACCAGTGAGATTTTTTTCCCCTTCATACACTTATTTATTTCTTTTGTGGCCTTTTCTTTTCTGCTTAAAGAGGACCCTTTAACATTTCTTTTTTATATATATACAACAGGTTCTTATTAGTTATCTGTTTTATACATATTAGTGTTCATAAGTGAATCCCAATCTCCCAATTCATCCCACCACGACCACCCCACTAACATTTCTTTTAAGGCTAGTTTAGCGGTGATGAACTCTTCTAGTTTTTGCTTATCTGTGAAACTGTCTCTCTCCTTCAATTATGAATGATAACCTTGCTGGGAAGAGTTTCCTTGGTTGTAGGGTTTTTCATTGCAGCACTATAATATGTCATACCACTCCATTCTGGCTTGAAAAATTTCTACAGAAAAATCAGCTGATAGCCTTATGGGGATTCCCTTGTGTGTGACTCTTTGTTTTTCTCTTGCTGCCTTAAAAATTTTCTCTTTATCTTTAACTTTTGCCATTTTAATTATGATATGTCTTTAGGTTCATCTTGCTTGGGACTCTGTGCTTCCTGAACCTGGATACCTGTTTCCTTTTTAAGGTTAGGGAAGTTTTCAGCCATTATTTTATCAAATAAAATTTCTTCCCCTTTCTCTCTCTCTTATGCTTCTAGGACCTCAATGATGCAAATGTTACTATGCTTGATGTTGTCCCAGAGGTCCCTTAAACTATTCTCATTAATTTTTTTTTTCTCTTCTGGTTGGGTAATTTCCACTACTTTGTCTTCCAGGTCACTTGTGCATTCTTCTGTATCACTGGATCTGCTATTGATTCCTTCTAGTATATTTTTCATTTTAGTTATTGTATTTTTCAGCTCTGATTGGTTCTTTTTAATATTTTCTAATTCTTTGCTGAAGTTCTCACTGTGTTCCTCTATTCTTTTGCTGAGTTTGGTGAGTATTTTTATGACCATTGCTTTAAATTCTTTATCAGGTAAATTACTATCTCCATTTAATTAGTTATTTTTTCTGAGGTTTTATCTTGTTTTTTCATTTAGAAAAATATTCCTCTGTCTCCTCATTTTGCTTGACTTTCTCTGTTTGTCTCTATGAAATAGGTGAAATAGTTTCCTACCCTAGGCTTGAAGATGTGTCTTTGTGTGGGAGCATCCCTATGCAGTCTGCATGTGCCCATTGGCTTTGGTGGGAGAGTTCTATCTGAGGTTAGACCAGGCTGGAGTTTTTCCCCTAGTGTGCCAGGTCTGTTGTCTTGGCAGGGGCAGGCTGGAGCAGTGGGTAGGGTGGCTAGAGCTGGAGTCTGGTGCAAGCCATGGCTTCTCTTGGGGCATGCTGGTGGATGTCACCTTGGCAGGGGCTGGGGCTGGAGCCAGAGGGCCTAGAGCGGAACTGTGTGAGCTGGGGCTCTGTTGGGGCATGCTGGAGCTGCCACCTTGGTGGAAGGTGAGGCCAGAATAAGAAGGGCTAGAGCTGGAGCTTAGTGTGAGCTGCAGCTTCTCTTGGGGTGTGCTGGTGGCTTTGCCTTCATGGAGGATGGGGCTGGAGCCACAGGGCCTGGAGCCAGAGCCCAGTGTAGGCTGGGAGTGTGTGCTGGGGTGGTCTCCTTGCAGGTCTTCCAGGGCACCAGACGCTTTTCAGTCTGCTGCCTATGCACTGGGACTGGGAGTGAGCAAGTGTGTATACCCTTAGGAGCAGAGTCTTGATTTCCTACAGCCCTCCAGTTCTCCTGGTTGTAAGCCCCATTGGCTTTCAAAGCCAGATAAGGGGGCTCATCTACCTGGTGCTGGAACCCATGGCTGGGGTGCCCAATGTGGAGCTTGATCCCCTCACTTCTTAAGGAGGATCCCCAAGCTTGTGATACTCCCCTCCTCTTCTGAGTCTCCCACTGGCAGTGTGGATCTTGACTAGATTGCTTCTTTTCCCCTCCTATCCATCTTGGTGTGGTTTTCCCTTTATATTCTTGGTTGTAGAAGAGCCATTATGCTAGTCTTCAGGTCTTTCTCAGAGAGAGTTGTTCTATATGTAGTTGTAGTTTTGGTGCATTAGTGGGAGGAGGTGAGCTCAGGGTCTTTGTACCCCACTGTCTTGACCCTGCCTTTTTTCTTCTCATCACCTTGACATTGTCTTTCTCAGAGCAGAATCTAATTTAATTTTAATGAAGTCAGCTTATCAAGTATTTTTTTCATGGATTGTACTTTTGGTGTTGTATCTAAAAGGTCATCAACATACCCAGGTAGTCTAGGTTTTCTCCTGTGTTATCTTCTAGAAGTTTTATAATTTTGTGTTGTTTTACATTTAGATATGTGACCCATTTTGAGTTAATTTTTGTGAAGGGTTTAAAGTCTGTGTCTAAATTTATTTTTTGCATGTGGATGTCCAATTGTTCAAGCACCATTTGTTGAAAAGACTATCCTTGCTCCATTATATTTTCTGTGTTCCTTTGTTAAAGATCAGTTGACTATATCTATGGGGTTCTATTTTGGGGCTCTCTAAAGACAATCCCTGATGTATGATAGTTCAACTTACAACTTTTCAACTTTACAATGGTGTGAAAGCAATACACATTCAGTAGGAACTGTACTTCAATTTTTGGATTTTGATCTTCCCTGGGCTAGCAATATGCGGTCTGATATCCTCTTGTGATGCTGGGTAGTGGCAGTGAGTCACAGCTCCCAGTCAGCCAAGTGATCATGAGGGTAAACAACCAAAACACTTACATCCATTCTGTACCCATACAACCATTCTGTATTTCACTTTCAGTACAGTATTCAATAGGTTATGTGAGATATTCAACACTTTATTATAAAATTGAGTCAGTATTAGATGATTTTGCCCAACTCTAGACTAATGTAAGTGTTCTGAGCATGTGTAAAGTAGGCTAGGCTAAGCTATGATGTTTGGTAGGTTAGGTGTATAAATGCATTAAGTTAAATTTCAACTTACAATGTTTTCAACTTCCGATGGGTTTATTGGGTTATAATCCCTTCATAAGTCAAGGAAGATCTGTGTTCTGTTTCACTGGTCTACTCTCTATTCTTTTGTCAATACTATACAGTCTTAATTACAGTAGTAATTAATTAATTACATGTAGCTTTATATTAATTCTCAAAGCTGGGCACTGTCGGACCTCTAAGTTTGTTCTTCAATACTGTGTTGGCCATTCTGGGTCTTTTGACTTGCCATACAAATGTTAGAATCACTTTGTCAATATCCACAATATTGCATGCTGGGATTTTTATTGAAATTGCATTGAATCTATAGAACAAGTTGTGAAGAACTGACATCTTGACAATATTGAGTCTTTCTGTCCATGAACACAGAATATCTCTCCACTTATTTAGCTGTTCTTTGATTTTGCTCATTAGAGTGTTGCAGTTTTCCTGTTACAGATCTTGTACATATTTTGTTAGATTTATACTTAAGTATTTCAATTTTTTGGGTGCTAATGTAAGTGGTATTGTGTTTTAAATTTCAAATTCTACTTGTTCATTGCTGGTATGCAGGAACAAGATTGACTTTTGTATATTAACTGTATTCTGTAATCTTGCTCTAATCACTTACTAGTTTCAGATTTTTTGTTGTTGTTGATTTGCTTAGATTTCTACATTGTCAATTATGTCACCTGCAAACAAAGACAATTTTTTTTCCTTCCTTTCAATCTTCACACCTTCTATTTCCTCTTCTTATTTTATTGCATTATCTAGAACATCCAGTATATGTTGAAAATGAGTGGTGAGAGGGGATATCATTGTTTTGTACCTGATCTTAGTGGAAAAGTTTCAAGTTTCTTACACTTAAATATGATGTTAGCTCTAGGGTTTTTGTAGATATTCTTTTATCAAGTTGAAGAAACTTCCCTCTATTTCAAGTTTACAGAGAATTTTTATCATGAATGGTTGTTAGATTTTGTCAAATACTTTTTCTGCATCTACTGGTAAGATCATGTGATTTTACTTGTTTAGCCTAATGATGTGATTGATTACATTAATCAATTTTCAAATGTTGAACCAGCTTTGCATAACTTTGTAGGATAAATCCCACTTCTTAATGGTGTACAATTCTTTTTATACATTCAATTTACTAATACTTTGTTGAGGATTTTTATATCTATATTCATGAGAGATATTGGTTTGTAGTTTTCTTATAATATCTTTGTTTTTGGTATTAGGGTAATGGTGGCCTCCTAGAATGAGTTAGGAAGTATTCCCTCTGTTTCTATCCTCTGAAAGAGATTGTACAGTATTGGGATAATTTTTTTCCTTAAGTGTTTGGTAGAATTTACCAGTGAACCCATATGGGCCTGGTGCTTTTTGTCTTGGGAGGTTATTAATTACTGATTCAATTTGAAAAAATAAATATAAGCCTATTTAGCTTATTTTTTTTTCTTATGTGAGTTTTGCAAGTTGTATCTTTTCAAGAAATTAGTCCATTTCATCTAGTTTATCAAGTTTTTGTGTATAGAGTTTTTTACACTATTTCTTTACTTTTTTCCTTAGTTAGCCTAGCTAAAGGCTTATTGATTTTCTTGATCCTTTTAAAGAACCAGCTTTTGGTTGCATAGATTTTCTCTATTGATTTCCTGTTTTCAGTTTCATCGATTTCTGCTCTAGTTGTTATTAATTCTTTTCTTCTGTTTACTTTGGATTTAATTTGCTTTTCTTTTTCTAGTTTCCTGAGGTAGAAACTTAGATGATTTTAGATCATTATTCTTTTCTAACATATGCATTCAATACTATAAATTTCTCTGGAAGTACTGCTTTTCACTGCATCCCAAACATTTTGATAAGTTGTGTTTTCATTTTTTTAGTTCAAAATATTTTAAAATTTCTCTTGAGATTTCTTGTTTGATTCATGTGCTGTTTAGAAGTGTGTGTGTGGGGTTGTTTTGTTTTGTTTTTGTTTTTGCTGTGCCATGCAGCATGCGGGATCTTAGTTCTCCTACCAAGGATCGAACCTGCGCCCCCTGCATTGGAAGCATGGAATCTTAACCACTGGACCACCAGGGAAATCCCATAAGTGTGTTGTTTAATCTCCACATAGTTTGAGATTTTCCAGTTATCTTTCTGTTATTAGTTTCTAGTTTAATTC
This sequence comes from Delphinus delphis, assembly GCF_949987515.2. Lineage (NCBI taxonomy): Eukaryota > Metazoa > Chordata > Mammalia > Artiodactyla > Delphinidae > Delphinus > Delphinus delphis. The sequence goes on from NC_082688.1 coordinate 27,813,362, forward strand.
CATTGCGATCTGAGAGCAGACATTGGATGATTTCTATTCTTTTAAATTTGTTAAGGTGTGTTTTCTGGCCTAGAATGTGTTTTATTTTGGTGAATGTTCCATGTAAGCTTGAGAAAGAATGTGTATTCTGCTGTTGTGGGATGAAGTAGTCTATGGATGTCAATTATATTGAGTCCATTGATGGTGTTGTTGAGTTCAACTATGACCTGATTGATTTTCTCCCTGCTGGATCTATGAATTTCTGATAGAGGGGTGTTAAAGCCTCCAACTATGAAAATGGAGTAATCTATTTCTCTTTGTAATTCTATTAGTTTTTGCCTCATAATTTGATGCCAACAAACTGGATAGCTTAGAAGTGAAATATATGACAACAGTAGCAGAAAGTCCAGGAAAAGAGAAATGGAAATATATTATTTTAAGGTCCTTATGTTTGGAATGATATAATACCACTTGAAGGTAGACTTTGGTAAATTAAAGATATACACTAGAGGACTTCCCTGGTGGTTCAGTGGTTAAGAATCCACCTGCCAATGCAGGGGACAGGGGTTTGAGCCTTGGTCTGGGAAGATCCCACATGCTGCAGAGCAACTAAGCCCTTGTACCACAACTACTGAGCCTGTGCTCTAGAGCCCATGAGCCACAACTACTGAGCCCATGTGCCACAACTACTGAAGCCTGAGTGCCTGGAGCCTGTGCTCTGCAACAAGAGAAGCCCTCGCTTGCCACAACTAGAGAAAGCCTGTGCACAGCAGCAGAGACCCAATGCAGCCAAAATAAAATCAATAAATATTTTAAAAATTTTCTTAAAAAGATATGCACTAGAGACCATAAGGTAACCAACAAAATTACACAGCAAAGTGGTAATAGGCCACTTATTATAATAAGGTAATAAGCTAATAAGCCAACAAAAGAAATACAAGGGAATCAAAAAAAAATCTATGAATGCAAATGAAGGAAGAAAGGAGGAAAAGTAAAGAACCAAGGAGAGGGACTTCCTTGGTGGTGCAGTGGTTAACACTCTGTGCTTCCAATGCAGGGGGTGTGGGTTCAATCCCTGGTCAGGAAACTAAGATCCCACATGCCACACAGCATGGCCAAAAAAAAAACCACACACACAAAAAACAAAAAAACCAAGGAGGAAAATTGAGAACAAATAGCAAGATGGTAGATTTAAATTAAATCATATCAATAATCACATTAAATGTAAATGATCTAAACACTGAGTTAAAAGATCAAGACTATCAGATTTGATTTTTTTTAATTTCAACTATATGCTATCTAAAAGAAAACCACTTTAAATATGAAAACATAAATATGTTACAAGTAAAAGCATGGAAAAAGATATCTCATTTTAACACTATCAAGAGAAAGCTCAGTAGCTAAATTAATATCAAACAAAGTAGATTTTAGAGCAAAGAATATTACTAAGGATAAAGAGAGCCATTTACTAATAATAAAGTAGTCATCCCATCAAGAGGACATAGCAATCCTAAAAGTTTATGCATCTAATAACAAAGCTGCTCTGGGTACCCTTGGGAACCTCAGCCCTAGGAGGTGCCCTAAGGGATTCCTGTCCTGGGACTCCAGGTCTCCCAGGAAGTCTCTGGTTAAGGAAAGTGGGGAGCATAGTTATCTATAACCTATTAATACATTTTCACTTGGTGTTTACTTTGACATAGTGTAGCGAGAGTCCCAGAAGGGTCATATTCTCTGCACTCTCCTCAGGCTCCTATATCTTATCTGAGTGATAAACTCCTGGGCTTCCCTCAGAAAAAACCTGAAGGGGTCTTGGTGATTGATACCAGCTTTCCCAGGACACTAGCTTGGTCTTGATTAAAATACTTCAGTGTTACCCCACTGCCTTTAGAATAAAGACAAAATTTCTTAACCTGGTTTTACAAGGCCTTTCATGTTCTTCCATTAATAGCCAAATGTGGAGAACTTAATAAATATTTATTGAATAAATAAATATATGAAAGCATCCAAATAAAGAGGAGAAACAGAGACTGGTCTTTGCTTACCTGTACAGTTCAACAATTCTTACCGTGTCCATCTCTACCTCACATGCTATATTCCAGCAATATTCAACCCTTCTGATTTCTTAAAATCTCTGTACTTTCTTGCTGTTGTCTTCACATATGTCACTTTCTCTTCCCCCACCCTCAACACACACACACACACACACACACACACACACACACACACACACACACACACTTGCCTAAATAACCTTCATTTTTCTTCAGGACTCATCTTGAAAGACATTTCCTCTGGGAAACTTTTCCATCCTTTTAGAGTTGGTGGTCCTCATTTCCTATATTTCTCATTTATAACAATTATCCTTTTGTGTTCTAGTTATTAATTGTCTGTCTTCTCTATTAGACTAAAAATACACATACAGGCCTTCCCTGGTGGCGCAGTGGTTGAGAGTCTGCCTGCCGATGCAGGGGACACGGGTTCGTGTCCCGGTCCGGGAAGATCCCACATGCTGTGGAGTGGCTGGGCCCGTGAGCCATGGCCGCTGAGCCTGCGCATCTGGAGCCTGTGCACTGCAACGGGAGAGGCCACAACAGTGAGAGGCCCGTGTACCGCAAAAAAAAAAAACCCACAAAAATACACATACATATATTTTAAAAACTTTTTTTAGTTAGTAAATAAATTAATGAAAGCTTCTAAACAGAAAATGGAAACAAAGAGCAAAGGCTGTCCCATTCCTGTAGACAGGATGTCCCAGTTGAACAGAAAGAAAAGAAGGAGGAGCTGAGCCCTGATCTAGAACCTGGCTTGGCATCACTAGAGAGGGACATTTATGTGTGTAGCATCAGGTAGTTCTTCTCCAATGACTCAACACCTTCCAGGAATGCAAAGAGAGGGGCTGTACACTATAATGGGCTACTTGCCTTTGAAGGAACTAATACAGTGACCCTTCAATGTCTGGCAGTCCAGGGTTTGGCTGAAAGAGATGGGCTCCTGTCTCTTTACTCTGCAACAACTTTTGAGGGTCTGAGAGTGGAACAGCCTTTGTGAGGCTGCAGTTTTGTAATGGCATTGATCAGGAAAACATCAATGGCCAATGAATTGGGTCTATGAAGAATAGATGGCTTCCAGTAGAGTCATAGGCAAAGGAAATTTCTTGAAGCTAAATTATTTATGTTCATTGCTTTTCCTTTTTAATTGAAAGACATTCCACTGGAAAGAAGCTCTTGAAGACCGAGAGGGGATTTTTTAAGAAAAGGGGTTAAGAAGGTAATTGTGGCTTGGAGTATCAGGTTTGCTGAGCCAGGTGTCACTCTTATACCACTTTTAGAGGAGGTGGCACTTCCCTGACCTTGGCATTTCCCTTTGGCCATCCTGATCTTGCCTCCTTGCTCTGCCCTTCTTCAGAGCCACAGGAATTATAGTAGTGGTCTGCTTTTCCTTGTTTCTGTTCTTGAAGTTCTCAGAGCTCAGTGCCTCTCCCTGGTCTCTGTTCTAGAACTATGAAACCTCATGTCTGCAGGTATACAGAGGTCAGTAGTGGGCCTTGGCTGTCATTTCTTCCTGTATTTTTTGGAAGAAATGATTTTGTTTGCATGATTAAAGAAGATGTGATGTAGTACAAAGTACATTAAACTTGAATCCAGAACCTTGAAGTCAAATCTGAGCCTTTATTGTGACTTTGGGCAAATTACTTAAAGATGAAGAGGAGGAGGAGAAGAAAAATGTCATTAACTGTACACTTGCTGTGTGCTCAGTAGTGAATTATCCATTATCTCATTTAATTCTCTTCTATGAGACAGATGTTATTATTTTCATTTTACTTTAATTATAAAAAGTAACTCCAGGTTATGGCAATTTTTTTAAAACAGAACAGAAGAAGTGACAGTTAGAAGTTCTTATCTACCCCAGACCTACTGTAACCACAATAATTATTTTCTTGGATAGCCTTCCAGAAATGTTCTGTGCTTAAAGTTTTTTTGGAGAAAGTATCAGGGAGAGAGAAGTGATTGAAGCCTTAAAATTGCTGGAGAGTGGAGTGGACAAACTTGTATAAGGAACCCAGGGGCCTTTAGGGAGAGAAAGGATTCAGAACTTTTCTTATCTAAGAGCCAAAATTATTGAAAGGTGATGGGTTTCATCTGATTGGCAGGGAGTGACATTGAGATTCCTAGGATAAAATCTCCATTAGGAGAGAAAGAGATGGACTGTTGGGCTGAAGGTGTTAGGTAATGATGGATCCAGGTCTACATGCCAGATATCTTCCTTTGTCCTTTCTCATCCTGATCTAAGCTCCAGGAGGCTGACCTGTATAGACTAATAAAATACATCAATGGACTTCCTCGACTTCCAACTTCTGCTTGATTTTGGCAGTGAAAATCTCCAGCAGGAAATCAGAGGGAGGGCATGGGAAGGAGCTCTAGATATTTATTCCTCTGGCTCATTTTCTAAAATGTTACCTAGGGCTGGCTACATCTCTAGACTGAAATACGTAGTTCCTCTCAAAGTGGCCTTCTCTGCATGACTCTTTTCAGGTTCCACTAACTGCTCCTTTCTCTCATCCTTATGGGCATAGAGGTAGTAACATTCCACTGAGGTTGCTAGTTTGGGATTACCCCACTATTCCTTGTGGGTCCTCTATACCCACTCTCTGTAAATAGTCCTTTATTTTTCTAATTTGAAAATAACCATATATATTTTTTGTTGGGACCTTGCTTGATACAGTCAGTTTAGCAGTGGCTCCTAGAACCTGCTCCAACTGAGTCATCTTGGTGGCAGGCTTATGACCTGGAGAAGGAGTTGGAGAAATGGCTTGAAGCAATCTTGTCATGGGGCAGCCTTGTTCAAGTATGATGCAGAGAGAAGAGTCATCCTCCCTCACCTTTTGAGGAACAGTGTCTTCTGGGCAGGAATTTCCACCAGCAATGCTGGCAGCAACCAGAAGCAGAAGCTGTGTGGCTTCAGATGTACCAGTCAACAATGGTCTGTACAATCTTATACTCACTATCTATTGCTGCATATCAAATCTCCTACAAACAGAGTAGCTTAAAACAACAGCCAGTTTGTTAGTTCTCATTGTTCTGGGCTCAGTAAGAAAGCTCTTGCTGTGGTCTGTCATGCAGTAGCGATCAGGTGGTGGCTGGAGCTAGGGTCATCTGGAGGCTTGAGTGAGTTGGACATCCAAATGGCTTCTTCATTCTCTGTCTGGCAAGTTGGTGCTGACTGTTGATAAGAGGAAATCTGCAGCTGTCCATCAGGGGTTTGATTTCTTCCACAGGACATATTCACATGGGTAGCTTGGAATTCCTCACAGTATGGCTGTCCCAGAATAGTTAGAATTCTAACACGAAGGCTGGCTTCTCCCAGAACACATTTTCCAAGGGAGTCAGATAGAAGCTGTATCATTTTTTATGACAGCCTTGGAAGACACGCAGCATTACTTTGGCCACATCTATTGGTCAAAAGTTAGTTCCAGGTCTGCCCAGATTTAAGAGAATAAATATTCAGAGTGATGGATCACTGGGGGCCGTCTTTGAGGACTAACTACCATAAGCTCCAGGGATAGTTATTCTGGCACCAGTGATGACAGCAGCAAGGATTAGAGACATCTCTTTGGAATGCTGAGGTTTCTGTTACAGACAAGACTACAGCACTGAGAGCAAACAGAAATAGCTTTTCATTTCCTTCATTTACATGCAGGCTGGGGTCGCTTTGGAAAATCAGGAAAGGGACTGGACTGGAAGCCTTGCAAACTGGGGGCTTAAGCCCTACCTAATGCTAATACCTAATACCTTAGGACACATAGCATTAGGGAGGCAAAATATCCCAGTGTCATATAAATGGAGAAACTGAAGCTCAGAGAGATTAAATAAATGGTAGTGTCAAGATTCAAACCTAGGTTTGACTGCTGCCCAAAATTCTTAATACTAAGCCAGGGGGATAGAACTCAAAATGTCCACAGGAGCCAGACAAGTTCAATAAATGCATCAAGCTAGAGTAAGACAACTGGCAAGAAGCAGCTTATATTGCAGCCAAGCTGAACACCTGCCTAAAGTAAAGAAACGGCCTTTTAACCTACTTGTAGACAAAACCATACTAAGCAGCCAAACAAAACTCAACCTGAGGGCAGTGGCATAGGTGGTGTAAATGATGGCTGTGGACAATTGTGATGTGTTTGTGCCTTTTCTTCCTGTGGATGGGGTTAGAATTTGCAGACTGGTGTTTTTCGTCACTTTCCTGTAGAATGGCACATAAAGATGCAAGTACTCTGTGAAAAGCCCTTTCCCACACTCCTGCCCAAGGGCTGTCGATTAAATTCTACTACTATTTCCCCAAATATACTATTTCATTTAACCTGCACATAGCCTTGTAAGGCAAGTATTACTATCTTCATTTCACTGATAAGAACTGATTGCAGAGAAGTTACACAACTTATGCAGGTGTTAGAGCCAGAATTCAAAGCCAGGTCTATATGATCCAGAGTCCTTGATTTTTCTTCTATTCTAATGCTGTCTTCATTGCTTAACCTCTCTTGTTTATTTGCAAAATCAAGATAATAGTTAGTACCTGCTTTGCCTACCTGAGAGGGTCGTTGTGAAAACTAAACAAAAATGAATATTAAAATGTGTATCAAAGACTTGTCACTTGTAAAGTGCTAAACACAGACATGCTATTGTGTTGATTTATTTAACAAAAATGTATTGAGAATTTACTGTGGGTCAAGCACTCACGCTGGAATACTGCAGTGAGCACACCAGATGAAAGAAAGATCCTGCATGCGTGAAGTTTACATTCTATTGAAGCATCTGTACAATAAACTGAATAAATATGTAAATTATCTATAACATTTTGGAAGTGATAAATGCTAAAGAGAAAAATCAAGCAAGAAGGGAGATCGGGAGGGGCGAGGGGCAGGTGCACTCATAACTAAGGTAGTCAGGGAAGTCCTCTCTATTAGGACAGGAAAGACCCCACATCTTCTTGGCTAGGGGGTAGCAAAGTGCAGTCCACTGGTCAGATCTGCCATGGCCTGTCCTCATAAGGCACACAAACTAAGAATTTTCTTAAAACATTTTTAAAAGGATTATAAAATAGCAAAGAGGAATATGTGACTGAAAAGCTTAAAGTATTTATTATCTGGCCATTTACAGAAAAAGTTTGCTGATTTGGCCCACTTTTTCATCCCACTGCTGTGACAGCCATCTTTGCACAGATGTAACTTGACAACATCTGGCCTCAGCTGCATTGAGCATCCCTTGCTTTCTGCCTCCTTCCGCTTCCCATTCCCGATGGAAATCTGCCTGGCCCTCACACATGTGCAGCCTGGAGGTGTGAAGTCCTTAACACCCTATGGGGCAGTCCGTGACAATGGGGAATGGGGGCTGATGGATAAATGCATCCCCCCATCTCTCTCTCAGGCAATTCCTCTCTTCTGTGTCACATTCTATACGCCTCCCCAGAAGGTCCTGGATTAAGCTCCAGTTGCTCAAGGTAGTGACGAACTCGGTAACACTTTGACTTTTCCTTTCTCTGTTTCTTTCCCTCTGGTTCCTCTCTCTTGCTTCCTAACAGGTCTGTCTCAGGCTCTGCTTTTGAGGGGAAACCCAGTCCAAGACAATTGGTATCAAGAGTGGCCCTAGAAAGCTGGCGCTCAGGCTGAGACTCTGGGACTGGGCTTTGGTTAATCTTTTGTGTGAAATGATGAACCACTGAAATGTTTTGAGCAGAGGAGTAACCTGATCTGACTAATATTTTAAAATAATCATTCTAGCTGTTGTACTGAAAATGGACCTTAGGGAAGATGTTTGCCCTGGCAGTGATGGTCACAGTGAAGGTAGTGAGGAATGATTGCATTCAGGATATAATTTGAGTCAACTAGATTTGCTGATGGTTGGATATAAATTATTAGAGAAAGAGAGGCATCAGAATAATTGTATGTTTGGCCTGAACAACTTGAAAGACTGAGTTGCTATTAATTGTGATAGGAAATACTATGGGAAGAACAGGTTTAGAGAATCAGTGTGATGTGTCATTATCTTTTTCATTTATTCTTTCTTTCAATTTGTCAAATATTAAATGAGTAGCTACTCTATAACAGACACTGTGCTTGGCTCTGGGAATTAAATGGTGAATAAGAAAAATACAACTCAGTCCTCCTAGGCACTCAAAGTCCAGTAAATTTGGTGTTTATAATTTAGTGTGATAAATGATGTGGTGATTAGAGGAAGGGTCCTAAGATCAGAATGAAGGAAGAGGAGGAGGATGGAGGGAGGAGGAGAACAAGGAAGAGGACAAAGAAAAATTTCCTTGATACTGAGCTTCTACTATACACCTGGCTCTGAATGAGCTGCTTTATCCCATTTAGTTTCACTTAGTCCTCTCTATACCTCTGTGATGTAGACACTGGAAGGAGTAGTGGTGGGGCTCAATGCGATGACATTATCTCAAGTTTTGTAAGAGCTTTTTTCCTCTTCCTAAATTTAAACCTAAATCTTAGGATGTCACCAATTTGTAACCAGCTATATCACAGGAAATCACAGGAATGGGTACAAGATGGCTGTGCCTCCTTCCTTATGGGAGAAGGCTCTGCTCCTCTGATCACTCTTTCCCCAGGGAAGGAGGAGCTGGAGCAGGAGAGCTACCCATCTACATGAGCTTTGAACCCACCTAGACACTGTTTACAATTCAGATTAGTGTTTGGTCCTCTTGGGAGAAGAGGAAGGTAAGTGGGCAGAAAAGTGGAGAATTTCTTCTCCTCCTGAAGGTAGGATTACCTCCCTTTTATAGATGAGAGGTTTAGTAACTGGTCCAAGCTCAGCTAAGTAGCAGAGCCCATGTCCAACCTAGGTCTGTCTGACGTTTCTGGCTCTGCAAAACCAGTGTCTGTGGCCTTTGAAAAGAGAACCTGTAGCCAAATGGAGAAAAAACGTGGCATATTAGAAGCTGCTTTTAAAGGTCTAGAGGGCACAGGAGTTCTTAGGGGACTAGAGAGTACCAGGACAAATGAAATTTATGGGCCATGTGGCTGAACATGCCATGAAACCATTGGGCTTGCCAGATTTCAGTTCTTTCTGAGAAGAGCTTAGATATAGAAAACAAGCTGAGATTGGCTAATTGTTACCCAGATTTCTGACCCTGCTGAAATGTCTCATGTGATTCTGCCTGGATTTCAACCTGCCATGCTCCTGTTTCTTTCTTTTAATAATTTAAAAAATATGAAAATAACTTCATTTTTCTGATTATAAAAGTAATCCATGCTCATTGTAACAAACAATAAAATAAAAAATTTATAGAGAATACTTTAAAAATTATCCATAATACCACAACTCAGAGATATCACAGTGAACTTGTTGGTAAACATCCTTCCAGATTTCTAAACTATATCTATATTTCCAAGTGTGACATGATGTCCTTTCCCCAACTTGTTAGTACATTCCAAATTTGGAGTAACTGAGGAAGGTCTTGAACAATGTAACTCCAGGAAGAGAATGAATCAGATCTACCATAGATCTGATTATGGTAGGAGCCTCTTCCCTTTGTCTTCTTTGTCTCCTTCACCTATCAGGTCCAGGGTAGCCTCCTGGGGTATCCTGAGACTCTAGAATGAAGGCTTGGCACCTGTTGAGAAGTTGGAGAACAACTGAATAGAGAAAAAATGCCAACTCTGGAATCTCCAGGCCTGTGGACTCTGTTTCATTTGAAATATAGGACTTGAAACCCACACTAAAGTTTTGATCATTCTTCTGGCCTCCATATGTATTCTCAATGCACTGAAGCAGGAGTCAGCAATCTTCTTCTGTTAAGGGCCAGATAGTAAATATTTTAGGACTTCTGGACAATACTATCTCTCTACTCAACTCTGCCACTGTAGCACAAAAGCCGCCATAGATATGTAAATGATAGGCATGACTGTATTCTGACAAAACTTTATTTATAAAAAAAGATCGGAGGCTGGATTTGGCTGGAGGGCCATAGTTTGCTAATCCTTGCACTAGCTAAGGAAGAACATTTTGGAAGAAATTGTAGCATTTTCTCTGCATTACCAGAGGCAAAGCACTAGGCCTACACACACACATACACACACACACTCTCAACACATTCACTCACACATTTCACTTTTTAAAACTGTGGTAAAATATAGATAAAATTTACCATTTTAATCATTTTTAAGGGTACAGTTCAGTGATATTAAGTACATTCACATTGTTGTGCAACCATCATAACTGTTTATCTTCAGAACTTTTCTCATTTTGCAAAACTGAAACTCTGGACCCAGAGTTAAATAATAACTCATCACCCCTTACCCCCAGCTCGTGGCAACTACCATTTTACTTTCTGTCTTTGTGAAGTTGACCACTATAGGTCTCTCATATAGTTGAATTTTACATAATTTGTCCTTTTGTGACTGGCTTATTTCACTTGGAAAACCTACTTGGGAAAGTACAATTGCAGGACAAACAAAATTAAAGCAGGTCACACTGTGACCTACAGTGACAGGGAAGCTTCCCATTAACCCCATCACAGTAAGTGATCTGAGTTCGTCTTTTTCTTTTTTTTTTTACCCTGATGAACTTGGCAGGCTAAACCAGTACATCTATCAGTGGATGATTGGTATTTATAAATAGTCCCCTTTGCTAGACATTTAGGTTATTCCCAATGTTTTGTTATTACAAACAGTGCTTCAATAAGCATCTTTGTACATAACTTTTTTCTGCATATCTGATCACTTTTTGGTGATAGTTGAGTGATTATATCTTCAGCAGTAACTTTGTTGTGACAGTGGATTGTTTGGCCCCAAAAAAGTTTAGTATCCAAGATTACTTCACTGCTAAAAACGTTGCTTTACTGGTCTTAAAGAGAACTGGCAAGAGCTAGACAAGACATCAAGACTTCAGCCCTACAGATTTCTTCTCAAGGTAGAGATCAAGCTTGGTGGTGGAGGACAGAAAATCAGGCAGGACAGTAGAGCAAGGCTGACCAGGAAGAAACTCCCTGGACTTAAGCCCAAGCTGGCGAACTGAGCCTGTTCATTGTGAATGCCATAGAGGGAGGGAGAAGTGGGGATGGAGTCCTCTGATGAGTAGTTACATAAGCTGGAGGGATTTCCGATTTCCCCTAGCTTAATGAATCCTTGGTCTGTTGGATTTATAGGAACCTTGAAGGAAGAAAGTAATCACACAGCACTGTCACATACTGTTAAACTGGCTGTAGTAGAATTATTCAGTCATATCCAATTTTCTCCACTTTCTGGGCATATAGAAGGGTATGTGTTCTTATCTCTTGCAGGTAGTCAGGGCCATGTGACTTGTTCTAGCCAGTGGACAGCAAACAGAAGTACCATTGTGTCATCTCCAGGATGAGATGGTGAAAAACTCAAGCTTGATCCTTTTAGCCTTCCACCATCTTAGAATACCTGAAGATGTTCTGTTGTGATGGTGACATTACAAGATAGAACCTCCTGGGCTTCCCTGGTGGCGCAGTGGTTGAGAGTCCACCTGCCAATTCAGGGGACGCGGGTTCGTGCCCCGGTCCGGGAGGATCCCACATGCTGCAGAGTGGCTGGGCCCGTGAGCCATGGCCGCTGGGCCTGCGTGTCTGGAGCCTGTGGTCCACAACAGGAGAGGCCACAGCAGTGAGAGGCCCGCGTACCGCAAAAACAAAGCAAAACAAAAAAAAGCAGAGAAAGATAGAACCTCCTTTAGCTTGATTGACTGTGTGGAGTGTATTGTGATGAGAAATAAATTTTCTTATTTTAAGTTGCTGAGTTTTTAGCACTGTTGCCTATTCTATCCTGATTGATATGCTGTCCCTGTGCAAGGTCAAGTGGTAGAGTTGGCATCTAACTCTAAATCTCTCTAACCTTAAAGCCTACATTATTATCCCTAAATCTTGAAGGTCTCTGGTTGGTGGGATCTTGGGAACACAGTGGTTTTAAGGCTAGGATACCAGATCTTGAATCTAGGAGTATGACTAATCCCTAAGCTCATAGGATTGAGAGAGAGAGAGCACATGCTACTGATAATACCTCCTGCTCCTATTAGAAGTAGGAACTGGTTTGGGAGGCTGACCCCACAGGCAGAGACATCCGTGGATTCAATGTTAGGTAGATGAGTAAAGCAAAAAGAAGAAAATTGAGAGGAGGGTGAGAGTTGGTGACGCTCCTTGTTACCACTGAAAATCAAGTAATCTTATTTCCAGAATGACAATGCAGATTCGTTGAATTTTTCCCCAAACTTCCATCCTGGCTTATATTGCTGTACATGGGCAGGCAAGGCATCAGAAGTCACAGGTATCTTAATGTCAAAGAGTTATTCATCTGGTGCAGAATAGAGTGACAGCTCACTGATAAATAGTATTCTTTTTGATTGAGTCACCTTGTCTGTATGTCTTGCAGTCTCAGCATCAAATCATCCCTCCCGGGCTTAGGCTTCAAGTGGGCCCTGGGTGATAGGTCCCTGTACTCTGCAAAGTCTCTGGAGAACTTCTCAGCTCTCCTTAGCTTCGTCAGGCCAAATTCATTGACAGCTTTAGTCTCTCCTAGGCTCCTAGAGACTAGAAGAGGGAAAAATGTTGTGGAGGATTTCCCTATATTTTCTCTTTCATATTGGAGCTTGGGATAAAAACTGGAACTCCAGGAAGAGAGACACAGTGGAATTTCAGGGTTCCCAATGGGAAAGAAGAAATACAAAAGTCACTTTTTTGGAAGTTCCATTTTATCACCTCAACCATGGGCATAATGCCTACCTTACAAGGTTGCAGCAAAAATTAAGTGACATACACTTAATATAGTGCCTGGAAGGCAGCTAAATAAGTATTCATTCTCTTTTGTTCTATTCTATCCCCAACCATTTTATTCTTTGTTCAGCTCTTGTAAGAAAAGTGTATTAAACAGGGCCATCTCATTTCTGAGCCACACATCATCGAGAGATCAACAATTACAGGATTACACAAGTCATTGACACAAGTTTGTAGAATGTACAACTCAACCAAGCATACCCAGTCTGTGGGGCTTGCCCTCCAACATTTCACTGGGTTCGTTTGGTTGCAACACATAGAGACTCAGTCAGGCTAGTACAAGAAATGTCTGTGGGGCAAAGGAGAGAAAATCTCATGGAAATCCAAGAACAGCAGGCAAAACAGGGCCAAGCTGCATGGCACTGGAGGTGGACAGTGGACCAGTGCCTCGAAGAATCTCAGCAGCAGACTTTAGGGATTTTCTCTAAAGTGTTCCCCAAGGAATGCCACACATATTGTCCCTTAGGTCTGCTTCTCTGTGTCTGCCCACTTCTCTTCTTGCTAAAAACAGACTTCTTCTCTGTATACTCTGTGTCTTTTCTCTACCTCATGGTTTTTTTCTGACTTCTAACTTGGTTCATTTATCACTAGTTGTGGCCTCTCCAGCTTCTCACAAACTTGTGACCTTTAAGCATCTGTATACTGCCCGATTCCATCTATATTTCCCAATTTAAATTCTTAAGAGTAGAATTGAGTTGGTCCAGTCTTCCCTATCTGGCAGATGTTTCTCCTGGGCCACATAATAAACCTCTGTCTGCCTTGGGGTCAGGTGTTCATGCTAGTATGGCAGGAGGGAGACGTTGAAGGAAGCCAGATGGCTGCATGGTGGAATTTGGGTATAGCTGCCTGGAGCTGGGAGCTGCAGAAAGACAGTTTCCTGTAGAAATGACCATGCATATGGCACACATGCCTTGATTGGCATGTAGAGCAAAGATTCATTAAATTTTGAATTTTTCATTGTCCAATTTAGAGGTGGCCTTGTCCAAATCCTGTGGTTTACATATGAGGACCGGAAACTCAAAGAGGTACACTGATCTGCCCAGGGTTACAAAGTAAGTAGTAGAGCAGAAATTAGAATTTTATTCAGTGTGTTTTCTAGTATGTTAGGTGTAAATATTTTTAAAAATCTTGATGGCCTAGTATGTGTGAGGCACTGGAACAAACCAAAGGAAAATCCTTGCCCTTGGGGGCTTATATTCTAGAGGGGGAAGAAAGACAGTAAATCCAATCATGCAAAATAAGTAAATTATATAGCGTTAGAAAGTGACAAGTGTTATGGTGAAAAAAGAGTTATGAGGATTAGGAGTGCCAGGGGAGGAGAGCTGTAATTTAAAATAGGGAGTTTGTACTTTACTGCGTACCTGAAACGAACACAACATTGTAAATCAACTATACGCCAATAAAAATTAAAAATAAAATAAAATAAAATAGGGAGTTCAGTGTAGGCCTCAATGGGATGATGAGAGAGAGCAAGTTCCTGAGAAATAAGGCTATGTGTATTCCTTCCTCTCCCCTTGGCCTAATACCTTGACAGTGGTGAGTATGGAATAACTGTTTATTGAACTGAACACTTGTAGAAACGTCCTGAAGGTTAAGGAGGACAAGAAAAGGTTCTAAGGTTATATTCTTTTTTTGGTATCTTCCTGCATAACTTCATTCCAGCAGCACACTTCATGAAGCCCCCTCATTATCATATGAGTCATTGCAGAAATGTGCCCTTTCAGTACTCCTGGGACTATTAGACTCATGAAATGCCTTGTAAGCACTCTTAATACAAAGTTGTGGGAAGAGATTTAATTAACATAGAAAACACAACCAGAGCATTAAACACAACACGACCCAAAGTCTCACAGAATCCCATTCCCTTGGAGGCATTGGAACAGTGGGGAGGCTCTTTGTCAGGGGTGTGCTGGTAAATGTCTGACAACTGGCTCTCTAGGGCAGGGAGGAGATCATGATTTGTAGATTTGCCCATTTCTGTGGTGTAAATACTCTGTGGTTGATTTAAAGTTAAGTTAAAATGTGACATCATTGAACATGGGCTTGGGAAGAGATGAGCAGTAGCACACTGTGATATAGTATTTCCTTCATACAGATAGCGTTGATGTAAGTAACCTTAATAGCGTATCTAAATACAGTAAAATAATTAGGAAGTGATGAGTTTTGAGTATTTATTATCATTGCATTTAATATAATTTACTTAACTGAAAGTTTACATAATGTTTAACAACCATGTTAAACAACCAGTTAGCAAAAGTTCTGGAAACTTAACAATTGGCTCTTGTGAGCAGTACACCACTGTTACTGGGTCCTTCCCAGTGCATGCTGGTTCCTTGACAAGGACCAGTTCATTCCATGAATACCTGGGGATCAAATGTAAGGACAGCTCCATTGCTTCCTTGTCACCTCACTGCTCACATCTCCCCATGGCTGCCGTCTGTGCCTTCTGCCACATGACAGGAGTAAAGGTGTTTTGTAAAGTCTTAGGAGAGTGTCCTTTTCCAGGTCAGAGCCACCTGTGTTGGGCACATGCTTTTATTCTTCAGTGGAGGTTGATGTCTCACATCCCCACATTCTCCACCCCATGGTGCTCATGCGCCCTTTACTGTGTTCCACTGCTGTGCTCGGGGCTATCAGATTTCAGCTGTTCAGCGAGCATTTGTGGAGTGCACACTGTGTGCTAACTCCCCTCCTGCTTGTGTTACTGGGTGCCAGGCCCTGTGCTCTGACACCTATGCTCTCATGTGGTCCTTAGAGCAACCCAACTAGATGGGTCTTAGTATTTCAGTATTACAGATGAGGGAACTGTGGCCTAGAAAGGGGAAGTGACTTGCCCACAGTCCAGAAGTCATGTCTTCAGTGAAACATTGCCTTTGAGATGTAATATGTAGGCAAACACCTGTCACCCCTCAGCTGGCTGCTGCCAGTGTGGACTTGTTTTGTTCAATTTAGGGGGACTCAGGGCTCTTTTCTGGTGTGCTCTACCACAGAATATCAGGCGGGGGATGTTTGGGTAGAAGGGCAGAGCTAGATTTTGGGTCAGGTCTGCTTCCTGGGAATGTCCATGACCCCATCGCATTCACTCACACGCATCTGTGGCCGCCGGAGACTGGCTCCTGGCTCCTGAAGGAGAATAGCCATTAGGAGGCCAGCGCAGCCTGTCCCAGTGCAAGCGCTGAGAGCAGCTGTGTGCAGAGCAGCCCAGGTGCCTTCCAACTGAGTAGCAGATGTGTCCTGTGGCAGCTTTCTTGAAGGCAAGCCAGTGTTAGCTACAGAGCAAATGTTGAGGACCAAGAAGGAGGAGGTGAGGGTTGTATGATCGTAAGGATTTATCTCCCAGAAAACCTGCATTCAAGTCAAAGTGCTCTACTTATTAGCTTTGTAGCCCTGGCTAAAAGTTTCCCCTTCTGTGGAACGGGGAAAAGATGAGTATGAGAGTGGCTACCATTTATTGAGGGCTCTCTATGTGTAAGGTGCTGCACTCAGCATGTGCTCAACGTTACCATACAAGGTAGTTCCTAGAAAAGACAGCCCAGTGCCAGACACACGGTTAGTATGCAGCAAATGCCAGCTATTATTTTATTAATCCTAACAATCCTGTGATCAATAATAGTGACAGAAAGAATAATTGTTGCTAGCGTTTCCCGTGCACTTTCTATGTAGTCAGCTATTGTTTTAACTTATTAACTGAATTAACTTATTTAATTTTCCCAACTGTCCCATGAGGTTGGTCCTATTTTTAACTCCATTTGACAAATGAGAAAAATTGGAGCACAGTTAAGTTAAATACATTGCCAAGGACACATAGCTAGAAAGTGATATAGGTGATTTTATTGTCCCCACTTTACAAAGACAGTTACTGAGGCACGGAGGGGCTGCGTGGCATGGGGAGGGTCAGTCAGCAGAATCCTTCTCGGGGTTGTTAGGCAGGTGAAATGACATAATGGAATGAAAACTGCTTATTGAACTGTTGTTCTGCTTCAGCCAGGGGTGAGTAAGCTTCACATGATCTGCTTTTTCTAGTGTAGATATACCATCTGGCTTGAGACCCTGGAGCCTTTAGGAAGTCCTGTTTGGACCTAGCTAATTATCTTGGTGGGTATTGGAAACCAGTTTGGTATGTAGGTCCTGGACTTACCATCCCTTGGGAAAGCCCAGGAGTCACTGCTTGTCTGACTTCAGAGGTGCTACCAGCTGGAAGCCTCCAGGAGGGAACTGACTGACAACTGACCACCATCACATGTAGCTGGGTTACGGTTACCCTGTGGGTCTCCTTCAGCCACAGTGACCATCTCCACGTGCCTGAGCCCTTACTGGTACCCAGAACATCAGGCAGCTAGGCAGGGGGAGGGGCCCTGAGGCCCCCAGTGAAGTGGAGATAATCAGGGCGTCAGGAAGACTCTCTCAGCTCCCTCACCCCACTGGTGCCCCCCACATAACTCCTCTGCCACCTGGGAACATTCCCTCTTCCCAGGTTCCCTCTTCCCAGGATGGAGTGGGGAGGAGAGTTGGGTTTTTGTGGAGTGGTCCCAGAACCCCAGAACTGAGATGTTCTTTGAGAGCAGGTCAGTGTCTCATGCCTCTAGGACTGTCTCCTTACTACATTGAGAGCTCCTCTGGGCAGGAGCAGCTTGGGGTACCCCACTATCCTGAGTCAGCTCAGGGCCAGGGATGGTGGTGGGGACAGTCATGTTTCCTGAGGGAAGGCATCTTGTGGTTATTGGGTTGGAACTTGGTGTTGTGGGTGGAGGTGGCAGTGGCAGCATGGCGTGTGTGTGTGTGTGTGTGTGTGTGTGTGTGTGTGTGTGTGTGTGTAAGGAGTTTTAGGGGAAGGGGAACCAGAGTCAACCTAGTCTGGAAAGGAGCAACCGTGCCAGGCTGGTTGTCCTGTTTAGCACATGTGTACACTGCTGGTGTAGCAGGAAGGCTTTGAATACAGCTGGACGTGGCCTTGACTGCTTGCTCCTGTGTGGATGAGAGGGTGGTCATGCACACTCTTCCTCTGAGCCTGTTCATCCCCAAAGGGAAGGAGTCGTTCCCCCGTGTGCTGGTCTGTCCTGGGTAGAAAGGGTGAGAGCCTTCCTGTCTGTCCCACTGTGAGTGTCTTTTACCAGACTAGGGAACAAGGAGGTAGGGGAACAAGGAGACTGGCTCAGCGTCTCCTGCTGGGACGGGCATTTGTTGCTCCTTAATCCTCTGTGCCTGGAAACCCACGGGGGCAGCAGGGGAGCTTCTGACAGGAGAGGCCCAGCTTCCTAAAAATAGAGTCCTCACCAAGTTCTGCTGGAGGTTTGAGCTGTTCTCTTACTAAAGGGCATATATATCCCTGTGAAGAGCACCAGGATGGAGGACAGAGATTTGGGACTCTGGCTTACGTCATCCCTTGAATTGCACCAGGGGGTGGGGACAAGTTTCACTGTTTAGGCATTAAAAAAAAACCTAATTAATTAATTAATTAATTAATTAACTTTTGGCTGCATTGGGTCTTCGTTGCTGCGCGTGGGCTTTGCTCTAGTTGCAGTGAGCGGGGGCTACTGTTCGTTGCGGTGTGCGGGCTTCTCAATGCAGTGGCTTCTCTTGTTGCAGAGCATGTGCTCTAGGCACATGGGCTTCAGTAGTTGTGGCGCGTGGGCTCAGTAGTTGTGGCTTGCGACCTCTAGAGCGCAGGCTCAGTAGTTGTGGCGCACGGGCTTAGTTGCTCTGTGGCATGTGGGATCTTCCCGGACCAGGCTCGAACCCGTGTCTCCTGCACTGGCAGGCAGATTCACCACTGCGCCACCAGGGAAGCTCTCACTGTTTAGGCATTTGAAGGAGGTCCCACCTGGGTGCTCCCTTGTTGCCCCACCTTCCTGTCTCCAATCATTACTTGCCCTCCTCCCATAACCCCCTTTTTGAGACTCCGCTTTGTCTTCTTCTTCAGATGCTCTGATCCTCCTCCCCACACGACAGAGTTCCCAGACCTTGTCCCTCATATCTTGTAGACCCTGCACTGCAGGCTGCAGCTGGATGTGAACAGAGGTTTCCTCTGCCCAGGCTCCTGCTAAAGACAAGGGAGTAGGTAGCATGGGCAGGCGATAGACTAAGCTTCCTGGGGGTGGGCTCAGGGGGAGGGTGAGAACTGGACTTCAGTTTGGTGTCCCTCTGTCAGTAATGACTGAGCCCTCTTTCTTCCTGATTAATCTTAAGGCAAATGTCTGTACCAGAATTATTTTCTTATAAAGATCATACAGTCCAGTATAACATAAAATTCCTCCACTTAAAGTGATTTGACTCTAGACGTGAAATATTAACCTTGACATTACTGTGCTAATGCTATGTTCTCCTCCTCCCAGGGCCTATTTTCACTGCAAAGGGACTCTGAGTCAATGAAGATGAATTGAAACTTCCACAAAACCTGTCTTTGTCCCCCCTAGATCTTCCTTGAGAGGAATTGGTGGTGGTTCATATATCCACAAATATTAGTTCCCTTCACCCCCCTTATAGGATTTTACACTTTACAGAATCACTTCCATATGCTTTATGTGAATCCTTAAAACACAAGTCTAGAGTAAGTACTCTCCCCCATCACCAAGTTATAGATAGAAAATCTAAGACTCAGAGGGGTGACTGAGTTGCCTAAGGTCACACAGCTATCAAGCAGCTCAGAGTTTCTCGAATTGCCTCCTGTGCCCTCTTGCCTCTGCTCAGCTGGTCCAGCCTCCCCTTTCTGTGGGGAGGCCACACACCACCAGCTAAGAGAGGAAGTGCTCAAAAGATGCCCAGCTGCAGCTGGTGCAGAGCTCAGGGTGCTTGCCGTTCCTCCTGAAGCTGACAGCAATGGGGTAGGGGTTAGGGGGAGCAGATGTCCTGTAGGCTGGGAGTTCAAGTCACCATGGGCAGCACGGGAAAACTGGAGGGAATGGATCTATCACCTGCCTTCAAACTTGTGTGTGGTTGTTTTTGTGCCCCACCTCCCAGTGGATGGCTGTACCATCTACCAGCTGCCCAGCTGGAAAGCTGCTGTGATCCTAATATCCTCAAATTCTCACATCCTCTTGACTTACTGCCCAGTCAGTCACTAGGTTGTGTCCCGTCTACCTCTTCCATAGCTCTCCTGCAGTCCCCTCTTCTGAATCTCCACAGCCAGCACTCTGGCACTGTGTCTCCCTTCCCCAGTCCAGGGCACTCTGCCTCCAGGCTCTTTCCCTTCCTCCAATCTATCTATCTTCAAAGGAGTCTTTGCAGTGATTTTTAGAAAGAAAAAAAAAAAGTACAAATCTATTTGTGTTATCCTTTAAAATCTTCCACTGGCTCGACATTACTTTTTGAATGCAATGAAAACCCTTTAGCTGAGGCATTAAACTTCTTTTATTTTTATTTGACATCTTTATTGGAGTATAATTGCTTTACAATGATGTGTTAGTTTCTGCTTTATAACAAAATGAATCAGCTATACATACACATATATCCCCATATCTCCTCCCTCTTGCATCTCCCTCCCACCGTCCCTATCCCACCCCTCTAGGTGGACACAAAGATCTCCCTGTGCTATGCAGCTGCTTCCCACTAGCTATCTATTTTACATTTGGTAGTGTATATATGTCAGTGCTACTCTCTCACTTTGTCCCAGCTTACCCTTCCCCCTCCCTGTGTCCTCAAGTCCATTCTCTATGTCTGCATCTTTATTCCTGTCCTGCCCCTAGGTTCTTCAGAACCATTTTTTTCTTTTTTAAGATTCCATATATATGTGTTAGCATAAGGTATTTGTTTTTCTCTTTCTGACTTACTTCACTCTGTATGACAGACTCTAGGTCCATCCACCTCACTACAAATAACTCAATTCCATTTCTTTTTATGGCTGAGTAATATTCCATTTTATATATGTGCCACATCTTATTTTATCTTATTTATCCATTCATCTGTCAACGGACACTTAGGTTGCTTCCCTGTCCTGGCTATTGTAAATAGAGCTGCAATGAACATTGTGGTACGTGACTCTTTTTGAATTATGGTTTTCTCAGGGTATATAAACTTCTTATGTTGGCCCCTGCTTGCTTCTCTAGCTTCACCTCCCCATGTGCATGTTCTGCTCTATCACATGCTGAGTTTGCCAAGCTCCGTGCATTGTGTCATCTCCCTTCCTGCCCTGCTCACTCCTATTCCCCCTTTTGTTGTTACCTCTTCTGCAATGCCTTCCTCTCAACACCTCCACCGAGACTGGCTTGAGTGCCCCTCCTCAGTACCCTTCCGTGTTTATCCCCACAGGAGGGAGGGACTGAGCGAAGCTGGGAAGGTGGTTGAGAGTCTCCTGCAATGGGGTGCCCAAAAGGCATTTTAAACAGAGAGGCTACGCATTTATTGTCAAGTTAGTTTGTTCATTTTTAAGTGAGGCAAACCACTTCAATGTCCTCTCCCTCCATCCTCTCAACTGTCAGTAAAGTGTGTCAGTATGCAGGAATATTTGTGTGCGTGGGTTTGTGTGTGTGCCTGTGGGGAGGGCAGCACTGAGGAAAGCGCTTTGAAGTTGAACACCTGGATCACCCTGGAGACAACAAGTGTGAAATAAGACCCAGGGGAGACCTTGGAATGTTGGGAGCCCCTGGGGAGCCACGAAATCTGGCTCCACGAAATCTGAACTGTCTTAGGACATTGAGTGGGGATTTTGAGACCAACAATCGGAGGAGCATCAACCTCCCCCTGATATCTGAATTACATTAGAAATTAAAGCAAATCTCCAAGGGGCGCTGTGGAAGGAAGAATAAGATGCACTTTTGTGTCTTAATAATTTAGCTGCTAGGGAAGCAGTTGGGGTGGGGGGAAGAGGTGGAGGCTGGACACTCATCTTCCAGATACTTGTGGCTCCCTCCCCAACATCATTCAGGTCTCTGCTCATAGGTACCCTCCTCAGAGAGGCCTTCTATGACCAGCAGAACTAATGTTTGCCTAAAAACAGTAGTTTCAAAAACCTCTATCTTAAAACTAGAATACTCTGAAAGGTATCATGTTATTTATCTATCAATCATCTATCTGTAATGGGTCATTTTTTTATGCTTTCATTTTATTTATTTTTTATACAGCAGGTTCTTATTAGTCATCCATTTTATACACATCAGTGTATACATGTCAATCCCAATCGCCCAGTTCATCACACCGCCACCCTCACCCCCTGCCACTTTCCCCCCTTGGTGTCCATATGTTTGTTCTCTACATCTGTGTCTCAATTTCTGCCCTGCAAACCGGTTCATCTGTACCTGTAATGGGTCATTTGATTCAAGTAATATCAAACCTAGCTAATTAAATTCATTTAATACAATTAAACTCTGCTCAACCCTGCTCCCCCCACCCAAGAGAAACCTAGAATACTCTATGAAGGAAGGTCAGATCAAATCCAAAGTGCTACCTGTTTCGTTATGTACTACAACCATCATCCATTCAGTCAGTCAATAGGAGCTCAGTGGATGCTGAAATCAGACCCTTGTCCTTAAGATGCTCATAACCTAGAGAAGGAACACCCATGGAATCAAGCCAGAAGCACACCACAAGATGGATGTTCCAGGAGACTTAGATGGAAAATGCTACAGATGCATAAAGAAAGGAATCCCAAATTCTCTCTAGGAACACAGGAAATGACACTTAACCAGGTCATAAGTGAACAGGAGGGTTTCATAGGTAGAGATGGGGCAGAACTTCAGGCAAAGAAAACAAAAAGAAAGTCATATGAGCAAAAACCATCATAATGGATTCTGGTAAGTTCCCTGTGACTGGGGTGCATGTCCTCTACACTAGGGTGTATATGAGTGTGACAGGAGACGAAGCTGGAAAGATGGGCAGGATCAGGTAATGAAGGGCTTTGCCTGCTATCCTGTGAGAAATGGGAACCACTAAATTCTTTAAGTAGGGGAGTGACATGATCAGATTTCTGTTTCACAAACATCGTTCTTGGAGCAATGTGAGGAATTAGACTAGAGGTGGGGAGACCTGTTAGGTGGCTGTCCAGGTAAGAATTGATAAGATCCTAAACCAGGGCAGAGAGGATGGAGAGAGGGATCTGACACTAGAGAGAGTTCAAGGGTAAAACTTGTAAGACTTAAGATAAGCGGGATAAGGTGGCAAGGAGGTTTCTTGCTTGAGTAACTGTGTAAGTGAGTAAATTACATCTCCCTTTCCCTTCTTCCTGACAGCATCAGGATGGCGATTAAACTAATTTTATTCTTTAAAAGTGTAGCCATCCTTAAGTTAAATCCTTACCGGTTTTGGTGAATTCTCTGCCTTTTAGGTCCATACCAATCCAAGGGAAAGGCCAGAAACTTGCCTTCTCAGCCTCCTTTGCAGCCAGGATCCACACACAGGAATCCAACTCTACTTATCAGAGATACTAGAATTTTTTTGGAGGCTAGTGACATGAAGAAGGGGTGCCACAAAATCCACTTTGGTCTCTGGTAGATGCAGTCCCTGGACGGGTCAGAGGCAGAGGTGTTAGAGACGACCTCCAGACCCTGCCTTTTCCATGAGGTGAGCTGGTGTCTCTACCCAGTGGTGCAACAGTTGTGTCTCCTCAGGGCAGCTCTGTGGTGTGTTTGGGGGGTTATTCCTGGAAACATAACCTTCAGCCCTTCCAGGCATTCTATGAGTTTTCTAATAGCCTTTCATAAATCTCTTTTCTGCCTAAACTAGGTAAAATGGTTTTGTTTGCAACTAAAATCCCTAAGTGATACACTTCTCCCTGGTAGTTTGCCTGCAAGCAACAGAAACCTCCTCCTTCTGATTAAAATAGGTAACTGGTTACCTCAAAGTAAAAGTTACATGATGGCAGCACAATCATTATTACAAATATAGAGTAAGCCTTTACTTTGTGCCAGGCACTCTCATAAGTGCTTTATGCAGGTACTTCATTTACTTCTTGCACAAATTATCTCAAATTTACCAATGAGGAACAGAAGCTGAAATATCCCAGTATCACACAGCTAGTAAGGGTTAGAAAAGCCACTTGAACCCTGGCAGTCTGACTCCAAATCTGACACTCTTATAACTACCCTAAACTATTTTGGTGTTAGAGAAGCTCATCGTTTATGCAGCCTTATAGTTCATCCAGTCCAAGTTGTATCTCATACCTGATTTCCTTTATTGCACCCCCAAGTGGAGAGTGATTTACTCTCACTAGGGAAAGTGGGGGTATGGGATGGTATTAAGAGGTGGGGGGGGTCTTTGAGAGTTGATTAAATCATGAGGGTAGAGCCCTCATGAATGGGATTAATGCCCTTAGAGACCACAGAGAGATCCCCTGCCCCTTCTGCCGTGTGAAGAGACAGTGAGAAGACAGCTATCTATGAACCAGGAAGTGGACCCTCACCAGACCCTGGATCTGCTAGTACCTTGATCTTGGACTTCCCAACCTCCAGAACTGTGAGAAAAATAAATGTTGTTTTAGCCAAAGAGAGAGAGAGAAAGAGAGAGAGAGAGAGAGAGAGAGAGAGAGAGAGAGATTAAATGGAGCAAGAAGACATCCTTGAAATCCCTCCATTTCTGGGAAGCAGGTACCAGGCTGTACTGGTTAGAATGTGTTTGGCTGCAAGCAACAGAAGCCCCAATAAGTAGTGTCTTAAATCTTACAGATATTTATGTCATTTATATCAAGAAAACAGGGTGTAAGCAGTTCCAAGTCTGGTTAAGTAACTCCAGGTTATCTTAGATCCAGGCTTTTGTATCTTTCTATTCTGCATTCACAGAGGATTAGATTTTTAGCTTCAGGCTGACAAAATGGCTGCCCTAGATAGCTGCAGGCGTTGTGGTTTTTCAAGACTGATTTCAAAGTGGAAAGTTGGGTGTGACAGCAAAACCTCCTTTCCAAAAAGGTACTCAACTTCTAAAAGTTGCACTGGCCGTACCTATGTTTTGAGTCCTCCCCTAAACCCAGTCACCAACAAATAAGAATGAGATTATCATGAATGGCTTAGATGACTCATCACCTGGAGAAGGGTTACTCCTACTTTCCCTGAGTACTTTGCTATCTGCCTAAGACCTGAACAAAATCTGGGTTCTGGATCAAGGAAGGGTGTGTGTGGAAGTTTGACTGTTGGGTATGCAGTAGGTAGGGTTTGCCACAATAGACTGTGGCATCTGGACACTGGGCTTCTGGTCTAGGCTGATTTGTTTATTTGCTTAAGATATATATTTTTTAATTAGTGTTGAGTGCCATGTGATCTTTGGACCTGCCTATTACTTGCTGTGTATTTTGGCAAGTCATTTGACCTCTCTGGGCTTCAACTTCCTTCTCTCTAAAATGAAATGGCCAAAGTAGATGATTTTGACAAAAAACAACTGAATCCAAAAGTGGGCGGAAGACCTAAAGAGACATTTCTCCAAAGAAAACATACAGATTGCCAACAAACACATGAAAAGATGCTCAACATCACTAATCACTAGAGAAATGCAAATCAAAAACACAATGAGGTATCACTTCACACTGGTCAGAATGGCCATCATCAAAATACCTACAAACAATAAATGTTGGAGAGGGTGTGGAGAAAAGGGAACCCTCTTGCATTGTTGGTGGGAATGTAAATTGATACAGCCACTATGGAGAACAATATGGAGGTTCCTTAGAAAACTAAAAATAGAACTACCATATGACCCAGCAATCCCACTACTGGGCATATACCCTGAGAAAACCATAATTCAAGAAGAGTCATGTACCACAATGTTCATTGCAGCTCTATTTACAATAGCCAGGACATGGAAGCAACCTAAATGTCCATTGACAGATGAATGGATAAAGAAGATTTGGCACATATATACAATGAGCTATTACTCAGCCATAAAAAGGAATGAAATTGAGTTATTTGTAGTGAGGTAGATGGACCTAGAGTCTGTCATACAGAGTGAAGTAAGTCAGAAAGAGAAAAACAAATACCGTATGTTAACACATAAGTATGGAATCTAAAAAAAAAAATGGTTCTGAAGAACCTAGTGGCAGGACAGGAATAAAGACGCAGACGTAGAGAATGGACTTATGCATAGCACAGGGAGATCAGCTCGATGCTTTGTGACGACCTAGTGGGTAGGATAGGGAGGGTGGGAGGGAGGCTCAAGAGGGAGGGGAAATGGGGATGTATGTATACATATAGCTGATTCACTTTGTAGTACAGCAGAAACTAACACAACATTTTAAAGTAATTATACTCCAATAACGATATAAAAAAAATAGTAGATGATTTTGAGGTCTTTCCTCATATGCCACTCATATCTCTTCTGTCTTTTATAACAGGTTTACATTAAGAACTATAATTTTTGCTTTAGACTAGTGGATATGACAAGCAATAGGATAAGCATGGTGTGTCTTCCAGGGTTTTACCCAAAGATTTGGAAGGAAAGCCTTTGAAATTTTTGTTTTCTGTTATGTAATTGTGGGCCTATTATGGAATATGGTGCAAAATTCTCATACTTGGACAATGGCCATGTCTCTTTTGGTGATATGTGTTTGTTCTTCTCTGTAGCTAGAAAACTGTGTGTAGCAACGACTAATGTTTTCTTAATTCAAAAAGTGACTTAGATTATTTACTTACCACTTGGGTCTGCAGATTATTTACTTACCACTTGGGTCTGCTTTCTAGATTAGAGGTTCTCAACCTCAGCACATTGATATTTCAGGCCAAGGAATTCCTTGTTGTGGGGGGCTGTTTATGCATTGTAGGGTGTTTGGCAGCATCTCTGGCCTGTACCCACTAGATGCCAGTGACAGTCCCCTAGGTGTGACTACCAAAAATGTCTCCAGACATTACAAAATGTTCCCAGGGGTCAGGGCAATTGCTCCAGTTGAGAACCAATGATGTAGATGGATTAATATTTGAATTCTTACTCTGCCTCTTATTCAGGATTAATAGTTCTGTGACCTTGGGCAAGGTGCCTGATAAATTTCAGCTCCCTTATCTGCCAAATAGGGCCAGTTCATAAGATTGTTGTCTGCATTAAATGAGGTCACAGGTATTGAGTTTAGTATGATACATAGTCTTAATAGGTCTTCTATGAATTTCAGTTCTCTTTCTCTTCGGTTTTCTGGGGATGTAGAACTTTCCAATTGGAAGGGATCTTAGAAGTTATCTTACCAAAATTCTTCATTTTATAAATTAATGAAGGCCATATAGGTAATCTGTCTTCTCAACCCTAAATCTATCTTTATACTCAACTAATGCAAAAGAGACATATCAAAGTGGAATTGTACAGAGTAGATAAGTTCAAAGGCTTGCCAAGGTTGATTTACAAGATTCTTGCCCCTGTAGATTTCCTCACGATGTATTACCTGTGAGAGAATTCCTGAAGCACTAAATTCCACTTGTGACTCAGACTGAGTTCAAATGTTTGGTTTCAGGGACCATCAATTGTCTCTTTGGAAGCACTTGTCCTGTGCACTTTGAATGTTGGGGAATGTTAAACATTGAAACAAAACATATGGAAAATGAGAGTTAATGCTCTGAGCCAGACAAACTTAAAAAAAAATTTACAGTCATCAAGAACATATAACAGGGGCTTCCCTGGTGGTGCAGTGGTTAAGAACCTGCCTGCCAATGCAGGGGACGCGGGTTCATGCCCCGGTCCGGGAAGATCCCACGTGCTGCAGAGCGGCTGGGCCCGTGAGCCATGGCCGCTGAGCCTGCGCGTCTGGAGCCTGTGCTCCACAACGGGAGAGGCCACAACAGTGAGAGGCCTGCGTACCGCAAAAAAAAAAAAAAAAAGAACATATAACAGCTGTTCAAGAAACAGAACAGAAAAAAAGAATCAGAAAGATTAATGGGTAACTCCAGTTTTGCTCTTTCTTCTCTGTCAAGGACAGGGCTATTCTGACGAAAAAGACTGGGACAAACTGATAAAAGGGACTAAATCCCTTGAGAGGGGAGATACGGGGTAAAAGCTGTCCTAAAAGAGTTTGTCATCTGGACTAAGCAAATCACTGCAAGAGCTATTGGGAGATTTGCTGGTGAGACCATACAACCACTGTTGATAATCTGAGGGACTCATAGAAAATAGGAATCATACTGAAGGACTAAGTATGGGCAAGTATCTTGATTTTTAGGAAATACAATTAATTTTCCCTCCCCACACTTACGAACTATAAATTCATGAGTTTGGCACCAATCCTAGGCAAAATTCCATAAAAGATTATTCTATTAATGCCTTATGAGTGCTTACAAATTAAGCAGAAATGCCTCTAAGTCAGTAGCATTTCAGTAGAACAAGTCATGCCAGAGTAATCTAATTTCCTTTTTTGATTAGGGCCGTTAGAATGGCTGAGCAGGGTTGTAGAGTGAGCACAGACTATCCAGATGACAGCAAGGCATTTCTCTTGTGGCATCATTGAAGGCAAGATGAGGAAAGATGGGCAGGATACAGATATCATGTGGTGGCTGCATAATTGTGTCCTGTGAATAACAATTAATGGATGGATAGTGATAAGGAAGCAGATACCCAGTGGCTACTGCAGGACATTGGCCCTGGGCCTGGGCCTGTACACGCTTTATTAGCGTATTAACCAGATCAGACAATGAATGTGCCATACCCTCGGGCTCTCTGGGAGATCTACTTGGTCCATAGGCTTTAATGAAGTGATAGATGTGGGTAGCCATGGTTTGTGCCAAGTGACCCCAAGTTCCAGGGTACAGCTTTTGAACTCATTGCTCTAGGGATATGTGATCCATGGTATTGATCCTTGTAGATCTGGCCCCTGACTACCTCTCTAGTCTCATTTTTGCTGCTCCCTTCCCCATGCTCCCAAGGTTTAGCCATACCAACCTGTAGTAGCCTGCACACACCAGGTTGTTTTATGCCCCCTTTATTTTGTACATTTTCCTCTATCTGACTTTAGTGCCTTTCTTTTCTGCCTACTTCATCTGCCTGACAAGTTCTTACTCATATTCAAGACTCAGCTAAATCTTCCTGTCCTCTGTAAAGCCTTTCCTTTCCTTCCTACCCATTTCTGGCACCATTCCTAATAAATTCTTCTTCATCTGAATTTTGGTACTTGTACCCACGGCTGTTTAATAATTATCACAATATATCAATAACTTATTTACTTATCTATTTCCCCTGCCCTCTGTTCTCTACCCCCACCAATTATTGCCCATACTAACACTTCCAGCTCATTGAAGACAGGGATTGGATCCCATCCAGAGCCTGGTATATAACAGAGGCACTCAGTAAAGGAATTAATGAATAAAAAATGAATGAATGAATAAATAGCTTGTGTAAAATCTGTTATTCTGGCTCTCTATTACTGAGTTTCAGCCTGCTGAGCATCACAATTACATTTCTATGTATCCTGGGTGCTTAGATGCAGCTTTCCAAAGGATTTAAAAAAAATACACCAAAGAGGATTCCTTTCCCCTCTAGTCACCTGCTGTCTTAATAAGGGCTTGTAAATGCATTGAAGCAGCAACAGAATCCTTTATTAAGGTGCACACAAACCATACTACCGCAACCTTACAGAGCCTCACAGGGCTGTTAGTGCCTCGATTCACTGGGAAGCACACACCAAAAGCCCAATTTTTCAAGGCTCCCCTCCTGTGGCACCCAAGAAAGCACATCTATGCGACCTAGATATCAGGAAGAGTTTTTAGGAGTGTTGTCTGCACTTTTGAAAAGGGAGTTGAGCCTTACTCATCTTATCTCTTTCCTTGACTCAGAAAGTAAGTACCACCTTATTTAAATGCAACCAGACCAGGGAGGCGTGAAGAAGAATTCAGCCTTCCTGGTACTTTAGGAAGAGTCTAATTATTATGGGAAGATCTGGATCTTTTAAAAGGATGCTCTGTGGTATAATGAAAGAATTAAAATTCAAATGGGGGCAGCAAATGCAAGTCAGCAGGCATTTATGTCTGTGCCAATTATTCAGTTCTAAGTAGCTAGACCAGGCAGCGTTTGTTGCAGGTTGGCATAGTTGCTCGACTGGAAGACTGGCAGCCTGGCTTGCTACCAACGTCCCTGAGTCCATTCTGGTCCCCATGTAATGGGAGTTGGCATTTAGCACCCTCCAAAATGCAAGGGATGATACTCCACTTGTGATCCTTCACGCTCAGAGCCAGGACTAGCCTTACACGTAAATTCCTGCCAAGTCAAGGGGCAAAAAGCCTGGGGTTCTGGAACAGGCAGAGCAGGGTGTGAATCTGCAATGAATCACAGCATCTGAAGGAAACTCAGACCCAATTAATCACCTCTAAAGGGGCATCTGAATTGATTAATAATGTATATATACAGACTTTTCTGTTTTGATCACAAAGCAAGTGTGAAACACTTACAAGCTTATAATCCTTATTATATGACACTCTGGCCTGTTTGTAAAACCTTCATCTGAAGCTCTCATAGTGCTTAATGGCTAGTGCTTATTAATAATAATAATGTCGTATGTTTAGGTAGAACTTTCCACTGTGGCCTCCATGTTCTCATAATGCCATGGCTAGGAAGCGCTAGAGCAGTTGGATCCTGCTTTGTAGTTGAGAAACGATGGTTAGAGGGCTCAACAGAGTGTGAAGATAAGTAGAAACTTAACATCCTTGTGGTTGTTTCTACAGGGGAAGTGTCATGGGGGAAGATCCCTGCAGATATCAGGATGGGGCATGCCTTTTATTTGCTGTGGTTCAAGCTCCCCACTTGTGGAGACAAGAAGACAAGAAGACAAGAAGAGACAAGAAGACAAGAAGACACTCACTGCTCTTCTCTATTTGTCATTTGAGGTCTCGGGGCCTGAAAAGACATCTGCAGGACCTAGAGAAGGTAAGGCTGGGCTCAGAGAGAGAAAAAAATGTGTTCAACACCTGCTTTTAGCCTCCTCAGAATAACAAGAGCATATGAAGTAATCAGGGCTTTGTGGGGTCCACTTTCAGAAAGAATAGGGTGAAGATAAAGTTAGATCCATGACTTACACTGTGATAGTACATTTTATGTGTCAACTTGGCTGGACCACAGTACCTAGATATTTGGTCAACCACCAGTCTAGATGTCTCTTTGAAGGTATTTTTTAGATGAGATTAACATTTAAATCAATAGATTTGGAGTAAAGCAGATTACAGATGCTCTCTGATTTAGGATGATTCAATTTACAATTTTTCGACTTTATAATGGTGCGAAAGCAATACTCATTCAGTAGAAACCGTACATAGAACTTAGAATTTTGATCTTTTCTCAGCCTAGTGATATGCAGTAGGATACTCTCTCGTGATGCTGGGCAGGGCAGGGGGCCGCAGCTCCCAGTCAGCCATGCAATCATGAGTGGAAACCACGGATACGCTTACAACCATCCTGTACCCACACAACCATTCTGTTTTTCACTTTCATATAGTATTCAATAAATTACGTGAGATATTCAACCCTTTATTATAAAATAAACTTTATGTGAGATGCTTCTGCCCAACTGTAGGCTAATGTAAGTGTTCTGAGCATGTTTGTGGTAGGCTAGGCTAAGCTATGGTGTTTGGTAGGTGTATTAAATACATTTTTGACTTATAATATTTTCATCGAAAAAGTAATCCCATCATAAGTCAAGGATGATCAGTATCCTCCATAATGTGGGTGGACCTCATCTAATCAGTTGATGGCCTTAAGAGGAACAAAGACTGAGGTCATCTGACAAAGACAGAATTTGGCCAGCAGGCAGTCTTGGGACTCAAGCTGCAACATCACCTCTCCCCTGGGTCTCCATGTGCTGGCCTGCACTGCAGACCTTGGACTTGCCAGCCCTCACAATCACATAAGCCAATTTCTTAAAATCAATATCTCTCCCCCCACCCTGGCCCCACCCCCCCCTACAGTTCTGGAGAACCCTAACTAATACACATACCATGTACTAGAGTAAATTCAGTTGAATTAAAGAGTTAAATGTAAACAAACAAAAAGGTAAAAGTACTAGAAGGAAATATTGATAAATATTTTGGCAGGAGTGGGAGGGAATGAAAGCCTTCTTTCTTTTCTTTTTTTTGGCATGCTGCGCGGCATGCAGGACCTTAGTTCCCCGACCAGGGATCGAACCCGTGCTCCCTGCAGTGGAAGCACAGAGTCCTAACCTAACCACTGGACCACCACGGAAGTCCTGAAGGCCTTTTTAAAGCATGCACACCACAGGCAGAAATCATAAAGGGAAAGATGTACAGATTTGATGAGGAAAAGTCCATATCTTCTAACTGTCCAAAAGTATCATGTAAAAAAGTATCATATAAAAAGGTAAATGATGAACTGAGAAAAATTCACAATATATGTTTCAGACTAAAAGTATATTTAATACACAAAAAACTGCCATAAAGGAATAAATAAACTATCCTAATAGAAAAATGGGTAACAAAATGCAAGTCACAAAGAAAAACAAATGACCAGTAAACATAGAAACGTATTCAATATCAAAGAAATACAAATAAAATGTAATTTTTGCCTATCAGGTGATCAAAAACTTAAAAGGATGCTCATATGCAGTGTTATCAATGTTGCAACAAAAGGGACCACTATTGGTGGAATGTAAATTAGAACACCTTATCTTAGACTTCCTTAGATTTCCATGCCTAAGATTAACAACAGACAAATGTGCAGACATTTATGGAAGTATGATAATCCCTGCAATATTTATAATAGCACACACTTGAAAACAACCTAAATGTCCATCAATGTGGTCTTAGTTAAATAAATTATGATAAATCTACATAATTAAAATGGACTTGTGAGTTATATTTATTTAACTAGGCAGATGCCCATTATTTATTAAGTAAAAGGAGTTACAGAAAAATATGTACAGTACAATCCCAGTTTTGCAAAAATATGTATCATATATGTATATAAATCAACATTCTTGAATAGAAGAAAGACTGGAAAGAAATACACCAAAGTGTTAACAGTTGTAGATGGAGGGATTATGGATGACTTAAATTTCTGTTTGTGTGTATGTGGTGGAAAATGGGGAATGTTATCTATACAATTTTCTACTATAACTCTATATTACTTGTATAATAAGAAAAAAGGTTATTATTTTTATTTTTACAGTACAATATGAACGAGGTGGAAGAGGTGACAAGGTGGGGGTGGGGCCAGTAGAATTAGGAACTAAAAATCAGGGGCAACAATTTCCAGAACTTTGTAAGAGTTCAAAAACTGCTGTCCTAGTGTCACATTTGTTATTTTTGTCATTCTTCTGTTTCCCTCACTTGATTTGGAGTATACTTATGAAAAATGGGGCATATTTTGGGGAAGCAGAGAATGGGGGAGGCAAAGAGACTGTGTCCTGTTCATAACCGATGTGATAGGGGTGAGAGTGGGAGGCAACCCTAGAGAGGGGGCATACAGCCTGGAAAGAGAGTAGAGAGTAGACAACCCCTAGGGCCACAAGAAGGAGACAGGGGTGGAATGGCCACCCTGAAGGAAGCAGGAGAGTTCTACCTACCAGGAGGTAGGAGTTGGGGGCAGACACATATGGGGTAGGCCCATCCCAAATATTTGCTGGCCTCGCAGCAAGAGGCCCATATACATATCTCCAGATGTGCACTAAAGTTTGAAAACCACTTCATACTCTATTCACAAAAATCCAGAAGCCCTGCATGTACTTCATAAGGGGAAAATTAAAGGATTCTTCTCTGGAGAAACTGTTCAAAGGTGGAAAGCTTATATATATATATATAAGCTGACACCCCCTGTGAAGAAAGCCAGCTTGCCCAACAGTCAAGCCCACCACTTATCAAGCCTTAGCCATGCAAAAACAGCCTCCGTCAGCATTTTAGTTCCTCATGATTAACCATGAATGGACAATCAAGTATCGCGAAATATTTAGGGAAAGCCTCCAACATTAAAAAGAGAGACCGAACCAAGTAGAGGGGAAAAAAATACAATATATGGAGCAATACCTAAAAAGTTTAGAATTAAAATTCTCTAAAAGGGAAGAGAAGATACTGCATCCCTTAAACAAGAGCAGAGTGCCATGGTTTAACAAAAGAGGTACAATCAGAGAACAAAACAGAACATATAGAAATAAAAAAATATGGTACCTGAAAGTTTTAGGGATTCCCATGACTACCCACACATTCAGTGATTCTCTAGAAGGACTCAGAGACGGTTGTAAACATGGCTATTATTTATTACAGCAGAAGATACACAGCAGGATCATAAAGGGGAAGACACATCAGGCAGAGTCTGAAGGAGTCCAGCTCAGGCTTCCAAAGTTTTTCCTCTGGGCAGCATGGGGTTGCTGTAGAGAACATGCTTTGGCTTACAGCAGTGAAATATAGAAACCTGTACAGTGTTTTTCCCAGATAAGCCCTCTTAAGACTCACAGTTCACAGCTTTTATTGCTAGTCATTCAAGTATTCTCTGCCTGTGCAACCAGCCACAATTACCAAAGTTCCATACTCTCAGGAGAAAAGCAGGTGTTCATCCTAAATCACATTGTTTGCACAAACAATCTAAGGCTGATAGGACAGAATTCAGTGCCCCAGGCACTCAAAATGCTTTTATCACTTAGTAGCATGGAGTGCATACCAGAGACCAAGTTCCCAGGAGCCATCTTAAAACCTCCTAGAGATAGCGCCATCAGATTTGCTATGTTAACTCTTTCCTGAAGACTGAAACTGAAAATTCCATAGAAAAAAAAGAAAGACAAAATTGAAAAAAATCTTTTGAGAATAGGATGGGAAGAAAGATAAAGCAACAGAAAATAGAAAAATGATAAAACTAGGGAATCAGTCCAGGAAGTTTGACATCTAAGATGGGCAAACAGAAAAAAATAGATGGAATAAAAGTCATAATAGAAGAAAAATTTTCAGACCTGAAGAACCAGAGTTTCCAGATTGAAAGAGTCCATTACGAACACAACCCAGTAGAGGCCCATGAAGAACAGATTGTGAGCTGTACTAACTGCCTTAGTGTCTGGGACCTCCAGCTACACCAAGCTGA
Organism: Delphinus delphis; assembly: GCF_949987515.2. Taxonomy (NCBI): domain Eukaryota; kingdom Metazoa; phylum Chordata; class Mammalia; order Artiodactyla; family Delphinidae; genus Delphinus; species Delphinus delphis. The sequence goes on from NC_082688.1 coordinate 27,848,021, forward strand.
CATGTTGCCCATCGTTTGCTCTTCAACAGTTCATGAACATTTCAGTTGATTTCTTTTTACCTGCTTATCTGACAACCACCACTTTTTTCCATTCTCTGCCAAAAGCAAATGTTTATGTGTCTTATTTCTCCTTGGAGGAGTTTGTTTGGAATTTGTGTTACTCAGTTGCCTCGTGAACTGAGCTCTTTGGTGTTCTCAAAAAGAGTTATCATTTTTAAAAGATTTTTAAAAGGGTTGGAAATCTTTTTTTTTTTTTTTTTTTTTTTTTTGTAGTTTTATACATCCTAAGGGGAAGTGGGAGTTGCATACAGATTTAGGACCAATACCTGCTGCCATGCCTGGTGTTTCCAAGTCCTAAGATTTTTCTGGGAAAATTATTTTAAAAATTAGTTCACATGTTATCAACATCTCCATCTTCAGCAACTTTGTTCGCAATTTCCCCTGGTTTGCTAAGTCACTGAGGAAAAAGCATCTCTATTTGTTTTTTATCTTCCAAAAATTCAATGGTCTCATTTATCCTTACTTTTTCCATAGTCTTTATTCTTGTGAGTTTTTTTAAACTAATTTTTGTTGGAGTATAGTTGATTTACAATGTTGTGTTAGTTTCTGTTGTACAGCAAAGTGAATCAGTTATACACATACATATGTCCACTCTTTTTAGATTCTATTCCCATATAGGTCATTACAGAGTATTGAGTAGAGTTCCTTGTGCCATACAGTAGGTTCTCGTTAGTTACCTATTTTATATATAATAGCATGTATATGTCAGTCCCAATCTCCCAGTTTATCCCCCCTCTTTTCCCCCTTCATAGCCATAAATTTGTTTTCTACATCTGTGACTCTACTTCTGTTTTGTAAATAGTTTCATTTGTACCATTTTTTTTAGATTCCACATATAAGAGATATCATATGATATTTGTCTTTCTATCTGAATTACTTCAGTCAGTATGACAATCTCTAGATCCATCTTGTGAGTTTTTAAAAAACTTTTTTATTCCTTTATTATCAGTTTATTTGGGTTTGGGGAAAGACTGAAACTAAATATACATTTTCATTCTGTCATGTTTATATTGGATAGCTGAACGCAACTTATGTGGAGACTGAATCATGACGTGACTTAGCTTTATGTATTTATTTATTTTTGGCTGCATTGGGTCTTCATTGCTGTGCGTGGGCTTTCTCTAGTTTTGGCGAGCAGGGGCTATTCTTCATCGCAATGTGCAGGCATCTCACTGCAGTGGCTTATCTTGTTGCAGAGTACGGGCTCTAGGCACACAGTCTTCAGTAGTTGTGGCATGCAGGCTCAGTAGTTGTGGCTTGTGGGCTCTAGAGCACAGGCTCAGTAGTTGTGGCTCACAGGTTTAGTTGCTCTGTGGCATGTGGGATCTTCCCGGACCAGGGATCGAACCTGTGTCCCCTGCACTGACAGGCAGATTCTTAACCACTGTGCCATCAGGGAAGTCCCTTTTTTTTTTTTTTTTTTTACAGAACATGGATTTTTAATGAATTTCATACTGCAGTGAAGACACTGAACACTTAAAAACAATTACATCAACACAATAAAAACACCTGCTCCTACACAACACTTATAAATGCACACTTTTCCCCCAAAAGAAACTTTTTTTCACAGATTTAAGCAACAGATGATTTACATACATTATTTACTTTATTTTTTTAAGAAAAGAAATTATTTTAATACACTGATATTTTAATTTTTAATAACAATGAGGCATCTCTCAGTGAACCTCTACACCTAAGTATACTGGGACACTACTGTTGGGAATTACTGAGCCAGTCAAACAGCTTAGGAATTTTTGCTAAACTTTCCATTTTATTTTCCTATGTAACTGTTTCTTTTTTCTTTTTTAGCTTGAATTATTGAGGACATTTTCTCAGCTCTTCATTTGGCTCATAAGCTCTCTATTTTCTGACTAACCATTGGTATGTAAGTTGTCATGGGGTGTGATTGGCCTCTTTTTGGTCAACACCATTTGGAGACTAGTGATACTCATCTAACAAAGGATAGAAGGCCAAAGACCTCAGGGTTCTTCGGTGAAGGCCCTAAAAAGAGGGTGTCAGTCTGTAAGTGGACATGTTTCCTTTCTTCTTAGGGAACTACAATTTCTCTCCTTTGTCTTAGAGTTCAAGTGGTCTTACAGCTTATTAGTAAAGAGAAGTTATTCAGATATTTCTCATTTAAGACATCTTCCAGCAGTCTGGAGGTCAAGAAAATCTTAATAAGTCAGTCATATTTTATAGTTTTATTCACTAAGATTTATTAAGATGAAGTGGATTTCTATGAGTCTCTCTATTACAAATACAAAATGAAATATTTTTTTATCATGGTAGAAGACACATAATACAAAACTAAAATGAACTAGTTTTCAACATGAAAAACATGTACAACCTTTGTAGAGTCCCTTCCCCTCTCTGGGCCTCAATGTCTTCAGTTATAAAATGAGCTTCTAGGACTAAATAATTTCTGAGGTTCCATTTGTTATTTTTTTAGCAGTTTTACTGAGATGTAATTCACATATTATGTAATTCACCTCGTTAAAGTGTACAGTTTGGTGGTTTTGGGTGTATTGCATTGTTAATTTTTTTAGTTGTGGTAAATATATAAATATAAAACACAAAATATAATATAATATACATATACAAAAAATATAAAACATAAAATTTCTCTTTTAACCATTTTTAACAATGTAAGTGTATAATTCAATGGCATTAATTGCATCCACAGTGTTGTGCAACCATCATAACTATTTCAAAAACTTTTTTTATTATTCCCAAATAGATAATTCTATTCTAGATAAAACTCTACAAAGACCCTCAAACCCAAACTGGAAAAAGACTAATTTAAATTCCCAATCCCAGTGTTATTAGGTCTGTTATGTGCTATTATGCATTTATGTACACTCTGAGTGTTTTCTAAGCCCCATCACAGGCACATTAATGGCTCTAAAGAAAGTCAGAGCAAAAGGGGAGAATGAAATGTGGGTTTTAGTTGGATCTTGTAATTGTGAGCCACCAGAGAGTCTTCATACTCCCGTCAGCAGGTTTCAGTTAACTTTCAAATTAAGCCAGATGGCTTTCAAAAAATATCCACTACCAATTGGTGAATTTGGGAGCTTTTGGAGGCTGTATCCATACATTCTCTCCAGGAAGTGACTGGAAAGCTGTTATGGATACCCCTGCTGAGAGAGGCTCCACATGTCCCTGAATATTCCTTCAGGGTTTGTGAGTTGTTCATCGCACAAGAACTGGCTGAAATTTTCCTTACACATTGCAGTACCTTCTTTGGATTGTTGCTGGATTAATATCTTCATGAGATGAGAGAGAAATAAAACTAGAGAAGTCGCATCTGTTTGCACATTGACCACATAAATTAAACTTACTGTCTTTGTGACCTCAGCCTGCCTTTTGTCTGTGGAGAAACTTCAGCCAAAGAATAAGTTTAATCAGAGAAGCGAGAAAATGCAGAAACAAAGGAAAACAGTCAAAGGAGACCAAATAATAATAATAATGTAGTCATTAAGCATAGTCAAAGACCTATAGTTCCTCCTCAAGTGCTACAGATAATATTCTGAGCCATATACTGTGAGCTGTCTTATAGATACTGAAACCCCCACTGGGTGGAAGAAGTTAACTACATGATGACTAGACTGCAGCCCTGACATAAGCTGCCACAATTCTGAGAATTTGCCTCAAAGAAATGGAAACAAACTAACCCTGGAACTAAAGACTAACTGTACCTTACACAATCAAGATGACGCTGGTCAGACCACCGATGACCAATTCCAAGATGACTGTCAGAGCTGACTGTGCTGTTTCTGCATGTAGCCCCCTCCTTCTGTCTATAAAAGCTCTTGTCCACTGGTTGTTGGCGGGGAGGGGAAAGGGGAAGTTGGCCTTTGGACGGGAGTCTGCATGCGCCCTCCCCCAACAACCCCCATGGCCGGCATCCAAAATAAAGCAAACTTTCCTTTCCACCAGCTTGCCTCTTTATTGGCTTTTGAGTGGCAAGCAGCCAGACCCCACTTTCAGGTACACTTGGAGTTTGCCATCTCCTTCCTTCCTTGTTCTTTCTAAAGTCTTTCAGGGACACTGCTCCATCCATCATTATCCAGAAATTGCACCAGTGAGTAGAAGGCTTAGGGAAGTTAGTTCAGCTGCCCTAAAATAACATGAGGTGCCTTTTTAGGCGGTAAATTCTCCACCACTGGGTGTTCAAGAAAAGGTTGGATCATTAGGTATCAAAGATATGGAGGGTTGTTCATGGAGGTGGTAGGGCATTGAGAAGGATGATCAATAAGGTTCCTTCAAATTCTGGAATTGTAAGACATTGTGGGTAGCGTTGCATAGAGGTAAAGAATTTGGGCTTAATCATACAGACCTAGATTCAAATTCTGGATCCTTTACTTAATTAGCTATGTAGCCTTTTTTTTTTTAATATTTATTTATTTGGCTGTATCAGGTCTTAGTTGCAGCACACGGGATCTTCATTGCAGTGTGAGGGATCTTTCACTGCAGCATGCAGTCTTCTTTCTAGCTGTGGCACACAGGCTTCTGAGCGCGGGCTCAGTAGTTGCAGCATGTGGGCTCTCTAGTTGTGGTGTGCGGGGTCTAGAGCACGTGGGCTTAGTTGCCCCCGAGGCATGTGAGATCTTAGTTCCCTGACCAGGGATCGAATCCACATCCTCTGCATTGGAAGGCGGATTCTTAACCACTGGACCACCAGGGAAGTCCCCACTATGTAGCTTTAAGCAAATTATTTTACCTATTTTTATACTATCTTCATCAGTAAAATGAGTATAATCATAAGATTAAATAAATTCATGCAGGGGAATGCTTAGAACAAGTGTTTGGCAGTTTAATGCATACTTAGTAGATGTTAAGCATTATTGTAATTTTTATAAAAATAGTAAGAGCCACAGCTTTTGAAAAATGAATTAAAAGTTCTGTGCTTATAACCTAGCCCTGCTTCTCAATATCCATATGACTCTGGGCAAATCACTTCACATGTCTGGGCCTTGGTTTCCTAGTCATAGATGTTTAGATACCATTTCTTTTAAGACTCCTGAAGGGTCTTCCTTCCTTCCTCCCTCCCTCCCTCCCTCCCTCCCTTCCTTCCTCCCTTCCTTCCTTCCTTCCTTTCTTCCTTTCTTTCTCCTTCTTTCTTCTAGTCAAAAGACTAAGATGATTTTTATGGGATAGTAGTTTCTTAGGAACGTTAAAAGACTGAAAGCCAGCCTGGCCTTATGGGCAAAGTACTGAACCAGGTGTTCAGCCTCTGCTCTGAGTATTGAGAAATTAATTTTGTGCTGTCATGATATGCAACCTTAGACCACTGTTCGATAACTCTGTGGCTAGGTTTGTCCAACAAAATTGGAGGTAACCACCTCTGCCTTCCCTTTGCCAGCAAGGAATGGTTTGAGGTACAGTGGGATAAATTTATTAAAGCAGTTTGGGGACTTCCCTGATGGTCCAGTGGTTAAAACTTTGCGCTCCCAATGCAGGGGGCCTGGGTTCGATTCCTTGGTAGGGGAACTAGATCCTGCACGCCTCAATTAAAAGATCCCACATGCCGCAACTAAAAGATCCCGCATGCCGCAACGAAGATCCCGCATGCGACAACAAAGATCCTGCATGCCCCAACTAAGACCAAGCGCAGCCAAATAAATAAATATTTAAAAAAATAAAGCAGTTTGATTTTCGTTGAAATAAAGTGGCCTTTGCTAAATGTAAGGTCATATTATTTTTATGAGCTAAAGAATCACTTGGGAATCTATAATTGAAAAGGTTAAATCATCTCACTTTTTATATCAAAACTGAGATCTTTGAGAGTGCTTGAAGAGGGATGCTAATTTTTGATTTCACAAGGAGAGTGGAGCCATCGATGATCTATTACCCTTTCATTGTTGTTGCCATTAAACATCAGTTTTCCTGCCTCTGTATAGGAATTCTTAGAGTGTATGGTTTGCTTTTTGGACAATTTTTGATTCTACTCTTGTGAAACTGGGCTTCTCAGTTCTCGTTCTTATGTTACCCCTTGTGAGATTCCTAATCCACTGGAAAACTGTGGGAGTGCTAAGGATGGAGAGAATGGTGGAGGTGGTGGTTAAGTCTTCTATATTATCTAGACTTTATAATGATTGGGTCATGAGCAAGAAGAGGGAGTTACCCAAGTCTTACAGGATCAACTGGGTGCTTCTCCTGAGATTCATGTGGGGAATTTGAGTAAGCTGACATCCAAGAGGGTTGAGCTTGTACCCAGATGAGGGGAGGGGGAAGAGCACAGGTAGGTAATAAAAAAAGAGGAGAGCTTGAAGAGTCTATGTAGAGAGGCTCAAATTTCCATCTATGCATGGGAGATCTGATGTCTCTGCCTCATTCCCTGGGTATCTCTCTCTCCCATAATTCCAAAACCAATTTTCTAATCCATACTTCTCTATGGGGCCCCAACCCAAGATATCCAACTGTGGGATGTCCCACAGTTACCTCATACATGTCCCATACTGGACTTCAGAACTTTCTCTACCTCAAGCTGTTCTTCCTCTTGTATTTTAATCTCTTAGTTCAATCAGCCATCCAAATATCCAAGCTAAAAAATCTGCAACCATCCTCAACAATGCCTTCTCCTTGACCCTGCACCACTCATTCAGTAGATATTTACTTACCATTTACTATGTACCATTGCTAGATACTGTGCTGTAACAGGAGAGACAAAGATGATTAAGACATGACCCTGAATATAAGCAGCTAAGTTCAGCAAAAGAAGCCAACAGACAAACACAATACAGTCAGATACAAATCCTTTTTTTCTGTCTCTTAAATGATTCTTGAATCCATTTCCCCTCTCCATTCCCACTGCCAATACTTAAGTTCAGAGCTTTTATTTGGCCCAGATTACTGTAATTATCTGGCATAGTTCCTTCTTTCCTTTCCTGTTCTGGAAATACCCTACTCCCAGAGTAAGTGTTTTAAAGGCACACTCTGCCTCAACCAAACACCTTTCCAGTTTTGCCTCCCAGCATTCCACATGTCACTCTCTATACTACCCCTCACCTAATTTTAGTCATGAGAGCTTTTGTGGCCTTGAGCATACTATTTCTCTGCCTAGAATTCCCTTCTCTATATAGTGGATTTTTATTTCTCCAGTTTATGTCCCTTCCTCCATGAGTCTTTTCTCAAGTACTTAGACAGGACTTAATGCTCCCAGAGGACTCTTTATACCTCCATTTATACCATCAATTATGCTGCATGTTTTTGGATTCATGTTGTTATTATTATCTTTTACTTTGTTTTTGTTTTTTTAGTGTTTTCTCACTGGCCTGTACCCTCATTAAAGGAATATATCTTACTCCTATTTCAGTCTCAGGATGCTAGACTCAGCAGAACCTTATGGATCATCTAGTCCAATCCTTTCATTTTACAAAATGAGGCTGAGAGAGCGAGGCAGGGACCCACCTAAGGTAAAGTAGCCACCTAATGCCAGACCCAGGATGAGAGAAACCAGGCCTTGATTGTTAGAATAATGCTTATATTACTCAAGCTCCCTTTGTAGATCTGAAGGTAGTTCACAGCCAATCTGGACATATCAGTACAAAAGTGTACTTGTTTTCTTAAAGTAAATTCACTTTTTAAAAAATTGTTCACGTTCCTCTTTTCCTATGCCTTGGTGATTTCATCTATAGATGTCAAAAACTAATAGTTTTTATACCCCAATCTATGTAGGAACACAATTCCATTGTATGGATGTACTAGACTTATTTACCTATTCTCCTATTGATTGACATTTAAGTTGTGTTCAATTTTTAAAATTGTAAACAATGCACATGGTGCACAAATTTTATAATTTTATTTATTTATTTTTGGCTGCGTTGGGTCTTCGTTGCTGCGCTTGCGGTGAGCTGGGGCTACTCTTCGTTGTGGTGTGCGGGCTTCTCGTTGTGGTGGCTTCTCTTGTTGCAGAGCACGGACTCTAGGCACACGGGCTTCAATAGTGTAGCTCACGGGCTCTAGAGTGCAGGCTAGTAGTTGTGGCGCACGGGCTTAGTTGCTCTGCGGCATATGGGATCTTCCCCGACCAGGGCACGAACCTGTGTCCCCTGCATCGGCAGGCAGACTCTCAACCACTGCGCCACCAGGGAAGCCCTGGCAGGCAGATTCTTAACCACTGAACCACCAGGGAAGCCCTTAAATTTTAGAATGTTAAATTTTTTAGCTTATAGTTGATTCATTGATCAGACATTTATCAAGCTTCCATTCTGTGCCTGACACTGTACCTTTTTTTCTTTTAACATCACCAGTTAGAAGAACAAGCTCTGCCTGTCAGTTCACAAGATGAAAATGGGATTTCTTGATTAACCTTCCAGCCCATAATAAACTTCATCATGAGAGCTATAATTTTAAGAGAGCCTGGTCTGTACAGCTACTGTGCCAGACATTTTACAAGCATTTATCCATAGATATGTAACTAGTATTCTCATTGTACACATGAAGAAACTGAGTCCTAGAGAGGTTAAATAAGCTCTGCAAGGACACATAATGAATAAGCAATAGAAATGAGTTCATTCATTCAACAAGTTTTGTTTTGTTCTGTTTTTCTTGGAGGACCTACTAAGTGCCAGCCATTATTCTAGAATCACATTGGGAAGTAATACAATGGTAAGTAAACCAGATATGGGGCTTACACTCTGACAGGCAGACAATAAATAAGTAAATAAATTTAGATATTCATAATGTGTCAAACTGTGACAAGTGCTATGAAGGAAATGATTGGGTGCAATGGCAGAGAGTATTGGGGGGCAGGGTGAGGAAGACAGCTGCTTAGATTGGGTGGTCAGAGAGGCCTTTCAAAGGAGCTGACATTTAGCTGAAAGCATGAAAAGAGTAGGCAGAGTTCTTGCAGCAGAGGCCACAGCTGGTTTGAAGGCCTGTAATGGGAAAAATCTTGGCAAATTCTGATGTGGCTGCAGGGAAGCTGGTGAGGTCAGGGTGGCCCAGGATGAGGGTGGAGAGAAGGCAGCTTTGATGATACAGAATTTCCTAGAACGTGGGTAGGAATATGCATTCTATTTGCCATGGAATGGGACAGCCATCAAAGGTTTAAGGAGGAGGTGAAATGGTCTTATTTATATTTTTAAATAATCACTTTGACTTTTCTGTGAAGAAAAGTTTAGAGAGAGGAAAGAGTGGAAGTCCTGAGACAAGTAAGGAGGACATGGAATCCAGGTAGGAGATGACCAGAGCTTGGGCTTGGGTGGTTGTATTAAGGAGGGAGGGAAGGTGGTAGACCTGCCTGTTTCTCGGTGGTGTAAATGGCAGGGCTGTGTGACCTTAGTATCTGTCTCTTCCAGTGCCACAGTAATTGCAACTCGCTGTCTGAGAAGGGAGAGGTCTTACGGAAGATTCCTTTTTCTGGAATCTTTTAAACTCTCTCTGTTGGCTTCTGAAAATTGAATACTCTTTTCTTTCAAAAGACTTGAAAATGTCTTTGTACTCAGTTCTACCACCCACATTTGTGATGCGCTGGTAAAACATTTCTGCAAACCAGGGCTAGTGCTCACACTGACTCCTGACTTCATGCATTTTGCAAATGCACAGCTCAGTGAATGTGACTTCCTGCTGTTTGTGGTTTACAATGCTGCAAGGGATGACTTTCTATGAGGCAAAAACTGATAATGGTCTCTTATTTTAAGTTACAAAGAATCGGGTGGTAAAAGGAGCAGAGGAAGGAAACCCTAAATGCTTTGAATGAATTATTGGATTTATAGCATCTAAAGTGACATTTCTTTTTTCTTCTTTTTAATTTTTAAATATGTTTTAAAAATTATTTCCCCTTTTCTCAAAAACAATGAATATTTATTACCAGAAAATAGGAAACTACAAAAAAGAAGACCCACAATTCCACTTATCCAGAGATATCCCCTGTAATGCTTTAGTGTACATGAAGTTAACTTTTAAACAATCAATTTGCTTTATTTTATTTTTTAACATCTTTATTGGGGTATAATTGTTTTACAATGGTGTGTTAGTTTCTGCTTTATAACAAAGTGAATCAGTTATACATATACATATGTTTCCATATCTCTTCTTTCTTGCGTCTCCCTCCCTCCAACCCTCCTTATCCCACCCCTCCAGGCGGTCACAAAGCACCGAGCCGATATCCTTGTGCCATGCGGCTGCTTCCCACTAGCTATCTACCTTACGTTTGTTAGTGTATATATGTCCATGCCTCTCTCTCGCCCTGTCACAGCTCACCCTTCCCCCTCCCCATATCCTCAAGTCCGTTCTCCAGTACTCAGCCATAGAAAGAAATGAAATTGAGCTATTTGTAATGAGGTGGATAGACCTAGAGTCTGTCATACAGAGTGAAGTAAGTCAGAAAGAGAAAGACAAATACCGTATGCTAACACATATATATGGAATTTAAGAAAAAAAAAATGTCATGAAGAACCTAGGGGTAAGACAGGAATTTGCTTTATTTTTACTAATATTAAAAATCAGTCATGCTCATTATATACAGTCTAAAGAATATAGAAAATTACAAGTAAGGTAATTTGTCATCCAAATGCAGACATTGGTAACATTTTAATATGCTGTCAAGTCTTTTTACTGTGCATATTTTGTGTAATTGATATACCATCTATTTATTTTTCCACTCAATATTGCAACCAAATAATTTTTCTGTGCTATTACAAGCTCTTCATAATTATTGCATTTAACCACTACATAAAACTGCAATCTGTGTTTGCTACAATGTGCCTTGAATTCCTAACTGTAAAACAATAAATACGTAAAATAAAAATAATACCAACCTCACTGGATTGTTGTGAGAATTAAATGGGTTAAGTGAGTTGATGAGCACAGAGCCTGATGCATTGTTAGCGTTTAATCAGTGTTAGCAGCTATCATCAATTTCTTCCTATGAATTTAGTCTACTTCATTTTTCATTGTTTTATGTAAATCCTTAGTGAAAATCTTGTCTACAAAGCTCTTTCTGTATGAATTATTTCCATTTCTTTTAGAGTTAATCCCCAGAAGTGAACTTACTGGGTCAGACGTTGGGCATAATGTTAAGAAATTTAACACTGTCTTTGCAAGTGTCCCCACAGGATACGTTGGACATATTGAGATTTGGATTTTGTTACAAGGGGCTGCCTTGTAACAATTGCTGTGTGTAGGTGGGTGGTATCACAGGAGATGACCTACAGGGTTAATATTCTGGATTTAGAATAATATTGATTCTCAGTTGCAATATAGAGAGGGAGGCATGCCTTCCTAACTGGCTGTAGCAGAATCACCTAAGGAGCTTTTTAAAAATTTTTTCCCTCTTCCCTCTTTTCAGCATCCTTATGCACCTGCTACGGCAGCATGGGACATGCCTTTTCCTTCTGAAAAAAATCTCACCATCTTCTCTCTTCCACATCACTGATAAAATAAGCACTTTACAGATAGAAGCGTATCATTTCCTTTACCTGTGTTAGACGGGAGAATTTTGAGAAGCAATCAGTGGTTTAGGTGATGGCGAGTAGTGGTTAGGACTTGGTCTGAAGCAAAAGAGAAGATTGTGTCTGTCAACTTGGAGAAAGATGGCTGGTGCATGCCTGTGGCTACCTGTAGTGGTCCACAGCTTTGTTCTGGGCCCCACTAGGAGACTATCTGCTGAATTTGAAGTGTGTGGTGCTTAAGGCTGCTATGGAACCACAATTATCTTTTTGTTCAGCTCTGAGATCAACTTTCAGACCCTGGGCTGTTGCCTTTTAATTCCTACACCTCCACTGTGGTGGACTCCTTATCAAAGCTGCTGTTACTCATCTTCCTCAGCCAGCCTGACTATTGATGGCACACAGATTTTTGGTTTCCCCTTGCCACGCTGTTCAGTTGGGGCTTAGCTCACCCCAGCCCCAAGTCTGGCCAGACTCTTTCATCTCCTTGGCCACAATGATTGGTTCAGAGGTGGGCACATGACCCAAACTGGAGGTTTTTTCTTGGAGCTATGAGGAAAAACAGAAAAGTCTTCCTCTGAGGTGCAGGCTATATGGATGATGTAAGCGCCAGCTGCTGGAAGCCACTGTGAAACCTTCTGCCCTAGGAGAGAATGAGGCCATATGCAAAGAGAGCAGAGGGAGAGGTGGAAGGAGAAATCGGGAGCTCAAGGACACTGCTTGAACTCCTGGTTTTAGTTGTAGAAACTACAGTCTCTTTTAATACCTTTGACCCTTTTTTTACATTTCGTCCACTCCCCACCCCCCACCTCTGGCAACCACCAATCTGTTCTCTGTATCTATGAGCTTGAGATTTTGTTTTGTTTTGATTTTACATATAGGTGAGATCATACAGTATTTGTCTTTCTCTGTCTGACTTATTTCATTTACCATAATGCCCTCAAGGTCCATACATGTTGTCTCAAATGGCAAGATTTAATTCTTTTTTTATGGCTGAATGGTATTCCATTGTATATATTACATACCACATTTTCTTTATCCATTCATTCATTGATGGACACTTAGGTTGTTTCTATACCTTAGCTATTATAAATAATGCTGCAATGGACATGGGTGCATATATCTTTTCCAGTTAATGATTTCATTTTCTCTGGATAAATACCTAGAAGTGGAATTGCTGAATTGTATGGTACTTCTATTTTAAATTTTTTGAGGAGCGTCCATACTATATTTTATAGTGGTTATACCAATTTGCATTCCCACCAACATTGCACAATGGTTTCCTTTTCTCCACATACTTGACAACACTTGCTGTTTCTTGTCTTTTTGATAATTGCATTCTAACAGGTGTGAGGTTAATAGCTCATTGTGGTTTTGATTTGTATTTCCCTGCTGATTAGTCATGTTGAGCATCTTTTCATGTACCTGTTGGCCATCTGTATGTCTACATTATTTTACATCTTGATGAGTAGATAATATTATTCACACTTATAATTCCTTGCAGGCATGGACACAGGTAGCACAAAAATTGTAAGTGCTCAAGAAATATTTGAGTATTAAGTATTAAATAAATGAGTGAATGAGTCAATGGCATAGTATCCTTAACCAATTTGGTTTCAGAGCCAGAGTTTTTTTTTTTTTGCGGTACGCAGGCCTCTCACTGCTGTGGCCTCTCCCGTTGCGGAGCACAGGCTCTGGACGCGCAGGCTCAGCGGCCATGGCTCACGGGCCCAGCCGCTCCGTGGCATGTGGGATCTTCTCGGACCGGGGTACGAACCCATGTCCCCTGCATCAGCAGGCGGACTTTCAACCACTGCGCCACCAGGGAAGCCCGAGAGCCAGAGTTTTAAAGATTAAATCATTAACCAAGAATGGGCTGGATAGGTTGATCCATGGCATTTAGTAAGATTGCCTGTTAAGAGTTCTAGATAAATTCAGGTGAATTGAAATAAAAAGTTCCAGCTAGTGCCAGAATGGCTCAGAGCTGCTTCTACCATGCATCAAAGTAGCATTTCCAGAAACCTGGCACTGCCCTCATTGTCAGGACTGAATCTTAGGAGCATTCTTATTTATACCACCAGCACACAGTCTCTGTCCCTTTTTTGGTTTCCCAACTTTCCTAGACAGGAGCTTCTTCATAGGTGATACCACCTGACAGAAATGAGAGTCCCAGGACATTCAAACCATAAAGCTCTTCAGAGATCACAGCTAGTAAAAAGATACGGACATATACTAATGAGTGTATGAAGGCCCAGAAAGGTGGATTAACTTGCCCAAGGTTACACAGTCTGGGCAAGAACTGGGTGTGAACCTACATTCCATGACTAACTGTGTAAGACTCCTTCCATACTACTAGTGGTTTCGAGATCTGGATGCACACTCACATGACCTGCAGGAGCAGCTGTACTGCAGACCCATTAATATGAAATTCTGGGGGACATAAAGCTCTCCATTTGATTTCAATATATAGCAAGTTTTGGAACCACTGCAGGATCCTGTGTTTTGCTCTTAAACTTCTAAGACCCTTTGTGACATCAACCCAAAGTGTGAGACTCAGTTCCAGTCTGAGTAATGCCCTGATTTAGGGACATCTCGTTTTTCCCATGCTTTAGATGAATACTTAGACAAACAGACCATGGAAACACTTTATTACTTATAAGCAATCGCATATCCAATATCTCAAGTGTCCTCCCAACAATATTATATTATCCGTGTATTTCCCCAAAGAAACGAACACTCAGAGAGGGAAAATCACTTGTTTGAGATCATCCAGGCAGTAAATAGCAGTTTGAACCTAGCTCTCTCACTTCAAATTATACATTGTTCCACACTTCCTTTTTTTAAAATATTACTTATTTTTTTTAATAGGTACATCATGCACAAGGTAAAAATCCAAGAGGTACAGTGAGTGAAAAGCAAAGTAAGACCCCCACCCTACCCTACCCTAGTCTGCTATCTGTCCAGTTTTTCTCTCTGAAGACACCGCTGTTACATGTTTCTGATGTGTGCTTTCAGAGATTGTCTATGCATTTTGAAATGCACACATATGTATTTGTCCAGCCTCACCCTCATAAACGGTAGCTTAAAATGCATGCACAGCACCTTGATTGTTTTTTAACAATATATCTCACCTTGGTATACACAGAGCTGCCTTGTTGTTAAATGTTGCATAGAATCCACTGTCTGTGTGTCATATGTTATTTGACCAGTTTCAGTTTGAATAACATATATGTTGTTTGTAAGCTTTTAGTATCACAAACAATTCTGCAATAAATATCCTTATACACATATCATTTCAACATGTGGGAGTACATCTGTGAGCTTAATTACTAGAAATAAGTTTGCCAGTAAAAGGATATATGTATATTTAAAATTTTGACAGATCTTGTCAAATTACCCTACCCAGAGGTTGTGCTGTTTTGTACTGCCTACAGCAATATATGAAAGTGCGTATTTTTCCACACTCTTGGCTACAACGAGTTATTAGTCTTTCAGTCTTTGCCAATCTGATGGGTGAAAAAATAGTAACTCGTTGGAATTTTAATTTGCACAAAGGTACTTTTAAATTTAAAAAGTTTTAGGGGATTGAACTACAGAGTGAGATTGCAAAATTCCAGAGTACTTGAGCTATGGTTTACTTCCATTTTGAGGAAGCAGTTAATATAGCCCTTCTCCTTAAGCTTTAGAATGATCTCTGAAATTTGGAATTTTGCAACCTTAACAGTTCCCTGGTGTGGGTTTATTCTAAAGGGAGTTATAATTATTGAATAGCTATTATGCGTCAGTTCCTCTATAGGTGCTTTCATGTATGTAATCTCATTCACATTAAGAACACCTAACAGCCTTTTGTGGTAGATATTATGATCCCCAGTTGAAGAAAGATAGCTCCAAATACTTACCCAAGGTCACAGGGCTAGCAAGAGGAAGAGGTACTTACAGCCTGTAAACCTGATTTAGAGCCTGCACTTTTTCCCCATTATACTATGTTAATTCTAAGAAAAGGACAAAACATGTATAACCCTAATAAGTCCCTTAAGTCCATGCAGCTCATTCTATCCAGTTACATTTAAAGCAGAAACAAGAGTCCTTCTAAAGAGAGTTATTAAAAATGAATTCTATTCTTTATTCAAGTCTGTTAAGGAATATTGAAGGGGCTCCAATTTCTATCCCTGAACTGCGCTTCTCAAAAACTTCCTCAATCCAGATTCTTTTCCACCCTGAATCTGCTCTGGAGTGTCTCACATCCCAACCTCCCATATTCCTCCTCTATCCCCAGCTCCATCTTCTTCTCTTCCTCCTTCTCCTTCTAGTTGTGATTAAAAAAAGACCCCTCAGGGCTTCCCTGGTGGCACAGTGGTTGAGAATCCGCCTGCTGATGCAGGGGACACGGGGTTCATGCCCCGGTCAGGGAAGATCCCACATGCCGCGGAGCGGCTGGGCCCGTGAGCCATGGCCGCTGAGCCTGCGCGTCCGGAGCCTGTGCTCGCAACGGGAGAGGCCACAACAGTGAGAGGCCCGTGTACGGCAAAAAAAAAAAAAAAAAAAAAAAAAAAACCACTCATACACACAACATGAGATCTACCCTCTTAACAACTTTTAAGTGTATAGTTCATTATTAACTAATTAATAACATTAATTATTAACATTAAGCATAATGTTGTACAGCAGACCTCTAGAGCTTTTTCACCTTGTGTAATTCAAACTTTACACATATTGAATAGCAACTCCCCACTTCCCCCTACCCCAGTCCGTGTCAATCACTGTTCTACTCTCTTCTATGAATCTGACTACTTTAGATACTTCATATAAGTGGAATCATGCAGTATTTGTCCTTCTGTGACTGGCTTATTTCACTTAACATGATGCCCTCGAGGTCTGTTTTCTTCTATGTCCCCTCTTTCCACTATATCCCAGCTCTTATGTAATTCAACTTGATATCTTGTTAGGTTCTTTCTCTGCTTCTTAGTCATATATATCTACCCATTCTACAGATTCTGCATCTCAAAACACAGGAACTGGCCCAGCCAAGAGAGAGGGAGAAACCAAATGGAAAAGAACACGCATTCATTTATACAAAGAGAAAATTATAAAGCTCACGCGCTTATTGAATTTTGTTAGAGCCATTAATAGATGTCTTAGACAGAAGACTTAAAACTAGAGTTTTAACTGGGAAGATGAGAGAAAAAGTCAGATTGAAACAGAGAAAGGAGGTACAATTGGAATATGTTGGGTCCTAGCACTGCAGTATCCATTGTGGTAGCCGTTAGTCATATGTGGCTATTGAGCATTTGAAATGCAGCTAGGTCAAATTGACATGTACTGTAAATATAAAATGTAGATTGGATTTTGAATGAAGACTTAGAATGAGAAAAGAATGGAAATATTTCATTAACAATTTTTAATGTTGATTGCATGTTGAATTGACAATATTTTGAATACATTGGGTTAAATAAAATATATTATTAAAATTAATTTTACCTGTTTCTTTTCACTTTTTAAAATGTGGGACAGAGAGAATGAAAATTATATATGTGGCTCACATAATTGGACAGAGCTGTTATAGAAGGACTCTCTGTAATCAAAGGGCAAGGTGAGGACAAGGTGCTAGGGCTAGAAAAAGTTGAGGGACTAGGAAGAGGAAGAAGGACAAATTGGGGGAAGCAAGAGGGTCCTGAGGTCAGACTTTTCCAATTTCTCCATTGTCTAAAAGCTGTCCTAACTGTATTACATGCACATTACAAACATAAGCACAGTCATATGCATATTTCATTATATTTTATAATTAATTCCATAATTTGGCTTTTTTGGGTGATTTCTCTCTTTTCTTCCTTTGACTTCTTTATGATGAGATAGAAGGGTACTGTCTTGCTAATAATATAAACTTCATCAAAAGACAATGTTCCAGAGCCTCATTTTCCTTAACTGTAAAATGGGAACAAAAATCTCGTCCCATATATTTAATTAGGTTTTGTGAGGGTCATTTATAAATTAGAAACTGTTTGATAAATAAAAGTGGTTTTTCTGTGTTGTCATTTGAGAGAGCCAGGGGTCCTCCTCCATTCCATCAAATCTGAGAACATTATCTGAATCAAAAGAAACTTGAAAAGAATCTGCATAAAATTTGGAAGATTTGGGAAATTATACTGCTTTCCTTTCTATGTTCAACTACATATTTCTGATAAATTGGAGTTGGTGATGGGTGGAGAGGTGGATTAACTGAAGGTGAGATTGCACGATGCATGGTGGGCTACTGAGGGGGAATTCACTCAGCAGCGGCAATGTGGCCTAGAATGGGTATGAAAGGTGGTTCTAAGTTCAGCATGTCGTAGACAGAATAATGGCCTTCCAACGATATCCACATATCAGTTCTCAGCACCTGCAAATGTGTTACATTACATGGAAAAACGAGACTTTGCAGATGTGACTAAGTTAAGGATATTGACATGGGAAGGCTATTGGGGTGGAGGAGGATGGGACAGTGAAATCACAAGAGTCCCTATAAGAGAGAGGCACGAAAGTCCAAGTCAGAGAGAGAAGATGTGACAACAGAAGCAGAGATTGGAGTGATGTGCTTTGAAAATAGAGGAAGGAGTCATGAGCCAAGGAATCAGGGCAACCTCTAGAAGGTGGAAAAGGAGAGAAATATTCTCCCCTAGAGCCTCTAGAAAGGAACACAGCCCTGTGGACACCTTGATTTTAGTTCCTAAGACCCATTTCAAACTCTGACCTTTACAAGTGTTAGATAATGTTTGTGTTGTTTTAAGCCACGATGTTTGTGGTTGTGGTTATTACATCAACTATAGGAAAAGAATACACTGAACAATCCTGAACCATGAGTACAGCTTGTAGAGGAAAAGAATTGTGAAGACAAAATGGAAGAGTTCTTTCGATAAATTCTGTAGTACTTTAGAAGCCACATGTGGGAAAACCTCTAACTGAACTTATCACAGGAAGGGGTCACATATTCCTTCTTATTTCACAGAAGCATTGTTGGTTGGAATATATTGCCAGGGATAGGCACCAAGGAAACAGGGGGGATGATGGTGATGGGAATGGGCTCTGGCTCCAGGGACATAGAACAGCTGCATATTGGGACAGCAGGAAGTCATCTCAGAGAAGGGCCTCTACATGCAGATTCTCAGCTGAAGATTCCTGCCTCAGTTGCTATACTAACAAGGGTCTAGAATGATATTGTAAGTATTCCCTGTCCACTCTGGGAGCTTCCAGAAGTACCTGAGGAGTACTAGAATTAATACTAATTAATTAGTATTAAGTACCTGAGGAGTATTAGTATTTCTAATGTATTAGAAATCCTACTTCAGTAGAAATGTCTTTGAAACTGGTGAATATTAGGTATGAATGATAGTGTAACCACATTTGTTCTCATAAGTTGATGCAGTTGGACCATTTGCTCTATACTACTACAGTGGGTGGCTTTTTGACTTGGACTTTTAACACTGGCACCTGAAAATGGGCTCAAATTTAGGCCCAATGTTCTGAAAACTAAAAAAGTTATTTTTATTTGGTGGCAAGTATAGACATGAAATGACATGAAACTATTGTCTTTATTTCTCTCACTTGGTATGAAATGCATACACTTCACTGCAGAAATAGTAATGTGTTTGATTATGAGGTGCTGCTCCAGACTTAAGGGTGGAGTGTTAGGTAATATATAGTAAATATCTGCTATCTCCTTAAGTCTAAATCTAAAAGCATTTAATCTTAAGAGTTCAGATAAGGGATTACGGAGTTGCAAATGGGACCAGCCATTTACTGGGCATACTGGACTGGATGGTGTCCCCCCAGAATTCATGTCCACCTAGAACCTCACAGTGTGACTTTATTGAGAAATAGGGTCTTTGCAGATGTAATTAGTTAAATTAAGATAAGGTCATACTGGATTTGGGTTGGCCCTAAATCCAATGACTTTGTGTCCTTGTAAGTGAAGAAACACAGAGAAAAAGGCCATGGGACAATGGAATTAGAGACTGGAGTGATGCAGCTACAAGCCAAGGAATGCCAAGGATTGCCAGCAACTATCAGATGCTAGGAGAGAAGGATGGGTGGTTTCTCCCTCAGCTTCTGGGGGGAACCAACCCTGCTAACACCTTAATTTTGGACTTCTGACTTCCTCAACTGTGAGAAAATAAATTTCTAATTTTTTTAGCCACCTAGTTTGTGGTAATTTGATATAGTAGTCCTAGAATATTAATACACTGGGCTAGAACAAATTTAGTTGTAGGAATAACAATTGGAGTTAGAATTTTGAAAGTTTGACTAATTTATTCAACAGAATATCTCATTCAGTAAAAGAATAGTAGCATAAGTATAACTTACACAGTGATATTACACTCTCTTTTTAACAATGTTAATAGGATATTCACTGCAACACTGCTTTTAATAGAAAACGTTGAAAACTAATTATATAATTATAACGAATAGCAAAATCAATTACAATACATCCATACTATAGAATAATAACCAGCTAAAAAAATTCATGCCTTTGAAAAGCCTTTAATGGCATGAGAAATTGCTTGTGTTGGGTTGAAAATACGATACGGGAGTTGTCAGAACTCATCCCATTGTACATGCTATATTTATGCATTTCAGTGTCTATGTCACACGCTGAATGTACCTCAGAAAAAAAGAACTATAAACAGATATTGAATTCTAGTCAATAGATTTGTTTTTTGTAGTGGCATGAGTTTCATGAGTGGCATGAAACTACTTTCAGTGTATCTTAGGCTTAAGCAAGTAAGTAGATACATTGAGGATAATGGAAGCCAGTTTTTTCACTGTTGAGGAAGGGAGTTACAAGTGTGCATAGCTGGAATTTGAGAGTATTCTCTGAAGTGTTGGACTGGAACTGGAGCTGTTAGTTTGGATTCATGATTTTTTAGTATATATATTTAAAATATATTATGTATAAATAGATGGATATAGAAAAATTATAATTATATAGGTATAGAAATAATTATATGTAGATAGATAGATAATTTCTAGCTCTGTCTGCTGAGAGGGCCTAGAAGAAATGACCAAGTAGTAAAAATGAGCACACCTAGCACTCAGAACTTGGCTTCTAAATACCACTTTCCAGTAAAAGGAACTAAGACTCCTTGGAAAAATAGCTGATTTCAGGACAGGGTTGGGGAAAGCACAAGATAAATCTGGATCATCTTGTACAAGAAAGAAAGGAATTTCTTAAAGAACAGTAAGAACATATCAAAAGGGCACAGAAGCCAACTTGAAGAGTTCCCACTGGCTAAATATGGGACAATTTGTGCATCAGAATAGATAATGATAGTAATGGATGATAACCCATTAAATAAAATTAAAATCTATGAGGCCATACTTATATCAATAAATGAATAAATGAGTAAATAAAAAATGAGAAGGGAGGCGAGTTCTTTCAGTAGGATACCAACTGCCAAATATAGGAGGAATGATGGAGATAGAAAACCATTAATGGATGCTAAAACTAGTGGATGAATGAGGTTCACTAGCGGGTTTAATGAGGAATGGAATGTTTATATAGTCTCAAATCATCTCCTCATAAATCACGTATTAATTTTAAAGGAAAATAGTCATGTTAGGGTGGAGAGAACTAGCCGAGTCTACTAAGTGATCAAAGTTAACACACCAATATTATTTGTCTCCTGGTGAGATGCACTGAGAAGGATATAGCATTACTTTGGTAGAATTCCTGCCAAAATGGCAAAACCTGAATCTGATCAGACAAATCCAAATTAAAGGACATTGTACAAAATAACTGGCTTGTACTCTTCAAAAATATCAAGGTCAAGAAACACACACAAAAACAGTGAGGAACTGTTCTAAGTTAAAGGAGATTGAAAATTGTGAGAATTAAATGCACCGAAGATTTGATTTTAGACCAAGAAAAAACTATCTATAGAGGACATTTATGGGAAAACTGATGAAATTTGAATAAAGATTGTGGACTGTGAATTGCAGCAATGTTAAATTTCTGGATTTTGGTAGTTGTACTGTGGTTATATAAGAGAATCAATGTCCTTATTCTTAGGGAGTACACACACTGATTTCTCCAACTTACTCTCAAATGGTTCATACCAAATAACATGCATAAATTTAAATTCACATACATACATAGGATGATAAAACAGATGAATCAGCTGATTGATGAATCTGGGTAAAGGGCATATGAGGGTACTTTGTACTATTCTTGCAACTTTTCTGTAGGAAACATTTGAAATTATGTTAAAATGTTATAAAAATAAGGTACAAACCTCTTGTAGTATGATCATAAGTTTGAAAGGTTAAAACGTTAAAATATATTTATTTACCTTATTTATATACATAGGAAAAAACTGGAAGGAAATACAATAAAATACGTTCAATGATTATGTCCCTGTTTAAGTTTTAGGGGTTATTGTAAAGTTTCTTATTTATATTTTTAAAATGTTCTGTTTTCCTACTACACTTGGAATAACGTCCAACGGCTTTAAATGTCCATTGACCTCTTCAGAGGGAGATATTGTTTATCACTACATCTAAATAGCCACTCTCCTCTTCCCCATCACATCCTGTCCCCTTTTTCTGGGTTTGCGGTGTCAGCGCCTTTTAATGGCAGAATGTTGGAAACAAACAAACATCCAATCTCAAGGAAGGATTATATATATTATGATACAGCTATATTTTGAACTATCAGGCAGTCTACACTCTGGAAAATCTGTATTATGTGTTATTTCCCAAAAACAGCTTGGCTCTCCTGTTTCCTGGCTTGCCGTCAAGCTATTAGAATAAATTCCTTTCTTTAGCTTTCTTCCCTTTCCTTTTGGGCAACTGGAGATAGCCAACAGAACCCAGACTTCAATTTCCATTGCTTCTTTGCTTACTAGCTGTACAACTTTAGTCAACTTTCAAGTAATTGAAACTCTGAACTGTAGTTTTTCCATCCATAAAGTGGGAAAAGTAGTAGTGCCTCGAGGGGTTATTGCAGGATCAAGGCGATGAAGCACTTACGGCCTTAAGCAAAGCACCCACTTCACTGTGAGGGTCAAAGGTCGGTTCTCTTGAGAACTCTTATTTACCCCTTTTTGTGACATCCATGTGGTCCCCAGGCACAACTAGCTGCTTAATCCTCTGTGCTCCAGTGGCTTTTTCTTCTTTTTCCTACAAGAGCATTTGCCAGGGTGGATTGAGATTTTTCTTTTTATAAGTTTCTCTTCCCTAGCTGGGCTGAGAGCTTTTCCATGAGCACAAATGTGCCACTTTTATCTCTGTATCCCCAGTGCCTAGCACAGAGTCTGGCGAACAGCAGAGCTCAATAAAAGCCTATAGAAAGTGGGGAATTCCAGTTCTAACGACATTTCTCCCATGAAATCTTTTGATACTCTAACTAGGAATAATTTTTCCCTCTGGTGAGAACTGAGTGCTCTGATCACATTCTGCCTTGAACTGTAGTTATTTGTGAGTGTTTTTTCTTTTTAATTTACCCTTGCACCCCCTCATGCAGCGCCCCAGTCATATGATTGCGGGAACTGCATCTTATTCATCTCTGAAACCCCAACAGTGTCTGGCCCATGCATTCTATCACTTGTTTAAGATACAATTCTTGAGCAAGGAGCAAGGGATATGACTCAAGCATTTAATATACAATACAGTTCTTGCCTTTTTTATGTAGGCCTGTTCAGCAAACCACTTCCCCATTGCACAATGAATCTGAGGGTGGGGTTGCTTTCAATGTTAAAATCAGTCAGGGTTACCAGAAGTCATTCACCTACCTCTGAATAAAAAACATTAATTCACAACTTACCTCAAATCCAGCCCTCTCTGTTTTACCAAGAATGTCAGGATAAGAATCTGAATCATTATACATATGCAAAATAAAATGCAAACACTGAGCAGGACAAGGGTTATTGGAACTGATGGGAAGATAAAATCTGGAATAAATGATAGGATTATAGTTCCCAAGGTCACAAAAATTTTTAGAAAATTGTCCGACCTTAGCGGCAATTACGTTACACTACTACTTATGGCTATTTAAGATTAATTGCATTGGTTGGCATTACGTTATATTAAACTGACACTGTGGATATAGGACAGCTGAATAGAGATTTGCCAAAGTCCAGGAGCACCTTGGTGAATTTTTTTATCCATTGAACAAATGTTTACTGAGCTTCTATCATGTGCCAGCTCTATGGTAGAAATGGCTGATAAGAGGTAAATATGACAGACCCTGCCCTTGCTCTCATTTTTTTCTTTCTTGCTATTAAGTAATCCAAGTTGATTGTATTTATCCTGGTCACTAAACTTGCAGATTTGCCGTGGGGAATGAAGAGAATATTTATATAGCATTCCGATGTTTTGATAGGCACTATGTAAGAACTCTGTATGATTAGTCTCCAGCACAATATTAATGTGTTAAAATCAACCATGAAATTGCATTTCTAAGGCCCTTTTGCTTTTGGCTTTAATATTTCTTAATAGACAAGTCCACCAACTCTCATTTGATTATCAGTTTTAAAAATTAAACTTGTTTTCACCATTTAACAGAGAAATAGTGTTTTGATTCCTCTTAGAATATAAATGCTCCACTCCAAGTGATATTTCATAGAGTTGTTTTTCTTTAATATCCATATTTCCTCCTCAATCTCACAGAACATTAGAACTAGAAGGGTACTTGGGTATCATCTAACCTAATGCTGGTCAAACATTTCCATTCTTTGCATAACATTTGAATGTGCCTAGGGACTTCCCTGGTGGTCCAGGGGCTAAGACTCTGCGCTCCCAATGCAAGGGGCCTGGGTTCAATCCCTGGTCAGGGAACTAGACCTCACATGCCGCAACTAAAGGTCCCGCATGCCGCAACTAAATATCCCGCACGCCACAACGAGTATCTCGTGTGCCACAACTAAGACCTGGAGCAGCCAAAAAAAAAAAAACAACTTTCCCAATTAAAAACAACAAGTGCCTCTTTTCTGAAGACCCAAGGTTCTGGAAAATTTTTGCATACCAAACTGTATTTCATTATTAATTACTAATATTTCATTTTTCTCATTTTCATTAAAGACGTTACTGCTAATCATGGCTTCCAATTATTATGAGGCAATTAGAATTATGGCAGTGTGGCTATTGATTCTGGAGCCCAAATTACTTGGGTTTGAATCTTCCCTCCACCATTCACTAGCTGAGCAACGTTGACCAAATTTCTTAACTCTCTGTGCCTCAGTTTCCTCATCTGTACATGAATGATAACAATAGTACGTATCTCATAGAGTTGTGAGGATTCCTACATTATTGCAGCCCCCCAAAAGAAAAGGGCCCCTTTATTATCTTGTCAAACCTAAAGAGCCTTCTATATAATATTAGGTTTCTAATAAAATATTAGAAATACTTTAGCTTGTGAATATTCATTACTACATTTCAAGACTCCAACGAGTTTCTAGGAAATTGCTATTTGAGGATAAACTTCTCTTTAAAGATGAGGAACTTGGAACTCAGAGAAGTGAGCTGCTTGAGGACTCCCAGCTTGTTAGGGCCAGACTGGCACTGGAACCTGGAACTTCAGATTGGAGGATTGTGCATCTGTCAGGCTAATTAGAAGCCTGTTCATAAAGGTCACAAATACACCCAGATCACGTGGTGTGAAACAGACATAGGATGGGAACATTAGAAGCACTTACTGTCATGGGTTCTGTGCCCACCGAAAGCAACCAAGTATTGAAATTCCATTTCATTTGGAATAACAGAAGCCCCTTGACATCTATAAGGAATATCTCCAGAATTTGGAGATTCCAAATTATCAAATATCACTGCAGAATATAACTTCCTCCAGAAAATGCATTAGAGGATAACCGAGGAGTTGAAGTAACCCCATAAAAACCCTTATTAAAGTCTATAAATATTAGACTTTTAAAATAGATACTGCCACAGAAATAAAGTTGACACTATATGCTAATATTATTACTGAAGCAAAGCAAACCATGAGCTTACCTGAATGTAGAAAACTTCAGGGAGGACGATGGGTGCCAATGACTGCTGCTGCCCAGTGAAGGGCTGACGGATGGAGCCGTGATCAGGAGTGGCCACATGGCAGGATGAAGTCAGCAAGGCCCTGTACAGAGCTGCCCCACTAACTGCAGACTCTGGGCCCTCAACTAGACTTACTCACTGGGTGCTGAGTGGCCTTCTCAGCTGGTCCCGACGGTTTCCCAGTCCTGTCTCAACCTACTACCCATAACTACCTGTCATGAGCCATCTGGGAAGCTCCTGTGGAGTGGAGATTTGAGAATGATAAACCCAAGAATGCCAGTGGACTGTTGTACTCAGTGCTGCTTAATATTCCTATATAATGCTGAAGGGGCTGTAAATGGATACACTCTTTGGGAGGACAATTTAATATTTCATTATTATAAGTTTTAAAAAATATCCATTTCCTTTAATCAGTAAATCCACATCTAGAAATCTACTCTATGGGAATAATTAGAGACACGTGGACAAAGAGATATTCAGAGCTGTCTAGCAGCAGTATACTATAGCAAAATATAGGAAACAATCTCAATGCCCATCAACAGAGAACTGATTTAAAAAATTATTGTATGTTTATACAGTGGAAAACTGCACAGCCATTACAAATGATATTTTCGGGTAAAATATATTTATGTGGGAAAATACTTATAACACCAAGTCAAAAATTCAGAATACAAATCTATACATGCACATTATGATCCCATTTATATGAAAAACTTTATGTCTTCAAATAGAAGATTGAAAGGGAATACACCAAAATATAAACAGTGGTATATTTAGAGGTGGGATTATAAGTGATTTTTATTTTTCTGTGTATTAATTATATCGTTTCTACACTAAGTATGTAGTACCTTTATTTATTTATTATTTTTAAATTGTATTTATTTATTTAGTTTTGGCTGCATTTGGGGCTTTGCTGCTGTGTGTGGGCTTTCTCTAGTTGTGGCGAGCGGGGGCTACTCTTGGTTGCCGTGTGCGGGCTTCTCATTGTGGTGGCTTCTCTTGTTGCAGAGCATGGTCCCTAGAGCACAGGCTCAGTAGTTGT
The DNA here is from genome assembly GCF_949987515.2 of Delphinus delphis. Lineage (NCBI taxonomy): Eukaryota > Metazoa > Chordata > Mammalia > Artiodactyla > Delphinidae > Delphinus > Delphinus delphis. Next base: position 27,874,529 of record NC_082688.1, read on the forward strand.
GGCTCACGGGCTCTAGAGTGCAGGCTCAGTAGTTGTGGCGCACGGGCTTAGTTAGTTGCTCCGCCGCACGTGGGATCTTCCTGGACCAGGGCTCGAACCCATGTCCCCTGCATTGGCAGGCATATTCTTAACCACTGCGCCATCAGGGGAGCCCTGTAGTACCTTTTAAATCAACTACCTTTATTAAATAATACATGTACATATTTACAAAATTAAATATGGAATGAAAAGAAATCCAGACACTTAGTTCCTATTCACATAAACAACACTATTAACAGCTTCTTGTGTATCATTCCAGAGATTCTATGCTGTAGGAGTGGGGTGTCATGTGTGGGTATAAATATGTGTGTGTATTACATTCATTCCTTAACAAATGGAAGAATACTGCAAATACTATTTTATATTTCACTTTTTTCACTTAGCAGTACAGTTTGGAGATCATTCCACACTAGTAAATATACAGCTACTCAGTTGGCTGCCTAATATTCCCTAGAATGAATGGAAACATAGTTGGTTTAATCAGTCCTCTATTGATGGAGGATTTAAGTTGTTTACTATCTTTTGTTATTACAAACAATGCTACCATAAACAGCCTTGTCTATGTGTCTTTAAGCACAGGTACAGGCATATCTGTACAGTGAATTCCTTGATATAGAATCATTGAGTCAAAGGCTTATACAGAAAAGATACATACTCAAATTTTAAACATTTATTTAATGATCATAGCACATGATCCAGAAACAGTTTATTAAAAAAATATTATAATAAAAATATAATAATCCTAAATATCTTGTTTATTTAAAAATATGATTATTTTGTTTAATTTATCATGATGTGTCTTTCCACTATAAAATAAACAGCAATTTGTTGCTGTTTACTGCAGAGGCTATGTCTATCTTGCCCGTTATAAGTATCTCCAGTATCTGAAATGGTGTCTGACCCATCCTAAGTAATTCAACAAATACTGATGGGATAAATGAATGAATGAAAAAATTTAAACGCAGTTTTCATTACTGGTCACTCATAATAATATCACATCCTTATCTTAAGTCAAGTGTTCTAGAAGCAGAGCCTGAGACAGGGTTTTTGGTGTGAGGGACTTATTGAGGGCATGCTCACCACCCTGTCTGTAAGGGAATGAGGAAGCAGGATGGGACAAGCAAGCAGTCAGGTAAAGATGTCACTTCAGGTAAAGTCTAGCCTTGGCCTGACCCAAGGGGAGCTCTGGAGCATAAATCGCACCACAGAGTTGGTCCCATCCTGAGGTGAGGTGCTGGATATTTTAACCCCTCATCAATCAGTTTTGGGGCTGCAGGCTGAGGGTGAGGGGAACATAACCTCCTAGGAGAGTCAGCTCCTGTGCTGCAGAGGGCAATTTCTGGAGACAGGAACCGTAGTGAGTCATTAGCAGTGAACATGCACCGCAGTTGGGGGATAGCCAGGCACCAACAGGGCACCAACAGTGTCCAATACACCAACTCAACCACTTCCTAGTTTTATTCACATAAAAGAATTAATTTGTAAATATACTCATTGTTCTTCCTAGCTATTGATTCTAAAATTCCTTACTCCTTATCTAATATACATATATGTGCAGGAAGGTAAGCAAATAAATTCATTGTTTCCCCTAAATAATAAAGGTTGGCACAGTATTATCTTCTAATAAAATGTGCTTGCTTCCTTTAAAAAATATACTCAACACACAGCAAAATAAATAAAATAAATTTAGCAAAAGAAAAAACGAGTTAAATTTAGTTCAACTTTTGGCAAAGAACTAAGTAACACTTTCATTGTGCTCAAGTACATATTTTCCTGATTTGGACTTCGTTAATGGATTGTGGTTGGTGATTGTGCTTGAATTTTGACAAATGTCAGTGTTTTTTAAAAAAATTTATTTTATTTTGAGGTAATGTTGGTTTATAACATTATGTTTCATGTGTACAACCTTCTATTTCTACTTCTGTGTACACTACAATGTGCTCACCACCAAAAATTTAGTTTCCATCTGTCACCATTCAGTTGATTCCCTTTACCCATTCCCTGTCCCCACACACCTTCCCCTCTGGTAACCACTACTCTGTTCTTTGTATCTGTGTGTTTTTGTTTGGTTTGGTTTGTTCATTTATTTTGGATATGTTTGTTTTTTATATTCCACATATGGGTGAAATCATATGGTATTTGTCTTTCTCCATCTGACTTATTTCACTAAGCATAATACCCTCTAGTTTCATCCATATTGCAAATGGCAAGTTTTCATCTCTGTTTATGACTTAGTAGTATTCTTTTGTATATATGTATCACATCTTCTTTATCCGTTCAACTGTTGATGGGCACTTAGGTTTTTTCCATTTCTTCGCTTTGGTAAATAATGCTGTGATGAACATAGGGGTGAATATATCTTTTCAAATTAGTGTTTTTGTACTCTTTGGATAAATACCTAGAAGTGGGTAGTTCTATTCTTAATTTTTTGAGGCATCTCCATACTGTTTTCCATAATGGCTGCACCAATTTACATTTCTACTAACAGTGTATAAGGGTTCCCCTTTCTCCACAAACTCACCAACACTTGTTATTTTTTGCCTTTTTGAAAACAGCCATTCTGACAGGTGTGAGGTGATATTTCATTGTGGTTTTGATTTGAATTTCCCTAATAATTAGTGACATTGAGTACCTTTACATGCATCTCTTGGCAATCTGTGTGTTGTCTTTGGAAAAATGCCTCTTCATCTCCTCTGCCCCAAATGTCATTGTTTTACAGGTTTTCTTTTTCTGAGGTTTCTGAAATATTGGCTTCTAGTTTCAAAACGCTCCCTGTTTTGGCAGCAGTTAGCGTAACTCCAAACACATACCAGAGGTGACTGATAATTAGAAAGAAACCTAAAGATTGATTAATCCAAAACTCTAAGTTTACAGATATAGAAACTGAGGCTCAGAGAAAGGAAATGACTTAGCTAAGGCTGCATGTTGTGTTAGAGGTAGAAACAGGGTTGGACCCCAGTCATCTAGTTTCCCTTCTAAGCTCTCAAAATGACTGACTACTGGTTCCCACAAAGGTACATTAAGCCACAGAGATGGGTTTAGCTTGGATTAAAACTTCCTGTTTCTTTTTTATAGCCTTGACAGTTTTTTCCCAGTGACAATCAACTCTGGAAAGAAACCAACAACTTTGGGAATGAAAATTTTCTGTGTACCCACTACAGTGTATTCAAGTGTGAAATGGGACAAAGACCAGAACAGGTTAGACTTGGATGCTGTGTGGGGAAATTCCTTGACACCTGAGCATTTTGGATTATTCAGGAAATGACTTAGAGACTTGGCTTTCCTCTGTATTGTTGCTCTTGGAATTGCCATGAGGCCAGGGAAAGAAATGGGGCTCACACTAATTATTTACAACAGCTTTCCAAGGGGATCAGAGTTTGTTCTCCGTGAACAGATTTTAAGATCCCAGCCCTTCTGCATCTTCATCCTAAGGAGGCTGGGCTCTGACAGGTTACTCTGTCTCAAGGGAGCAGTGGAAGTCTCAAGGCGAGACATCGACACAGAAGGGTAATTACAGTCTTTAGACAGAATAGGGTTATACATAATTAACAGAGTTGCTTGGTTCCCAAGGGGTCAACACTTGCACAACATTTTCGGTGGATAAGAAGGAAGAAAGCAGACATTTCTAAGTCTAAGAGGATGTTTGGAAATCTTGCTTGGGCCTATAATTTTAAGAGGGCTGTGTGGCTAAATGCAAATATATGAGCTCAGCCCTCTTGAGCTCTGACCTTCCAGGAAGGAGAAAGAAGCTCATTTTATAGACAAGGAAACAGGCATAGAGGGGAGGTGACTAGCCAAGGCCACAGAGCTGGTAAACAAGTCAAACCTGAGCCATAAAACCTTAGCTGCTACTCTACTTCCAAGATGACCAAGATGCATTTCCTAGTGTTTCCTTCCTTTCTAATCCTCTAGATAATAATAATCTAGATAAATCAAAGAAAGCATTTGGTATGAGCAAAGTAGGAGTCTACCTTGGTTTCTTTAGTTTGTTTCATTGGTTTTTTTTTGCCAAAAGGTATAAACCCATTTTGTTTTTTCCTATCCAGGCAAAATAGGCTCCATCCCTCACATCTTTGCCAAAGGCCACCTCCTTGGGAATTTCTCATTCCACTGTATGCTAGGATTCTCCCCTTTTAAACATTCAGGTCATTTCTATGTTTATAAACTCCATATTTGTGTCAGGCCTGCTCTGAATTTTCAGGGTCTGGCATCTAGTAAAGGCTCAATAAATGCTGGCTGTAATGAATTCAGGCTGACCTGAGCAGGGCAGTGGCACAGTGAGCACCGTGAGACAGCAGTGTTCTCATGGGTTCAGCTGCTCTGGGAGGCTTCTTCCTCCTACAGCCCCTGGATCCAAGTGACATATCCATAGCTCAGTAGGGAAGAGATAGGCCCAAGTCTCAGGCACAATACACAGGAGGCACTTGCCTAGCTCCTCTACTATTTCTGGGCAGGACAACTCTGCTCCTCCATGCTCTGTGCTGCCTGGAAACCCTCCAGCCAGTAATCATTCTTAGGTTTCAAGTGTATAGCTCTCGATTCCCCTTCCCTTGAGAGGGTTAGGCTTGGTGCCTGGGACGACATGCCCCGTATTCTCTCTGAATAAAATAAAATTAATACCCTTTGCCCAATAGCATTTGCCATTTATCCATCCCTCCTTTAAAATATATATTATTACATTTTTTTGCTATCTTTAAAATTACCCTGTGAGCTAATTTTGCACCCATTTTACATATGGGAAAACCAAGGATTGCTGAGGTTAAATAATGTGCTGAAATACACACCCCAGTAAGAGGGAGGACTGAAACCTGGGACGTTTGACTCCAAATCTCATGTTTTCCCCACTTGGGAACAAGGACGATATCTCATGCACTTTGTAACCTATGTAGTGCTTCATAAAGAGTCCTATCCCTTACTGAATGGAATGAAAGGGCTTTCCTATTGATAGAAGCCAGCTGCACAAATCACACCCAAGAAACACCATGAGAGGCGATTCAATAGGAAGGGGGTTGTGGACCAGGGCTTGACTGTATCCATTTTCTGTATGCCTACTGCTAACCTTCTGGGGCCAGTAAACCTTTCACCAATGATTCAAAACGAAGAATTTCCAATTCCAACGGGACTATAAACCTCATCTGTGTGCTTAAGGCTGGGAAATCTTTTTCCTAAAATATTTGCACCTCACATTGAAATTCTTCCATTCCTTATACTTTATTTTTCCTCCTTTATTAATTCATTTTGTAAATATTTATTGTCTACCATGTGCCAGGTACAATTCTAGGCACTTCATCCCATCTCATCCTCCACCTTCCTTCATCCATTCATTCATTCCTTGAAGTCACTTATTATTAACTGTGTATAAGGCATGGATTTTCATTTGTTCTACATTTTTATTGAACTATCTCTGGGATAATTAGGGAAGAAAGTGAGAAATTTAGCGGCAGTTTTCCCAACCAGCTCCAAGTACCTGCCCCATGGAGATGGCAGTGGGGGGAGGGGGGTGGTTAGGTCCAAATGCACACAGTAGTGAAAGGAGTTGAGTTTCAGCCATGCCTTTTACTGACTGTATGATGTGGGGAAACCACTTACCGTCTCAGTAGTCTTGGTTTTATCCTCTGCAAAATGAGGATTACACCACTTACTGCATAGGGCTGTGGAGGATCATATGGGAATTCAAGCAAAAGTGTCTATTCTGGCAAAGGGCTCACTGTGGCCAAAGTTCTCAGCACATGAGATGATGATGTCAGTCCCCAAGCAGCTTTCTTCCTGCCAACACCACCAAGCAGGCGGCTCAGAGGCATCTTGACAACGTCGGGCAGCACATGATCTCCCCTAGTCACCTCAGAGAGGCTGTGAGGCAGGGTTATGTTAGGGCAAAAGACAGTCCAGTCACAGCCTTTGTCTTTATCAGCCTGAGCAGCAACACAGTCTTGGAGCACAAGGCAGTGACATTCCAATTCCCTGACTGAGCACTCAAGGAAGGGGGTTCTTGGAAAGAGATGAGTGTGGGAGGGGGCTGACTGGCAGATCTGCAGCCTTTTCTGCTCCCCTTGCATTTCCCTTTCGGTAGTTGCCTGTTTCCCAGACCTCTTCAGGAGAAGAGCTGAGCTGCTTTTGTTTTTGTGATTCTGAGGAACAGTTGGGGCACTGAGGGGCAGGTAGGGACAGGAGGAGTGTATTTGGTCCCCTGCCCCTCCCTGGGAGATGCACTTTTTTCCTCACAGGAAACCCTATGCCTTCCACATGCATGGAGGTGGGCCAACTCCCCGATGTCTAGGACTCAGAATGGAATTTTCAGGAAAGCAAGGCATTCCTGCCCTTTGAAGCTCCCATCCTGTTTTCCATCTGTGTGCACCGCAGTGTGGGTGCTCAGTATGTGTGCCTTATGAATGGAAGTGTCCTCATCTGGGAAAAGTCACAAGAAAGAAGTCACTTCACCTACTGGCAGACACAATTGCAGCTTCCTTTTGGGCTAGTCTGGGATTGAAAATGTGTTCATTCAGTTATAAACTCACCCAGTAAACACCATATTTAACAAACCATGAGCAGTGCACTCTGTCCTTGCCCTCAGTGAGCTAACAAGACAACTATCTCCTAGAAGGGGTTGTCACTTTGTACTTCTGTAATGGAAACCTGCAATCAATGGAAACTTCCAATGATGAGAACATCTTTCTCTTCCTCATGCCTGGGCCACTCATCCCATAGAGCTTGAAGCTCTCACATAGGTCTGTGGGACAGGGGATGCGGGAACCTGACCTTGAGCTTTGAGCTTTTTATCCCTCAAAAATGGGGCACAAGATCTCAAATCTGCTGGTCTCTCTGTGATCACAGTACAACTTTCTTGAGTCTCAGTTTCCCCATCTGCAAAAGGGAAATAGTAACGCTAGTTTCACAGGTTTCAGGTAAGGATGGAACCAGGAGGGTGCCTTGTAAAATGCTCTACACATGTGGGTTATTAGCACTACGGCCAAAAAACCCCCACTTCAAACCAGGGACCATTTGTGGAAACTGCCCTCTATTGATTGGATGACCTTGAGCAAATTATAATACATGAACTCGCTGTGGCACAGTTTCCTCTTTTGTAAATGGGAGGCCACCTTGTCTGTTCGAATGCAAGATTGAAAATAACGCCGTGGCATGCCCAGCACCGTGTCGGGTACATAAATGGCGCTCAGGCGGTGGTTCTCTCCCCCGCACCATTCCTTGACCTCATTTCCCCACGGAGGTCTGAGTGACAGGCATTTTCCAAGTCTGCTTGACGCCCCCGCCGCCCCATCGACTCCTGCCCTGCCCCCTGCCACATCCGCAGCTCGAAGAAATGCAGACTTGGAGAAACTTGCAAAGAAGGGAACCAGCCCCCGAGCCCGCGCACGCGCGCCTGGGCCGCCGCCAGGATCAGCGCCTGCTAGTTACCTTTCACCTAGTTCGGCCGGCGAGCGGCGCGGGGTAACTCGAGGGCAGACGCGGAGCCCAGTGCGCCTGCGCGCAGCTCGCTCCCAGCCGCCGCTGGGCGGCCAGAATGTCTATTTTTTGGTGGTTTCGGTTCCCCTCTGAAATGAAGGGTGTGGGCTTTGTGGATGTGCCCTAATTTCGAGGTCTGTCGGGGCTGGGCACAATCTCAGGCCGGCGGTGCGACCGAGGCCCCCTGAGCCGTCACCCCCGGGCATCCCTTTGCCTCGGACACCGCATAACTTCTCATCCCTTCTATCTGTTGTCTTCACGTTCCGCCTTCTTCCACAGCTGGCGGCGATTCAGCTCTGGCCTCTAGGCACATCGTTTTCCACAAAACGCGGTTAGGAAAGGAGCCCCGGGCTTTGAATGGAGCACACGCCCGCGGAAAAGCCACGTGGGCACAAAGTTAAAGTTCCCATTTCTGCCAGGGAGGGGCACGGACCTAACGACAGGTTTGAAGTGAAAAGGAGCACATTCTCGGGGTTTTTTTGTTTGTTTGTTTTTTCTTCGCTTTTCAAATGGCTACGTTGAAGATAGCCGAGGCTGCCGCGCGCCTCGGGGTTACTGCCGGGCACCGGGCGGGGCGTGAGCAGCGCTGGGGGAGGGAAAGACTTCCTCGCCTTCAGACGCAGCAGTCGCAGAAACGCTTTCAATCATCTGGCGAGGTTTTCAGTTCCCAGTCACACAATCCCAACGACGGTTTTCAGGAGTTCTTGTTATCTCTTTGGCTTTAGGGTCCTTCCCTCTCCTGACATGCCACCGATTTAGGGGCAGGGAACACGATCTAATATACGGAATAAGAACCAGATGCGTGCAAAAAACATCCCTCTTCTTCCTGTGGCCTGTTCCCGTCTTCCTTCCTCTGGTTCCTGCAGTACAGCCACAAACCCAACCATCGACCAGAGTGATTTAGGATAAGCCCGGTTCCCTCTCCAGGATGGGTATCTTCACGTGTAAGATGTAGGAGTTAGTACGGATGATCCCCCAGGCCCTTCAACATTAAAGTTTAGGTAACGAATCCTAAGATTTTCAATTTCATAATGTTATGTCTTCTCCATTTCAGACAGGGCTAGCAGGCAATGCTGTTAAAGAGAATTACCATCAGAGTTACAACGTTGTTCCGTGACTGGACATTTCGAGGTTTTCTAGGTTTCCTTGAAAGGTTGTGTAACTGTCTCAACACATTACATTTAAGGTTAAGTATATTAGATCATTTTCCCAATGTACTAATAGACATGAGGGCACCTACCCCAAATTATATTTCTTTGACTCTGCCATTGCCTCTAGCATGGTGTATAATGCAGCCAGTTTATTCTCTTAATGAGTAAAAGAAAATTCGTGACTTGCAGGGATAGGGGTCTTATGCTTTCATTTTAATATGAATAGATTTTTAAATAAAACTCATGAGCAGATAAATATATCACGTGAGGAAAAAATGTGAAGGCTGAACATAGAGAAACCATTTAGAACAATGTTAATCTGATAAATCCTAAATGAGTCTATACATTTTAACAGAGAGCATAAAGTCCAGCACTTAGTTAAAACATTTACTGACATACTTTATGTGGAGGATGGAAATAAAGTAGCAATAAATACAGAGCTTTTTTACATTTCTACCATATGTAATCCCTATGAAAATGCTGTGAGTTGAGTACAAAATAATGGTTTCCATTTTGCAAAGGAAGAAATGGGGGCTGAGAGAGGTGGAACATCTGGCCCAAGGTCACACAACTAGCATGTGATAAAACGAAATCTAGGGTTTCTAAGACCAGGCCTTCTGTTTGAGGAGAGTGCCTTCCAATAATGGGTTGGGGTGTGTGTGTGTGTGTGTGTGTGTGTGTGTGTACTCAGGCGATCATGGAGGTGGGAGCATGCAGAAGTGGAGAGAACAGATTTGTCTGGAGGTGGGCAGAGGATGGGCATTTATAATTATAATAATTATTATTATAGATGATATTTATTGAACTTTACAATGTTCCAGGTACTGCATTAGCACCTTCATGCATGAATTCATTTAATTCTTTTAACATCCTTATAAGGTAAATAATATTATTTTTTTCAAATTGATAAGATTTTATTCTGAAGACAAAATATAAAATAAGGTTCCATATAATGGTAATATTCATGTGTCCTTGTATTGGATTTTTTTTTATACAGCAGGTTCTTATTAGTTATCTATTTTATACATATTAGTGTATATATGTGAATCTCAATCTCGCAATTCATCCCACACCCCCACCCAACTTTCCCCCCTTGGTGTCCATACATTTGTTCTCTACATCTGCGTCTCTATTTCTGCCTTGCAAACCAGTTCATCTGTACGATTTTTCTAGATTCCACATATATGCATTAATATACGATATTTGCTTTTTTCTTTCTGACTTACTTCACTCTATATGACAGTCTCTAGGTCCATCCACATCTCTACAAATGACCCAATTTTGTTCCTTTTATGGCTGAGTAATATTCCATTGTATATATGTACCACATCTTCTTTATCCATTTGTCTGTCCATGGGCATTTATGTTGCTTCCATGACCTGGTTATTGTAAATAGTGCTGCAATGAACATTGGGGTGCATGTGTCTTTTTGAATTATGGTTTTCTCTGGATATATGCCTGGTAGTGGGATTGCTGGATCATATGCTAATTCTATTTTTAGTTTTTTAAGGAACCTCCATACTGTTCTCCAAAGTGGCTGTGTCAATTTACATTCCCACCAACAGTGCAAGAGGTTCCCTTTTCTCCACACCCTCTCCAGCACTTGTTGTTTGTAGATTTTCTGATGATGCCCATTCTGACTGGTGTGAGGTGATACCTCATTGTAGTTTTGATTTGCATTTCTCCAATAATTAGTGATGTTGAGCAGCTTTTCATGTGCCTCTTGACTATCTGTATGTCTTCTTGGAGGAATGTCTGTTTAGGTCTTCTGCCCATTTTTTGATAGGCTTGTTTGTTTTTTTAATATTGAGCTGCATGAGCTGTTTATATATTTTGGAGATTAATCCTTTGTCCTTTGATTCATTTGCAAATATTTTCTCCCATTCTGAGGGTTGTCTTTTCATTTTGTTTATAGTTTCCTTTGCTGTGCAAAAGCTTGCAAGTTTAATTAGGTCCCATTTGTTTATTTTTGTTTTTATTTCCATTACTCTAGGAGGTGGATGAAAAAAGATCTTGCTGTGGTTTATGTCAGAGTGTTCTTCCTATGTTTTACTCTAAGAGTTTTATACTGCCCAGTCTTACATTTAGGTCTTTAATCCACTTTGAGTTTATTTTTGTGTATGGTGGTAGGGACTGTTCTAATTTCATTCTTTTACACATAGCTGTCCAGTTTTCCCAGTACCGCTTATTGAAGAGACTGTCTTTTCTCCATTGTATATCCTTGCCTCCTTTGTCATAGATTAGTAGACCATAGGTGTGTGGGTTTATCTCTGGGCTTTCTATTCTGTTACATTGATCTATATTTCTGTTTCTGTGCCAGTATCATATTGTCTTGATTACTGTAGCTTTGTAGTATGATCTGAAGTCAGGGAGTCTGATTCCTCCAGCTCCATTTTTTTCCTTCAAGACTGCTTTGGCTATTCGGGGTCTTTTGTGTCTCCATACAAATTTTAAGATTTCTTGTTCTAGTACTGTAAAAAATGCCATTGGTAATTTGATAGGGATTGCATTGAATCTGTAGATTGCTTTGGTTAGAATAGTCATTTTCACAATATTGATTCTTCCAATCCAAGAACATGGTGTATCTCTCCATCTGTTTGTGTCATCTTTGATTTCTTTCATCAGTGTCTGATAGTTTTCTGAGTACAGGTCTTTTACCTCCTTAGGTATGTTTATTCCAAGGTATTTTATTCTTTTGTTACAATGGTGAATGGGATTGTTTCCTTAATTTCTTTTTCTGATCTTTCATTGTTAGTGTTTAGGAATGCAACAGATTTCTGTACATTAATTTTGTATCCTGCAGCTTTACCAAATTCATTGATTAGCTCTAGTAGTTTTCTGGTGGCATCGTTAGGATTCTCTATGTATAGTATCATGTCATCTGCAAACAGGGACCGTTTTACTTCTTCTTTTCCAGTTTGTATTCCTTTTATCTCTTTTTCTTCTCTGATTGCCGTGGCTAGGACTTCCAAAACTCTGTTGAATTATTGTGGCGAGAGTGGACATCTTTGTCTTGTTCCTGATCATAGAAGAAATGTTTTCAGTTTTTCACCATTGAGAATGATGTTTGCTGTGGGTTTGTCATATATGGCCTTTATTATGTTGAGGTAGTTTCCCTCTGTACCCACTTTCTAGAGAGTTTTTATCATAAATGGTTGTTGAATTTTGTCAGAAGCTTTTTCTGCATCTATTGAGATGATCATATGGTTTTTATCCTTCAATTTGTTAATATGGTGTATCACCTTGATTGATTTGCGTATATTGAAGAATCCTTGCATTCCTGGGATAGATCCCACTTGAAAGTGGTGATCCTTTTAATGTGTTGTTGGATTCTGTTTGCTAGTATTTTGTTGAGGATTTCTGCATCTATATTCATCAGTGATATTGGTCTGTAATTTTCTTTTTTTGTAGTATATCTGTCTGGTTTTGGTATCAGGGTGATAGTGGCCTCATAGAATGAGTTTGAGAGTGTTCCTTCCTCTGCAATTTTTTGGCAAAGTTTGAGAAGGATGGGTGTTAGCTCTTGTCTAAATGTTTGGTAGAATTCACCTGTGAAGCCATCTGGTCCTGGACTTTTGTTTGTTGGAAGATTTTTAACCACAGTTTCAATTTCATTACTTGTGATTGGTCTGTTCATATTTTCTATTTCTTCCTGGTTCAGTCTTGGAAGATTATACCTTTCTAAGAATTTGTCCATTTCTTCCAGGTTGTCCATTTTATTGGCATGGAGCTGTTTGTAGTAGTCTCTTATGATGCTTTTTATTTCTGCGGTGTCCGTTGTAACTTCTCCTTTTTCATATCTAATTTTACTGATTTGAGTCCTCTCCCTCTTTTTCTTGATGAGGTTTATCAATTTTGTTTAAAGAACCAGCTTCTAGTTTTATTGATCTTTGCTATTGTTTTCTTTGTTTCTATTTCATTTATTTCTGCTCTGATCTTTATGATTTCATTCCTTCTACTAACTTTGGGTTTTGTTTTTTCTTTCTCTAGTTCCTTTAGGTTTAAGATTAGATTGTTTATGTGAGATTTTTCTTGTTTCTTTGGTAGGATTGTATTGCTATAAGCTTCCCTCTTAGAACTGCTTTTGCTGCATCCCATAAATTTTGGATCGTCGTGTTTTCATTGTCATTTGTCTCTAGGTATTTTTTTATTTCCTCTTTGATTTCTTCAGTGATCTCTTGGTTATTTAGTAACGTATTGTTTAGCCTCCATGTGTTTGTGTTTTTTACGTTTTTTTCCATGTAATTGATTTCTAATCTCATAGCGTTGTGATCGGAAAAGACGTTTGATATGATTTCAGTTTTCTTAGATTTACTGAGGCTTGATTAGTGACCGAAGATGTGATCTATCCTGGAGAATGTTCCATGTGCACTTGAGAAGAAAGTGTAATCTGCTGTTTTTAGATGGAATGTCCTATAAATATCAATTAAATCTATGTGGTCTATTGTGTCATTTAAAGCTCGTGTTTCCTTATTAATTTTCTGTCTGGATAATCTGTCTGTTGGTGTGAGGTGTTATTATTATTATATAATAATAACACTAGTATTGTGTTACTGTTGATTTTCTCTTTTATGGCTGTTAGCAGTTGCCTTATGTATTGAGGTGCTCCTATGTTGGTGCATATATATTTATAATTGTTCTATCTTCTTCTTGGATTGATCCCTTGATCATTTTTTAGTGTCCTTCCTTATCTCTTGTAACATTCTTTATTTTAAAGTCTATTTTATCTGATATCAGTATTGCTACTCCAACTTTCTTCTGATTTGCATTTGCATCGAATATCTTTTTCCCTCCCCTCACTTTCAGTCTGTATGTGTCCCTAGGCCTGAAGTGGGTCTCTTGTAGATCCCATATATATGGGTCTTGTTTTTGTATCCATTCAGCAAGCCTGTGTCTTTTTTTTTTTTTTTTTTTGCGGTATGCGGGCCTCTCACTGTTGTGGCCTCTCCCATTGCGGAGCACAGGCTCCGGACGCGCAGGCCCAGCGGCCATGGCTCACGGGCCCAGCTGCTCCGTGGCATGTGGGATCCTCCCGGACCGGGGCACGAACCGGTATCCCCTGCATCGGCAGGCGGACTCTCAACCACTGCACCACCAGGGAAGCCCAAGCCTGTGTCTTTTGATTGGAGCATTTAATCCATTCACGTTTAAGGTAGTTATCAATATGTATGTTCCTATGACCATTTTCTTAATTGTTTGGGCTTTGTTTTTGTAGGTCCTTTTCTTCTCTTGTGTTTCCCACTTAGAGAAGTTCCTTTAGCATTTGTTGTAGAGCTGGTTTGGTGGTGCTGAATTCTCTTAGCTTTTGCTTGTCTGTAAAGCTCTTGATTTCTCCATTGAATCTGAATGAGATCCTTGCTGGGTAGAGTAATCTTGGTCGTATGTTCTTCCCTTTCATCAGTTTAAGTATATCATGCCACTCCCTTCTGGCTTGTAGAGTTTCTGCTGAGAAATCAGCTGTTAACCTTATGGGAGTTCCCTTGTATGTTATTTGTCATTTTTCCCTTGTTGCTTTCAATAATCTTTCTTTGTCTTTAATTTTTGTCAAGTTGATTACTGTGTGTCTCAGCGTGTTTCTCCTTGGGTTTATCCTGCCTGGGACTCTCTGCGCTTCCTGGACTTGGGTGGCTATTTCCTTTCCCATGTGAGGGAAGTTTTTGACTATAATCTCTTCAAATATTTTCTCGGGTCCTTTCTCTCTTCCTTCTCCTTCTGGGACCCCTATAATGCGAACGTTGTTGCGTTTAATGTTGTCCCAGAGGTCTCTTAGGCTGTCTTCATTTCTTTTCATTCTTTTTTCTTTATTCTGTTCTGTGGCAGTGAATTCCACCATTCTGTCTTCCAGGTCACTTATCCATTCTTCTGCCTCAGTTATTCTGCTATTGTTTCCTTCTAGTGTATTTTTCATTTCAATTATTGTATTGTTCATCTCTGTTTCTTTAATTCTTCTAGGTCTTTGGTAAACATTTCTTGCATCTTCTTGATCTTTGCCTACATTCTTTTCCCAAGGTCCTGGATCATCTTCACTATCAGTATTCTGAATTCTTTTTTTTTTTTTTTTTTTTTTTTTTTTGCGGTATGCGGGCCTCTCACAGCTGTGGCCTCTCCCGCCATGGAGCACAGGCTCTGGATGCACAGGCCCAGCGGCCATGGCCCATGGGCCCAGCTGCTCTGTGGCATGTGTGATCCTCCCGGACCGGGGCACGAACCCGCGTCCCCTGCATCGGCAGGCGGACTCTCAACCACTGTGCCACAAGGGAAGCCCTCTGAATTCTTTTTCTGGAAGGTTGTCTATCTCCACTTCATTTAGTTGTTTGTCTTGGGTTTTATCTTGTTGCTTCATTTGGTACATAGTCCTCTGCCTTTTCATTTTGTCTATCTTTCTGTGAATGTGTTTTTTGTTCCACAGGCTGCAGAATTGTTGTTCTTCTTACTTCTGCTGTCTGCCCTCTGTTGGATGAGGCTATCTAAGAGGCTTGTGTAAGCTTCCTGTTGGGAGGGACTGGTGGTGGGTAGAGCTGGGTGTTCCTCTGGTGGGCAGAGCTCAGTAAAACTTTTATCTGCTTGTCTGCCGATGGATGGGGTTGGGTTCCCACTCTTTTGCTTGTTTGGCCTGAGGTGACTGAGCATTGGAGTCTACCCGGCTCTTTGGTGGGGCTAATGGCGGACTCTGGGAGGGCTCACGTCAAGGAGTACTTCCCAGAACTTCTGCTGCCTGTGTCCCTGTCCTCATGGTGAGCCACAGCCACCCTCCCTCTGCAGAAGACCCTCCAACACTAGCAGGTAGATCTGGTTCAGTCTCCTATTGGGTCACTGCTCCTTCCTCTGGGTTCTGATGTGCACACTACTTTGTGTGTGCCCTTCAAGAGTGGAGTCTCTGTTTCCCCCAGTCCTGTCAAAGTCCTGCAATCAAATCCCCCTAGCCTTCAAAGTCTGATTCTCTGGGGATTCCTCCTCCTGTTGCCAGAACCCCAGATTGGGAAGACTGATGTGGGGCTCAGAACCTTCACTCCAGTGGGTGGACTTCTGTGGTATAATTTTTCTCCAGTTTATGAGTCACCCACCCAGTGTTTATGGGATTTGATTTTATTGTGATTGTGCACCTCCTACTGTCTCACTGCAGCTTCTCTTTTGTCTTTGGATGTGGGGTATCTTTTTTGGTGAGTTCCAGTGTCTTCCTGTTGATGATTGTTCAGCAGTTAGTTGTGATTCCGGTGGTCTCACAAGAGGGAGTCTCTTTCACCAGGGTAAAATTTCTTCTGGACTCTGCTGTGTACCTTCCACTCTCTCCTCTTCAGAAATAGGACCTAAATAGTATTATTGGCTCTTTTTGAGCAGCCAAGCCAAGGAAACTGGGGCCTAGAAAAGAGAGGTGAGTTGTCCAAGTTCTCACAGGAAGCAGTAAAGCAAGGATTCACCTGGGACTGATTCCAGAGCTCAAGGAGGACCTTTCTTCTAGGGGTTTCCCTTGGCTGAAAACTCAG
Source organism: Delphinus delphis (assembly GCF_949987515.2). NCBI lineage: Eukaryota > Metazoa > Chordata > Mammalia > Artiodactyla > Delphinidae > Delphinus > Delphinus delphis. The sequence goes on from NC_082688.1 coordinate 27,890,664, forward strand.
GATGAATTAGCAATGAATGTGAACTCAAAGGGACCTCAGGTTGTGTGACTAGAAATACAGGGTAAAGGATGAAGTGAAGTGTCCTGCTCTCCTATATGATGGTCAGAGGCCACCTGGGAGGCTGAGCTTAGATCTGGGCATCATCTATGAAGACATGGACACTTACCATAAGATGACAGCCAGGAGCTGGGGGTTATCCAAGAAGAAGGGCCCATGGAGGAGCTCTATTTGTCTCCTCTGACCTCTGCCACCGCCTTGGGACACTTTACATTCCCAAGGCCAAGCACAGTATATGAGGCGATGTGCTGTAGTGATAACAGCAAGGGATTCTGAGCCAGATCCACAGAGTTTTGACTCTGCTCATCCCTTCCCAGCTAGATCATGTTTGGTATATTTCTTAACTTCTCTGAACCTCAGTTTTCCCATTTATAAAGTGAGGAGAATCAGACCTACCTTGCAGCATTGCTGTGAGAATTTATTGAGATAATGTATGTTTAGTAACCATCCTCTCCCTGTTTCCCACCCCCATGCAAACACCGAGCAAGGATGATTTTAATCTTTGGCCAAATAGTTTAATGAAGTCCTTAAAAAGGATCATTTCATATCTTCAGCAAGGTATTTATGAGGCTGAAGTGGTGGTCTTTAAGGGTTTAGCCAGTTTTTTTTTTTTTTTTTTTTTTTAAGTAGTGGACTGGAAAGAACTTAATGGATTTGTCTGTGTAATGGAACAAGAAGAATTTGGAGTCTCAGGCAATCTGAGGCAAGGATTGAGGAGGAGAGATAGTATGGAAAGGGAAGAGAGAGGAGGATTTAGGATCCTGGAAGAAGGCTGAATCCTAAAATGTGGATGTGGTCAAAGACGTTATAAAGAATAAGGATGACTGATACTGAATTTAAAAGTGATTGGGTGTTGTAACATAACCCTCCCTTTTCCCAAAAGTTCAGCAAAGTTTGCTACATATAGGAACACCTTGGTAAACTTTGTGTGGATATTAATTTGAGTTAAACATTTGGGGACACAATGTATAGAACAAAAGAGTCCTCAAACAGAATAATTCTGAAGAAGCTGGTATTTAGAGCCTGAGCTAATGAAGAAATATAAGGTACCCTTGGGAATTCAAGGAACTATCAAAGTCTGTCTAGCTGTAATTGGCTTTACTTTGCACTGTCAAACTGAGGCAAGGCTGCTCCCTCTCCTCTGCGTGTAAGCACAATTCTAATCTCATTGACCACTGGTGATAGAAGAGATTCCCTCAGACCAGGAAGTTAACAGACAAGAAAGTGAAGAAGTAGCTTCAAGTTTGGAGGCTTTCTGCCCACGGATGAAGGAGCATGTATTGGTATGGTTAAGGAAGACCCCCTATCCCCAGGCTGTTTGTTCCCCATGTTGGAAATTCTCTCAAGGAGATGGTAATTTGCAATAAGTGAGTGGTCTCCAAACACTGCTGAAATGTCCCAAAGGCAGTAGAAGTAAGAGAGCCTTTTGAGGGATGGGATGCTTAGGATGGGTGGAGGGCAGCGCAGGGCCTCTAGGGGAACATGTGAGAGGGTGCTGTAGGAGGTGTGAGCTGCAGAGGAACCGGGGGACACCAAGGACACAGGGTCCTCCAAAGTCCAGGAAAGCTGTAGCTTAGCTGCTGGTAGGACTGCACTACTCTGTCCCACTCCTAGCACCCGCCCTCATTGCAGGTCCCCCAAAGCAACCTCAAGTGGGCTCTTAAGGCCTTTGAGAATTGTCGAGGGCCATGGAATGGACTTGGAGGGAAAAACATTATTGAGACCTAGGGAATGCCTACCCCTGCCACCCCGCCCCACACAAAGCCCTGGTGGCAACTGTAGCCGTAGACTGACACTTATTGGAGAGGTCAGAGAAGGGTAGTATGGTAAGACAGATCCGGGTGTGGATACTGCTATTAATTACTTTCTCTAAACCTCAGTTTTCTCAAGTATAAAATGAAGATAATGACACTTAACTCACAGGGTTATTTGTAAGATAAAATGAGACATTGCAGGTGAGCATGTTTTGAAATAAATACACTACAGAAATGTTATTTCTATTGCTGAGAAACCATTTGGGGGGCATTGTTTATGATCAGTCATCCCAATTTCCAGCTATATTTTGGTAGTGAATATCTAACGTCACCCCAAAAGAGAAATCAGTAGCATCAGCTGGTTCACTATCTTATATATATTCCATAATTTGTTACACTGAATCTTTCCACTGTGCTACAAGCCAAAAAGAGAGATGAGGTGAGTCAGCTGGCCACTGGGGAAAGTGCTTTCTCATCTATTAAAGTATGTTCCTCATCCATCAAAAGGCTTACCTGCGATTGGATGCTTTTTACATTTGCTCCCCCTTTTCTTCCTCTGACAAGTCTCTCTGTCCTTCATTCAAATTGTAAATAATTTCCCAGATACAGACTACCATCTCTTGAGTCCTTCTCCACCCACCCCATCAACTCTTCTTTTAGCAGTGATGCATTTTTTCCCTCTCACATTCTGGCACCCCCAGCTCGCAAATAGAGATATTTAATAGCCATTCCTGCTCTATAACAAGAAATCAATATACTAAAGGAAAATATAGATTTCTGGGGTGGAACAAAAAGGTTCTAGGAAGCAGAACATCTGTCACCTTCATAAGCTGTGCCAAAGCTTCTCATAATGAGACAATCAAAGTTCGTTGGCATTTTCCCTTGACTTCTTTCGCTTCGTGAACATTTAAGGTAAAGAGCTGTGATGATTTGTTTTATATTCATTTGCTAGATTCAGAATTACCAAATACATTTGTGGGAAATACGGGAATTTAACAATACGCAACTTGGAATCATCAGTCATGAATGCAGCATCATCAGAAGGCAAATTAATTGTACTCAGTGTGTAAAGACTGTGGGCCTGAGGAAGAGAGAGTATCCTTTTTTAAAATTAAAGTCGATATGAAGTCTATAAACTGATAAACACTCAAAACAGTTAAGGTAGTTAATTTTATTCCTCGCTTTAGTACCACTCGAACCTGCTATTGCTTTAACTTCCACCTCATTCAAATCTTCCATCCATAAACAGACCTAATAATAGCTCTAGTTATTGAATATTTGTTTTCTTCATGAGTATTGGGCTTATTTACTTACTGTATCTCATTTAATCCTCATACCATTATGCACATAAAGTATTATTTTTCTCAATCTTGAAAATGAGGAAGTGGAAGCAAGGGGATGTTTAGTAATTTGCCCAATGACACCATTCTTATGAGTAGCAGGGATGGCAAGCGGACTTGGTTTGTCTGGCTCCAGAGTCCTTGGTCTGTAGCACTATTTAGAATTCCTTCCCTTGTTGCTGACACAAGATCTTCAATTTCCCCCTCCATATCTGGGTCTGTACTCCTCATTCCAATAAACTACTTTTGTAATACTGCTTTCCTCTTGAACAAACCCAATCGTTATAATAATAACAATATTAGTTACATTAAAAGGTCTACTATATGCCTATCATGGGGCCAAACTCTCACACAGTTAAAATCAGGTCTGGTGAACCCCCTCACTCCCATTCCTTCTTCATTAGAATTATATGTAAGAAAATCAGGAAACAAAAATGAAAAAAAAAAAAATGGACCGAGAAAGTCCTGGAGTCCCTGAGCTGCAAAATTAAAATAAAAACCACTTTCTGTGTTCTTCACAGAGTCATTGTGAGGATTAAATTAGATAATGCATATACAGTGCTTTGGAAACTGGCCAGATCTCTACAAAGTATTCTTGTAAGCCATGTAAATGTCTAGCTGTATTACCTTGGCAAGTCAGCAGCTCTAAACCTCCATTTCATCACCTCCAACGGGAATCGAAGTTCCTACCACTCAGGGGTGTTATGAGGATTAAGAGCTGCCTAGTGCACAATACAGGGTAGTTGAATCTGTATTTCACTGAGACTCTTTTAAAGTGTGTTTTCAAGGCCACATTCCCCTTTGCTGGCAGTCTCTTCCACTCACATCCCTGAGTCAAGTCTGAGCCCTCAGTTCTCTGGCCTGCCTCTGCATTCACTTCCATAACAGGCTTGCCACGCATAGGAGCTCAGCCACCACTCTACCGAGAATACTCTCCCCTCTAGTTCCTGTCTTGTGCTCCAAGTCTCCCCAGTTCCTGACCTTTCTCTTCTCTGAGATCTTCTAGTGCAATGCTGGGGAGCATGTTAAAATGCAGATTCTGATTCAGTAGGGCTGGAGTGGGGCCTGAATGTGTATTTCTGACAGGCTCCCAGGTGTGTTGATGCTGCTAGCCCAAGGACCAAGCTTTGAAAAGCGAGAATCTACCTTATGAGCTACCCCAGAAACCACCTGACCAGCACGGCTCTGATCCTGCAGCCTTCGCAGCCGCTTCCTGAGTCTTTTCAGCTCGGCCTTAGGCCCCCAGCCCTGGCCCTCTCTGATGGAGGCTCTCCTATGTCCATTCTACCCCTTTCTCCCTGTGACAGAGCCTCCCCTCCCTGCCTTTAGTGGGTATCTGGCCCTGTGGAATGAAGACATGTCCTAGTCCCCCTTCCAGCTGCATATGGCCATGAGACTACATTCTGGAGGTGAGCAGAAGAGGTTTGTGTTACTTTCAGGAAGATTCCTTAAAGGGAGGGCATATACCCTTTTTCTCCCTTTCCTCCTTGTTGGTTGCAGTGTAGTCATGGTGGCTAAAGCTCAACAGTCACCTCAGGCCACGAGGCAGGTGTGACATGCTGAGCGTGGCAGAGCAACAGCAGAGAACCAGCCTGAGTTCCTGGTGCCATGGAGAGCTATACCCGCTCTGCGCTGACTGCCCCCAGACTTCTTCCACATGAGTGGGAAATGCAAGGCGTGCTTGTTTAAGCCACTGATAATTGGCTTCTTCATTTCTCACAGTTTAACCTGAACTATTTGGTCTTGCTCACCGCTAAACTCCCCTCCTTGCTTGTGTCGAGGGGCGGCAGCTGGTGTGTTCCACCTCAACCTCTGAGAAGTATGGTGGTTTCAGCCCCACTGCAGGCTCTACATGGGTCACGTCTCCGGAGGTCTTCTCCATTTCTGTTTTCCACTAAACTCGTTTCCCCTCCCGAACCCTGTGTCACTGGTCCTCTAAGAACCATGTGGTGTCCTTCTTTGAAATACAGACTGCTGGGCCCACGCCTGGAGTTTCTGGTGCTAGGCCTGGGAGGGGGCCCCCAGGAATCTGCATTTTAACATATACCTTCAGGGATTTTGGTGCAGGGCATTTGTGGACCACATATTGAGAAACACTGCCCAAGTTTCGTTTTACTTTGCTAATTGATAAAACTATGAAATATTTCAATCCCATACAGAAAAACAAAATGAATAATATAACAAATACTTACAACGGAGCTTTGTCAAATTTTATTTATTTTAACTGTTGTAAAGTATTTCACACTTTTATAAACCAAAATTTATTCTTCTGTTGATGGACATTTAGGTTTTTTCCAAATTTTTGGCTGTTACAAATAATTCTGGAATGAACCTTCTTGAATATAGCTCCTTGTGCACACTTGGGGGAATTTAAAATACACTGTACATAAAGTTTACCACCTTCATCACAATTATAAAGGGGACTTTACATACCTGGTTCTACCTTGAAATCTTATAACAACCCCAAGAGGCTGCCTGAAGGGGTAGTAACCTCCACGAAACCCTTCTAGCATCTTCCTCCAATTGTTCTTATCACCACTCGGCATGTTCCTTCTCTGCATCATACACTCAAGTGTCTCTGTAATTCACACTGAAAACAACTGGCATGGTGGATATTGCTAGTTCCTGTCTCATATCCATTCGTCCTTCTTTCGTTATTACCAGAACATCAGTTTTGTTTGGGATGGCAACATGCCCAGTTTTTTTAAAAAAAAACAAACACATTACTCTCTATCTCCCATGCAGCTGCGCTGGGGGCAGGGTTGGGGTTGTGGCGGGGACTCTGGCCAGTGAGGCTACTTGGGAATCTGCAGGGGAGTCTTCTGGGCAGCCACTGGAAAGTCTTGCTTTCTTGATACCTGTGCTGTGCCTTTTCTCTTCTTTCTCCTCCTCTTCCTCCTCCTTCTTTTTATCTGAAACAAGGGTGAGAGGCTGGAGGTAGGGCCCCTGCACAGACCCATGAAACCGAGGCCATGTGTGGATTCTGGTGAAGCAAACAGACGGGGAGCCTGAGTACCTGATGGCATTGTGGAGCCTGCATACAATCCCAAGCGCCCACAAGAGAAAGAGACCTGTATTTGATTAAGCCTTCACAGTCAGCTTTCTGTTGCATGCAGGCAAATACAATCCCTAACTGCTACTTAGAATTTCACTTCACTTACTCACGTTTGCCCTATCTTTCTTTCAGTCTATTGTGGACTGGAGATCTCCCTTCCATTAGAACAGATTCTTGGAGTGTGCTGGTCTGAATATAGGTGATGATAGGTGAATGGTTTTGGCTAATTAACTAAAATTTGATCTTCAAGATGGTAAATTCCAGGCCATTTGAGGCTATCCCCAAACCATTTAATTGAATAATCCTTACTTTTCTAATTTTTACTTTAATCTGACTCTTAGAAAATAGCTCTGGTAAAGAATGCAAATGATTTCTTACACCTGAAATACTGATTTAAACATTGTCTTCATAAACTTAGACTTCTGTGCATTTAAGTTTTAAATAGTAACATAAACCCTAACACTTAGAGTAAAGATCTAATATAATAATCTTATATAGATTATTTCCTTCAAAATTAGGATTCACTTCTCGGGTTGGAAATTCAAGTAATTTGGAGAGAGCTTTTGATAGTTCTGCTGAAATGTATCCAGGCAAACTGTGCCATTTGGAATAGTGTGCATTAGTGTCCACTGACCTTTCATTTGGATCCTATCTTCCCGATAAGTGCACACTTATTTTTCTGCTTGGCTTCAGTAATGCCGAGCTACCTCATAGGAGGGCTGTGCAGAAATACTAATGAATATGATTGTCATGCACTTTACAAATATAAAGAGCTACCACAATGCACAAAACAATGAGTGGCACCAAGTGTCTGACATATGCCGTTCGATGCAACTCTAGGAGAGGCACTGAAGTCTTGTAAAACAGTCATTTAGCTGTGTTCAGCGGACACCCAAAGCCAAAAATCTGCATTATGTTTTGGAAAACTTTAATTTTTCATTTTTAATTGTTACTCTTTAGTGGTGTTTGGTATCATCTTACCTCTGATTTAAACAATAATTCACTTGAGAATATCAGGTTCATACTTATAGTAAGTCATTTATACAGAATGAAATATACTTTTATATAATTCATTAATTATATAAACTATAAATGAATTAATTTAAACTATATTAATTTAAACTATAATTATACTATAATTATACTATAATTTATGACTATAAACTATAATTAATTTAAACTATAAATGAATTAATAGTTTAAAATTAGTAATAAATTACAGATGAGCTGTTATTCATGAAAATTTAAAAAAACATTAAAATTCATCTCAGAAAACAGAAATTAGGGCCTGATCTCCCTCCAGATAAGGCATTCTTTGCTTTTCCAGTAACACAGTTCATTCATTAATCCGACAAATAGTTAGATGACTACCATCAGCCAGACATGGGGACAGGAACTAAGGAGAACAGTGCTGGGAATTAAATGGCACAACATATATGAAAACATCTGGTACACTCTTGGTTGCTACTCAAGAGAACCAATAACAGAGGGGCCTCAGAGAATAGAGGAGGCAGTCTAGACTGAGGAGAAGATGGAGATAACGCCATAGTCTGTTCTGATAAGGGCTTTGGAATGGAAGGTGAGAACCTGGGGATTGCTCCCTGTAACAGTGGTCAAGTCACTGCGGTGCCGGAGGAACAGAAGTGAGGCCGGGGAGGACTAGAACTGTAACGCTCAATGAGATAGAGGATTTGGAATAATGAATCAAAGGTGAACTTCCACCATGTTCGGTTTGCAAACATGATTGCCCGGTGACCACCTGCCCTGATCAAGAGCACTTTAAACTGACCCTGGTCGGGGAGGGGGAAAGGCCTAGATCAACCTGTTAAGCAAGTTACCATGGAGTAGACACAGTATTGAGAGAAGAAAAAAGGTGTAGGAGTTTCCCAATGAGTCACATGAGAAAATAATTGGGGGGGGAGTTGGAAACAATACAATTCTTACAGCTTCGGATATCCATATGCCAATAGGATGTGCATAGGTAATAAACAGCATGCAATTGACATGATAACAGAGGACAGTAAATACAGTCTCTTAAGGTGCTTTGAGCTGTGGTAGTATGGGAATCAACCCACTTGCTGCCAGTCCCTACTGACAGATAAAAGGACTTCTGTGATACTGAATGTGAATCATTTAGCACGGTGCCTAACACAGGGCAGTTATTATTTGGAATAGAAAAAAATAGCTATAAAACCCTTGTAAATTCCTGATCTTCTCTTCACCCCTACTCCCATCTCTGTAAACGCACCATAAGCTATCCAGTTTTGCAAGCCTAGAAACCCAGCACCCTCCTAACTTTTTGAAGCACACACCAAATCTTGTTGACTTTAACGCATAAATATGGCATCAGTGCATTTCTCTGTCTCTCCACTTTAGTACATCACCATCATTTCTGCGTCTATTTCAATAGTTTCCCAGCGAGTCTCCCCAGTTCCACTCTTACTCCACTCCCATCTATTCTTTACCATGCGGTCAGGGCCTTCAATTTAAAACAAAATCCATTCATGTCTTCTCCTATGTAAAACCCATCCCCTGTTCCTCATCATTCAGGGTAAAGACAAAGACCACACTTTAACAGAGCCGGCAGTGCCCATGTGTTCTAGCCTCTACCTGCCTCTCCAGCCCCATCTCTCTGTCCTTGTCCACCAACTTTCAGCTCCTAAAATATGCCAGGCTCCTTCTTTCCTTAAGATCTTTGAAGACGTTACTTTGTTTGCATAAGACGCTTTCCTCTGTCATCTTCGCCCAGTCCACTCCTACTTATGCTTCAGATATAAGTTTACCTGTTGATTTTCTCTGAGAAAGGCTTCCCTGACCACCGGGTAAGGGAGTTCTCCTAGAACACATACTTGTAGCATCCTCTGCTTTTCCTCACCACAGTTTGTAACTAGTTTTTATAAAATTATTTCTTTAATGGCTCTTTCTCCCACTAGACTATGGACAACATAAGGGCAGGGGCTATGTCTGTTTTGCTCACTGTTATAACCCTAAGACCTAGCAAAATGCCAAGCAAATGGTGAAATACTATGTATTTGATAAATAAACAAAGCATCTATGATATACATCAGATTTAAATATTAGATTAAAAACTATGGTACAGGATGTTGATAGTGGGAGAGGCTCTGTGTTTGGGGGCCGGTAAATAAGGAGTATATAAGAACTCCCTGGGCTTCCCTTGTGGCACAGTGGTTGAAGGTCCGCCTGCCGATGCAGGAGACACTGGTTCGTGCCCCGGTCCGGGAGGATCCCACATGCCACGGAGCGGCTGGGCCCGTGAGCCATGGCCGCTGAGCCTGCACGTCTGGAGCCTGTGCTCCGCAGCGGGAGAGGCCACAACAGTGAGAGGCCCGTGTACCGCAAAAAAAAAAAAAAAAAAAGGAAAAAAAAGAACTCCCTACCCTGAACTCAGTTTTGCTGTGAACATAAAACTGCTCTAAAAAATAGTCTATTAAAAATTTTAAGCTATTATGCAAAATTTCAACTGTATACAAAATTAGAGAGAATAGTGTAATGAATGGATCCCCATGGACCCACCACCTTAGATCTTAGTATCATTTGAATGTTCAGGGTGACCAGTGAAATAATTTCTTTTTAAATTGACTTCAGATTTTACAACTGACATAAGAAATAAAATCATTGACATTTATATATTCTGTGGAAATTATAAATGATAATTTTTTAAAAAGCATAATAAATATGTCTTCACATTTGGGAATTTTTAGTCCCTAAAGGGTCCTAGTGCACTGTCACAGCTATCTGATTTCATAGTGCACATAAGCATTGGCCACTTCACTGTCATTTGGACATCAGAATGCACTGGTCCTCTCAAGAGCATTTGAAATCAGCATGAAAACCCTAATTCATTCCAATGACCACTCACCCTCACACTTCAGCACTTTTAGACAAAAGCAAAGACAATTAGCCACTGTGAGTTACACACACACACACACACACACACACACACACAGACACACACACAGCTTTGAAAACAGAATGACTAAGATGTTTACCCAAAGAAATACATACAGTTTCTTGAATGTGCTGGGCTGCTTCCCACCCCTTAGGTCTTTTCACTTGCTGTATCTCTGATGCCCCTGGCTTGATCCAGTGGACTCCCACTCATCCTTCAGCTCTCAATTCATGACCCCTCCCCTGAGGAGCCATCGCTGATCTTCCTACTCTCCCCCTGACACAGATGGCCTTCTTAGTGTTCGAGTATTATCCTTTGCTAACCTCTGACCCTATACTTGATTTACATTTTCTGTCTTCCAGTTGTCTGTAAGCTATGTGAGAACAGAACCATTGAACTGTATAGAGAAGCATTATAATGTAGGAATTAAGCAACAACATATAAGCTTCAGAGTTTATGAAACCTGGCTTCAGATTATGATCCCAGCACCTGGGAAGCCTTATGCAACTGGCTGTGAAGCCTCAGGCAACTAAGCTGAGCCTTTGTGAGCCTATGTGAGCTTTTGTCACATTTTAAGTGACGATACTAATACCTACATCGCAGAGTTGTCATAGGGTTATAAGAGATTATGAACATAAAGCATTTAGAAGAATTAGTATCAAGGACATAGTTACTTCTCAATAAAAATATGTTGAAAGAAAGAAAAAGAAGGAAAGGAAAAAGAAAAGGAAAGAGGAAGGAAGAGGAGTGAAGGCCCACGCAAAAAACAAATGGATGAAAAATCCCCACATTTGTTAACCATTTTTAATCTTGAGGATTGCTCTCCTCTATTTAGTTATGGCGAAATTAGAGGGACTTTTACATTTTGAAGCTGAAATTCTTCCAGTGCACTCTTCCTTTTATGAAGAAAAACATGCTTTTTAATTCTTTTTAAGCCATTACTCTGAGGGGGAATGCACGGATTTGCCTTTCCATCGGCTGATGTGATTTCCATCTTTCAACTGCTCGTTTGTATCATTGGGCTCATTCATTTTTGATGGGCTTCATAGCCTTTTTTAATCTGAAAATTATATTTACTGGGCACCTACTAGTACAGAGAATTACAGCTAACACAATATTGAAACAACATGGTCTTTTCAACTTTGCTTTCTTATCACCCAGGAGTTGGCAACACTAAGTGTGTGTGAGGTGAAGTGGTGGGTTAGATGACCCAATGTGTGTAGCTCATGTACTTGGGCATCTTGTTTCTGGAACAGGGGCTCTGAATAACAGGTACTTTTATCTTTCTCAGAAAAGCTCAACTTTGAGCTCCTACTATATGCCTGGCACTGCTGTAGACATGGCAGGGGACAACAAGGGAAGTAAGACTCAACTCCTGCCCTCAAGGAGCTGACTACAGAGTAGGGGAAATTAGACACGGAGATAAGAACAAGCTAAAGAAAATGTCACAGGAGAAACACAAGAAAGTGCTTGAGGTTTCAAAGGAGGGAAAGGGTATATCAGGTTGGAGATATTACAAAAGACTTTACTTGCTCATCCATTCATCCATTCAATGAAAGATATTTATTAGGTGCCTATTATAAGCCAGGCACTAAGGTAGCTATTAAGAATAAGAGATAAATGACCCAGTATTCCTAACCTCAAAGACTTAATAATAAAGTGGGAGGGACACATATGTAAACAAACGATAACATTCCTCCATTCGTTCATTTATTTAACATTTATTATCTGTTAAGTTCCAGGCTCAGGGATGAAATAAACATGGTCCTTCTGGTAAAAGGAACCCATAATATAGTTCAGGTGATAGGTGGATAAACAAAAAAATTCAATCCAGTGTGTTAGGTGCCAATGTTAATTGTGAAATCAGAAGGTGGAGGGTGAAGGGACAGTTAATTCTTTCTGGGGTTAGGGAAGTCTGAGGGGAACACAGTGGAGGGGATATTAGAGGATGAAGGACTTTGCCAGGTAGTTGTAAAGAGGAAGAAGGGTATTTGAGGCAGGCTGTACAACCCGGCTGGAATGAGAAGCAAGAGTCCAGATGTACTGGAGATGGAGGCTAGATTGTGGAGGGCTTTGAAGCCCTGCAGCTAGAAGAATGGAATGTCAAGGAACTTGTTAGGAGACCAGAAAGATAAAAGCATTCAATTAGGAAGAAACAGCATTCCTCCGGAAGAAGTTTCCTCTTCTTGGATTTTGATAGGTGCAAATAATGGAGAGAAGGAATTCCAAGAAGAGAAAACAGCTTGAGCCAAAAGCAGAAGGCTCACACGTACATACGACTGGAGAGAGTAGTGAAAGCCTGTGGGAACAGCTTTTCCTGTGTGTCTAATTCCAGACATGCCATGTGTCTGGCCCTGACTCTGACCACCGTACAAATTAACACAGCAGGGATAGCCCCCATTCACTCCTCTCTCTTCTTCAAGGTTCAGTCTTGGGGATTCAGACTTTTTTGAAGTTAGGAGACCAAACTTGTTTCTAAGGCCGCCAGATCACATGGCTTTAGAGCCCTGTGACAGAAAGGGTCCTGAGGCTCCCATGCAGACTGACCTATACCAAAGCCTCTGCCCGGCGTTGGCGGCTGGGGAGGCCAAAAAGGAACATGCCTGTTTTCTCCTTCTGAGTTTGGAAGTGACTGAGAAATAAGACTAGGAGGCAGACCACTGGAGATCAAAATATCAGCTTTATTTATTGATAAAGCTGACCTGCAGCCAGCTGGGTTCCTGAAATGCCCCTCAGCTCATCTTCGCTAACCCTTCAAAGCTGGCTTAGCCACGCTCACATGGCAGAACAGAATGCAGGTGTCCTGTGGACAGGCTTTCTCTACAAGGATTCACAGAGAGAGAAAAGGCAGGGGCAGATTCACCCGTCGGGTAAGTCACCCCTTCCCTTGGGGCAGGGAGAAGCCGGAGAGTTCCTTCATACTTTTCCATTTCGGGGAAGTGACTTGGAAATTCTCTTCTTTCTGTGGAATGTGAGAAGCAGGGAATAACTATGGACGCTCCCCCTACCCCCCACATCCCACCAGACACACTCACACTAACTTCACCTTTTTTGCCTTGTAGGATTTTTATTTTCTACTGTCCGACTAATCACTTAGCTATTTACTCCGAAGTGGGAAATCTTTCTCTCAAGTCTGCAAGCTCCTTAAAGTCAGAAAGCATCATCTGGTGTTTTTTAAAAAAATCTCTTCCCTCTCATAGAGACTAGGAAGAAAGAAGGGAAGGAAGGAGGGAGGAAGGGAGGGAGAGAGGGAGTGAAGGCAGGAGGGAAGAGTAGCCCTAGGCTGTGCTGATTCTGACTCGCTCCTCAGCTTTCCCAGCTCCAGCTACCCCCCAGGCTCTCTGCTCCCACAGCTGGAGTCAGTCTTTTTTTTTTTTTTTTGGCGGTACGCGGGCCTCTCTCTGCTGTGGCCTCTCCCGTTGCGGAGCAACAGGCTCCGGACGCGCAGGCTCAGCGGCCATGGCTCACGGGCGCAGCCGCTCCGCGGCATGTGGGATCTTCCCAGACCCGGGCACGAACCCGTGTCCCCTGCATCGGCAGGCGGACTCTCAACCACGGCGCCACCAGGGAAGCCCGAGTCAGAGTCTTTAGCGCAGGCTTTGGGACCAATCCTGAGGGCCATGACTCCTAACCTAGTCTCAGGTCACCCTGTTCATAGAATGGGGGTCCTGCTACCTGCAGCTCAGTCCCTGCCAAATAAATGTCTTGCTTACATTCTGCTTATTCCAAGTGGCCCTTCTGGAGGTTGAGTTCTCTACCAGAACCTTCACTCTTAAGGCAGAATCCTTGTTTCTGGCCTCCTGTGCTGCCTATCAGGGCTGATTGTGCCCCTGATAGGGTGATGCTCCAGCACCCTCTTCCCTCTTCTCAGGCTCCCCCTTCTTCTTCTTCTTCTTTTTTTTTAATATATTGTATTCTTATTATGTAACTGCTACACTTCCACTTTTTATTTATTTATTTATTTATTTATTTTTGGCTGCGTTGGGTCTTCATTTCTGTGCGAGGGCTTTCTCCAGTTGCGGCGAGCAGGGGCCACTCTTCATGGCGGTGCGCAGGCCTCTTACTGTCGTGGAGCACATTCGGGAGCACAGGCTCCAGACGCGCAGGCTCGGTAATTGTGGCTCACGGGCTTAGTTGCTCCGCGGCCTGTGGGATCTTCCCAGACCAGGGCTCGAACCCGTGTTCCCTGCATTGGCAGGCAGATTCTTAACGACTGCGCCACCAGGGAAGCCCAGGCTCCCCTTCTTGATGAGCCCTTCCCTGACCATTTGTACTATCCTCAGCAAGTCTTGCTGGGTTTTGAGCCCCCAACTTCCCTCTCTGATTTGGCCTGTTTGTTGTCGCTAGATCCCTGGTTCTGACATCAGGAGGATGATTCCCTTGAACAAGCACAACAGTAACAGCAGTAACACACATCCAAGTCAGGGCTGTCATTTGAAGGAGTCACCTGGGAAGTTTGCATGACATGTCTAGTCCAGGGATGCTACTATTGTTCCACTTTGTATGTGGGGACACTAAGGCTCCGGGAGCTTTGCAACCCACTGAGACCACACATCGAATGACAGGAGCAGCTGAAACGTCCCCCTCTGCTCTCCTTCCATGTGATTCTCCTTCCGAGGAGCTTACAGGCCACAGAAGTGATCTTATAACTCTATAGCAGTAGTTGTTCATCTTTTTTAAATCATGAAGTCCTTGGGGAATCTGATAAAAGCTAAAGACATGATCCCTCAGGAAAATACACATACACTCAAAACTTCCACACACACCAGGATGAGAACTCCTATAAACAAACAGACAAACAAACACCTTCCCCCAAATTTCAGCAACTATTATGCAGCATGATTGTCTTCCTCATCCTCTAGACTGTCATCCCAAATAACTTCTGGCTGTTCCCAAATATCAAATCCCTGAAGGAACGAGATGTTCCTTCCAGTGCTGAGGAGGTCCAAAAGAATGTGCTGTAAAACTCAAAAGGCATTTCCACAAAGAGCATTCCAAAGATGTCTGAAGAAAGCCAGGGTCCCTGGAAAGCACAGCTTCTCCAGATGACCACCTGGAAGAGGGTAGCATCTGTGTTCCTGTCCTGGTTGGCTCTCAAACAATCAGTCCCTTTCCCTGTCAGGCAAAGCTCACAGAGAGGCTTTGGTGTGATAACTTCCCATCTGCTAAGTCAATGAGGGGCAATTCCAAAGCTTAGAGGATACTTCCTCCATGCAGCCTCAGGGGCCTCTCCAGGCAGTTACATGCTTCTTCCTTCCTGTCCCAAAAGCTTTGTGTAAATCTGCGTCTCTACTCACATCTCTACCTCTGCCAACAGACTTCGAGCACAGACCTGAATGGCAGACACTGGATTCATGCATGTAATCACTGGACATTTACCAAGAGACCACCATGTGTTAGCACCGCAGACACCATGCTGAACAAAACAGTGCTGCAGGCTCTCAAGAAAGGCAGACAAACAAGACGTAGCATGCCTAATGCTATCCTCTGGGAAATACAGGGTGCTTTATGGTTCAACCTGTCTTTGGGGAAGGGCACCTTTTAAGCTAAAACGTGATGTATATCTTTCCAGAGCCCAGCACAAAGTATGTGTTTAATCTTAAACATTTCCCTCAGCAAAATCCTATGTTTGCTGGAGGGTTCACTCGCGGAGGGCAACTGCTCGCTAATTTAAGAGAGGCTGTGGTGACCATACGGAAAGGCAACTTGCATCAGGTTCAGCTGGTTACCTCCTTTAGCTGTTTGTGAGACATTTGTGAAGTGGTGGAAAAAGCAGTGGATTTAGAACTCCTGGAGGCTGTAGTCCTGAGGCTTTGTCACCAACTACATTCGTGAGTTCTTGGGTCACTCGGTGTCTTTTCGTATATTGATGTCACCTTCCAGAGCAAAGGAAGCTATGAAAGCCCTGTTCAGACTTAAAAGCGTAATCTATCTATCCATCTATCTAATCTATCACCTAGCTGGTTCCAGTTTTGCAGGAGGAGGACGGGGTGACTGTAAATTTCAGAGACCTGCTGAGGGCATTGCTTTGTGGGGCCTGGGCCGCAAGCCTTTTGCTGCCTCACATGACATGGATTTGGCAGGGAGGGGGCAGTTTGAATTCCAGGCGGGCTAAAAGGCCTTGGCTGAGAGGCTCTAACAGATTTCACAACACAGCAGGGAAAGGCTTCCCAAGGAGAGATGGGAGAGGGCGGGTGTGCGTGTGGCTGCAATTCTGCACATTGGACAAGGGCAGGAGATGGGAGAGTCCCGAAAGGCAGGATGAGGTAGGGCGAGAAGACAGTCGGACACCTCCCCTTATCTCCCTGCTGACAACCGCGCTCCGGCAAGACGTACCACCTCAAACTGGCCTAGGGCCCTACCTCTGTCCGCCGCCCCCCAACGCGTCCGGAGAAGTGCGGGTGGAGCAGGCCGGCTTGCGCATGCGCGCCGCTGCGGCCAAACACTGAACAGAGCCCATCGCTTCTCCTTTTATCTCCTGTTGGGCCTCGGGCTAAATCCACAGCAGCTTCAGAAGTCCGTAGGCGGCGGGACGCGGTGGAGGTAAGAAGAAAAGAGTCCATAAACGCTTGGGCCTAGAACTACAACTCCCAGCAGACACCGGGTTGGCCACGCCTTCTTGTGGGCGGGCCCGAGAATCCCCCGCGGCTTAAAGCGGCGAGATCTCCTCGCCGAAACTGCTGGGCGCTGAGCGCGCGCTTTCTGTCCTGAGCTGGGCAGAGTGGGGAAGCGTGGTGTCTTTCCGTTTTTGCCACTTTGTACCCGAACTAGAAAACACCACAAAACAAATAAACTACAGCCAAGCGCGTTTAGAGGCTTCTCTCAGGTTCGGCAGCTTATTGCTCCTGCTTCACAAACTCTGAATTGCCGATTTAGCAAATGAGAACCTAAAAAATAGCTCGTTTGTTAAATTTCTGTAAGATGAATTATTTTCCCAACCATGTAGGAGCAACTTTATTCTCTAGTTTGCAGGTGGCAGTGGCTGATGTTTGGTCTCACTTTTTTTTTTGTAAAGACAATAAATAAGAGGGGAGTCTTAAATCTTGCAGTAAATCATCCTGAAAAAGTAAAAGCTTATTTGTTGATTTGATAAATGTTCTACTTTAATTTTCCAAGTTTTAACTTTTGTAATGAAGTGTCTTTAAAATGCAGCATACTTGAAATTATGTTTTAAGGTGTAGATTTTAAAATGTACTTTTAATTGTAACCTAATCTTTGAATAGGATGTAGAGGGGTGAGGTTTAAAACTGCTACTCTTTGCTTCTTGCTGTAGGGAAGAGAAAAGTGATGACCCTTAGCATGAGGAATAGCTACCAGAATAGTGCTATTGGGGTCCTAGGTCCTCATGACTATACTGGGTTTCTTGAACAAAGTAGTTTCTTGTATTAAGAACTGACAGTTTTACTGGGTTAAGGCACTAAAATTTAAGAACTTTCCTTTTCTCTTCCTACCTCAAGTTCTAACCCTGATTTCTCACAGCCACTAATAAGCCACCTCCAAATGCCAACAATGAACTTTTGTTTTTTGCAAACAAATACATTTTAAAGGCCTCAAAGGGAATCAATTCAGAACTTGAATGCAGAATAGTTTTAGAGTTTCTGGGGGGTAGGGGCATATCTCAACTTCAGCCTGCTGAGATTTACGATTATGTATCCTTTCAGTCTGTGTAGTGTGGCATTTGAGGATAATATGAAATTGGCCAACTTTGCCAAAAATTAACAATCTGTGTAATTTTTATTTGTTCTTTGTGTGGGGGGAGCTCAGCAATAGGCATACTGAAAACTGGTAATAATAGTTGGTGTATAGCGATTTTTGAGAAGACTAGAGTGTAGCTATTGTGCTCTAAACAAACCCTCCATACATTCTGAAACATTAAATAGGGGAGAAAGCAATACTCGTGATATTTGGTAATATTTAAAATTTCCCCAGATCTCAAATGTTCTCTTCATAGTCACGAACAGAACATGTTTTCTGGCTATCAGCTCTTCTATTAAACATTCAGTTTATCAAGGCTTAGCCAGCAGAGTAAGAAAAGAAAGCATAAGATACAAGACAATGTTATTGTGTACAAGAAAATTTCAAGAGAACATAGAGTATTAACACTTCTAAGAGAAGGCAGCTGGAAATAAGGGCAATATATAGTAATCAAATTTATTCCTATTGCCACCAACAAAGGACAAACATCAATTTGACAAAAGATGCCACTTACAGTAGCAACAAAAACATTAGGAACCTAGAATAAATCTAAAAAAAAAGATGTGCAGGATTTTAATGAAGGGAAGTATAATACTTTGTTGAAAAACATTAAGAAAACATTTATAAATGGATGGATACATTGTGTTCATGGATGAAAGGATTCTATATTCTTAAAGTTGTCAATTCTCCACAAATCTATACATTTAATGTAACCCAAATCAAATTCTTATTGCATTTTTAGTGTATGTATGTTTACATACACTAAGTAAATATTTAGTGTATTGAGAATTCTGTGTGTGACTTGACAAGCTTATTCTAAAATTTATTTGGAAGATCAATGGTTCATGAATAACAAACTTTTAAAGAATAAGGTGGGGGCCCTACTACATATCAAGACTCCTTATAAAACTGTAGTAATAAGACAGTGTGGTATTGTTGCTGGAATAGGCAAATAGAGAACAGGTCAGGGCCTGTGCATATAGGAGGACTTATGTGATATGTCACTGGGGGAAGATGGACTCTTCAGTAAATGGTGCTTAGAACATTTAGTTAACCACATGAAAAAAGAAAAACTCTCTCAACATACTAACTAAATAAACAAATAAATACATTCTGATGGATTAGAGACAAATTTGAAAAGCAAAACTTTAAAAATTTTAGATGTTCTGCTATATATCTTTATGAACTTGGTCTAAGAAGGGATTTCTTAAACAAGCTACATAAAGTTTAAACCATGAAGGAAAAGATAGGTAAATCTGAGTATATTAAAAACAAGTAAGTGGGAATTCCCTGGTGGTGCAGTGGTTAAGACTTGGGCATTCACTGCTGTGGACCTGGTTTTGATCCCTGGTCGGGGAACTAAGATCCCACAAGTCACACAGTGTGGCCAAAAAAAAATAAAATAAAATAAAAAATAAAAGCAAGTAAGCAAACAAAACTTTTGTACATTAGAAAACACAAGTGAAATGGCAAGGCACACACTGGGAAGACATTTACAACTCAAAGAGAGACAAAAGATTAGTATTCAGAACATTTAACTACTAAAAATCACTTAAAACAAAGACAAATGTTACAGTGTAATGATACAATATAATAGTGAACTAAGATATGACTTGGCAATTCCCAGCAGAGGAAAACTGAATGGCTGATAGATAGTGAGAAGATGTTCAACCTCCCTGGTAATCAGGGAAATACTAACTAAAACAACAAGAAGACATCGTTTCACATTTATCTGATTGGAAAAATTAGTAAGACCAATAATATCCAATGTTGTCAAAAATGTCAAGCAACAGGAACTCTCATTTACTGCTGATGTTAGTGTAAATTGGTTGAGTTTGACAGTATCATGAAAAGTCAAGATTACAAAGCAATTCCACTTTGGACATACATTCTAGAGAAACTTTTGTATGTATGCATAAAATGATATGTTGAAAAATATTCATAGCAACAGCAATGATGATAATCCAAAATAGAAAACAATGAAAGTGTCTCTCAAGAGAAGAATGGATGAGTAAGCCAAGTCATTCAATGGAGTACTATAAAGCAGTGAAAATGAATGAATTAGAACTGCATTATCAACATGTATAAATCTCAGAAAACATAATTTGTGCAAGAACAAGTTATAGAATGATGTATACAATGTCAGCATGTTACCATTTACAAAAAGTTTGGAACATATGAAACAATACTAGTTATTGATTATGGACACTTTCATATGTAGAGAAAGTATAAAAAAAATACATAAGATTAATAAACACCAAATGCAAGGGGAAGGAAGTAAAATTGGAAGGAGCTTCAAATGTGTCTATAACATATTTTTCCCTTATTTCTTGAAATTGTCCATTAAGAAAAGGAAAGAAAAAGATGGACTGACCTGTCTGGTGAACTGAAGTTACACTTACATTTTCAAATAACTTTCTGAGTTTCCTTTATAATTCAATCCAAGGAACCATCACTCTCTCTCTGTAGGATCCCTTGGCATAGAGGGCTAAGGCATGGTGGGGTCTTGCTGACAGCCATCTGCCCAGCTTTCTATCTCCACATTTCTACAATGCAGTGGGACTAGTGGAGGTAACATGCTTAGCTGGCATTGAGGAGTTTAAATCTGGCTGAGAATCCTTATTCTAGGAGTAGGATGGGTGCAGCCTGAGAGCATGGCTCTCTACCGCTGATCTCTGGTGGATGCCGATAAAAGCTGCCATTTTAAGCACTTAAACACCTCATCTCTCTGTAGGCATCTTCCAGTCAAAATGGGCAAATTAATCTATTGAATCCCAGATGCTAGTGGGATGGCAGCTGAGCCAAACTCTTGAATGAGGGTCTCTTCCCCCTTCTTTAATTGGTTTTCAGTTTTAGCAAAGGTGCTTTTGGGGGTAGGCAAAATGGGTGAAGGTGGTCAAAAGGTACAAACTTCCAGTTATAAAATAAATAAGTCCTGGGGATGCAATGTACAGCATTAAGTAGTGCCAGTTGTACAGGCTGTTGGCTCTTCATCTTTGACCACACTGTCACTGCTCACCCCTTCCTAACCTCCAGATCGCTGGAGATGTTTGAGCCCAGGACTGTAGGGTCTCCACCACCTCCCTGAGCCATGAAGCAGGCATTCACTACATACTTTGGCTGAAGGTGGTAGGAAAGAGCTTCTCTGTCTTTAGGAAGAGTCTACTAAGCCTTTGCCATGGACAATTGGCTTTTTACCATCTCAGCTGTTTGTTTGTTTGTTTTTCTTTTTAATTTTTTTTACTTTTTTCCTTTTCATTTTTAAAGTATAGGTGACAGACAATATATTAGTTTCAGGTGTACAACGTAGTGATTTAACATTTACATACATTACAAATAGATCACCAAAAGTCTAGTAGCCATCTGTCATCATACAAAGTTAGTACAATATTATCGACTACATGCCCTACGCTGTGCATTACATCCCCATGATTTATTTATTTCATAGCTGGAAGTTTGTACCTCCTAATCCCCTTCACTTAGTTTGCTCAACACCCCTCCCACCTTCTCAGCTGGTTTTAATCACATGGTTTTCTATGGGCAAAAAGCCAGTTATAGCTTGTTTCCATAGAGTTGCACCCAGGGAAGGGGAAGTAGTCCATTTTAGACCACAGTATAGAGCTCCACCAAGCAAAAGTCACAAAGGCAGGACCCGGAGCTAATAACCCCACCACCACCACCACCACATACACACTTGAATTCATTTTATGGGGCTTTTTCCTGTAAGTAATAAAACCACAAAGCATCCACCTGTGTAAACATGCTTAAGCTCTAGTATCATACAACTGAAATAAATACCAGCAGGTTAGAGAAAAAGGTTCTTGGTTAACAGAGATATGATAAACACAATTTAATATGAGGATTCGATTTCCACCAAAAAAGGAGAGTGATGGTCTTAAGAGTGGGTTTCTATCTTCCAGCTTGTTACTTTAGTTAATCAATGTATAACCCAGGCTGCCTCTCTCTTGGTGAGCCTGACTTCCATGGTTTCAGACTCCCAGGCAAGTGAGGAGAAGGACTTAGCTCTCTCGAGGAGTTGATGTGGTGGGCCTTTCTAGTTTGAAAGAACAGGCAGTCAGGCTAACTGTTACTGATGGTCATGGTGACGTGTGCAGCCGTGTGTGGAGTTAGAGGGGGCCTGTCAGCAAAAGGCACTGGATGCCTCGTCATCTTCCCAGGAAGTTGTGAGAATTCGGTTTTATTTCTCTATTTTTTGCTGGTGGAATGTAAAGTATTATTAGTCATCAGGTGCCAACTCTCCACATGCATAGTGGACTCCGTGGTGAATGAGGGGAGAATTTATGTCTTTGGTTTCATTCTCCCATTTAGAGAGCTAGGAAATTAAATAGGCTTCACAGCATGGTCACTTCTGATTTGCAAACACCCTATTCATGTGATATAAAAAAGAACAATTTCCTTCTTTCTTTTCTTCTTCCCATTTTTTCTCTCCCCTACTTCTCTCCCCCGCTTCCTTCACATTCACCTAATAATCCATCCATCCACCCAACCGTCCACCCAATATTGACTGAGTACTTTCTATGCACCAAGCTCCTTAGACCAGTAGTTATGGTCCAGGAATAGAGAGGGTGGAGGCCTATTCAAGGGCAGGAGCAGTGGGGATAGAGGGTATGGCAGAGAAATGAGGGAGCTGACAAGACATGACACCCAGTAGTAGGTGAAGGGTGGTGATGGAGTCAAAGATAACTTCTGACTGGAAGCCTTCTCCCCCCATTTTGCAGAGTTCTACAGTCTCTGCCAGTAACTCTGGAACTTGGGTACCACCTGAAACAAACAAAATGTGGTAAGTACTGCAGTCTTTCTACATGTAATTTATAATGCATAGACATGCCGCCCCAAGGTTCTGCTGGGCAAAGTTTCACTTGATATCTATAGTCAACCAATATGCTACCACACAATGATTGTGTATCAGTTTATATAATTAAAAGCTATAAGAAGCTTAAATGGCTGAAAAGTATAAATTTTAGCTAAATTTTTGAACCCCCAAAATCATATAAGAAAAACTAGCAAAACACAGAACAATCAGATAGTCCAGGAGACCAACTCTAAAGACAGAGAACACTGATGAAAGAGAGAAGGTATTGGAAATGAGACACATAAAAATGCCCTGAGACCAATCATATAGAAATGCTGAGAGCAAATCATTAGCAAACCTGGAAAAGCATTGCAATAAATATTTGTTATTACAAAGAGCACCTCAATGCAGGGGTTAAAAGTGTACACTAAAGATTGTCACAGTACGAGGATTTCTCTGGACCATCTGTTTGAGGCACCTACTCTATCATAAGTGCTTTTACAGGAGACACAGACAGAGCTCAGAGCTGCAGAGAATATGCACAGGAAGACAGCTCAGTACAGACATCTCTATGTGGCTGAATCTAATCACAAACAACCATGGGCTGCTCTCTCAAGAGCCTGATTATTGAACTCATTCAGTGCATCTAAGAACATAACTGCTAATTTTGCTTATAATGAAATGCATGAATAAATAAATGCATTAATACTCTAGTAAAATCTATTAAAGTATGATGGCTGGTGGAGGTGCAAAGCACCAGAGGAGGACAGGGAAGGGAGAGTATTCAGCTGGGAAGGGCTGTGGTACCACACTGGTTGTTACCCTCCGTGTCCTGGGATGTGGCACAGATATTTACACCGGCCAAGGAAGGCTGAAATTCTCCCCCTGCGTGTTCTACTTCCTAGGGCAGGCACATCTAGTAATTTCAGAACAATTTCTAGTAATGAGAATGAAATTAAAAATAACAAGAGAGGGGAATGCAGCTAGCCAAAGTGGAAGGTAAATCACCGGAATCCCAATCCAGCAGTCTTCCTTCTACCTCACACAGCAACTTAAACTCTTGCTTCATTTATTTTTATATACCTCAGAATTCACTCTTTTTAGTGTTCAGTTCTATAGATTCTGAAAAACACACAGAGTCATGCAACCATCACCAAAATTACGATACAGAACCGATCCATCACCCCCCAGAGTACCCTGTGCTGCCCCTCTGTAGTCAACCCCTCCTCCCACCTTTAACCCTGGAAACCAGTGCTCTCGTCTCTGCTCTTTAGTCTTTTCCAGAATGACATGCAAGTGGAATTATATAGTAGCATAGCAGCTTTTTAATTAGGGGATTTAAAACAAAGCGAGCCAACAAGAACAAAGCCAGAGCCTATTCCCTGAATATTCTAGTCAAGCAAAATTTACTGTGCCAGACTCCTCACATCTTCCTAATGCTTCTCAAAATATTTTTCCTGATTGAAGCAACTTTTGTTTCTCTTTCTCCCGGTCCCAACCCTCAGTTTGCTTAAGAATTTGGGGGCAGCTTTGCAGTTGTTTCCTGTGTGGCGATAATTGTGTGTTTGACTCTACAGAGGAGACCGGCTTTGCAATATTCTGTCTGGAAAAGAGGCAGTGTTGGGTTTTTCTAGAAATGTTATAAATTAAGTCTGAACTAAAGAAGAGAGCTCATTTCATGGAGTTGCATTAGGATTTTCTTGAAAGAGCGCAGACAAGAAGGGTGTGGGAAGCACAGCAAAGCACGTAAAAATTATTAAAACTCTAAGGGTCCTCTTTTATGAAGGCCAACTTCATACATAAAGGTACATAAAATTCCTGAAACATAAAACTGTGAGGCATGCAAAGGAAAGCCAACACCTATGGGTTTGTTGGGGTGCACACAAACGCCATGAGGCAGACAGGCCAGCTCTAGGCACAGCATGAGTTCATCGCCTAACTCTCCATCACCCTCTCTACTCTGGTTCTTCATGATCCAGAACACATTAACTATAAAAACAAATGGTACGAGAGCTGGATTTTACCTTAAATTTCCTTTGGCTATTATTGGCTATTACTGGTAATAATAAATATTATTATTATTTATTAAAAATGGGTTCAGGGATATGGATTTGTTTTGTTCCATTCCATGAAGTATGGAAATAATAACACTACCTACCGGGGATAAGGATGGAGTGAAACATAGGCTGCTTCCTGTCTCCTCCATCTTCACTGGTAGTATTTATTGTGCATCCTCTCTGGACTAGGATAGTTGCTGTTTGGCTGGTGCTGTCTTAGTATAGTTAACTTCTTTCCATTATGTCACCTTGCTTTCCCAGCCTATTGTTAAATCATTTGTATCAAACCGCTATGTATGCCTGCTGACTGGGGCTCCGCCATTGTGCTTATCAACAGTATCAGACAGAGGAGCAGTGAAGGGCACCAAGGGAAACACTATATAAACAGAGTGATGGAGATAGTGGCCTGGTGACCCATGGGGACAACATATGCATAAGATCCCTGTATTTTCTCAACTCTCAATTTGTGACAAAATCAAGGTCCCGACAAGACATTAATATATATTTTTATTTGTGAATGTATTATATACAAAGTCTTACTCAAATATCTTATGATTTATTAATAAAAGTAAAATAAAATTCAGTTCTGCATGCAATAAATCTAACTTTTAATATAGAAAAAAGTAAATTCATGAAAACGATGGGTTTGATATACAATCTCTGGCATCCGGTGGTGAAACAGATGGTTTGTAAGCACATAGCAAAGAAAACAGCATGGGTTTACTAAGAGCAAGCCATGCTAAACCAACCTTGTTTCTGATTATGATAGGGTTGACACTGATAGAAAGGAGAAATTCCTTAAAATCAGTGTATCTTGATTTCAGTAAGGTTAAAATGTTTCCTTGAGGACAAGATGGAGAAAAGTCACCTAGATGGTAATGCAGTAGAGCTGTTGCTGGTTAAACAAGTGGTTAATGAACCAGGGCACCCTCGAGGGAGGTATATAGTGGTATGTCATAGGACTCTAATTGTTCCCTGATTTTATCAATAACTTGAATGAAATCTGTACATACCTTTACTCAATGTTTTCAGAGATATTGAGTACAATGAATATCAAAATCAAGGTTTTTTAAGAAGAAAAAAGCAGACTGGAACATCTCCCCAAACTAATAAAAGATTTTTAATAAAGACAAATGTAAAGTCCTAAACCTGTGCTTTAAAAAATGCACAAGTGTAGAATGGGGGTAATTTACTTCTTGTTAGTTCATGAAAAGAAGACATGGATATTTAAGTCAGTTTCAAAAGTAATGTGAGTCAACTGTATAAAATGGTTGCTGAATAATAGAATAGTATTGGTATCAGATGGAAATGACCATCCTGCTGTACTTTCTTTTTTTTTTTAAAGGATTGGATTTTTTTTTATTAATTAATTTATTTGTTTATTTTTGGCTGCATTGGGTCTTCCCTGCTGCGCACAGGTTTTGTCTAGTTGCAGCGAGCAGGGGCTACTCTTCGTTGCAGCGCACGGGCTTCTCATTGTGGTGGCTTCTCTTGTTGCAAAGCATGGACTCTAGGTGCGCCTGCTTCAGTAGTTGTGGCACGCGGGCTCAGCAGTTGTGGCTCGTGAGCTCTAGAGCGTGGGCTCAGTAGTTGTGGCGCAAGGGCTTGATTGCTCCACAGCATGTGGGATCTTCCCGGACTAGGGCTCAAACCCACGTGCCCTGCATTGGCAGGCGGATTCTTAACCACTGTGCCACCAGGGAAGTCTCCCGCTGTACTTTCTAATAGTCACACGCATCAGTAGAATTGTTTCTAGAACCATGTGTCTGATTTCAGGAAAGACATTAACAAACTGGAGCAGATTCTGAGGATCTGACTGTGCTGATTTGAGTCTGAAGATCCCATCATGGGACAAATAGGGGGAAAGAAGAAACATGTACTGATTGTCTACTTAGAGCATAAGAGAGAATGCAAAAAGGCTGGAGGTCAAAAGGAGGATGGAATAAGAATAGGTGAGCTTCCTACGGGTTTAAACATAATAATAAGTAACTGTGTAGGAAGTGGCTCCAGAACACAAGTTATCTAGGACAGGGAAAGAGTCAAGAAGGACATTCTGCTCCTCTCTTGCCCTGAATAAGGGTGAGGAGTGTGTGTGTGTGTGCTCATGTGTGTGCACACGTGTGTGTGTGTGTGTGTGTGTGTGTGTGCAGATAAGTAGGTAGCTAGGTGGTGATGAGAGTGTATGTCTTAGGCAATTTGTGCTGCTGTAACAAAATAACACAGACTGGGTGGCTTATAAACAACAGAAATGTATTTCTCACAGTTTTGGAGGCTAGAAGTTTGCAGTCCGGGTGCCAGCATGATTAAGTTTTGGTGAGGGCCTCTGCCAGGTTGCAGACTGCTGTCCTTTTGGTGTACCCTCCCATGGCAGAAAGAGGGTGACAGAGCTCTCTGGGGTCCTTTGTATAAGGACAGTATTCCCATTCAGGAGAACTCCACCCTCATGACCTAATTACCTCCCAGAGGCCCCACCTCCTAATACCATGACCCTGAGGCTTAGGATTTCAACCTGTGAATTAGGGTGGGGTTGGACACAGACATCCAGTCCATAGCAGCATGTGCTCCTCGTCCCCTGCTCCAATAATGGCTTCCCTCAGGACACTCCAAGTTGTCCTCATCATTCAGTGTTCACTCTTGTCACTAATTTAGTGCCAAGCCTCATGGTAGGAATTGGAGATACAAGGTTGAATAAATCAATTTTCTACATAAAATGAGCTCACAGTCTGGAGGGGCAAATGGGCGTGGTGCCTGCAAGTTGGCACACTGAGCTGAGAAGCCAAGTTAGGAGTCTAGGGTCACTCAGTCCTCAGGGCAGTGACTAAGAGTCATCTGCACAGACGTTCAGAGCTGGAGAGGATTTTGGACACTTGCTGAGTGCATGGTTTTCAGACACTGCCTGGTGGAATCCTTGGCCTTTTGCAAAGCTTTCTTGGGGGTTGCTGTGTGTGAGAGGGAGGTCGAATGGGAAGGTGTCTGGGGTCCTCCCTTACTCACACTTCAACTGGAGAAGCTCTACTTCTGTTTTATTTGTTCATTATCCATAGATGAACTAACTTGCAGAAAGGGTACTGCTACTGCTAAGAATTGAACCACACCCTAAGGCCACACAGGAGGAGAGTGACCAGAGGCCAAAAGAGATTGTGATTTGCTTGATGTGATTACAGAAATGTTTTTGTTGTATACCTACTATGTGCTTATAAATACTATTCATTCAGTGGTTTATTGAAATACCTAATAAGCCAAGATCCTGTGTGCTTCTAAAATTGTCCTAAGATTTCTCCTCAGAAGTTTAGCTTTTTCGTAAAACGCCACACTCCCTAAGGGCAAGAATTTTGCCCTACTCATTTTTGTTTCTCAGATGGATAACACTGTGCCTGATACATTTGGGCATTCCAAATGTTTGCTGAATATATGAGGAAGGAATTAAAATAATGTATTAATTGGACCCAGAACAGATCTTCTAACTGATTATGGAAAAATAAAATAAAATTCTGAAAACTTGATTCAATTTTCATGAACCTAATAAGCTGAAAAAATATATAGATACATTACACTGCATTAGCAGTAACTATAGCAATCAAACTACATATTGATTGGTGTTGGGACAACTGAACATTTGGCTCTGAAGCAGTGTCGTTTCTTTCATCTGTGTGTACCCAGTCTCCCGTCCCTTCTTAGTGAATCCTGGAATCTAAGCCATAAATAATAATAGAATTCTGCCAAGGATACTTCTCACAGGAGGGATATGTAACTTCCTTTCCTGTGATGCACTGACTCACTAAACAGCTACCCTTGTGAATTCCAATTAGCAACAGCTTTTGTTCTTTCTGGTCAGACTTTTGGCAAATATAAAATCTTCAGGATTCCTTTAGCCATTTCTAAGTGTAGGCCGGAGGCATTCAGACACGCCCAGAGGCACTCAGTAACCAACTGATCCATGAAGGTCTGGCTTGGGCTTGGCCAGACTGAAGCCTTGACATTGCGGTTCTCCTCCGAGAAGGTGCCTGTTGGGTGTGCCGTAAAGACAGCATGACTAGATAGTGCATGGAGAGGGTGCTTTTCCTAGTTTTACCGAAAGTGTTAACCTGTAAAGCTGCGACCAGTGCTTGCATGCATATGCACACACACACACACACACAACCACTGACATATTCATGAAAAGAATCTTTAGTAAAGAACAGAAGCCAAGATTTTATAGACCAAGAAGGGGAGGGGTGATGTTCTTGGAAGGAAGTTGACAAGAAGTAGCTATGAGTTATCCCGAGAAAGCAACGAAAGGCCCCCAAAGCTATGGGAGCTATTAAGGGCCCTGCTTTTGCTTAGCAGTTCATAACTCTTAAATTTTATGCAGTCTTTTAAGGCTGCCCCTCTTATCTAGAGTAAATGGATTATTTTACAAATTGTTCCTCAGACTCACATTCATACATTCTGAGACCATGACTTTATAGGAGAATGTAACTTTCCTCATTCTGGGCAACTGAGTTCTATAGCTAAAGACACTGAGACAAACCTTTAGTCAAGTGTAGCTTGGGCATATTGCTTCTTCTCCCATGAATGTGAAATGGTACTGGAAGCAGAAACCCACTTTTTGCCATGAGACATGTCAATGGTACTTATTTTCTTCAAAATAAATCCCAAGACTCAGAGATAGCCTCCATCTCTTCAGTGAAGTTCATCCTCTGAAACTGCTTTTCAGAAGCTGGAACCATATTTTATTCTTTCAACCACATTCATTACATACGGAGCAGCTATCATATGCCAGGTTCTGCAGATACATTAGTTAACTGACCACTGTCCTTATCTTCAAGAGGGTACTGGGAAAATGAATAAGTGTTTCTAGTATGTATTGCTGCCTAAGAAGCCACCCAAAATTAATGCTGAAAACAAAACCAGTAATTTATTTTGCTCACAAATCTCTAATTTTGGCAAGGATCAGAGCAGGAGCTCATCTCTGTTCCACATCTTCTGGGGAAGTTCAAAGGCCAGGGCCTGGAATCACCTGAAGACTTCTTCATTAACCTGTATGGAGGTTGATGCTGGCTGTATGCGGATATCCTAGCTGGGACAGTAGCTATAGCACCACAATATGGCCCATCTGTATAGTCCTTCCACTTCTTCACTGCCTGGTGATCAGGCTCCAAGAATGAGCCCAGCAGAAACCAGCAGAAATTGCATGGCCTTTTCTGACCTTGCTTCAGAAGTCATACAGCATCACAACAGCATGCATTCTGTTCCTCCAGGCAGTGACAAAAGCTCACTCATGTTCAAGGGGGAGGGGAATTAGACTCCACCTCTTCATTGGACAAGTGTCAATATATAGACATGTTTTGAAACTGCCACAAGAAAATAGACAATTACCATGAGATGGAAAAGTGGAAAGAGTAAGCACTGGGCTTGGGCAGAACCTAGAATTAACACCTAATTCAATGGTGGGGGGGCAGGAAGGACTTCCTAAAATAAATTATATTTAATCTGATTCCTGAGAAGTCAGTTGAGATTAGTCAGGAGAATGGGGTAGCATGGTGGGAAGAGTGGTACATGTAGAGAAGAGTAATGAAAAACTGAGCAAGTTTACATAATTACAAGTAATTTTGGAGAGCCAGATGTAAAGTTTGAGAAAGAGTGACAAGGTATGAAGCTGGAGAGGTGGCTATGAAAGGCCTTGTAAATCACTTTATGGGTCTGGACTTTATCCTGCAGGCCATGGAGGAGTCATTGAAGTTTTTCAAGCAGAAATAACATGATCAGATTTGTATTTTATAAAAAAAACCTCAGCCGTAGTGTAGAAAACTTGTCATAGAGGAGGGATGGGGGTAAGACTGGCAGTAGACAACCAATTCAAAGGCTGTTGGAGTATCCAAATAAGAGATGATGATGGAGTGGGTTAAGGTCATCTTGATGGGGGTAGAAAAAAGTGACAAAGTCAGGAGATCTGAAGAGTTAGAACTGATGGGACTTGGTGACTATTGGTTGGTTGTTGGGAGAGAGAGAAAGGGGTCAAGGGTAAGAACAAGATTTTTGCCTTGAGTAAGCAGGTGATATCATTCATTCTTATATGGGACACAAAAAGAGGAACAGTTTTGGGGGGATGGGAACATGGGATGCTCATGAATTTGGGATTATGGGATACTTATGTATTTGGAATTATGGGATGCTATTTTGAATTTGGAGTGATTGTAGGACATTCAAGTGGAACTATTCAGTAGGCTGTTGGATATGTGAATATAACTTATATAGGAAGACTGGGCTTTGAAAAAAAGATTTGAGAGTCATCAGCGTATAGAATTTATAAATGGCAATTTCAGACTTGGATGAACAGAATAAAAAGAAAGAAAAGAAGAAACCTTGAGGTTAACCAATATTTAAAGAATGGGGAAGAGGAAGAGAACCCCACAAAATGGATGGTAAAATAAGTCAAGAAAGTAGCCAGATAGCCAGGAAGTGGGGCATCATGGAAGCCATGGGAAGATTGTTTCAGTAATAGAGGCTATAGAGAAGTCAAATAACTTGAGAATTGAAACAGCTCCTGGGTAACTAAGACAACTGGGCCCCTGACGTTCTCTGTTTTCTCCTACACATTTTATGAGGTTAATCTCAGGGCAATGGGGTATCCCATAACTGTCAAAATCAACTCCAATATCATCAATAAGTAATATGGAATTTAACTGAAGATTTTGTGGGGAGGCGGAGGTGTAGTTACATACTACCTAGCAAAACTTGATGAAAATCTTCTTTATCCAGCTCTGTTCTTTCTCCAAAATTTCTCTTCCTTTACCTCTTCTCTCTTCTCTATGCACAAACCTCTCCAGTTTCTTCAGTACCACCATCCTCCAATATTTTATATCTTTTCTTATCTTGTCCACTCTCCCCTTTGCACTTTGTTTTGTAGGGCCATTAGTAATAAACAATTTTTAAAGTATAATGGTTATATTTAGCAACCTGGAGTTACAAAACAAATTAGGCCAAGAACAATTTTAGTGTAGTGGGATGGAGGGCACATTACAGATATTAAAAATAAGTTAGACTTCTTGTTAAACATGTTAGACTAACCATATACATTTAACTCCATTCCCTTTTCAAACATCACTAAAATGACAGCTGTGGCTTCCATGAAAATGTACTCTTCAGATTCCCTGCTCTTAGGAGCATAACTCACCAGTGGCCTTAGCTGCTACCCCTCTAGATCCACCACTGCCTTGATGCCAAGGCCACACTTCCTGTGGGCTGTTCCTGATGGTACATGGTAGGGATACTAATGCAAGCTCATTACCATGAGACTCCTCCAGTAGCAGACATGGGCTTGAAGGCTCTCCCTGGCCTGATCAAATCTTTCTTGGAACCACAATGTAGTTCTGGACTCTTCCTACTCAATCCTCAATTCCTTCCCTCGTTCCCCTTGCAGGCATCCAAACGACATGGCAGTTGGAAGCCTCGGCTGCTCCCCTTTCCCCCAAATAAATTTCTTGTATATATAATCCAATCTTGACATCTACTCCTCAAAGGACCCAAACCAACACGATTGTAAAATTAAAAAGGCAGAAATTCACAAGGAAAAAAAGATAAGGTGACAGTAGGAGAGAAATGTCAACAAAATTCTGAAAGAAAGTTGGTAGATGAAAGGTAACTTACAGACTTACAGAGGAGAAAGATGAAACCTAGGTGCCAACAGAGGGGCTAGCCAACAAGAAGGAAGCTGACTTGAGTTGCAGAGTCTTCCAAAGGCTCAAGAATTAGAGGCAGAAAGCACTGGGGTGAGGCTGAAAATATGAAGAAATTGGCTGAAAAGTCTTCATGAAGAGGAATAGATCACCAGATTCCTTCTTTCATGACAAGAATCCAAGTGAACTACCTCTCTTATTACCCCTGTAAGGAGACTGGAGATGCCAATCTTGGGAATACCAGACACAGTGGAAGGGTGATTAATTGCAGATCTACAAGCTGGTGAGAACTCCCCCAATCCCTAGCAACTAGCAGCTCTCTCCTTAAGAAAGACTCTCTGAATGTTGATAGCCAGGGTTATATCTCCCAGATAGGAGATTCAAGAATTCTTCTCTGGAGACACTGGTCTACCCCAAAGAAAATAACTAGTGATACTGTCTTTTGGAGTCCCCCAAACACAATCCCTGTGGCCAGGTACAATCATCATATAGCGAAATCCACCATTCCATATGCTGAATCTCCAAAAGGCATAGACAAACAAACAGAAAAAGATAAAAGCAACTCAAAGGAAAAGAGAAACAACACAGCGACAGGAGAAACATTTACGTATAAACCTTTTAGTTACTAGTTTCAGAGAAATAAGAGTAATTTTGTAACCATGAAACAAAAATAAAATTCTTTAAAAAAGGGAGTCAGAAAATAAAAATATTTTGGAAATTAAAAATATGAAGGCAGAAATAAAAAATTAAGTGGACTGTTTGATGAATAAAATTGTGGAAATATCTATTAAAGTAAAATAAAAAGTCAGTGAGATAAAAATAGGAGGAAAAAATAAGCCAAAAAAAAAAAAAAAAAAAAAGGGAAGATCAATCCAGACAGTCAAAATTTGAGTAAAAGCAACTTCCAGAAAAAGAACCAAAAAGAAGGAGGAGGAGGAGAAGAAGGGCATTATCAAATAGAAGAAAATATCCCAGAATTGAAGTCTATGTCTGCAGGATAAAAGGGCCCACTGAATGTCCAACATAATGAATGAAAAAAGACCTATACCAAGGCACATTTTGGTGAAATTTCAGAACATTGGCTCAAAGAGAAGCTCCTAAAATCTTCCAGTGAGAGAGGGAGAGGAGAAAGAATTAGAAACTGATCACATACAAAGCATTAGGAACCAGAATGCCAACTAACATCTCAGCAGCAGCCCTAGACTTCAGAAAACCATGCAGCAATGTTTTCAACATTCTTAGGAAAAATGTTTTCCAACCTTAAATGCTATAGTCAATCAAACTACCAATAAAATATGAGGCTGGAATAAAGATATACAAGATCTTTAAAAATTTACTTCCAAAGCAACCTTTCTCAAGAAGCTACTGAAGGATATACTCCACCAAAAAGAGAGTAAACCAAGAAAGAGCTAAGTGGAGTGACTCAATACAGGAGAGATGTGAGTCTTTCTATTTAGAGGCCTCCAATCAACTCACACCATCAGTTTAGACTCTCCTGTGTCCAGTTCCAGCATTGCAAATTTGAGACCCTAATCCTCACACAATTCTTTTATTAATGTCTAAATCCCTTCTTACTGTCAATCCACTATTATAATGACCTGGTCGAATCATTTCCTTAGTTAATTTATTAACTCACTCACTTACTGAGTGCCCACTGTAGTATAGCTGAATTTGAAGAGAAAATACAGGGAAAAATAGGCGATTTTTTTTTTCCTTTCTCTTTGTAGTTTTGTTAAGCCTTCCTTTCCCTGAGGTCAAGGTCTGATTTGAAAGAGGAACAGAAAGAATGTAGATAAAGGAGTTTCTCCCACTTTGAATTTTGTATAAGATAGGTATATGCATACATATCATTTGAGATGCATATGGAACCCATTGCATGTGCCAAAGTCCTGGAGAGTAGGACTTTAAAAGTGGCCTCTTTTGGGAGATGCAAGAGGGAAGAGATATGGGAACATATGTATATGTATAACTGATTCACTTTGTTATAAAGCAGAAACTAACACACCATTGTAAAGCGATTATACTCCAATAAAGATGTTAAAAAAAAAAAATGGGGCTTCCCTGGTGGCGCAGTGGTTGGTTGAGCGTCCGCCTGCCGTTTCAGGGGACACAGGTTCGTGCCCCAGTCCAGGAAGATCCCACATGCCGCGGAGCGGCTGGGCCCGTGAGCCATGGCTGCTGAGCCTACGCGTCCAGAGCCTGTGCTTCGCAATGGGAGAGGCCACAGCAGTGAGAGGCCCGTGTACCAAAAAAAAAAAAAAAAAAAAAAGGTCTTTCTTCCAAGGAAACTATTAAGACCCAAGTGATGCTGCAAATTGTATTAATTTTCTAAAGTTCATATATTTGAAATGTTAGATTTAGCATTTAAGTCCTATACCTCTAAGTGCAGAATTTTTTTTGCCTTCAACCTGCTTTGGGTTTGAGAGATTGTCTGAGTTATAGGAGGCCCAAATATTTAGCAATATTGGGATCTGCACATGAGCTTCATAGTTTTGATGTGTATTCAAGAAACTGCTGGTACTTGTAAGGCATGTTGCAGATGCAGTTGATGCCATGCTTCTAACCCCTCTGTCTACCTATGCTCACTGGCATCTGCTGTAGAGAGTTTCCAGAGCATAGACAGATTCCCACCCCGAGCACCTGCTTCCCTTTTCTCTGCATAGGGGCTTTCTTGGCACCATGAAGAGCTTGCAGAGCCTCAAACTGGCTCAGCCCAGAAGTGCAGGGGCATCAGCACCCCTGGGGCAGAGGGCAGTTCTCAACCAATGGGAGATGGAAGTCAGTGGATATACTCTCCAGTCTTTCCCTCCACCAGTGGACTGATTCTGGGCAGGGCTGACTCTGCTTTTGCATGACTTGAAGTTGGCTGACCATGGGTGTAGGGGAGCAAAATTTGCCACCCCAAAATGTGTCTCCTCGGCATGAGGATTATTTTAGGCTATTGTTTTTTTTTAACATCTTTATTGAAGTATAATTGCTTTACAATATTGTGTTAGTTTCTGCTGTATAACAAAGTGAATCAGCTATATGTATACATATAACCCCATATCCCCTCTTTCTTGCATCTCCCTCCCACCCTCCCTATCTCACCTCTCTAGGTAGTCACAGAGCTGATCTCCCTGTGCTATGCACATGCTTCCAACTAGCTGTCTATTTTACATTTGGTAGCATATATATGTCAATGCTACTCTCTCACTTCGTCCCAGCTTACCCTTCCCCCTCCCTGTGTCCTCAAGTCTATTCTCTATGTCTGTATCTTTATTCCTGTCCTGCCCCCAGGTTCATCAGAACCATTTTTTTTTTTTTAGATTCCATATATATGTGTTATGGTATTTGTTTTTCTCCTCCTGACTTACTCCACTTTGTATAACAGACTCTAGGTCCATCCACCTCACTACAAATAACTCAATTTCGTTTCTTTTTATGGCTGAGTAATATTCCATTGTATATATGTGCCACATCTTCTTTATCCATTCATCTGTCAATGGACACTTAGGTTGCTTCCATGTCCTGGCTATTGTAAATAGTGCTGCAATGAACACTGTGGTATGTGACTGAATTATGGTTTTCTCAGGGTATATGCCAGTAGTGGGATTGTTGGGTCTTATGGTAGTTCTACTTTTAGTTTGTTAAGGAACCTCCATACTGTTCTCCGTAGCTATATCAATTTACATTCCCACCAACAGTGCAAGAGTGTTCCCTTTTCTCCACACCCTCTCCAGCATTTATTGTTTGTACATTTTTTGATGATGGCCATTCTGACTGGTGTGAGGTGATACCTCATTGTGGTTTTGATTTGCATTTCTCTAATGATTAGTGATGTTGAGCATCCTTTCATGTGTTTGTTGGCAATCCATATATCTTCTTTGGAGAAATGTCTATTTAGGTCTTCTGCCCATTTTTGGATTGGGTTGTTTGTTTTTTTGATATTGAGTTGCATGAGGTGCTGTATATTTTGGAGATTAATCCTTTGTCAGTTGCTTAATTTGCAAATATTTTCTCCCATTCTGAGGGTTGTCTTTTGGTCTTGTTTATGGTTTCCTTTGCTGTGCAAAAGCTTTTAAGTTTCATTAGGTCCCATTTGTTTATTTTTGTTTTTATTTCCATTTCTCTAGGAGGTGGGTCAAAAAGGATCTTGCTGTGATTTACGTCATAGAGTGTTCTTCCTATGTTTTCCTCTAAGGGTTATATAGAGTCTGGCCTCACATTTAGGTCTTTAATCTCTTTTCAGTTTATTTTTGTGTGTGGTGTTAGGAAGTGTTCTAATTTCATTCTTTTACATGTAGCTGTCCAGTTTTCCCAGCACCACTTGTTGAAGAGACTGTCTTTTCTCCATTGTATATTCTTGTCTCCTTTATCAAAGATAAGGTGACCATATGTGCGTGGGTTTATATCTGGGCTTTCTAACCTGTTCCATTGATCTATATTTCTGTTTTTGTGCCAGTACCATACTGTCTTGATTACTGTAGCCTGGTTGTTTTAAGAAACAGAAGACTCAGGAAATTTTTATTGTTGTTGTTGTTTGGTTTACCTCCCCCTTAACTGACTAAAAGAATTTAGATAAAGGGCCTGGTCCAGGAAGAGCACTAGCACCAGAGATATTTACAAAGAATATGGGCTAAATATGGCAGAGCTTGGGGACCAAAGTCCTCTCCATGTCCCATTGTTTCTGTGAGGCATAAGAAGCATATACTTACCAAACATTTGTTTTTCCCATCTTCCTTTAAAATTGTTTTTATCTCTTTTGAGGTCCCAACATCCTACCCCCTTCTTCTCTCAGATGGCATGTAAATCCAATTGCCTAACTTGTTCTTGGGCCTCGTATTCTCATGGAGTTCCCATTTGTACATAAATTTGTTTTTTTTCCTGTAATCTGTCTGTGTCAATTTAGTTATTAGACCAGCCAGAAGGACCTAGAAGGGTAGAGGAAAAATTTTCCCCCACAAGAGTTGGCATAGCTGGCAGGATTAACTTCACTGGCTGACACTACTTGCTCTGAGGCTACTACTGCTAAAAGATCCAGCCAGCAGAATGTAAGAGTTTTTACCATGTCAGTCTCCCAGATCTCTGCCTACAGGATCTGTTGGAAGCCAGAATGGTAAGAGTGCTTTATTTCCTTTTTCTAAGTTTAGATTAGCAGGAGAAAATACTTGTCGAACTAGTTCCTTAGGTCACAGTGACTCTGGTAAAAGTTTGGCTAATGGCTACTCTTGATTTTTATTGATCCTTTTCCTCCCAAAGATGGTCACTGATTTTCTTTGTCTCTGTCTGTTGTGTTGTTTGTTTTGTTCTATATATTGAGATCTTAGCTTTATGATCAGTGAGAACTCTCTCTGATCTCTACCAGCTGGAAGGCGCAGGTACCAGCATGTGTTTGGTGGTCAGTCTAGTAGACTAGGGTTCCAAACAGCTGTAGCCAGTTTGTCAGAACAGGTAGCAACCTGGGCTTGCAACTGGTGTCTCTTTTGTTCGACAGTGCTAGCTCTCAGGGGGAATTTGTCATAAGTCCAAAAGGGGACCTGTCTTCTCAACCTTTGTTGTCTTGTTAATGCTGGAAAAGTCTTATTCCAATAGTGCCTGCCTGCTGTCACAGATTAGTGGGTCTATGACTCATATTCTTGTGGGAAACCAAAGATACCATTTGCACTGCACCGTTCTTAGCTCATGTGACAACAAGGTCTTTGCTTTCTTAGACTAATTCTGGGAGTAAACTTCCTAGATCTTATAAGGGCTGCATCTTTTGCACTCTCTTGTGGGATGCCTCTTGCATCTTTGGTTAAACCATAAAAAGGTTTATTGGTTTGAGTCGCTATTTCAGATTAATATAAGATCCTACTCATCAATGGCCAGATAATGGATCCTTTGAACTGGCTATATTTTAAAGAAGAAAATAATGTTTTAGAGACCTCCCATGCTAAACAATTTTCTTATTGATATAACAGCTAGCCTTAGGGACATCCTTAATAAGGTAGAAGGACAGAAATTAGAACAAAAATAAACGTTTACTTAGACCCCTGCAGATACTGTGAAAAATCAGAACATTGGAATTATAATTGTCCTGTACTTAAGAAAAAGGAGAAAAAAGAACAAGAGGAACTATTTGGAAATTTGGGCAAATAAAAATAATTTTAAACGTCTAAGAACTATGGTTTTAGAAGCTATAAATATCTGCCAAAAGAAAAAAAAAAAAGATGACCAGACAAAAATGTGTGTCCCACCCCATTTGCAGCTAGATATAGATGAAGAGAAAATGTGGGTTAAACCCCAGTTGTAACTAAGGTCCTACCAAACTGCAGCCAGCCCTCATGGAAATTACAACCTAGAATTATAATGGCCATTATGAGGAACATTCCAATTAGATAAGATCATTTAAAGGGTTCACTTAAAAGCAAGGGCTCCCAAATCAGACAAAGAGAATGGGATACATATTTTAATTGGTATGCAGGAAACTTCAAAAGGCTTCTAAATTCCAAAATTGCTTTGTTGAAAGATTTCTTATAACAGGCAGAAAATAAGCTAGACGTCCACTGGTCTGACTGAACTCATGATCATAGCTGATATTCAGAGCTAATAAAAAAAATTTAGGCCTCATCCCCTGAGTTAAATGCACCCAGAGAGAAAGAAGAATATTCCAACATAAGTGGATAGTTATGTCAGTCCTTTGATAAGCAACTCACCTCACAGATTTGTCTCAAAAGACTTTTAAGTATCCCGGTTTTAGGAAACCAAATTCTTTCTTGGAGGAACTTGCATTCCTTCCCTGTGTCTCTGAGATGTAAACATTCTACAAACTTCAGGGAGGTAATTCTTATGAGAAGAAAAACAAAAGGGGGGAAATTGTCATTTGAAAAATTAAATGAATGAAAATTCATATGTCTTCTTCACCAATATTAGTAGCAAATAGTTTTAGCCATCTGAGCAGATAAACTTAGCTTTTTCCAGTTGCCAAAACAAAATTTGCATCCAACTGTTCTTTTGTAAACCAGTAAGTTTTGTACTGTTGTGCCTGTCTCATGATTAAAATTCTTTTTAAACAAAAGCTATAAGATCTATGTTTGTTTCTATCTATATGTTTATGTGTGTGTCTATATATGTATGTTTTAGAGGTGTGATAGTTTTCTAACTCTGGATGGTATTACTAAAATTAATTTGTAAAAGAGCTCTTTTAATTGGTTTAAACAAACAAGTGCTCATAAAAAATTCTGAAAAATGTAATGAAAACTAACCCAAATGTTTTTCAAGTTCATGTGATCTAGGATTAATCTTTAGAAGATAAAAGTAAGTTTAAATTTATTGGTTTCATTAAAACAAGCATGTCTTTAGCATTATCAGCATTAAGTATGTTATTTTTATTCTACCTAGTTTTGCTAAAAGGCAAATAAGCTATGTTATCTCTATCACAAAATTTGTCAGCCAGAAAAAAAAAAAAAAAGATGCTTGAGTTGATGGTTGACTTTGTTTAATGTCTCATGAAGTTTTTTTTTTCCATAGGTAATCTAAACATAATTGTTTAGAATAAATAAAATTAAATAGATGTAAGTAGGATCAATGTTTTTAGGTAAATTTTAAACAATAATAATTTGTTATGGTATATATACTTAAAAACAGCTTCCAGGGGCTTCCCTGGTGGCGCAATGGTTGAGAGTCCGCCTGCCGATGCAGGGGACACGGGTTCGTGCCCCGGTCTGGGAGGATCCCACATGCTGCGGAGCGGCTGGGCCCGTGAGCCATGGCTGCTGAGCCTGCGCGTCTGGAGCCTGTGCTCCACAATGGGAGAGGCCACAACAGTGAGAGGCCCACGTACCGCAAAAAAAAAAAAAAAAAAAAAAACAGCTTCCAAAATCTTTTTGGTTACTAGAAACCTTAGTGTTCTGCTAAGTTGAGTTAAATGATGAATTAAGTTAAATTCCTTGAATATCTAAATCACTTCCAAATAAGATAAAATAATGAAACATTAATTGCTAAACAAGTCTAAATTTACCTACTTTTGACCTCTTATTAAAGAGGAACTAAAGATGTTTGTAAACCTGTTTTGTGCCAAATTGAAACAATTGTGTTATGAGGAAACATATGTTTCTAGAAATTATTAAATGTATTCATGCATTTGTCAATCAAAAGAATGCTGGTATAACAGTTCACAGTTGCTTACTTCTTAGTTTTCACTAGAAACTAAGGTTTCTAAGGGTTAAGTATTCTAATTAATATACATGATTAAAGCTACTAGAAATAATAAGGGAAACAATTTTGCATGCAAGGAAAGTAGAATATATTTTGGGGTAAGAAAAGGTGTGAGGTATGGAGATACTTTCTTTGTTGAGGGAAATGCAAGCGATTTTGTCCTAAAACTGATTATGTCCAAATTGGAAAGAAAACAAGGGACAAACTAAAATGGCCATATAGAAAGTTGTAGAAGGTTTGTGGAAAAAGGAATATCTGGAAAGAAATTGTATGTGTGATCAGGTCTGGCTAAGATTGGAATGAATTTACTTAAGTAAATGAGATTTAATATCAAAAGTAATCTGTTACAAAATTAGAATTTGGTTTTCTCTGTTAAAAGAACAAAGTTTTATCGGACTATTGGTCTACTCTTGATAAGAAATTGTAAAATTCTTTATTTTTTAAAATAACCTGCCTAGAAAACAAGGATTCTATGTTTTGTCAAAATAATATCCTGTGTTTTTTGTCTTCATCAGGTCTTTGATTACTTAAGTAAACCAAATCTTCCTAATATTAAAAGAGTTAAATTTTGCTCAGAACTATGTAACTTTCTATATTTGCCTATAAAATCTTTGTCACTATGGTTAAGTGGATAACTAACATTTTTCACAGTGATCTGTGATCCTATTTGACCAACTGTTTTAAAACCTTTTGATATTCTTGACAAACTTTCCAAAACCAAATTCTAAATAAAGTCTTTTTGACCTCAAACTAACTTTGAAATTTTCCAGAGGGTCCCTGGAATATTTCAAAAGATGTGTTCTCTCTCCTTATAAAAAGGGACATGTTAAACTAATTAGTCTTATTTGGTATGTTAAACCATTGTCAAATAAGAAGCAATACTAAGCCTTCTGTATGTTTTGTCTCTATGAGTATACATTATGTGTTCCAGAAATTATGTGAAATTCCTAAAAATCTGATATGTCCTGGTATAATGTTGTCATCATAATTTCAGGTATCTTATAATGTTGTACATCACAAAAATAACGACACTTCCTTATCAAATGAACTCTAACAATAGGCATTTTAAGTCTTTTATTATTTATAGGCAGTTATTATTTTACTCTGTCTTGCAAATATGTTCCATCTTCAAAGAGATTCAAATATGTTTCATCTTCAAAGAGATTCATGGAAGGGACTCTTAACACATATTCCAGAATACAAGTTTCTGATTAACTTTCAGATTGTATCACTGAACTGGGTAAGAATTTACAGAACGCTAATGGAGAAACTGACAGCTTCATAAAACTGCTAACAAAAGATCAACAAGAATTAATTACATGGGACTGAAGGAACTGATGAGGATGATTATAATTTTTTTTGTGATTTCTTTTTGTTTGAAATATTGCTGATTTTTAAAAATATTTTGTTTTCCAGATACAAGGAAGCCTTCCCTCTTAAGCTAACTATGACTTAGATCAGTTTGGTAAATTATATCTTTATAAGTAGAATTGAGACATTTATCTTTTTCTCCCTACCTGATTCCTCCAGAATTCAGAAATTCTCCATGAGTATTCTTATTTTCATGGCAATGTAGTTACTTGCATAAGTTCAGTAAGAATCTGTTCTTCTTGAAACGGGACACAGTTGGAAACATTGGTTATATTACCAGGGCTTTGACTGGAATATCATATTTGAGAGAGCATTCATAGACTCAGATATGACCACACAGCTTTAAGGAACTAAG
The DNA here is from genome assembly GCF_949987515.2 of Delphinus delphis. NCBI lineage: Eukaryota > Metazoa > Chordata > Mammalia > Artiodactyla > Delphinidae > Delphinus > Delphinus delphis. The sequence continues at coordinate 27,932,907 of NC_082688.1, forward strand.
GTTGACTTTATGGAGCCAATAAAGCCCCTTGAAAAAATAGCCTAGTATCTTGCTTAGGGTTCCCAGCAGTCTTACCAGGTGAGTAAGGAAGGTTACTCCCTAGCAGGTGAAGGAACCTCAAGCTATTTTGGGGACCTCAAGAAGAGAGTAATCCAGCCAAATCTATAGGTATTGCAGGCAAGTCTAGTGGTGAATTCTTGGCTTGGCTTCCTGGCCTCAAGAGGCATTTAAAAGTGCAAAGTGAAATTCCTTATGAAAAATTCCAGCAAAGCAGATATAAAAGAGTCTATATGATCAATTACTATTCTTGCTGCACTTTTATAAATGACCAGGTCAAGTTTATTGAAACTAAACCTATTTTTGCCAACAAATTAGTCTTAATTTGGCTGTCTTTGGTAAAAATGAGGGTGATTATAGAGAGAAAAATTAAGTTTCAGTGATAAGCTTGTAGATATTAGATACTAATATTGTCTATCGTCTTTGAGGTTCGTTTTCTACACGTAAGCTGTTCTAGATCCTGAATTCTTCTAGTTGCCTCATATCTGGCTACAGCCCTCTCAGCTAACATTTCCAATTTCTCCCATCCTTTTAACTTGAAATCATTGAGAACTAAAACTGCCCTTTTTTCTGAAGTCCTGCAAACTGAAGCTAGATGATGATAAAAACTTTGGAGAAATCATCCCAACACTTCATGTTTAGACAATCTTCTTCATGCCTGTCGCTGTGTGGGCCAGTCAGAAAGTTTACCAGTACACTTGATGACATCATCAGAGACAATCTATAAACCAGGAAAATCTGATGGCCACTGCCTGCCCTCATTCCATCTAAAATGCTTCAAGCTGGACATTTAGAAATCTTCTCAACTGGCTTCCTTCAGAAGTCTGAAAATGGGATTATGGTCAGCTCCAATCACTAACCATTGTTTTTCTTTTGTTTCCATAGAAATGCCTCTAATTAACCTGATTACTTCTACCATAGACCTAACTTGGGGAGCCTCACTACATCAATGTCTCCTGAAATGAGTTTAACTGAACTAATCTATTGTCAGAACTAAGAGACTGATTCAGTAAGATGAAACAATCTACCAATTCAACTTTTAGACTGTGAAACTTCTTGGGGAACTTTCAGTGGCGGGACTGTAGGGAAACAAAATATCCCCTCCGCCCCCAAGATGTGTCTCCTTGGCAGGAGGATTATTTTAGGCTGGTTGTTTTAAGAAACAGAAGACTTGAAAAGTCTTTCTTTTTACCTCCCCCTTAACTGCCTAAAAGAATTTAGATAAAGGGCCTGGTCCAGGAAGGGCATTATCAATAGAGATATCTACAGAGAATATGGGCTCAGTGTGGCAGGGGGACCTTGGCAGGGCCTGGAGATCAAAGTCCTCTCTGTGTCCTATTGTCTCTGCACAGCATAGCAAACATTTGTTCACCAAACATTTGTTTTTCCCATCTTCCTGTAAATCGTTTTCCTTCCCTTAGAAGCCCCAAACCCCGAACCCCTTCTCCTTCTCTCAGATGACATGTCAGTTCCAATTGCCTAACTTGTCCTTGGGTCTTATATTCTTAAGGAGTCCCTGTGCATACATAAATTCGGGTTTTCTCCTGTTAATTTGTCTTGTGTCAATTTAATCATTAGGTCAGCCGGAGGAACCTAGAAGGGTGGAGGGAAAATACTCCTCTTCAACAATAGTGAGTGGCCCCCTTAAATTTTGCACCCTGGCTGCCTTTTTCACTCCTCCCTGGTCCTGGCTCTGATTCTGAGGCAAGTTCCTCACAGTTTCTGAGAGGGTTTCCAGCAGGACTGAGCCCCAGTAGCTCACAGTTAATAACCTACTTATTAACATACCTTTTACTGATTTTTCTCTTTTCCTTGTCACACTTTCTCACTGGTGCATCCTGGGATTGCCTTTCAAACCAGTACCTCCACCCATTTCCTTTTCAGCTCCCACTCCTGAAGGAACTTAAACTAAGGAGGCGTTGCTTAGAAATGGTGTTTCCTCTCCCCACCCCCACCCCACATACGATTTAATTAAGCTTATGATCAGCTTATGATATGATTCCATTAGCTGTAAAGGTTTGTCTTCTCTGAGTCAGATCTGGGACTCAGATGTCCTGGTGCTCAGGGTTAGACAGTTACATCCTTCCAAAGACTTCTTTGTACAAGTTCAAACACATACACGCGGGCACTTTTTGTTTGGGGTGATTTGAGGAAAGAGGTGTTGGATGTTGTTGCTCCTGTTTTGTTGTGTTTTGTTTTGTTTTGTTTTTGGTGGAGAGGCATTTGGGGAGGTGTGAGGGAAGAAAAAAACCATGGAAGGATAGGAAGGCAAGAATTGGCTGGATAATTTTCTCAGACTTTCCCTTCACTTGGGCCTATGGCTAAGGGCCTGGCTGCGAGCCCCTGTGGGAATGGTGCCAGGGCAAGTAACAGAGTCTGTGTTCAGACAGACTGGGAAGGTTGGAGTACACACAGTCCTGCTTCAGGACAAAGGTGGCCAAAGGCAGCACCCAATGAGCAACACATGCCCTGTGCCCTCCTTTCCCATCTCAGCCCCAGCCCCGGTCCCCAGACCACAGTACTTGTTCTGGCTCAGAGACCAGCCTGCAGAAATGCACAGAACTTGGTGGAGCATCAGGGAAGACCCAGGGCAGGACATGGCAGCTGGACTAACAGAGAGTCTGCATCTCCCATAAGGGGCTGGTGGGCTGCAGCCTGTCTCTGAGCAGGGCAAAGCACAGGACCCTGGGTAGGGAAGCCTTTGGGAGGGGGATAAATTCCTGAATGAGCAGGTAGAGGCACAAGACTGACAAAGTTTAGGAGACTTCAGCCATGTGACCTAGTTTGTACTCACAGGTAGGTGAAACCTGGGCTATTTAGCTAAGTGATGTTTGCTCTAAACTTGCTGGCATCCACGTGATTTAATCAAACTGTCCAGCAAAAAGCCTGAGAGTCAATTATCCTGGGCTCTAGCTCTGTCACTAATAATAATCTTGGGCATGTCACTTGACTGCTCTGTGCCTCAGTTTCCTTCATCTTATAATGACCTAGTTGGGCAAGATGAATGCTTAGGTTCTTTTTGAATATTAAGATAACCAGAGTTCTTTCTCCAGAAATTGCTGTTGGACACATGGAGTCCTAGAGAATGTCCCACCATGTGGTTCCTGCCTTGGAGTTCAGAAGTGGCCTGTGGGCTTGGGATCCTCTTTCTCTTACAGTGCTCTTGGGTAAAATGTCAGGTTATGGCCAGACACAGTGGAATTGAAAAGGAGTGTCAGCTGCAGCTTCTGTGAATGTCTACTTTGGAACTTTATCTTAAATGTTTGAGAGACAACTCTTTTTTTTTTAATCTAATTTAATTTATTTTTTTATACAGCAGGTTCTTATTAGTCATCAGTTTTATACACATCAGTGTATACATGTCAATCGCAATCACCCAATTCATCACACTACCACACCCACCCCGCCGCCGCTTTCCCCCCTTGGTGTCCATACGTTTGTTCTCTACGTCTGTGGAGAGACAACTCTTAAATTGATGTTTTATTGTCCTTGAGACACCATACCTTTGTTGAGTTCATTGTAAATCATAAATTTGAGCATGAAACATAGGTTGCCAAACTGGCAACTAACTGTACCCATTTGTGTTTAGTTTGGAAAACTTGAAAATGCCATTATTGATACTATGTATAAAATAGATAACTAATGAGAACCTACTGTGTAGCACAGGGAACTCTACTCAGTGCTCTGTGGTAACCTAAATGGGAAGGAAATCCAAAAAAGGGGGATATTGCTGATTCACTTTGCTGTACAGTAGAAACTAACATAATATTGTAAAGCAACTATACTCCAACAAAAATAAATAAATAGATAGATAGATAGGTAAATAAATAGAAAATGCCTCTTGCAGCTGTCTGCTTATTCCCTGTCCAGCCTCTGATTGATTTCTGCTCCATGCTTATGTGACGCCTTTTTATTATGTTTACTCCACACAGAGTTGGCCGATTGTTGTTTCAGAAAGTTAAATGGCGTGCCTCCAGTGGAGGTGTGACGTCATGGTGTCCCTGCTTCCGAGAGCAGAAAGTCTACCTCCACAGTGCCATAATCTGGGGGCCCTAGGCTGAGACTTCTCCAAGTGAGCTGCCTCACCTGGCCCAGGTTGTGATCTGGTGGCACGGCTGGACTGACTGTGAACTGTCCATTTATTTCTGATTGGCAGCCGGGCTGGACAGTGATCAAACAGGACCATTCTGACAATACAACATGCTGCTCTGTTTCAGAAGTATTTTTAAGGAAGGATGTTGTCCTGGGGGTGCCCAGCAGGGTTGTTGAAAGCAAACAGAAATCACACGTGGTCTAATCAGAGGGTCAGTGAGTGAGAAAGTATACTTTTAAAAGTATACTACTAATTTCTGAATATGCCAATACAATCTAATAACAATACTCTCTAATATTTATTGAATGCTGCGTATCAGCTATGTTCTGAGTATTTCTACATATATTAACTCACTGATCCTTACCACAAACCGGGATAACAGGGATGTTAAATGACCACACAGCTACTGAAGAGTCAAGACCTGAATGTGAAATCAGACCATTTAGTTTCAGTGTTCACACTTAATTGCTCTACTTTTTTAAGAGTGAGGATGTTTTCATCTATGTGGCAAATATAGAAAGGAATGTTGTTAATTATATTTCAGGCCAAATTAGAAGTGGAGGAGACATAAGGAACAAAACATGTTTTTTCTTTTTTTGTATTTATATGAGATGATGGCAGTAAACTAAACTTATTGTGATAATCATTTCACAATACATGTAAGTCAAGTCTTTATGTTGTACACCTTAAGCTTAGTGCTATATGTCAATTATATTTCAATAAGACTGAAAGAAAAAAGAAAAAAAAATAAGAGAAAGAGAGGCCACAGTGAATCCAAGCCCTCTGATATGGCTTCTCAGCCCTCATGAGCTAGCCTTGGCCAGCCTCTGCACCTTGTATGCTGCCACCCCAACTGGGTGACTTTCCTGGGCCCCAGCCACAATAGGAGACTTTGCACCTATCTTGGTTTGTTCAACTCCTTGTGCTTTTATGCTTTTACGCACCCTTCCTGGAAAGCTCTTCTTCCAAGTCTGGAGAAATCTTCAGCTTTTTAGACTCGACTCAAATGTTAACTCCTCCATGAAACTTTCTCAGACTTTTCATGCTGGGTTTTTGCTTGTTTGTGCTTTCTCAACACCTGGCTTATCCCTTCGCCATAGCTTGTTAAAAAACAAAAATTCAACCAAGTAAATGTGAAAATCTAATTGGCTTTATTGGGCAATTCATGAGTGGGGCAACATCCTATCTAGCAAGTAGATGGATGCTCTGAGGGGTTGTACAAAATGGAAGGTTTTTATAAGAAGAAGGGTGGGATGAGGGAGCTATTAGCAAAAGAAAAGAAAGAATTGTTTTTAGGCCAAGACATCTTTTTGGGGGTGGGAGGGAACAGCAAGTGTTTTATCACGCAGACTGATTATCCTTCCTCTTGGGTGTGGAGAGGGCCGAAGTGGTAGATTACTTCATTGGTGCTGAATAGAAAATTCCAGACCAGTTGATTGATTACATTTCTGGTGTAAGTTGAAACTGCAATTACGTTAGGTATGAAATCTAGTTTTGGTATCATGGGCTTTAGCACAAGGGATGCCATTTTGGGCCTGAGTTTTTTGTTTTAATTTTTTCATTAACAGCTTGCTTCAGGTAATATTGAAACTGTTTTCTCTCTCCTCACTAAGCTGTGAGCTCCTTCAAAGCGTGGTAGCATCTAGCAGAGTGTGTGCTTCATAAATGTTTCTTGAAATATTATTGAAACTGTTTTCTCTCTCCTCACTAAGCTGTGAGCTCCTTCAAAGCATGGTAGCATCTAGCAGAGTGTGTGCTTCATAAATGCTTCTTGAAAAAACTGCGTAAAGCAAGTATTCCTGTAAACAAATAGAGAGGGGATCCCTGGAGAAAGAGAATCAGACATGGCTTTCTTTACATAAGAGAAGCCATTTTTGGCCTAAGCTATTTTGTGATCTAAGCCTGGCCACAGTGCTTGCCCTTGAACAGGTCTCAGTAATGAATGATAGTAAGGGAAGTGAGGGAAAGCAGGGACAAAGGAAAAACAGTAAAGGAACCAGAGTTCAGCAGTAAGACAGAGTCCTAGTTCCTCCTCAAGGTATATACATCATAATCTGATACAGATCTTTGAGTTCTGCAGGAACTAAGGTGCCCACGGAGGTGGAGAATGGTAACTACATGCTGAGATCCGAGACTGGTCAGAACCTAAGGAATAATGATGTTGACCTTTTCTGACCCTCCTGACTTCAGTCAACTAAAGCTTGGACTCTGTCAACCTTTGCCCCAATTCTATGCTGAATTCTCCTCTGCTCCAGCCCCTTCATGAATGTGCATGTACCCTTAGTTTAAAACTTAGCCAATTTTGCTATTCAGAGACATACTGCTTTGGGAAAGATCCCTGGTGTTCTCCTTACTTGCTGCAAGTAATAAATCCATCCTTCTCCCTATCTTTGGCTTGACACCCACCAAGAGGTGAACCCACTTTTTGGGTAACATTCCCATCATTAGGTAATAATGGGCACTCAGAGGTTCTGTCTTCAGGCTTATGTAAAGAACTTTATTTTGGGTTCTAATTATCCTGATGATTTTTCAATCCTTTTACTTATTTTGCCTTGTTTGCATAAATTGTTGACTTTATAAACACTTGACTCTTTGATAATGAGAGTATACTAACATATGAATTAAGCAACCACTCTGATGATGGTGATGATGATAAAGTATATATATATATACATGTGTTTATATGTATATATATATACACACAAGTAACACCCTTATTTTCAGGGCCATCCGTGACACCCTCCCTTTTCATTCTACCAGGTAGGCAGGTATTCAGGTAGAAACTGTTGGAAGATATGTTGTTCCTATCCTGGACATGACAGGAGTTTGGAATTTTTGACACAACTAATGAGAATTGGAGGTTCTAAAACAGAGTCTTTCAAAGTGGGATTTGTTTGAGAATAATTTATAAAATATAGAGAAATCACTACTTGATTTTACTAAAGAGTGAAAATCACAACTGATTATAATTTCTGCCTTTGCTGAAAGTATAGCTCTGCTTCTTCCCTAAATGGTCGCTGACCTGGTCAAGGACGCCTGGATCCTTGTGGCTCAGGTCCCTCAACTTCTTTTATCTTTCCTCCTCCTTCGTCATAGAGCTTACCATCTCCTGCTGCAACGCTTTCATATTCGGTCATTTGTTTTGCTGCAGATCCTTCCAGACTCCTTCCTTTTCCACTCATAGTTTTTCTTTACTATGTTCTTTTCCCTTGTTCAGTTTACTCTCTTGCATATTAATTTTTTTCCCTTCTGTGGTTTGTTTCCTTGATTCTCCCCAACACTGGACCCCCAGCATTGGAGCCCTCTTCCTCTATGGTTATCCTTCAGATCACCTTTAAGGCCATTTCTGCTTAGCTCAGTGTAATCCTATTTACTCACTAAAACTGTTCTTTGGGGTGTGCGGCATCTAAATCAGGACTTCTAGTAATTAACTCTTGATTTTTAGAAAGGTCATTTTCTTGCTCTCTGGGCTTGGGTGAGAAGGGGAAGAGATGGAATTTTTAGCAAAGTTTCACGAGGGAGAGCCTCTCTCCACACTCACTTCTATCCTTCCCCAATCAGAACAATCTCCTTAGCCATGAAATATCTTGGCCGTTTTATTTTAACTCTCAGCAGAACATTTTACATAATGTTTTGATGTGGTTGTAGAAAACTGATTCCTGCTGATAGAGAAACACTTTGAAAAAAAGTTTTAATTTTCAAACAATGAGTGTAAGCTGGCTGCTCTTAACCTTACCCCACTTCTGAGACTCTCCCCATGGGCTGGGGTGAAGGCGACTGGTAAAAATAAAATTGAATGTTTACTAATGTATGCAAGTGTTTGAAGAAATTTTTTTGCACATTTCTATAATCTTGAAATGGAGAAGGAATCTGTAAACATCAAAGCCAGAAACCCTAAAGGAAAAGACTTATAGATTTAACAAAGTAAAAAAAAATGATGGCAATCTGGGGAAAATATTTGCAACATATGTAACATTTGAGGAGTTAAAACTCTTGGTTTACAAGAGTTTAACAAAGAAAAAGCTGAACACTTGGATTAAAAAGGTCAATAGACTTATGAAAAGATGTTCAATCTTATTAGTAATCAAAGAAAACATAAATCAAAACAATAGTAAGTTAGATTGGACATAATTTTAACACTGATAAGAATATTGATAGAAAGATGAAAAAACTAGACATATTCATACCAATATACACCTATTAGAAAGGCTAAAGTAATGCTGACAATACCTAGTGCTGACAAAGATGTGCAGCAGTTGGAATCCTCATACACTGATGGTGAGAATGCAGAATAGAACAGCCACCATGGAAAACATTTGGAAGTTTCCTGTAAAGTTAAACATACACCTACCGTATGACCTAGTACTCTCACTCCTGGTTATTTATGCTAGAGAAATGAAAACTTATATTCAAACAAAAAAACTGTATAGCAGTTTTATCCACAACTGCCAAAACCTGGGAAGCAATGTCCTTCAGTGGCTGAATGAATGAGCAAACTGTGGTATATCCATGTAATGAAATACTACTTAGCAATAAACCACCACCACCCCCAGAACAATGAATGGAATCATCTTTGGATGAATCTCCAAAGCATTACGCTGAGTGAAAGAAGCCAGTCTCAAGATGTTTTAGATGATTCCATCTGTATGACATTCTTGAAAAGACAAAAAATTGTAGGGAGAGAGACTAGATCAGTGGTGCCAAGGGTTTAGATGTAGGGGAGGGGAGTGTGCCTATAAAGAAACAGGACAAGGGAGTTTTTGGGGAGATGAAACATTTTTGTGTCCTGATTATGGTGGTGGTAACACAAATCTGTATACGTGTTAAGATTTGTAGAACTGTGTACCAAAAGAAAGAAATGTAAATGTTACTCTATGATAATTGAAAAAAAAAAATGTAGGCATTCTCACACCCTGTTCATGAGAGTGCATTGTGCCAACTTTATGGAGGATAATTTAGCTATATATATCAAAATATAAAATATGTATATTCTATTACTTAGCAATCTCACTTTTGCTGAAATATTCTAAGGAAAAGTGCAGCCATGAACATTCTTGTACTATCTTTGCACACAGGCATTTTTTATGACTGCAAAAAAGAGATACAAACTATAAGTCTATCTCTGGGGATTTGATTTCAAGTTATAATAATACATACAGTGGACTATCACACATTTAAAATGGTATAATCTATACTTGTTTACATGGGAAAACGTCTATAACATATCATGTAGTGAAAATAATTTACAAATTATTAGTGATATGCAAATATGTGTATTTATGTAAAGTATGTTTATGCAAATATGTAAAAACGTAAAAATAGTTTACAAATAATGTGTATGGCATGAACTTATTTTTTATTATTTTATTTTTTTGCGGTACGCGGGCCTCTCACTGTTGTGGCCTCTCCCGTTGCGGAGCACAGGCTCTGGACGCGCAGGCCCAGTGGCCATGGCTCACGGGTCCAGCCGCTCCGCGGCATGCGGGATCTTCCCGGACCGGGGCACGAACCCGCGTCCCCTGCATCGGCAGGCGGACTCCCAACCACTGTACCACCAGGGAAGCCCTGAACTTGTTTTTTAAAATGAGAAGTATATGTCCAAATTTATTCACTGAAAAAAAATCTGGAAGAATGTGCACCAGACACATTGACAGAAGTCATCTCTGGGTAGTGGGCTTATAGTGATTCTCACTTTCCTCTTTGTACCTTTTTCATAGTCTTTTTACCTTTATACTTTTGTTATAGTCTGAACGTTTGACTAGGAGCATGTATTACCTATGCATTTTTAACATTTATTTTGATTTTTACAAAAACCCATGTAAAGTTTGAAGGTTTTTAGACCATGATAAAAATTTCCCAAGTCAAAACAGATGTATTCAAACATTATGTACTCTACAAAAATATCCTGCCCAAATCTACTATAAAAGAGAGCATTTAGCTGTTTATTGCTAGGACTGCAGACACCAGCAATATTATTTCCACTGTTGAACTTTTCACCCGCCAATATGTGTGGGCTACTAACACACTTCCTCATTTTGGGGGATTTGTCTTTGATATTTAAAATGTAATTCTTGGACTCAAGGAACATAACTTCAAGGTATTTATATGGTTAAAAATCAAATAATGCACCTTGTTTAGTATAAAGTATGATCCTATGCATATGGTGATTGGGAGGATAAAATGGAAAGGTTATCTATTACTAAATTTAGAAATTATGTCCTGATTGATGGTTGATTTAAATATAACTTCTTGTCAAGCATCTGTTTTTAGAATCAAATTACTATGACTCTACAGTTTCCTTGAAGTCTCAGAGTCTCAAATTTCTGTTTGCCTTTGTATGGTTTTAAGAAAATGAAGAGTGTGAAACTGCAAATTTAGTTTTCATTGTATCATATTTTATATGACACACTGGTCATTTCATAGAAATATAAGGTGGCAAACACATTGTCTGCAGAAGAAATCATTGTCATTATCTCACTGAATCCCAAGTCATTCAAAACCATCTCCCACACTCTGAGGATTCATTTGAGAATGCTTTTGTCTCCCCAGCTGCCCACATGTTTTCCTGATCCACCTCTTCTCCAACTTTGCCTTATTGACCACCCCCAGTGGAATGCTGACTGTTTTTCATCTTGCTTCCTTTGTTTATCTCTAGGGTTTAATTCAATAAACAAAGTGGCTTGGATCAAACTTTGGGCTCTTATGGGTTTGGATGTGTTCTTTGGTCTCAGTTTTAGTTACCAGAAGGGAGTGTTGCTTCTGACCTCTTTGACTCTTCCCTGCTGATTTTACTAGGCCTTTGATACTAGTAAAGGGTGAGATTTTTGAGGAAGTGGTCTTGCTTTTGTTAGAGGTGGTAATGCCTTTTGTTGCTTTGTGAATCAAGTTGCATTCAGTTACAATCACAAAGATGTGCCTTAAAAAAATCAAATTCAAACTAGCAGAAGTAGAAACCCAGGGTTTTGATCTTGGAGGAACAATATGACTCTTATTATTGATGCAAAAATAGCAAATAAGAACCCTCATCTAGGTTCGATTTCGCAAGATTTAGGTAATTCATTGCCTACTACACTCACACTCTCAGCCACTTCTCCCAACACATTCTCAGGATGTATAATGGACTAGTGTGTCCACTCCCCCACACTCCTCCAAAAACTTCCAGGCCAAGGGCCCACAAACTCAGAAGCCTTTACAGGCTGAGCAAGTGGAACAGAAGAGTAAATCAGGCTGTTTAAGAAAAACGGATTAGTGGGGACTTGGCCAGGGTAGAGACAGCATGTTCCACCTAGAGAGAGCCTCTTTCCAGCATCGGCCAATTGTTGCTCTGTGGGAATGGGCCTCGGGTGGTCAGAGCTTCCACCCTTCCAATAGAAGCAAGAAATAAAGATTTTTATTGTGACATTTCCAATCTCATCAACTATTTCCAATGAAATACCAACACACTTTAGCCCAAACCACGTGTCAGAGAGCTGGATGTGGCTATGGGCCGCCAGTGTGCAACTTCTGATTAAAAACTAAACTGCAGGGGCTTCCCTGGTGGCGCAATGGTTGAGAGTCCGCCTGCCGATGCAGGGGACACGGGTTCGTGCCCCGGTCTGGGAGGATCCCACATGCTGCGGAGCGGCTGGGCCCGTGAGCCATGGCCGCTGAGCCTGCGTGTCCCGAGCCTGTGCTCCGCAATGGGAGAGGCCACAACAGTGAGAGGCCCGCGTACCGCAAAAAAACAAAAACAAAAAACTGAAGTGCATAAATTTTGGGAGTCCAAAAGCAGGGTGCTGATGGAGGCTGTTCCGGGGTCAGGACCAGCATGGACACAATCCCAGCAGTGAACAAGGGTATGTGGGACTTTGAGGCACCAATCAGTGGTACTTCAGTGGTACTGCTGTGTGCTAGTGACAGGGCAATTGGCTGCTGAAAATTAGAGGCTGACTGGCTTCTCTAGATCTCTGTGGAAGCCCCCAGGGCTTTTAGGCAGTTCAGGGGGAGGGAGGGGAGGAAGGAAATCTCAAGAAAGAGATATTGGATTTCCTGCTAATAGGTAGGCAAGTGGGGATTTGAGTAATTAAATAAAAGATGAAAAAGAGATATGACCGTATTTGAACTCTAGGCTGGCAAAGTAGTTTATACTGGTTAATCTAATTGAAAATATCAATTTAAAAATCCACAGATTGGAATTTTTGAAAAAAGTCATATTTATTAAGTTATTATTGGACATTGAGGAAAGGTTATATTGTTGTTTGGAATAATAGTATAGTAACATAATAAATGGCGTTAATGATAACAACAGCAGTCTTTTATTTATTAATTTATTTTGGCCACGCCTCGGGGCATGCGGGATTGGACCCGTGCCCCCTGCAGTGGAAGCACGGAGTCCTAACCACTGGACCGCCAGGGCATTCCCAACAACAGCTGTCTTCTTTTTTTTTTTTTTTTTTACGGTACGCGGGCCTGTCACTGCTGTGGCCTCTCCCGTTGTGGAGCACAGGCTCCGGACGCGCAGGCCCAGCAGCCATGGCTCACGGGCCCAGCCGCTCCGCGGCATGTGGGATCTTCCCAGACCGGGGCACAAACCCGTGTCCCCTGCATCGGCAGGCGGACTCTCAACCACTGCGCCACCAGGGAAGCCCCAACAGCTGTCTTTTATTGAGCACTTACCACATGCCAGGCACAGTACGAGCACTTCACATGTACTAGCTCATTTAATACCCATAGATACCCTATGAGGTAGTTTCTACTATTACTTCCATTTGATAGATGAGTAAACTGAGGCACAGAGGGGTGAAGTAACATGCCCAAGGACACACAGACATGTTGTACAAATAAGGAGTTTTCACTTAGCAATGGCCTCCTAGGATTGGTTTTAAATCCTCTCACTTTTTAAAAAAATTTATAAACCTACTCACCAAAAAGTTCTAGCTGTCTTAACAATTTCATCTCTCCATATTCTCTTCTGTTCTTTGTTACTGTGTATGCATTCTTCTAAAATATGTCAGGTTTTACTGTTTCCATGTGGTGATTTATGGTTTGCCTTTCTGCAGTTGTGAACTATCCCCTCTCACTACTAATCTACAAACTCTCTTCTTAATGCCATTTTTCTTAGGTAAAAAGTACCATATGCTTATCCTAGAAATTTTGTAAAATACAGACATGTATGAAAAAATTAATCCTAATCCCACCATCCACAGAAAATAGCTGTTAACTTTTAGGTGGCATTCTTTCCATTCTTTTCTATACACATATAGCCAATGAAAAAGACTACAAATACACTGCTAACTATTTTTACGGAATATAAATCATATATACACATAGCTATAGCTTTGCTTTTTTCAGTTAACATTTATCATGAGTTGTTTCCCATATCACTACCTTTGACAACATTATTTTTATTTTTGATGACTACACATAGAATTCAATCATATGAGTCTACCAGAATTTATTTTAGAATCTTAGATGATTAATAACCATTAACCATTAGATGATTTACTATTTTAAAAATGTTCACTCCTGGAGATAACATAGTACAAACATTTTGAATATAAGCCTTTGACCATATTTTTGGATATTTCCTTAGGGTAAATTCCTCCAAGTAAAATTAGTGGGTCAATAGCTCTTAACACATGTTGCTACGTTGCCTGTCAGAATGTTGGGGCCATTCACACGCCACTAACGCCCTCAGTTTTTTTTTTTTTTTTTTTTTTTTGCGGTATGCGGGCCTCTCACTGTTGTGGCCTCTCCCGTTGCGGAGCACAAGCTCCGGACGCGCAGGCCCAGCGGCCATGGCTCACGGGCCCAGCCGCTCCGCGGCACGCGGGATCCTCCCGGACCGGGGCACGAACCCGTGTCCCCTGCATCGGCAGGCGGACTCTCAACCACTGCGCCACCAGGGAAGCCCCACCCTCAGTTTTTATGATCTTCACTTTTACATCACTCTCCGTTTTCCTTAACCTCTCAGTTTATTTCCTTATATGTCAGGACTGGGCCCTCCATTGAGCTGTCTTTTCTCATTCTAGTAGTGTGTTGAGGGCCTCCCATCCCCAGCAGTAAGCAGCCAGATGTGGGGACTTCCTGCTGAGCTTTGTTGGGTAACGGAGCCAATCCAGAGGAACCAGCTTTAGGGTCAGCTAAACTGACCTGTGGGAAGCCCCAGGCCTCTGGGAATGGAGCCCATCCCCACTAATTTACATACCGTGGATGTTTCTTCACGGGTAGGTTTTCCAGGACAAGTAACCAAGCTAAGAAATTGCTCAGATTTCACTGGACAGCATTAGTCACTGGAAGCATGGCAATGAAGAAGGGAAATGAAGGCCTGCTTCCATGGCCTGGTCACAGCCCAACAGCTAGACAGTGTTGTCTTTGAGGGGGCACAAACATTCGTTCTAGAAGCTATGAAGGGCACTGGTGCAGGGACGAGTCAAACCAACACCAGAACACCAAGGGGACAACAACAAAGGGAAGACCATGCACTACAGAAGGAATCATCTCCAAAATGCTGAAGAGGAAAAAGAAAGGCTTGCCTCTCTAGCGGCCCCAAAGAAAAGGGAAATCTGGAACATTTCCTAGGCTTTCTTTGTTTTTTAATGACTTATCCTCTTATTAATATGTCAGAAAGAAGGAAAGCTCCTGGCTAAGAAATAACAGTCCCTCATCCCAGAAATCACAGCCAGGAATATGGATTCTTAACAAGTGTCAAAAAAGCACTCTGAGTAAGGAGAGAAAAATGCAGATACATCACTTCTGTTATAATAAATGCTTGATTTCTTTTAATCCCGAGTCCAATTATTTTCTTTTCAAACGTAAGGGTACTGTCTGCCCTATTAATTAAGGGTATTTGCCTATTAATTTGAGTACTTAAAAAATATCTGCCTATAATATTTCTCTCTCTCTCTCTCTCATCTACCCTCTACCCCATTTCTTTTTATCTAATGAACTCTAATCCTCTCTCTTCTCTGTCCCTCCTGCTTCTTGAATAATAGCACAGCAGAGTTAGTCATTTAATCCCATCCCTCTCCTTCAATAATCTTACACAGGAGGACAGGGGTGGAGATGAGAAGGATTTCCAAGTAGGGAAACTACATGAGCAGAGACGCAGAAAGTTTGTGGAAGGGGGAGTGGGTAGATAGGGATGGGGGGATGGAGGAGGCTTCAAAGGCCTTTTGTGTCATGTTTGCAAAGATCTTTGTAGGTTTTCTTAACGGACTTTGAGGGATTGTTTCTTTGGAAGCAATGGAGAACCATAGGAAGTTTTGAAGGGGAGAAAGATATGATTAGATGCTTTTTGTTTTTGTGTTGGCTTGCTTAGCTTTTTTCCCTTCAAGCAAAAATCACTCCATTGTGGTAGGAAAGAAATAGGAAGAGGAAGAAACTAAAGACAGGAATAGCAATTTGGAGGTTTCCCAGTCCTTTGGCTTGGATTTAGACAAGTGGGGATGGAGAGTAAGGGACAGATTTAAGAGATATTTAGGAGAGTCAATTGGCCTGACTTGGGTGCTTTTTAGGATGAGAAGAGAAAGATGAGGTCAGAGAGATGAAAAGTCAAACAAGTATGACTCTGATTTCCCACAATGTGTGGATGAGGATGTCATTAAATGAAATTAAATCATAAGATGCATATGGAGGGCAGAGATTTAAAGGGAAGATAAAAAAAATAAGTATGGGGTTCAGTTGCAGAATGTCCTATTCAGTGTTGTGGTGGTAAATGTTAAAATTGGCTTTCCAAAAGAAGAGAAAGAAAGAGAGAGAGAAAGAAGAGAGAAGAAAGAGAAAGAGAGAAAGAAAAGAAAGGAAGAAAGAAAGGAAGGAAGGAAGACAGAAAGGAAGGAAGGAAGAAAGGAAGAAAGAAAGAAAGAAAGAAAGAAAGAAAATAAAATAAAAGGAAGAAAAGAAAGCCCTGACTGTATCAGATTTCAATGGTGTTAATATTCCAAACCATGGGCTGATTTTAAGCTCACCCTGTGGAAGTCACTTAGTGCAGAATCAGGAAGAGATATACATACACAGTCAGCAGTTCTGAGCTGCAGCGAGCACACCACTGGTCCCACTGGATGCCCCACCATGTATGGGGGGCGTACCATCCCAGAGCCCAGCAAGGAGATGACAACTGGCAACACAGGGTTTACGTGAAGCCAAGGGGAGTGGATCATGTAAAAGTAAAAAGAGAAAACCAGTATTAGGAGACATTATACAAGGACAGAGGAGTCAGGAAAAGAGTCGTTAAGGAGGCAGGAGGGTCAGAAGAGAACCAGATTCAGGAAATAAAAGAGATGAACTTGTTTCAGGAAGGAAGGTGTGGTGGGTAGTGTCAAATATCAGAGATCAGGTAGCCCAGGGACTTAAAGGAGGTCATCAGCGTTACCCATTCAGCAGTCTTTCTGCACTTGAGGTATTTTTCTGTTTTTCTACATGAAAATATTTTATAATGATAAGAAAGAAAGCACATATACCCCTCTCTCTCTCTTTTTAAGGAGGTCATTAATGAATCTGGAGAGTGGTGGGGGCCAGAGTTTGCCTGAAATGGGCTGGAGAACAAATAAAAGGGAGGGATAACAGATGAAATCTTTTCAGCAGTTTGGCTGTTAAAGGCAGGAGAGCTTGAAGGGAGGCAGGTTGGATGGCTGGCTTTTAAAAAGAATTATAGCTCATTGATCAACTAGTAATTCAGGGGAATATGTCTGTCTATAATCCAGACTAACTTGCTGATCCCAATGAGAAGCAGAACAAACATCCTACTCAAGTCCAGAAGCAGTAATATTTTTGAATGTTGCTACATGTCAATAGGAGTCACATTAATAAAGAAGGGGATTGCATTGGTCCAATTATATTGAATTTGTAGGTACTGAAAGCCTATGCAATACATGGTTTACTCCACAAATAATGGTGATTCCTTGTATGTTTTGTTTGTTTGTTTGAATATCTATAGCTTGAGAATTTGTTTCTAACCATGAATTGGAATTAAACTGACTCAAATATGAACTGTAGGTCCTTTTATTCCACTTTACATGAAAGAAGGATTACCTATTTTTTTTCTTTAATTTCGAGGTACCTGTCATTCTCCAGGAATTCTCAAAAAGTCCAGCTATTAGGTCTTAATTGTAACAAATTCCGCTTGAGAAGTTATTTTTAGAATATTTTGTTTTATTCTTCACTGACTTCCTGTAATACTCTATTTTTTTTCAGAGTTTCCAGGAATCAAACAGTATGCTATACACATGTGTGGTGAAAATCATTTATATTTAAATAATGTGTGCATGTACATTTATGTAGACAAGTTAACAGATATTATATATCAAAGCAATTTCCAAGCAAAACCTTTTAGGTAATCCCTAATTTAAAAGTCTCAACAGAATGAAAATCTGTAGCTTCATGACCTCTAGCAGGGTCTCCAAGGCCACAGCTGCCTGAATTCTGTAGTTAAAAGATTCCAGGGTCATCTCAGAATAGAACTTCAAGACACCCAGGCTACATTGACAGAATCAGCTTCTCCAGAGCCACAGCAACAAAGAAGGCCATTCCACTTGTTTGGAAAGGGTCAGCTAGGGTGGGGACCTAGAGTGTTGGTGTTGGTGTTGGTGTTAGCAGGAATTGAAGGACTTGGAGGAAAGCTCGCTGAAGCATACTCTGGAACAAATCGACCTGTGACATTCAAGGGAGAGAATTCATGCTTTTACACTTTCTCAAGGGACACATTCTCTTAACCTCTAACTTTTGGAATTCAGTATTTTTGTCATGTGAGCCTGTCGTACTTGCAAAGTTGTGGGCTTGGTGTCAGCAGACTTAGGTCCTTGTGTCCCTTGGTCAAATCACTTAGACTTTTTGGGGATTTGGGCTCTTTTACTGGTAGAAATCAACACGACTAATAAGCATATTTCAAACATTATGGTGTGTTCATGTATTCATTGCAGAGGTGAGCAGATTCTTGATACCATAGGTTGTTCTTAGTTAAAAATGATCACATTTGGCGTTGGGGCCATAGACCTGTGTATTCAGAATCAATGGCTGTCCTCTCTGGGGCTTTCATCTCCTTCTTGGCCTCATCTCCTTTCTCCAACAGTCTATCTTTGTCTCATTTGTACAGAACTTACTGTCACCCATTCCCCAAGAGAACAATCTGAGGGATTACTTTAGTAGGGGGTGCTCTTGAGAACTATAGCCTTCAGTTCCAGAAAGAATGCTTTTGGTGGTGGGATTTCAAGCACTGTGATAGGTGGATGGTGGGGTGGGTGGGCAGGGAGTGGAGAGTCAGATAGACATAAGCACTTCCATAAGTCACACTTGGAATGGTAACACCTCCTCCAGGAGCTTTCCTTTATATCCAGACGGTCAGAACGATTACTTTGAGCTCTTGGCTAGACCTGGAGTTTTAAAATTTTGGCATGGGACAATCTTTATAGGCCATTTTCTGGTACCAGAAAATGACATCAATAGTCAGCTACCAACACCCTCTTTGTTTACAGTGCCATTCTTCCCAGGAGCTCAAATGAACAAAATGCGCTTTCAGAAAACCCCTGTGAGGCAGGGAGAGCATATATATTCTGTTTTATGGACAAAGAAATGGAGGCAGAAAGTTGTGGATCATGTGGTTCAGTCAAATTTGACCCCAGAACCCATTCTCTTGACCAGGGTTGTCCTTTGACCCAGGCAAGAGGGACTCCTCTCGTGGGCCCTGGGCTGCAGAAGGCTTGGCTGTGGCCCGCCTCAAGCCTCATCCCTTCCTAAGCGTGAAGAGTCCACAGGACCTAGGGGCTAGGCCACCACAGTTATGAGTTGCCGGGACCCCAGAATTCCTTGCAGAAAGGCCCCTAAGTGCACTTCCAGGGCTTGCATGGGCCCCCTCCCTGGATCCGTCCTGAGTGTTGACAGAACCACTGACATGTGGACCTGGGTTCAAATCATAGCCTGGACTGTAGCATGGAGGGGCTTGTGCAGCTAGGGGCCCACGTGCACACCTGGAGGTTCTTCTGGAATATGATGGAGCTGGGGGTGGGAAGAGAAGTTGGCTGGGGGCCAGCTCTCCCACTCCACTACTTTCTTGACAAAACTTAAGTCAAAGGGTGAGGAGTCTGAATGTGAATCCTCCCTTCCAGTTTGCTCCAAAGGTATCTTTGTCAGGTAGGAGAAACTTGTTTTACAGTTGGTTGGCTTGATTTATGAGTTAAATATTTGGACTTGAAGTATGTGGGCCTCCATTTGTACTCTTGCTTCTGTTCCTCAAATGTTATGGGCCGTCTTGCTCCTGATTGTCAAAGCCAAAGCCAGAGGAAGAAGGTGGAGAACTGGAATGGTTATGTAATTTTACAAGACTGCGATTCTCTAGCTGCACTTTGCGAATCTGTAGAAACCTAAATACAAGCCATGTGTATCTATCACTGGGACGCTGACCAATATGATGAAAATAAAAAGGGGGCTGGTCCACATTGCTCGGTTTTTTGTGGCCTTTCTCCTCCACCCAGTTTGCTAAGAGAAGGAGCAAGACGCTTTTCAGGGGTCCTCCCGGGGATCTGGGAGGCCCAGGCTGGGAACCCCAAAGGCAGTAAGTCGCCTCTTGAATTCCAAAGTCAGGGTTTGTCGTGGAAAACAACACCAGCCAAGTCCAGAGGATTATCCACCCTCTCCCACACCCTGTGCACTTGAAAGGAAAAAAAGACTAAAGGGTTGGCATCCCGAGGGGTTGCAGCCTCGCGGTCTCTTCCCCTTCCTCCTCCTCCCTCCGCCCCCCTAAGTCCCTCTGACTGAGTAAATGAACAAAGGAAACAAAAATTGCTGAAAGCAAGAGTTTAGAGGAAGCGATGTCCACTTGTGCTGTTCGCTGCCCTGAACCTGGATAAGAGTCTCTGTTAGGCGCAGCCCCAAGCCCTGCGTTTGCCGCTGGTCCTGTGCTGGCCGTCCCGGCAGGGGCGAGGGGCGCGGACCCCCACCAGCACCCTCCGCCCGCAACCCCGCGCGCTGCAGGACGTCGCCCGTTTAAGGGGCGGGGCGCGGCTCCACGTGCTTTCTGCTGAGTGACTGAACTACATAAACAGAGGCCGGGAAAGGGGGCGGGGAAGGAGGGAGAGAACAGGCTTTGACCGATAGTAACCCCTGCGCTCAGCGCAGCGGAATCTATAAAAGGAACTAGTCGCGGCAAAACCCCGGTAATTCTGAGGAAGAGTGAGTGCGGCAGGGGCCGGAGGAGCGGCGCCGACACCTCTCTCCGCGGGCGCAGGTGGGCAGAACAGGGGGCGCCGCGTGACCAGCGCCGCCACAGCCCATTTCTCGCGGCGCTTTGCTCCCTTTCCCCCACTTCTTTCCCAGAAGGGTTTTTCAAGGGGTGGGGGAAAGAGCCGGAAACAAAAAGTGGAAAACAGGTAAGAGGCTCTCCAGAAACTTGGGCTGGGGTTATTGTTTTGTTTCAGGGCCGAGGAGACTTTGAGAAGCGCTGTGTTTCGGGGACTTTAGTCCGAACCCCCCCACGTCCCCACCTCCTGCAGCGCAAATAGGGGGGGCGTAAAGGGGGGGGACGTCCTAGGACGAGCTCTGGCGACCTAAAGACGCGGCGCCGCTGTGCTCAGGGTTCGCCCGGCGGTGGAGCCCGGGGAGCATCTTTGGGCGCGGAGACCCGAGCGCAGTACCTGGGGCGCAGTGGAATCGGGGGCTCCTGGTGGTGCTGGGGGCGCTGCAGCCGGAGTGGGGAGAGTGGCAGGTCTGGCACTGAGCTCTTCTCTTTGTTTGGAAGCGCCTGAGCCGGCTGGAATCCTCTCTGGCTGCGGGTCGGCCGGCGCCCACCCGGACAAATGCTAGTCCTCAGTCTCCACTCCGTTCTTGCTAGTTGGACTCTGGTCTGAGGATCGGTCCCCTGCGCCCCCGGACTGGAGCGGCGCGTTCTTTTTCTCCAAGAACGCGACTAGGAGGTGCACCAAACCGGGTCCATAGCGCTAGTGCTCATTTGAGGCCTCGGGGGCTTTGTTTGGGTCCTTTCTACGCTCTCCGTACGCTCCCCGGAGCTGGTTTCCTGACGCAGCTGGGGCGACGAGAGTTCTGTTTCTTTAAAAAACGTTAGACTTAGAAGGAGGGCCTGAGGAAACCTGGAGCTGAGGTGCCCATTCCCCTGTCCCCCATCTTCCTGCCCTTTGCTGCTTGTCTCTTGGGGCAGCCTCAGGCCGGGCACGGATGGGGAAGCTGGGGCGAGATGGTGTAGCAGAATGACCGAGAGTAACCCCGGCGGGCGGTGCAGAGCTCGCAGCTCCGCTGGCGGGCTGCGCTCCGCGGTGGGGGGAGGGATGGCTGGGCGCCGGCTACGGGTGGCCACGGGGGAACTGATCCACAGCGCCTCCTGGCCGGGTGGCCTGGGAATCGGCTCCTTGGCCGGAGTGAGACCGGGCTGTACGAGGCGTTGTCGCTCGAGGGTTCTTGACCGAGATGCAGTGAAGACGGGTGTTTGCATACTGGGAGGAAACCTGGGGAACAGGCGAAAGAAAGCGGGTCTGGTTCTGTTTTGTTACAATGGTTCCCAACTCCCAGAGCGTTGCTAAATGGAAGGTTCTTGGGGCGTGGGCCAGTGCCAGGGTTGTGTGTAGGTGCCTCTTTTTCAACACTTATCAAAAAGAAGGGAATAAACAAGATGAAAGAAAATAAGGAGACAGAAAGAAAAAGGGAGAGAGAAAGAAATGCAGCACTACAAAAGCGATACCATCAGCTTTTAAAACCAACACTTTTCAGTGACACAACAAACTGAGCGAGTAGTATATACATTAATATAATAGAGGACAAATTTGATATTTAAAAAAATTCTTTGGTGATGAAAATCAGCAAGTCACTTTCTAAGGCCCGGTCCCCACCTCCCCACAAAGAACACCTCACAAAATTTTGCAAGTTCAAAAGCAGAGTTTTACTGGTTCTTTTAACAATAGTTTGGGACCCAAACCCAAGTTTTGATCTGCTTTTCAGACAAAATTTAAATCCCAACTAAAAAAGTACTTAGTTTCTCATTTCCCCTTTTATTAATATTTCAGCCCATCTTCCTCATACCTACCACAAATTAACGGAGGCTTTCTTTTGTTCATATCGTTCTCTTGAGGCATTTCTCCCAAATGCAAGAAAGTGTGAAAGCATGGAGAAGTTTCCGGAGTAGAACCTCTTCTGATGGTGTAATAATTTTCAAGTACAAAGTTTTCATTGTCAGCTTGTTCCCCAAGTGCTCCTTTTATAGGAGCTTTAATGCTTTATGCATTAATTTATGATAGAGTTTTGGGAAAACACTGGATACACAGAACACATTAGTATTTACTCGAGAAAAAGCAGTAGAATCAGAGTGACCAGGCTTCGATGACCACAGTTTATTTAAGGGGTAAGAATTTCTACTGTACTCAGAGTAATTCATTAGCCGCCTTGCAGGGACCAGCCTAGTGTTCAGAATGACATATCTGATTGTGAAGGGATATGTGTCTGTGATATGTGTTTCCCCTCCAGATGAGCATTTGAAATCTCAACCCTCAGTTTACATCTAAATAGAGGCCTGTAAGGGACCCTGGACACCTTTTGACTTAGGGCATATTTACAGTTCATGTGAGACAGTGTAAGACAGTAGCTTAGGATTGGAAAAGGGTGATTAAGGATTGGTTGTTTTCAACCTCTGCTCTAGGAAACCTTAATGCTTACGTTATTAAAAATGAATGAAACCGAATGAAACTCAGCAACACAGCTTTTTATTATCTTCTGTAGTATTTACCTTATATGGAGAGAAGTTGGAATATTTTTCCATCAAAAATTTTTTTAGGGGATCTTCCTTCCCATAAACCAAGTTGCTTATGCTGTATTCAGAGTGATTGTAAATATCTTTGCTATTTTAATTTTTAGCTCCTAAGATAAATGGACATTATCTTAGACTCCTTAATTATGAACTTTTTTTAGAATCTAGAAAACACCAATAGATGTGTGATTTTTACATTTCTAAAATACTCTCGAATCCAAATACATTTTTATTTACTATCTGGATGTTAAAGGAATAATGAAAGTATAATGCTCCTTACGGTCAATTACCTCAGTATCAAATTTTAAAGATCTTGCTGAAAATTTGTTTTAATTTAACTATTCTGGGAGAGGGGCTACACTGAAACTGAAACCTTCTTCATATTTGCATGTGGAAATAATCATAAGTGCCAAAGTTATTGCAATATTTATTTAATAGACACTGTTAAATAGCACCAGGTGCCAAGTACTGATACAAATGTTTTTCAAATACTATTTTAATTTTTACAACAAATCCACTTATCCCTATTTTGCAGACTGAGAAACAGAGAGGGTAACTAACATGTCCCCAGCCACACAGCTTGCAAGTGGCAGAGCTAAGTTTTGAACCCAGCCAGTGAGCCCCAGATTTCTTTGACTCCCACACTAAGCAGTGAGGTGGTACAATTTCAGTTGCCATGGGCAGAGCACTTTGTGAGGATGCTCACTGAGTTCCGGTATATTCATCTGCTCTAGTCTTTATCAGAATCTGCAGCCTGTGTTGTATTTCCCTTGTTGCTATGAGTGGGCCAGCCAAGTTCTTTTCAGCTTGTTGGGACCTTGGTTGTGTAGGGATTGCAACACCACGGAAAGGATAGACAATAAAATTTGCTCAACTCTAATTCTTTTCTTGGTTTAAAATGAAAAATTTACTCTCATTTTAGTCAAGTATTTGTGAGTAGGTCTACGATGATCTCGAAATCTTTTCCTGTGTGATGCATAGAAAATGGATAGACAGAGGATTTGGCTATAAAAGGATAAGGAACAAAAGAAAAAGGGAAGGGATTTCCCTGTGGCCCACTGGCTAAAACTCCGAGCTCCCAATGCAGGCGGCCCGGGTTTGATCCCCTGTCAGGGAACTAGATCCCATATGCCACAATTAAAGATCCCACATGCTGCAACTAAGACCTGGCACAGCCAAATAAATAAATAAATAAAAGGAGAGAAAAAGGGAAGAGAACTATTAGTTAGCTGTCAGTCTTAATTTTGGTGAATTTTTAAAATTGTTTATTGTACAATATGACTTCTGCTTGTTTTACCCCTAATTATGTCTTGGACCTTCTGAAATAAACCGTTTTTCTGTTACTGCCATTACAGTCTAGGAATCGAATTTAGCCTTTTCTTAAGGCATCTTTCTCTGAAAGTACATACAGTTTCAAAGTCAGCTTAATAAAAGTGAAATAGGATAGGAAACTCTTTTTCTTATTAAATTGGTATAGCACCTTAGAAATAAGCTCTTAGGAAAGATTTCTTCTTGATAAAAAGTTACATTATTGTTGATTTACCTTATGCTGGGTGTTGTTTCAAGCGTTTCACACGTAATAATTTAGTTCATTCTTATGAGAACCACATGAGGTGGGTTCTGTTATTATCTTCATTTTACAGATGGGGAAACTGAAGTATAGACAGGGTAAGTAGCCTGATCATGGAGTTTGTAAGTTAGTAGTGGAGCTGAGGCTGCATCCCAGGCAGTCTGGTTTCCATGAATTTACTAATAGCAGGGTAAGGACTTCATTAAAATATCGAAGTTTTGACAAATGAAATACTAGCAAAAGGCAAAAAATGAGTCTCACTTTTCGTTTGGATATTTCCGACCGCAAATAGTTCCCTGGGTAGGTAACCAGCATAGGTGTTGTTAAAGATGCACATTTTGGAAATATCTGAAGCCAGAGGAAGGAAATCTCACATGTAAAATTGCTTTCAGGTAGAGCCTTTGGTTGTTCTGCATTCTGTTGAGACGATAGGCTGTATTAAAGCAAAGATCATTTACTCTGAGGAGCATCAGACTTGGTTCCTAAAACAAAGGAAAATTTGAAATCCTGTCTTTTTCCATTTTGAAAATCTACTCTAAGACCTGATTTAAATGCCATCCTTCTCATAAGCTCTCCTGAATTCACACCTTCCTGCCAACACAGTTAAAATTAATTATCCCCTTCTTTTTTGCTCCCGTAGGATTGGATCACAGCACTATTCATGTCATGGGTTTAATTGTGTTTTTGTTTTCGTTGTTGTTGTTATAGTTCACATTTGTTTGTCTTCTTCTTGAGTGTATGCTTCTCCAGGAGGGCTTTGATTCATTCTCCTAGTCCTTAATTCACCCTCCTTGATATGGAAGGGGATTCAATAAATGCTGACTTAAACAAGTCAAAGAGAATGGGGAACTAATGTTGGTTTTCTGTATTCTAAAGATGAATTAAAATGTTGGGATAATCACAGAAAAGCTAGGAGTTCATTCTTTCCTTAGTGGAGTAAAGTGGAATGAGCCTGATGAAACATGGGACAGCAAAACTGTGGATTATTTTGCTTCAAGAGTAAGTAATAAAACAGTTTCTTGTGAGTTTTTGAAAAAGCATGAACGGAAATTGGAAGTAAATATAATTTGTGATGAAAAATGTGTCATTAATCAACTATCTAAATGGACAGCATGTTCGAAACTACAGAAAACAGTATTGCAAATGCCTAAGGTCTCTCAAAAGGTGAGCCCTATTGATAAAGAAATGAAGAAAGGACGACCAAATGGTATGAAGGTTCTATGCTCCTTCAACCATCCTACCAACAGCTGGTTAATAAATATTCCTTTTGAAGAGTTAAAACGTGGACAACTTGAAAAGGCTGAAATACTTTATGTTTCAAAATGTGGGACATTTTATGTGAAGTTATCTAAAACTAAAAAGATTTTATCAGATTTAACAGTATTAATTACTAAAGAAGTAAAAAACACCTCTTTTTTATCGATGGAAAATATTGAAAAAGGCTTAGAATGCTTGGTAAAATCTAAAAAAACTCTGAAGTGGTATTGATCCAAAGTAGAAAAAAGTGTGTTGATGAGAAAGTGCTTGTTTTTTTAGTAGATCATAGTAGGTATGAAATAGTGCCTTTATGTAATACCAAGGTGCTTACTTAGGAAATCAGAAATATTCCAAGACAAGCTGTGCCTTGTAAATGGATTTGGTTTGAAAATTTTAGGAACATGCCATTTGAGTCCATTGTGTGTTTAGTTGCTCATTTGGAAATAAAGATTCTTTTTCTGAAAAAACAAAAAACATTTTATAAAATGTTTTAAATTCATGTAGTCTAGAAATAGAATTATATGAGGAAAAATTCTAGTTAAGTTTAGGTTTATGGCAGACTGAGAAATATTAGTATGTACCTAGGCCAGTTTACTTGTAGAACAAACAATTCTGACTCCATTCAGCTTCATTTTTCTTCTTGAGGCAGCTGTGATTTGAGAAAGTGCTGTAGTCTGTGACATTTCACATTAAACTACTTCTATTTGCACATTAATTTATTTTTTAAAAATAAGAATGAGATAATTCACTAAGTAGTTTAGAATTTAATTACTTAAAAATAGCATTTAGTTTTTAAAAAAACCCAAAATAACCTTTTATGTATAGGATCTTTTCTTTTATTCTTTTTTTTTGTGTGTGTGTGTATTTGTTTAGAACTGCAACATTTTCTATGCCAAATCCAACTTCCAAGAAGCATTTGGAAGTCAGAACATTTTATTTGGCTAGTCTTGAAGTCAAGATGTTTTATGATAACTGGTGTTTAGTCCGGGACACTTCCTAGGAAGAATTTTGTATATAAAAAACTAATCAGGGGCTTCCCTGGTGGCGCAGTGGTTGAGAGTCCGCCTGCCGATGCAGGGGACACGGGTTCGTGCCCCGGTCCGGGAAGATCCCACATGCCGCGGAGCGGCTGGGCCCGTGAGCCATGGCCGCTGAGCCTGTGTGTCCGGAGCCTGTGCTCCGCAACGGGAGAGGCCACAACAGTGAAAGGCCCGCCTACCGCAAAAAAAAAAAAAAAAAAAAAAAACTAATCAGTGGCTATCAATTATTGGGAGAGGATTTTTGACTACATAGAGAATATGATGAAAGCTGTGATTCTCTCCAAAGAAAAAATATACACAGGCATGTACACTCCAAATTTTACATATAATTACATACAATTTGACGTAATTATATTCCACATGTAATTTGAGAAACAGACTAATGAGTCATGTGACCCTGGGCAAGTCATTTTACTTTTCTGAGATATAGTTTCTTGGTTGATGAGATGAAAGAGGCTGAGTACATGACTTTTAAAGAGCCATTCAAGCTTTTACGTCCTCTAACTCTATGTCTGTAGTCAGGAAAAAGGATGATTCTTTGATTGGAGCTGCCCAGAGAAATGTCCTGAGGGACAGGCTCAGCATTAGTGTAACAGATCGTGTGGGTTTTGAGAGGTGGAGTGGAAATACCCAGGGGAATGCATAAAGAGCGTTTTTGTTTGTTTTGTTCTGTTTCTGGTTTTTTTTTTTATGAGTGTTTTGATGAGAGTGATGATGGAAGAAAAGAAGATGGTGGGAGGAGAGGAAGGTAGAAGCCTGAGGGTGTTGGAATTGCCTATTTACTCTGCATTAGGTGGATGAAGACTTGAATCATGGAACCAAAAGGGGAGTTTCATCCAAAATGCAAGGGAAGGAGGGGTTGGTTGATCTCAATAAATTTCAGTGGAACAAACATGATGTAGTGAGACATTTGTCTCATTTCTGACTCAGCATCTGGAGAATCTCTCTGAAACAAAATGTTCATTTGGACTCTCCATTCTGGACATCTCCATTTTGAGTATAGGTTTTGCTTCTTATATTGCAGTCTTGTTAAGCCAATACATGATAGGAAAAAGAAAGCTGACTTTTAAGACTCATTCATCCTCCAAGAAAGGATGAGAATTGGACTAACCTTATGAAAATATTTCTAAATGTCTCAGAAGACTTTCACTGGGGGTAGATGGGCAAGACACAAAGTTTTCTAAAGCATTGCTCTGAATTAGTTGTTTCATAGATCATAGTAGATTAGGACTAGAAGGAAGAAGAAGGGGAAGAAAAAGAAGCAAGAGTTTTCAGGATTGGGGCAGGCATGAGAGGAGGGAAGGAACTGCTAAGAAGTTGTTTGGGTTTCATATCCCTATTTACACTTGCTTTGCAAAATTTCTGTGGGATGCCAGGTTGGGAATAGTTTTTGCCAAGAGTCAAGCCAAGCTTGTTTTCTTGAAGAAGCAAGTCCCCAAGGGGATGACAGCTTGAATTCAGTTGGATCTGGTATTTAGATGATCCAAGTTTGACATAAAAGGTAGCATTGATGGAAGCAGCAGCTTTCCTTGGAAAGGCAGAGAGAATGTAAAGGCCCAGACTGATGGCTTTATTTTTTAAATCTCTCTATCTATCTATCTCTATTTATTTATTTAGGCTGCGCCAGGTCTTAGTTGTGGCATGTGGGATCTTTTAGTTGCAGCATGCACGCAGGATCTGCAGTCTTACCAACTGGACCACCAAGGAAGTCCCACAGACTGATGGCTTTAGATTGATCTGTATGTAGACTCTTCTTCACTCCCAGATGCAGGGTCTTGGGATGGAAGTGGCAGTTTACCTTAGCTGGGGTGAGGTGTGATTTCTGGTACTGGACGAAGGAAGGAAGAGGACGACATAATATTTTAAAAATGTGTGTGTGTGTGTATCTGTCTATGGCTAATGTACAAAAAATACCATTAAACTGAAATTCATTTCTTCAGCAAATATTTTTCAAACACCATGTAAATACTAGGTGCCGAACAAATGTCAAGAGACTTTAAGGATCTGCCACCATGATGGTCTTTAGCTTGGCATTCAAGGTTCTTCGACATAAGCCTGACCATTTTGACAGCTTTGTCCTGGACTTTAAGAGGCATCCACTGCTCTGGATTTTCTCACCAGTGATGAGCATGTAGTCTCCGTAACTATCTGTTAACTGACTCTCCCTCTATGGGTTTTCCTCTTTTCTCTGATTTCTACTTTAAGAACCCCTTCCTGCTATTTTTTGGCTTCTCATCGTTCTGGAATCTCACAGCCATGCTTCGTGGTCGGCTTTTGTTTGCACTGTACCCTCTACTCTGATTCCTCACTGACGGAAATTTTGCCCCTCGACCGTGGGTAGATGAGCTCGGCGTGGGCTAGGCCTTGCCCCGCATTACCATATTTTCTCCTCACTGGATCCTGCGGTAGGCAGCGTGTAAGCCCCTCAAATTATTTCAATGGACTCACACTTTTGTAATCATCAATACATATATTTTTTAAAGTTAACTTTATATTGGTTCTCTAAATTGAAAACTGATATCAGTTGTCTCAAATAAAAGGTAATTTTTAAACTAATTAGAATGAAAGCAAATTATTTCTTAAACAGTCTGTCTATAAAATAAACTTGCTTTCTAAAGGCACTGACTCTGAGACTTGCTCTCACTTTGTTAAAAAAGGGAAATTAAGCACGTGTTAAAGAGACATTGAAGAGAAGATCAAACAGAAACTTTCTCCTTAGTGTAATACAGTTTTTACAAAGGCTAAAGAAGTGCTGAAAAGAATGTTTTCTCATTGTGTGATTGAGTGTTTAATACTGTGCCTGTCCATCCCCTAAAATCCTCTACGTGGAATTTAAGTACTGCTTAAATTCATCTTGTGTAGCTTTCCTGCATTTGGGGAAATATTGAGGTTGCCCCATTTTTCAGATGGTGCACCTGATACAGAGACTAGTTAAGTAATTTGTTCCTGGTTCACATGCTTCGATCATGGCAGAGCCGGGGGTTCAAACTCGTGTCTGAAACCCAAGCTCCAGGCAGTTTTCTTAGACTCAGAAGATCTTCTACTCCACTCTATTTATCATAAAAGCTTGTTTTCTGTTCTGTGGCTCAGAGTGGTAGAATGTCTTACCTAAATTGACTCCCCAGCAGTCAGTAACTGGAACTTAAAATCTTAGCTTCTTGCCTCTTTAATCCAGGCTTCTCGCTACTGTACCAGAATTTAGGGTAGTATTTACAGTGTCCTTTTAGGAGAGAAAAAAGAAATTGGGTCTATAAGTCTGTCCTTTCAGCTTACAATGGGCACTGAATCTTTGAATATTGAACTGACCTCATTTATTCTGTCTGTTGGTCCAATTTGAATCTTAATAGGTTTTTCAACTGGATTTTTTTTTCTCACTCTCTTAAATAAACATTGCTCTTTTCTTGTAATTTCCTTCTGATTTCCTTTCAAATCAGAAGGAAATCTCCACAGAAGTCCTGAAGGTTGAGTCTTTCCTGGGGACCATTTCCTTTATGTAAAAGTACAAAAACCCTATGCTAATTTTGGCCATTTAGGATTAATTGTGATTAAAGGCAGTTTATCAGGTCTTTTTTCTTTATTTTTAACTTTAATGATTGTGTTAATTATAGTAAGGACCTTGAGTTCAAGGTAAAGAAAGCCTTTGGTCAAGTGGTGTTTATTCAGTTGTCAGTCCTGTTGCCGGATTTGCAAATTTAGTGGAATTAGTGCCATTTTCCAGTTTCCAACTCCGATCGCGTTTCGCATGATCACAGTGTGGCTTTCTCCTTGGCTGTCTGACGCTAGGTTCCAGTGGCCTCCATTGAGGGGAGTGGATATGCCCCTGGAGGCTGCAGAGACCAGCAAGGCACTCTGTCCTCAGGTGGAGCTCCACTGGGGACTCTGTGCTCACCTGATGTAGACATTAGCACACGGTCGCTTGGGAAATGAGAGTGTGTGCATTTTTAAATGCCAGTGTCAACCGCAGTTGAAAAAAGAGGCTAGCAAGAGTTCCACTCAATAGTTTAGTTTCAACTTTCCTTAAGCACTTTTTTATCTGGCACGTAAAATATTTGATTTGTGAAGATCTTAATGACAGTAACACTTTCTAGAAGGAATACTCAAAATTATGATAATATTGGAATAATAGAGATCATTTTCCTCTGGGAGCATCCTCCCAGACCTCAAATAATGGAGTTCATGTTGCCATTATTTGTTTTTAAGAGGCTAACATCCTTCATTTTTTGTTTGTCAGAATCACAGGTAGGTGAGTTTAAACTTGTGATCTTATTCCTCTTTAATTCAGCGAGGCAGCCAGCAAAGTGGTGTGTTTGGGTTGTTATAGAGAAGGAGTTCATTTATGAAGCTGGAAAGGCGGGGCTTAGACCCTGTACCTCTGTGCCTGCCGTGGAGTCCTGACTACATCCTCACCTACCTGGTCAGCTGGTCCCCGCTGGGCTGCAGGGACAGAGGCATCTCGGACACATGACCTGTGCCTGCGCTGTCTTAAGAGCTGGCTGGTGAAAGAGGAGGTTCTGGAGAAGGTTGCTGGGTTTGGTCACATACTCTACAAGCTAGAACTGGAAAAGAGCCTGGAGATAAGATAACTTGTTTTGGCAAGAGTAAAAGGAATAAAGTGTTGAGGTGGAAAAATTATATCCAGGTGTTGATATGCTTCATTGAGTGAGTTCTTGACTTGAGCCTCTGGGTTTAGAGTTCAAGGCACCTGAACAATGCTGACAGTCCTGTATTAGTGGCTGAGCCCCTAGGGGAGGTATTCTTGTTAGCTGGCATGTTTACTTGTTTGCTGCCATGTTTACAGGGGTTCTAGCGCCTCAGTCTGGCAAATTACAGATTCTCCTTTGCTCACATGAAGTCCATGAAAATGAATGTCCTTCCCAACAAATTAGAGTGGCTTTGGGGAAAACCAAACTAAATGTACTCCTATTTAACCTGTGTTTCTTTGAACACAGCTGGAAATTTTGTCATGGTTTTGGGCTACCTGAACCTGTATTTCAATGACATTTCTGACATGTTAGCATGGTGAACCTGCTTTAACTAATTTTTCTCATCCCTGAGGTCTGACTTCAGAGGCTTTCAAATTCCACAAGTGTTTCTGAGCACTGAGTGGTCCTGGGCTCTGGGCTTAGTGTGGCAGAGGATGGTAAGAGGTTGAGACACCGTAGCTTGCTGCACATGGCTTGCAGTTTAGCAGGGACCACCTGAGAAGTTGGTACACTGGAGGACGTGGTAGGGAGAGCTGAAGAGATGGAGGAATTAGAAGGCCCAGATTGCAAATAGGTAATTGACCTAGAGGCTGGAGGAAGTGGGCTGGAGAAGAAAACTGTGCTGGGTGCTGAAGATGTGGAGGACGGCGGCCTGCATGGAACAGAGGAACTGACTGCCCCCGGGGTGGGAGAATAGTGTAACTGGGTGGTGGGGTCCCCAAACAGGGGTTTATGGTACAACAATGGCAGAAGTGGCATGAGGATACCAGCGTAACCCTTTCACATCTCCCACTGAGCTGGGCACTGCAGAGAGTTCCAGTGTGTTCTGGAAAAGCCCTTGGGGGAAATCATGCCATCTGTGGACAAAGAAGGGAGAAGAGAGATTCCTTTAATAAACTGCCCGTTTTGTGTCCCGTCCTTGATGAATGCTTTACCCTGTGAAGTCAGCAGCACTCATCATTGTCAATAGCTGCCGTT
Organism: Delphinus delphis; assembly: GCF_949987515.2. Lineage (NCBI taxonomy): Eukaryota > Metazoa > Chordata > Mammalia > Artiodactyla > Delphinidae > Delphinus > Delphinus delphis. Next base: position 27,965,326 of record NC_082688.1, read on the forward strand.
TGCTGGATACTTGCTTTGTTCCAGGAACTGGCTAAATATTTTATATACATTATTTGTTCTATTTAATGGAGAGGATACAGGGACTCAGAATCCCTAGGGTCCCAGAGCAGGTGAGGAGCAGAGTCAGGATTCAAAACCTGCTTTCTCTGACTCCAAAACCTCCCTTCTGTCTACCGGGCCAGTTAATTCAAGAAAATAAGAGTTAAGGACATCTGGGGAAGTTTGCTGCACAGCGGCATTGGCCTGCAGGAAGTAGAAGGCGGTGAAGGGATTTGGGTTTGTCTGTCCCCAAGTCCTTTGAGCACTGTTATGGGAGATTGGGACTGACATATATATACTAATATGTATAAAATAGATATAACTAATAAGAACCTGCTGTATAAAAAAATAAATAAAATCAAATTCAAAAATTAAAAAAAAAAAAACTTTTTAGCCTGGGAGAAGGTTGAACATCTGAAGATGTTGACCCTTCCGAGATGTAAACCAAACAAAGTGGTTGTTTTGTTGATACAGTCACCAAGCCTTCTATCATAAAATTCTCTTGGAAAATCCTCCTCCAACAACAGGGAATATTATCCCGTCAAGTTTTTCTGTAAATAAAGGATTGCTCGTGGAGGTGGGCTTGCTTGTGTTTCTGTATCACTCAGGGTGTTTGTGACTTTGACAGTTCCTTCCCTGCAGGGCCCTCTTGCTTTGGCATTATGATTATGGTTGAGAAAATTTTCTTTTCTATGACATGTAATGTTGACAGGTATTTCATTTCTAGGAGAAAGGTTCATTTTTCCTATATGCTACACATCCCCAACCAGGGAAAAAGCAAATAGTTGTATTGATTGCTGAAGTCTTCCTTTGAAGGTTGCTCTGTATTTGTTTAGTGGAAATCAGCAGGGGAAGAAGGGTTATCTCTAACATTTTGTCAGAATTCCTCCATAATTCTACAACAATGAAACAAGAACTTGGGGACAGGACAGATTTGCTTTCAGAAACCCTGGATCTTGTCAGTTTTAGAAGTCCTGAGATGGTTTAGCTGGTAACAACTGGACTGTTGAGAGTGATAAATAGGATCTTTGATTGTCCAAATATCAGTGACATGATAGAAATAGATTTACCCTTTTTGAATCTCCTTTAAAATAGAATTGTTGACAGCATGAGGAATTATGCTTCTCAAAGGCTCGTTACAGATTTGTACAGTATTCATGTATCTCTTCTAGCTGTACGTTTTTATGTATTCATGTCATAACTCTCATTTTGAAAATTAGCTATTAGCAAATACTTTTGTCCAGGAAATTGAATATCTATTTCAGGGTGAAACAAGATGTGCAGTTATCTATAAACTTATTGTTACTAATAATCAAGTAAGTATGATACATTTGGTACTTAAAAAAATATCCCCTTGAGTTACAGATTGTTAGAATTGATACAATTCATTGGATCTGGATTTTTTAAACAGGTATTGTGATAGCAGAGCCTCTTCTAGAATGACAGGAATCTTCGAGAATGATAGAATGGCTTCCTTTTATCCTTGACTTTTATCTTGGAGGATTTCTTACATCTTTCTTTCTCCTTAAATTTGAGTATTAAAATGTTATGGTTTAAGTAGGAACACAGTTTCAGGGGTCACTGAGTACCAGCCCACGGCCTTTCTGCAGGCCTTTAAGGGTCTAGTGGCAACTAAGGACAGTTTCACTGAGTTTGTGGGTCTGCAATATGGTTGGGGAATGCGAGGGGGTAGAATTTCAGGATTAGCATGAACGACCTTACAGGTAGAGAGCTCACTGGCAACTGGAGACCAGGAAAGAAACTGAGGCAGTCAAATTAACTTCAGCCTTAATAAAACTGATGGCTCAGCCTGGGAGAGATCACGGGGTGACTCCACGGGGCGACTCCCCTCCTTCCACCACGGCAGCCATGTCCTGTCTTCAGTCATGGGTGCAATGAGCCTGTTCTAGCCTGGTTTTCTGACTGTCAGTAACTTCACTAGCCTTTTCCCTGAATGTGGCTACTGATCCAGAGACATATACTCAGAGAGGCAATTAAAGAACAGACCTTTTCCAAGCAAGCATGCTCTGGTGGGCTTACAGGTTTCATAGCTTCATTCTTCAGGACCCTCTACATCTCTCTGGAGACGAGATGCAGCAACACCTGTGATCCTTGCATTTGCATCAGCATCTCATGAAGAGGCCATTCGTTGAGCTTTACCGCCAACATGTTTACTACAATTCATATGTGATATAGTTAAATCCTGCCGTAAATCCACCTCCTGCTTTTGTTAACGGCTATGTATTGAGATAAGACATCTAGAAACAGTTTTGTCAGGAGAGATGCTGATCGCTGTTGTCACAGATTTCAACTTCTATCTCACTTCTGGTGACTGTGGGGAAATTTGTCTAACAAAGAAGAACACACACACAAATTTATCTATTTATCTATCTACTTATTTATTTGTTTAAAATTTAGAGAAATAGCTGTCATAAAACCACTGGCTTTGGAAGACGAAAATTAGTTGCTGACTGCATATTTGCGGTGTATGAACTCTTTGGGTAGAACTGATAGGAAAAATGTGTTCAGAAGAAGCAGCAGAATTGTAGGAGGAATATAGTAGTGGGAAAGTGGGAACAGTTGTTGACAAGTTATTTCGTGAGAAACCTGCGGGCCAGCTCTAACTCTAGGGGGTGAGTCTGGGCAGGCCACTTGCTTTCGGGGGCCTTGGCTTCTGTATAAGATTGGGGTGTGGTGGAAGCGGGTCTCCAAAGCCACAGTGAACTCTTTCTATCAGCTGGGGGTTGGCCTTGCACAAGGTTGTCCTCTTCTGCCTTGTGGAGCCGACTTCTCTGCTCCAGTGAGAAATGGCGGCTGTGTGGTCCCCACTGGAGACCGTCCTCTCCTGGAGCAAGCAGGCTAGAGGGTTGGCTCCCACCCTTTGACAGAACCTCAGTCTCATGTGCTCACAGCGTTCTTGCAGGAAGGAAAAAGACCAACCAACCCTTGGTTACTGCACAAACTAAGAGTTTCGGGTAGCAGTGTAAGCACGTGCAGTTTTTTTCCCTTACTACGTTTCTGTAGACAGATTTCATGCTCTAGGAGGGTAGAAGGCAGTCATGGGATGTAGTTCCTGTTTTCCATTTGACTTCACTAAGTGGGAAAAAACCCTCCCACCTTGTCTTTCTAGCATGTCTGCCTCTTCCTCTTTCCTCCTTTCTTCTTTATATTTCTCATGCTCTTTGAAACTTACATGTGAAGTTCAAAAGGGCCAAATGTTTTGGTGAGGAAGGGGGTTGGGGGAGCAGCGCAGTAGGTGCTGATTGGGGTCGTCATTTCCCCCACGGCACCAGGCTTCCTGTGAACCTATATTTTTTCTTTCGCCAGCATCACTGAGTCTGTCTGACATTTCAGGTTTTGGTTTAGGGAAAAGTTAAAAGAATTCACGATCCCAGCTGTCACTTGGTGACCCTTTTGCCAGTAGCATATGGCACACTCTCGTTTCACTGAAGAAAGGAGTTACCCAGCCCTCGTTACTTTCTGCCTGCTTACTCTGCTTTATTTTTCTTCATTACTCCTATCACCCACTGCCTTAACAACACTGTTATTTGTCTGTTTTATACGTCCTTGCTAGAATAGAAGGTCCATGAGAGCAGGAACTTTGCCACTTTTGTTCACTGCTGAATCTCCAATGTCTGGAACAGCACCTGCTCATAGAGGCATTCAGTAAATATTTGCTGTGGCTAATGGCAGCCTTGCAGAGTTAAGGCTGCAGTTGTTCGTGGAATGAACAGGGGGTGAAGATTTTATTCACTATTTACCTTCCTAGGGAATCACACAATAGTCAAGCTTTACACTATGCAGTACTTAGGTCTTCCAAGGCGTGATTTGACTTGTGGACTATGTTATTATTGTCATAGAATACAAGTTTTTGGGGGGAGGGAGATCAAATTATTGACATATAATTTACATACAGTTAAATTTCGCCTTTTTGCATGTACAGTTAGATGAGTTTTGATAAATGTATATAGTATATGTATAACCACTACCACAGTCATGGTGTATAATATTTCCATCACTCAATGTTCTTTGAGGTCTGTACTCTCCCCCACCCCCTGGCAACCACTGATAGGATTTCTGTCCCCATTGTTTCACCTTTCCAGAAAGTCATACACATAGACTCATACGGTATGTAGTCTATTGCGTCTGGCTCTTTTCTCTCAGCATAAGGCCTTTGAGATTCACCCATGCTGTTGCATGTATTAGTGGTGTAGTCCTTTTTTATTGCTGAGTAGTACTCCATTTTAATTTATTCAGTAATTGATGGACATTTGCATTGTTTCCAGTTTTGGCTATTCTATATAAGACTTCTATGGATGTTCCCATACAGGTCTTTGTGTGAACGTATGCTCTCATTTCTTTTGGGTAAATACCTGGGGTGGGATGGCTGGGTTATAAGTCTGTGCATGACTTTACAAGAAACTACCAGAGTATTTTATGAAGGGCCTGTTCCATTTTTCTTTTCCACAAGCAATGTATGCAAGCGCCCGTTGCTCCACATACTAACACTTTTCAATTTTAAAAATTGCAGTAGTTGTAGTGGGTATGCAGTGGTATCTCATTGTGGTTTTAGTTTGCATTTCTCTGCAACTAATGATCTTTGCTTATTTGAGAAGGTCATGGTTCAGCAGGCTGTGGTATTCTCTAGGTATTAATAATTTTAGAATATCAGTGGCACTTGAAGTGAAAATTTTTTTTTTAAATTGGCCAAAGATTTGAACAGTGGCTTCCTCAAGGTCGTGCTGTACAAAAAAGTTTAGAGTATGGAACTATGTTGAATTTTGGCAAAGCGTGATCCACCTGGGTGACTGATGCAAAGACCTAGAGAGAGAGCGCCTCGGACTTGGCATGAAGGTGGGGAGAAAGCAGATTTCATGGTTCCTCTGGCCTTGGGAGGGCCTTAGCTAAACCTGTTAGTGGGAAGCCTAGCTAGATTGAGTTACACTTTCCCAGATGTCCCAGGAGTCACCTGGGAAGCTCAGCAGTCCTTGTGGCCGTCACAAGTGTGTGGTGAACATAGAGCCCCCTCCCTGGGGACAATTTGCCTGAATCAGTTAATCAGGCTTGAAAAACTGGTTATCACGGGCCCAGGAATGCCACCACCCTTCCATCCTGAATCCCTATTTCTCATGCCCATCTGTAGCTAATTAATTGAGCAAATATTCCCTGAGGGCTTACTCTATGCCTGATACTGTCTTGCATGCTGGGGAAAACTGCTATGAAGAAAGAGGTCCTGTGGACTCAGAAAGTGGCAGAAACGATGCAAGCGAAAACAGAGGCTGCCCTGGGTGCACCTAGGAGGGGCTCCTAACTGAGTGTCGTCAGGACAGGATACTAAAGTTGAGGAGGAGTTGGCCAGGCTGACAGTGCTGGGAGCAGCAGCTTCAGGACCGGGAGTGCACAGGAGTCCCCGTGGTAGGAGGGAGGGCCGTCCATTTGGAGCCGTGGGTAGTTTTGCGGGACCTGGTTTAGGAGGTGGGGAGTGGTGAGAGAGGAGGCTGGAGTCATCGGGGAGACCAGCTAAACCAAGGTGAGGACTGGACTTTATCCTCAGGGTGGTGGGGTGCTGGCAGAGGTTTTAAGTGGGCGAGTGGCATACCTGGAACTTGGGTTTAGTGGAATAACTTTGGTTGCTCTGGGATAAACGGATGGAGGGGGCAAGACCGGAGGCAGGGAACCCAGGGAAGTGGCTGTTTTGGTCACGCAGGAGCCAGAAGAGGGTGCCCTATTGACTGGCTGTGATTGTGAAGTAGGACCCTTTCCAGCCAGTAACTGGAAATGTGCATAAGGACAGAAGCGAGTGTGCTACTAGCTTTGAAACATTGAGAAATCTAGTACATAGTACGGCCTTCTTTTTGGTTTTGGTTTGTTTGTTTGCTTCCTTGGAAAACTGATGTAGAAATGTCCCTTGGGCTTCAGTTACCTGAGCAGAGGAGTTCGGGCATTGCCAAACCCTCCTCTTTGGGCAAAATCGCTCCCAGCAGTGGTCACCATGTCCTGAGGTGGGAGGAGGGGATTATGCGGGAGGCCGAGGGCTGTGTCAAGGTGGGCAGGGGAAGTGGGGCAAGAAGCCTGCCTGTTGGTATCCAGCGAAGCCAGAGCAGGACCTTCTACTGCTGCTCCAGGCTACTTCTCGCTGACTTCTCTGCGTGTCTGCTGGAGGGTCTCTGAGGCCAGAATCCATGTCTGGAGACCCAGAAACTCTGCTTTAGGAAAATATTCTCCAAAAAACCTCCTCCTGGCCGTTCTCTTCTCGTGAACATTCTATAGAGGCATGTCTTCTTTTCCTCTGAGATTCTCCACGCAGATTGAGGGGATCCTGTGTCCTGGTTTGGGCCTGGGGGTCTCTAACACTAGGCCATTCTGATTTCATCCTTCCTACTTTGCCAGAAACCCACATTGGACTTGCTAGAAATAATGGAGTAGAAAAGATTGTTTAGACAGGATATAACCATTTCTCTGTTAGAGGGTACTGATAGACCAGAGAAAGAAAAGTGGGGAGAAGGGAACTCATTTCTTTGGCACTTACAGTGTGCCATGTACTTTGTTGGGGACTTACTTATATTGTCTCATTGAATCCATTGAATAGCATGCAAGGTAGGTGTTGTCACCCCCATTCTATAATGAGGAAATTGATGCTCAGAGAGCATAAAGATTTGGCCAAGGGCACATAGTTGGGAAGCTGGACATAATTCCTATCTAGGCTCTCTTTCTGCTAAGTTAATTTTCCTTTTTAAATTACAAACTTGTGTTTCAACCTCCTCATTGTTACCTTGGGGATCTGAAAAGATTCTTGTAGCTTCTAAATTAACTAAGTGATTCCTGGAGAGCAGCTTTTGCATGAGAAAAATCTAGCTAATTATTTATTTCTGTGTTTCTGGAATGCAAGCCCTGTCCTAGGCCACTTTCAAAATAATTTGGGATTGCAAGCACGCAGCTCACAATCGAATTCTGGCTCTCAGTGCTTGGAGGCCAGTTGCCATCTTTAAACAACAAATTGTGGATGGACACAGTGCTGATTTAATTCTTCTTTTTGGAGTGAGAATTTTTTTCGGGGGGGTGGCATCTGTGTCCATTTAGAGTTTTGCTGAGCAAACAATAAAGAAAAGAAATAGGGGAACTTCTCCGATGGCGCAGTGGTTAAGACTCCACGCTCCCAATGCAGGGGGCCCAGGTTTAATCCCTGGTCAGGGAACTAGATCCCACAGGCATGCCACAACTAAGAGTTCACATGCCACAACTAGGGAGCCGGTGAGTTGCGACTAAGGAGCCTCCAAGCCGCAATGAAGGAGCCCGCCTGCTGCAACTAAGGAGCCCACGTGCCAAAACTAAAGAGCCCAAGAGCCACAACTAAGGAGCCCACCTGCTGCAACTAAGACCCAGTGCAACCGAATAAATAAATACATCAATAAATAAAAAGAAAAAAGAAGTAGGTCCTAAGACTTGACTATTTCAGAGGAATCCCTGATTCGTTGGCTTGTCAATGAATGAATTAAAATACATAATAGTAGAGTCAGTCCTTCTTCTCAGACACTGCAGACTCCTTCCATTCCCTCTTCTTTTGTAGAAGTTTTTAATCCAGGTCCTTGTGGGGTGGGGACCAAGACGGTAAAATCCTGCTATAGATCACCCTTTGCACTGAGGTCTGTTTGGACCCACAGACGTTTAGTGCAATACTTGGTTTTGTATGCACAAGTGGTCACTACATTCTTAGCTGTTTTTGCTGTTTGTTCCTCAGGCCTAATATCCCACCTCTACTCCACCAGAGGCCACAATGATTAAATGAGCCATTTTAGAGGTAAAGCCAGTTTCTGATTTCTGCTAAGCGTTCATGACTGTGAAGTGGCATCAGGGCCTAGCTTTGACCTGTGCATCCCTCCCTTCTTCCAGTTTTCATTTTTCACCCTTTCCCCAACTTTAATTTTAGTATGACTACCTGGGATTATTCCAGTATTAAATGAATACCATTGTTGAGGGGGCAGCAGGGACACACAGAAGGTTGTATCCCCTGTTTATGAGAACCCCCCCACCCCAGGATGGCAAAACAGTCCTCCAAGGAGGCACCTGTGACACCTGACAAGGAGTAGGCGGGTCCTGTGTGCAGGTGCAGGTGTAGCAAGGCCAGAAGTGTGCATATGTCCGGACAATGGGAGCTTGTCAGTTTCACAGGTGATGCTCTCCATCTGCCTTGGCTGCTTTGTTTTTCTCAATGAGATATTGTTTTCTTTCCACACACACACAGCACTGGCGTGGTCCTCATCACCTGGGAGCCAGGTGTCCGTGGCCTTTCCTTGGTGTTTACGCACACCATCTAAGACATCATCACATCTAAGACACGCTGTGACTTTTTCCAGATTAGGAAACTGCTTTATCGATGGTGCCATTTATCGCCAGAAGGACTCAACTTTGGAACTAGATGAAAACGTAGTTTGCAGCAAATTTCAGGGAATAGCATAAGTCACTCCAGCTTCAAGGCAAAATTTATAAATGCTGCTGACATTTTCTGAGAGGGGAGGCATTTTCTTAGAGAAGGGAGGCAGGTCTCTGGGATTCCAATATGCCCTTTGCAATCTCAGGGTTTTGGCCACCTAAGGTTGCTCACGTAGGTCTGCCTTCATAAGTGCATTTTTCATTCCCAAATGATGACACCCGTGGAGCTCAATTGATTGGGATAATAATGGCTCACTTCCAGGCTACTGCCAGAAAGCCTGCAGAATCCCTGTTTACCAGAGACCCCAAGGCTAGACGTTGGGGACTCATGCCTTATGCAGAAGTAGTCATGAGGCAGAGCTGGGTTTGAGGGCTCAGGTGAGAGGGCTGGTGCAACAGCCCTCACTGGCGTATAGCTTTGCAGCAAAAACTGACGGCGCTCTCCTCTCTTGCTTTATCTTTCAGTTAATGACCAGCCACAGCGTCCCCCCTGTGAGCTCCGGCCACTTCCTCCACGGGCTCCCGAGCCTTACGCAGGCTCTGTGGTGTCGGCTGAGGTAACATGGCTTGTTGGCCTCAGCTGAGGTTGCTGCTGTGGAAGAACCTCACTTTCAGAAGAAGACAAACAGTAAGCCTGGGTTTCTCTGGGGGTCCTCCCATGCTTTTCTTCCTGATTTTGAGTTGGGAGGGGAGGAGGGGGGAACGGGAGTCTTCTTGGTTTTCTCAAAGTGATTGAATGAATCTGGCCCTGGTGGACACGGGACTGTGTGTAGGGTCCTGATCGAGCCCCGTCGCTTAGCATAGGGGGCAGATTGGCAGCCAGGCAGGAATGGTAGCTTTGGTTTGTGCTAGCACCCAGGCCTGAGTTCTGACCTCCGGAATCTGGCACAGAATTGCCCCTTTGCCATCTTCCTCTTAACTTTTGCTGCAGCCCTGGGGGCCACCTGGCTCTCCAAGAGCATCTTATGGTTTCTGGGCAGTGGAAATGAAGTGAGTTCGTGGCCCAGCTCTTAGAGATCAGAGGCTGGATCTGTTAGTGTCAGTGTGGACTCTTTCCTGTCAGCTTTGACTGCAAGCCTGGAGGAATATAAAACTGAGATTTGTTTTATGTCTGTGGAGGGTTCTAAGCCATTCACTTCTGGGTGGGACAGTGATCCTTTCAGTAATCCCGAGAAGGCCATCTTTAACTCTCAGGTGAATGGTGTTTTTCCGTGAGAAGATAAAGGCTATAAGGCCCAGTGATCTCTCTGAAGCTCCGACATCAGCTCTTGGCTTCTCCCTCTCTGAACACTCCTAGAGATCCCGTCCAGTCTCCTGGGTTTAGCCGCACCTCTCTGTAGTAGGCTTCTAAATGTCTGTTTCCTGCCCTGCCTTTTTTCCTGAATTCTAAACCTACATCCCCATTTGGCTGTCCTCACGAAGCTTAACACATCTGCAGCCGAAGTGCTCATCTTTCTTAGACTCAAAGAGCTATGAGGGATCTTGGATATAACTTAATTCAGTGTTTCTGAAACTAGACTAATGCTTGGCCGGCCCTTCTTTAAAAGAACAAAAATGTCAAGGTCCTCCTTCGTTCACTAAATTTATTTTTTTATTATAATGTTACTTAAATATGAACGTATGTGAAACTAGATATAAACCCCTTATTCTTACAGGCCATATGACCCATACAAACTTAAAAATTAAATGCAAACAAAATTGCAAAGCCAGTACTGTTAATGTAGTAAGGCAGCTGACACTGTTTAGCTGAAGCCATATTATAGGTAACAATGTGACTATGGTAGTGAATGCTTATTCGTTTGAGTTTGGACAGTCTATATTACTAAGTGGTAATGATTCACTTTTCCAATCATTTTTTCCAGTGACCTTCATTTGATATCATTTGGCTTTCATTTGGTCCAATCTCATCATTCACAAGTTGCGTTTGCATCTGTGCCTTTCTTATCGGTCTGCTACCATTATATTGGTGCTAACACAGTCACAAACACAAATATAAACTTAGGCTTGAAATCTTGTGCCAGAACTTTGTTATAAAGTAGGCATTCAGAAAAATCCAGATATGTTTATTCACATTTGCTTAGATGACCATTGAAATGAAAACACAAAATTTTAAAATCCTGACATAGAACTCATATATAATCCCTCATGGATATGTGTGTATATGTGTGACTCTAGAGTCAGTTCTCTAAACCACTATGTCAGGTTGCTCTTCAGTGGTATTATTGGTTTTTCTATCTTCAGTCTTGAAATTTCTAACCTCTTTCTTGCCTTTGCCTCTGCCTCCTATGGCTCTTTCCAGGTCCTGGTGTTCCAAAGACCTATACGTTCACCTCTTAATCTCATTTCTTAGCTACTGTGTGGTCCAGGTCCGCTGCCTCTTCTCCTCATGGTGGCAGCAGCCCACGTGATGGGCAACTGTCTCTGCTGTGCTGTGTCCATTAGCCGGTGAGTAGGGGAAAGAACTATATCATCTTAGTGATGCAAGGTCTCAAGGGCAGTCAAACCCAAACCTGTCATTTTACAGATAAGAACACTGAGGTACAAAGCAGGGAAGGGATTTCCTCAAGGTCAACCAAGAATCAGGAGCACAGTGTCCTGGAACAGGATTTGGGATTGGGCCATCCAGGCGGGGCCAGTCTCTACTAGTCTTGCTGCTTCTTGCTCAATATTGCTTATCAGTTTAAAAAGCATTACGAGTAGAGATAGGCGGGCTTAGTCAAAGGCAATTTTTGGCCTTGCGGCAGAGTTCTTGTTGAAAGAGTAAGAAGGAGACAGTATCCTGACACAAAAGGGCTTTTCTAGGTGTTACACCTACTGCCTGTTAGCTTGTCCTCCCTTCCAGATTTCGACAGGAAATCTATTTCGCCAAACCAGAAACAAAGGGTGGTTTATTTCAGGTTGCACATGCTTAGGTTGTCACAGCTGGAAAGATCTGACCTGCTTCTTGTACAGCTGATGGGATTGGGGTTTGGGGTAGGGGACAGGGGTCCAGAGTGGGTGGGTCATGGAAGTAGCACCAGAACCAATTTCCTGGTGGCCCTACAGGCACAGGCCCTTTTTTTAGCAGGCTTTGCCTTATCTGCATGAAAGATTTAATGCCCATGGATCTCAAGTGCTGGCTGTAGCTACTTCCCAATCCACCTGGCTTGGATCTCTAGATACATTGTTTTATAGACAGTGGAACTTGTTTAGGGTTTTGGTAACACTTTGTTAGCTCACATAGTCAGAACGAGCTCTGCCCAGTAGGCAGGGGAAGAAGTTAGCAGCTCCAAATAGTTCTTGCCCACAGTGTATGGAAAACCATTGCTTGATTTCCTCCTTCTGAGATCCTGGATGTACACACTTGGCCCCAGAGCCTGGCACCGGGGATATGCTTAATAAGTATTTGCTGAACAGGGGTAAATGCATTAAATGGGCCATTAGTTTACAGGTCTCAAAGAGGCTCCCCTGCTATAGGGGCCTTGTGTGCAGGGAGATGGGAAGAAAGATGTAAAAGCTGGGTGCTGAACAGTAAACCCTGAGCAACCTTCCTGAAAGGCGGCCGTTTGCCCTTTCACTCTGTGTCCTTGTTTGCTAATGAATCCTGGGGACCTCTCTCTTGTGCTCCCATTATGCAGACTTATGGGGACCATCAGCCAGGGGTAGATTTCAGCTGTTCCTGTTGGGCAAAGAATACATCGAAATTGAGTTGCATAAGTTGGGTGCAAAGCTCAGTTTGGGTCCAAAGTAACGGTTAACTTGTGTGGGTGGCAGTCACTGAGCACAAACAGGGCTTGGGACAGGAAGGGCGAGGGGCTTCAGAGTTCTCCGGGTCCTCATCTGGTTTTAGGCCGAGCCAGAGGCCAAGGTCCCCATGGAACAGATGGGACAGATTACGGCCATATGGCCTCTCCTTTTTGCCTTTGCCATTAATTTTCTCATTTAGATCTGTTTAGCTGTGTGTCTGGGAAAATAGATAATTCTAATTTCTGCATATATCAATATTAAGAGTATCAATATTTGGGGATTGTTTAATGACAAGGAATAAGCTATCAAATAAATAAAAATTAAGACTCCTCATTTAAGAGCCACTAGAGAATTTTATAGCATAGACACAAACTTTCTGCACCTCCTCCCGGCTTCCAATTTCACCTGATACATTTCTTTCCTGTCCTTAGTCCTGGCCTGGCATTGCTGGTTCAAATCCAGATAAGAATTCTAATTATTATCTATTTCTAATTCAATTCTAATTCCAGCTTGGCCACTATATGTCTCAATGGCTCAGGGAAACTCATTTTTCCTGAGTTTTAGTTTCCACTTCTTTGGAATGAGGAAAGTTAGAACAAATAGCCATTTATTGTTTCCTTTGGATAGATATTTATTGAACATCTACTGCACGTAAGATAGTGTGCTGGGTATACAGGCAGGATCCCTGCCCTCATAGAGCTTACGGTTCAGTGAGGGAAGCAGATATGAAGCACATTATCACATAAGTAGAAATCTCATAACAAACTGTGATACGTGCTATGAAGGAAAAAAACCAAACTGTCCTACTATGTTAGGTACTACCAGGCTGAGGATAGGGAGTTAATTTAGAATAGAAGGTCATGACATTTAAGCTGAGAGCCTTGAAGTTCGAGCAGCAGTTAGCCAGGGGAAAATCGGGAGCTCAGCCGTCAGGCCACTGGATTCCAGGCAGAGAGACAGAGGGTGGCCATGGGCCTAACGCACGTCCTGGAGTCAAAGAACTGGAAAGCCAGTGGCACTGAAGGAAGACTGGCTGGGGGTGAGTTGGGAGTCACCAGGGGCAGATCATGCAGCCATGGAGCTGAGCAAGGGCAGCTGAATTTTATTTTATGTGCAGAAGGAGTCCCTGAGGTAGATAGGTCATGATGACGAGGGTCAGATGGTGTGGTCCTTGGCACTGAGGGGACTTGAAGGACGATAGCCCAAGGAGACAATTATAATCATTACTTACATACATACATACATACATACATACATACCATTTTGTGCTGTTTTCCTCTTTCATTTAACATCATTTGGCATATATGTTGCCATGTTTCCAAATAATTTACATATTTATAATAATGATTCTTGATGTGTAGGCTGTGTTTTGTACTTTTGAAAGTACTTTTGTATCCATTATCTTCTTGATTTTCACAGCAATTCTGAGAGGTATGCATTACAATTTCTGTTGCACAGGTGAAGAAAGTGTTATAAGTTAGTAAATTAGTAAGAGGAGGGGCTGGATCTTTTGGGCCCAAATCTGCCATGGGATAATGCCACTGACATTCCTGGTAGCGTTACAGTAGTCCATCAATGCAGTTTTTATTTTGTAAGTTCACACCCTATTGCCAACATTCAGATGTTTCCCGTGTTTGCTGTTATACATAAACTACTATAAAGACTTTATACATATAGCCTTTTCTTATTTTTAGATTATTTCCTTAGGCCAGAATCTCAGAAGTACGATTCCTAGGTCCAAGGAAATGGCCCTTGACATATACGATCAGATGTCCTTCCGAAGGATCAAACCAATTTAAAAATCCACCATCACCACATGAGGCTTTACAGTTCTCGGAGGGCAGGCGTGGTTTTCAGATTTCTTTTTCCCTCCAGCATTTCTCTGATTTGATCTTTAAGATTTCACTTTAATTTTTCCAGACTTAATTGAGGTATATATCGATAAGTATTTTTCATCGTGATGCTGATATAGCCTGGAGTGTGCTATTGCTTTGATGAACATCCTGTTAACTGGGAAAATTCATTGTCTCCCATTTTACTTTTTTAACCTCTCAGAATAGTCTCTCATATTTTTATCTGTTTCTTTTCCCCATTGAATCGTATTACCTTATCAAGTTCTAAAAGTAGCCTAGCACTATTTTAATGCCCCAAGGACATTGGGTAATGTCTAGAGATATTGTTTGGCAGTTACAGTCCTGGGCCAGGGGTGGTTGGTACTGTTGGTTCTGGCGGGCGGAGGCCAGGGATGGGGGAAACATTCTTCCATTCACAGGAGGGCTCCTTACAACGCTTATCTGGCTCCAAATGTCAATAGTGCTGTTGAGAGAAACCCTGCTCTAGAAACACTCGCTCACATTATCCCCATGTTGTTGCTGAGGAGTAACGAGGTGGAAAGTCCCCAGAGCAGCTCAGTGTAGCAATTTACTGAAACATCAGAATTTTTGTTTTAATACCCAACCTAAAAGAAGGCTTCTGAGTTTCTAACTTTGGTAAGAAGCATCTTTTGAACACGGTGTTCCTCTCCATCTCCTCTGCCTCGTGGTGGGGGCAGGTGTGGAGGGAGGTGGGTAGGTAGCATCAGACCAAGATTTAGAAAAGTTTTCTAGTTTTCTATAGGAGTGTGTAGCAGTAAAGCATCAGTCTTATTTCCAAGCTATTGGGTTGGCCAAAAAGTTCGTTTGGGTTTTCCATCTGATATGGAAGACCCAAACGAACTTTTTGGCCAACCCAAATATTTATGAGGGCCTATTCTGAAGGAAAAATGCTAAGCTTAGAGATGGGGGAGAAATCTGATTTTGACAATGAGTGGAGCCAGTATGGCATTCCTGGCAGAAGTCAAATTGGGTTTCTAGAGGGAGGCTATTAGGAAAAGAAGTACCTAGAACAGCCCCCTGAGTTTGGAAGGCAAATTCTATGTTCAATGACAGAAATAATTTTAGAGGTTCAGAGTAAAAGTGCACGGAGAGAATTGTGTGTCACGAGCTCTCTGGTTTGAGTGCTGGCTCTTGGAGATGGTCTCTTCATTCATTCATACATGTTAGTATCTCAGCTCAGCATGGCTTATAAAGATCAAGATCTAGATACTCTGGTAACGGGGCAGGGGGTAAGGAGACTGGGGTGCATAGTGGCTAAGAACACACCCTTGAGTTGGACTGGCTTTGAATTCTGGCTCTGCCGTTTACCAGGCTTGTATCTTTGGGCAATTTATTTACTCTTTCAGCCTCAGTTCCCTCATCTGTGAACTGGGTATTATAATAGTGCTAATGGGGTTATTTGAAGATTAAATGAGTTCATCTATGTTAAGCACTTAGAACACTGATACATGGTAAGACCTATTTAAGTGTTAGCTGTCATTATGGTTGTCAATCTTTTCCTTACCTCTTTCCCTAATCTGCTTACACCCACTGGCTTCAGTTGCTAAAAATGAGTTGCAAGATTTTCTTCGTGCTCTTTGCTATCAGTGCCATGGGAAAGATCCATTCTTTTTTTTTTTTCAATCAATCAGCGTATTTTGAGCATCTGATCCCCTATTGGATCCTAGATGTGGGGCTACAGAGATGTCCAGGAACATAAACTTTGATTCATTGGGTCAGATCAGTGCCCAGGAGGGCTGGTGAGTGCCAGACTCCTCTTAAGTGGCCATCTTGTAAGGTATATATCTCAGACATGGCTCTGTGAGAGGCAGGATGATGGGTGCAAAAGCACGTCGGGGTCAGTAGATCTGGGTTCAAACGCTGGCGCACTCTTTTACCAGGCTATGTATGGCTCATAACCTGCCCCAATCTTACTTTCTTCACTATCTAACGATACCAGCTACCTCACAAAGTTCTTGTGAAAATATTAGAGATGAGTTATATAAATCCCTGGTACACAGTAGGTGCTCAGGATTGGCTGTAACTATCATAAGCTTTTGGGCCATGAGCTCATTTTACCTCTGTGGAACCTGTTGGTATTTTTTGACTGTGCCACCTAGTGGGGTCATTTCCTACCTGGGCCACATGAGTTGGGCAAAACTAGCTGCTAATCTCAACCCTGCCACTGACTTTCTCTGTGACTTACCCTTCCTTGAGCTTTAGCCTTGCCACATATAAAATACAGACAATAATGGTTCCTACATCTCAGGGTTGTTTGCAGGCTTAAATGAAATAATCCATATATAATGTGCCTGCTACACACTTGACTCTAAAAAAGTAAATGGTAGCTACTAGTTATCGCAAAAGTACACATAGTAGCTTCAGAGCTTCAAGGTTGATGGCTATCTTACTCATATTCTTCATTTAATTTTGGTTTTGTTGGTTTTTTTTTTTTTTTTTACTTCATTATTCTTTTCTGAATTTATTCACAGTTAAACCGTTTTTTGGAAGTTTTACTCCCGTCTGTTAATATTTGTGAGTGATTTTATTTAGCTGTAAGCTTGGAATGCATACAATTTTGTGTTCCACTTTTTTCACTTAATATTATATGGTTAATAGTGTCTGTGTTTCATAAACCTTGCTGTAGTGACTGCATAATGTATTGTTGAGTAGATGTGACATATTTAATCATTTCTCTATTGCTGTGCAATTAAGTTGTTTCCAATATTTTGCAATTATAGTGTTTGAATCAATGAGTAACAGTGTATATAGCTTTTTGATATTTTAAACTTAGTTCTGTGGGATGAATTTCTAGGAATATTGTTTGGTCAAGGGGAATAAATATATCTTTTGAATACATATGGGCAAGTTGCTTTCCCAAAGGGCTCAACTGACTTACATTTCCATCTTTATTATTTTGTAAACTTCAGTTCATTCTCTCACTCAACACACATTCTTAAAGCCCTTATCATGCGGCAGGCTCAGTGAGAAGAAAGGGACACTGGAGGAGGAGCCCCTGCTATGCCCAGTGCTGGTAGAGGCTCAGGATACTTGGGGAGCCCAAGGAGGGACTTGCAGCTCAGCTGGTAGAGGAGGCTGAATGTCATTTGAAAGCTTGGAGATTTCACTGTGTGTTGCCTCTTTGGGATTATTTACAGAAATATTTAGCAAGACCAGCCCCATCTTTGGTCTCGGAGACCCCATTGACAGCATGCTTTCTTCCAAAGGACCCATTTGTCTTTTTTTTTCCTGGTGTGCTATCTAGAGCAAACTGTTCTTCATAGTTATGTGGTAACAGTGGTTTTTTGTTTGTTTGTTTGTTCTACTAGAGAAGTAATACATGCTCATTATGGAAAATTTAGAAAACACAGAAAGATGTTTAAAAAAATCACCCATGTTCTTATCATCCAAGGACATCCACTGTCCCCATCCATGTATTTCCTTCTAAAAAGAAGATTTAAAAAAGAGTTTAATGTGGAACCATATCAAAGTTCTTTGGAATGTAAAATACCAGAAATCCAACGACAAATAATAAACAAAAGCTAAAACCAGTCTGAAGCAGAAAGGTTAAATTAATTATGATCTATTCACAGTGCGGAGTATCAAGTGGCCATTAAAATCCATATTTTAAGAGAGTATTTTGTCATGGAAAACACTCCCAGTATGATGTTCAATGAAAAAGCAAAATACAAAATTATATATGCTGTATAATCTCAATTTTGTAGAGAAAAATTTATTATTTATGTATGAATAGGAAAAAAAGACAAAAAATATTAATGGAGAACTATTGTTAGCTTAATTTACTAGAGATTATCTCCAGGAAGTAGGATTAATGGTGATTTATGTTTATTTTTTTCTACTTTTCTGTATATATATTTTTAATTTCAAAATTTCCACAATAAAAATATATGGACTTGGGGATCAAAAAAAATTCTGTTTAAATAAAAGGAGGGATTTCATATCAGTGTTCTCTTGGCTCTGAAGCCAACAGTTGTAGTTACTCTCAACCACAAGGGCCCGTGACTATTCTGGGCTCTTTGGTCTTCATCCTAATTAGAACATCTGAGTCCAGAACTGAAAGGAATGAAAGAGGTGAGGCTTCAGGCGGTGGAACTAGTTGTCCAAACACCACAGGTTCAGTTAGATTATGTCTCATGATTTCCATCCTGTTCCTGTGCTTATTTATCCCTTGATAACTCACTGAGGCAGGTTTTTCCTTTAGAGAAACCCCATTGCTTTAACTGGTGGATCACAGTTACATATGTTTAATGATCTTCTAACCCACTGGAGAAGGTGGTGACCAGATCTTGATGGATGGGGAAGGACTTTGCACTCTTCCCAGATCTTTCCAGTCCTGGGGGCACACAGGTCACTATGGAGCTGCATGTGAATTTCCATTGTCCTTTGGAGCCCTATTCTCAGCCCTGCAGGGGGCAACTCTGTGTGTTCCTTTAGAGCCAAGGTGGTGTGTATTTAGCACAAAGCCTGGCCCTCTTCTTTTAACAAATGGTCATAACATACCTGACACTATGCTAAGGCTGGAGATGCAAAGATGACTTGATCCAGTGCTTGCCTTCAGGGTACTCATATTGTAGTGAGGAAGCCAGTGATAAAAACATGATTTCAGGGGCTCAGGGAAACTGTTATGGGAGGAGGATGCATGGGTTACTCTGGGAGCATAGCAGAAGGGCTTCCAGCTCAGCCTGAGATTTTAGTAAAGGAAATTGTGCCTGGTTGAATCTTGAAGGATGAGTGGAAGTGAGCCAGATGAAGCAGGGTGGGAAGCATCTTCCCTTTCGTAGGGAAAACACAGAGGTATGGAATAGTAAGTTATAAGGTGAGAACTGCAAACAATTCAGTATTATCAAAGCTTAGAGAGTGGTAAGAGAGGCTGGAGAAGTTGATCAATTGTTTATTTATTTATTTATTTATTTATTTTTATGGCTGCGTTGGGTCTTTGTTGCTGGGCGCGGGCTTTCTCCAGTTTTGGCGAGCGGGGGCTGCTGTTCGTTGCGGTGCACGGGCTTCTCATTGCGGTGGCTTCTCTTGTTGTGGAGCACGGGCTCTATGTGCACGGGCTTCAGTAGTTGTGGGCTTCAGTAGTTGTGGCTCATGGGCTCTAGAGCACAGGCTCAGTAGTTGTGGTGCATAGGCTTAGTTGCTCTGTGGCATGTGGGATCTCCCCGGACCAGGGCTCGAACCCATGCCCCCTGCATTGGCAGGCGGATTCTTAACCACTGTGCCACCAGGGAAGCTCTGATCAATTGTTTAATTAACTTTTTTTGTGGATTTCCCAAAGCTCAATAGCATTAGGCTTCCATGTTGTTTTGTTTGTTTAATTCACAGTGCTCTGTTTTATTTCCCACTCAGTGTCAGCTGTTGCTGGAAGTGGCCTGGCCTCTGTTTATCTTCCTGATCCTGATCTCCGTGCGGCTGAGCTACCCACCCTATGAACAACATGAATGTGAGTATATGAGCATCCCACCTGAGACTTACTGCTGGCAAGTGGAATCCAGGCAATGGGCATGGGCTAAATGTGACCTCTCCCAAGATGCTATCTTTAGGAAACAGTGCAAATGGCTTGGAACAGAAAAGCTAGGCTTCCGATTGTTTGATAAGGCATGAGCTCAGGAAACCATTTTCAGTCCTAGTAGATGGTGATAATAGTAATTATAATAATAGCCAACATCTGTTTCATGCATTTTCGATCATGAAAGTAAAATAACCTTACTGATAGCTCAGAAAGGGGTAATTAAAAAAGCCCGCCTGCGCGTCTGGAGCCTGTGCTCCGCAACAAGAGAGGCCGCGATAGTGAGAGGCCCACGCACCATGATGAAGAGTGGAGTGGCCCCCGCTCGCCGCAACTAGAGAAAGCCCTCGCACAGAAACGAAGACCCAACACAGCCAAAAATAAATAATAAAAAAAAAGCCCCCTACGGCAATACCTTAATACCACTATCATCTGGTACCTGCCGGGCTTTTTCATATGCATTATGTCTTTATCACACAGTTGCAAATCATGGAACATTACAATTTTAAGTAGCATTTGTGTAGACCATCTCAGATTGCCTAATATTATTTCATTTGATTCTTATAACAACCTTGTATAATGGACTTTATAATTGCTATCATTTGCTTTAATTTCTTGATAAGTAAATTGGGGCTCAGAGAAGTGCAGGGAATTGCCCGAGGTCACATATGTATCAAGTGACAGTGATGAAATAAAGCTCAGGTCATCTGACTCCCAATCATGTGTTTGGATGACGGCCTTTTCAGTGAGCATAGAGAATACAGTAGTGGCTGAGAACACAAGCTCTAGGTGTCAGGTTACCTAGGTTTGAATCCCGGCTTCAACACAGGTATGTCACCTTGGGGCAAATGGCTTGGCTTCTCTGTACCTGGGTTTCCTCATCTCTATAAAAAGGGAATAATAAGACCTACCCCATATGGTTGTTGTGTTATCCCACAGTCACGGTCTTTCTCTCCTGGCTGGGCTTGCTGGATGGATTAATACTGCAAAAATGTCCCGGTCTAAAAGATCAGCATTTGTGGGGGAAGTTTGGCTGGGACCTCTTTTCCACGGCTCCAGTGACATTTCCTGTCATTAACCAGCTCTACCCACATCCCACCAGCCCTATAGGTGCGTAGGATACAGTTCTTCAGGGAAGAGGTAGGGCCGGGGTCACCTTTGAAAGGTGTTCTCGGTCTGGTTCCGTGTCTCTCAGGGCACGTAGTGACAGTTATTTACCTGCTAATTTGCTAGTACACATTATACATATTCAAGTTTTAAAAAAACCCCGCGAAACCTCAAAACATTCTACCAGATGTGATTTTCTGATTTCACCAAAAAGAAAAAGAGCTTACAATGAAATAATACACACTCAGTTTGTGGGCCTGGAAGGTAACACTGCTTTCTTGTTTGGAACCTCAAAGATCGATGAACAAGTGTGTGTTGGATTTTGTATAAGCATTACCCTAAGTCCCACTGAAGTATACATTTTAGGGAAAACTCAGCTTTTTCATCTGATAAGCTATTCTTTCTCAGGAATTATCACAAGCAGACGAGACAGTGTAAGGGAAGTAGTGCAGGCCTTGGTATCAGACAGACGGGTTTGTTTCGATCCTGGCTCTGCCACTTGCTGAGGTTGTGATCTTGTGCAAGTTGTTGAATTTTGACCCAAATCTCTCTGAATCCAGACCATCAATTCTCAGAAATGTTGTGAAATTCCTATGCCTATGGAAGATAGATAAGACTATCTATGTACTTACTGCAACCTTACTTCCTGTTCTCACCACCTTCTAGGGACCTAGCTGGAAGGGCAGAGAGTTAAGGTGAGGCTTACAGAGGTGTCTTGTCTCTAGGAACAAAGGATTGGTATATAATTCTTCCCCATAAATCTTTCCCAGTTTGACCCAGACCCATCAAGGTCCTAATCACTTCCCTGGGTCATGAGACTCCATTAAGCTACTTGATTGTCATCCTGTGCACCAATGCCAAGTCCTTACCCTGCTTTTATTTGCAAATCAGGTGGGACACGACACATGAAGAAGGGTCTTTGCTTCACTCACCAAGGTTTAGACTGAAGCACGTTGTTGGTGTGCTGGACCAACATCACCCTGCCTTTGGTGCCAGTATTTCCTGGAGGTTAAAGGGGAGAATCCCTTGGTCCTTTGAGTATTTGGTTGGTTTACATAAATCTCCCCTGAATGAGGAGCAGCTGACTTAGGCAAGGGACCTTGTTTGGTTTTCCTTGAACTATTAACAGGGAGATAAGGGGATTACAGAGTAAACGTTCAACAGGCCAGAGTCCCTGCAGAGGGTGGCCACAGGGTCCAGATCTTGGTTCATCCTTGCTTTGGATGTTGCCTCTCTGGTTGGAATGTGGATAGAATAAAAAGATAGAAGGACCCCAATATTGAAATGCAAAGTGTAGCAAGTCCTGGCTGTGGGTGAACTTCTGGGGAGACTCTGTTAGCCCATTTGCATGAAAATAGTAAGCTGAATAAAACTGGGTTTCTGCCTGGGGGAGAGGGGGACTGTGTGATGGAAGGAGTGTTCCTGGCTGGGCGAGAGCTAAGGAAGTACTGTTGTAGGCTGGCCACCACAGCGCCTCAGTACGCCTAACGGGCCCATCCACTGAGCCTTAATCTCTGCCAGGCACTTTGCGGCATGCTTTGCTTGTAAAATCTCACTACAGCTCTGCGAAATCGATTGTACTGTTACCACCATTTTATAGATGAGGGAACTGAGGGTTAAGGGGTCCGTGACTTGGCCAAAGTCACTGCTTAGCAAGTTGCAGAGACTGGATGTGAATCCCAGTTGGTTTGACCCTAAAGCCTGAGAAGCTATACGGCTCTCCACTACTCAGAGCCATGGTTCTTAATGGTTGTTGACTCTTTTGGGGTCACAGATAACCCTGAGAATAGGATGAGCGTGGAGCCTCAGCCTTTCTGTCACAGGAATCCACACGTGCTTGGTCTCAGGTTAAGAGCCCCTGGTTCCAGGGCACATTTATCTTGATCCCCGTAAGCAGCCCCATGGCCTTTGACGCAGCACACCAGCCCCTGTACACGCAGTCCTGCTGTCTGTAAGACGGTCCTCCGTAATGAAGGGAAGGGGACAGAGAGGGGATGGCCTGTTGGATGGGGCTCGGTGCTCTGATGGGAGGAGAAGCAGCAACAGCAACTAGCATAGCTTCAGAGATGGCATCTGACCCCAAGTCAGCACGTTCATTAGGTGCCTTTGAGGAGCTTGGGAGCTAGTGGAGAAGGTGAACAGAGGCCACAGAGGACAGTACCAGGGGGACTGAGGAAAGCTAGCAGATAAAGGAGGCCACAGGTGGAAGGGAAGGAGCATGACTGGGATCACAGGAATGTGGGTTCTACCCCCGGTCCTGCCCACTGACTCCCTGAGTATTCATCATCCACTTTATCTTGCTGTGGTTTCCTCCTTCAAGTGTGAAGGAATTGGATTAGGTCCTCGCCAGGGCCCCTCTGTGTCTCTGAAAGGCGAGGTGAGTGGTAGAAGAGGAAGGAATGAGGAGCCAGTACTTGCTGCCCTCCAGGCACCTTCTGTATATGGTCACTTCCCCAAGGCTGCTGTCATGAATCCCACTCAACAGACTATAGCAAGTAGATTAAGAACCGCTATCTGATGCCACATTTCCAGCTCAGGGTCAGATTAGTCCAGGGTGGCAGCTCTCAGGGATGTGGGCAATGG
This sequence comes from Delphinus delphis, assembly GCF_949987515.2. Lineage (NCBI taxonomy): Eukaryota > Metazoa > Chordata > Mammalia > Artiodactyla > Delphinidae > Delphinus > Delphinus delphis. The sequence continues at coordinate 27,988,594 of NC_082688.1, forward strand.
GACAGACAGATTTGGGATGGAGCAATGTTTGGTGGAACCAAAAGAGATAAAGGTTCCTATCAAGTCCCAAATCCTTCAAAGATTTAATGTTTCTCCTTCTGTTTTTCTTCTCCTCTATTTCAACAGGCCACTTTCCAAACAAAGCCATGCCCTCTGCAGGAACACTTCCTTGGGTTCAGGGGATTATCTGTAATGCCAATAACCCCTGTTTCCGTTATCCGACTCCTGGTGAGGCTCCCGGGGTTGTTGGAAACTTTAACAAGTCCATGTAAGTACCGGATCAGGTTTTCATTCCCAAACTTGTCAGTTAATACTTTTCCTTTCCCTTCTCAACCTCCGGGGAATTTTGAATGGTTGGGTTTGAGTGAAGCTTCTTTTGTGACGGTTTGGGTGATAAAGTCCAAAGAATGAGACCAGAGAAAGCCGCCACCAGGATTTAAGACTGTGTGACCTCACTTTGGTGCATTTTAGGAGTAACGTTATGTGGATGAAAGTCCTGTGGTTGGGGGGCTTTTCCTCCAAAAACTGGTTGGTAAGTAGAGAAGGGAGATATAGCACATCAGCTTCATCCGTTAATGAGCAAACACTCAGTAAGCAAACACTTATTGTGTGTGGGAAACAGCTGGTCCAGGAGCTGGGGATACAGAGCTGTGCAGAGGGAGGGGCCTGTCCTCAAGGAGCTCACAGCCAAGGCTGGGAGAGTTTGGTCCTCTCTGCTCTCAGATCACCTCTCTGCCTCCATTGCTGCCCTGTCACACTGCATCGGTCTTTCATCTGCAAGTTTTTCTCAGTCCTGGGTGTGAGCTCCCTGAGGGCCAGGATACTGCTTTCTTCACTTTTGTATTCCTGGCTCCTGGCTTCAACAACAGACATTAGGGCTGAGTAAGTGTTTCCCAAATGAGCCGTTGAAGATTCTTGGAAGGCACAGAACCATGGCATGAGTTAGAAAGGACTAAGAACTGCAGGAGATGTAGCAGGACAGTTTAGAGGAAGCTGCCGCCAGGCAGTCAGGGCCACGTTATAATGTTCATGGACCTTAGGCTTTGTGGCTTTCATGAACCCCTTCTTCCTTGCAACAATATTAAAAATTTTATTTTATAACTGTGTTGGTATAAAGATGAGTATAATCCAGGCTGGATTCATTATCATATGCATTCATTCTGAATTTCTGAATTTTTTTTTTGCTGATTTTAAAAGAAATTTAAACATTTTGTGGACCCATAAGAGTATCCTGGGCCCTAGGCACTGTGTCTGCTGTGTCTTTTGGATAAGTTGGTCCTGGGGACCTGTGTGCATGTGTGTGTGTGTGAGAGAGAGAGAGAGAGCTTCCTGGAGAGGCGGCAACATGGGCTGGCCCTTGATGGCTGGTAAGATTTGGTTGTATGGACACATGAGGACGAGCATTTGGGGCAGGGTTGCTGGTTGGGTGGCTGTGAGCATAGGGTCTCAGTGAAGTTGGAGGAGCGGGCAGCAGGAGTGGGTCAGGGTCGGCCCACGGAGGACCCTGCAGCCAGGCTGGGTCTTCCTGGCAGGTACTTTGTTCAAGCTGGAGAGACAGCTGGCCTAACCAGGGCTTTTCTACTTTTCTTGCACCGCCTGCAGTGTGTCTCGCCTGTTCTCAGATGCTCGGCGACTTCTTTTGTACAGCCACAGAGACACCAGCATGAAGAACATACGCCAAGTTCTAAGGACATTATACCAGATCGAGCGTTCCAGCTCAGGTAAGCAAAAGCCTTCTGTGGATTGGTTCGTAATTGGAAGTTAACCTGCACCAGGGAGAGACAGCAGCCCAGGCGGCCTGGCGCTTGTTCCTTTTAGCTCTTCCCTACGGGGTTTTCCTCCTCAGTGGCTGGGCTGTAAGGCCTCTCTGCAGGATGTATTTGAGAAGAAACTAGGGACTCAGTGAGTGTGCTGGCCTCTTCTGGGGACACAGAAGAAAACCTCTCAGAGAGGAATGGCACCAGCCCGGCGTTAGGACTGTTAGGGGGGCGGCAGGTTGCTGCCAACCTCATTTTTTTGGAGTTGGCCATATGGTTGCCATGAATAAGAAGATTTACAGACGGGATACTTCCGTGCATATAAGAGCAGTTAAAGTTGCAACTTGATTTGGAGAAGTGAAAGTTAAGCATTCATTTCTAAAAGGAAAGTGCAATTCATCTTCCCCCAGGTCATTTGATTTAGTCTGGTGGGTACTTGAACTCTGAGCTTTAAAAAGTGACACCTTTATCTCCTATCCGGGGTGTGCCCCGGGCAGTTTACTGCATGCCATCTAGGAAGCGGCTGAGAGCAGGCAGCTTGCTGGCTGAGGGACTGGTTGCAGAAGTCACCACGGAGCAGCCTCCCGGGCCGTGGCCTACCACGGGGGGCAGGGGGCGGTGGGAGCAGACCCCTGGGTGCAGGCCGTGATGACCTGCGTGGTCTGTAGAGACTTTAAAAGCAGTAACGAAGCTGACTGAGAGTCAGTCTGCTTTTTATCGTCTCCATGCACCGGCGGTTCTAAACAGCATGAGTGATAAATTGCAGCCGTCAGGAGCTAGCTGCTGCCACTGCTCCAGGAAAGTACTTTTTTCCTTGGTTTGGTGTTTGGGAGGAATGGGAGGAATGGGGTGGGCCAGCATTTGCTGAGAGACCTCCCAAGAGGACTCGCCATCCTCTTGGCGAAAGAAGAAATGGTGTAAAGTGCTGGAGTTTAAACCAGGCTTGGATTGGAGCTTTCTCTTGGGAAGCCAGACTGTGCTTTCCCTGGGCAGGAAAAGAGGCAGTGAGCAGGGTGGGATCTACCAACAAAGGGAGGCCAAGCAGTGTGGGGTGGTGCGGGGGAGGTGTCATTTCACATCAGAGACAGGTGTGACTGTGCTTGGGCTCCTGGGTCAGCTTCGAGGAGCTCCCAGCTGGACCACTCCTGGATGCACAGTCAGGCCGGATGCTGTTTTCTTGCCCTATAGGCCCCCATCCTGCACACCTGTCTGTCTCAGCACAGGACACAGAGGGGTAGCAATCACCAATCAAAGCATTAGTCCTTCCTTATCCGCTGGGGGCCCCCTGCCTGGTGGACCAGAGACAGAGTCACGGTTATCTCTTCCACTGCAGAGACAGTGTGACGAAGAGAAAAGAGTGCTACGATGTATTACTTTGTAGCTTGGTGACTTTGTGAATAAGTCCTTTAGACCCCTTTGGGGCCACTCTTCTCATCTGTAAAATGGAGACAGTAGGAGAACCTAGCTCATAGGATTGTTCTGAGGAGTAAGGGAGATGAACCATTTAATTGCTGAAAGACCACATCTGGCACGTAGGAGGCACTTAGTGAACATGAGCTATGACTATTTTGGAGTGGTGCCATCTCGGCCAAGCCATTTAACCTCTCTGAGCCTTAATTTCTTCAGCTGTAAATAATAAGTAACCTGCAATGTGAAATGTAAACCCTAACACAGTTTCTGGCACATAGTAGGTGTTCAATAAATGGGAGCCAATATTACTCCTGTGTGTCAATGATGCATTTCTGAGAACCTGGCCTTGCTCTTCTGCCTCTGCACTGCACGGCCAGAGAAACAGACTATGGATGGGGGCGGGTGTTGTTTCAGATCTCAGTGGGTGCTTCCTTAGACGCAGAGCCACTAGAGACATGAGTCAGGGTAGAGAAGAGAAACCAAACCTGCATTCAAACAACTTTCTCTGCACAGCTCTGAAGAGAGATCTCTGAGTATGATTGTCTCCCATCAAGGCTTATCTCTCCATTCACCCAGTATGGTCTCTTATCTGCCCTGCAGCTACTTCTTAAGTGCTTCCACCTTTCTTTGTCTGTCTTGCAGCACTGAGCCAGGCCTCAGTCCAGAGGGAAGTGCAGTAGAAATGGTGCTTCTTCCGAGGTGAAATCAGTAACTTTTTGCTGAATTTGAATAGCACTCTAGATTTCAGAGAGCATCTGAGGCTGGGGTATGTTGGTGTAGATCCTGACTTGGAGACCTCTGTTTCTCTGCCCTGACACCCCTACTTACAGCATGATGGGCTCAGCTCTCTTGCACTGTCACTCTGTGGATGGGAAGGTTCCTTGGTTCAGAGTCCTGCCCTCATCAACCTTCTCTACCTAGCTGAGGAGGGAGCCTGCCTCTCCCACGGCAGCTCATTTCAGGTATTGGCAGGATACCCAATATTAGAATACTGGTATTCTAATTATCAGAATCTATTCACTGGTCTGCTTATCTCCCAGAGAAAGAGGCTAATCTATTTCTCTTGAAGTGTTAAAAGACAGCTCTTTTTCTTCCCCCTCTCTCTTCCTGAAATCTTTTGTTTTTTCTAGGCTAAATTGGCCTCCATTCCTCTTCTGGAATGTCACCTCCCCCCACCCCCAGTTTCTGCCTCTTCTCTGGTAGGTTGTGTTTCAGTGTGTCTGCGTCTTTGTTGAAGTTTATCAGAAATTACAGCAGTCTTCCAACACAGAGTAGAAAGAGCTTTGTCTCCTTTGCTCTGAGCACCATATTTCTGTTAATGCAGTGAGCTTCTTGGCATCCACGTCACACTGCTGACTCATATTCCATGCGCAGTCAACCCAAACCACAGAGCCTTTTAAACATTCAGTATTGCAAGTCACTTGTTCTCCATTTCTGAATTGTGCTGTTGGCTTCTTGAACCTAAAGGGAGAATATCTATCTCTTTTCTAGTTTACATTTTTAGATTCCCTGTGTCATCTCCTCCTACCCAAACCGTTTTAGATTTTGGTTTTGCCATATGTTCTATTTGCTGCTGCTGCTTGTTGCCTGTCCTGTAGGAATTTGATAAATAGCTCTCTTTGTTCTCATCCAAGTCATTGGTGACTGTGGGACCAGGGCTGGAGGCTTGGATCAGTCCAAGGCTGGAGACTGACAGCCACTTTGGACAGTGCCATTCAGGCTCTTATAGACCTACCAACCCATGTTGTCATCTGTGCTGGGCTACCGGTCTCCTGTGATCTGGTTAGAGGACTCACCTTGTTTTTTCCTTCCACTTCACCTGCTAAATCCATTGGCCTATCCACTGATAATCTGTGGATAGGGGAGTGTCTGCTCAAATACTCTTTTCTAGTCCCATGGTTTTCTGGCCTAGGGCATTGTTTTATTTCCACTTATTGGATGAGACCTTAGAGGCCAGTTAGTTCATTTATAGACAAATGGGTTCATTGATTCAAACGTTCAGCCAGTATTTATTGAACATGTAATATGTCCCAACCACTGTTCTAGGTGCTGGGACACAGAGGTGTACAAAACAAATATGGCCTCTGTCCATACGGAACTTCTGTTCTAGAAAAGACTCTGATCCAGCAGCGGGGAGGGACTTTCCCAAGTTTGCACAGCCACCAGAGGGATATTGTGGGAACTGAACACAGCTAAACCTCTGCCACCCCGTGCAGTGCTCTTTCTACAGAGGTCTCTTGTGCTGTTCTATTAATCTCCCAACTGGGAAGACCACCAGTTTTAAGAGTTAAGTCATAGACAAGTCTAATTATCCTTGAAACCATCCTCATAAGAAATGCATGTAGGAAGCTTTACAGAGGGGCCCCTCACTCAGTTTTCTCATCACTGGAACTTTTTGGACATTTTATTATCTTCTTCCTAAACCGACAACCACCCAGTTGAGTAGGGGTTAAATTAATGTTTGGGAGTCCAGGTGAGGAGCGTTGCTTCTTCTTAAGTCCCTGTCATGACTACGGTCCAATGGAAGTGTACAAAAAGTTGCACAAATTCTCAAAAACTCCAGAAAAAGTGACAGGTCTAGATTCTGCCTCTGTGAGATGCAGTCTGGCAAGAAGGAGTGTTTCTCTGAGTGAGTCTTGTGTGGTATCTGAGATGATTTTGATCAGTACACAGATGAAAACTTTTCATTTTAACCCATCTCAAATTGCAATTTCATGGGTATTATTGCATAGGAGGCTGTTAAATAGGAAAAAATTACTTGAAGTTAATTTAAAGAAGGCATCGTTTTATGTGGATGTGGTGAAACTTGTGAGAGTAGTTTGTAAATGCTGGAAGAGGGCTTCCCTGGTGGCGCAGTGGTTGAGAGTCCGCCTGCCGAGGCAGGGGACATGGGTTCGTGGCCCGGTCCAGGAAGATCCCACATGCTGCGGAGCGGCTGGGCCCATGAGCCATGGCCGCTGAGCCTGCGCGTCCGGAGCCTGTGCTCCGCAACGGGAGAGGCCACAACAGTGAGAGGCCCGCGTACCGAAAAGTGCTGGAAGATTGGAAAATGCTGCTGTAAGAGAAAGCGTTTGGGGCTTTGTATTAAGATTTGTTTTGGGGGAGTGATGTCACCAAAATGGTGAAATAGGTCTTTGCTGACTTTGCTCCCCCCTCACAAGAAGATTCCTTTGGAGAACAAGTTCAGGCTCTGTTCCTCATTAAGTGTGAACCTTGGGCATGTTTTGATTCTTTCTGACCCTCAGTTTACCTGAAAAGTGGAGATTAGCTGCTCTGCGGGTTGTTGAGCATTAAATCAGATGACATTGTAGATGACTGATAGCGAGGTCACAGCACATAGTTGACACGCAATTAATCTGAGTTAGTTTACCTCCCCATCTGCTCCTGGCGGCCTTTTGGCTTTGCCAATTTGTTCATCCTCTCTGGGCCTCAGCTTTCCTTGCCTCAAAATGGGACTTTGGCAAAACAACCTGAACATGTTTCGTCTTGGAAACTTGGTTGGTACTTGGGCGAGGGATCACCTGAGACTGACTGGCGATGTGGGCCGTCCCCTGCCTGTAGCTCCTGGAGGGCAGGGCTGGGCCTTGCTTGTGGCCCTGTCACAAGCATCAGCATGATAGCAGTACAATCAGGCACATGGTAAGCAACCAGTGAATCTTTGTAGAATGAAGGTTAGAGATAATACCTGCCCTTTCTGCTTCACAGTGTATTCTGAGGGCCAAATGAAAGCACCTTGAAAAGTATAAAATCCCAGCACATGTCATTTTCAAGTTGATCCACTGTGTGAACCCAAGTCACCAGGGGTCTCAATTACTAATAATGACAAAAGTTCTTAAGCACAGCCTTGGCTTTCTTTCGTCTACAAGGTTTACCTTCCAGAACTTTACTGGAAGGGCTGCCGTGAACCCAGAGGCTTGAAGTGGATTTACTGAGAAGCTAAAGAAGTTTCACTTTCATAGCCCCCTTCCAAGGCACTGGTAGGGATCTCAGCAATCAAAAAATTGCCAAAGTAGGATGTTAAAAAAAAATATTCTTTTTCTTAAAGAGAGTCCTCCAAACTGTATCAGCCTCAGGCCTCACACAGCTGCAACTGCCCCTGCCAGAGGCTTGGGGGGACAGGAAGGACTGCCTACTTGCTTGGCCTCCTCTTCCAGCCGGGCCTCCAGGTTTGCTCACCACTGCAGCCCACTGCATCCTGTTTGGGGAATCTGGCATTTTCCAGTGGGGTGACCAGCAGGCTGGCCAGAGCTAAGGCCTTCCCAGTAGGGCCGGTGCTGCTCAGATCAGCACTGGGCTAGGGAAGGAGGTATCCCTTTGCTTTCTTACTGTTTATTTCCCGTAGAGCTACTTAAACGTGTTGTTTAGCGATACCTAATGGGCTCATTAGCCTGCTTTCTGCTGGACATTTCAGCTCAAACATCCTCTCTGCCCCAGTGCCTTGCTCCTTCCCCAAATCCTGGAATCCAGACTACAGCTCTCCTTCATCTCTAGGTGGCATCATGGGCCCAGGCCCCTCTCGAGTTTGTATCACGTGTAGTGGTTGAAGACATCCCACATCGCTGAGGTCACGGGTTGGAAGGGGAAGGACTGGAGGAGAGATCTGGGGCAGCACTGCCTGCATCCTGACACCCTGACTTGGGTCTTGAGTTTTTCCATCCCTGTGACATTTTTGCGTGTCAGTGGAATGGCTGTCATTTTCTATATATTCGTGGTACAAATCTGGCTCGTTTGACCTCTTTGATGTGGCTCTGACCAAGACTTTTATGAAATAAGTCCCAAGGGTTATGCTGGACTTTACTTAGGGAAATGGATCATAACTTTCTGGCTGTTGCGTTTACTGGTAATACTGAGAACTCACTGCATGGACCTTTGATTCTGCTTTGATCTTTCAAAGTCAGAAAGACCTGATCCCCTCAGGGCAGGGCAGGCTTTGGAGACTGGCTGTGGCAGGGAGTTGAGGGAAAGGGTTGTAAAGTTAGCATCTTGTAAACATCCACTGGGGCAGTACAGTTTAGTATTAAGAGACTCAGCATACCTGGCAGCCAGACTGCCTTGGTTCAGATCTTGGCTCTGCTGCTTACCGGCTGTGTGACCTTAGATAATTCTGGAGCATCTTTGTGTGTCAGTTTCCTCAAAATGGGGATAACAGTCCTCTCTTAGGGCTGTTGTGGGGAATCATGAGATAAGCACAAAGCATTTAGTACAGTATCTGGCACATCAGGAGCACCAGGCTTAGACTTTACTTCATTGCAGGACCATCATGTGAGGTAGGGAATTTTGTTCCTTTTTGTGCACACGAAGGAGCTGAAGTTCAGAGAGGTTAAGTAACTTGCCTAAGGAAGCACAGCTGGCAAAGGGGAGGAATAGGACTAGAACTTCAGACTTCCATACTCTGCTAGTATGTTATTACAGCCTCAAGAGAGCAGCCCAGGCTAGCCAGAAAAGTTCCCAGGTCACAAGATACTGGGCATGGATGGACTGGGATCAGAGCAGAGACAAGAGGGCTTCTGAGGGAAATGCCAGGCTTCCTCCACGTCCCGGCTTCGTGGTAACAGACATGGGCGGAACATTCCCCAAAGCCCGTGTACAAAGAACATCCTGTGACTCACAGCCACTTCTTCCCTGCCTAAACCCCTTCCTTCCATTTGGGCCGCTGCTGAAATTGAGGCTGCAGCCTCGAACTTTGTTTTCTGTCCTTGTGGGGCCCCCGGGGGTCATCTTGGGCGATCAGTTGACCTATGTGTCAACCTTATGTCACCAAACTGGAAATTCCTTGACATCTTTGGATGAGTGCAATTCACATCCGTATGCACTTATCAAAAGTTCTAATTTGAAGCCTTAGAGTTTCATAGTTTGAAAGTTTCCCAGACCTGTCAAAACCAGGCAGCGTCTCAGAGCCTAGGCTGTTGGTTTCCATCCAGGGTAGGGCTTGGCCCCAGCTTGGTCTGCCATCAGGGGGATTCAGTGCTGCACTGCTGTGTTGAAGTATTGCTTGAACTAAAGCAAATCAAAGGTCAGCTTTACCCAGACAAGAATAGAAAACACAGTTGTACTTGATTCCAGGAAGGCATGTGCCACATAATGTCAGGCTGCCTTTAAAGAGTTTGGGTTGTTAACCTCAACAGCAGTGTTTCATGTCTCTTGCCTTTCCAGTATGAGATTTATTTACCTTGTGGGTGGCAAAGAGCAGTTTGGAAGTCCAGTTTGTTTCTCCTTAAAATCTTCGCATTTCTAGCCCTCTCATCACTGTTGCATTGAGGCACAGGAAGGCAATCTTAGAGTGACACTTTGTCCAACAGACTAAGCTGTACCAGGTTATGATGCCGTTTTACATTTAAATATGTTGTGACTTTCAAGTCTTACGACAGCACCAACTTGGTGTTATCATCCCCATTTTATTGATGAGGAAACTGAGGCTCACAGGGTTACATCTTTTGCCCAAGGTCACAGAGTAAGGCTGTGAATTTAATCAGGGTCTGTCTGACCTCAAGGCTCAGCATCTTTGCACCATCCCATGCTGCCACTTTGCCTTATTCCAGTACCAGGACGCATGTGTGGAGTCACCAGCTTTTGATGCCAAAATCATTATGAAGCATTTTAAAAGAATAAAATGATTCATTTAATTCCTATAGAGCGAAAAGAGCCAAAACTTTGTAAGCCAGAGCTCATTGGGTTCAGATTTACCACTTGCTTGCTCTGTGACCTTGAGCAGGATATTAACATCTCTGGGTCTGTTTCCTCATCTGAAAAATGGGAAAAATAATACCTTTCTCATAAGCTTGTTTTAAGGATTGTAGACAATAATACAGGGACTTCCCTGGCAGTCCAGTGGTTAAGACTCCGGGCAACCAATGCAGGGGTCATGGGTTTGATCCCTGGTCACGCAACTAAGATCCTACATGCCGCACGGCACGGCCAAATAAAGTACAATGGCTGTGTATTAAGAAAGAAAGAAAGAAAGAAAATAATACATCTAATGTATCTGACGCTCGGTACATGTTAATCCCCTTCCTCTGCTGACAAAGCACTACCATGTCCCTTAATATACGTTTTATTAATTTTAAAAGTAAGAAAAACTAAGTAATTTATACCTTATATATATGAACAATTCTTTCTTTACAACCCTGGAAAGAACCCCTTCTCAGCCCCTAATTGATAAATTCATCTTCCCTTCCTTTCCCATGTTCCTGGGCTTCTCAGGGCCCTGCATGCTGATTCTAATCCCTAACTTGTTGTGTAAGGAGCCTCTGCCAATGCTACCTCCCCAGTGTTATCTTTCTTTTCCATCTGGGCTTCCCAAGCCAGCCCGACTGTGTCCACCACCTGCATTGCATTAGCAGAGCTCCTGGCCAGTGTGAACAGGTCACCTCACCCTCTGGGGCCACGGACTCCACTGGCTCTTTGGGGGCCTGGTTACCATTCAGCTTCTTATCAGCTGATGTTAGTCCTCATTCCAGGGGCTCCTGACCACCTCTCCCACCTTGCCCACTTCTCAGTAAGACACAGGTATGCTGTTGCCTTAGCAGATGGATCTGGGAAAGATGTGTCGTGTCTCTTCCCATCTCCTGATTTCAAGGTTGACTGATTCTGGAGTGGCAGAGTGGGCTGGAGGCTCACGGCTCTGCTCACCTGACCCTCTGTCCACCTTCTCTTGGAAGGCAAGGGCAGGGATCCTGTCTTTATACAGCATCTCTTTTATTACAGGCTCCTGCCTTCAAGGAGCGCCAAGAAATATTGCTACTTGGAGCCATAGCTCTAGTGTTTTGGGTTCAGTAGCCATTTAGAAGTTTGTTGAACTTATGCAAGTTCCATTCTATGTAGAATAAGGAATATGTGGTTGCTGACGTTGTGATACTCCCATTGGTCTCAGGAGAAGACTCTGGCTTTCCCGGGACTTGCCACAAAGGGTTCAGGAAGCATGACCCTAAATATTCTGGTTTCTCTGTGGAACCCTTCACATAAGTGTCATCCAAGACTTTATCAACATTTGTTTTGAACTTGTTTAATTTTTCAGCTTGTATTTTCTCTTGCAGTGTGTGTGAGTCAGTATTCACTCAGTGTCGTTAGTGTTTACTTAACCCACCCCCTAGTATGGCCAATCTCCATTTATAGAAAAATGCAGGTTCAGAGAGTCTAAGTGACTTCTCCAAGGCCACATAACTGGAAAATTCTGGAACTGAGAAATGAACCAGGTTAGCCAGACTCCAGAACCTGGGATCTTTCAGGGGTGTCTTGGTGTCCGTCAGCAAGCCCTCACTGTAGAGAAGGACACTTCTCCTGGGTAGGGAACCCTGGGCCCAGATGACCAGCGGGGAGGTCCTGAGGCTGTGTGTACCCCAGGCTCTCGGCCTCCTCTCATGAGCCCTAAGGAGTCACCCCAGGAAGCAGCCAGGTTATCCTGCCTTACCCCCCTCTCCAGAGCCCTGAACTTCCCAGAGAAGCCCTGGTTTTCCTGGGGAGGGTCCAGCCGTCTCAGTGAAGCAGGTGGGAGCTATCCCTGAAGAAGAAAGTAGAGCCCTAGCATCAGGAAAACAAACCAAAACAACAAAAAATACCCCAGAAGACACCTGAGTATGTTTGTTCCCAGCCCTTTTCTGGCAGAGAAATGTTTCGCAGTCCTGTTTAGAAGGCCTGGCGTAGGCTGAGTCAAGCCAGGGGCGAGAATCTGGCCGTGGCCCCTCCAGGCCATTGACAGGGTCAGGGCTGGGAGACCCTCCTGGGGTCCTTTAAAGAAGAGTATTTGGGCCTGGGAAGCTGATGTGATCTCTTTCTCGACTTCTTTTTTTTTTTTCATTTGCCTCCTCCACCCACTTCTCAAGCAGCTGATCCTGTGGTTTCTTTTCATGTTGAACAAAAGAGACTACAGCGATCTTGAAACCGGAGCTGGGGACTGGAGGGCACTGACCGGGAGTAACCCCGCCGCCAGCTCTGCTGAGGGCTTCCCTCCTCCGCCTTCCGGGGCCGCTGCCCTCCCTCTTCCCTGCTCCCCTCCTTCTCCGCGGCACGCAGGCAGGCTGGGAAGAAGCAGAAGGAACACTACGTGGCCATGAAGGTATCCCCCCCACGCCCCACGGTGCAGTGCCCCTCCCCTCCACACCCCTCTCTCTCCTGCCGTGGAAGCGTTTCCTTGGCCTGCCTGGCCCAGAGGACTGGCAAGGAACTGAGGATTCTGTCCTGTTTGTCCTCAGCCCACAAACACACACTTCACTTGTTTTGTTCTTTGGACTCCAAGCTCCTGAATTGTTTTGTTTTGTTTTTCTCCTTTTCTTTGCCCTACCTCCCTGCACCCAAAGCAAAGCTCTCTGGAAAAGGACAGGCTGCCGCTGGCTCCTCAAGTATTTTGGTCCATATCAGAGACACGGCAGCAGGAAGGCAGCAGGAAAGCTCTAGGCGCCTTTTGCTGGATGGGGACTTTTGGTCTTCTCTGCAGGCAGCAAGGACTCATGTTTAGTTTAGTGACCTGTCCAGCTCCCTGATGACCATATTCTGTGACAGCATTTATATCCTCTCAGTTACCCTTGTAAACTTGAGGCCCTTTCCCTCCAGAAGAGTACTTTCCCTCCAGAAGAGTACTTTCACTTTCTTTCCCTCCAGAAGAGTACTTTCACTTTCTTGATCTTGGTGTTCACAACAAGCTGTGAATATTATTAACCCTTCTTACATCTAAGGAAACTGAGGCCCAGAGAGATTCAGAAAAGTGAGGTTCATGATTACACAGTTAGGAAACAGCTGAACTGGGACCTGAATTCACATTTTCTGATGCCATGTCCAGTGCTGATTTAGTTTTACCCCAAGTGTACCTTTCAGTACCAAGTTTAAGAAGACCTCTGAGATCATCTTCTACAACTTACACATTACAGATAAGAAAATCAAGGTCATGTCAGCTCACGTGGGCAGTTATATGGCCAAGTAAGTGACTGTCTCTTGCATTGTGTTCTGTGTCTTGTTTCCAATGACTGGTTTTTCTTACTGGTCATCTTGCATCTATGCCCATCCTTGCAGTGATCCTGTAGAGGCGATCATTTCCATTGATTCTCTGCAAAATGCTAGATTTATTTATTCTTTTCTAAAGCTTTGAATAGGCAAATTGGTTAGCTTCAACCTTTTCTTCACCTTATAGACAGTGTCAGCAGAAAGAATTCAGTAGTTCTGTCTGACTCGGGAGCTCAGCCAGGCAAATACATAACACACACATACACACACACACGTGCATATACCTTAGATCATAAACTCAGTATTGACTTAGTTGGCAAAGTCACTTCTGTGTTCTTATCTATTCTGAAAGCATATGCTTTAGGATCAAACTAGCAATGAAGCTAATGAGGTGTCTTTCCTGAAAGTGATGATGGTATTAGCCGTCCTTATTGAGAGCTTTTCTTGGTTTCAGGCATTATGCTGGGACTTCAGGTGCATTTTCTCATTTAACCCCCAGCTCAGTGCAGTGACGTAGATGCTGCTGTCATCCCCATTTATCCTGTTATTGACACTTCCAACACTCTGCTTCCAGCTCCCACTCACCTGACTGTCTTCCTGACCTGGGCCGACGCAGCTGAGGGGGCTTAGAGAAACTCTAACGCTATCTTGACCTGGTTTGTTTCACACTCAAGTCCTGTTTCACCCTTGCCTATCTGCAGCAATCACCTCAGTTCATCACTTGATTCACTCATTTGTGTTCATCCATTCCTCCATCATCCACCATCTCCAGGGTGCCTTCTCTGTGCCAGACACTGCTGTGCTTTCGAGTTCCAAAGTCCTGGCCCTCAGGCACTTCTGTTCTTCTGGGGAAAAAGATGTGGTCTCAGACAACTGCAGATTGGGGGAGGCACACTTAGGAGGCTGTTAGGGCACAGAGGATGGCCACCTGACCCAGCTTGAGGGTGGAACGTCAGGGCAGGCTTCCTGGAGGAGATGACTTATGGCCCAAGTCATAAGGAAGGGTAGGAGTTAGCTAGGCCAAGAAGAGAAGGGCCATTTCAGACATCAGGCTTTCTCGATATTCTTGGCCTCTCCACTCATTTTCCTGCCAACAACAAAATGGAGAAAACTGAGACCAGAGGTACGAAGCCACCCAACTCTGGCCTCATACTATACCTCGTCCTCTTCCTTCTCCCATTCTACTCCCCAAATCTTAGGTTTTGAGGAATCTCCTCTAATCTCCTTTATCTGCTTGTACATTTATTTATTCTTTCAGAAACATTGAGAACCTGGTGTACACAGCACTATGACTACAGGGTATCCTGGTCCCTGCCATCACGGGAGGCCTTCCTTACCCTCTCCTCACCAGCCACAGCCTCTGGAGACTTCTGGCTCTCTGTCCTTTTCCACAATTCAGCTTCAGCCTGTTCAGCCTGACTACCCCCTTGAAACACTTGCAGATAATAAGCCTCATCTGGGTCAGATGCTTCCATGAGCTGCCTTCCTCTGGCTCTCTCATCCCTTCTGCTTTCTCTGTTGATTTGCCTCTTCATCTCCCTTATCATCCTTGGAAGTTCCTTGAGGACAGTGCCTGTGTCCTTACCTTTTCTCTACACTTCATGGTGGTACACTAGTAAAGGTGAGTGAAATAAACCCTTCTCAATAATCACAAAATTATCATCATTTTTTGAGCACCTACAATGAGCCTGTTGCTTACTATTCTTGCATTACACGTAAATATCTCTAATCCTCATATCTTCAAAAAGTGGGTACTGTTACCCTTACCTCTTAGGTAAGAAATCTTGGGCTCAGGAAGGCAAAATGAACTTCTCAAAGCCTCACCGTTCATAAACAGCAGAGTCCAGCATCCAAGTTAGGTTATTCTGGTCCCACACCCCTGATCTTTTCACTGCACTATTGTTTCCCAAACTTGGCTGGAATCACCCTGGGGAGTGTTAGAAAATTCTGATGCCTGGGTCTCAGCCCCAGAAGTTCTGATCGCGTCTCCCGGGAGCCAAGGTTGAGAACCAGTGCGCCCCACGGCCCTGCTTTCCTGCGCGCACACTGGCTGCAGCTTGCTGGTGGTGGTGTGTGAACCTGCGTCCACGTGTGTGGTATCCATGTGACCAGAATTCAAGTTCTCTGTAGCCAGGGATCTTTGGCCCACCCTGCTGCCTTGCCGCATGGCGGCCTCGCCACCGCGTGCATGTGCACTGTCAGAGGCTGTTGACTGTTTAATCAGCCTCTCGGTTCCTCTTTCTCATTCGGAGGATTCACTGAGAGGCAGTAGGAGTTTGATCACATCCAGCTGTTCTCATCCGCAGAGCCAGTTGACTTACCAGAAACGTCTTGTAAGTGCACTGCGCATGCTCCCTGGTCTCAAGAGTGTTGCTTGTGACCTAGGCCCATCGCAAGTGCAGCGGGGTCGGCCTCCCACGCTTCAGCAGCCCTGCTCCGGAGGGGGAGGCTCTTCTGGACTTGGCTCAGCCCGGTGTCGAGTGCTGTTCCAGCTTTTCACTCTCAGGAGGGGTGTGTGACCCGCCTGGTCACTGAGGCTCAGCTCGTGTGTATATTCTGTTCTGTCTGGAGCTCGGAGAGCTTTCTTCGTCCCTCACTTGACAGGTGAGGCAGTGGAGACACAGCTAGGTGAAATAATCTGGCAAATAAATGGATACAGAGCCCAGGTTTTCTGACCCCCATTGTTCCACAGTGGTTAGTGTCAGGCTTTGCATGCCAGACCTCAGTTGAAGCCACCAGCTTTCCTACCTTCTTCCCGTTTACATTAGGGATACTGGGACACTCAGGATGTCACTTTGCGTCTCTGGGAATATAGTTCTAGTGACTAGGAGTCCTGCTTACTGTTGGGGTGCAGCCTGGGGATCATCCTAATACCTCTGGGCCCTTCTCGGACCTGTAGAGCTGAAAGGAAATCTCCTGTGATGTTGCTCAGTTACTTCCAGAATCTTCCCAGCCCTGATCCCATCTCCTAGTATTTATTATCCAGCCATCATTCACTGATCAGTAATTCTTTGCTTGATCTGGACACCCTGATACAAGGATAAAAGACACAGTCTGTGTCCCAGAGGCATAGTCTGGTGGACAGAATATGCAAATAAAACAACATTCCTAAAAGGATGGTCCCCAGACCCCCTGCATTAGAAATACGAGATGATTATTAAAATGTAGATTCTTAGGCCCCACTCTAGAGCCACTGTTTCAGAATCTCTGGGAATTGGGCCCAAGAAACTGCATTTTAGCATGTCCCTAAGTGAATATTAGATGCTCTGAGGTTTGGCAGCTATAGAAGCGAACATGATGGTGAGAACGCAGTATCATATGTGTTAGGGAGAACCAGGCAGGTGACAGCCTGCAGTAGTACCTGTTCTCACAAGGGGTGCTGGGCCAGGACCAGCACCTCTTCTCACAAGGGGTGCTGACTGGGCCAGGACCAGCTTCTTGAAATGTGTCCTGAGGAATAACTAGGAGTTAGTCAAATAAGGTGTAGCCAGAGAATCATTTCTCTAGAGACGCGAATCATGCTTAGTGTATCCCTTCTATAACTCTGTATTATTAAAGTTTGCTTTAGCAGAATATGTCTGGATCAGGAAGCACTGATGCGAGTCTGGTTGGATTCTGAGCCCTCCTTCTACTTTATCTCTGCACATCACCCCCATAGCTCCCAGGATTAATTCCTGTCCTCTTTAAGCCTCACCTCACAGCCCCATTTTCAGGTCAAACATCTGTTTCTCATCAGTTAAGTGATTTAGGTTTGCTAGGTTTGCCCCCCGAGAGGTGGGTTCGTTCCTGGACCTGTGGGCTAGTCTCTCAGTGATGTCTGCCTGGTCATGAGGTCATGATGAGCTGGTTTTCTCTTTATTGAAAGAAGTTGGGTTATTAAGAGGGAGGGGCAGAAGGAGAAGTGGACACTCAAATGAAATATGGCAGGGAAAATGAGAGCATTTCAGTAAGGGGGAGGGCCTGCCGAGCATCTGGCCAGAAACCTCATGTTTTGGGATGAAGAAGCTGAAATTCAGAAAGATGTGAAATACCCAAGCCATGCCACTAGGCACAGCCTCCAACTCTGGGGACTAAAATTGGATTTCTGGCTAGTGCTTTTTCTGCTTCCCTGCACTGGATTGGAACCTTTTCTAAATGTACCTGAAGGGCTAATTATTTAAAGAGAGTCTGTATGACACCCTGCAACAATCCAATCATTTGGTAGCGTTGATTTTTTAAAATATCTGCATATGTGTTTTCTTAAAGGACGGCAGACCTGGGTGTTGGAGGTCTGTATCACGTGTGCCACGTTTAGAACTGAAATGAGACCAAGTCTGTGAAAGCGCTTTGATGTGCATAATGCTCTACCTCCTTGGTTCTCAAAGGGTGGGCCCCAGACCAGCGACATCAGCACCGCCTGGTGGCTTGTTAGAAATGCAGATTCTCCAGCCTCATCCCAGGCCGATGAATCAGAAACTCTGGGGGTAGGGGACCAGTCTGTTTTCACAAGTCCTGCAGGTGATTCTAATGCCTGCTCAAGTTTGAGAACCACTGCTCTGCATCAAGAGGAAACCAGCGTCCGAGGCTTGTGGGAATAAAGGCTTTAAATATCTCTGAGTTTAGCTGTCTGAGATGGCACTGGGGAGACGGGAGCTGTGGGGTCAGGGTCACAAATCTCAGGTGGGTTGATTTTTTTCTTTGAAAAGCAAAGCTGTGTGCGTGTGTGTGTGTGTGTGTGTGTGTGTGTATGTACAGCAGTGCCGCATTCTATGGCTTCAGAAAGCAGTCTTTTCTTGTCTCTGCTGTTAAGGCGAAGCTCCCTGAACTTTTGTTTCTCTGTGTGCTTAAGCCAGAGGCCTGTGGTTATCAATCGGTTTACAACAAGGCAGTCAATATTATGATAGTTTGCTCCGTCGTGCTTTTTATTTATTTTTTGAGTTACGTATGAAATGAAAATAAAACGCTATTTCTCCAGCAGGCTTGAAGTTTCAGGACTTCCTGGTAGACAATGAAACCTTCTCTGGATTCCTGCATCACAACCTCTCTCTGCCAAGGCCAACTGTGGACAAGATACTGGGGGCTGATGTCAGTCTCCGCAAGGTAAGCTGCGACCGTCGCTTTCCCTGGTGGGGCTGATGGCAGTGACATTGTTGGAGAGCGCCTGGAGGGAAGTGAATAAAATCCTGTCTGTAATGGCACTGAAGGAGGTTGTTGGCTCCAACGCAGCTTCACCTGTCTTTACCTCCCTGCTCAGGCTGGCGTTGCCAAACCATCCAGAGAGTGGAATGTACAACCTGGCGTCACGGACCTGCTGGTTGAAATAAAACTGATTTCCTGCCCATCAGTTGGCATTTGTTGATAATGACTCCCTAAAGGGGAGATGAATTTAAGATGAATTAAACATTTTCTTTAAAATTTCACAGTTCTGAAACAATAACCAGGGTTGAGGATTATTACCTAGAGTATCTCTGTCTATAAAATCCAAGACAGGGGCTTCCCTGGTGGCGCAGTGGTTGGGAGTCCGCCTGCTGATGCAGGGGACACGGGTTCGTGCCCCGGTCCGAGAGGATCCCACGTGCCACGGAGCAGCTGGGCCCGTGGGCCGTGGCCGCTGCGCCTGCGCGTCCAGAGCCTGTGCTCCTCAACGGGAGAGGCCACGGCAGTGAGAGGCCCGTGTACCGCAAAAAAAAAAAAGAAAATCCAAGACAGGAGATTTTCAAAATGTAATGCTTCCTTTAAAGATACACGCGAAAGATATATAAGGAGAAAATGCTTAATTTTTTTCTTAAAATTATAAAACCAGGAAGTAATGTTAGTGTTTATGTAGAATTTTAACCTTAGATTTTCAGAAACTTCCACTGGCATCATTAGATAATCACACTGCTCTTGTGCGGTGGACAGCAGGCCCAGATTGCACAGTTATTGATTTTCAGAGAAGTGTCTCAAATTTATTCTCTGGCAGAAAGGGGAACTGCTTCCTTACTGTGTCTCATGTCTACATACCAGCTTGTCTTTGCAGTAAGCAGAAGTAGTGGAAATGTTTATGACTGAAAATAAGATCTTTGCTTCACATGATCTAGAATTTTAAAAATTTGAAAAATGTGCTTACTGCTTTCCCTTATGAAACTGGGAAAATATGCCTTGAGTTTACCAATTGTGTGGTTGGGAGATGGGCCAAAGGCAGCAGGCTTATGAAAATCGTTAGCATGATTTCCATTGCCCTCTACCAATTTCTTATCTGTCACATCCGATCAGTTTAAAGTAAGGGACATCCTAAATATGGAGGTGGTCCTTGCATGGTAATTAGTCTCTGTGTAGTCAGTGTTCTTAAACCAAATACTAAATGTAGGCTGGCAGCAAGGGCCAGTTAGAGAAAGGAGGAAAAGTGAACTGTACTTGAGTATCTGGCAGTAGGTGGAAACTTACTTAATGGAAGCCATGGCCAAGCAAGTGCTCTGCAGGGTTAGAAAGCTGCATGGGTCTTGAAAGGCTTTTGGCCCATCACTCCCACTAGATTGTACTACAAGCAGGTCAGGTTGCATTAATTGAAACAGAGGAAATAGTAACGGAATAATAAAGAGTCTGAATCATCCATTCATTCATTCAACAAGTATTTACTGTCCATATGTTCCAGCACTGTGGACACAAAGAGAGCAAGAAAAACAAAGATGCTCATCTTACTGAACTTATTGTCTAATGGACAGTAAGGACCATATATGAAGAAGTGCAGTTTATTTAGGTCCAGTAAAACTAATTAAATAAGATATGGCCAAGGAAAGGTTCTTTGCTGAAATGAATAGACAAAGAATGACTTAGGGAAGATTGGTTCAAGATGGCGGAGTAGACAGACATGCTCTCACTCCCTCTTTCGAGAATACCGGAATCACAACTAACTGCTGAACAATCATCGACAGGAAAGCACTGGAACTCATCAGAAAAGATACCCCACATGCAAAGACAAAGGAGAAGCCGCAATGAGATGGCAGGAGGGGCGCTATCACGATAAAATCAAACCCCATAACTGTTGGGTGGGTGACTCACAGACTGGAGAACACTTATACCACAGAAGTCCACCCACTGGAGTGAAGGTTCTGAGCCACACGTCAGGCTTCCCAACCTGGGGGCCTGGCAACGGGAGGAGGAATTCCTAGAGAATCAGACTTGGAAGGCTAGCGGGATTTGATTGTAGGACTTCGGCAGGACTGGGGGAAACAGAGACTCCACTCTTGGAGGGCACACACAAAGTAGTGTGTGCATTGGGACCCAGGGGAAGGAGCAGTGACGCCATAGGAGACTGAACCAGACCTACCTGCTAGTGTTGGAGGGTCCCTGCAGAGGTGGGAGGCAGCTGTGGCTCACCAAGGGACAAGGACACTGGCAGCAAAAGTTCTGGGAAGTACTCCTTGGTGTGAGCCTGCCCAGAGTCTGCCATTAGCCCCACCAAAGAGCCCAGGTAGGCTCCAGTATTGGGTTGCCTCAGGCCAAACAACCAACAGGGAGGGAACCCAGCCCCACCCATCAGCAGACAAGTGGATTAAAGTTTTACTGAGCTCTGCCCACCAGAGCAATAGCCAGCTCTACCCTCCACCAGTCCCTCCCATCAGGAAACTTCCACAAGCCTCTTAGATAGCCTCATCCACCAGAGGGCAGGCAGCAGAAGCAAGAAGAACTACAGTCCTGCAGCCTGTGGAACAAAAACCACATTCACGGATAGACAAGATGAAAAGGCAGAGGGCTATGAACCAGATGAAGGAACAAGATAAAACCCCAGAAAAACAACTAAATGAAATGGAGATAAGCAACCTTCCAGAAAAAGAATTCAGAATAATGATAGTGAAGATGATCCAGGACCTTGGAAAAAGAATGGAGGCAAAGATTGAGAAGATGCAAGAAATGTTTAACAGAGATCTAGAAGAATTAAAGAACAAACAGAGATGAACAATACAATAACTGAAATGAAAACTACACTAAAAGGAATCAATAGCAAAATAACTGAAGCAGAAGAACGGATATGTGACCTGGAAGACAGAATGGTGGAATTCACTGCTATGGAACAGAATAAAGAAAAAAGAATGAAAAGAAATGAAGACAGCCTAAGAGACCTCTGGGACAACATTAAATGCAACAACATTCACATTATAGGGGTCCCAGAAGGAGAAGAGAGAGAGAAAGGACCCTGGAAAATATTTTAAGAGATGATAGTCGAAAACTTCCCTAACATGGGAAAGGAAATAGCCACTCAAGTACAGGAAGTGCAGAGAGTCCCATACAGGATAAACCCAAGGAGAAACACGCCGAGACATGTAGTAATAACATTGGCAAAAATTAAAGACAAAGAAAAATTATTGAAAGCAGCAAGGGAAAAACGACAAATAACATACAAGGGAACTCCCATAAGGTTAACAGCTGATTTCTCAGCAGAAACTCGACAAGCCAGAAGGGAGTGGCATGATATATTTAAACTGATGAAAGGGAAGAACATACAATCAAGATTACTCTACCCAGCAAGGATCTCATTCAGATTCGATGGAGAAATCAAAAGCTTTACAGACAAGCAAAAGCTAAGAGAATTCAGAACCACCAAACCAGCTCTACAGCAAATGCTAAAGGAACTTCTCTAAGTGGGAAACACAAGAGAAGAAAAGGACCTACAAAAACAAACCCCCCAAAATTAAGAAAATGGTAATAGGAACATACATATCGATAATTACCTTAAACGTGAATGGATTAAATGCTCCAACCAGGGGTCTTTCCCCGGTGGCGCAGTGGTTGAGAGTCCGCCTGCCGATGTAGAGGACGCGGGTTCGTGCCCCGGTCCGGGAGGATCCCACATGCCGCGGAGCGGCTGGGCGCGTGAGCCATGGCCGCTGAGCCTGCGCTCCGCAACGGAAGAGGCCACAACAGTGAGAGGCCCGCGTACCGCAAAAAAAAAAAAAAAAAAAAAATGCTCCAACCAAAAGACACAGGCTTGCTGAATGGATACAAAAACAAGACCCATATATATGCTGTCTACAAGAGACCCACTTTAGACCTAGGGACACATACAGACTGAAAGTGAGGGAATGGAAAAAGATATTCGATGCAAATGGAAATCAGAAGAAAGCTGGAGTAGCAATACTGATATCAGATAAAATAGACTTTAAAATAAAGAATGTTACAAGAGATAAGGAAGGACACTAAAAAATGATCAAGGGATTAATCCAAGAAGAAGATAGAACAATTATAAATATATATGCACCCAACATAGGAGCACCTTAATACATAAGGCAACTGCTAACAGCCATAAAAGAGGAAATTGACAGTTACACAATACTAGTGTTATTGTTATATGATAATAATAACACCTCACACCAATGGACAGATCATCCAGACAGAAAAGTAATAAGGAAACACGAGCTATAAATGACACAACAGACCAGACAGATTTAATTGATATTTATAGGACATTCCATCCAAAAACAGCAGATTACACTTTCTTCTCAAGTGTGCACAGAACATTCTCCAGGATAGATCACATCTTGGGTCACAAGTCAAGCCTCAGTAAATTTAAGAAAATTGAAATCATATCAAGAATCTTTTCTGACCACAATGCTGTGAGATTAGAAATGAATTACAGGGAAAAAAAACATAAAAGACACAAACACATGGAGGCTAAACAATACGTTACTAAATAACAAAGAGATCACTAAAGAAATCAAAGAGGAAATCAAAAAATACCTAGAGACAAATGACAATGAAAACACGACGATCCAAAACCTATGGGATCCAGCAAAAGCAGCTCTAAGAGGGAAGTTTATAGCTATGCAAACCTACCTCAAGAAACAAGAAAAATTTCAAAACAATCTAACCTTACACCTAAAGGAACTAGAGAAAGAAGAACAAACAAAACCCAAAGTTAGCAGAAGGAAAGAAATCATAAAGATAAGAGCAGAAATAAATGAAATAGAAACAAAGAAAACAATAGCAAAGATCAATAAAACTAAAAGCTGGTTCTTTGAGAAGATAAACAAAATTGATGAACCATTAGCCAGACTCATCAAGAAAAAGAGGGAGAGGACTCAAATCAATAAAATTAGAAATGAAAAAGGAGAAGTAACAACTGACACCACAGAAATACAAAGCATCCTAAGAGACTACTACAAGCAACTCTATGCCAATAAAATGGACAAATTCTCAGAAAGGTATAATCTTCCAAGACTGAACCAAGAAGAAATAGAATATATGAACAGACCAATCACAAGTAATGAAATTGAAACTGTGATTAAAAATCTTCCAGTGAGGGCTTCCCTGGTTGCGCAGTGGTTGAGAGTACGCCTGCTGATGCAGGGGACACGGGTTTGTGACCTGGTCCGGGAAGATCCCACATGCCGCGGAGCAGCTAGGCCCATGAGCCATGGCCGCTGAGCCTGTGTGTCCGGAGCCTGTGCTCCACGACGGGAGAGGCCAGAACAGTGAGAGGCCCGTGTATCGCAAAAAAAAACCCCAAAAAACCCAAAAAATCTTCCAGCGAACAAAAGTCCAGGACCAGATGGCTTCACAGGTGAATTCTATCAAACATTTAGAGAAGAGCTAACACCCATCCTTCTCAAACTCTTCCAAAAAATTACAGAGGAAGAAAAACTCTGAAACTCATTCTATGAGGCTGCCATCACCCTGATACCCAAACCAGACAAAGATACTACAAAAAAAGAAAATTACAGACCAATACCACTGATGAATATATACGCAAAAATCCTCAACAAAATTCTAGCAAACAGAATCCAACAACACATTAAAAGGATCATACATCATGATCAAGTGGGATTTATCCCAGAGATGAAAGGATTCTTCAATATACTCAATCAGTGAGATACACCATATTAACAAATTAAAGAATAAAAACCATATGATCATCTCAATAGATGCAGAAAAAGCTTTTGACAAAATTCAACTCCGATTTATGATAAAAACTCTACAGAAAGTGGGCATAGAGGGAGCCTACTTCAACATAATAAAGGCCGTATATGACAAACCCACAACAAACATCATTCTCAATGGTGAAAAACTGAAAGCTTTTCCTCTAAGATCAGTAATGAGACAAGGATGTCCACTCTGACTACTATTATTCAACATATTTTTGGAAGTCCTAGCCATGGCAATCAGAGAAGAAAAAGAGATAAAAGGAATACAAACTGGAAAAGAAGAAGTAAAACTGTCCCTGTTTGCAGATGACATGATACTATACATAGAAAATCCTAAAGATGCCACTAGAAAACTACTGGAGCTAATCAATGAATTTGGTAAAGTTGCAGGATACAAAATGAATGCACAGAGGGGCTTTCCTGGTGGCGCAGTGGTTGAGAGTCCGCCTGCCAATACAGGGGACACGGGTTCGTGCCCTGGTCCGGGAATATCCCACATACCACCGAGCGGGTAGGCCCATGAGCCATGGCCTCTGAGCCTGCGCGTCTGGAGCCTGTGCTCCACAACAGGAGAGGCCACAACAGTGAGAGGCCCGCGTACTGCAAAAAAAAAAAAAAAAGAAGCACAGAAATCTCTTGCATTCTTATACACTAATGATGAAAAATCTGAAAGAGGAACTAAGGAAACACTCCCATTTACCATTGCAACCAAAAGAATTAAATACCTAGGAATAAATCTACCTAGGGAGACAAAAGACCTGTATGCAGAAAACTATAAGACACTGATGAAAGAAATTAAAGATGATACCAACAGATGGAGAGATATACCATGTTCTTGGATTGGAAGAATCAATATTGTGAAAATGACTATACTACCGAAAGCAATCTACAGGTTCAATGCAATCCCTATCAAATTACCAATGGCATTTTTTACGGAACTAGAACAGAAAATCTTAAAATTTGTATGGAGACACAAAAGACCCCGAATAACCAAAGCAGTCTTGAGGGGAAAAAACGGAGCTGGAGGAATCAGACTCCCTGACTTCAGACTATACTATAAAGCTACAGTCATCAAGACAATACGGTACTGGCACAAAAACAGAAACATAGATCAATGGAACAAGATAGAAAGCCCAGAGATAAACCCATGCACATATGGTCAACTAATCTATGACAAAGGAGGCAAGGACATACAATGCAGAAAAGACAGTCTCTTCAAAAAGTGGTGCTGGGAAAACTGGACAGCTACATGTAAAAGAATGAAATTAGAACACTCCCTAACACCATACACAAAAATAAACTCAAAATGTATTAGAGACCAAATGTAAGACCAGACACTATAAAACTCTTAGAGGAAAACATAGGAAGAACACTCTTTGTCATAAGTCACAGCAAGATATTTTTTGATCTACCTCCTAGAGTAATGGAAATAAAAAGAAAAGTAAACAAATAAACAAATAAACTTAAAAGCTTTTGCATAGTAAGGGAAACCATAAAGAAGAGGAAAAGACAACCCTCAGAATGGGAGAAAATATTTGTAAACGAATCAATGGACAAAGGATTAATCTCCAAAATATATAAACAGCTCATGCAGCTCAATATGAAAAAAACAACCCAATCCAAAAATGGGCAGAAGACCTAAATAGACATTTCTTCAAAGAAGACATAAGAAGCCTATGAAAAGCTGCTCAACATCACTAATTATTAGAGAAATGCAAATCAAAGCTACAATGAGATATCACCTCAAACCAATTAGAATGGGCATCATCAGAAAATCTATAAACAACAAATGCTGGAGAGGATGTGGAGAAAAGGGAACCCTCTTGCACTGTTGGTGGGAATGTAAATTGATACAGCCACTATGGAGAACAGTTATGGAGGTTCCTTAAAGAACTACAAATAGAACTACCATATGACCCAGCAATCCCACTACTGGGCATATACCCAGAGAAAACCATAATTCAAAAAGACACATGCACCCCAATGTTCATTGCAGCACTATTTACAATAGCCAAGACATGGAAGCAACCTAAATGCCGATCGACAGACGAATGGATAAAGAAGATGTGGTACATATATATAATGGAATATTACTCAGCCATAAAAAGGAATGAAATTGGGTCATTTGTAGAGATGTGGATGGACCTAGAGACTGTCATATAGAGTGAAGTAAGTCAGAAAGAGAATAACAAATATCGTATATTAATGCATATATGTGGAACCTAGAAAATGGTACAGATGAATTGGCTTGCAGAGCAGAAATTGAGACACAGAGTAGAGAACAAACGTATGGACCCCGAGGGGGGAAAGCGGCATGGGGTGGTGTTTGTGGTGTGATGAACTGGCAGAGTGGGATTGACATGTATACACTGATGTGTATAAAATGGATGACTAATAAGAAAATAAATAAATAAAGATTAAAAAAAACCCAGAAAGACTTAGAACTGGCCTATCAGTGAGGTAAGGGGCTTGACTTTCTAGTACTCTGCTCTGATACAAGTAAAAGGAAGAGTTCCACATTCTGAAATTGTTTGAACATAGTTTTTTGCATCAGCTAAATATCTGTATCTACAAATAAATAGTATAAATGCCTTTTTTTCATAATTCAGCCCAACCCCAGGTTAAGATATCATGCATTCCAAAATAATGAGAATTTTCTATTTTCTTTAATAAAAGTGGTTTTAGGAGTTCAGACTCTAGATTCCTACTGGGTGAATCACGTGTTCCACTTTTGAGAAAAAGAGTTGGGCTCAGGGTTTCCCCTCACAAGGACAAGAGTGTGGAGGTGATAAGTCAAATGCCACATTCCGGTTTTAATGTCCTGTAGGATCATGCTTTGACCCATCGTAAAGTTCAGTAGAGACCCTGTGCACTGGATACAGTCCAGCAGTGTCCATTCTTCAAAGCTGTATTGATGTGAAGTCCCCCAAAAGGCTTCAAGGACCCTGCTTCCCATCTTTGTAATCCAGTTTTGCTTTTCTCTCTTTGCATGAAATGCTTCCAGGTATTTTTGCAAGGCTACCAGTTACATTTGACCAATCTGTGCAACGGATCAAAATTAGGAGAGCTGATTCAACTTGGTGACCAAGAAGTCTCCATGCTTTGCAGCCTGCCAAAGGAGAAACTGGATGCAGCAGAGCAAATACTTCATTCCAACCTGGACATTCTGAAGCCGATCTTGGTGAGTAGGATTACTGTGTGGAGAAGCTTCAAGCACTAATACTTTTGGAATGTGACATTTTTCCTTGGGCAGTGTGACTTTGTTTTTGTAGAAATATAGTGCTGGCTGGGAGTTGGAGACATAATTTGGCTCAGTGATATTCTAACTGTCCTTTCAAACTTTTGGGCCACCTCTCCAAGAGTAAATGGGGGAAGAGTAAGTAGGGTGTGGCTCTGAGTCCAAGTCTCAGGTCCCTTGTGCCTGTTTCAATCAGAGAAAACCTCTTTTTTTATGGTTTTTAATATTGAAAGGGTTCATGTGAAGAAGGAACTCCACAGATTTTTAAAAAAAATTCTCAAAACCATTGATGGGAAGATGGATATCTATTCATTTTTAAAAGCCTATCAGAAAGGAGACATCGAGATGTCTCAGTGGGAAAACCCTGGAATTGGATGGGAGCACACTCAATAATTAGCTTAATCAATGACAAAATTGCATTCACAGAAAAAAATAATCCCAAGAAAGCCCAGTCCATCAGCTGGGAATCACTAGTTCAGAGAAGCAGTCCATGAGAATACATCCAACAACAGGGATGAGTCTGAGCATTCTGGTCGTCTGTGTGTTATGTCTTTTTCCAGAACAGGTATCTTTCTTTGGGTTTCCTTGGAGCTCTGGTGAAATGCCCCTTGGAACAACATCCTTTAGCATTCAGTGTTCAGGTTTCCTATTCACCACAGGGCTCTCTGATGTGTCAGTAGTTTCTTTTAAAACCAGGGAAAAAGCCCTAGAAGAAGGATGCGCCTGGAAAGAGATGTTCTTCATTATAATAGAAAGAAATTGGAATCCTCTGAGCCTTTGCACACCATGATTTCTCTAGAGAAAGATGGGCCCTCCTGGGGAACTAAGAAGGTTCTGTTTCTGGACCCTGTACCTGGATGATACCCTAGAATATTCCTTAGAAACACATGCCAGGGTTTACACTCTTGACTGACCATCAGGGAGTCCTTGTGTCCAGCTTGACGCTCTGATGCTATAGCTTCTGCCTGAGGTGAAGGTCGTAGTCAGACTGTGACTTTCGGATGCTTCTGTGGCAGGGTTGATGGTAATCCCATCAGTGTGAAGGGCTTAGGCCTAATGCTTAAGATCTGTTTTTGTTTTATTCCAGAAATAGTATTTTCTGCTTCAGTGGTTGAAAATGTACTGAGTTATTTTCATTGGTCTGTGATTCCACTGGTAATGTTTCTAGAGTATAATTTTAGTAAGATATGTTTCTGTATGGAGATGTCTGCAGCCCCAGATAACTGGTCTAAATAACCAGATAAGCTCATCTGTGAAGACACTTGCAGCCTGTTGGCACTTTTTGCATCGTGAGACAGAGGGTCAAAGGTTGTTACAAATGGTAGACCATTTCCTTGGACTGTTTTGGCTGTTTTGCTTTATTTCACAACAAGATCGAAATGTTCACCTTTTCAGCTGGGATGATTCAGACTTTGGAAAGATGGGTGCTTTTAGAAGACATAGTAATTTATTCTGGTGCCCATTCATTGTTTCACTTCTGTTTACTCATTCAACACCTATTGTGTGCACAACGCAGTAAAATCCCTCTAATTATATAATGTCTGAATTATGCTCTAAGTAGAATGATAGTACAGCCTTCATAATCTGACAATCAGCAGCTTAGGGTTCAACTTGAAAATCTCTCCCTAGTTGGAAAAATTAGCGCGATCGAGGACATGGAAATGCACTGTCAAAACTGTCAGCTACATCACAGCCCATCCTGTCATGCTGTGTTTGTGCCTTGTAGACCAGTTGGTTCACGGCGGGTGTTGATTAGGGTAGCTGCCATATGCTTCCTGCCCATCTCTCAGGCATAGGAGCATCTCAGGTTCTGCTCCTGCCTGTCAGCTGTTGCTGTGAGATCTTCCTAAAATCGGAAAATGGGGCTCTTGAATTAGAACATAATGAGTGGCCAGGATGGCTCTGTGTAAAGATGTTTTAGGGGATACCTCTGGGATGAAGTGACTTCCAAACATTTTGAAATGTGACTCTTATAGCAGTGCCTTAACTGGAGCACTGGGGTTGATACTTGATTTACATTAAGCAGCCTTTTGCTTCTGCCACTTGGGTGGAATTTTGACATGGGTGATGGTAGATGGATGTTCCGTGACACCTCGTTGCACATGGGCAGTTAATTGCGCCAAGATATACAACAGGAGCAGCAACCAACATTGCGGGGGAGGGGAGAGAAACTGTTCTGTCCGCACGCGTTTCTGTACTAAAAGTGGATTTTGAGGAGAGACATGTTTTGAAACATTTCTCCTCTCTTTCTTTCTTTCTTTTTTTTTTTTTTTGATGTGGCTATTTCTCTCTTTTTCAGCCAAAGTATTCTGACACTTTCTCCTGGGTCTCCTTCAGTTCCCTGATGACCACTTGGACCTCAGTATTTTGACAGAAGTGGGGAAGTGTGGCAGAGTAGAAAGGGTGTAGGCCTGGGGTCATCTGCATCTGGGTTCAAATTCTGCCTCAGCATTTTACCAGCTGTGGGACCTCGGATACATTAGATTCTGTAAGCCTCAGATAACGAGGCTTTTACCTACAGGTAACGTAGTTTACCCTTGGTTGTGACTATTGCTCAGGTATATGAAGAGCCTGGCATAAGGCCTGGCACACATTAGATGCTCAATAAATAGAAGTTAATAATTTAATTGATATGAGTAATATAAATTATATGCTGAAAGCAGTGGCTGGTAAGGAAGAAATTTTCTTTTATAAATCAGTGTTAGAAGTCAGTCATATACCAAGCAAAGTAATCCTGAAGAATATTTCAGTGAAAAATTGCATTCTTTGCTTAGGTATTGCCAAGGCTTCTTATCCTGTAGATTATTTGTTTATGCCTTGGTTATACCTTGCATAAAATGAAGGTATGAATTTTGCATATCAAGGTGTTCACAGGGCTGTATTCCTTTTTGGAGGCTCTGAACATGAATCTGTTTCTGAACTCATTCGGATTGGTAGCTGATTTCAGTTCCTTGAAGTTGTAGGACTGAGGTCCCTGTTTTCTTCCTGGATGTCAGCTGGGGGCTGGTCTTTACTCATAGAGGCTGCCAGCATTCCTTCTCGTGCTTTTCACATGGTCCCTCCCCAGCCACAGTGGTTTGAGCCCCTCTCATGCTTTAAATCTGATTTTTCCTTCTGCTACATCTCTCTGCTTCCAGCCTGAAAGTTTTTTGCTTTTAAGGGCTCATGTGATTAGACTGAACCCATCCAGATAATCTAGGATAATCTCCCTATTTTAACATTCATTACTTTTTACATCTGTAAAGTACTTTTTACCAGGTGAAGTAACTGATTGACAGATTCCAGAGATTAGGGTGTGGACTGCTTTGGGGAGGGCATTTGTTCTGCCATAACTGCCTTTGGATTGGAACATATATTGGAACAATGTTTCATTCTGTCTTTGAAGTGTTTCTCCAGTGCCCTTGGCTTTTTTTTATTAGTCCCGTTTCAGCCCTGTGTACTTTTTTGCTCATATTCTGAGAGTGATTCTAAAGTACAGTAGACGCTACTCATTAAGGTTTGTAATGCACAAACCAAAGAGCAGTGGCTTTGGGAAGCAGAGCATCTCTGAACAAGGCGTGAGACATTCATCAACAGAACCAACGCATATTTACTGTCTGTCTACTTTGTACCAGGTACTGTTCTAAGGCACTGAAGGTTCAGCCATGAACAACGCAGACAAGGTCCACGTGGAGCTTTCATTCCATTGGGCACTGAGAACCAGCTTTAAGGCTGAGACTGGAAACTTGAGGAATTCTTCCTAAGTTCTGGGTTCTGTAAAGTGAGGGCTGCCCTTCCAGCAGCTGCCTGACAACAGTCTTGTCTCATATGGGACACTGTGAGCCCTAGTGAAAGTCTGTGTGGTTAAGTAGGCTTGGGCTCTAGTCCTGTCTGTGATGCGAAGATGGTGTCTGGTTTTTTTTTTGTTAGTTTTGTTTTTTTGCGGTACGCGGGCCTCTCACCGTTGTGGCCTCTCCCGTTGTGGAGCACAGGCTCCGGAAGCACAGGCTCAGCGGCCATGGATCACGGGCCCAGCCGCTCCGCGGCGTGTGGGATCTTCCTGGACCGGGGCATAAACCCATGTCCCCTGCATCGGCAGGTGGACTCTCAACCACTGCGCCACCAGGGAAGCCCGGTGTCTGGTTTTTGAGGTGAGGAAAACGGTGTCTGATTCGAGTTAGCAAGGACAGGCATGCAGATTGACCTCCATCTTAGACACTGCACGACCATGTGGCTAAACTGCCTTGACTTATACTTTCATCCAAAAAGGAGAAGTTCTATCTCCATGGAACAAAGTGTTCTGTTCCTGTATCTTCCGATGTGTGTAACACATTCTTGCAGAGGCGGAACTCAGTTCATAGGGCAAAGGAGTTAAGGTGAGTGGTGCTCTGAGGCGCCCAGAGGATTAGTGGGCTCACAGCTGGACTGCACAAGGATCGAAGGAGCAGGTGGAGGAGGAGTGAAGAGTTATCCTTGTCTTGAAGGGTCTTTGACTTGATGAGTTGAATATGAAACAGAATCTGAATTTGAATGACCTTTGAAGCAGCACTCACACCAGTCCATCCCCCACCCTCCTAATGTGCTCTTCCCTTTGCTTTTCATTTTTCTTCCATATTTATTGGACACCTAGTTATTATGTGCCAGGAACTGTGCTGGACACTGAGTTGAAATAAAACACCAGCTCAGAAATTAAAGTCAAATTGACTTTGCTAGGTTATTGCATTTTTTATTTTAAGTTTCAGTCTATTACAACTTAGTTAAACTAAGTTTTTGGTGGGGCACATGCTGCAGCATATGTAGAAATATAATGTGTATTATAGAATGTAGGAATATAATGTTGTACATGTGAAATTTATATAATGTTATAAACCATTGTTACCTCAATTTAAAAAAGAAAAAAATAAAATTCATGTGGAAGGAAAAACCTAGTGAGGATAGAAAGAATATAATGAAGTCATTTATTAGGTCCAGAAAAGATGGCACAGTGGACTTGATCATTCTCAGGCCAGTGCCCCAGACTGTCATGCTTTTAGGAAATGTTTCAATGTTGTGATTAACACATTTTGCAGAAATGGGTAGGAGCTTTTGAGTAATACTCATTTGTCTATTCTTCCATTAATGATAGTACAGTATCTAGCTGTGATCTAAAAATATTGAATAATACATGAATTCCTGTTAGCTTAACACAGAACATACAGTCTTCACCAAAGGTTTTATTTTCCCTCTTTTTCCCCATTTGCCTTCATACAAGAAAATCTTGCCCCCTGTGGTCAATGGGGACCTGTATGAATTCATAGCCAAGGGAATGTTTTTGGTTAAGAAAAATAGTAGGAGGAATTCCAAACTGTGAATGGCTTACCAGAGCTCTTTGGAAATACTATTGGCAAGTTTTGTCTGCCTTTGTCAAGTAAGTATGAGCCGGAGACCTCAGTTAACAGTAGGTACAGGCACATGGTTCTCAGACTTCATCGTGTGGCCTCATTTTAAGGCATATTGGCTGGGGTTAATTTTGTTCAAGGAAGTTAAACATCTTTCAGATCTGATAAGTACTCAAGCCAACTTATATTCTTACCCTTCCTTCATTCCTGCCAATCTCCTTTCCTCCTCCCTCTCTCTCTTATCTTTCATCGAATTAAAAAGAAAGTTATGAAATAGTTCAAATATATAAAAAGGTACAGAAATAACATAAAGAACACTCATGTACCAACATCCATCATTTTATTATGCCTGCTTTAGATTCTTTTCAAGAAAGAAAACACTACAGATACAGTTTATGTCACCTGTGTATCCCCCTCTTTCCTCAAAGATAACCGTTATCCTGGAGTGGCATATTTTTATGCAACCATATATATATTTGCATTCTGTTAATAACAGTATAGGGTATTGGTTTGCATGTGTTCATATTGTATAGGTGTGCATGTTGATTTGCAACTTGTCTTTTTCACTCAACGTTATGTTCTTGAGATTTATCAATGTTGATAAATGTGGCATCTGGTTCGTTTTAACTGCTGCATGGTATTCCATTTTTATTCTAAAAAAATTTTTTTAAATTTCTTCTTCCAGTCTTTGGCTTGTTTTTTCCCATTGCTGATGGTATCTTTTTGCACATAGTTTTTACTTTCAGAAGTTGAAGTCGTTAGTTCCCATTTTTGGTTTGGACTTCTGTATTTTAAGAAGGCCTTCCCTACCTTAGGTTCATAAGTACATTTTCTCCTCTATATCTTTTAAACTTTCATTTTTAGTTTTAGCTTTTCAATATACCAAGAATTTAATTTTGTATAGTGGTATGAGATGGAAAAATTACTGTCTTTTTTTTTTTAACATCTTTATTGGAGTATAATTACTTTACAGTGTTGTTAGTTTCTGCTCTATAACAAAGTGAATCAGCTATATGTATATATATATATCCCCATATCCCCTCCTTCTTGCACCTCCCTCCCCCACTTGCTATCCCAAGCTGATCTCCCTGTGCTATGTGGCTGCTTCCCACTAGCTATCTGTTTTACATTTGGTAGTATATATATGTCAGTGCTACTCTCTCACTTCATCCCAGCTTACCCTTCCCCCTCCCCCTGTCCTCAAGTCCATTCTCTATGTCTGCATCTTTATTCCTGTACTGCCCCTAGGTTCATCAGAACCATTTTTTTTTTCAGATTCCATATATATGTGTTAGCATATGGTATTTGTTTTTCTCTTTCTGACTTACTTCACTCTGTATGACAGACTCTAGGTCCATCCAACTCACTACAAATAACTCAATTTTGTTTCTTTTTATGGCTAATATTCCATTGTATATATGTGCCACATCTTCTTTATCCATTCATCTGTTGATGGACACTTAGGTTGCTTCCATTTCCTGGCTATTGTAAATAGTGCTACAGTGAACGTTGTGGTTCATGTTTCTTTTTGAATTATGGTTTTCTCAGGGTATATGCCCTGTAGTGGGATTGCTGGGTCATATGGTAGTTCTATTTTTAGTTTTTGAAGGAAACTGCATACTGTTCTCCATAGTGGCTGATCTGATCTTTATGATTTCTTTCCTTCTGCTAACTTTGGGGTTTTTTGTTCTTCTTTCTCTAATTGCTTTAGGTGTAAGGTTAGGTTGTTTATTTGAGATTTTTCTTGTTTCTTGAGGTAGGATTGTATTGCTATAAAATTCCCTCTTAGAACTGCTTTTGCTGCATCCCATAGGTTTTGGGTCGTCATGTTTTCATTGTCATTCATTTCTAGGTATTTTTTGATTTCCTTTTGATTTCTTCAGTGATCTCTTGGTTATTTAGTAGCATATTGTTTAGCCTCCATGTGTTTGTGTTTTTTACAGTTTTTTTCCTGTAATTGATATCTAGTCTCATAGCGTTGTGGTCAGAAAAGATACTTGATACGATTTCAATTTTCTTAAATTTACCGAGGCTTGATTTGTAATCCAAGATACGATCTATCCTGGAGAATGTTCCATGTGCACTTGAGAAGAAAGTGTATTCTGTTGTTTTTGGATGGAATGTCCTAAAAATATCAGTTAAGTCTATCTGGTCTCATGTGTCATTTAAAGCTTGTGTTTCCTTATTTATTTTCATTTTGGGTGATCTGTCCATTGGTGAAAGTGGGGTGTTAAAGTCCCCTACTATGATTGTGTTAGTATTGATTTCCCCTTTTATGGCTGTTAGCATTTGCCTTATGTATTGAGGTGCTCCTATGTTGGGTGCATAAATGTTTACAATTGTTATATCTTCTTCTTGGATTGATCCCTTGATCATTATGTAGTGTCCTTCTTTGTCTCTTGTAATAGTCTTTGTTTTAAAATCTATTTTGTCTGATTTGAGAATTGCTACTGCAGCTTTCTTTTGATTTCCATTTGCATGGAATATCTTTTTCCATCCCCTCACTTTCAGTCTGTATGTGTCCCTAGGTCTGAAGTGGGTCTCTTGTAGACAGCATATATATGGCTCTTGTTTTTGTATCCATTCAGCCAGACTTTGTCTTTTGCTTGGAACATTTAATCCATTTACATTTAAGGTAGGTGATTATTGATATGTATGTTCCTATTACCATTTTCTTAATTGTTTTGCATTTGTTTTTGTAGGTCTTTTCCTTCCCTTGTGTTTCCTGCCTAGAGAAGTTCCTTTAGCATTTGTTGTAAAGCTGGTTTGGTGGTGCTGAATTCTTAGCTTTTGCTTGTCTGTAAAGGTTTTGATTTCTCCATCAAATCTGAATGAGATCCTTGCTGCGTAGAGTAATCTTGGTTGTAGGTTTTCCCCTTTCATCACTTTAAATACGTCCTGCCACTCCCTTCTGGCTTGCAGAATTTCTGCTGAAAGATTAGCTGTTAACCTTATGGGGATTCCCTTGTATGGTATTTGTTGCTTTTCCCTTGCTGCTTTTAATATTTTTTCTTTGTATTTAATTTTTGATAGTTTGACTAATATGTGTCTTGGCATGTTTCCTCTTGGATTTATCCTGTATGGGACTCTCTGTGCTTCCTGGGCTTGATTGACTGTTTCCTTTCCCATGTTAGGGAAGTTTTCAACTATCATCTCTTCAGATTTTTTCTCAGACCCTTTTTTTTTCTCTTCTTCTTCTGGGACCCCTATAATTCGAATGTTGATGCATATAATGTTGTCCCAGAGGTCTCTGAGACTGTCCTCAATTCCTTTCATTCTTTATTCTGCTGTGTGGCAGTTATTTCCACTATTTTATCTTGCAGGTCGTTTATCCGTTCTTCTGTCTCAGTTATTCTACTATTGATTCCTTCTAGAGAATTTTTAAATTTCATTTATTGTGTTGTTTATCATTGTTTGTTTGCTCTTCAGTTCTTCTAGGTCCTTGTTAGACGTTTCTTGTATTTTCTTCATTCTATTTCCAAGATTTTGGATCATCTTTATTATCATTACTCCGAATTCTTTTTCAGGTAGACTGCCTATTTCCTCTTCATTTGTTTGGTCTGGTGGGTTTTTACCTTGCTCCTTCATCTGTTGTGTATTTCTCTGTCCTCTCATTTTGTTTAACTTACTGTGTTTGGGGTCTCTTTTTTGCAGGCTGCAGGTTCATAGTTCCTGTTATTTTTGGTGTCTGCCCCCAGTGGGTGAGGTTGGTTCAGTGGCTTGTGGAGGGGACTGGTGCCTGTGCTCTGGTGGGTGATGGTGGATCTTGTCTTTCTGGTGGGCAGGGCCGCATTTGGTGGTGTGTTTTGGGGTGTCTGTGAATTTAGTATGACTTTAGGCAGCTTCTCTGCTAATGGGTGGAGTTGTGTTCCTGTCTTTCTAGTTGTTTGGCATGGGGCATCTAGCACTGGAGTTTGCTGGCCATTGGGTGGACTGGGTCTTAGTGTTAAGATGGAGATCTCTGGGAGAGCTCTCATCGATTGATATTATATGGAGCTGGGAGGTCTCTGTTCCAGTGTCCTGGACTCAGCCCTCCCACCTCGGAGGCTCAGGCTCGACACCCGGCTGGAGCACCAAGACCCTGCCAGCCACACGGCTAGGAAGAAAAGGAAGAAAAAAAAAAAAAAGAACAGCTAGAACCCCAAGCCAAATGGTAAAAGTAAAACTAAACAGAGAAAATCACACAAAGAAACATACACACTCACAAAAAGAGAAAAAAGGCTAAAACAAAATAAAAAAATAATAAAAATAGAAAAAATAATAAAAAAGATAAAAAATTTTTTAAAGTAAAAAAAAAGAAAAAGGAAGAGAGCAATCAAACCAATAAACAAATCCACTAATGATAACAAGCACTAAAAAGTAAACTAAGATAAACATAAAACCAAAACCCAGTCAGACAGGGAAAGCAAACCCCAAGTCTACAGTTGCTCCCAAACTCCACTGCCTATTTTGGGAGCATTCATTGTCTTTTCAGGTATTACAGAGATGCAGGGTTTATCAAGTTGATTGGGGGGATTTAATCCGCTGCTCCTGAGGCTGCACGGAGAAATTTCCCTTTCTCTTTTTTGTTTGCGCAGCTCCTGGGGTTCAGCTTTGGTTTTGGCCCTGCCTTTGCGTATAGGCCACCCTCAGGCGTCTGTTCTCTGCCCAGACAGGAGGGGATTAAAGCAGCAGCTGATTAGGGGTCTCTTGCTCACTCAGGCCAGGGAAAGGGAGGGGTACGGTAGTCATAATTGGAATGGAGGGTGAACCTGTGACACGTGCACAGCAGAGGCCGGCGTGATGTTGCAGAAGCCTGAGGCGCGCCATGTGTTCTCCCGGGGAATTTGCCCCTGGGTCACGGGACCCTGGCAGTGGTGTGCTGCACAGGCTCCTGGGGGGGTATGGGTAGTGACCTGCGCTTGCACACAGGATTCTGAGTGGCAGTGGCGGCAGCGTTAGCGGTTCATGCCCATCTCTGGGGTCTGAGCTGATAGCCGTGGCTTGTGCCTGTCTCTGGAGCTCGCTTAGGTGGTGCCCTGCCTTCTGTGGGCACACGGAGCAGGAATCCCCTCTCCTCACACACCTGGAAACAATGCTGTGTTGCCTCTCCAGCAGGTCCAGAGTTTTCCCCAGACTCCCTCCTGGCTATCTGTGGCACACTAGCCCCCTTCAGGCTGTCTTCACATAGCCAACCTCAGTCCTCTCCCTGGGGTCTGACCTCCAAAGCCTGAGCCTCAGCTCCCAGCCCCTACCCGCCCCAGAGGGTGAGCAAACCAAAAAATTACTATCTTATATGAGTAACTACTTGTCTCAGCAGCACTGGTTGAATAGCCCATCCTTTTCCCATTAATTTGTAATATTAAATCTGATTTACATCAGTCTCCTCTCTGTATTTTATAGTGTCCAAGCACAAAAAAGTGAAATGAAGTCTTGAGCAAAATACCTGGATAATGTAAGATTTAAACTTGATGTTGAATTTGAATTGTGTGTGTTTTTAACCCTGTGATGTCAACCCACACCTATATGTGTAACTCCAATCAGCACTCCTTTGAAAATGGAAATTAGTTTGTACTGATTACAGGTTGCCAATACTTATGTTAATGAATTCTGAGCATTTAATCTCAAACAATGATTAGTATAAAAAGGATCCAAAAAAATGGAATTGACTATTCTAGTTATGACTTATGGATGGGTTTAGCCAGTGTTTTTCTTTTTGAGACCAAAACCTGAATCAGTCAATTAAACAAACAAACCAAAGTTCAGTCTATTGACAACAAGTTCGTATAGTAAGATACGGTATTGTGTGGAGTTTGAATATCTAAAGGTCTGAAATCCACAGTAAATGTAATGAGGTCTTTATGTTTATGTCCATGGTTAACTATATTCATGGGTGAGACAGCCATTGCAGTAAGGCCTGCTGTGTGTGTGGAGTTTTGCTGAATTGTGTAGCTTCTAAAACAAGAAGAATAAGCTTGCTCCAAAGTTAAGACACTTAAATGGAAAAACCCTAAGGAAAAATCATTACCCAATGAAGATTTAAATTCATTCAGATGGGGAAGACATATTCTCAAAACAACATGAACTGCTCATTGATTTGTCTCCTTCAGGGGAATGCTTGCTAGTGGGGACAACCGGCCAGTGTTGGGTCTGGGGGTTTAGAGAGCTAGCCTTTTGCACTTGGTGACTTGTGTAAACAATTGGTGTGACGTACCTGGCCGCAGATGCGTTTGGCACTATCTTGGATCCCACGCAAGGCCAGGTAAACTGATGGGCTTCTTGTCACTGCTTCACAATCTGAAGTAGACAGCATCGTGTGGACCAGATATAGAATGCACAAACAGCCACACTCGTGCAAAGAATACTGTGAAAAAGAGGTGTGAATATTGTCCAGGTGCTGTGCCTCAGTGGTTCTCAAACTTCAGCGTGCAAAGAATTTCCTAAGGATTTGTGGGTCTTACGTCTAGCTTTTCACTCAGGTCTCGGGGGCTGGGCATCGGCACGCCTGACAAGCACCTCAGGTGGTTCTGATGAGAGTTCCTGAAACCACACTGTGTTGGTGAAACCTGGTTATTCTCAATCCTCTGGCATGATTTAGGTTGTATTCAAGTGCAATTGGTTTTTAATTTAATATTTTCTTTTAATCAACTCATTTGTTTTGTATAAAGAAAAGGAAACTGAATTACTCCTATAAAAGTAAAATCAGTATCACTTGCTGTACATAGAGGGTACACATGACTATACATTAAGATAAAGATGTGTGTATGTGTATATATATACATAATCATAGGTAATGATTTTGCTTTAGGTTTTTCCATTTAAATGTCAAGTTTGGGGAAAGTTCTGTGTATATGGTATAAATATATACCAATATAAGTATATCTGTCATCCACTTAATATTATCTTTTGTTTCTCAGTTTGGCAAACACTAAGAAAAAGGGTTATAGGGGAGAGAGAAGCATTTGCCCCAGGCCGTCAGGAATTAAGGATGAGGATGTCTTGGTTTTGTGCTGAGGACCATTTATAATTTTAGAAATAGCACACTGGAGTGTGGCAGGTATTCTTGCCTCGAGCTGACAACTCTAGCTGTCTGCCTCGTGGAGAAGGGCACCTCGACAAGAGGAAAAGTTCACCCAGAGACAGACAGAAGGGAGGGTGCACGTCCCTTCAAGAACTGGAAAACCCTGTGTGCAGAGGACTAGCCCTTCTGTTTTGGTAGTAAACTTTGGAGGAAGGGAAGAGAAAGGCAAGGATGGAATTGTTTATTATTATACGGACCTGCGGTGTGCCAGGCACTGTGCAGGGGCTTGCACATGGCCTCTGGTTTAATGTTTTGAAGGCGCTGTGACACGTGCACATTATCGTGTATTCTGCTGTGGAGTTGAGGAAGTGGAGGCATGGGGAGTTGAAGCCACTTGCCCAGGGTTCTGTAGTCACTCCGGGTCACCCTAGAGTGATACGACTCTTATTTCAATGCAGACTTGAAAAAGAAATGCATTAACTACCACATTTTAAGTTTTAAATGTTTACATTAATGTAATTTAGCATTTTTTGTTTTGCTGTGCAATCCTGAACATGTATCCTCATGTGAGCCTCATGGTAAGCACAGAAACAGTTTTTACCTCCTATGTCTTCCAATTATGACCTCTTGTTATGTAAAAACTTTTCCTTATCAAGGTCTCTGTAAGTTCAACTTTTAGTGTGGTAGCCCTCAGGTGGTAATGTGAACCTGAAGAGAGAAAGAAAAAGCAAACAAAAAGCCCCCCACCTGTTTTCGCTCATAATTACTTCATGGAAGGAATGATCATTAACACAGCCTGCGAGTTGTGTCACAGAGACCTACCTGAGTGTAGCATTTCAAGGAAAGCATGGGCCCATCAGAGGACTGGGAGTGTGGGAAGGCTGGTCTCTGGGGAGTGAGCCATTCTAGAAGAGCTCATGAATCAGGCTGGATGAAATCTTCCAGAGAACCTTTAGACAGATTTTATCAGAAATGTACATTTGGGATTATGCTAGGATATTATGATGAGATCATGATACTAACTTAACCTTCTGCATTTGGAGTTCTTTTTAAAGGGAAACATCCCAGGCTGCTCTTTCCCAGAGATAATGATGAGCTCCATCTGCTTTCAGCCATCTTCCATGCAGGCTGCCTTATGATTTCACAGCAGTCTCTGATATATGACAAATATCAAAATGGTTCAGCCTTCTCTAGATTTCTGAGGGTCTGATATTGAATAAAATGATGCCCGTAGAAGCAACAAGGAAAGATGGGTTTTCCCCTGGAGATTTTTTTCCCCCTATTTGACAAATAGGAGTGATGAAACTGACCCTGTGTCTGTTTTTCTTTGGAAGCCTGAAAACTCAGAAGCAGTTCTGGCCTCAGAGCCTGTGCATCATTGCTCTATTTCTCCTCTAGCTTAGGCTTTCTGCCCTAACCTAGCTTTTCCTTGGGCCTCAATTATTTGCTTATATTTGCCATGCAGCTAGGTGACATATTACAATTTGACTCAAACTAGACATAAACACAAGTATTTTTAAATTATTTTAAATTAATTTTAATATATTAAAAATAAGTAAATTTCCAGTGTTAGAAACAGTGCTGACTTGAGTGGAATGAAAGAGAATTCCTTCTTTCCATACTTTTGGCAACTTTATACTGTCTTCGTTTTTTGTGAGCCATCACACACTTGTTTCTCAAGGCCATTCCCATGTTGTCTTTCTTGCAGAATCATAGACAGAGTTGGGAATTTATGGTCAACTTTGCCTTGGTCACACACACACACACACACACACACACACACACACACACGAGATATTTTTATCTCTTGCATATCAACTAGTTTAAAATACCCTTTAAAAGCATCCATCAAAGAATTAGTAATTCTTACCTGAGATGAACAACCTGCAAACATACAGTTAGAATAACTTTAGTGCCTTATTTTGATTAGGAGTGGGTTTCTTGTGTTTTAAACTCAAGATTGTGAATAGTTTTAATTCACTTATTTATTTTTAAATACAGATTTCAGGTTTACATTGAGTTTAGAAACAAAGGATTTTTTTTTCTCATTGCAGACAGAACTAAACTCCACATCTCCCTTCCCCAGCAAGGAGCTGGCTGAAGCCACAAAAGCTTTGCTGGATAGTCTTGGGATTGTGGCTCAAGAGGTAAGTCGTTTCTTTTTCAGCCCCACAAGGCAGATCATCCGCTATCACTTCTTTCCACCCTGAGTTTGGCTCAGAGGGTCTTTTTGACTTGAATATCATAGGAAATGTAAAATCAGCTTTATACCTGTGATCTTAAAATTACCTGATTTGATCTCCTTACTTTAGAGATGAAGAAACCAAGACTCATAGATGTCTCAAGGTTAATTAGCTAGGGGCTGAAGGCCTGATATCTAGCCTAGAACTTTCTCTCATAATTACTCTTGGCCCCTAGTTAATGACCCATTTGTAAAGAGGATGATTCCTCCTCATCTTCCGTGTACTGTATTTGTCTTACCAGCAACTTCTCCGTATTTATTTATTTTTTTAAATAAATTTATGTATTTATTTGTGGCCGAGTTGGGTCTTCGTTGCTGTGTGCAGGCTTTCTCTAGTTGTGGCGAGCGGGGGCTACTCTCCATTGCAGCGCGTGGGCTTCTCATTGCAGTGGCTTCTCTTGTTGTGGAGCACGGGCTCCCCATTGCAGTGGCTTCTCTTGTTGCGGAGCACAGACTTGGCATGCGGGCCTCAGCAATTGTGGCTTGCGGGCTCTAGAGTGCAGGCTCAGTAGTTGTGGCTCACAGGCTCAGTTGCTCCGTGGCATGTGGGATCTTCCCGGACCAGGGTTCAAACCCGTGTCCTCCGCATTGGCAGGCGGACTCTCAACCACTGCGCCATCAGGGAAGCCCATCCTTATTTCTTTTTCAGTAGCAAAGCAAGACAGTCTTTTTACCAAAACATTTGTTTGCTGTCTGAAGGGAAGAACATGGTACCCCTAATTCAGATCTTTCCCTTGTCAATATCTGGGCCCTGAGTTCAACTATGGGAATGTAGTCTCCTGATAAAAGTTGAGCTTACCTTTCGGGTCCACATGTTTACAAGCGTATTAGAATAACCTTTGTCACAGGATCAGGGGGCCTAACTTACAAAAAGCAATTAGCCATTCCTCTGCCTCCCAGTCAGCATGTGCTCACCTTTCTGACACCCAGCCTTGTTTCACATTAGACTTGGAAAGGGGGAACCATTTGGAGCCAGGTGTGTAAAGAGCTAAGCTTGAGGGATGGTGGTCAGAAACCATGCAGGCCTTAATGTTTAAGACACTGGGTAGGAATAATTCATGGTGAAATTCTCTCAGACTTGGTCCAGTCTTATTATGAGTTGCTTCTCTAAGTCATTTTTTGGGGTTTGTATCATTTTTCTCAAATATCAAAGCTCACTTTATGTCTCCTAAGAATAAAGGCTTGCGTGGTCACTATGGGAAATGCAGAACGTTTGGAAAATAGAGAAAACACCGAGATTCAATGCTGTTGATTTATTAGTGTTTTGCTTTGGGGTCT
The DNA here is from genome assembly GCF_949987515.2 of Delphinus delphis. NCBI lineage: Eukaryota > Metazoa > Chordata > Mammalia > Artiodactyla > Delphinidae > Delphinus > Delphinus delphis. Next base: position 28,031,689 of record NC_082688.1, read on the forward strand.
GTTCTGTTTTTCAATTCTGCTCATGTGTGTCTGACTGGAGAGGCGTGGCTTTTGGGTCACTTTCAGGAGGAGAAGCCCTGTTCCAGGCTGCCATCTGGTCTTCCGGTTATGAACGCTGGTGACCGCTCTGTAGGTGGAGAAGCTGGGTCTCCCAGGGTTCTTCCAGGAGGCAGAATGAGAAACAGAACCTGCCCTGCAAGTCATTTCTCCTGGGCCCCGTTAGCTGACACTGATATGCCCCGTACTGCTCTGCAGGTCCCTGCCAGCCTTAGGGAAAGCAAAGCAGGGACTCTAACATGGGAGGCTGCCTCTAAGCTCGCGGTCTGGTTGCAGCTGTTTCCTCTTACGTCACTGGCCTGCCTTTTGTCTGGGGTAAAAAGAAAAATTGAAAGCATGTGATGCTCATGTGGTAGAACCTCTCCAACTGAACAATATACATTTTTCCTGGCAGCTGCTTCCTTGTGCCCTGCTTGTTCCCTGGTCCTGGACGGCAAGGGCCACCCGCTCCTCTCAATGGAAGACTAAGTCAAGTCACTTTTGCCATGAGTGACTCGTTATCTAACTTGCCGTTTCCCTGGGACAAATGGGAGGAGATAAATAAATAAGTGCACTTGTTGATCTGCTCCATGTTTGGAAAGAAAGTTGGTTGTTTGACCAAAGCACAACCCTTAAGAGGAAACTAAGGGAGAAGGGAGCTAAGCTGCCCTGGTTCATGCAGTTTCACCCAATTTCCCTGTGTAATCCACATGACAGATGTGAGTGGGTCCTACTGTGCCCATTTTACAGGTGACACTGAGGCTCAGAAGAGCTAGACAACTTGCCCACAGTCACCTAGTAAGTTAATTGGCAAAACTGGGATTCGAACCCAGGACTGTTGGCCTCGAAAGCCCATGTTCTTGCTACTGAAGCCCACTTTTTGTCTGAACCCTGATGGTAACTGGAATAAATAAAATAATAGATAAATAAATAGATAATAAATAAACAAAGAAATATAATAAAAAGGAGACTCTTCAAAGAAAGAAAATATGGATTAACAGGGCTGGCAGTTGGCTGGGAATGGGGACTTCTGGAGCCAGATGAGTGAGAGCGGACATGAGCATCACATCTCAGTGACGGGAAGGTGAGCCTGGGGAGGCAGGGCAGGAAACAGTGTCTCCGTTATTTGCCCAGCACCCACCAGGTGCCTGCCACAGCCGGGTGCTGGGGACTCAGCAGCGAGTGCACTAACTTCCCTGTTCTCGTGGGACTGACATGGGGCGAGAGACAGGAATAAACAGGTCTGTATATCATGTGACAGCAGGGATGCCTGCCATGAAGAAAAATAAAGCCGGGTAAGAGGCTGGAGGGTGATGAGGTGGTGTCTTAAAGGGGGCTGATTGGTGAAGTCCTCTCTGGTCAGGTGACATCTGAGCCTGAAGGGAATGACACTAGGGCCTCCACTCCAAGCAGGAGGAACCGTAAATCCAAAGACACTGATGTAAGGCACGATGAAGAGATGTATGTAAAGACCAGGGACGAAGTGAGAGAGTGGCATGGACATATATACACTACCAAACGTAAAATAGATAGCTAGTGGGAAGCAGCCGCATAGCACAGGGAGATCAGCTTGGTGACTTGTGACCACCTAGAGGGGTGGGATAGGGAGGCGGGGAGGGAGATGCAAGAGGGAAGAGATATGGGGATATATGTCTATGTATAGCCGATTCACTTTGTTATAAAGCAGAAACTAACACACCATTGTAAAGCAATTATACTGCAATAAAGATGTTAAAAAAATAAAATAAAGATCAGGGAGGAGCCCAGCCTTGGCCAGAGCAAAGAGAGCAAGTGAGAGGGGAGTCGGAGGTAAGGTCACAGCAGGAGGTGAGTGTGGTGCAGGGCTGCCAAGGCTGGGTTTACACTGAGTAAGATGGGAGGCCAGTGGAGGGTCTGGAGCAGGGGCGCCTGGTGTGACCTAGAGGATGAGGGTCGTTTATGGTTCGGCTGTTATGCTAGGAGACTGTGATGGGGGCGAGGGCAGGAGGAGGCCATCGCAGTGGATTGAGAAAGTGAGTCAGCGGTTCTTCACTCCACGGATGTCGATCAAACGCCACCTTCCGTGGGCTGGAGGATGAGCGGCCCCCTTCCCTGTGAGGGGGAGGGCTTCACGGAGGAGGTGTGGAGCGGGATTTGAGGTGCAGAAGAACGAGTAGGAGTTTGCCCCTGAGACAGGTTCCGGGAAGAGCCCAGAGCTTGGAATAACTCAGTCATTTATGGTGCTTCTGTCCAAAGATGTGCTGGCTTTAGGTGGGGAGCAATTTGTCCTTTTGATTGGGGGATGGTGGTGGTGAGAAAGAGAAGTGAGTGGCTTTTGCTGTCGTTTAAAAATCTCTAGGGGGCTTCCCTGGTGGCGCGGTGGTTGGGAGTCCGCCTGCTGATGCAGGGGACACGGGTTCGTGCCCCGGTCCGGGAAGATCCCACATGCCGCGGAGCGGTTGGGCCCGTGAGCCATGGCCACTGAGCCTGCGTGTCCGGAGCCTGTACTGTGCAACGGGAGAGGCCACAACAGTGAGAGGCCCGCATACCGCAAAAAACAGAAAATACAAACAAAAAGATCTCTAGGGCTGTTGCACCCACCAAGGAAAGGAGAGGTGGTCTGACTACTTCTCCCCTCCCCGTCTGTATACCTCATACAGGTGATGAGAAGATAAAGTCAGGAAAAGCGGGCCGCCTAACTGTGTTCTCCCGGTGTTAGATGCTCCCTCTGGAGGAAGGAATCTTTGTGACCTCTGACCGCCTCTGGGGCTCCTGGTTCCCCTTGCAGGCAGAAGGCAAATGTGGGCTCTGTGGCGCCCAGGACCTTGTCACTCACCGGAGCCAGCAGGCTCTGTGAGATGGAAAACTGGGCCCGGGGGCAAGTGCAGGGTTCCGCATCCACTCCCCTCTGCTCACCACGCCTCAGGCCTCCAGGCGGTGAGGACAAGCAGTGACATGTCAAGGAATGTAGGGATTTTTTAATGATTTATTGTGAAATGTGTGGAAATACAAAGTGCTCTATAAATATTGAATTATAAGAGCCACTGGGCCAAGAAGTCCGCACAGTGCTGGAGTACGTTGGTGTGTGAGACAAAGAGCTGGTCATCTGGGTCTTCCGGCAGGCACTGTTCTGTGTTGGGCCCTCTCTGGGACGTCAGATATCGTGTGATTTTCTCCTCGCCTCACTGTTTTAGCTTCATCATCTTGATGGGAAGTTGGGCCCTCAGAGAAGTGACTTTCTGAAAGCTGTGAGCTAATGAGAGACATAAGTGGGATTCAAACTCGGTCCCCCACCATGCGCTCTTTCCATTGCCCGACACTCAGCTGAGACGAGGATGGGGACTTCACACACAGCACCTCTTCTGCCCGGGGGCAGAGGGCCCCTCAGTTTCCACACTGAGGTTTGAGGTGTTTTAGAAATGAGGCAGTGACCGAGGGTGTGAGCGGTTCCTGACGTACGCCTATGAACACATAGTCATTCAGAGAAAGCATCCTCTTCTGTAAACTCAGTGATCATCCGAATGAGATAAAGCCCGTCACCTGGGGCTCCCCTAACTGCTAAGTGGTGCTTCTCAGTCTCTAATGTGTCTAGGAGTCACCTGGGCACCACGTGAAAATGCAGATTTGAACTGTAGATAGATAGACCAGAATCTGCACCTCAAACGGCCTCTCCGATGACGCCGATGCCCCTGGTGCCTGGACCACAGAGGAGTAGCAAGGCTCTGACAATCCCATCACAGAGCGATGCCCCTCTGAAAGGTGACATCAGACAAGATATGTTCTGGGCTGAGGCTTTGGCGAGGTCAAGACATTAACCTGTTCATTCCTATTCTGTGTCTTCAACCTGCCCCGCGCTTCCCTCTGCTTTTCCTCCTGATCTGTCCACCAGCTCTTCAGCATGAGGAGCTGGACTGACATGCGGCAGGAGGTGATGTTTCTGACCAACGCGAACAGCTCCAGCTCCCCCACCCAGATCTACCAGGCCGTGTCCCGCATCGTCTGCGGCCATCCCGAGGGTGGGGGCCTGAAGATAAAGTCCCTTAACTGGTATGAGGACAACAACTACAAAGCCCTCTTTGGAGGCAACGGCACTGAGGACGATGCTGGCACCTTCTATGACAATTCTACCAGTGAGTGTCCGTGCAGTCCCAAGCCCCGGGCCCAGCCCACCTCGGTCCCAGGCTCAGCCCCGCGGCCCCTGTGGCACCTGCTTCCTCGTGCTTATCCTCACCCTATGTAGCAGTGGTGGGTGTTTGTTTACCTGTCTGTTTGCCCCGCAGACTGAGCTCCTAGAGGAGGGAATCTTAATCAGGGAACTGTCCCCACTTGTGTGAACGGGGCCTGGCACATCCCAGGCGTACAGTGTGTTTATCAAGTGAATGGATGACTGAAAGCCAATCTCCTCAGTTTTCTGGGGGATGTCGGAGGGTGGTTCCCAAAGTGATCGAGTATCTTCTCCTTCTTCTCCCCCTCTCCCTTGCCCCTCCCCCTCCCCTCCCTCTCCTTGAGGTATGCTTTACAATAAAGACTTAACAACAACAACAACAATAATAAAAGGGAACATTTAGGGAACATTTCCTATGTACTATGCATTTTATTTAACTTATCTCATTTGACCCTTACAATAACCCTGCGAGGAAGGTTTTATAACCCCACATTTTATAGGCTCAGAGAGGTTCAGCGACTTGGTCAAAGCCACACCATAGCTAATCGGCAAGAGCCAGGATTAAGCCAGATCTGCCTGGCTCCATGCTTTTTTTCGGTAAACCACGTGACCTCCAAAATACCTGTTCATGGTGGTGTGTGTGCCATCAGACCGGGACATGTGATCTGCTGTTTGTGGTCCTTAGCTGCAAGGTGGCATTGAAGAACCTTGTAACTCCATATCTGTTCCCCACACTTGGGCAGTTTTGTGGGGATGTGTGTCCTGTGCCTGGTGGCAGGCAGGAGCCAGTGTTATAGTTTTAGACAGTGGCATCGTTTTCATTGAAAATATGATGCAAGTGAGCCTTTCTCCATTTCTAACTGCAGCTGTGCCTTTCAGACAGAGTGAGGTGGCTTTTTGTGCGTTATTGTGACGCAAGAACCTTTTGTTCTTGTCTGGAGTGAAGCACTCCAGACATGTCAGGTTGCTTTGCGAGCCTGAAGGGAAGGGCACTGTAGGCGGTTTTCTGAAATGCCGTCCCCTCCGCTCCCTCACTTTGTAAGTCAACCCAAGGGAACCTTCATTTTCACAACAGATACAACTGTGAGAAAATTCTCTTGAAAACAAAAATTATCTTTGTAGCATGTAGAGGATACTTAGTATCTAAAAGAACCCAGAATGAAATTTTTTAAAAAATCAGGAATGCTTCTGGATAATCAAACCCTACTGTCTGTTATAAATTTGGACTTTTCAGTTTCGGATGTTTATTACATCCTATTAATTAAAGGGAAATTTAAAATTTCTGCTTGAAAACTAAAGTCTGAATTCAGCTCTTTGTTTCCAATAAAAACAGAGTGGTGAGGACTGGTGCAAGCTATTTAGAGTTATAAAGGATTGTGCATAATAAAAAACATTTTTCCATATTGTCTCGGTTGTGAGTTATCCATCATCAGTGTTACAATGAGCTCTGATTATTTATCAAGCATCGTTCTAGGGGCTGCACAGATAGCATCTCAGTTAATCCTCTCCGCATCTCTGCCAAGTAGATGTTATTAACTTTATTTTTACAGAGGAGCCAACTGAGGCTCAGACAACTGATGTTGTTACATAGCCATTAAGTGGCAGAGCTGAGATTTGAACCCATGACTGACCAGCTGGCTCCAAAGCTCTTGTTAGTTCCTGCAAGTACATGAGCATGCATACAAATATTTGCCTTTCATCCTCTTCATAGCTCCTTATTGCAATGATTTGATGAAGAATCTGGAGTCCAGTCCTCTTTCCCGCATCATATGGAAAGCTCTCAAGCCCCTGCTTGTTGGGAAGATCCTGTATACACCTGACACTCCAGTCACAAAGCAGGTTATGGCTGAGGTAAGCTGCCTGGGCCCAAGAGGCCCTCTACAGAATCCTCCTAGAATTATGGACAAAAATATAAAGGTGGCTTCGGATGGTGTGTGTTGAGTATACTCATGGCTCTTCTGGGATTTCCAGAGTGAGAACCACCAGTTTGACTCAGGCCCAAGCTGACTGTTGAGGGCCAGCTCTCCAGCCTTGGGTATTTGAATCACTGCTGCAGGCAGACACTTCTTGGGAATGGGAAGGACTGGAAAAGGGCTTCTGTGATGGAACATCTTTTCAGGGAGCAGCTGAGTTCTCATGTTTCTGCCTCCCTCTCTCTTTTTTTGTTTTGTTTTTTTTTTTTGCTGCCCCTGGCTCTCCGTTTGACTCCAGGTGAATAAGACCTTCCAGGAACTGGCTGTGTTTCATGATCTGGAAGGCATGTGGCAAGAGCTCAGCCCCAAGATCTGGACCTTCATGGAGAGCAGCCCAGAAATGGACCTTGTCCGGGTGAGTGTCCCTCTGATTACCGGGTACCTGATTGATGCTCCTTACTTTCCCAGAAGTGACTGAGATGAGGATTCTTTACATTGAACCAGTGCAGACGTACTGAGCGTCGCTCAAGCCACAGGCCCATCACTTGGCAGAGCTACAGGTGACGGTGCACAAGTCACACCATTTCATGCACATCGGCATCAATGCGTCTGATAGTCAAAATCAGATTTCCAAGAAACCTAGGGCTGGTATTTGGAGCAAGAGTTTGGTGATTACAGGACCTTGATTATTTTCATTTCTGGCTCTAGAGCCACAGCATCTTACTTAGCCCTACTATGTCCTAGTGGGTCTTGGACAGAGGTGTGTGTGAGCAAAGGTCTGGTCTGACCTGAGATACTCATTCCCCGAGGCACCGTGTGAGTGTTACTGCAGTGTTACTGAGTGTTACTGTTACTGCATGGAGGGGAATTGCACTTAGTGCTTCAGAACCACTTGAAAAGGGATAAATGCTCTAGAGACAATTGGATTCAAAAGCGGAGGAGTCTGAGCATGGAATGTCTCCTTTGCTTGAGCCTGAGTGCCATTTAATCACATCATCCTGCCTTGGGCTGAGTCAGAGAATCATTAGACTATTTCCTCTCTCCATGGTGAGAGAGGCCTCTTCCTTTTTTCCTGCTGCTATTAAGAAGCACAAATGGATTTTGCCAGGTTTCTTTTCTTGACACCTCATTGATCGGAGGGGCAGCTGGGTGTTAGAGGAGGTATCTACCGTGGGAGGCGCTCTCCCAGGCTGAGGACTGTCCCTTAATGTCCCTGGGAGGGATGATATGCAGGTGGTCTTCCAATGAGGGGAAAGCTGGAGTCATCTTTATTGCACTAGTCTTGCAATTTAATTCTTAAATTGGGAGACTTTAAAAACCAAGGGACTTCAGTCAGAAAAACATGAACAATAATTTGTATGGATTGACTGAATACTTCTGACTAATAATGACAACAACAACTTATGCCCTTCAAGGATAGATCTCTGTTGGACTCCAGTCTCTCCTCCAAAAGGGATTCAAGTGGTCCAGCCACAGACAGTGCCATAGACTTAGGTGTGGTCTCAGGTGTCTTCTTCCTGGTCCTCTCCTTAGAATGTACATTTCTACTTGTTGGCCTTCTCTCCTTCTGCGTCTCAGAGGATGGTGAGGGTCCCTGTTGAAGGAACTCCATGAATTTTAGTCTGTAGGCAGAACGATGCTTCCCCTTCTCTTAAATAGACGGTTTGGCTTGGGTGCTTCATCAGCTCATGGGCTCTCAGTTCTTCTGGGACAAGGCGCTTGCCAACATGGCCATGGCACTCATCAGCACTCCTGCTGGAGAACACAGAATGTGTGATAGGAAATGGAGGAGCTGTGGCTGGGAAGAAAAGCATGGCATGTGGTTTGGAGAGCCTTGGGCGTCAAGCTGAGGACCATTACTTTAAGCTCTGGAGCACCATGAAAGGGTGCTAGGCAAGAGGAGCTATTACTCTGGTTTGACAGGTGGATTGAAGAGGGGAAAGGTGGAAGGCAGAGTCCAGGGCAGAGGCTATCCAAGTAGGTGGCCAAGGCATTGGCTGGAGGCAAAGCCTGGTGACTGCTTGATTGTGGAGGGGTGAAAGAGAGGGCAGCTTCAGGATGATTCTTGATTTCTAGCTGGTGGATGGTGGGGATGTCCAACAGGCCAGTGGGTATTGGGGCCTGGAGTGTAGGGGGCTGGTTAGGCTGAGACACCAAATACGGACTCATCAGCCTGCGGGCGGAGGTCGAAGGAACCTCCTCCAGCTGCTTTCTCTTCTCTACTGTTCACTCCACAAGCTTGGGCCACTCAGTCCTCTGTACCCCCTGCAGCCTTGCGTCTGGTACACAAGGCAATGCTTGAGACTTCTGCGTCTGTTGGGGTAGCTCTTTCTTTTTTTTTTTTTTAGCTTTATTGAGGTGTAATTGACAAATTAAAAGTGTATGTATTTAAGGTGTACAACTTGGTGTTTTGATATACGTATGCGTTGTGAAATGATCTCCACAATGGAGCTAAGTAACATGTCCCTCACTTCACATAGTTACCTCTCAGCAAGTGTCAAGTATACAGGACAGTATCATTAACTATAGTTACCACACTGTACATTAGGGCCTCAGAACTCTTTGTACTGCAAAACTGAAACTTCATACCCTTTGACCTCCCTGTTTCCCCCAGCTCACGACAGCTACCATTCTACTCTGTGGTAGCTCTTATCTTCTGCTGTCTCTGGCTCTGTCTACACCCGTCGCATCACCCCACATATCTGGAGGTGCTTCTCCGTTGAGTCATGTAACCCACTGATACTAAACTGTTCTCCTTTCTGAGCTGCTGTTTGTCTCCTTCATCTCAAGCCTCTGCTTTCTCCCTGGCCACTGCTCCTGAGGGGGATCTTTGGTCTCCTGGCCCCTCTCGTGGTCTAGAAAGGCCACGTGATCAGTGATCTCACTGGGCATGTCTCTCCAGCCTTGCTGCCCTCCTTGGCCATATTGCTGAGAAGCCACACTGGCCAGGGAGGGCCTCACCCCAAATGCCACGTGTCTTCACTCAGGTCTTATGTGCTCAGTTCAAGTCCCAAACAAGTCATTTCAGAATCACTAACGCATACACCTGTGAACCTTTGTGAGGTACAATTTTGTACCTATTCTGTTAACAAAAACACATATCTTAACTGATGACAGTATAAATTGTTATTCCCTATAGGAAAACAATTTGGAATGAAAATTGTAAGAGCCATAAAAAATGTGCTATCCTGTGTATCTGCATTTCCACACACCCTCAGGGATGTATCCCGTACAGAAATAATTTTAAAGAAAAAAGTCACCATATGAGAGAGAATGTTATTGCTATAATAATTGTTATTGTGAGAAATTAGACTAAATGCTACGGTATGTGAATAGTTAATGAAATTATAGTTTATATACTCTATAAAAACTATTATGCTCCCTTTGTAATAAAAAATATGAAGCCACATGAGGAAAAAACTTATATGTTAGTAGAAATAAGACTGATTTAAAAAATAGCAGAGTTTGGCCCCTTAGGGATTCCATTTCAGTAGAGCCAGAGCTTCCTGTATGTTCTCAAAGGTGTGAAAGGAGTTGCAGCTGATTCTCCTTTCCATGAGCTGAGGTTGAAACAGGCCCATTTTTCTGGCAGCACATCTGTGCAGGCCTCTGCCCTGGTCCTCTGCACCTGCTGGTTGAGCACCAGATTGGTTTTCCTTCTCTTCCGTGTTGACCCACGTGGAGAGCCAGCCAGCTAGGGAATAAGAAATGGAAGACAGGCCTCCTTTGCATCATGACCCATGCATCCCGCAACTGGAAAAGATCATATTGGTTTAGCAGCAGAATTCCTTTCCCAAACTAAAGCAGCAGAAGTAGGTGTGGCTTAATTCAATCTAGAGATTAGGGTCTTTATGAGGAATCATCAGCCTGGGTCTCAAAAGAGGAAGAAGATATAATGTAGTGGGAAGGTGCAGTAGAATCCGAGAGCCCAGTATTCTCACCTGTAAAATGGAAACATTGGGTTACCTATCTCACAGTTTTCTATGAAGATTTTAAAGAAAGACAATGTATGTGAAAGGGTTTTGTAAACCATATAGTGCTCATCAAGACTTAGTTGGTGTTTACTACTTGTACTTTGTCATGGGAATGGCAGACGCTTTTGGACAGCAGAGGCAATGACCACTTTTGGGAACAGCGATTGGAAGGCTTAGATTGGACAGCCAAAGATATCGTGGCATTTCTGGCCAAGCACCCAGAGGAAGTGCAGTCCACTAATGGCTCTGTGTACACCTGGAGAGAAGCCTTCAATGAAACCAACCAGGCAATCCAGACCATCTCTCGCTTCATGGAGGTGAGGATCTATTCTGCGGACCACTTAGAAAAGGCTTTGGCTTCTTTCTCTGAGATGGTGCAATAAGGTTTGGATTGGAGTAAAGTTTAGAAATAATGTGTCATCTTATTTACAGTAGTATCCCTCCACCTAACACAGGGTGTAATGTACAAAAAGGTACTCAATGAATGTTAGTTAAATGACTGAATGAGTAAATCAACAGACCTAACTTCTAGCTTTATTCTATCTGACTCAAGAATGTCTCTATCCATCGTTTTCTAGGTTTTCCTGTGTTTTGATATCCCAATACCTAATGGCAACAAAGCATTCCCTTAAAAAAGCATTACTTATGAAACTTATCTAAAATCTAATAGGACCGATTACACTTTAAAAATTGAGTCCTAAAAATGATGTGACTTAATAGGGACAAATGAAAGGTTTTTTTGTTCTGTTTGGTTAGTTGTTATGACTCAAAATTAACTAAGAAAACAGAAGCGAAAATGAGGTTTAAACCTCTTTCCCTCCACAAAAATCAGTATAGGTAACTTACCTCTAAATACTTCCAACATTTCCCTTACATTGCAGTTAAAAACCAAAACAACCCATTTTCAATTGAATATTGGAGAATGACTTGAGAGAGGAGTAGAGAGGGAGGATAAAAAAAGTCATGCACTTAGCGCTTCTCTCTTAGCATGGATTCTGCCTTGGCCACTGCTTGTTTTCCTGGCCATCGGCATTCTCATGTCGGCTGTTCTTCCTTCAGTGTGTGAACCTGAACAAGCTGGAACCAGTGGCAACAGAGGTTCTGCTCATCAACAAGTCCATGGAGCTACTGGATGAGCGGAAGTTCTGGGCTGGGATCGTGTTCACTGGAATTGCTCCTGGCAGTGTTGAGCTGCCCCATCACGTCAAGTACAAGATCCGGATGGATATTGACAATGTGGAGAGGACGAATAAGATCAAGGATGGGTAAGTTGAATCCCGCCATCGTACCAGCCAGTCTTGGGAAAGTCAAGAGCAGCTAATGTGACTGGAGGTACTTTATTTTAACTAATAATTTGGTAAAAATTTCCAACAAAGTATAATTCAAATTGGTGGCATGATTTTGGTGTAAGTGGCTCATTCATTGTGGAGACAACTATTTCAGAGGTCTTAAAATATCATTATCTTTTGGTTCAGCATTTCCATTCAAGGGAATTAGTCCTGAGGAATTAAATCAACAGGAAAAAAAGACATTAGATTCTCTGTGCTAGCACTATCCCTTTCTATAAAAGGGAGCAAATAAGCAAGATAAAAGGGAATGGTTAAGTACATTTTGGCCCGTGTACTTGTTGCAATGTTAGGGAACTAATGGAGGGGGGGAAAACCCAAACTAACAAGTGGTTTGCTCATTCTGATTAAATTTATTTAAAAACATGTGTACGTGTCAGCTGAGACCAGAAAGTAAGATACAGAAATAAGAAAAGTGGCTCTGTAATGGTGGTAGGATTGTGGGTGACTGAATTTTTTTTATTGTATGGTTCTAAGGAATGTTTGATCGCCTGTGGTTTGATTTAAGGTACTGGGACCCCGGTCCTCGGGCTGACCCCTTTGAGGATATGCGGTACGTCTGGGGGGGCTTCGCGTACTTGCAGGATGTGGTGGAGCAGGCAATCATCCGGGTGCTGACGGGCACAGAGAAGAAAACTGGCATCTACATGCAGCAGATGCCTTACCCCTGTTACGTTGATGACATGTAAGTTACCAGAGAGCCACCACCTTTGCTTAACTGGTTAACACTGTCCCCAGGTGGTGTGTACACACACAGGCACACACACACACACGTCAAGGGAGGAAACAGAATGATTATTTTATGTGTGTATTGACACGGGTCAAAAAATTGGTTAAAGCAAGATTGCAGCTACTGCAAAAAAAAAAAAAATTGTTTTTGGAATTCTGTGGGAATTTCAGGAAATAAGATGCCAGATGTAGGTAGCTGCCAGTTTGAGCCACGTCACCAGTAATCCTCATTCCTTTCTAGTCCATGGTTACCAGAACTTTTATTTTTTTATACTCTATCCTTTCAGTCAAAATCAGCCCAATCTGCAAGTTTAAGATGTGTCATGAAGAGCACATGCCAAACACATCCACACATCCTCACGTCCCCCAAACACAGGCACAGCGTTCTAGACCTATAAAAGCAGACTTTGTGTCAGTTTTTCTTCTTCCTCTCTATAAGTGGTAAACCACATTTTCAAACAATGCAAATAAAACCGAACAAGGCCTTTTTATCTTAGACATTTTAGATAATCTTTTAGTGCTTAGTCACTGTGCTGCCAGGTTCTCACTGTGGGGACTGTGCCTTTGGAGCCAGTGATTTCTTGTGAGAGAGAGAGAATAGGCAGAGGTGTAGTTATTGCAAGCATCTGAAATATGTCATGTCTCTTCTGAATTCTGGAAACTCTCTTATTCTCTGTTGTGTAAGGGAGAGTGTGTGTGTAGAGATCAGAGTGCAGAAGGAGCAGGGTTCCTCTCCTTGTATTTCTCCCTGCTTTGCATTGAACAGCCCATTTCCTTGCAGGGCTCACTCTAGCTTTTCTAGGTCACCTGGATTTATCTTGTTTTTCACCTTCAGAAAGATTAGCCAGTATTTTCCAAAGGAAGACTTTTCCAAAGACCCCCTAAGCCAAGATTTACTCTAGAAAGGATGTATTAAGATGGGAACACGATGAGAGGTCAGAGGCATCCAGAGCCTTTGCCTGTTGTCACGTAGCCAGTAAGTGCGTAAGTGGTAAAGCTGGGACTTGAACCTTGAGTTTCAGAGTCCAGATTCTGTGTTCCTTTTACTTCACTGCATTTCCTGTTCTACTTTGGAAATCTGAAGTATTACTGACAAGAGCTGCCTGAAGTGTATTTCTGCACCACCTGTCGTTAACAGTTATGCAAGGCAAGCTGATAGTGAGATGACCTTGAAGGTGTTGAACTTTCATGACAGAATGAGTCGGTGTTTTGGTTTTGTTGGTTTTGTTTTAGTACTTTAAAATCACCCCCATTTAGCTTAATGACATCTGAGAGCTATCTGGTTACTAAAGCAAAAGCCCTCAAAAAAGTTTTCTCTGGCATCACTTTGTTAGTAGTGTCATCACTGCGTTACCCCACTCACGAAGCGTAACTGTCAGGGTGCACATGTCTGCCCGTCTCGGGCTCAGTACTTTCTCTTGCGTGCAGACCCAGAGGTGTTGGCCCAGGAGCCTGGCTTACACTCACCTTTACTCCTCCCCCCCGCCCTTCCAGCTTCCTGCGGGTCATGAGCCGGTCAATGCCCCTCTTCATGACGTTGGCCTGGATTTACTCCGTGGCTGTGATCATCAAGGGCATCGTGTACGAGAAGGAGGCGCGGCTGAAGGAGACCATGCGCATCATGGGCCTGGACAACAGCATCCTGTGGTTCAGCTGGTTCATCAGCAGCCTCATCCCCCTGCTCGTGAGCGCCGGCCTGCTGGTGGTCATCCTGAAAGTAAGGCTGCCTCACCGGCCCCTCCCTGCCCCCCGTGGGCCATGTGAGCAGAAGAAAGGCACGGATTCTTCGGAAGGGAAGGGGTCATATGTGCTGTTCCCTGCAATTCCCTCATTTTATAGTTGGGGAAGGGGAGACCGAGAGAAGGGCAGCAACTTGTCCAGAGTCAACCCAGCTGGTTAGCAGCTAAGCAGGACTGAACCAGGGGTCTTGTGTCCCAGGTGAGCACAAGCGTAACTATGCATGCTGTTTGGCAATGGTTCATGGCAGCATCAGAGAGTTACTCATTTTCCTAGATGTATTGGGGGGTAATTCTGCCAGAATTTCTAAAAACCATACTCAGAAGCATAGATATTGTTGCACGTTAGGATTTTCTGGAAGCAGAGGCTGAGTCAGAGTTTGGGTATGGGTATTGCTTAGGGATCCACACCTCTAGAGGGGATGGGGAGGATACAGGATTGAGCAGAGGGAGGAGTTGAACTGTGACGCACGGCCAACCCCCCGGGCACTCTTGCCCGGAGCTGAAATGTCCAGCCCTTTAGGTTACCCCAAGGCCTCCCTCCCTGACACCGCATAGACCCAGGCCCTTCCACTGGTCACTGGAAGGGTGTGCCCCAGGGCCAGGCAGCTGTCCGCAGCTGGGACAAACCTAGAGGGGTTGACACCTGAGGCTGTCTGCTGACAGCCAGACAACAAGTCCTTCCTCGAAGGGGACTCTGTACAGTGCAGTTCTGTGTCCACCCCTTACATTAATAGGTTTATATGCCATTTTTTTCACAATCATTTCATTTAAGGATGCATTGTTTAAAAAAATAAATGTTTTTAAAAGTGGAGGGGTGCAAAGGGAAAGGAAGTAACATTTAATTTAATACCAGCTACTATTCATTACAAATGAGCGCTTACTGATTGCCAAGCACTGTTTAAAGCACATATGTGTGCTGTCTTGTGATATCCTCACTAAATAACCCATTTAACATACAAGGAAATGAGGCCAAGGAAGGTTAAGGACTTCACTGGGGTCACCCGACACTGTGGCAGAGCAGTTCTTGCTAAAGTCAAGCCCCCCTCATGCTCTGATGTCTGACTGCCAGGGCTGAGCTATGTGGCCGGGGTGGAGGTCCTGTGACTGGTGGGTGAGAGCCACTCTGTGACAGCTGAGCGCTGGTGGGTCCTGCTGAAATAGAACCAACTGCTAGAGAGACACTTGAAGAGTCCACAGAGTTTGGATAATTGCGGGGATCCAGAATCCATAGCAGGTTCTCATGGGGGATGTTAACATGGCCTGACCATTTTCCTTGGCTTTCGGAGGGAGAAGCCATGTGGGATACTGTCTCCCACAATTCTGTCTTGGTGCCAAGAGTCGTAGTCCTTATAGAAGAAGGAGAATCCAAGTGATACTATTTCTTGGAAAAACAAAGAACAAAATTGTCTGTTGAGATGAACCTTGGTGAATATCAAGCCTGGACTTTGTTTTGTTTCTGGCTCTACCATGACTTTGATGTGTGGTCTTGGGCTAGTCATTTCCCTTCAGTAGATTTCAGTTCACTCATCAGAAAAATGAACAGCACTGTTCCTCTGTATTGTCTTTAAGATGAGCAGGAATAAGCCCTGGCTGCTTCCCATAGATCATTGCTTATTGACAGTCTTATTGGGTCTCTTCCTTCCCAGTTAGGAAACCTGCTGCCCTACAGCGACCCCAGTGTGGTGTTTGTCTTTCTGTCCGTGTTCGCCGTGGTGACCATCCTGCAGTGCTTTCTGATCAGCACGCTCTTCTCCAGAGCCAACCTGGCGGCAGCCTGTGGAGGCATCATTTACTTCATGCTGTACCTGCCCTACGTCCTGTGCGTGGCGTGGCAGGACTACGTGGGCTTCACGCTCAAGATCTTTGCGGTGAGTAACTCTGGCCCTTCTGCAGTAGCTGCAGTCACAGCCGCACCTGGTATTTCACTTCTGCTTTATAGTCCAAGCTGAGAACAGAAGATAAGAGATTCTCTTTCCAACGGGACTTGAACCTCAGTTCTAGATTCTATGCTCCTTGAAGGCAGGGACTGTGTCTTATTCAATTGCTTATTTTTAGTCCTCTGAGTGAACACTGGTTGAATTGAATCCAATGGTATTTTGTAGGGAGCCAGACTGCACTGCATGCGGTACATGGCACTGGGGAATGCCTTTAGACAATAGAGGCCAGCTCTACCTTTTGTCTCCCAGCTCTGTTGGCCGTGTTAAGCTCGCCACAGTCATAGCCACAGATAGAACTGAAAGCTCTTGAGATCAGAAATGGCTCCTTCTGGACTCTTGTCTCCCTTGTGTCCAGTATGGGGTTTCACTTGAGTAATATTTTCTGAACTTCAAGACTGAGGAGCAGGTACTCCATCTCCCTGCAAATCCCGGACTTCACTCCCCTCCCTTGTACAGAGGAGGAGAGGCCTCCGAGGGGGTGCAAGTCCTTATAAGACTGAGTTGTCCTGAGTTTTTTGCAGGACGCTCCAGATGCCTCTGTCTGGACCCGTTAGACATCAGCAGCCCCAGACAGGCTCCTATGACACTGAGCCATCACTGGCCGAGCAGGGAGCTTGAGAGGACCATGTGTGTGTGTAAGGGACAGGCTTGCTGAGCCCTTGAGGCACCTTCGGAAGCATAGAATTCTAAAAGTTTTACATTCCGTCATACATGCATTTCTGAAATGTGTGAGCATAATGAGTGCTTATAAATAGAATCACTTTATACGCTGCCAGGGAGCCCACTCCCCTAAAGGGACTCTGTAGATAAATATTTCCATATCTTGCAATTGATCCATTTGGCAAATTCACCTTTCTCCAGGTGACATTTGCATTAGCAGTGATAGGAGAATGAGAAACAAGGAGATGGATGAGTGACTTCTGCATCTTTCTCACAGAGCCTGCTGTCTCCTGTGGCTTTTGGGTTTGGCTGTGAGTACTTTGCCCTTTTTGAGGAGCAGGGCATTGGGGTGCAATGGGACAACCTTTTTGAGAGCCCCATGGAGGAAGATGGCTTCAACCTCACCACCTCGGTCTCCATGATGCTGTT
The DNA here is from genome assembly GCF_949987515.2 of Delphinus delphis. Classification (NCBI taxonomy): domain Eukaryota; kingdom Metazoa; phylum Chordata; class Mammalia; order Artiodactyla; family Delphinidae; genus Delphinus; species Delphinus delphis. The sequence goes on from NC_082688.1 coordinate 28,048,596, forward strand.
TGACGCCTTCCTCTACGGGGTGATGACGTGGTACACCGAGGCTGTGTTTCCAGGTGCACTGAGCTTCCACACTGCTTTAGACATCAGCCAGGGAAATGAAATTTCTAGCTGTCGGGCTTTCCTTCCTTTGTGCTGGCATTTCTGCAGGGCCTGGGTCTCCTTGGAAAGTGGTTAGGGCTTTGGACCTATGGCAAACAAATAGTCTCCAAGGAGAAGCAGCTGATGCTAAAAGTACAGCTCTTAGTACTGACACAGCTCTTGTTTCTTGAGCACTGTGTGCCAGGCACTGTGCAAAGTGTTTTACATACTTTGGTTCATTTAATCCTCATAAGACTACTCTGAGGGAGTTACCGTTCTAGCCAGTTTTTGCAAATGAGAGAACTATGACCCGAAGAAGTTAAATAACTTGCCTGTGGCCACAAAGCTGGTAAGAGCAGGTGCTTGGAGGTGAACCCAGGTGGGTCACGCTGGGTCGGCTAGCCCAGGAGAATCCTCCCAATGCTGACCCAGGTCTCTAATTCTGTATCCCCTGAATTACCACCAGCAAATGTTCTGTTTCCTGAGTACAGCTTGTGAATAATAAGATACGTTGGCTCTCAGCCCTTGCCTGTGCTTTAATCGAATTAGTATTCATAAAAATTCATTTTTATACTTCCCTTAATAAATCTCCTTGACCAAGACCTGCCTTGGATACATTTTCATAGAAGATCAAATTCTGAGAGAGTGAGGTTTAACTCTTTCTGGTTTCACCTACTGATTTTTCTCTAAGGGAGTGTATGTGAAATGTTTTTTACGTACCCTACCTGAACTTCCCACGTTGGATATGCAACTTTGTATCATACAGATCTGGATTCAAATTCTGAGTCCTCCACTTTACTGGCTGAGTGACCTTGAGTAGGCTACTTAACCCTCAGTTTCCTCATCTCTAAAGTGGGGATGATACCTGCCTCGTGGGGTTGCTGGAAAGATTCTGCAAGATGTTTGTCATACACAAGAGATCTCAGTAAATGTTATTGCCTCTCCTCCCCCACCTCCAGTCCATTTTGTCCTGTCTCCAGAGGCTGTGTCAAGAAGAGAGTCAAGGAGGCTGTGTCTGGCTGGGACACCTCGGGGACGCCGGGGCGTTGCTGAGCTTTGCTCACACCTGTGCTTTGCTTTCAGGCCAATATGGAATCCCCAGGCCCTGGTATTTCCCTTGTACTAAGTCCTACTGGTTTGGCGAGGAAGGCAATGAGAAGAGCCAGCCTGGTTTCAGCCAGAAGGGAACATCAGAAAGTAAGTTCTGCTGACCCGCCCTCCCCTTAACTGCAGTGCAGCTGCCCCTACTGGCTGTGGGGGGCAAGGGGTGGCTCTCGGCCTGAAGAGCCTAAAACCACCTTAGGGGTGGAGAAATCCCCTGAAGTGACCCTTTCCGCATCCTCCCATGCATTTGTGTCCAGTGCTGTTGACTTATCGGGGAGTCACTATCTGGGCTTCTAAGGGACATTTCCTTTGTTCTCTTGGCTTCTAAATAAAGTGGCTCTTGATCTCTGCCTTCACCTCCGCCCACCCCATCCCCCCAAACACATATAACATACTTTTCGTACTATCCTGACAGCTAGAAAGAAGAGGTAAAGACAGCCGTGGTTATGGAGCCATAACCTCTCTGCCTGCCTTGTCCTGATGACAGACGCATGCGCCTGTGCAGGCTGACGCCAGGTGGCTGCCACAGAGCTCGTTCTGTGCTTCGTAATGTTCTCAGCCTGCATTACCCAGAGTGCACATCCCCTCCTGGCTTCTGACTGTAGGTAGTGATGCCCACAGTTCAGCAAAGGCGCTGCCTTCTGGGCTTTTTTGCTCAGGTTCTTGGAGGGGAGCTCTTTGTGTTCGGTATAGCTTCCTAAGTCATTCATAAGTCGCTCCCCTGCTGATCTCTTCCGTGCCCTTCCCCCAGTCGCCAGTGGTGAAGTACGATGTTCCTTAGCATGGCTCACGAGTTTCCTTACCACCCGCCATTGCCCGCTGTGCCAGCTGCTTCACCTGCTCTTCCTTCTCTTCTTCCCCAGCCTCCTCTCTGCACCTTTATCACTGTATTCCCATCACCAACACTAGTGCCCAGATAGGCCCTAGATAACTGTTTGTTGCCCGTCTGCCTGAGAAACCAGAACTAGCCGTGGAGAGAGGACACTTGTAAAAGTGCAAGCACAGCCCCCTGCGTCTTGACACTCCACTCATCAGTGTCTTCTGTGGGCTCATTTCCATCCTGTGTCTTCTCACAGTCTGCATGGAGGAGGAACCCACCCACCTGAAGCTGGGCGTGTCCATTCAGAACCTGATGAAGGTTTACCGAGATGGCATGAAGGTGGCAGTTGACGGCCTGGCCTTGAATTTCTATGAGGGCCAGATCACCTCCTTCCTGGGCCACAATGGAGCTGGGAAGACCACCACCATGTAAGAAGAGGGTGTGGCTTTCTCAGAGTCAGCCACAGGAAGGTTCTGTCCTACAGTTAGAAATTCATACCTAAGAACATTGCCTTGGTTACCGGGCCAAGGGCAGAGCATATGAGGAATTGATGAATGTAAAAATATTATCTAATCACAAGAGTGCTTTCCAAATGCTGGTTTTTCTCTAGATATTATTTCTTCAGGTTAAAATAGACTGGAGGCCTTTAGATGACCTTTCCCCTTCGGTTCTCAGAATTCTGCAGTATTTTTGGAACCTGAGACTGTGACAAGTCTGAGAAAAGGTCTCCTTTGGAGTTGGTTTGGTCAGAACTGTGAGGCAAGAATGTGGAAAGAGAGATTGGCTGTACTGGTGGGAGGAAGTAATTTCCAGGAACTCTGTCTCTAAGCAGATGTGAGAAACAGCTGGGCAGCTGGCTGGCTGTATGATTGCCTTCTCTGGGACCTATAAGGACCTTATGATGGACAGCTTCAGAAGGGAGCACAGGCTATAAACACACCAGCGTTACCTCAGTGGCTTTCAATGTAGTCCATCAGCCATTGCAGAGGGCATTTTGGTGGGGGAAGAGGTAATCTCTTCCTCCTGTTTTTCTTTTATATATTTTTAGCACGCAAAATCAATATATTACGAACATTGCAGAAACTCTTTAAAAGGTGCGCAAAAATCCTAACTGCCAAACACAAAAATTACTTTTATCTTTGAATCATTTGTTCTGCTTTGTCCCTTTTACTTGGACATGATTTTAAGCATAAAAAGAATATATGCTTTAAAGTGTACTTCCCGTTGTAAATTGGAATCTTCATTTAAAAAATGCTTGTGCTGGAACTGCCGTTTCCAACACATAGGCCACTCCTAGCTGTTCGCTGAAGCAGAGACTCCTTCGCTGTGTCGGGGTCTGTTGGAGTCCATTAGGAAGGAACGGGGCTGGAGGGTTGCTGCCTCTGCCGTCTGCCCGGACGCTGCCGCCTGGAGCGGAGCTTCAGGGCAGGAGGGCCAGTGCTGACTCCTGTACTTTAACGTTTTTGTCCTTAGGTCAATCCTGACCGGGTTGTTCCCCCCCACCTCGGGCACTGCCTACATCCTGGGGAAAGACATTCGCTCCGAGATGAGCACCATCCGGCAGAACCTGGGGGTCTGTCCCCAGCATAACGTGCTGTTTGACATGTGAGTACCAGCACAGCCTCTTTGGAGGTGTGTCGTGAGTCACGGGTAAGCATTTTACCACCTTTGGGGGTAGCAGACCTCACCTTCCTGGATGTGTTGAGGGCAGGTCGTCCTTTGATGTTGGAAAGTAACAGAATTGTGGGATGGGGAATGTTATATCAGTCCAGCTGGTGGATGTAGGCCTGGGAAATGGTGCTCTCCGTTCCTGTCCTTCTGGAGTAAGGACATCCTCTCTCCCCGCACACCCTCCCTGAGACCACCACCGCTCTCACCTGACAGTAGCTCAGGGCCCTTGATACGTGGGTCCCGTGTTTCCTGCTCAGAACTTTTGCCCCTGTTCAGCCTGCCCATCACCAAGCAGGGAGCCGCCATGGTGAGCAGAGAGAGACCTGAGCTCTGTGACCTTGGGCGAGGGCATTCCCCCTTCTGAGCCCCGGTTTCCTCACATCTACAGTGAGCAGCCCGGGCTTGTGTCCTCCACAGGGCCCCCCTTCTCTCAGGGCTGAAGTCCTTCGAGGTTCAGGAGGGCTGCTCCAGGCTAAGGCCGAGGCAGCTCCTTGGTTGGTGGGGCCTTGGGGAGGGCCCTTTGAGGACCTGCCACTGCCTGACGCGCGGGGGCCAGGCCAGCGGGGAATCGGGTGGACGTGACCTGTCACCCTGCTGCTTTGGCTTCTCACGTAGCTCATGTGACTGCTCACTGCTGTTCTACCTTGAATCCTTCCTGGAGATTATTTTTCAGAAATTGATAAAGTTAAAAAAAAAAGTGGGGAAAGAAAAATGTGCCTGTCATGTTCTGGGGGAGGAGGCACTGTGTTCTGTGCGTCCTGGGGGCCCGGAGCCGACCTGCCCCTCTGTCCCCAGGCTGACTGTTGAAGAGCACATCTGGTTTTACGCCCGCCTGAAAGGGCTCTCGGAGAAGCACGTGAAAGCAGAGATGGAGCAGATGGCCTTGGATGTTGGTTTGCCGCCAAGTAAACTGAAAAGCAAAACAAGTCAGCTGTCAGGTGAGGCCCAGAGCTGCCTTCCTCATCCAGCGCACCCCCCCGCCCCCGACTACACACACACGCAGGAAATACAGCTGCCGCCGTGTCCCCGGCTTCCCCGGGGAGTGGGAGGGTGGGTCAGAAACGTGTTCCGGGCTTGTCCCCAGGTGGGCACCTCCATCCCTCTTTCGCCACCTCTGCTGTCACTCACTGGGGCTGGCCCTGGATCCTGTCTCCTCTGTCCCATAGGTGGAATGCAGAGAAAGCTGTCTGTGGCCTTGGCCTTTGTTGGGGGATCCAAGGTTGTCATTCTGGATGAGCCCACAGCCGGCGTGGACCCTTACTCCCGCAGGGGAATATGGGAGCTGCTGCTGAAATATCGACACGGTAACTGATGTGTATTTACTCTGCCTTCTGGGCTGGGAGGGGGAGGGAGGGAGGGCCGGCCTCTGGAAGAGTATCTCGTGGCTGTTCCTGCTAGAGCAACAGAATTGCTTTCAAGGAAAATGTGGAGCTGAGCTCTGAGCTCCGCCCTGGTGTGCAAGTGGGAGGCCTGGTATCCAAGACCCTTCAAGTTTACACTTCATTCCCTAGGGGCCTGCAAGGAGAAGAGAAATGGGGATAAAGGGCATCCTCTGTGGGCCCCCAGGGCTCCCTCCAGCCTAGAACTTTCACATGTACAGTATAATTATGGTCTCCTATAGACTGAGGTTCCCAAGAGCCGAGGCTGTGTTGTCCTTCATCTCTGTCCCCACGTGGGGCACTAAACTTGTGTGCTGACAGAGTGGATGAATGGATGGGAGAGGTACAGTCAGCTTAGAAGGGTAGAAGGTACACAAGGTGGTACAGTATGAGGGGCATGGCTTTGGAGTCAGCTCAAGCTGGCCCAAGACCTTGGAAAAGTCATTTAACTTGCCTAAGCTTCTTTATCTATAATGGTGGGAGTGCCCACCTTACAGAGGATTAAGTTAAATGAGAATGCACCTAGACCACGTAGCACACTGCTGGCATGTAGCAAGTTCCCAAATAAACATTCCTGTCCTTCATTCTGTGAGGGTGCAGCAGCCGTCCTCACAGCACTGCCATCCTGGGGGTCATGAGCACACAGGCCTCGGGGTCTTTCTCCCAGGCTTTCCCCTGCTCATATTTCTGTAGTTCTGGCCACTGCGATGAGTGAGGACAGCAGGCCTCACCTGTGCCTCGTCCTTGTGTTTGTTCCCGGCAGGCCGCACCATTATCCTCTCCACACACCACATGGATGAAGCGGACATCCTGGGGGACAGGATTGCCATCATTTCCCATGGGAAGCTGTGCTGCGTGGGCTCCTCCCTGTTCCTGAAGAACCAACTGGGGACAGGTTACTACCTGACCCTGGTCAAGAAGGATGTGGAGTCCTCCCTCAGCTCGTGCAGAAATAGCAGTAGCACTGTGTCGTACCTGAAAAAGGTGAGTTGCAGCCTCAGTGCTGGGCTGGTGCCGGGTCCGGGGAGTCGGGACTCATTGGCTGTGAGTGGCTAGTCCACATCTGCCCCATTCTGCCACCTTGACGCCACCATCTCCCTGCTCTGTGTCCCTTTGGAGTCACGTCGTACCTCCTACATGGAAATCTCAGGAGACTTCTGTTCCCATCATGCTAGCTCTGTTGAATCCCATTTCCTTTTTCCTATGGAGACACAATGAGTGATGGAGAAGGCCCTTAGAGGACTTAATTTTGTTGAAGAAGAAAGACTTACCAAGAGTTACGAGCCTTAGCTGAAGAATGCCCTGCTGTGCCTGCTCATTTCCTTTAAATCTCATTGACCTTAACTTTTAAACTACAAAACGGCAAATATATATTGAGCACCGATTTCATGCCAGACACTCAGTCTGGCAGACTCTGGCCATAAAGGAAAATCATGATAATAGTTGCAGCATTGTTATCATTTGCAAACTTTTTTTTTTTTTTATCTATCATCTCAAAGTACAGAGCAACCCTGGGAAGAAGGTATTGCAATTATTATCCCAGATGAGAGAAGTGGGGCTTGTAGGGATTTAGTTTATTCAAGGTCACCCAGCAAGTGAATAACAGAGGTGGGACCAGAGCCCAATAACCAGGTACATTTTCCCCTGTACTGCAGTACATGCCTGAGATTTATTTGTGTGTGCAAACACTGGCACCCAAAACACTTACATCCCAACCTTGACCTCCTGTCCACTTATTTATCTTTTAACTAATGTCTTGTGAGTCAAAGTGCAGTCTGAGACAAGCAGCGTCAGGATCACTTGGGAGCTCATTAGAAATGCGGAAACTTGGGCCCAACTCAGACTTACTAAATTAGAATCTGCATTTTAACAAGGTCCTCTGGTGAGGAAACACAAATTAAAGCTTGAGAAGCACTGAGCTAGATAACCAGGCAGGTAAATCCCACTCCCAAGATGGTCGATGAGGGCCTGGTTACGGCACTCACTGGCAGGCCACAGTTCTTTGGAGAGCTCTGCTTCCCGTGCACACAGCCCATGTGTCAGATCAGACGGTGGCCTCAGAAGCCAAGGCAGCCCAGTTGCATGCCTCCCAGGAGAGACCCTTTGCTCCGGTTCTCACACGAGAGAGCTTCTCGGAAGCCCCCAGGTGAAGGTGGTGGGGCTGCACCTTGCTCGGTCCCTGACCCATTCTTACCTCCTTCTTTGCCATCAGGAGGACAGTGTTTCTCAGAGCAGTTCTGATGCTGGCCTGGGCAGTGACCATGAAAGTGACACGCTGACCATCGGTAAGGACTCTGGGGTTTCTTATTCAGGTGGTGCCTGAGCTTCCCCCAGCTGGGCAGAGTGGAGGCAGAGGAGGAGAGGTGCAGAGGCTGGTGGCGCTGACTCAAGGTTTGCTGCTGGGCTGGGGCTGGGCGGCTGCGGGAGAGGGTGCAGCTTGGTGGCGGATCGGCCTGACGCTTGCCGGGGAGCCTGGGGCTTGGTCTGGGAGCTGGCAGGGCAGTGTCCCAGAGCGCTGAGATGATTGGGGCTGGGGGGATCCCTTAGGGGAGTGGGTCTGGCTGCACACTGGACACTGGAGACCAGGGATGTGGTGCTGAGTAGCCAAGCTGATAGTGGAGGGATTGAGGTTCAGTGCCTAGGGAGGGTGAGTGCCCAGGAGAGGAGCAGCCCACTGGATTTCCCTCAGGAGGTGTGTATAGGAGGCCAGTGTCACCAATAACACATATGGAACAGAAGCCTTTACCCTGGCCATGTCTTCCCCATCCTAACAGTTGGCTGTTCCCAGGAAGGCTCTGGCTCTCCTTCCGTGCCCTGTTTGATTAACCCTCTATTGAGGAGGGTTATAGAAGGAGCCTCCTTTAAAAGGTTAGAGAAAGGTGAAGACTCTTTTACAGTTCCTTTAGTCAAGCTTTCCATTGAAGAATCCTAGCACTTAGGCAATAGCCACCAGGCTTTCCACCTCAGAAGGCCGGCCAGCCAGCCAGCCACCCACCATGCACTGAGGACCTACACTGTGCCCGGCTTTGGTGATACAAAGGTGAATAAGACCCAGCCCCCGCTCCCAGGAACTCTCAGGTCAGAGATGAACACGTGGAATGACTTCAGTGTCTGGACCATGTGTGCTGTGTGGGCAAGCGGGCTCCTAAGGAGTAAGCAAGGGAGAAGGTGGAGAGCGGCCGGCCCCTAATGGGGGGCCTCGGAGTTGGCTGAGCCGCGTCTGTTCTTTGGTCCCTATAGATGTCTCCGCGATCTCCAACCTCATCAGGAAGCACGTGGCCGAGGCCCGGCTGGTGGAAGACATTGGGCATGAGCTGACCTACGTGCTGCCCTATGAAGCCGCCAAAGAGGGAGCCTTTGTGGAACTCTTCCATGAGATTGATGACCGGCTCTCAGACCTGGGCATCTCCAGTTATGGAATCTCAGAGACTACCCTGGAAGAAGTAAGTTCGGTGGCTGGCTGTCAGAATAGAGCAGGGCCAGCGATCCCGGCGTCAGACAGGCAGCCTGCGTGCCCACTGGGAATAGGATCACCATGGACCTAGGCATTGAGTGCTTAGGTCGTTGGCATCTGGGTTGTGTTGGTTCCAGTTAACCCTTTAAGGTTGTAGTGGGAGATACAGGAAAGAAGTATTAGGATTGCTCCCTGGTATGACTGTGTCATGACCATGCATCGGAAATGGCCAACATTTATGGAAAATCTACTTGTGCCATGTGCTAACCTTGGTGTGTTTTGCTTTTTTCAATCATTGTAACTTCATTTAATCCTCATAACAAGATGAGAAAGTTGACATTCAGGGAAACCAAGCAAGGATTCAGAATCAGGGGTTTTGGACTTCAAAGCTCATACTCTATTACTGTGTAAGCAGTGCCTCTCTTTAGAGAGACCTCAAGGGCTGGAAGGGGTATAAAATTGTCTGGCCCAGTAGTCTCCAGGTTTGACTGTGCAGCAGAATCATATGAGAATATTATTGACAATAAAAATTCCAAGGCTCAGCTCCAGGGTCTTTGAATCAGAATTTCTGGAGGTAAGGCCTAATGTCTGTGCTTTTATTGCATGCTTCCTGGGCAGCGTCAGAGTTTGGGAATCATTGGTCTAGTTCAGATTGTTTTCTGATGTTGGAATCCCTGCCATAACATTTCTAGTGATGGGAACCCCTCCTCTCTTGATATCCTGTCTCGGATAACCTATCACGGTGTGCTAGCCTACTCAAAGATTTGGGGCCATAGACTTGGAAGAAGCCGCTTGGCTCATTCCCTGTAGGTTCAGAACAAATTCCTCCTTCCGCAGTGTCCTCATGTCACAGCTTTAATTTGAAAATGATTGTCTGGACTGATAGCTCTCACCATTGGGGAAATGTTCTCTGGTAAAAACGGCTTCTCTCCCAAGTGACTCTGACAAAGTGTTATCAATAAATGAGTCTTCTACGTTTTCTCTTTAGGGGCTAGTGTACCGTTCAGTCATGTAATAATCATGGCAGTTGCTCTCACAATGTGGTGCTTATGACACTCTCACTCTTATTTTTCAGATATTTCTCAAAGTGGCTGAAGAGAGTGGGGTGGATGCTGAGACCTCAGGTAACCCTCCAGGGGGGCTGCACATTCTCTGGGCTGTGCCCCCTGTAGGCTGTCTTAGCTCACCAGGCTTGTGCCTTTCCCTTCAAATTGTTTTATGACATTCTTACTTTTAGTGGATAGATTTGTTACAGATTCAGAGTTTGTTTTGCTACAAATAAAGTGAAACATGGGGTTCCTTCCTTTTGCCTTCAGATGGCACCCTACCGGCAAGACGAAACAGACGGGTCTTCGGGGACAAGCAGAGCTGTCTTCGCCCATTTACTGAAGATGATGCTGTTGATCCAAATGATTCCGACATAGATCCAGGTCTGTTTGGGCAAGATCTTCATTCTGTTGCTAGAAAGTGAATTTCTCTCTTATGTTCTTCTCCGGTGTTATCTTTCAAGGTCCTTGAACCAGGATGACAGATGCCTACAGGGTCCAAAGGGAAGAGAGAGAATGAGAAAAGCCACTTTCCCCTTTTCAGGGTTGTGTATACAGTCAAACCTGAAAGAGCCTGTCCTCACCACTTCCTTCACTGCACTGAGATCGCTCTCTCAAGATACACACACATCAAAAGATGGCCCCTCAAAAAAAAAAAAAAAAAAAAAAAAGATGGCCCCTCAATCCTCTGAATCCATTTCTTATCTTTTCTCGCGTTCATTAGGTGTTTAATTGTTGAATAAATGTTCTCTGAAAGGACGGAAGATTTTGAAAGAGCGAGGTGCATTTGCTTTTAGAGTTAATTGGACCCTTAGACTTAGCTGTTTTGGATGAGTGTGTCCCTGCGTATTTGACTGGGATGGAGAAGCGGGAGGCAGGAAATGAAGCAACTATTGGTAAGATGTCAAGCCACCGCAGTTAGAAATGGTTTGTTTAAGACAAGGATTTCTATAAAAATTTTTTGGAACAGAAACCTTCCTGACTCTCCCATGCCTGTGCCACGTGAGTGTGCGACTCTCATGTTCTCCCTAACTTCATACATCGTTAGTGCTTAGATCACTGGAATGTGTCCACCTTTTACCAAAAATATAATAAATGGGAGACAGATTGCTATTGTGTGTTCTCAAGTATGTCAGCCTACTTACATGGCCTGTTTTGTAGAATGTTCTGTAAGAAATTGAGGATGACTTGATTCATCTGAATGGCTTGACGTAGCACCATTATGTGTGAACATCTCTCTTCAGCTGTCTCAAAGCACCTTCATTTTTCTGTGCTCATCAGATAAGAACCCAAAGGCAGGGACTGCTGCTGTCATACGTTTGGGGTCATCCCTCTTCCTTGGATGTGAATTTGTCACCAAGGCCCTTTACTCCTTTACTTTTACCTTCAAACGCAAGCCTCCAAGGTGGTTGCTGAAGATGCTGGAGGGAGGAGCGTGGGGATGTCAAAAATGCCTGATATAATAGGTGACCTTCAGTGTTGGCTTTCTGCAGAATCCAGAGAAACAGACCTGCTCAGCGGGATGGACGGCAAAGGCTCCTACCAGGTGAAGGGCTGGAAACTCACACAGCAGCAGTTTGGGGCCCTTTTGTGGAAGAGGCTGCTGATTGCCAAACGGAGTCGGAAGGGATTCTTTGCTCAGGTGAGAAGTGCTGTTCCAGGCCAAGGACTCAGCCTTCCTTGATGGGCTGCAGGCTCCCTGACCAGTGAAGGCAGGGTAGCATCATTGTTATAAGATGGACACTGGAGCCAGATGATCTGTATTTCAATCCCAGTTCTGCTTCTTGCACTCATGTATCTGTTGCAGGTTACTTTTCTGAGCCTCAGTGTCCTTATCTGTAAAATGGGGATAATAATAGTATCTATGATATAATTGTTATGAAGATTAAAATGAGTAAGTGATTAGAATGAACCTCACGTTAGTAATTACCGTGTGTTAGTTTTATCGTAAAGGAGAGTATAACAAGGACAAAGGTTGGAAAAACTGGCTGGGCAAATTAAACTTTCATAACTTCAGAGATGATATGCCCAGATGCACTCAACATATGAACTTATTGGAAACTTTATTTTTCTCTAAGTTGATGTTTATCTGAAAACTGATAGAAAAGATAACCAGAGGTCAGACAAAAAAAAAAAAAAGCAGCGAAGACTCATTACACTCTTGCCTGCATGTCAGTGTTTGCATGCTAACTTGCTGGGTTAGGAGGGATGAAATTATTCTAGTCTATAAAATCAAGAAGTATAAAGAAGTTGCAGAGATTCTTCTCTACAGACTATGTAAGTAACGCACAGAATATGAGTTTGGAGCGCATAGACTTAGGTTTGAATTCTGGTTCTGCTACTTATTGTCTCTTTGGCCTTGGGCAAGTTACTTAGTCTCCCTGAGCCCCAGTTACCTTGTTTGTTGATTGGTGATAACGATATTACTACTTAGGGTTGTAATGCTAATTAAATGAGATAATGCTCATACAGTTTTTTCCCATGGAATTAATCACCTAGTGATTACTTTTCTGCATTGAAATGCGAGAACATTAGAACCAGGGGCATCATTTGGATCTTTTTTTTTTTTAACGGATAAATTTCTCAGGAATAAATGGAAGGAGCTTAGAGTTTGCTTATAAAGTATGTACAAGTCATTGTTTTCAGAGAAGGTACAGGTGTAAAGTTTAAGGTGGTTTAGTAAGGATTTCGATTAATCGTGCTTTTTGAGGCCATCAGGGGAAGAAATAGCTGCTACTCCCTTTCCATGGAGACAGTGCTGTAGAGTGGTTTTATCAAAGTATGGGATCTGAATGGGTCACCTAGTCTGTCTGCAGATTACAAATGAGAAGACTGAGGCCATAGGGGATGTGACTTTACATGGATACGCTTATAGTAGAGAAAGAACAAAACTACAGGTCTTCTGGCTTCTGGTCCAGGCTTCAGCTCTCAGCTTCTGTCTGAGCTGAGCTCATGGCCAGTGTGGTCTTTCTCAGGTTTTCAGAGAGGAGAGGGACCTGGTGTTCTAAGTCACCCTGACATGTGACCACTGTTTACTCTGTGAAGTTCTCAGCTTGGTGCCCCTGTCAGGGGGCCACGGCCTCTGGCCTTGTGTTGCCAGCTTCCAGAAATGCCCCGGAGGGAAGAGGTTTAGATTTCAGTCTCCATTGCTTCCAACCTGCCAAGAATGCCTTGGTGGAGCTGCGCCCTGTGCACACTCGAGTGATGGCTGGTCGGAGAGGCTGGCTGGACTCACGGGGCCTTGCCCTGTGGCCTTCTTTCTAACCCTTGTCCTTCTCCTGCGATTTCTCTTCCCTCCTACCCCCTGGTTATAGATTGTCCTGCCGGCTGTGTTTGTCTGCATCGCCCTGGTGTTCAGCTTGATCGTGCCACCCTTTGGCAAGTACCCCAGCCTGGAACTTCAGCCCTGGATGTACAACGAACAGTACACATTTGTCAGGTATGCGTTTGCCTTCTGCGCCCAAGGTGGGAGGAGACCTCAGGCCGACCAGGGTGTTTACTGTGCTGAGGGCCAAGGGGAGGGGGACTCGAGAGTTACACAGGGGCATGGATTTATCAGCTGTGGCTACAGCCCTCACACAAACTCATGTTAGATGCAACGGACAGCGGTGAACAAAACCTGAACTAACAGGCCAGTCCTGTTACCGCATTTAAACTCCATTCCTCTTTATACGCTGTTGTGAGGAACATATGTGTTTTATGTAAGTAATCTGCCCTTGCAAAAAAATCTATGATTGAGCTATAATATATTTGGATTTTCATAGCTATGTCTTTATTCTGTAGTTGAACACATGGCTTCCATACACTCAGAGCATCGCACCTCCAGGTTCTTGTTTTCTGCATGATGCAATTCGTGTATTTATTATTTAGTCTTTTAGCTTATAGATAATAGCTAGCTAGTGTTTGTTTTTTAGACCAAAATGCCAGCTGCTCTGTAACAATCCAACGCTTCAAACAAAAGGACAAAGGAATTTCTGCATCACGTTATACAGGAGTTTTCCTCAGTCCCATAGTGTTTGTAGATCTTTTGATTGGGGAAGCGTGTCAGTGATGTCAAAGGGAAGCTTTAAAGAAAGAAAAAAAATATATATATATATATATAATATAACATGTGACTCAGTCTCTTTTTGTCTAATCCCATGCTTCCTTCCTATTTAGTGAAGGTTTACTTTCTTCTTTCCTTTCCAAGCTGCTGACCTTGTATTGCCCGGGGCTGTGGAACACATGGGCTTGTTTTGTGTTTGTAACCTGTACTCATCGTTGTTTGTGTTTTCCAGTTGTCCGTGCAAACATTCAGCCCATAAAATCAGCCTGCCCTTTCCTAGAAAATCCCTGTGGTCTATGCCTAATGGATAATTGTGAAAGTACTTTTGAAATACTGATCTTTAATGAATTCATGTACTTCACGTTAAAATATATACGTACATGTGTGTATATATGTGGGTGGGTGTGTACACATGCGTGTGCACATCTCTATACATATAACTTACTTACACGAGCTCCGCTTTGGAGTGCTGTATGTTACCTTGATAACAAATATATGGCCAGAGGCTGAGCTCCTTGTGGGTGGGTTCTGTGTTTTATTCATTTCTGTTTCAAGAGTTTGGCACACAGGAAGTACTTAATAAAGTGTTTAATTAAAAAGCAACCGCCTTCCTCCCCCCGGTTCATGGTTTTAATGCATTGCTGAGCTGGCTGCCTCTCATGTGCCTATAGTAATGATGCTCCTGAGGACGTGAGCACGCAGGAACTCTTGAGCGCCCTCACCGGAAAGCCTGGCTTCGGGACCCGATGTATGGAAGGAAACCCAATCCCGTGAGTGCCACTTGAGCTGTGAGCCCCGCCACGGCTGGCTTCTTGTGCTTGTCACCTGCTTTGATCTCTACACTGCTTTTATCATTTGTATGCCACATGGTGACTACCATCATTTGCCCTTTGAAACATTTTTTATTTTAGAAAAGTTAATACAGAGATTTAATCAGACCACCTAGGAACAAACATAACAAACTAGGAGAGTCTTCTAGCATCTTGCCAGGCAAATGACTGTAGACGTTTGTTTACTGCTTTAGAAATGAATATTGAATTTAAATAGTACTTTATACTGATCCCTTTTCTCCAGCTCCTATACCTAAGTGCAGAGACAGGCTCCCATTATGTATAATTTGCAGTTTTGTTTATCAGCTTCTTCACTCTAAAAGCCTGAAAAGATGGCATTGTTTTTATAAAAATGGACATTTTCTTCTTTCAGAGTTGCGTATTTTTATCATATTCTCCTTCAAAGTCCTTTAAAAAAAAGTAGGCAGTGTATAAATAAATTCAGTGAAATACCCATACGACTCTAAGTGTATATGGGAGGAAGGCATGGCCAGAGATCTTTGGGAGTAAAGACAGTGAAGAGAGGTGAGGTGCTTCTGAGAGAACCCAGTGATGGTAGAGGCAGGTTCAAGTTTCCAGGCTCAGGTAGGTTGTTAACCACAGACTGAGGAATTATGGAGAGTGTGGGAAGGTGTGGATAGATTGGAGAAGGCCTAACTTGAATTCCAGGTTTTAAAGGGAAGGTAGTGAGCCTGCAGGAGACAGACACCGCCTGTGTGTGCAAGGTTTCAGAACAGGTTGCTAAATGGGTAGCCATGATGTGCTTGTCAGCTCTTATCAATTGAGTGCTTACTGAACACTTGTTAGTACTTAATACTTGCTAAGTGATCAATCCTGACAGTATCAGTTCCCAAAACACAAGGTGACCAAGGTGGAGACGGTCAGAGATTTCACAGGACTTTTGATGAGATTCCACTTGGAAGTTCTCTGTAGGCGAGAGAGGAGAGTGAGATGAGGTAATAACGCAGGTAGGTGGACTCATCACATGCCAGCTCAACAGTATGGACTCATAGATGGACGCCAGCCAAGGAAGGATCTGTAGGAGCCAGGCCTGCATTGAGAGGTGCAGGCCTGACCTCACAGGTTCGCAGCCTGGGGGCAGAGCACCCACTGACGTGTACTGGGGTCCGTCTGATGTAAGGGCCCCACTGTGGAGACTTCTAGGTTTTTCAGAAAGTAGTGGAACTGATCTCAGCCAGTGATCTTGTGAAGGTTTTAGAGCGTGAGCTTCAGGACGGCACCATCTTAGTCTGACTTTTCCATTTAGTCCAGGTGCTTTAAAGAGAGAACTAGAGGGCAATCCACAAAACTGTTCATTTGATAGAAGAATCATCTAGACTGTGGCTCTGCTTCAAATTGTAGAGTTTTGAAAGGGAAGGGATGTTAGAAATGCCTTGTTGAAATGTGACTTATTGAGACAAGTCATTTCATACTTTTGTTTCACTAGTGGAGAAGATAGGCCCTGAGAGGGCAAGTGACTTACTGATGGTATCACAGTAATTCAGAGCTCAAGTCAGACATAAAGGCCTGTCTTTAGTTACCTGGGATGCTTGCAAACAGCCTAGCTCTTCATGTACCAACAACTCTGACCCCTACTCACTGTGCCCCTCCCAATTCTCTACTCGTTTTGAAACATAAAGTGCATCCTGACACTCTCCACCAGGTTTCAGCACGTTGAACATAAAATGCAGACTCCTCGCAGGCCTGTGTCCTGTGGCTCCCGCCTCCCTCTCCTCATCTCCCATCACTCTCCCTCGCAGCTCATCACATTCCAGCCCCACTGCATTCCTGTTGTTCCTTCAACGTAGAACACTCGGGACCTTTTCACCTGTGCTCTGTTGCTTCTGCTTGTAATATTTTTCCCCTGAATCCCTGCCTAGCTTGTTCTCTCCCAACATTTAGGTTTTGGCTGAAGTGTTTAATTGTTTGTTATCGAACTCTTTCCTGGGAATACAACCTCCATGAAGGTTGTATTTGTCTTTGTCTTCTCACCCCAAATTCTCAAATATGCAGGACAGTGTCTGGCACATAGTAGATGCTCAGTGAGTGTCTGTTGAGTGAACACATGGGTGAGTGATTGAATGCTGGTGATTGGATTGACTTGAGTTCAGTATATGAGCATTTAGGTCCTCTTTGTGTTCCATCATCCTTCACTGTAAATGAGTTTGTAACTTACAAGTCTGTGGGGCGGATCAAATAACCAATTGATGAGGGGATACATGCATGTTTGCAGTTGTTATTGATTGGTCCTGTGCTCTGAGGCAATAGGAGGGGCCAGGCCCTCTTGGGTGATCCTACCTTCGACGTCCCTTTGCAGAGACATGCCCTGCTCGGTGGGGGAGGAGGAGTGGAGCACCACCCCCGTGCCCCAGACCATCACGGAGCTCTTCCGAAACGGGAACTGGACGATGGAGAACCCCTCCCCCGCCTGCCAGTGTAGCAGCGACAGAATCAAGAAGATGCTGCCCGTGTGTCCCCTGGGGGCTGGGGGGCTGCCTCCTCCACAGGTGAGTCACTTTCAGGGTGTGACCGTTCAGGTGGGGTGCAGGGTGGGCTTGGGGAGAAGGAATGGGTGACCTGCCGTGTCAGGAGGGTCTCTTTCAGTCATGATTCTTGTCATAGGGAAAAGCATGTGAGTTTTGAGAGGAGGGGCCTTGGAGCACATTGTTCCTGTATCTGAGGGAGCTTAGCCTGCTTCTCTCTTTTGAAGTCAGCCTAGTTTCCTTACTGGTTCGAGGTCCAACCAGAATACGACACTCTGGATCAATGAGCTGTGGAAGGCACACTGTGGACTCTCCCCCAGTGGTGGTGTCACGGGACAGACTGTGACAAGCCCAGCTTCATCTCTGCCTCTGCCACAGATGAGCTGGTGACCTTGGACAGGTCACGCTGAGTCCCTGGGCCTGTTTCCTCACCGCTGAATTAGGGAGGCTCGCCCATAAAACTTCTGTGGGTCTTACAACTCTGACATCCTCTGAAACTCTGGTGTGGGAAACAGTTGTGAGCCATTTTTTCTGAGAATGATTTCAGGAAGAGGCTTGCTTTTGATGTCTCTCTGCTGCCTTATCAGCGTCCAGGTTGCAGGGTGAGGAGAAGGAATTTCAAATGGTGTTGAAAACTTAAAGCAGTCCTTCCTGATTGCGTTTCTTCAAAATAAGAGCTCATCTCTTCATCAGTATAACTCCAATGAACAAAAGAATTTGCTAGGCATAGTCAATGGTGCTGGTCCCTGAAAACCTTTTGTAACCATAAAGAATGATATTTCACAGTCTATTCTGATACTTCATAGTTGTTCAGAATAATTTTCTGGGGCTCTCCTTGGCTTGCCATAATGGCCCTGCTGAGAGCAGAATGGATCAGACCTTGGTGGCTGGCTGATGGCAGAGCCTGGGCCCTGTGGGCAGAGTCTGGTCACACTGTGGTACATGTTTGAGGGACATGTGTCATTGTTGTCCTTGTTTTGTTTTCTATTCCAATTCTGGTCCATAAAGACACATGCACTTGGTTTTTCTGTGATAACAGAGAAAACAGAACACTGCGGACATCCTTCAGAACCTGACGGGAAGAAACATTTCGGATTATCTGGTGAAGACATATGTGCAGATCATAGCCAAAAGGTCATTATTTACTCAACTTGGCGCCTGCTTAATCATTACTGCTCAGAGGAAGGAAAAGCCAAAAAAAATAGTAGATTGAGTAGTGGGGGGAACATCACATTTTGACCTGATGTTGTCTTTTGGAAGTTTAGGATATTCTTTCAAACTAGGAAAGATGATGGGAAGTGTTATGAACATTCAGCTTCAAGACTGAGGTTGCATGGTTCCAGGATGAAAATAAATCTGGATTCAAATTCTAACTGCTGCTTATTAGCGTTTTTGACCATGGGCAGCCAGTTATCCTATTAAAGCCTTAGGTTGTATAAAATGTGATAATAATGTTGCTCTTATTAGTTTGTCATGAGGATTACATGAAACGATACATGTGAAGTACCTCTCATGGATGGAATGAATGATAATACACGCATTATAAAGAGAGCCCTGGCCCAACTTAACGGCCTGTCTTGGCTGTAGAGCCTTGCAAGAGCCATATAGCTTCCTGGGGCCTGGGATGGGAATCGTCCCTTTGTCCAGCATATCCGTGCCACAAATGCTACCTGCACACGCCCTCTTGGTTATCAGATTGACTGACACTGTATTACAGTTCTTGTGTTCATGTAACCCATATTCTACATAATAGTGGCCCTATTGACCTTCAAAGAAATTAACAGGAGACATAGGAAAAAACATAGTATATGTAGGGGTTGGTATTATCCATGGTTTCAGGCATCCGCTGGGGGTCTTGGAATGTATCCCCTCCAGATAAATGGGGACTGCTGTATTTAGTTGATGCTCAGAAAATGTTTGTTCTAGCTCCCTTCCTATCAGCTTGGTTAGTTGGGCCCCTAAGTTAGGAGTTCTAGTGACTTTTAATGACAAGGGTATGCTTGAATGACAGTTACTGTGAGTTTTCAAGAAAGAGGCATAACCTCTCCATATGTCATCCATAATTGACCTATTATTTTGAATTTTAAAAAGTTTCTAGTTTGATCACCTCTGTTGATTTTTGAGTTGTTTTTAATATAAGCCATGACCTTCATATAAATCATAAGGTTTTAATATGGGGAGAAGAAAAGACATGCTGATTAGGACTTCTTTCCATTGGCAAGGCCCTACAGCAGCAGCCCGACCGTAGGGTTATTTCTGTCCCTTTGTTGTATCCTCAAGTAGATATTTACTCCTTTCGCATCATCAGGAATAGGGTCAATGTTTCTTTGGACTGATTTCTGGTTTCTTTGTCTTTGGCCTTCTGCAGCTTAAAGAACAAGATTTGGGTGAATGAGTTTAGGTAAGTTGACCTCGCTGTGCCTTCTTTTCATTTTCTTTGACTCCTAAAGTTCAGGAGGATGAATTTGATGCAGTTTTCTTGGATCCCGGGAAGATGTTAGTTTAGGGATTGCTTTTCCGTTAGCATTTCTGCTCAGTGCCCAGCTGCCACTTCAGAGGCCTTTGGAATATTTGGCACACTGATGTCCTTGAGGAGATTTTAGAAGTTCCTTGTGGGTCTCTAGGGACTTGACAGGAAGCACGATGTTTTGAGGGAAAACCTATGCTAGTTAAACTTACCAAATCAAATTCCTAGGAGTCCTAGTGACTCAAGGACAATTTTTCAGGTCATTGGCATAACCAAGGAGGTCTTAGATGAAATAAGAGGCATCAAAACCGTCTATGTTCATTGTATTTCAACTCATTTATCCCTCTGAGTTTTTTTCTTTTTTTTTTTTTTGCGGTACGCGCGACTCTCACTGTTGTGGCCTCTCCCATTGCGGAGCACAGGCTCCAGACGCGCAGGCTCAGTGGCCATGGCTCACGGGCTTAGCCGCTCCGCGGCATGTGGGATCTTCCCGGACCGGGGCACGAACCCGCGTCCCCTGCATCGGCAGGCGGACTCTCAACCACTGCGCCACCAGGGAAAACCCCTTCTGAGTTTTTTTTTTAAATAACAATGTTTCTATTAGAAAATAAAACCAGAGTCCCATCAGCATAGCAAGAATCATTCTCTCCTCTGCTGCAGTCAGGCTGTCTCCGACCCACCCTCCACCTCCACCCCTGCCCATATCCCTCTAAGTTTTGAAGGAGCAGATGGGACTGGGGAAGAAAAGAAGGAAGGATCCTTGAAGTCCATCAGTTCTCATGAGAAATGAGATACCTTACATGGCTGCCTCAAAACTTGGCTTTGTCCCTGCCTCCCATCTTCCTTCTTTGCCTTTTCTCCAAGAGCCAGGACTTACTGAGTAACTGAGCAGGGCGGAATCAGGACCTTTTGTGGTTCTCCTGCTATGGAAGAGCCATGGCCTGTCTCTAAACCCTTTCAGGCCTCTCTGGTCAGTGTCTTCACTGCTCATCCTAACTTCCCATCTGCTTGCCTGGAGACCCAAGTTCAGGCCTGAGCCACCAGGGGTGGGAGGAGCATCTGTGAGATGAGCATTCTTTCCTCAACATCTCAGATGTCTCACTTAATGTATAATCAGACCCAGGTCCCTCCCACTTGGGCAGGAGATAGAAGAGTTAAGAGATTACCAGAGTCCATTAGAGGAGGCCAAGGTGAAACTTTCTCTGAGTCTTACTTGGGTCCTACTTTGAACAGGCAGTTCATCTAAATGAAGCATTACATGCTTCGATGGCGTCTGCTGCTGAATGTTATTGGACCCCACACCGCCTGTGTTTTAATATCAGGCTGTTCTTTTAGGTACGGTGGATTTTCCCTGGGTGCCAGTAATTCTCAAACACTTCCTCCGAGTGAAGCAGTTAATGATGCCATCAAGCAAATGAAGAAACACTTGAAGGTGGCCAAGGTACAGTATCCATCCCAAGACATGTCAGAGAGAAAATGAGTTGCTAGTACATGGGAGTAGTTGGCAGGTAGATGATCACCTTTCAGCTTATTGTTTAAGACTTTCAAATACAAAGCCATCACTGGGCATTTAGTGATCTTGGGCCAGCCAAGACTGAGCTACTCAGTATGTTATTTACTATCTGAAAGTGCAGATCAAAAACAAATGCAGAGATTTTAAATCTCTCAGTAACTTAAGCATAGCCAGTGGATAAATAAACTGGGCATCAAACATACTTTTCTGAAACAATCTCTGGCTAAACAGGAAATGAATCATTTTCTTTAAGCTGGCAGCTAGTTTTAGCACCTAATAAGCATTCACTTCATTTATCTGTATCTCAGGTTCCCCATTTCTAAGTTTGAATTGGCGGGGGGGGGGGTGGGGGGGGGCGGGGGGTGTCAGGTGATATGGCCTCTAGGGTCACAGACGGCAGGGATTGTCTTAGAGTCTGAATCTCTGCCCTTGAGGCACAGACCCCACGTCTGATGCATCTGCATACTGAGTGTAGTTCTGGGTCTTAGGAGGATGTCAGGGGAGCGCGGTGAAGAATCCTCAGCCAGGCATCTACATCTTGGGACTTTGAATCACAGCGTTTCCCTCTGGTTCCTTTAAGACCTGTGGCTCATGGCAACAGCGCTGCTTTAGAAATCTGGTCCCTTGTTTCTCAGGAGCCAGTTACTCAGTGGCTTCAAGGTTCATTTCAATGAACAACGCAGGGGCAGTGTTGCCCTTCCCAAGGTTGTCCCATTGTGCACAGACCCCAGACCTCCTGTTGCCCTCCCCTGTGGACCATCCCACTGAGGCAGCTTTCTGTCATTCACAGGACAGTTCTGCAGATCGATTTCTCAGCAGCTTGGGAAGGTTCATGACAGGACTGGACACGAAAAATACCGTCAAGGTAAAGCCTTTGTTCCAATAGCTTTTTTTTGGTTTTATTTTGGCCGCTCATTGGTGCTTGAGGGATCTTAGTTACCCAACCAGGGATTGACCCCGGTCCCAGGGCAGTGATAGCACCGAGTCCTAACCACTGGACCAATTCCCTCCAATAGCTTTTTGATGAACAATAGTCCCTATGTTCCCCCGAAGTACTTTCAGCTCATGATAACATTGATTCATGACAGAAATATCTCTGAATTTTACAATATGATGATGAAGAGAACTTGCTTTGCCACCATTCACACCAGGGGAACCAGTATGAACCTGACCGAGTTACTTAACCTATTTAAGCCTCAGTTTCCTAATCTATAAAATGCGGGCAGTAATCGTGGCTTACCTCAAAGCTATGGTGAGGGTTAAATGAGTTAAAGATAGCACAGTGCCTGGCCACACGGTCAGTGCTGAGCACACCCTGGCTGCTGTTACCTCTTTGCCATGTTCTCTGATCATGTTTTGTCTCGTGGTATGACTGGAATTTCTGGAGTGCACATGCATGTTTTGTGTGTGTGCACCTACCTCCGGGAGCAGGGTTTGGGAGCAGTACCTTGCACCTGGTGTGTTTTATTTCAGGTGTGGTTCAACAACAAGGGCTGGCACGCCATCAGCTCTTTCTTGAATGTCATCAACAATGCTATTCTCCGGGCCAACCTGCAGAAGGGAGAGAACCCTAGCGAATATGGGATTACTGCCTTCAATCACCCCCTGAACCTCACCAAGCAGCAGCTCTCGGAAGTGGCTCTGTAAGTACCACTGTGTCTGAATCGGGAGAGGGAGAGGGTGTTTGGGGGAATCATGGAGCAGGGGAAGGAAGTACAAAGCTGGTTGTAGAGTAACAGCTGGGGAAACAGGTTCATTATGGTGTGTTTGGGTTGGTCCAGGCTCTGGACAGAAAATGATCAGTTTATGAATTGGCTGGGCAGGGATTAAATTGCAGAAGATACATGACTCTGATATATTAAAGACATTATTACATTTAGTGAATTCACATAAAGTAAGTTAAATTGTTAATATAATTCTAAAATATTTTAACTCACCCTTAACACAGTGTTTAATAAAAAAATCAGTTTCGTTTGTTTTGAAATCACTATTTTTAAACTTGGCGAAACATGCTTTTGTCGGCTTGTGTTTAATTCCTTGAGTGTGTGTGTGTGTGTGTGTGTGTGAGTGTGAAGTTAAAACCAGTATAATCTAGTTCAGAGTGTATAGCCTTTGAAATCATAGAGATCTGGGTTTGAATCTGGTTTCTAAACTTTCCAGATGTATGGTATTAAGTGAGGCAATTCATGTAAATTGCCAAGTCCGGCCTTCAACACATGGTTGATATTCAACACACGTTAGGTTCCTTTTCTGTATGTGGAGCATGGCACAGTTATTACTTCTGCTTCACTCATATAGAATATCAATATATGTCACTACGATCTTTATACCAAGCTTATATAACATTTATGCAGAGAAATAGTTGATATTATACCCCATTTAATGGACTTACAAGACTATTCTTATAATAAGGATCTGATGGAATTTTTGTACGTGTTAGGTTGATATGCCACGAGCTTTTGTTTTCAAACTTATATACAGCCAGAAATTGTTGTTTGAATAGTTTCACGCTAATATTTCTCCTTTATTAAGTTTTCAAGCTACACTACTCCCTTATGTGTGAAAATTTACAACTTGTTGCTCATGGAAGGTCAAGAATAGTGGAACAAAGTGAATGCCGTTAGGCCACTCTTAGACTTCCTTTAATAGTTTCATTTTGGCAGTAGACCCTTTTGACCTCAGTAGAATCAGTTTTGCATCTGAATTATCGAGTTTCGTTTTTTTTTTCTTGAAAGTAATCATCTTTAACCCTGAATAAAATATATGTGGTGAAGAGATTTTTTTCCCTGGGCTATGCTTCAAATATTTGTGTGTGTATGTGTCCCTGATTGAGTCCTCAGCTGCACTGTCTGTCTTTTTCAGGATGACCACATCAGTGGACGTCCTTGTGTCCATCTGTGTCATCTTTGCGATGTCCTTCGTCCCGGCCAGCTTTGTCGTGTTCCTGATCCAGGAGCGGGTCAGCAAAGCGAAGCACCTGCAGTTCATCAGTGGAGTGAAGCCTGTCATCTACTGGCTCTCCAATTTTGTCTGGGACATGGTAAGAATGCCGGTCTGCTGCTGCTATATAAACCTCCATCAGGGCTCTGGATTGGGTGGATGAAAGAGCTCCTGGCCATCAGCAGGAGATGTTCTAGCTAGTCCAAAATGTACAAAAGAGGAAAAGGCAGGCACAGTTGTACACTTTCATGTGACCAAACACAGCCTTAAGCCCAGGGCTGATCTCACGCCAGAGGAAATCTGTCCACATGGACTGCAGTTCATACCACCACCACCTCATTCCCTAAGTGACAACTTTTCAAAGAAACTGAGGTGGAAGACTTAGTCAGAACTCAAAGCCAGTGCCTCTAACTTGTCTGATAGAGCTTTAACCTCCAGAGTCAGGGTGTGCTTTGTCTTACTAGGAACTCAGTCTGTCATTTGAAAACTTTATATGTTTTACTGGAAGCTTATCCATCCATTGCAAATCTGTTTTCATGCCAGCTGTAATATAGTGCTTCTGTTTGGACCAGTATGGAGGACTTCAAAGAATTCTGAAGTTCTAATTTTTATAAAGTAGAGTTGAAATGTATCTCCCTGTGGGGTCCATTAATTTGTAGGCCACACAGATGAAACTTAATTCTTCTCCCACTGGACAGCCCCTCAGATATTTGAAGACACCTGTCATTTATCCTAAGCCTTCCCCAGATAAGATGATATATGAGAACATACTTTGTAATCTCTAAATCACTGTACAGATGTGAGTAATGATGATGATGTCTGTGTTGATTATAGCAAGCCTCTCAGACTTGTCATTGTTCTGACCTGATTGCCTCTCTGTGGCCATGCTCCATATTGTTAATGAGCCATTTGAAAAGCAAAGCCCAGAATTAACATTATATTCAGGCTGTGGTCTGAATGTTTATGAGTCTAGAGGGAGTTGATCTTTATCCCATATTACTATTACTCAGCCCAAGGGTATTTCATCTCGGAAGCAGCACTGTCTTGTTGGCAACTTGGCAGTGAACTGTTTCACAGGTATTTTTTATGGGGTCTCTTTCATGTATACTAATGCAATTGGCTTTTCTGAACCTTTATATTTATATATGAATCTAAAACTTGATATATATATATATATATATATCTCAAACTTTATATATAGCTTTGTATATAAATATAAAGGTTGTTAAAAACATATATAAAATTTTATATTAATCCCCGTTAAACTGAATTTTTTGTAGTGTCCATTTGTTTTGGTTTTATCTTGATCCAGTAATTGCTTTATTGAGTAAGCACGTACATACTGACTGCTCACTACGTGTCTGACTCTGCCAGGCATTGCAGATTCAGAGATGAAAAGATCAAGTCCCTGACTCAGGAATACCACTTATCTTCCTGTGTATTATCTGTCCCTCACTGCTCTAGAACCTCTGAAATTTGCTATAAGCATGTCTGCATCTAAGTTGTTTGAAAAGCACATTTGAGTAGGATGGGACTGAGATGGAGAGCCCTGTGGTCTGAAGCTACAAATACTTGTAACAGCTGACAAGCCCACTACCACCTCCCTGCCTCTGCTCTGCTCTGCCAGCTATGAATTCCCGTAACTGTCCTGTGGTCAAGTCTTTATTTCTGCATTTTAATGCTTGAGACACTGTCAGGACACACTTTAAAATTAGTCTCAGTGTGATGAAACAGTTCTGACATTCATGTTATGAGTGCTTACCTCATAAATAGATCACAAGTGAGCTTGAACTTGGGCAGACTATAATACAGCATTAATGATGAAACAGACACAGTCGTCTTCGGGAAGAATAACGGCAGCTTACTTGCTACCTGTGAAATTGAAACTACTCTGACTGGGAACCCATCGTTCAGTAAGTTTACTGAGCGTGGCACCTTGGCTTATCTGTTGGAAAGACAGAAAGGACGTGCAGTTTATAAAATCAGCCGGGGGTAAAATGCTTGTCAACACGTATCGTCCAGTATTTTGATTAATAGTTCTTGTGGCTTCATTAATTCAAAGTTCTTCTTCAATATGTTTATCTGCCCTTTCTTGTCTGATGATGATGAAGACTTGAGACGTGTTGTATCTTTGACTCAGGGGTGACCTTGATTTCCTCGTTTCACTTTTAGTGCAACTATGTGGTCC
This sequence comes from Delphinus delphis, assembly GCF_949987515.2. NCBI lineage: Eukaryota > Metazoa > Chordata > Mammalia > Artiodactyla > Delphinidae > Delphinus > Delphinus delphis. The sequence continues at coordinate 28,074,614 of NC_082688.1, forward strand.
CTGCCACGCTGGTCATCATCATCTTCATCTGCTTCCAGCAGAAGTCCTATGTGTCCTCCACCAACCTGCCTGTGCTAGCCCTTCTACTGTTGCTGTATGGGTAAGGCACCTCTGGATGGGGCATATGGTATCAGATGTCAGGGGGAAGGCAGGGGACACCCAGTGGACATGTGTTTTTGTTCCTCACCAGGTGGTCCATCACACCTCTCATGTACCCAGCCTCCTTCGTGTTCAAGATCCCCAGCACAGCCTACGTGGTCCTCACCAGCGTGAACCTCTTCATCGGCATCAATGGCAGCGTGGCCACTTTTGTGCTGGAGCTCTTCACCAACAATGTGAGTTCTGCAGAAAGAGATGCTGGGATGAGCATAGTGTTTAGTCATGATCTTATTCTGCCTGCCTGCAGTGTTGACACCATGGACCACTCTGTCCTTTTGCAGAGTCTGTCTGTCTTTCCTGGGTTTGCATACCATCTCTCGCTTACCCTTTTCCTTATATGTCTCTGATCACATTTTTCTGTTTCCTTTGACAAGGTCTTGTATACTCCTTTCTGTTTAAATGTTGCTTTCCCCAGTATTCAGTTCTCTGGCATCTTGTTTCCCACTTCAGATGCTCTCTCTGGGTGATGGCATTCATGCTGGAAGATTTCACCACCACCTCTCAGTGCCTCGTGTTGTTCTCTCTCACGTCCATGCGTACCTTTGGCCCCGACTCCCCTTTTGAACTCTATTCTCATGTTCTCTCTTGCCCAGTGGATGGCTCCGTTTAGATTAACTGAAGGACACCCCAGACTGGCCATGTCCTAGATCATCTTCCCCTCAGAACCCAGTATTTCTCTTGCCGTTCCTGTCGTGCTGGATGGCATTACCATCCCCTCAGTCACCCCAGCTGGGCAATATTAGAGCCATTTTATATGCTTTGCTTCTGCTTATTTCCCACATTCAGTGGGGAAATAAGTTCAGTTCCTCCCATTACAGATCTCTTAAACAAGGCTCCTTGTCCATTCTTGTTGTCATTGCCTTCATCCAGACATCTTAACTTAGCCCACAAAGCCTTTCAGAGGTGTACAACCCTTCCTTGACAGTTCCCACCACACTCTTTCCCAAGACATGGTAAGCTTTGGCTGAGTGGTCCCTTCAACCCTCCATACTCCTGTAGGCCTGGTTCAAGATCCCCAGCACAGCCGACATGGTCTTTATTCGCGTGAACCTCTTCATGGGCGTCCATGGCAGTGTGGCACTTTGGCGCTGGAGCTCTTCACCAACAACGTGCGATACTACCCAATTCTGTGACTCCTCTGTCGCAGAACCGGGTAGTATCTCACTAACCCTTCATGACTGAGCTTGAATGTGAAGCTTTCCTTACCTACCTTACGGGAGGTGCTCTGTCTTCCCTGTGCTCCCAAAGCCCACACAGTTCATGCCTCCAGTACAGCACATCCAAGTATGTAGTAATTTCCTGTTTCCATGTTTCTTTTCCTCGGAGTGGAGACTAGACTGTTTCTTATTAATCTCTGCCTCTCCTGTGCCCTGCCACAGTGCATCCAGCACATAGCAACTTACTCAGTTGTTGGGTATTTGGCCACTGCTGGATTGATGTATTCGAGAAGAATTTTTTAAACTCCAACAAAATCCTGAAACGGAAGTATTGACCCAGACATGAGCAATTTGCTTTCAAAATGCTAAGCAAATATCTTATGATGGATTAGCTTCTGATTAAATATAATCATGTTTCTAAACTTTGCTCATATTTCTCCCATACTCATAGCATTATTCCAGCTTTTCTAAAGAGCAGAATTTTATTACATTATATATCATCCTCTGTGGCTACTGCTGTTTATTGGTATCTGAATTCAAAGGTTCAGTTTGACCTCAGGGAATCAAATTTTTTTTTCACTTCCATATTTTAGACTTTGGTAGATTTTTAGCCTGAATCACGAAAGACAGTCTCTCTCTGTCTTCTTTTTTTAGAAGCTGAATAACATCAATGATATCCTGAAGTCGGTGTTCTTGATCTTCCCACATTTTTGCCTGGGACGGGGGCTCATTGACATGGTGAAAAACCAGGCAATGGCTGATGCCTTGGAAAGGTTTGGTGAGTGACAGTAGTGGCTGTAGGATGTTTTAATAGAGATGGCAGTCTGCATGGGCCTTGGTACTTTGGCCTTTGTTTTGGAAAGAGGGTGGTGACTGGGCACAGGACTTCACTGATAGGGCTCATGTCGGTACAGCTGGTTGTGTCATGGGTCATGTGACACAACCATTTGTCTGAAAGATGAGACAGTAATTTTGGAGGTGAGGAGAATATTGGCTTAAGCTTGGACCCAGTGCCTGATACCACTGGTGGTGTTTGCCAGAGTCATTGGAAAAGTCAGACCACAGCTTTGAGAATTAGATACAGGCCAGAGAATCAGAAGGAAAGATGCAAACTTTGGCTCTATTGGGAAAATCATGGACCTGCAGATGGGGTCATATATTACCTTTTACACAGTCTATAAAAAGGTGATTTACTGCAGCTCTTTCTACATTTAGAGTCTTTAAATTTATTTCTCCTGTGGCCACATTACTGTTCTTTATTGACTGGCTCATATAGTTAGATGGGCCATGTTATTTGATGGGCATAGAAGAGGGACTTTTTTTAAACTTGGAGGTACAAGGAGATATATAAGGATTTTAAGGGATATTTACATAAAACCAGATGAGTTGAGTCACCAGGTTACATTATATGCTATTGAAAGGGGCATCTTTTAAACGTGCTTTCTAATCTTTCTTAGTGAAGCTTATAATTTGTTAAAATACTGACCCTAAAAATTACCCTGGATTGTTTGCCTTTTTACAAAGGATTTTTGGCATGTCTCATTAAAATGGAAACATTAGGGACTTCCCTGGTGGTGCAGTGGTTAAGAATCCAGCTGCCAGTGCAGGGGACACGGGTTCGATCCCTGGTCCAGGAAGATCCCACATGCTGTGGGGCAACTAAGCCTGGGCACCACAACTACTGAGCCTGCGTGCTGCAACTACTGAAGCCCACGCGCCTAGAGTACGTGCTCCGCAACGAGAAGCCACTGCAATGAGAAGCCCGTGCACTGCAACAAAGAGTAGCCCCTGCTCGCCACAACTAGAGATAGCCTGTGCATAACAATGAAGACCCAACGCAGCCAAAAAAATAAAAATAATAATAATAAGTAAATAAATAAATCTTAAGAAAATGGAAACATTAGATTTCTTAGATGAAGTTACAGTTCAAATACATGTTATCTCTGACATTCTGATTGATACTGTTTCACAGTATGTTTCCCCAAAACCTTACCCTAAATCAGATTTGGAAAGTGGTGACTCCCTTATTTTTTCCTCCTGTCCACGGGCCATAAACATTGGTATTTCCAGGAATGTAGGCCTGAATTTGAGGAAGGGCCATGGTCTCTGGTGCCTCCATTCTGACTGGATCTCTGCATTGTGTCTACCAGGGGAGAATCGCTTTGTCTCGCCGCTGTCTTGGGACTTGGTGGGACGAAACCTCTTCGCCATGGCCGTGGAAGGGGTGGTGTTCTTCCTCATCACTGTGTTGATCCAGTACCGATTCTTCATCAGGCCCAGGTGAGCTTTCTCTCAGAACTCACAGAGCGCCTGGTTGATGGTCACGGAGGAGGAACACAAGGAAATACTCGCCGGTGGTGGTTGGATTGACTTGAACTCAAAGCAGATAATCAAACTGATTTTCCTAATGTGGGCATCTCCCGGCCCCCAACACTGCCGACAACTCTGGAGTATGGATTTTACAGGACTGCTTTAGAAACTGGGTCTTTGACTTAGAAAATAACTTGAAAAGTTGATTTGGTTTTGTTTCTTAATTTTTTCCCCCTAAGACCTGTAAAGGCAAAGCTTCTTCCTCTGAATGATGAGGATGAAGATGTGAGGAGGGAGAGACAGAGAATTCTTGATGGTGGAGGACAGAATGACATCTTGGAAGTCAAGGAGCTGACTAAGGTGAGGCAATGAGGACAGGCTATAACAACTTGTCTTCAATTTTTTCAGCTTTATATGTTGGAAACTAGCATTTTGCTGACTCAATAAAAAGAGCATGCTTCCTAAAATGTGCATCTATACCAAGTTTCTGTCAATTTAATTTTATTTAAAATACACCATGGGGACTTCTTAATTAAAGAAATCCTACTGAAAATAATTATACTGTGAATTCTCATTCTTGAGTATATTTGTTTTTCACACATTTATGCATTAGTTATTAAAACATCTAATATTGTGTATCGAGGCAAAGCTGAAGTTGATAGAATAATGATTGATTTTGAGTTTCATGGTCCAAAAAGCTGGTAAATCTCCATTGCTGGGCTTCCCTGGCGGCGCAGTGGTTGAGAGTCCACCTGCCGATGCAGGGGACATGGGTTCGAGCCCCAGTCCGGGAAGATCCCACATGCCGCAGAGCAGCTGGGCCCGTGAGCCATGACCGCTGGGCCTGCGCGTCCAGAGCCTGTGCTCTGCAACGGGAGAGGCCACAACAGTGAGAGGCCCACGTAACGCAAAAAAAAAAAAAAAATCTCCATTGTTTAAGAAGAGGGTCTGTTTCAGCCCTTTCTAGGTGCCAGAATCCCAACAAATTCACTTTTTTGTAATCTGTTCAATATTTGCAATGTTTTGATAACAAATTATTACCCTGTAAAATTTAGTTTTTAAAATATCTACAGTGTCTTTACATATTAAATGAAAATTATATAAATATTAATGACCAATATATTTTGTAAAAGTCTGACGTTAGATTAAAAAATAAAAAGAAATTCACTTGTATTTTGAGCTTCAGGGTCATTCAGAAGCCAGTTGCCACAGAGACAGACCAAGGCTTTAGCACATCACATGTGTGACTTAGTCTTATCGACGAGTCTTATTTTGTGGTGTGTTTAGGTCATAATTCCCTCTTCCACAGTTGCCTGGGACAGCTGTGAGTCACTGCAGCTCATGAATTTTTGCATTTTGTTTGTTGCAGGTATATAGAAGGAAGAGGAAACCTGCTGTCGACAGGATTTGCATTGGCATTCCTCCTGGTGAGGTAAAGACACTTTGTCTACCTTGTGTTTGCCCCTATTAATTCAGACTGTCTCTACTGCAATCAAACAATAATGTCTGTAAGGGATTAAAAGTGGTTTTAAAAGGCTTCTCCATTTATGTCTGTGTGGAGCAATCCATCATTGAAAGGATGGGGGCCCCATATATAAGCAATTTTGGATAATCTCAGACAATGTAAGAAAAGTATGCAATCCAAAATGTGATTTTGTGATCCATTCCAGGTGATAATGAAATTCAAATAGATTTTAAAAGATAGATTTTCTCCTTTCTCGTTTATGCGTATATTCTTGTATGCCCTTTAGCCAGATTAGATGGTGAAATTTGACTTGTTGGCTTTCATTACTGTTTTTCACACATTAACTTTGGTCTTAACCTGACGACTCAAATGATATTTACAAATACACCCACACTTTCATTATAAAACATATGTTTAAATATCTATATGATTTCTTAAAACCAAGAAAATAGTTGACTCTTCATTAAGAATGATGTTTTAGGATCATGTTACATGAAAATGAAGCGGAGGTGACTATTTTATAAGGGTCATTTATATTCAGATTTTTAGTAGTTTACTTATACAACTTACCCAATCTTTTTCAGTGCTTTGGACTTCTAGGTGTCAATGGGGCTGGGAAATCATCAACTTTCAAGATGTTAACAGGAGATACCAGTGTTACCAGAGGAGATGCTTTTCTTAACAAAAACAGGTGAGAAAAGAAGTCTGTGTTTCGCCACAGAATTTTTTTAAACTTTATTTAAATGAATATGTTGTTATTTTTCTGATTATAACAGTACTCTGTAGTTTCTAAAAATGTTGAAATATAGTAAAACTGTAAAGAAGAAATTAAAAGTCATCCATAATCCCAGTACCTGGAGATAACTACTATTTACATTTCATTTTAGTCTCACTCTTTTTTTATAACAGCTTTATTCAGGTATGATTTACATGCCGTACAATTTACTTGTTTTAAGAGTACAACAAATGACTTTTAGGCAATTTACAGAATTGTGCAACCATTATCACAATACAATTTTAGAACATTCCCATCACCCCAAATCTCTCTACTTTATATACACATAAAAATATATTATAAAATTGACATCATACTACATCTAGATTTTTAAATTAGTTCTTTTGTTGTTAATGACTGTATTATTGTATATAATACAATATATACTGGTTACGTATTCTAAGATGTAGAAATTTTGCTGCATAAAATGCATCTATGTACATGTACCTATAGTTTATTTCACCAATTCCTTATTGTTAGACATTTGTTTCTGTTTTTCATTAAATGTGTCCTTGTATTCATCTTGATTGTTTCCTCAGGGAAAATTCCTACAAGATAAAAGGTTATCTATATACTTGCTAAGTTGCCCTCGCTAAAGGGTGTGCCAACTGTTGGTGTCACCTGTGGGCTATTATCCGAGAGTGCACAGATCACTAAGCAGTCTGATCGTAAGGGGTACAGTACCCTTTAGAGTCCTGTTGGGCAATGTTACACTCGAGCACTCGAAATATGTGGGACTTCTCTGGGTTTTTATATTGGAGAGACGGTACAAGGCAGTGGCTTTCAAACTCTTTGATCATGACCCACAATACCAAAATCAATACATTTTACCTCTCAACCGAGTAAATACACAAAAACGCATAAACAGGCATATAGCTTAAATAAAAGTTTTGTAAAACATTACCTACTCTTCCTGCTTGCAGTGCACTTTGATATTTCTTATTCTGCTATCTACCACACCATTTAAAAAATACTGGCTGTGACCCGCTAAATATATTTCACAACGTACTAATGGGTGGTGACTCACAATCTGGACAAGGGGCTGTTAGCCAATAAAATTGAAAAGAGCAAGGAACTTAATGTACTCATGGCTTTCCTCTGCATCTTACACGTTTTTTCAGTAGCAGTGTAAAGGAGGTTTAAGAGAACAGAATTTCTAGAATAGTTGGCCTAAGGCTACACACCAGCTTTCCCCGTCATGTTCCTAGTACCAGGCTCCCGGGGCACACAGCAATGGCAGCAATAACTGGCCCAAACTAAGGTTCGTCACAGTGCCTGGTTCTGAGAGCTGGTGTGGGCAGTGTAGCTGTGAGGTCCAGGCACAGGGTCTGTGAGCGCCTCAATCATAGTTCTGGAAAAGGCTGGATCTGGGAGTACTAATTTATATGCAGAGAGGAATGAATACTGCTGATGGGCCAAACTCGTGGTTGTCCAGAGGTGGCTAAGGTGCAGCTATCAGCCTGGATGTGACACTGAGCTTTCTCCTACATTAGGGATCCTTAACCCGAGAATGGCTTCATAGGGCCTAAAAACTGCCCCCACCAATATATGTCAAATTGTGTCTGTAGGTATATTTTTTGTTGTCGTCAGATTCTCAGAGGGTCTGTGATCAAAAAAACCTTCAAAACCAGGAGGATTCCTGGGTTGAGTATTTAGTGGGACCAGGGGGTCTGGATCATGTTATGTGCGAGTCAATGTATGGGCAGCAAAAAGCAGAGGAAGTCACAGTGAGTTGCTGAGGCTCCTCTGACGTGAATGGAGCAACAGAGCATATGGTGCATATGACTGGGCCACAGAATCAAGTCAGGGATGGACACTTAGTGTTAAAGTCCCGGGATAGTGTGACTCAGGCTGTTGATAAAGATGGTGCCACAGCTGGGATGGACTTGGGAATTCTGAAATGGGACTGAGCCTGCAGATTGAGGTGCTGGGGGAGCCAGGTGCAAGGACTGGGCAGGGTATAGGCCAGAACCCTGACTTCCAGGAGGGGCTGGCATCCTGGGGGCAGAAAGGCTGTCCCTTCACGCTATAGCAGGTGTGCTCACTGGTGTGTTGGTCATGCGCAAGCACTCTTTATAGGAATATTAGGCAAGATGGTCTGATCAGAGTATCTAAATGCTTAAAAACCTGACCAGTTTTGTTTTTCTTTGCAGTATCTTATCGAACATCCACGAAGTACATCAGAACATGGGCTATTGCCCTCAGTTCGATGCCATCACAGAGCTGCTGACTGGAAGAGAGCACGTGGAGTTCTTTGCGCTCTTGAGAGGTGTCCCGGAGAGAGAAGTCGGCAAGGTACCGTGGGCACCGGAAAGCCAGCCTGTCTCCCTTGGCGTCCTAATGGTGTACCTTACGGCTGTGACCTTCACACATGACCATCGGCTTCAGGCTGTTCTTCCTTGTGGATGCAGCAATGTGAAGTGCTGGCTCTTCGCAGCTCCTTTCAGGGTGGGAGGCCGTGGTGGCGGTGGGACAGGGATAGTTGAACTGCCTCACACCGGCGGACAGAGAGGGAGTGCTGCTCCCACCCACGCGAGTCCCTGCCCCCCTGCTGCTGGTTCCTCCACACTTGCCAGGTCGTGATTGTATAGAATCTGGTCCTACTCAGTGAAAGAGTTTTCATATGCAAGTGTAAGAAAGCATGATCAAATTCCCAAACCCAACAAAGGTCAAGACGCTTTTTATCACCCTTAGGTTGGTGAGTGGGCAATTCGGAAACTGGGCCTCGTGAAGTATGGAGAAAAATATGCTGGGGACTATAGCGGAGGCAACAAGCGCAAGCTCTCGACGGCCATGGCTTTGATTGGCGGGCCTCCTGTGGTGTTTCTGGTGAGTGTGACTGTGAATGGGAAACTTTGTCCTGGCCTGAATGGAAGACACCTCTTTTCTAAAGTCCTCGATGTCCAGGCCGTGCATGGCTGGCTTGGCAATGGCAAGCCCCCCTCCCCCGATGAGGAACAGCAGGGCAGCCTCAGAGAACCAGAGGGAAGCTCTGTCGCCCTTCTCCTTGACACACATTGGGGTGGCTCTGACATGCCCTCAGATGCTCCAAAGGAGGAGATACTCCAGAGACCTTGTTTCTCTAGCGTGGAGAACCCCAACAGGTGCAGCTGAGGCTGGGTGTGTGATTTGACCTTTCTCTGGACCATACTATATGCCATCTATGTGTTCATCCCCTGAAGACTGAGAGTGTGGATACAGCTTCAGGATCCCCAAGGTAGCACCTGGGTCATAGTTCCTTACATACAGATAAATGGAAAACAGAAGGTCAGACTGACAGTGGCCCTTGACCCTTTTTCTTCTGTAGAGGAGAAGAGCACTGAAGTTATTACAGGAAGAATCCTTGGGCTGAGGCTTTAAAGTTATCCAGACTATTTGGATTTGTTTCTCTAAAACTAGCAAGTACAGTATAACAGGCTAAGCCAGAGTGAAGTAGAATTAAAAAAAAAGAAAAGAAAAGGAATTTTACCCAAACCTTAAACTGACTTCAGTATCAGACAAAAATAATTTTTAGTATATACTTGTCAGTCATGAAAAGATGGTTGAAACTAAAAGACTTTTCCCCTTCCCTTTCTGTTTATTTGGAGAAATTTCATTTCATAAAAAATTAGAGTTTTCTACTTCAGTGATGCATGTAAAAGTCAACTGGTTGCAAACAGTATGAAATATTCTTGTATGTTAGGTCTGGTTCTTTGGTCCATCAGGAAATAAATAGAATGGTAAGTTAAAACTTAGGCTATTTCAGAGATGCTTCTGAATTTAAAACCAAACCTATCTTTGATTTTTTTTTTTTCCCAGCACATAATAGGGCTTATTTTATTCTAATTACAGGATGAACCGACCACAGGCATGGACCCCAAAGCCCGGCGATTCTTGTGGAATTGTGCCTTAAGTATCATCAAGGAAGGGAGATCAGTAGTGCTTACATCTCATAGGTCTGTAGTGAAGACTTAGCTTGGCTTTTTTGCTGCATAACTTTTAAGTTTTCCAAGTACTATATATGATCATTGTATAAAAAAATAGAAAACACAAAAAGGCAAATAGAAAAAAAAAATTATGATCACCTGACATTGCATCACTAGGAGACAACTATTACTGTCATCAGGCCATATGTCTTTGCAGAGTTTCCCTATGCAAATCTATACACAGTGTATATGTTTTTTACAAACAAAAATGCAAGCTTTAGCATATATACTAAGTTCTTTTTCCCTTAACAATACCGAGAACATTATTCCAAGTCAGTTAATTTAGATGTGTCATCATTTCTCGTAGCTATTAGTGAATAGTATTCCATTAGGATATACCCTAATTTATTTAACCATTCCTCTTTTGTGTAGACATTTGGATCATTTCCAACTTTTTTCACGATTATAAACGGCATGGCAGTGAACAGCGTTTTCCCTCCATCTTCATGTATTTGTAACAGGATGCAATTACACCCCAGGAAGCTGGGGATCTGTTTCTTTGAAATGCCAAATGACATGGTGATGTTCTGATGGTTATAGGAGCATCTCTCTAAAACTAAGCCTCATTCTGTTTTCCCACAGTATGGAAGAATGTGAAGCTCTTTGCACTAGGATGGCAATTATGGTCAATGGGCGGTTCAGGTGTCTTGGCAGTGTCCAACATCTGAAAAATAGGTAACAAAGATAGTTTCTTTGGGATCCCACATACTGAGAAATCGTGTATTTATTCTTTTGTGAGTGTATAATGGTGGATCTAAAAGGGAAATAAACTGAACAAGATGGTATAGTGGAAAGAATGAGGACTTTGAAGTCAAACAGAGCTGCGTGCAAATTCTGTCTTTACCTTTTATGGGTTGTATGCACTTCGGCAAGTTATTTAACCTCTCTGAGGGGCAGTGTTCTAGGAATATCTACTTTCTAGCTTTGTTATAGAGTTGTAATGGGAAGATTTATATGTGCCAGTAAGGTTAGATCATAGGCTTCAGAGTCAAGCACAAGTTGGGTCCACACCATGGGCCTACCATTTCTGAGCTACGTACCATGAGCAAGTGACTAACACTCTCAGTTTCAATTTCTCTGTAACATCTGACAGACCTCACAGGTCTAGGTGAGGATTAAATGAAGTCATGTCTAAAGCCCTCGGCAAGGCAGCTCACATAGAATAGGTATTCAGTACGTGACCACTGGTTCCTGCTCGCTGAAACTTATTTCTGGGTCTGGCAGGGACCTCTGTCTTTCATGGCCCAAGTGGGGTTCTCAGAGTTAAATATTCTTTTGAGAAGTTTCCCGAGGGTCTTCCATTTGGACTTTCTTTTTCCTGCTTTCAGGTTTGGAGATGGTTATACAATAGTCGTACGAATAGCAGGGTCCAACCCTGACCTGAAGCCTGTCCAGGAGTTCTTTGAACTCGCCTTCCCGGGAAGCGTGCTGAAGGAGAAGCACCGGAACATGCTGCAGTACCAGCTTCCCTCTTCACTGTCTTCCCTGGCCAGGATTTTCAGCATCCTTTCCCAGAGCAAAAAGCGACTCCACATAGAAGACTACTCTGTCTCTCAGACAACACTTGACCAGGTAAGCTTAGAGTGTCAAAAACAGGTTTCCTTTTCAGGGTGAGGCTTCCTGCCGCTTCTCCACCCACTGCCCATTGTGGGCCCTATAGCACAGTATAGATGAGCTGAGCATGAACTCCTGATCTACTACTGCTAGTTATGCTTTTTACCTAACCTCCCTGAATCTGCAGAGGGAGATGATACTACCAACTTCATAGGGTTCATGTGAGAATAAATTGTCATAATAATCATAAAAACTGCAGTTTTTTATTGAGTATCTGCCATGGGCAGGTATTATGCCAGGTGCCTTATCCCATTTAAATTAGATAACATCAGGTACCAGATAGATCCTGGCACTTAGTAGGTGTTCAGTAAATGTTAGTTTTCAACCCTCTTCCCTTTAATCAGGCCTGTATGAGTCAAAGTAAATAGATGATTGAGCAGTTGGTGATTTGGGGGGCAATAATAGAAGGTGAGTTTTTTAGGTTAATGCTTTGTCAAGTATTCCCCTCTCCCTCCCACACAAAATTTTCTAGTTAATCTATTTATTCAATCTCGTATTCTCTAATTTTCACGTGGGGAAAAATGCAACTAGAATAAAGAGAGCAAGTTAGAGCTATTTATAAAGTCCACCTTTATTTTGACAGGTATTTGTAAACTTTGCCAAGGACCAAAGTGATGATGACCACTTAAAGGACCTGTCATTACACAAAAACCAGACAGTAGTGGATGTTGCACTTCTCACATCTTTTCTGCAGGACGAGAAAGTGAAAGAAAGTTATGTATGAAGAATCCTGTTCATACAGGGTGGCTAGAAGAAAGGAGGAACTAGACCTTCCTTTGCACTATGTGAAGTGTTCCAGAGGGAAGAGCTTGAAGATTTTGTGGGAAGAGGTAAACTGGATACTGTACTGATACTATTCAATGCAATGCAATTCAATGCAATGAAAACAAAATTCCATTACAAGGGCAGTGCCTTTGTAGCCTATGTCTCGTATGGCTCTCGAGTGAGAAAGACTTGAATTTAGTTTATTACCTTATACTTATGTGAAACTCTAGTATGGAACCCAGTGGACATATGGGTTTGACATACTTTTTTGTTCCTTTGTGTTCTAACTGGGGTTGCAACAATAATTCATCAAGTAATCATGGCCAGTGATTGTTTATCAAAATCAAAAGGCATCCTCATTCATTAAGCCGTGCCAAGCCAGGAGACTGGTTTCCCGGTGACACAGCCAGTGCCGGCAATGAGTGTGCCGGAATTACTAATGCCAAGTTGCTCAGAAAGCCCGAAGCACCATGGTGTGTCATACACACCTTTGTGAAAGCTGCTCTACTCAGAGTCTGTTGACATCATCAAATATCGGGTGACAAAATGGTTCCATGTGTGGGGAAAGTCCTGCTTTGATTCCCTCTTTGATGAGCTGCTCTGATGGTGGTGACATGCAAATTGCAACATGCAAATTGCATGGTAACATGCAAGAGTGAGACTTGGTTTCGTTGTTATCCTTGCTTGGAACCATGAGTCTCCGAGGCTATCCTTCTGGGACTCTTTAAGTATACTTAGATCCTGGTTAAGAAGCAAAGAATCAGCAACCGCATTGTTGGGGCCGCAGGCTGTGGAAGCCAGGGCATGGGATGAAGAGGATGATGCGTTCAAACCAAGGGAGGCCTGTGTCCATTTGTCCTGATTGTCTGCTAACACGGTACAGTGCATCTCAAGATCTTGTTGCTTGATACAAGCATAGTATTATTTCTGGCTTTTTGGATTAATCTAGAATATGAAAAGATGGAGTTGTATTTGAGAAAAATCTTTGTACTTTTAATGTTATTTGGAATTGTAAGTTCTGTCAGTGACTTCTGAAACCTTAGAATGGCCTCTTTGTAGAACCCTGTGGCACAGAGGAGTATGGCCACACTGCCGCGCTAGCTTTATTTTTTCATGTAAGTTTGCGAATGGATCATCTAATGCCTAGTGACTAGAAAACAGTGTGATGGCCAAGATCTCATGACAACATTGTATTTAAGTTTCTTTAAGATCGTTTAGAATACTTTTAGTATCAGTGCATTAATCAAGTATTTTTTGAGTGTATGTTATAACTGAGTATGGATGGATGCAGTGAGGAGATATTAAGTCTCAGTAGATTTCCTGTGCCATGTTTGTCAGCTAACTGGTTTACAAATACAGGTTTTGTTGTGGTTGTGGGAACCCACTGAAAGAATATTGGGCAGCCCACTTTTTGAAAATAGCAACAATGCAAAAGCCAAGAAAGTTTAAATGTCATGAGGATCACAAGACTATACAATGAATACTTTCACAGAGAAGATGGCTGGCTTCAAAGCTTGTTGAATAACATAAAACTGTGCTTATGGCATTTAGTACCTTCGAATAATTGACTTTGAAAATCTCAGATACCCCATTCTGACAATCTCAGATTTGTCATCTCTTCAATCACTAACCTATCATGAAAAAAACAAAAAGAAAAGAAAACAGCAAATGCCCCCACGTGAAGATTATCTCAGACTTTTCTAACCCAGTTTAATTTTTTTAGTCAGTAAATACTTGTTAAAAATAATATTGCACTAATGCTTAATGTCATCTGTCTTGAGGCAACAAAATTATGAGAGAAATACTGTTTGGTAAAGTCATCTTTCAATATCATTACTAATGTCTTCTCCTTTAAAAAAAATTTAGATATTAACTCTAAAGGTACAAGATTTCAGATCTATCCAAATCTGTATTTTTTCTTTTAAAATTTACTGTATGTTATCATGCAACTTGTTGCTTGGAAAAAGAAAATGACCTTTAGGGGACTTCCCTGGTGGTCCAGTGGTTAAGACTTTACCTTCCAATGCAGGGGGTGCAGGTTCGATCCCTGGTTGGGGAGCCAAGATCCCACAGGCCTCACGGCCAAAAAACCAAAACATAAAACAGAAGCAATATTGCAACAAATTCAATAAAGACTTTAAAAATGGCCCACATCAAAAAATCTTTAAAAAAAAAAAAAAGAAATGAATGCCGATATTTTCTAAAATGATAAGCAAGCAATGGAGGCATTTTTCCAATAACTATTGGCATGAGCTCATATTTTATGCTATCTTTAATGATATGAAATTTATAGAATAATTGTTTCTCCTTGTTCAGTGTTTTTCAAAATCAAGCTTCTGTTTTCCCATTTCACTAGAATCATGTTCTAATTCTGTATTATATTAAAACCATGAGTAGCTCCTTTATTTGATTACTTCAAGGCCATGTTTTAAAATATCAAAAGACACTGTGAACTACTTTTAAAAAAATGCAACATTTCAATATAGATTTAAAGGTTCTCTTAAGCTAGAAAAAGTCTACAGCTACCCATCTACTTCATTAATATTGTTACCTTTTAGACTATCCAAACAGCAGTCTTTTAAATTTTTCTGTGTAAGCCTAATTATAGTAGAAATTTTTACAACTCTCTGCTCAGTCAGGTAAAATTTCTATATAATCCCTGTGGAAATGTAACCATGTGAGTTTCAGAAATTTTCAAAAGTGTTTAAAGATTTCGGGTTTTGCTTCTTTTGGACACCTTAAACCTTATTAACTGTGAATATGAAAAATACAAAAGAAAACAATAACAAAGCCCTCTATAGGTAAACGCCCAGCATAGGTCATTGTTAAAAAACAAATAACCAAACCTCAAACTACTGTATTTCAATATCTGTACTGAAGGCATATGCATTGTGACTATTAAATGTTGCACAGCATTCACTGTATACTAATCATTGACTAAAGGGATGTGTCTGTTTTCTTCTCGTGGTTGTATATATCAGGTAAAAATTTTTTCCAAAGAGCCATGTGTCATATTATCTTGAACCACTTTGACGCTGAGATATTAATTTCTACCCTTGTTACTATTTACTAGTAATAATATAGTGCTATAGTCATGTTGTTCTAATTCTCTTCAGAATTGTTGCATCCCTTTTTATAGAATGTTTAACCTTCCATAAGGTTTAAGTATTCTGTTCTCCCGTCTTATACCCTACGATGAAGCTATGTTTTTGTGCTTTTTCTTTACCATTGGCCCTTCATTCCAAGCACTTTATGCTGTCTGTAATGGGATCTATTTTTGCACTGGAATATCTGAGAATTGCAAAACTAGACAAAAGTTTCACAATAGATTTCTAAGTTAAATCATTTTCATTAAAAGAAAAAAAAAGAAAAAAATTTTGTATTGTCAATAACTTTATATGAAGTATTAAAAAGGCATATTTCTATGTTGTAATAAGTCACGAAATAAACCTGTGACAGTTCTGTTGTGGTCTGTACTTATTTATTTTCGTGCATTCATAGCACCACCTACTGTTGGAGCTTATAAAGTCATTACAGAAGTAAGAAATGTCTGCTCATAGAAGGGAAGACGCTTGGACCAAAAGTAGAAATTTAGAAAAAACTAAATGTCCTGTTAATCACAAAAGAAAATCGAGGGGACTACTTGAAAATAAAGGGTGTTTCGCACTTTCATGGTTCAGTTTTGGTAGTAACTGATACTAAGTTTATGAGGTTTTAGATAAACTTATTTTGCTTAATGATGATGAAGCTGTAGAGATCTCTGCAAATACTCTGTAGCTAAGCCATTTAATAAAAACCTCATTACTTCATTTGGCACTGAGGAAGCTCAAAGGCAGCCTTCAGTGCTCTTTTGTTTATTCAACCAAAATACAAGGACACAGTATGGCAGGTGTGCCCGCAAGGTGCTGGCAAGAGTGAGCATGCAGGAAAATAGGCAAACGTGGGAGGAGAAACGATAGTAATGTTGGAGGGGCCTTCCCTTTCTTCTGTAAGAAGTGCTGTGCAGTCTGCGCCCAAGATTATGTAGTGCTATGATATGTGGGTGCATTTGTCATAGCTCACAAGCATTGTTTCTGAGACTGACTGCTAATCTCGGTCCTTGAAGAACCCCTGTCAAACAGGCCCTCTCAGGCAGCACAGTGGAGTCGTGGCTCTGCTTGTGACCTCTTGATGGCCGTGACGTGTAGTGAGCAGTCCTTTGCTAAGGCGTGGATCTGAACTTTGCGGGCGGGAGGATTGTGGCTTTGCGACTGAGCCTGGTTGACTGCCCAGCGTCAGCATCACAATTATGTCTCTCCCCCTTGAAGTTCACATTATAGCCACTTTAAGGAAATGACAGAAAATTGTGTTTGTGAAAAACGACAATTGAGAGAGAGAGAAAAAAATACTGAAAAATAAAAGGCAGTTAGTTAAGATAATATGTTACTCATGAGTCTTGACCAAAACATTCTTCTATCTAGGAAAAAAGCCTGTATAAACATTTACAGGTTCAAAAAAACTCTGGAAACTTTGGAATGCTAATGCATACATTGAATAAGAAAAAGCTTGAGAAGATTAGCTACCTTTTTCAAGGGTTTAACTGTGTTGTCAGGTATTTTATTTAATCCTCAGAACCTGCCATATGAGGTAAGTAGTACCATTTGGCATATGAGTAAACTGACTCAGAGAATAAGGAACTGTTCAAAGAGACACAGCTAGTAACTGGCAGAGGGTTCTTTCGGTGAAGTTGGGTATCAGTTAAAATCGTCCTTATAAAATCAGTTTGGCATCATTATGCAATAATGTAACAAATACTTCTTGAACTCTCTCATGCACCAGATACTCTTCTAGGTTCTGGGGATACAGTGTTGAAGAAGGCCGAATTCCTGCTCTAATGAACTTGAATTTCAATGGAGAAGTTATATTCATATTCACAACAGATGTGTGGGTAAAGAAATGTAATAAATTCAGACAGCACTAAGTGCTAAGAAGAAAATACAACACAGTAACAATAAGCACGGAGAGGTGTCAGGCCTCTGCGGAGTGACATATGAGCTCAGATGTGAATAAAATGAACAGGAGCCAACATTTGAAGGTGGGTAGGAAGAATGTTCCTGGAAGAAAGAACACTCGGTGCCAAAGCCCCAAGTGGGAAAATCTTGGCAAGTTGGGGAGCAAGGAGAGAATTCCAGTGTCTCTGGAGTTGTAAGCAATGGAATCAGAGGTGGCAGGAACCAGAACTTGTGGAGCCTTGTAGTCCAGTGTAAGGTACCTGGATTTTATTCTTAGTGCAATAAGGAGCTGCTGGAGAGTTTTAAACAAGGAAGTGGCTTGATCTATGCTTCAGAAAGAACTTTGCTGGTTATATGGGGAGAACGGACTGTAGCGGGGCTAAGTAGGAGAGGATGGTAGATTGGGCCAGTATGGTAGCAACAGACATAGGAAGGAATTGTAACGCTGAGGATCTATTTTAGAGATACAGCCAACAGGACTTACTGATGGGCTGCAAAGGGGATGAGGGAAAGAGAGATATCAAGGTGACTTCTAATTTGTGACCCAGACTAGGTAGATGGTTGTGTTCAAAAGGCAGTTAGTATTTCAGTCTGCAGCTCAGAGGCAAGGACGGGAAAAAAGATAAAAATGGGTGAATCATCGGCATATATATGGTACTTAAGCCTTTGGACTGAATGAGCTTACCTAGAGAGAGGGAAGAGAGAGAATATTCTTGAGGCCTGAGACGCTACCCACATTTAGAAGACACACCAGCGAAGAAAAAAAAGGGACTGTCGGGAGGAGGGAAATCTAAGAGTAAGATGCCATATATTAAAGCTCAGAATCAAGTGTATTTGGGAAGGTAAGAAGTGGTCGATTGTGTCCAACATGGCTGAGAAGATGAGCAAGGTAAAGGGGGCGGAAGACCATTGATTTTGGTAACAAAGATCCTTGGTGACCTTCAGAAGAATCATTTCAGCAGACTGGCAAAGCTGCAGGCCTATCTGGATTGGTTTCAGGGAAGAATAAGAGGTAAGGAAGGGAAGATGGTGAGTATACACAACTCTACAGAGAGTTTTGCTTTGAAGGGAAACAGAAAACACAACAATAGCTGGATTACAAAACTTCTATTTGGATTCTTTTCTTGCCTGTTGATAGTATAGGCTGCACCTGAGCACCATCTCACCTTTCCTTTCTGACTTTTTGTTTGTTTGTTTTTTAATCCTTTAGACATTTCTTCTATCAGGAGCCTAACACACTGTACCTTGTTTTCCAAATTCCCTTTAGACAACTAATTCATAATTTACTATATGTTTTAGAAATGTAAAATAATATAACTATAAATATAGACTACAGTATGTTTTAGAAACGTAAAATAATACAGCTATAAATTTATAATATGTCTTAGAAATGTAAAATATAGACTATCAAAAGAGCTTGGAAATACCAAACCTAGTTTTAGAAAGCAGAGGTATACAACTAAAATGGAAATTAAAGGTGTTTCAAGGAAAACCCTAGCGTATCTGTGGTGGTACTGAAGAAACCTTCCTTCTGGGATTACTATCATGCTATTTTCTTGATATAACATAACGTTTACAATAAAGTTGGTAAATTATTACTGTGTCACCATCCTATAGTAACACAGTAAAAGCTCTAGATACGATAATATAAATATAAAATGCAAATTAAGAAAAAACCAAAATGGCTATGTAGGCTTTTATTAGGGCAAGCATTTCCATAAACATAAAGATCTCCTTAAAACAAATAGATGTCCCAAGGATCTTCGTTAAATAGTGATCCAAAATGAACAAAAATTAATAAAACTGTAAACACATTTCAGCATATAAAACAAGTCTTCTGAAGTTTTTTAAAAACTATTTTCCAAGTGAAAGTTACAAGTAATTAATGTGAAAACCATAATTAAAACAGGTGACACAGGTTATACTGTACTTTCCCAAGGTAAAGAAATATATTTGATATAATATTCTTCTGAATTCCATTTGATATCACAAAATAAACTTTACTGGGCAAAAATGTTTTAAAAATCTCAGATAACACAGACATGATTAAAAGATAGACACTGTGTATAAATAATTTAAAGATATTGTCAGTCACAGAAAGGTAAAATCATATGAATATAAGAAATGCTATAGAGCAAAATATTGTTAAAATAGAGAAGAAGAGATATTCTGAAACAAATGAAAAATCAAGATCAAGAAGTAGTGGCGACTACATATTTCTAAAGTATAATAGATACTGAAATGCCAAGGGGAAAATGAACAGAACTCTCCTGAGGTGGTAGTGACAATGGACAGAGCTGGCTTTTAAAATGCTAACCATTAGCAGACACATCTTATGGCAGTTCATGAGATGCTTCATATTTTCAGTGGAAAACTATTTCAACAGTGAAAATGATATAGGAATCAGAAGCATATTCTTCTGAGACACTAGGTAATTTACACTTTCTTGAACTGAAAAAAAATTCATAAGAAGGTATATAAAGTTATTGACTAAATCAGATTTGTTCTAAGAATAACTTGTGCTTAGTGAAATAGCCTACCAGCTGCCACAACTCTGGGATGCTCATGAGACTGATGTCTCCCAGCTGCTCGGCCATGTGCACTCTCGTTCCACCAAAGAACATGAACTGCAGAAATAAACCAGAAATAGATTCTGAAAACTGTGGCATTACTACAAATAAGAAAGACAGACACATTAATCAGAAACTGAAAGTCCTAGTCTTTAAATCAAAATAGTGAGTATCAACAAGGTAACACTAAGTATGTTAGTGATAAGATTTCAGAGGGGTCAGAGATTTGGGAGAGAAAGTTATAAGATAATTAGCCAAACTGGTTTTATAGATGAAGAAACAGAAGGCTTTTATTTTAAAAAGCAAAACTATAAAAAAATTGTGTTTACTACTGAAAATTTGGCTGATACAAAGAATATAAAAAGTGCCATAATCTTAACCACTTAGAGAAAACCTCTTTTAATATTAATATTTAGTATATTTCCTCAAAAAATATGAGTAAAATAAAATTAGGGTCTTGCTGTATATTATGCTTAGAAATAGATTTTTAAAAATCAACAATGAGTATTTTCTTTGGCAGTGATATTAATTTTTAATGGCTCTGTGAATTCCTCCTTATAGATATAGCAACTTTTTGTCCCAACACCTTATTGTTGTTATATTCAAAATATATATTGTTGTTATATTCAAAATATATATTGTTGTTATATTCAAAATAGTGTGGTATTCTACAAAATACTCAAATAAGTGTTCTTGTACTTATTTAAATTTTTAAAAAATAAGTAGTATGTGTTAGCTGTGTAGATTTTGGAAAATGCAGATAAACAAAAACAGAAAACAATAATCATTTCTAATCCTACCAACCTGAAATAACTACTTTTCAATTTTGGTGTATCTTTTCCATATTTATGTATATATGTATTTATTTTTATATACACACAGAATATATGTTTATGCTTATATAAGATACATGATGTATATGATTTATGTGTGTCTATTTGTGTATTACAAGTATATTATATACATAGGGTCATATCACATTGTCTCTAAAGTTTCCTTATCATAAACAATGCTGACAAAAACTTCCTTAGAGCAGCACCTATCATGTATATTTATAGAAATAACAATGTCAAAGACAAATCACTACTTACATTTATTGGGTGCGTCCTATTTGCTAGGCCTGGCTCTAAGCGTTTTGCATGTATTAACTCATTTAGTCTTCACAAGAATCCTAGGCGGTAGGTTATGATTCTCATTATTTTATCAATGAGCAATGTAAGGCACAGAAAGGTTAAGTAACTCACTCCAAGTCACAAAGTTAGTAAGTGGTGGAGCTGGGATTCAAACCCAGGCAGTCTGGATCTCATTATTTCCTCAATATAATCTCTTAAAATGAAAATTGAGAGAACCAAAGGGAATATCTTATATATACTTACATATGTACAGTGTACATATTATAAATTGTCATCCAGAAACGATGCACTGATTTATACTCCACATATTACTCTTCCCTTTTCTCTTAAGATTAAAAAATGTGCCTACTCATTTTCAGTTTTTTCTTATAAAAGTTATATACGTCAATTATAAAAATTAAAATACTACTTAATATTAATTTCATCATTCAAATGACCACTGTATGTTTTACATCTTTTCAAATTTCCTTCCTGTGTAACTGAACACATCTATACAACTATGCATATTTCCTAGAATACTGGGAAAAATAATTTAAAAATTAAGGCTTTTAATTTATATCGCCAAATTTTGTGGAGGGGAAAGGTTAAGCCAGTGTACCCTACACAGTAGGGGTACTTATTTTTTCCCAGCCTATTTAATACTATATTTATAAAAGTATGTCTTTATTAGGTGAAAATGGCTCTCATTATTGTCTTAATCTACATCTTCTTTAATATATATTCAGTAGTCATCTGTACATCTACCTTTGCATAAGTTTTTATGTTGCTCTTTGCTTTTGAATTTCATTTACGGTGTTTTGGGGCATGCAGAAAGACTGAGCTTTTTTATAATAAAATCATCAACTCATTGTTTTTCCTTCATTGTTTCTTCATTTGTTATTTTGGCTTAAGATATATACTTGTCATTCATATTATTAAATAAATTCATCTATATTTTATTTTAGTAATTCTATAACTTTTTTCTACATTGAAATCTATAACCCATTTGAATTTTATTTTTTAGCATACGTTATGAGATGGACATCTAATAATTTTCATAATTTTTCTCCTATTCATGTATTTTCCAATTTGAAAATAAATTTTTCTGTATATTCTGATAATTTTCTTAGGAGGTATTATTAGAAGTTAAATTTCTTGGTAGAGATTAGAAGCTCAGCTTTGAATATGTTAGGTGTGAGATGTCCACTGGACATTCAAGTAAGGAAGTTGAGGAGGCAGATGGATATAATGTGTCTTTTAACTATTTTATTAGCTATTCTTAGTCACTTATCCTTCCAGGTAAACTTTACATACATTTTTTTAGTTTGCCACAAAAAATGCTCCGAAATTCTGACTGCAATCACTTTCAACTTTAAAAGTTAAATGGCCCAAATAAGTGTTTATTAAATAAGTTAAGTTATGTATAATTATCTGTTTGCTGTGTATACTTGACTAGAGTGTTAGGAAGTAATTGTTAATCACGCACATGCATTATTTCTAATATACATATACACACATATATGTACATGTACATACATATACATAAATATATGACATTTTGGTCTTTTTCTCATGTCATTCATACACACACACACACACATACACACACACACACAAATGGAAGGTTGATGGAAATATCCCTTAAGAACCATTAGTTCTTTTTGTATTAGAGGTACGGTCACTATATAAATTTTTGCTGTGTTTAATCTTCTGAGTCTTAGTGAACTTAACTTTAGGTAGGAAATTACCTGCCAGAAATTATGCCGTGAATGCAAATGTGTGTGTATGTAAATACGTATATGCACACGTGTATACACACACACTCATATGGCATTTGTGTTTACAATTTCATGTTATTGTAGTTTTGGATATCATGTGCTAATTCCTGAAGCTGATTAATCAGAATTATCTAATACAAATGTTGGTACAAACAAAGCTATGGACAAATTTGGGGCTTATGTTGACCAGCTGGTATGTCAAATGAAACCAGTAGGCTCCTTTCTCTGACATATTTTTGGTTATAACACACAATTGCCTATGTATGTGATTTAATTGTGCATAATGTCATATTTATAATTAGCTACTTGAGTTCATTCCACTCATGTCCCCTCTGAGTTATATTCCTATTGCCCAAGTGTCTAAGCTTACAATGAAAGCAGGTATTCCCACCAAAAACAACTGCAGCTACGCCTACTTTTGGTGGACATGTTTTTTTGTGTCATTTTAACCAAATTCTAATAAGACAATATTACACAACAACTGCCTGGTATAATAGTTTAATAAGTATTGTAAATAATATATATCAGAAAATGAGCCAGTGGGTATTTGTAACAGTTGCTTTTTTAGTTGATTTTTCAGGAATTTGTATTGATACTTGGAAACAAGTATGTGGTCAAGGCACATAATTTTGTTATCTTTCACAAGAGAAAGAAACAAGTAGCAAAGGAAGCCCAGGGAAAGCTTAAACAGCAGTTGAGATAAGAATGTGTGTGCTGGGGGGAAGTGATTTTTGTTGCAGGGCAGAAACTAGAACTGTGCTGGGAGAAGAATCATGAGTACTTCAAGCTCCCTTATATTCATGTCAGGGCTCATTTTCAGCAGCAATAACTTCCAAGTCACCTATAAGAGAGCATTTGATCGACATTTAGTAAAGTCAAAGTTCAGGATAAAGTAAGGGATAATTTTGGCCCT
The DNA here is from genome assembly GCF_949987515.2 of Delphinus delphis. Classification (NCBI taxonomy): domain Eukaryota; kingdom Metazoa; phylum Chordata; class Mammalia; order Artiodactyla; family Delphinidae; genus Delphinus; species Delphinus delphis. The sequence continues at coordinate 28,098,188 of NC_082688.1, forward strand.
GCCCCGGTAGAGAGACTCAGGATAAAGGCTGTATCGCTAATCGTGAGTGATGGGGCCATTATGGCTCCTCTTTAGTCTTTACAGAAAGTCAGTCTCTATGTAAATCCCCTTCCTGTCCTCTTTCTTTAGAAAGGAGTACAAACCTAAACAACAAAAGGAGAAAAATCTTTGGTTAGATGCGCGTATTAGACCAATTCCCGTCAGTTAAAGCTGTCTATTTTGTACATTTCTCATTAAGTTTAAATGAGGTTGTCATCCTATGTACTGTGAGGTTCCTTACCCTACCTGCCTGACTTGGGCACTGACCTCAGGAGACAGCAGCAGCTGGGAGGATGCTTCACCACTGGCACCCTGGGCCCCTCTTTAAGGTTCTCTGCAAAATGCTGGGAGGTTGCGTATTTCGTTAAAAAGGGGGAGGCCAGTTCTGTTGCTAGCTGCTGGTTGACCTTTTACTCCTTCCCCCTTCAGCCTGAAGGGGTTTGTCAAAGGACAAATCAAAGAGAAGCCACAGGCCCCAATGCTGAGACAGCGATAGCGCGGGGCGGCAAGAACGCAGCAGCTGGCGCTTCGGGGGTGTCCTCACGGCTACCTGGCACCTAGGCTGCAAAAGCCCCCCCCGTCCATGGCTGTTCGCGAGCCGGCCGGAGGCAACCCTGGCAGTGGGTCTTCCCCTAACGGCACCCTTCCTCCCCAAGCTTGTCCCGGGATCCTTGCCCTGCGTGTTCTAGGACTTGCACTATAACTCAGGCGGCAGCAGCGAGCTCTCAGACCTGGGCTCTTCGGCCTGTAGGCGCATGCGCGGCCAGCGCGCTCCCAGCAGTCCCCTCCCCTCCCCTCCCCCAGGAGACATTTTGGGCACGTCCCGGCAGCAGGTACCCGAAGAGCCAGTGTACGAGCGGCCAGAGCCTAGTCAGGCTCCTTCGGATGGCAAGCATGGCCCGGCTTCGAGCGCTGCGAAGGGCAGCGGCCGGTATTCTTCCTTAAATTCCTTCTGTGGCTTCTCTACTGGTAGGGAGCAGCTCCTGCGCAAGGGTGGATGCAGGCTCGGGGCGGCTCAGCTCCTCCTACTGCGGCGGGGCGGGGGGGAGGGGGGAGAGGGGGCGGACAGCCCAGTCAGCGAGGCGCCCGCCACCAGCCCATGCCATGCGCGTTCGGTGTCAGCCCTGACCCTCCGGTGCACTTTTGTTCCCTCAAGAGATCTTACCCCCAGTGTCAGCTGTGACATTAGTTAATTTCACCTCATCTCCATGCACACCTGCGTACACTTCGTAAAAGTTCGTGTGTAGAATGCGAGTTTGTGTGACCATTGGGAAGGCAGTATGGATGCGTGCCTGTCATGCTTTGCGTTTAACTCGTGGACGTGTTTGCCGGGGTTAATTTTTACTCGGGTGATTTACATGTAGCTAAAGACCAGTGAGCCTTCACTCTTCTTTATTAAGTGCATTCTCTCTCCCTGTCGCCACCTCCAGCATGGCCTTGTTAGAGTATTTCTTAGTTGCTCAGAGGAATGGGGGCACTGAACTAGATAATGGAAATTCAAATTTAAACAAATCAGCAGACTTCTGATCTTGGCTTCTTATTCTTGATATAGGTCCCAGAGTAACCGCTTTCAACATTTTCAGCTGTTTCTTCTAATGCTTGTTTCCCTTTTTCTGAATTATATTCACTTTCTGGTGCTTCTTGATATTTTCAGTTACAGATAGTATCTATTGCTCGGAAATTGAGGATATAGGTCTGTTAACATACCATTCACCCAAAATACACTTCCTTTCCCTCATCTGATAAATCACATTAAAATAGTTAAAATTTACACTATATTGATCTTTATGCCTTTATCACTAATTACGTTACCTTCTTACACACATAACTACACACACAACACATAACTAAACCCAATTACACAGTAGTTACATTCATGCACACACTGAAGTGATATTGCTTATACTATTAAGGCTAGGGAATTATTAGAGGGCTCTCATCTGTGGTTGTATTGTTTGTGCCTTTGCAAAGACTTTTGAATCATCTGTTCAGAGGAAGGGAGGCTTTTTAAAGTTAGTAATTCCAGAGGTAGTGAGTCAGTTTTTCAAGTTGATGGGCGTCCATATCTAACCAAGCAAGACAAAAAACATCATCTGTGCCTGGACTGGATCTTTATGTTTAAGTTTATTTTCTTAGACTTTTTCTCCCTAGAATTCACAATTCATACCCTCATTCAACCCGTATTAATTAAACTCCTTTATGCTTCAGGCACTTTTCCAAAAACTGGGGTGCAGAGGTGAACAAAAGACAAAGTATGTGTCCTCTTGGAACTTCCAGGTTAGGGGAAACAGGTAAACAAATGAAGGAAAAATATGTTAGGGATTAATAAATATAATGAGGAAAAACAAGTAGGATATGGAGAATAGAAAGTGCTGGAGGGAGGTAGCAGAGACTGCTAGCTATTTCCCAATAGCCATTCTTCTCCCACCCCACCTTTTTTGAAAATTAGCAGTAGAACCCTTGCAGCTTAGTGCAGCCATGTGACTAAGTCCTGGCCAGTGGGATGTGTTAATGCATTTATGACCTACTCTAAGTGGTCTTAAAGCAGTTTAGGTTGTTGCCCTCTTTGTTTCTTTCTTATTTCTGCCTGCTGGAATGTGGATGTAATGGCTTGAGTTCTTGGACTATGAGGTAGAAACCACATGCTGAAGATGGCAGAGCAAGAGAGAAGCAGCCAGGGTTCTGACACCATGGAGCACCATACTAGGAGCCCTGTATGAACTCCTTTTTTACTTGAGAAATCATTTTCTAGTGGCTTAAACCTATGATCTTAATGAAAAGGAGAATAACTATTTTGTTTCTCTTTTTCATTTGTTTCTATTATTTTCATTATACCTATCACTTATTCATCACCAAATTCTTTGCCAAAAGAATAAATTTCCTCTCAGTATGATTAAACCCATTAATCAGCTTGTCAGTTTCATCTTCTGGCATTGTCTTTTGGGTGTCTTTTGTTTTCTTGTTCCAGTGTGGACTAATTGTTCTCTAAGATAGCATGGTAGTAATTCTGCGATCTCCTCTCACTGATATCCTGGGGGTCTCATTTACCTTGTGTTGGACCTCCTGTTGCCAGGATTTTATAGCTTTTTGTTTTTTTTTTTTTTTTAATCCTACATTTTGGAGAGGGTGCATGGGAGTTAAACTTTTGAGACTTGCATCTCTAAAAATGTTTTATTTTGTCAACCCTCTTGATTCATATGTTGGTTGGGTATATAACCCAGATTCTACATTGGAAATAATTTTTCCTTATATTTTCAAAGGCAATTCTCCAGTGTATTATAGCTTCTAGTAAGAAATTCATAGCGTTCTGATTCCTGATTCTTTGTATGTGACTTGTTTTTCTTTCTCTTTTTGGAATCTTTTATGTTTTTTTTCGTTTTCCCTGGGGCTCTGAAATTTCACAATTACATGCTTTGGAGTAGGCATTTTTTTCATCCATTGTTCCTCACTCAGTGACCCCTCTTAATCTGGACACTCTTCAATCCTGAAAAATGTTTGTGTTTCTTGGAGTTTTTTCCTTCTCTTGTCAATCTCTGGAACATCTGTTGTTCAAACATTCTGCCTCCACTTGATCTTCTCACCTTCTTTTTCTACTATTTTACATCTCTACTTTTTTGGTATAGGTTTTTTGGGGGTTAAGTGCCACAGTTTTATCTTCTAACTTATCTACTGAATTTTAAACTCCTACTTTCACAGTATTTATTTACAAGAGCTCTTTTTTTATCCCTTCCCCAGAATATTTTTATTTTTAAAAATAATATTCTCTTCTTTTTCATGGGTTAAGTATTTGTATATCTGTGGACATTAATTACAGGTATTTATTTTAGTCATTGCTTTAGGTCTTTTCCTGCATTATTTCTTTTTCTTTAAAGTTTTATTATATTTTCTCTCGTTTGATTCCTTTTCTCTCTTGTTACTAGGGTTTTTCCTATAATATTTTTATGTTTGTGATCCTTGACTATCAGTTCATATTTTGGAGAGAGACAAAAAAAAAAAAATTGAGAGCTCTTTGAGTACCTGGAGGGGCGGCTGTCAAACAGTGGGCTTCACTGTAGGGTTTTCTGACTGGGCTGTTTCATCACTGGGGAAATTGCCCCATTTGCTACCATGTGTAAGTCATTTCTCTTAGTTACCCCTCTGAGGAAGCTTCCAGGATTCCCTCTGTGAGTTATAAGCCTTACTGCCAGTTTCCTATGACTGAGGAGGGTAGAATACTGAATATCTCAGTGTTTGGTTGGTAGTCATTCACATAATTTGTTTAAGACTAGTTTTGACATTTTCCTCTGTATCTGGTATTCCTGAATGTGGTTCAGCCTTTCAAGAATGTATTAAATAGGAAAGGCTAAAGTGCTGTAACAAATCGACACCAAAATGTATGTCTCAAACACAGTAGGATTTTATTTCTTGTTCTTTAAGATCTAAAATGGGTTTTCCTAATTGGCAAGCAGCTCTTCTGTATGTGGTGAATTAAGGACCCAGGCTTCTCGACCCTGTGGCTCTGCCATCCTTAGAGCCCCATCATCAACTGCATCTAGTCAGCAGAAAGGGAGAGAGAATTTACAAGGGGAAAGTACTTACCAGATAGTGAAGAGTAAAATGCATGACTGTAACTTAGAGAGGGAAGACGTTGCTAAGTGCTGAGACAGTTTCCTACTCACTTTCTCACAGGTTTTAATTATCCGCCAAACGCTGTGAGTTAAGCTTTATCTCCAAGTGAGAAAGGTGAACTTCTGAGAGAGAAGTAATTTTCTCAGGTTCACTGCTGCTCAGTGGCACATCCAGGGTTTAAAGCCAGATTTTAAAACCAGTTCAGTTTACCATTTATTTTAAATCAGTTGAGAAATCAATTCACTTTTTAATCTCTTTTAGCTTTACTTGACCATCATGGATTGCTTTTACAGCGTCTTTATAATTTTTTATGCTTTATTTATTCTCAACATTGTATTGAGGGCCAGAGCATTAATGCAAGGGGCTGATAGGCTGTGTCCAAACCCATGGGGCCTGCTGTCTCTTTTGCCCCTTGTTAGGTCCTTCAGGATATTGCCTAGGATTTTCCCATACACACTTTATGATTGAACCTCACATGTCCCTCTATCTCTTATGAAGGTTGACAGACACATGGTTTATAGCAAATCAACACTACACAGATTAAAATTCCTTCAGAAAATCATTGTGTTGTCTTTGCAAGATAGCTTAACGACATTAGTTGAAGTAGTCTTCATATTCAAGATGATTTTCTTTTTATATAGACACTGGATATTAAAAAATACAGTTCCCAATTTTCCCACTCTCTTGGAGTCATTGGAAGTTCGCACTCAGCACAAAATAAACATTGAAAATAGTTAGAGAAAAGTCATAATTTTACAGGCTGCCTTAGTATAAATTCTGTTTCAAAGTATGTTTCATTGAATAAGGGTCCTGAGCCTCTGAGTGTTCTGGAATGAGACCTCTTGGTAGATTCATGTGACTAGAGTCTCGTTTGTGATTACCTCTTCAATGAGAGCTAGGCCCTCATTTGGTTGGTTAATTCTTTCCTCTTTCCTGTCTTGGTGACCTTCTCCTTCTTAAGAGGTTCTAATAAACATTGATTATTCTCAAATCATATATCCTATTCCTGTCTCTTTCAGAGAACATCAGTGATACCTATTTTGCAGACAAGAGAGTATCAGATTCTAATATGCCTGATATCATGTAGGAGCTGTCATGTATATTAATGTCTTTTACTTAATATTTTCTTTCTTATTCTCCTTCATTTCACTTTGTGAGGTTCATATTTCCATTTTACAGATTAAAACAAAAACAGCAACCTAGAAGCTCGGAGAGACTAAGAGACAAAGGTAACAAAGTAAGTTGTTCAGATATGGTTCATTCATTTTAATACTCCCCAATAATCCAGTGTTTGAGTATACTGTTGGCCTGTATCTGCGGGTTCTGCTTTAGCGGGTTCTGCTTTAGCGGGTTCTGCACCTGTGGATCAAAAACATTTAAAAAAAAAAGCCAGACAGTTCAAAGAGGAAAAAACTTGTATTTGCTGCCCACAGGCTACTATTTACATGGCATTTACATTCTATGTACAGCTATTTCCATAGCATTTGCATTGTAGTAGGTATTGTAAGTATTCTAGAGATGATGAAATATAAGGAGGATGCGCATAGACTGTATGCAAATACTACACTGTTCTCTATAAGGGACTTGATCATGGCAGATTTTGGTATCTGCTGGGGTCTTGGAACCAATCCCCTGAAATACCAAGGGACATTTGTACTATAACTTTGTTATTTCTTCCCTATTGATTTTTAAGTGTTTCCATATGTTTATTTTATAAATAATGTTTCAGTGAGTAACTGGTACATGGGAGTAGCTGGCAGGTAAACATGGTCACCTAACAGTTTATTGTTTAAGACTTTTAAATACAAAGCCATCACTGGCACTTAGTGATCTTACATTAGGCAAGACCGAGCTCCAGTTAATACTTGAAAATGTAGATCCTATATGTGGAGCATGGCAATTATTGTTTCTGCTTATCTCCTACAGCGTATCAGTATAGGTCACTAGGAATTCTATATGGGTATAATGGGTGTATAAGACCGTTCTTAAAACAAGAATCTGTTAGAATTTTTGTTTCTGTTAGATTAATATGCTATACATTGTTGTTTTCCAGTTTACTTACGGCCAGAAGAATTTAACGTATTTGAGTAATTTCACACTAATATTTCTGCATTTATTAAGTTTTCAAACCAAAGCAGTCCTTTGTGTGTGTGAGAATTTACAAGCTGCTGCTCTTATAATGTCAAAAACTGAACCAAAGTGAACCCTGTTAGGCTACTCTCAGACCTTTTTTAAATTAAATTAAATTGAATTAAATTAAATTAAATTCCATTTATTTATTTATTTCTGGGCCGGGCCTTCCCCGACCAGGGTTTGAACCGAGGCCCCCTGCAGCAGAAGTGCAGAGTCCTAACCACTGGACTGCCAGGAGATTCCTTCTCAGATCTCTTTCAATAGTTTCATTTTGGTACCAGACTTTTTCATGAACTCAGAGAAATCAGTTTTTCATTTGCATTGTCATTTTTTTACCTCAATGATGTTTTAACTCTGAATAAAATAATTTTATTTTATCTATTGAACAGGTATTTTCCCCTGGGCAATTCTTCAGATATTGCGTGTGTGCATGTGTGTGTCCGCCTTGATTGAGTCCTCAGTTGCATCAGTGAACTCTCAGATTCTCACTGACTTTCTCTTTGCAAGAAGAACACGTTAGTGGATGTGATCATGTCCATCTGTGTCATCTCTGCGATGTCCTCTGTCCCGTCCAGCTTTGTCATGTTCCTGATCCAGGGGTGTGTCAGCAAATAGAAGCACCTGCAGTTCATCAGTGGAGTGAAGCCTATCATTCTACTGGCTCTCCAATTCTGTCTAGGACATGGTAAGAATGCTGGTCTGCCGCTGCTATATAAACCTCCAATAGGGCTCTGGATTGGACGGATGAAAGGGCCCCTGGCCATCACCAGGAAATGTTCTAGCTAGTCCAAAGATGAATGAAAGAGGAAAAGGCAGACCCAGTTGTACACTTTGATGTGACCAAACATGGCCTTAAGCACACGGCTGATCTCACGCCAGAGGAAATCCGTCCACACAGACTGCACTTCATACCACCACCACCTCATTCCCTAAGTGACAACTTTTCAAAAAACTGAGGTGGAAGACTCTTAGTCAAAACTTAAAGCCAATGCTTCTAACATGTCTGATAGATTTTAGCCTTCAGAGTCAGGGTGTTCTTTGCCTTACTAGGAACTCATCTGTCCTTCAGATTCCTGAGGACCAGGTAAGTGAGAGGTGACCGTGCTTCCTGTTTTTCAGTTTTCCCATAGATAGCTAATTTGTAATTTATTGTTTTTGCAGTATGTTAGAAACATAAAATAACATAGCTGTAAGTACAAGCTACTAGGAGAGCTTAGAAGTGCGAAATCTAGTTTAAGAAGGCTGAGGCACTCAACTAAAATAAAAACTAAAGTTGTTAGTAAGAAAATCCTAGTATGTCTGGGATGGTACTGAAGAAATCCTTGTAAGGTTACTAGCAGGCTATTTACTTGAGGTGACAGTATTTACAGTAAAGACAGTACATTATTACTGCCTCATTACCTTATGGCAACACAACAATAGCTCCAGAGATGAGGATAAAAATATAAAACACAGTAGAAAGAATCAGATTGTATATATAGGCTTTTATTAGGGCAGACATTTCCATAATTATAAATCTCATTAAAACAAATAGATGACCTAACACAACACTGAAAATCAACTATACTTCAATTTAAAAAAAACCAATTAGATGACCAAGTATCTTTATTAAACAGTGATCCAAAATGAAGTAAAAATTAGTAAAATTAACTGTAAATGAAGACACTGCAATCACGTAAACCAAGGAGTTATCAATGTGCTTTAATACCAGGACCTAATGACATTATTTTCCAAGTAATTGATTAATTATTATTGTAAAAACCATTATTAACATAAATGACACAGATGATACTGTACTTTTCTGTAGTAAAGAAACGTTTAATGGATTTTTTTTATGGATCCCAATTGGTATTATATAGAAAACCTTACTGAACAAAAACTTTTATAATCTCAGAAAAAGACATGATGAAAAGGTTGATAGTTTATGCATATAATTTAACTATACTATCACAGGTATGGAAATGTAACAATCATTTCTATGTCAGAAAATGGTATAAAAGCAGAGGGTTGTCAAAATAGAGAACGAGATATTCTGAAACAAATGAAAAATCAAGATACTGTAGTAATGGCAACTTTTTTAATGTGTGACAGATACTGAAATACCAAGGGGAAAATGAACAGACTGTTTCCTGAAGTGGTGGTGACAGTGGATACAGAGTAGCTTTTAAAAAATGCAAGGGATATAGCAAATTAGCTTACCACCTCCTTCAAATCAAAGTGAGAATCTCTTGGAAGAATTTAAGCACCATTAACAGACACATCTTATGGCAGTTCATGCAATGCTTTGTATTTCCGTGGAAAACTATTTCAATGGTGAATATGACGTAGGAATCAGAAGCATATTTTGCTGAGACACTAGGTAATTGACACTTTCCCGAACTGAAAAAAAAAATTCATAAGAAGGTATATAAAGTTGTTGACTAAATGAAATTTGTTCTAAGAATAACTCGTACCTAGTGAAATAGCTTACCAGCTGCCACAACTCTGGGATCCTCGTGAGACTGGTGTCTCCCAGCTGCTCGGCTATCCGCACTCTCGTTCCACCAAAGAACATGAACTGCAGAAATAAATAAACCAGAAATAGATTGTAAAGACTGTGGCACTGCTCAAATAAGAAAGATAGAAACATTAATCAGAAACTAAAAGTCCTATTCTTTAAATCAAAATAGTGATTATCAAAAAGGTAGCACTAAGTATGTTAGTGATAAGATTTCAGAGGAGTCAAAGATTTGGGAGAGAAATTTATAAATTAATTAGTCAAACTGGTTTTATAGAAGGAGAAACAGAAGGATTTTACTTTATTTTGAAAAAGCAAGATTATAAAAAAGTTACGCTCACTACTGAATATTAGGCTGATGCAAAGAAGAACATTGAAAGTAGCTGAAACTTAACCACCCAGAGAAAACCTTTATTAATATTTATTGTATTTCTTTTAAAAGATGAGAAATATAAAATTAGGGTCTTACTGTATATTATACTTTGTAAATGATTTAAAAAAGTCAACAATGAGAAGTTTCTATGACAATGCTGTTAATCTTTAACATGTGAATTCTGCCCCATAGATGTAACAACTTTTTATACCAGCCCCTTATTGTTGATTATTTATATCATTCAAAATAGTGTGGTATTCTACAAAATACTGAAATAAATGTTCTTTTACTTAAATTATTTAAAAATTTAAAAATAATGACAATGTAATACATGTTGGCTGTATAGATTTTGGAAAATGCAAATAAATAAAAAGAGAAAGCAGGAATAGTTTCTAATCCTACCACCCAGAATTCACCACTTTGCTATTTTGGTTTATCTTTTCCATATTTATGTATATATGTATGTATTTTTACATTTTTATGTATTTAAAGACACACAGCATATATGTTTATGCTTATATGAGACGCATGATGTATATGATGTATATGTGTGTCTGTTTGTGTATTACAAATACATACATAGTGTCATACTACATTGTTTCTAAAGTTTCCCTATAGTAAACAATGCTGACAAAAACTTCCTTAGAGCAGCACCTATCATGTATATTTATAAAAATAACAATGTCAGAGTCAAATCACTACTTACATTTATTGGGTGCGTCCTATGTGCTAGGCCTGGCTTTAAGCGTTTTGCATGTATTAACTCATTTAGTCTTCACAAGAATCCTAGGTGGTAGGTTATGATTATCATTATTTTATCAATGAGCAAAGTAAGGCACAGAAAGGTTAAGTAACTCACTCCAAGTCACAAAGTTAGTAAGCGGTGGAGTTGGGATTCAAACCCAACCAGTCTGGATCTCATTATTTCCTCAATGTAAACTCCTAAAATTAAAATTGAGAGAACCAAAGGGAATATCTTATATAGGTACAGTGTACATACTATATGTTGTCCAGAAATGATGCACTGATTTATACTTACAATATTACTCTTCCCTTTTCTCCACTGAGAATGAATTTAAGATTAAAAAGTGTGCCTACTCATTTTCAGTTTTTTCTTATAAAAGTTATATTATGTTCATTATAAAAATTAAAATACCACTTAAAAATTATTTTCATCATTCAAGTGACCACTATATATTCTTTCAAATTTCCTTCCTGTGTAACTGAACACACCTATACAGCTATGCATATTTCCTAGAATACTGGCAAAAATAATTTTAAAATTAAGGCTTTTCATTTATATTGCTGAATTTCGTGGTGGGGAATTATTAAGCCAGTATATGCTACACAGTAGGGGTACTTATTTTTTCCCAGCTTCCCTGGTACTATATCTATATAAGTATGTCTTTATTTGGTGAAAATGGCATCTCCTCATAGTCTTAATCTACATCTTCCTAAATCTATATTTAGTAGTCATCTTGAATATATATGTATACACATATATACATTCACCTACATATATATGAATGGCACAGGAATAGAAAGACCAAAATGTTAACAGTATTATCTCTAAGTAGTGGAAAATGGTTTTTTTCCACCTTTGGTCATGGCCATGATATTTAGTCTCTGTAAAAATATGTATTACTTTTTCATTCAGAGACAAACACTCTATCCCAAGTAACGTTATTTTTAAAAATCAATAAAAATATATTTAGAGGAAAAAAAAGATGAAGAACAGATTTTTCTTAGCCTCCTTGCAGTTTTTTAATTTTATCATTTTGATGTATCATGGAAAACAGCAGTGCAACATTTGGAAAAGCCTTCATAAGTGGTTAACATCCTAAATAAATATTACATAAAACAGGTATTTTCAACCCTTAAAATGACAAAAAACCCTAAATATTTGGCAATAAAAATGAAATACATGGCATAATCAAAAACAGTGACAAAATACTGGAGGAACTTAGTAGGTCACCAGTACACTTTAAATTTCATAGAAGAAATGGACCACTGTACCTCTGTTGAGTGCTCCATATTCTGTATGGAAAACTCCAATTAGTTTTGAGTAGCCTAGCTCGACATGGGCATTAATTGCTCTTTTAAATGCGTCACCCCACAGAGCTGGCCCACCAGGTTTCATCTGAAAAGTTACCAGCTCGTAGACTCCTGGAATAGGGAGAAAATAAATTATAAAAGATATTCAAGAAATTTCTCATCAGGTTAGCATGGTTCCAGTGGAAGGCTAGTCTACATATACAGATTTGGAGGATCAAACATAAAAATGTTTATGTACACATATTTATGATTTCTTTGCATTTCTTGCATTTTTCCTAGCTTTTATATTTAGAAAGTCTCCATGTTTAAGGGTGAGTTATTAAGCTTATCATAGAGAACAAAGAAAAAGGAAGCTATATTAAGATATTATCAGAATGATTTTTAATCTATAAAATTAGTCATTTAAACAAATAACTGAGAATTTATGATAGGATTAGGATTTTTGAGCTGTCTGAGTCTAATTCTAGGTAGAAATGAATAAGAAAAGTATTTTCTGATCTCATATATTTCCTTCTTTCCAATTCTGAGAGGAAACACTTCTTTGTTTGTATAATTTCCCCCTACAGGTTTCCATTACTAACAGGAACAGCCGGCAAACAAAGGACTCAAAGTGATATGTGAGATTTTGACGGGAAAAAAGATGAAGAAGGTGGTTTTATTGTTCCTAAATATCCAGGTAAACACTTGAAAATCAGTCTACCTTCTGGTCAGAAGTATGGAGCAGGTAGAAAAAAAGAAACTAGGGAACAAGTAGATTTGAGAAGTAAAAGGAAAAAAAGTACAAAGCAACTAAAGAATTATAAACAACACAGAGGCAGATAACCAAGATGTGACACTGTTCTAGGAGCCACTAAGTTCATGTAGCCAGCGCTGAAGGCTGAGGGGAGGTCCAGGTGGATAGGATCCAAATAAGACATTTCAAATCTCTTGTCATCTAAGATACACTATGAAGTTGGGATTATGGGGGAAAGAAAACTTAAATCAGTTTATGCTTTTAAAAAGTCTGCCTTTTGTTTAAAATTAGGTTGAGGTAAATATTTCCCTTAAGTCAGTAAGAAAGTGAAATCAGCAAGAAGATAAATCTTTAATAATTATTTTCAAACTGAGGAATAAGAGGAAAACAAGTTAAACTACAGTAATTCAGCTTAACAGTTTAAATTAATCCATCCCCCCCAGTTTTACAAGCAAAGATACACTTACTGTTTTTAGATTAACTGTAATTTGTGTAAAAAAAATACTAAGTTATGAGAAAATATCATACATTTCCCTTTACCTACCTATACATGTGTTCTGTGTTCTAGATCCCCAACTTCTCAACCTTTCTTCCCATGTAAACTTTTCATATTCATACCTAAACTTTAACAGTTTTTCCAAATTGGAAAAAAATTCATTATTTAATGCTCATTGTTTTAATTGTAAGCAAAGAGCTCAAATTCATTTTTATCTCTATAATCACAATATATTCCGATATAAAAACAAAGGATTACTTTCTCCTACGGAACTTTAGTTTTTATAGCTTAAAATCTTCAGTATGTTCTTCATTAAAATTCAGTGTAATTTAGAGAGACGAACTTACCTTCTTTGGGTGGTTTTTCTAATTTGCACCATGGCACCAGATAAGTAATTTCACTCTCTTGTTTATCAGTAATACCCATAATTGGAATGAGTAATTGTTCTCGCCATTCCTTATCATTGGCCAAGGTTTTCCGAACTTCAGTTTGATGAGCAAAATTGTCTATGGGAATAACAGGAGTAAGAAAAATAAAACTTTTTGATTTAAAATCACCTGTACACCTTTAACATATATAATATTGTATATCAACTATACATCAATAAAAAAATAAAATCACCTGTACTATTTCTGGGTTTCATTCAATTTAGCAAATGTTTATTGAGGCCACATAAGGACAATATGTTATATCACTAGAGATACCAACATAAGTAGTTAGTTGCTCATGGTCTAAAAGGGGAGTGGCAATGTAAACAACCAATGATGTCATATAGTAATGGGCTGCATAGGTGCTACCATTTTAGTAGGTAGTTGTGAGACTTAGGTAAGTTATTGAATCATTCTGTGCCTGTCTCTTATTCTGTGAAATAGGGATAATGATATAGTATCTACCTCCAGGGCTGTTGTGAGGATTAAAAGAATTGGTACATGAAAGGAGCTTAGAACAATGTTTGGCACCAAGTGAGTACTCCATATATATTATTTATTCATATTACTTGAGGCATTTAAGTTATAGTGTTAGTCTAGAGAAAGACTGTTTCTTCGGTAGTGCTGGTGGTGGGTAGTCAGGTCAAGGTACAACTGAATTAAATTTAACATAAATGAAATTAAGATTTGCTTTTTCAGCCTCTTTGAACAAACAGCTTCCAAAGAAACAGTGCTCATTCTTACTTATTGACACCATTTTTTTTACCCAGTACTGTTTCTCTTCTGTTTGTTACCCAAACAGGTATATACATTTAATAACATATAGGCCTAGTACTATATTTATTATTAGGGCCTAAGGTTAATGGTAAAAGAGTTTTCTATGGTTTATGCTAGAGATAAGGAATAACATCTATCTTAGAGCTTAAGTAAGTTATATCACGATCTTACTAGTAATTTTCTTAATGGGACATAATTCTCCTTGTTGCACATTAAAGCATAAATTGTGTTTTAATGGGGTTTGTCCTATTACAACAGGGAAATCCTCTAAACTATGGCCATGTTAAATATAGAATGAGCACTTTTCACAATAATGTGATGAATATTAACTTTGGACACTATTATGACTCTTAACTTTGATGACCAGACACTAAATGAAATTATTAAAAGTTCTCTGGGAAAAAAAAAAAGTTCTCTGGATATCATCAAGTCCTATGTGGACTTCAGAAAGATTAGACACTGGAGTAACAATCTGGGGATTCCTGTAACCTGTTCTTCGTTGTCTACTAAACCAGCAGTAAGTCAACTTCAATATGGGGAGAATTCTAATTCCTTTGCCTTTACTTCCCTAGAGCAGCATAATGATAGTGAATTCCCTGAAACCTTGGGGTATACTAACAAAAGTGGTTCCCTAAATTTAACAAATTATTCAGTCTGAGTTGGGTGAGGCCTGGAAGTTAACTATTATCCCCATGAACCTCAACTAACCTAAATTAGAAATATTGAATTGTTTCTACTAAAATCCTGATATCCAGTTGCAGATTCAATAATAAGAAAAAATAACTCTCCCTTTTATGATCTCTACCCACTTGGGCTCTTGCAGTCAATGCTTAAAATTTTTCATAAATGATCTGTACAGTGGACCATTCTGTGTTCTTTCTGAGCATTAAAGGCTAGTTCACAATTTCATGATTTGAAATATGAGATGTCACACTTTCCCAAAGATGATACATAGGAATTTGGGCAAAAGTTGTTAGAGGCACCAGTGGGAGGAGTAATCACTGAATTCATTTTTTGTTGTTGTTGTATTTGTTGTTCCTCTCTTTAAAAGTTGAATTTAACCTGCGTGTATTTATAGTAACATAGACCCAAGAGGTAAGTGTCATGTAACATTTAAAAGAGTGAAAATCTATACTGAATACTTAAGCTGGAAAAATCATACCATACTTCCAAATATGAAACACTTTATTGATCCTGCCTCCAAGTTCTACACTCCAGAATCCAACCAGTTCAGAGTGAGCTGTCTGAAGATGTATGTTTTTCTTAACATTTTCCAGAAACTCATTCATCTTTGAAGGTTTAACGCAATAAGTACGAAACTCATAGAATGTTCCATCGTATTGTCTGGGGCCTGTAGCAAAAGATGAACACACCTGAAGAAACATAAGGCAAATTTAAGTATTTGGGGACCTTAAGGCTTATAATATCATGTTACAACCAAATCTGAATCTGCAAAGAAGGGACACTCATTAGACTCATACTCCATGTTTGTACCTCTGTTGTCATCTCTCCTTAGAATTTGCTGAGAGATGTTAATAAAGATAAGTACTCTTAAGTGTGCTGAATATACAGCTACTGCTTCCTAGCAGGGGTGCCTTAGCCACCTTTTCATGAAAAGTTAATCATAAGAAGGCACTAGGGTCTTAATGAGAGTCCTTTATCCAAGAACTACAACTAGGATTCTAATTAATTACAAATGGTTTACCTTATTTATCCAATATTCTATCTTTAGTCAATACTATATGTGTTACAGTTATATATTTAAATGAACTTTATAAAATATACAGGTGTTCTGGCAGTAATGATGGAAATACGTTTACTTGCAGAAAGATCTTCTTTAGGTTTTTTTAAAAAATGTTAAGTTTCAGTTCAGGTCAAAGTATTTTCCAAATTCAATGAAGTACATCACTGGTAAGTAATAGAACTGGGATGTAACTAATGTTAAAGGGAATCCATAATCTATTAAATTGCACTATAACATGGTGGTAGACTGTATGAATTCTATAAAGGAAAAATCAACAGGTCAGAACTGAATCATTATTAGGTTTAATTATAGATGCAGTGTGAGAAGGGCATTTAATCCATCCAATTAACTAGGTTGATGGAAATATCCTTTAAGAACCATTAGTTCTTTTTGTATTAGAGGTACGGTCACTATATAAATTTTTGCTGTGTTTAATCTTCTGAGTCTTAGTGAACTTAACTTTAGGTAGGAAATTACCTGCCAGAAATTATCCCGTGAATGCAAATGTGTGTGTATGTAAATACGTATATGCACACATGTATACACACACACTCATATGGCATTTGTGTTTACAGTTTCATGTTATTGTAGTTTTGGATATCATGTGCTAATTCCTGAAGCTGATTAATCAGAATTATCTAATACAAATGTTGGTACAAACAAAGCTATGGACAAATTTGGGGCTTATGTTGACTAGCTGGTATGTCAAATGAAACCAGTAGGCTCCTTTCTCTGACATATTTTTGGTTATAACACACAATTGCCTATATATGTGATTTAATTGTGCATAATGTCATATTTATAATTAGCTACTTGAGTTCATTCCACTCATGTCCCCTCTGAGTTATATTCCTATTGCCCAAGTGTCTAAGCTTACAATGGAAGCAGGTATTCCCACCAGAAACAACTGCAGCTACGCCTACTTTTGGTGGACATGTTTTTTTGTGTCATTTTAACCAAATTCTAATAAGACAATATTACACAAATAACTACTTGGTGTAATAGTTTAATAAGTATTATAAATAAAATATATCAGAAAATGAGCCAGTGGGTATTTGTAACAGTTGCTTTTTTAGTTGATTTTTCAGGAATTTGTATTGATACTTGGAAACAAGTATGTGGTCAAGGCACATAATTTTGTTATCTTTCACAAGAGAAAGAAACAAGTAGCAAAGGAAGCCCAGGGAAAGCCTAAACAGCAGTTGAGATAAGAATGTGTGTGCTGGGGGGAAGTGATTTTTGTTGCAGGGCAGAAACTAGAACTGTGCTGGGAGAAGAATCATGAGTACTTCAAGCTCCCTTATATTCATGTCAGGGCTCATTTTCAGCAGCAATAACTTCCAAGTCACCTATAAGAGAGCATTTGATCGACATTTAGTAAAGTCAAAGTTCAGGATAAAGTTGTAAGGAATAATTTTGGCCCTGCCCCGGTGGAGAGACTCAGGATAAAGGCTGTATCGCTAATCTTGAGTGATGGGGCCATTATGGCTCCTCTTTAGTCTTTACAGAAAGTCAGTCTCTATGTAAATCCCCTTCCTGTCCTATTGCTTGAGAAAGGAGTACAAACCTAAACAACAAAAGACAACAACAAAACATCTCTAGCTTAGATTCACAAAACAGGACAATCCACGACAGTTAAGGCCAAATCACAAAAATCTATTTTGTACCTTTCTCATTTAACTTTTTAAATTTATTTAATTCTTATTACTTTTTATATGTTAATGCCAATCTCCCAATTCATCATTTCTCATTTAACTTTAAAGAGGTTGTCATCATCATATTTTCTAGGAAGTTCCCGACCCTGCGTGACTTGGGCACAGACTGCAGGAGACAGTGGCAGCTGGGCAGATGCTGCACCACCTGTACCCTGGGCCCCTCTCTGAGGTTCTCTGCAAAATGCTCAGAAGTTTTATTTCATGTATAAGTGGGAGGCCCGTTCTCTTGCTAGCGTCAGGTTGACCTTTTTCTCCTTCACCCTTCAGTCTAGAGAGGCTTGTGGCTTGTCAAAAGTCAGTAGAAGAGGCTGGACCAACGCCTGGCACAGGGACCAGCGCGGCGAGCCCAAAGGCGTGGGGCGGCAAGAACGCAGCAGCTGGCGTTTCAGGGGTGGCCTCAGGGCCGCCGGGCACCCAGGCTAGAAAAGCCCCCCATCCATGGTTGTTCCCGAGCCGGCCGTAGGCGACACAAGCAGCCGGTCTTCCCCTAAGGGCACCCTTTCTCCTGCGCGCTCCAGGGTCCTCGCTTTCAGGTGCTGGGACTTGCTCTACAAGTAGGCAGCAGCACAAGGCTCCCAGGTCAGAGAGCGCGAGTCGGGTGGTGCGCCTCCCGGGCCCTCCCCTTCCCTCTCCCAGGGATCATTTTGGGCGCGTCCCCGGGGCGGGTACCTGAGGCGCCAGGGTCCGAGCGGCCAGAACCTTAGTCAGACTCTTTCCGAGGGCAAGCATGGCGCGGCTTCGAACGCCGAGAAGGAACGCGGCCGGGATTCTTCCTTAAACTCCTCCTCCTGTGGCTTCCCGACTAGCAGGGAGCGACACCTGCACAAATGCAGGACGCAGGCTCGGGGCGGGGATCCGCGGGTCAGCTCCGCCTCACGCCCGGGGTTGGGGCGCGGCCGGAGAGCCCAGTGCGTAAGGCGTCCGCCCGGGGCCGGCTCCAAACGCCTTTTGGTGTCACCTTTCGCCCTTCCTGGCTCCTTTGTTTCCCCAAACTTTCTCACCCCCATCGTCAAGAGTGATATTAGAATTAGCTGAATGCTGAGGTCGTTCCTGTACCACCTGTCTGGACACATCGCCTCATCTCCAAGAGCTCTTGCATACAATCAGTAAAAGTTCGTGTGTAGAATGAGAGTGTGTATGATCATTGGGAAGGCAATATGGATGCGTGTGTGCGTCATGCTTTGCATTTTAAATCGCGGACGTGTTTGCAGCGGTCAGTTTTAGTCGGGTGATTCACGTGTAGCTAAAGACTAGTGATTCTTCCCTTTTGTTCATTAAGTGCATTTTCTCTCCCTATTGCCACCCCCAGTATGACCTTGTAAGGCTCCTAATAATGATTGTATTTCTCAGGAGCTCAGAGGAATGGGGGCCCCGAACTACATTCGAAAATTCAAATTTAAATATATATAGTTTGAATCAAATAGTTTTTAAACCTTAAAAGCAAAACAGCAGACCTCTGATCTTGTCCTTCTTAGTCCTGAAATTGGTCCCCAGAGTAGTTAACTTTCAACATTTTCAGCTGTTTCTTGTAGAGCTTGTTTATTATTATGTAAATGTCACTATATGCCTTTTCTGGTGTTTCTTGATATTTTCAGTTATAGATAGTGTCTGTTTCTTGGAAAATGAGGATTTAGGTCTGTTACATACCACTACCCCAAAATACACTTCCTTTCCTGCATCTGATAATGCTTACATTAAGAATAGTTAATTGTAACGTTATTAATTTGATTATATTGATGCTTACATAATTACTAATTACATTACCTTCTAAACATATAAATACACTAACTAAATCCAATTACACAATCATTACATTCATGCACACATTGAAGTAATATTGCTTATACTGTTAAGACTAGGGAATTATTACAAGGCTATTGGCTGTGGTTGTATTGTTTGTGCCTTTGCAAAGACTTTTGAATCATCTGTTGAGAGGAAGGGAGGCTTTTTAAAGTTAGTAATTCCAGAGGGTGATGAGTCAGTTTTTCTAGTGGATGGGCATCCATTTCTAACCAAGCAAGACAAAAAACATCATCTGTGTCTGGACTGGATCCTTATGTTTAAGTTTATTTTCTGAGGCTTTTCCCCCCTAGAATTAACAATTCATTCCCTCATTCAACCCATATTAATTAAACTCCTTTATGCTTCAGGCACTTTTCCAAAAACTGGGGTGCAGAGGTGAACAAAAGTCAAAGTTCGTGTTCTCTTGGAGCTTCTAGGTTAGTGGAAACAAAAACAAATGAAGGAAAAATATGTCAAGGCTTAATAAATATGATGAGTAAAAACAAGTAGGATGTGGAGAATAGAAAGTGCTGGAGGGAGGTAGCGGAGACTGCTAGCTATTTCCCAATAGCCATTCTTCTCCCACCCCACTTTTTTTGAAAATTAGCAATAGAACCCTTGCAGCTTGGTGCAGCCATGTGACTAAGTCCTGGCCAGTGGGATGTGTTAATGCATTTATGACCTACTGTAAGTGGTCTTAAAGCAGTGCAGGAGCGGTTCTCGCCCTCTTTGTTTCTTTCTTATTTCTACTTGCTGGAATTTGGAGTAATGGCTTGAGTTCTTGGACTATGAGGTAGAAACCACATGCTGAAGATGGCAGAACAAGAGAGAAGCAGCCTAGGTTCTGACACCATGGAGCACCATACTAGGAGCCCTGAACTGCCTATCTCTGGACTTCTTTTTTACAAGAGAAAATGTTTCTAGTGTAAGCCACTGCTTTGTGGCTTAAACCTATGATCTTAATAGGAGAGTGACTATTTCTTTTTCATTTGTTTCTGTTATTTTCATTATACCCATCACTTATTAAACACCAAATTCTTTGCCTAAATAAATTTCCTCTCAATATGCTTAAACCCATTAATCAGCTTATTAGTTTCATCTTCTGGCATTATCTTCCGGGGGTCCTTTGTTCTCTTGCTCCAGTGTGGGCTAATTGTTTTTTAAGACAGCATGGTAGTAATTCTGGGATCTCCTCTCACTGATATCCTGGGGGATCTTGTTTGCCTTGTGTTGGACCTCCTGTTGCCAGGATTTGGTAGCTTTTTTATTCGAGACTTGAATTTCTAAAAATGTTTTATTCTACCAAACCTCTTGATTCATATGTTGGTTGGGCATAAAATTCTACATTGGAAATAATGTTTCCTTATAATTTCAAAGGCAATTCTCCATTGTATTATAGCTTTTAGTAAGAAATTCATGGCATGCTGATTCCTGCTTCTTTGTATGTGACTTGTCTCTCTATAAAATCAAGGGAAGGAGTCTGCATAGATTCTTCTCAACAGACTGTGTGAGTGATATAAAGAATATGAGTCCGGTTCTGGTACTTATTGGCTGTGTAACCTTGGGTAAGTTACTCAGTTTCTCTGAGCCTCTGTTACTTTGTTTGTTATTGGTGATAATTAAACTACTACCTAGGGTTGTAAGAATAATTAAATGAGAGAATCTCATTATAGTACTCTCCCATAGAATTAATCACTCAGATTAATTTCTGCACTGAACCCCCAGAATATTAGAACCAGGGGCATCATTGGAATCTTTCACTTTCTTAAGGATAAATTTCTCAGAAATAAATGCATTAAATTGTATAATTTTGAAACTGAAAGGGACACTAGAAATACTTTGTTGAAAGAAGTAATTTTACACTTTTATTTTGCTATTGGTGAAAATAAGCTCCAAGAGGGCAAGTGACTTGTTGATGGTTACACAGTAATTTAGAGCCCAAGTCAGGCATAAAGGCCTTGTCGTTGGTCACCTGGGGTGCTTGCAGACAACCTAGCTCTTCATGTACCAACAACTCTGACCCCTACTCACTGTGCCCCTCCCAATTCTCTACTCGTTTTGAAACATAAAGTGCATCCTGACACTCTCCACCAGGTTTCAGCACGTTGAGCATGAAATGCAGACTCCTCGCAGGCCTGTGTCCTGTGGCTCCCGCCTCCCTCTCCTCATCTCCCACCACTCTCCCTCGCAGCTCAACACATTCCAGCCCCACTGCCTTCCTGTTGTTCCTTAAACGTAAAAGCTCATTTCTTCTGTGGGACTTTGTACCTACACTTTCTATTGCCTTTGCTCATAGTGTTCTTTCTCCCCAAATCTTTTCCTGGCTTGTTTTTCCTAATCGTTTATGCCTTGGAAGAAGTTATCACCTTCTCAGGGAGCGTAGTCACTCTTCTCCTCATGCACTGCTTTATTTTTGGCTAAGTGATATACTTATTTGTTTACTGTCCAATTTCTCTATAGGATTGCAAACTCCTTGAAGGTAGGCACCAGACTCTCAAATATGCAGAACAGTGTCTGGCATACAGTAGCTGCTCAGTGAATGTTTGTTGAGCGAAGACATGGGCAGTAGATTGGATTGACTTGAGTTCAGTATATGAGTATTTAAGCCCTCTTTGTGTTCCATCACCCCTAACCGTAAAATGAGTCTGCAGCTTACAAGCCTATGGCAGCAGGGAGAGGGGCATCAAATAACCAAAAGGTGAGGGGATAGAGGCATGATTGCAGTTGTTATTGATTGGTCCTGTGCTCTGAGGCAATAGGAGGGGCCAGGCCCTCTTGGGTGTTCCTACCTTTGACGTCCCTTTGCAGAGACATGCCCTGCTCGGTGGGGGAGGAGGAGTGGACCACCACCCCCGTCCCCCAGACCATCACGGAGCTCTTCCAAAATGGGAACCGGATGATGGAGAACCCCTCCCCCGCCTGCCAGTGTAGCAGCGACAGAATCAAGAAGATGCTGCCCGTGTGTCCCCTGGGGGCTGGGGGGCTGCCTCCTCCACAAGTGAGTCACTTTCAGGGTGTGACCGTTCAGGTGGGGTGCAGGGTGGGCTTGGGGAGAAGGAATCGGTGACCTGCCGTGTCAGGAGGGTCTCTTTCAGTCTTGATTCTTGTCATAGGGAAAAGCATGTGAGTTTTGAGAGGAGGGGCCTTGGAGCACATTGTTCCTGTATCTGAGGGAGCTTAGCCTGCTTCTCTCTTTTGAAGTCAGCCTAGTTTCCTTACTGGTTCGAGGTCCAACCAGAATACGACACTCTGGATCAATGAGCTGTGGAAGGCACACTGTGGACTCTCCCCCAGTGGTGGTGTCACGGGACAGACTGTGACAAGCCCAGCTTCATCTCTGCCTCTGCCACAGATGAGCTGGTGACCTTGGACAGGTCACGCTGAGTCCCTGGGCCTGTTTCCTCACCGCTGAATTAGGGAGGCTCGCCCATAAAACTTCTGTGGGTCTTACAACTCTGACATCCTCTGAAACTCTGAGTGTGGGAAACAGTTGTGAGCCATTTTTTCTGAGAATGATTTCAGGAAGAGGCTTGCTTTTATTTTTTTTTTTTTTTGCGGTACGCGGGCCTCTCACTGTTGTGGCCTCTCCCTTTGCGGAGCACAGGCTCCAGACGCGCAGGCTCAGCGGCCACGGCTCACGGGCCCAGCCGCTCCGCGGCATGTGGGATCCTCCCGGATCGGGGCACAAACCGGCGTCCCCTGCATCGGCAGGTGGACTCTCAACCACTGCGCCACCAGGGAAGCCCAAGAGGCTTGCTTTTGATGTCTCTCTGCTGCCTTATGAGCATCCAGGTTGCAGGGTGAGGAGAAGGAATTTCAAATGGTGTTGAAAACTTAAAGCTGTCCTTCCGATTGCGTTTCTTTAAAATAAGAGCTCTTCTCTTCATCAGTATAACTCCAGTGATCAAAAGAATTTGCTAGGCATAGTCAACGGTGCTGCTCCCTGAAAACCTTTTGTAACCATAAAGAATGATACTTCACAGTCTATTCTGATACTTCATAGTTGTTCAGAATAATTTGCTGGGGCTCTCCTTGGCTTGCCATAATGGCCCTGCTGAGAGCAGAGTGGATCAGCCCTTGGTGGCCGGCTGATGGCAGAGCCTGGGCTCTGTGGGCAGAGTCTGGTCACACTGTGGTACATGTTTGAGGGACATGTGTCATTGTTGTCCTTGATTTGTTTTCTGTCCCAATTCTGCCCCATAAAGACACATGTGCTCGGTTGCATCAATGAACGCTCAGATTCTCACTGACCTTCTCTTTGCAAGAAGAACATGTTAGTGAACATAATTACGTCCATCTGTGTCATCTCTGCGATGTCCTCTGTCCCGGCCAGCTTTGTCGTGTTCCTGATCCAGGGTTGTTTCAGCGAATAGAAGCACCTGTAGTTCATCAGTGGAGTGAAGCCTATCATTCTACTGGCTCTCCAATTCTGTCTAGGACATGGTAAGAATGCTGGTCTGCCGCTGCTATATAAACCTCCAATAGGGCTCTGGATTGGACGGATGAAAGGGCCCCTGGCCATCACCAGGAAATGTTCTAGCTAGTCCAAAGATGAATGAAAGAGGAAAAGGCAGACCCAGTTGTACACTTTGATGTGACCAAACATGGCCTTAAGCACACGGCTGATCTCACGCCAGAGGAAATCCGTCCACACAGACTGCAATTCATACCACCACCACCTCATTCCCTAAGTGACAACTTTTCAAAAAACTGAGGTGGAAGACTCTTAGTCAAAACTTAAAGCCAGTGCTTCTAACATGTCTGATAGATTTTAGCCTTCAGAGTCAGGGTGTTCTTTGCCTTACTAGGAACACATCTGTCCTTCAGATTCCTGAGGACCAGGTAAGTGAGAGGTGACCGTGCTTCCTGTTTTTCAGTTTTCCCATAGATAGCTAATTTGTAATTTATTGTTTTTGCAGTATGTTAGAAACATAAAATAACATAGCTGTAAGTACAAGTACCAGGAGAGCTTAGAAGTGCCAAATCTAGTTTAAGAAGGCTGAGGCACTCAACTAAAATAAAAACTAAAGTCGTTAGTAAGAAAATCCTAGTATGTCTGGGATGGTACTGAAGAAATCCTTGTAAGGTTACTTGAGGTGACAATATTTATAATAAAGACAGTACATTATTACTGTCTCATTACCTTATGGCAACACAACAGTAGCTCCAGAGATGAGGATTAAAAATATAAAACACAATAGAAAGAATCAGATTGTATATATAGGCTTTTATTAGGGCAAACATTTCCATAACCATAAATATCTCATTAAAACAAACAGATGACCAAGTACCTTTGTTAAACAGTGATTTAAAATGAAGTAAAAATTAGTAAAGTTAACTGTAAACGAAGATACTGCAGCATATAAACCAATGGGTCATCAATAACTTTTAATACCAAGACCTAATAACATTATTTTCCAGGTAAGTAATTATTAATGTGAAAACCATAATTAATACAGATGACCCAGGTAACATTGTACTCTTCCATAGTAAAGAAATATGTTTAATATTTTTATGAATCCTATCTGGTAGTATAAAATAAACTTTAATGGACAAAAACTTTTAAAATCTCAGAAAAACAGACATGATGAAAAGGTTAATAATGTATACAAATATTTTAAAGATATTATCACAGCTATGGAAATGAAAGAATCACTTGAATGTAAGAAAATGCTATAAAAGCAGAGGGTTGTCAAAATAGAGAAAAAGAGATATTTGGAAACAAATGAAAAGTCAAGATCCTATAGTAATAGCAACTATTCTTAATGTATGACAGATACTGAAATGCCTAGGCAAAAAGGAACAGACTGTTTACTGACGTGGTGGTGATAGTGGACAGAGGTAGCTTTTAAATATGCAAGGGACATAGCAAATTAACTTACCACCTCCATCAAATAAAAGTGAGAATCTCTTGGGAGAATTTAAGCACCATTAGTAGACACAGCTTATGGCACTTAATGAAATGCTTCATTTATCAGTGGAAGACTATTTCAATGGTGAAAATGACATAGGAATCAGAAGCATATTCTGCTGAGACCCAAGGAAGTTAACACTCTCCCGAACTGGAAAAAAATTCATAAGAAGGTATATATAAGTTATTGACTAAATCAGATTTGTTCTAAGAATAACTTGTGCTTAGTGAAATAGCTTACCAGCTGCCACAACTCTGGGATCCTCATGAGACTGGTGTCTCCCAGCTGCTCGGCTATCCGCACTCTCGTTCCACCAAAGAACATGAACTGCAGAAATAAATAAACCAGAAATAGATTCTAAAGACTGTGGCATTGCTCAAATGAGAAAGACAGAAACATTAATCAGAAACTGTAACTCCTATTCTTTAAATAAAAATAGTGATTATCAACAGGGTAACACTAAGTATATTAGTGATAAGATTTCAGAGGGGTGAGCGATCTGGGAGAGAAATTTATAAACATTGTTTCCAAAGTTTCCTTACTATAAATAATGCTGACATAAATTTCATTAGAGCAGCAGTACATGTACATAATAAGAGCAATGCTGATGACAACTTCTACTAACATTTATTGGGTGCCTACTGCATGTTGAGCCTGGTTTTACATTTTGTGTGTATTAACTCATTTAGTTTTCATAATAACCTTCAGTGGTAGGTTATTATTATCATCATTTTATGGATGAGGAAACTAAGGCACAGTAAGGTTAAGTAACTCACCCAAGGTGACAGAGTTTTAAGTGGTGGAGCTGGGATTCAAACCCAGGCAGTCTGGATCTGATTATATTCTTAACATAAACTCCTAAAATTTAAATTGAGAGAACCAAAGAGTATCTTACATATGTACACTTACAAATGTACAGTGTATATATTATACACTATCCTCCAGAAGTGAAGTACTGATTTATACTCAGCATATTATCATATTCCTAGTACACTGAGAATGAATTTAAGATTAAAAAGTGTGTGTACACACATTTCAGTAGTTTTTTTAAATAAAAATTCTACACGTCTATTATAGTAAATTAGAGATTTAAAAAACCTTTAATGTCATCATTCAAATGTGATTATATATTGTATATCCTTTCAAATTTCCTTCTTGTATAACTAAAAACATTCATATTTCCTAGAATGTTGGCAAAAACAGTTGAAAAAATTAAGCTTTTTATTTTATTGCCAAATTATTAAGGGGGGCAAGATTAAGCCAATACAACCCTATGTAGTACAACAGTACTTGTTTGTCCCCAACCCCTCCAATACTATATCTATATAATATGTTTTTATTAGGTAAAAAATGACATCCAATTATTGTTTTAATCTGCAACTTCTTTAATATATATTAGTCATCTGTGTCGTCTTTGCATAAGCTTTTATTTTTCTTTTTGCTTTTGGATTTCATTTATGTTTTTTTTGGTATGCACAGAAATTTGAGCCTTTGTACAATAAAATCATCAGTTCTTTTCTCTCCTTCATAGTTTCTTCATTTGCTTTTGGCTTAGAAATGCTGTTCTCACATATTATTAAATAAATTTATCTATATTTTGTTTCAGTAATTCTATGAATTCAGTTTTTTAATTGATATTTATAATCCATCTTGATTTTATTTTAGTGTATGGTGTGAGAAAGGCATCTAATAATTGTCATAATTTTTCTCCTCTTCATGTACTTTCCAACTTAAACAAACATCTATTTTTGCACAGTCCAACTTTTTTTTACAATATATTATTAAACGTTGAATTTCTGGGCAATGATCAGCTCAACTCTGGATATGTTAGGTTTGAGATGTCCATTAGACATGAAGTGCAGAATATGAGGAGGCAACTGGATATTATGAGTTTTCAAATATTAAAAGTCTTAGTTATCCTCTCAGATAAACTTTATAAGCATTTTTCGAGTTTGCCACAAAAAATAAAAAATAAAAAATAAAAACCCTCTGAAATCCTGACTGGAGTATCTTTCAACTTGAAAAGTTAAATATCCCAAATAGGTGTTTTATTAAATAAATCAATATGGTATACATACTATGTGTATATAAGTAGTGAGAAATGGGTAATTTTTTTCTTTGGGCTTGTCCATGTTTTTAATATTTACAATAACTATATATTACTTTTCACCCCAAAACAACCCAAGTAATATTATTTAAAAAAATCACAAATGGTACAACAGTACAAACTTTCACATATAACATAAATAAGTTGCTGAGAAGCTTAAAAGTTCCTATCACAAGGAAAAAAAAATTGTAACTATGTGAGGTAATGGATGTTAAACTTATTGTGGTAATCATTTCACACAATATATACATATATCAGATCATTATGTTGTACACCTTAAACTTACACAATGTTATGTCAATTACAATGTTATGTCAACTGGAAAAAAATCAATAAAACTACATTCAGAGATTGTGAAAAAAAGATTATGAAAGGAATAGGTGATTTCTTGAGGTTCTTTCCAGTTTTAAAAATTTTATCATTTTGATGTATCAGAGAAAAAAGCAGTTCAATATTTGCAAAGGTCTTCATAAGGTATTAATATTCTAAATAAATAAGATTTAAAACAGGTTTACTCAACCCTTAAAATCACAAAAAACTAAAAATTTGGCAATAAAAGGTAAAATACACTCAATAATGAGAAGAGAGACAAACTGACCCAAGGAACTTAAGAGTAAATCACCAATATACTTTGCAATTTCATAGAGAGATGGACAACTGTACCTCTGTTGAGTATTCCATATTCTGCATGGAACACTCCAACTAATTTTGTGTAGCCTTGATTGACATGTGTATGAACTGCCCTTTTAAATGGGTCACCCCACAGAGCTGGCCCACCAGGTTTCATCTGAAAAGTAGCCAGTTCATAGACTCCTGGAATAGGGAGAAAAATAAGTATTTTACTGAACACATTCAAGCAATTTGTAATCCTGTCTAGTTTGGTTCCAGTGGAAAGCTAATCTATATATAGATTTGGAGGGTCATATACATATACATGTTTATGTAGACATAGTTATTAATAATTTGCACTGTGCTTTTATGTTTAGAAAGTCCTTGGCCTACTTTAAGGATGAGTTGTTAAGCTTATAGAGAACAAAGAAATATTTTTAATATTTTAAAAATATTTTTAATTTATAAAATTTATCAATAAAATTGTGAGAAAATAATGGAATAGGACCTTTTAGCTGCCTGCATTTACACTTTTATAATAGAAATGAATAAAGTATTTTCCAATCTCTTACAGTTCTGTTCTTCTTTCCAACTTCTACTACTTTTTTGCTTTATATAATTTCCCCCTATAGGTCTCCATTTCTACCAGGAACAGCAAGCAAACAATGGACCTGAAGTGACTGTCTCAGAGTTTTTGAGGCAAAACAAACCCTAAAGGAGGTGGTTTTATTATTCCAGGTATATAATATCCAGGTAAATACTTGAAAAGTATTTTACCTTCTGGGTGGAAGTATAGGGTGGGTGGACAGAAAGAAACAAGGGGACCAGCAGATTTGAGAAGTAAAGGAAAAACATGCAAAAGTTACTGAAGAATCATGAATAACATAGAGGAAGAGAACCAAGATTTGACATTGTCTTTGAAGCCCACTAGTTCATTTAGATGGTGCCTAAAACTGAGGGGATCTAGGTGGATAAGGATCTAAATAAGACTTTTCAAATCTCTTGTAATCCAAAATGCACTACAGAATTGGGAATAATGGGGGAAATAAAATAAAATTTAAATTAGTTTATGCTTTTTCTAATCTGACCTTTGTTTAAAACTGGATTGAGGTAATAATTTCTTTAAGTCAGCAAGAAGTGAAATCAGGAAGAAGACAAATCTTTAGGAATTATTTTCAAACTGAGAAATAAGAAAGAGGAAGACATAAAAGTTAGACTACAGTAATACAGCTTGGCAGTTCCAGTTAATTCATTCCCCCCAAACAGTCAAATTTTATAAGCAAATTTGTACTTCATTCTTTGAGATTAGTAGTAATTTATGGAAAAATACTTTTATATCTAAAAGTTTGTAATATTTAAAAATTATGACAAAATATCATACACTATCCCTCATCTACCCACATGTGCTCTCTGCTCCCAAGGCCCAGCTTCTCAACCTTTAGTGACCATGTCAACTTTTTCTATAATATAGCTAAACTTTAAGTATCAGTATGATACCAATTTGGAAAAATACTCCATTATTTAATGCTCAATTTTTAAGAATAAGCTAAGAGCTCCAACTTATTTTTATCTCAACAATCAACATATGTTCCTATATTATGCAAAAGATTAACTTCATTTTTTTCCAGTAGAACTTTAGTTTTTATAGCTTAAAATCTTTAATATTTTCTCCATCAAAATTCAGTGACTAAGACGGAAGGACTTACCTTCTTTTGGAGGTTTTTCTAATTTGCACCATGGCACCAGATAAGTAATTTCACTCTCTTGTTTATCAATAAGAGCCAAATTTGGAATGAGAAATTGTTCTTGCCATTCCTTATCTTTGGCCAAGGCTTTCTGAACTTCAGTTCGATGAGCAAAATTGTCTATGGGATGAAAAGGAGTAAGAAAAATAAAAATGTCTGATTTAAAACCACCTGTACTTTTTCTGGGTTTCATTCAGTTTAGTAAATGTTCATCGAGGCCACATAAGGACTGTGTTATATCACTGGAGATACCAACATAAGTAAATGTGACACCTGTCCCCAAGCTGTTCATGGTCTAAAAGGGGAGTAGGAATGTAAACAACTGATAATATCATATAGTAATGGGCTTTATATGCTCTACCACTTAGTAGGTAGTTGTGAGGCTTAGGTAAGTTATTGAATCTTTGTGTCTGTTTAACTCCAGGGCTGAAGTGAGGATTAAATGAATTAGCACATGAACGGAGCTCAGAACAGTGTTTGGCACCTAGTGAGTACTCAGTATCTGTTAACTATTCTTATTAATTTTATTGAGGCATTTAAATTATGGCGCCAGTTTAGAAAAAGACTGTTTTTCTTTGTCAGTGGTGATGGTGATGAGTGGTCAGGTCAAGGTATAACTGAATTAAATTGAACATAAATGAAATTAAGATTTGCTTTTTCAGCCTCTTCTTTGAACAAACAGCTTCCAAAGAAATAGTGCTCATTCTCTTAATTACTGTCATCCATTCTTTTTACCCAGTACTATTTCTCTTCTGTTTGTTACCCATATGTTACTAACATATGGGCCTAGTACTAATATTTACTAATAGGGCCTTATAAGACTAATGGTAAAAGAGTTTTCTATGGTTTACATTGCAGATAAGGAATAACAGCCTTCTTAAAGCATTAGTAAGTTATATCAGGACCTTACGAGTAATTTCTTAATGAGACGTGATTCAGCTGGTGGTGCATTAAAGTATAAATTGTGTTTTTTTTAATAAATTTATTTATTTTTGGTTGCGTTGGGTCTTTGTTGCTGCGTGAGGGCTTTCTCTAGTTGTGGCGAGCGGGGGCTACTCTTCGTTGTGGAGCTCGGGCCTCTCATTGTGGTGGCTTCTCTTGTTGCGGTGCACAGGCTCTAGGCGTGTGGGCTTCAGTAGTTGTGGTTCGCGGGCTCTAGAGCGCAGGCTCAGTAGTTGTGGTACATGGGCTTAGGTGCTCCGCGGCATGTGGGATCTTCCCAGACCAGGGCTTGAACCCGTGTCCCGTGCATTGGCAGGCAGATTCTTAACCACTGCACCACCAGGGAAGTCCCATAAATTGTGTTTTAATGGGGTTTGTTTTATTACAACAGGGAGAACCCCTAAACTATGGCCACGTTAAATACAGAACGAGTACTTTTCATATTAAAGTACTATATGACTATTAACTTTGGACACTGATGACCAAACACTAAATGAAATTATTAAAAGTTCTTTAGATATCATCAACTCCTGATGTGACTTCACAAAAATTTAATATTGGAGTTAAACATGCTAGGGATTCCTGTAACCGTTCTTCTTGTAAACCAGGGGTTGGTCAACTTCAATATTGAAAGAACTCACTTCCTTTCCTTTACCTCCCTAGCCTAGTATAATGACAGTGAATTCCTTGAAACTCTGGGGGCAGAAAAAAACCCAAAGTGGTCCTGAAATATAACAAAATTATTAAATCTTAAGGATGGGTGAGGGCTTCAAAGTTAACTATCATCCCCTATCAACTTCTATTTCCCTAAAGTCCCTAGATGTTTGAATGATTTCTGCTAAAACATTGATCCAGCTATAGCTTCAATATAAAGAAAAAATAATTCTACTTTCTTTTATGATCCTAACTCACTCTGGTTCTTGCATTAACTGCTTTAAATTTTTCATAAAAAATCTTTACAGTAAGCCATTCTAAACTTTTTTTTCTAGAATTAAAGTCTAGCTTAGAATTTTATGACTTGGAATTGGAGATGCCACATTTTCCCAATATTGCTTCTCATATGATAATATAAAGGTTCCAGCAATGGGCTGTTAAGAGTTATACTGTTGGGAAGAATAATCACTGAATTAATTTTTTTGGTATTGCTTTTTTAGTTTTACTTAACCTGTATGTATTTATAGTAACATAGATCCAAGAACTAAGTCTCATGTAATATCTAACTGAATGAAAATCTGTACTGAATACTTAAGCTGATGACTCATACCATACTTCCAAACATGAAACACTTTATTCATTCTGCCTCCAAATTCTACAGTCCAGAATCCAACCAATTCAGAGTGAGCTGTCCGAAGATGAATGTTTTTCTTAACATTTTCCAGGAACTCATTCATCTTTGAGGGCTTAACATAACAGGTACGAAATTCATAGAATGTTCCATCGTATTGTCTGGGGCCTGTAGCAAAAGATGAGCACACCTGAAGAAAGATAAGGCAACTTGAAATATTTGGGGAAGGTAGGGCTTATAATATTATGTTACAAACAAATCTGAGTCTGGAAACAAGGGACACTCATTAAACTCATAATCTGTTTCGACTTCTGTTGTCCTCTCTCCACTGAATTTGTTTAGAGATATGTCAATAAAGATGCCTGCTTTAAACATTCTAAATATATAGCTACTGTTTCCTAGCAGGGGCTCCACCTTTAGTCACTTTTCCATGAGAAGCTCCTAAGAAGGCACTGGGTCAGTCTCTTTACCAAAGGACAATTAGGATCCTAATAAATTTTACAAATAGTTAGGATCCTGATAAATTTTACAAATAGTTTATTATCCCTTATTTAGCTAATATTCCATCTATATTGAATAGCATATGTATTAGAGTTAAGCATTTAAAACAATTTTTTAACATATACAGGTATTTTGGCTGGCACAATGACAATGTGTTTACTGGCAGAAAACTAATTTTTTTTTTACATTCTTAAAACAATGGAAATTGCTGGTCAGGTAGAAGTATTTTCTAAATCCAGTGAAGTGGACCACTAGTCAAAAATAGGACAGGAGTGTAACTAATGTAATAGGAAACTATGACTTAGCCAGTTGCATTGTACTATGGTGATAGCCTGTGTAAATGCTAGAAAAAGGAAACATCAGTAAGTCAGAATTGTCTGAATAATTATTAGGGTTTAACTACATATGCAACCTGAGGAAGGGCATTTAATCCACCCAATTATAGCAGGTTGATGGAAATATCCCTTAAGAACCATTCATTACTTTTGTAATAGTCATATGCTCACAATGTAAATTTCTAATTGGGTTCTCTGAGTAAACTTAACTTTCAGTAGATGCTTTGTGTATGTATATGTGTTTGTGTATATATATATATATATATATATATGTATATACAAATATATGTATATACACACATGCGTATACATATACATTCATATAGCATTCTAGTTTACATATCCATCGTACATAAGTTTGGTTAGCATGTGCACATTTCCTGAAGCTGATTATACCAGAATTATCTATTAAAGTAGTTTTGGTACTTATAAGGCTATTGATGAATTTTGGGCTTATACTGACTACCTGATATGTCAAAGGAAAACAGTAGGCTTCTTCCTCTGACATATATTTTGTTTACAAAACACAGTAATGCATATATTTTACTTAATTGTGTATAAGGCTTAATTATAATAATCTCTCTTGAGGTCATTCCATGTCTATGATGAGTTATACTCTTATTGCCCAACTGACTTAAGCTTGCCATCAAAAACAATTGCAGCTGCCCCTGTATTTGACAGATATTCTTTTTGTGCCATCTTACGAAACTTTACTAACAGAATGTTAAGCAAATAAAAACTGCCTAGTATTTATAGTTTAAAAATATTATAAATAAAATATATCAGATATCAGAAAATGGGCCAATAGGGTACTTGTAACAATTGCTTTTTAAGTTGCTTTTCAGGGAATTTGGAGATCAAAATATGTGATCAAAGGAATACATTTTATTATCGTTGGCAGAAGAACGTGTCCTCCTTGTATCCTCAAGTCCATTCTCTACGTCTGCGTCTTTATTCCTGTCCTTCCCCTAGGTTTGTCAGAACCATTTTTTTTTCATTTTTTTGGTTGACATTTAATAACATCAAAGTTCAGAGTAAAATTCTAAGGAATAATTCTTGGTCCTGCCCCAATAGAGAGAATCAGAATAAAGACTGTATTGCTGATCTTGGGTGAAGGGGCCATTAATGGTTCCTCTTTAGGCTTCACCAGAAAGTCAGTCTCTAGAGTAGATTATAATCCCCTTCTTACTGCTCTTTGAGAAAGAAGTAAAAGCCTAAACACCAAAAGGAAAAAACCTCTAGGTTAGATTCACAGAATAGGCCAATTCCTGACAGTTAAGGCTGAATCACAATAATCTATTTTGTACATTTTTTATCCAGATTAAATAAGTTGTCATCATCATATTTGCTACGAGGGTCCTGACACTGCCTGACTAGGGCACCAACCTCAGGAGACAGTGGCATCTGGGCAGGATGCTTCACCACCTGCACCCTGGGCCCCCTCTTAAAGGTTCTCTGCCTGCAAAATGCTGGAAGGTTGTGTATTTCGCTTAATAGGGGGAGGCCTGTCCTATTGCCCCTTCAGTCTGGAGGGGCTTGTCAAAACACAAATCAGTAAGAGAGGCCGGACCAGTGTCTAGCACAGGCCCCAATGCGGCCACAGCGCTTCCGGGTACCTAGGCTAGAAACGGCCCCTGTCCACGATTGTTTGCGAGCCGGCCAGAGGCGACCCTGGCATTGGGTCTTCCTCTAACGGAACCCTTCCTCCTGCCGCGCATCCCGGGGTCCGCCGCCACGGGATTCCGAGACTTGTACTAGAAGTCGGCTCTGCGGCAGCAGAACCACGTTGGCAGGTCTGGGCCCGTAGGCGCATGCGCGGCCCGCGCTCTTCCCGCAGACGCCCCTCCCCGCCCCTCCCCCAGGGAACGATTTGGGCGCGTCTCGGACGGCCAGTACCTGAGGCGCCTGCGTTCGAGCGGCCAGAGCCTTAGTCAGGCTCTTTAGGAGGGCAAGCATGGCACGGCTTCGAGCGCTGAGAAGGGCAGCGGCCGGTATTCTTCCTTGAATTCTTTCTCCTGTGGCTTCCCGACTAGCAGGGAGCGGCGCCTGCACTACTCCCGGACGCAGGCTCGGGGCGGGTCGGCTCCTCCTCCTGCGCTGGGGCCGGGGGGGGGCGGGTTGGGGGGCGGCCGGACCGCCCAGTCTGCCAGGCGTCTTCCGCAGCCTGAGCCCCAGACGCGTTTGGTGTTAGCTCTGACCCTTCCTTTCACGTTGGTTCCCTCGAACGTTCTTACCCCCAGCGTCAGAAATGACATTAGAATTAGCTGAGTGCTGATGTCGCTCCTGTACCACCTGTCTGGGCCCGTCGCCTCATCTCCTTGCGCACGTGCGTACAGTTCCTAAAAGTTCGTGTGTAGGATGCGAGTGTGTACGACCAAGGAGCCTTCACTTTTCTGTTCTAAGTGCATTCTCCTTCCCCATCACTGCCCACAGCGCGAAGTTGCAAGGCTCCTAATAACTTAAACTATTTTCCGGGAGCTCAGAGGAATGGGCGCACCGAGCTAGATATGAAAAAATCAAATATAAACATACGTTGTTAACATTCTGTGATCCTTAAAAGCAAAACCTCTGGTCTAGTCTCCCCTATCCCTGATTATTGCTCACCAGAATAATCACCTTTCAACATTTCGAGCTATTTCTTCTGACGCCTGTTTCTGTATTTTTAAATAATAGGCATATTTTGCTATTTCTTGTGTTTTTTTTGTTTGTTTTTTTTTCGGTCTAGATAGTATCTATTGACTCCTTCTATGGAAGAAGAGGATTTATATCTCTAGTATAACACTCCCCCCAAATAATTTCCCTTCCTGCGACTAATAATATTTACATGAAAAATAATCAGTTAATTGATTACATCATTAATTTACATTATTTACATCATGTTAATGTTTATGCTATTCTTGCTAATAGTTACATTATTGCAAACATTAATGCAATATTGCTTATATTATTAGGACTAGGGGGTTAGTTGTACCTTGTACAATGACTTGAATCATCAGTTCAGAGGAAAGGAGGCTTTTTAAAATTAGTAATTCCAGAAGGGCGAGTCATTTTTTCCAGATGATGGGCATCCATTTCTAACTAATGAAGACAAAACAAAGCATCATCTGTGCCCAGACTGGATCTTTATGTTTAAATTTATTTTCTTAGACTCCCCCCTCCCCAACCCCAGAATTAATTTATTCCCTCATTCAACCCATATTAAATTTCTTCTATGCTTCAGTCACTTTTCCAGAAACTGGGGTGCAGAGGTGAACAAAAGACAAAGTCTGTGTCCCCTTGGAAGTTCCAGGTTAGGGGAAACAGATAGACAAATGAAAGAAAAATATATCAGGGATTAATAAATACGTCGAGGAAAGACCAAGTAGGATATGGAGAATAGAAAGTGCTGGAGGGAGGTAGCAGAGACTGCTAGCTCTTTCCCAATGCCATTCTTGTCCCAACCCCTCTTAA
The DNA here is from genome assembly GCF_949987515.2 of Delphinus delphis. Taxonomy (NCBI): domain Eukaryota; kingdom Metazoa; phylum Chordata; class Mammalia; order Artiodactyla; family Delphinidae; genus Delphinus; species Delphinus delphis. The sequence goes on from NC_082688.1 coordinate 28,134,454, forward strand.
AAAAATACTAATAGAACCCAGGCAGCTTGGTGCATCCATGTGACTTAAGTCCTGGCCAGTGGGATGTTTTAGTGCATTTATGACCTACTGTAAGTGATCTGAAAGTTGTGTAGGAGGGGTTGTTTTCCTCTTTGCCTTTTTCTTATTTCTGCCTGCTAGAATGTGGATGTAATGGTTTGAGTTCTTGGTCTTTGAGGTAGAAGCCACCTGCTGGGGATGGCAGAACAACAAGAGAGAAGCAGCCTAGGTTCTGACACCAAGGAACACCATACTAGGAGCCCTGGACTGCCTGTCTCTGGACTTCTTCCACAAGAGAATTCATCTTCTAGTTTAAGCCACTGCTATGTGGCTTACGTCTATGATCTTAATCATAGGAAGGTGACTATTTTTTTATTTCTCTTTTTCATTTGTTTCTCTTCTTTTCCTTATACTTATTAATCACCAGATTCTTTGCCAAAACTCAAAATGATTAAACCTGTTAATCAGTTTATCAGTTTCGTCTTCTAGAGATATCTTTCAGGAGTCTTTTCTCTTGGTCCAGTGTGGACTAAGCGTTCTCTAAGGTGGCCCTGTAGTAATTCTTGGATCTCCTTTCACTGATCTCCTGGGGAATCTCGTTTGCCTTGTGTTGGACCTCATTTTTCCAGGATCTTGCATCTTGTTTTTTCCTCCTAATTTTAGGAGACAGCACATGGGACTTAAACTTTTGAGACTTGCATCTCTAAAAATGTCTTTATCAACCTCCTTAAATTTATAGTTTGGGTGGGTGTAAAATTCTACATTGGAAATAATTTTTCCTCATGTTTTTAAAGGCACTGCTCCATTGCATTATAGTTTCTAGTGAGACATTCATCCCGTTCTGATTCCTGATCCTTTGTATGTGACTTATTTCTCTCTGGAAGCTTTTATGTTTTTCTTGTTTTCCCTAATTTTTTGAAATTTCACAATAATGTTCCTTGGGATAGATATTTTTTCATACATTGTGTCTCACTCAGTTGACCCCCCTCAATCTGGAAACTCTTAAATTATGAAAAATTTGTAATGTTTCTTGGATTGTTTTTCTTCCTCCTCAATCTCTGGAACTTCTTTTGTTCAAACATTATGCCTCCATTTGAACCTCTAATTTTCTTTTTCCTCCTAATTTTTTAATCTTTCTTTTTTGCTTTTTTCGGGGTGGGGTTATGAAATGTTCTAATTTTATTTTCTAACTCATGTAGTAAAATTTTAATCTTCTAATTTCCATTGTTTATGTCCAAGAGCTCCTTTTTACCCCTTTTTCCAGAATGTTTTTTCCCCCACTCTCTTCAGAAATATTATCCTCTTTTTGTTTCATGGGTTCTATATTTCTGTCTCTCTGGGGACATTGATTATAGGTGTTTTCTTTTTAAATATTGTTGTTTTAAGTCTTCATTTGAGTTTTATTTTGTTTTCTATCTATTTATTTTTTCTGTCTCTGGTACTGGAGTTTTTCCTGAAATGTTTTTGTATTTGTCTCTCAGCTCATATTTTGAAGTTGGACTATATAAAAGCTCTGTGAGTTTGGGCGGGTCTTGCCAAGTAATGGGCTTTAGTGTAGGGTGATCTGACTGGGCAGTTTCCTTCAGTAGATGCCCATCACCCCACTGTTATTATCTATAAGTTATTTCTATTTTTGTCTAGTCAGTTTTCTCAGCAAGGAAACTTCTGGTGTCCCACCTGTGAGGTCTAATCTTTGTTGCCAGGTTCTTGAGGCTAAAGAGAGAAGGAGGCCAGAGATCTCAATATTTGGTAGTATCTTTCAAGAATATATATAATATATATATACACACATACATATATATATATATCGTTTAGGCTAATTTGCTGTTACAGATTGACACCAAAAGCGTATTATGACTCAAACACTAATGAATTTTATTTTTTATGAGAAACCAGAGTGCATTTACCTACTTGGCAGGCAGCTCTTCTATACATGATAAGGACCAGACTTCTTCCATACTGTGGCTTGGCCACCCCCTAGAGCCTCCTCATTAACTGCATCCAACCAAGAGAAAGATAGAGGAAACTTCCAAGAATATTTCCAAAAGGAGAATGCTTACAAGATAGGAGTAAAATTTATGGCTACAACTTAGAATTAGGTAAACATTGTTAAGTACTGTTAGGTGCCTAAGGCAATCTCCTATTTATTTTCTCACAGGTTTTAATTATCCTCAAAATGCTATAAGTTAAGTGAAAAAGGTGAGATTTTGAGACATTAATTTCCTCAGGTTCACTGCTGTTATGTGGCCCACCCAGGACCACTTTTTAATTATTGCCATCTAGTCCAATGAGTGTGAAAGTGCATTTTACACTGTACGTAACAAATAGGTATCAGTTAAAGGGTGGAGGAAATTATATGTGGTGGGGAAAGGCAAGGATCCACTTGATGATGTCTCTGCTTGGTTTTGTCCAAAGGTCAGCCTCATCAAATCTGAAGAAGGAAGTGGGAGAGATGGATCCAACGCTGGCCCAGCTGCATAGGAGGGCAGTAGCTCTACGTGTAAACTCCAGATGCTTGTACTTTGGTGACATCACTGGTAAGTACTTTCTTTGTGCTGCATCATTGTGTGGCCACTAGGTGGTGGTATAAACTAGTTTCCTTCATTAGGCCTCCAGTAGTGTGCGATATTTTTGTTATTTTTAAGTTCCTGTAAGTTAACCTGTAGGTATTTAGAGTGGATTTGTCTTACAGTTCTTCTTTTTTTGTTATATGGTATTATGTATTAAAGAGAAAAATTTCAGTAAAGATGAATTACTTTCAAAACTTTTATGAGTTACTTTATTATTAATATAAATAAATGGTAATAAAGTAATAAATTTTCATTCAGTGTTTCTTAGCAAGTATCCTACTCATATCAGTGAATATGTATTAAGCAACTGTTGTGTGTTGAGTATTGAATTAAATGCTGTGGGGAAGGAAAAAGACTGGATACCTCTTCTTGAGTTTGTCAATGTCTTGATATTTCTGTATCAGCCTCTTTGCTGCTAGCCTTCTTAGAATTAGTAGGAAAGACTTGTGAGCAGCCCAGTATTACATATAATATGAATTTATTTAACGCTGTTTCTATTAATAAAATAAATTGTTTTTTATTACTAAAACACATAAACATATGAGTTTAATATATATCCGTTATATACCTTTTTAGATATCCTCTGTTAATTGGCTTTCTTTATGTTTTGCATTTGAAAGTGAATTCTAGTGCCAATGGCATTTAAAAACCTGTCAATAATAAAAGCAATTATTTCCTGAAATAGGCTTGGCAAGTCTATTCCTTTGAATAATCCTTGTGCCTCACGATTGGAGTTGGGGGGAAACGTTTGGGGGAGGTATTTCTGGACCTTTTGCTAATTGTTTTGGATTTTTATTATGAAATATGGCTGATTTCTTTCCTAGGTGTAAGTTTAAACACCTTTTACCTTTAGGCACTAGTGCGCTTAGTCCGTGACACGTTTTTCCATGAAGTTCCTCTTTCAAATGAACACACATTATCTGATGCGCTCCAATGGAATTCTCTTCCTCTCTGCAAGTTATCATAGACACCTACTAGCTGAGTAATCAACTCACTTTTTAATCTGTGTTAGCTTTACCTGACTATCTTTAATTGCTTTTGCAGCATCTTTATAATTTGTTATTTTAAAATTTATTCTCAATATTGTATTGCAGGCCAGAGCATTAATGTAAGGGGCTTGTAGGATGTATCCAAACCCAGGGGGCCTATTGGCTCTTCTGTCCCTTGTTAGGTCCTTCAGGATATAGTTTAGGATTTCCCCAAATACACTTTATGATTGAACCTCAGATGTCCCTTTATCGCTTATGAAGGTTGACAGACACATAGCTTATGGGAAATCAGCATTATTCAGATTAAAATTTCTTCTGAAAAATGTAAGTTGACTTCTCAAGATAGCTTAATAGTGTAAGGTAGAAGTGGGTTTACTAGAAGTGGGGTTACTAGTTCCATTACTAGAAGTGGGCTTCATATTCAAGGTGATTTTCTTCTTATATAGACACTGAATATTAAGAAATATGGTTCCCAATTTTCCTACTACCTTGGTGTCATCAGAAGTTCTCACTCAGCACAAAATAAAACTAAAACTAGTTAGTGAAAAGTCATAACTTTACAGGCTGCTTCAGTATAATTCCTGTTTCATAGTGTTTTTCATTGAATAATGGTCCTGAACCTGTAAGTGTTTTGCAATGGAGCCTGTTGGTAGATTTATGTGACTAGAGTCTCATTTGTGATTACCTCTTCAATGAGAGCTAGGCCCTCATTTGGCTGGTTAGTTCTTTCCTCTTTCGTATCTAGCTGCCTTTCTCATTTTTAAACGGGTTTTAATAAATATTGATTATTCTCAAATCATATATCCTATTCCTGTCCACCTCTCTTTCAGAGAATGTTGGTGATACCTATTTCACAGACAAGAGAACATCAGATTCTAATGTACCTGTTATTTCATAGGAGCTGTTATATATATTATGTCATTTACTTATCTCTTTCTTACTTATTGTCTTTCATTTCACCTTGTGAGGTTGATCTTCCATTTCATAAATTAAAACAAAAACAGCAAACAAGAAGCTCAAAGAAGCTAAGTGACTGACAAAGGGTAACAAAATGAGTAGTTTAGAGCTGGTTCACTCATTTTAATTTCTCTCCTATAATCCAGTGTTACAGGATACCATAACTTAGTTATTGATATTTAAGTGTTCCCATATGTTTATTTTATAAATAATGCTTCAGTGAATAACTCTGTGTGGATCTCCTTGGTCATATACCTGTAAGTGGAATTAATGAGTCAACTTCATACTTTTTGGTAGATTTTTAAATTGATTTATAATTCCTACTGTCAGTGAATGGGATTTCCTCTTTCTCCATATTCTTGACAGTTCTTGTAACGGTTTAATATTTTCGTATCTCTTGGCTGAGAAATATCTCGTTGATTTAATATACATTTCTCTGATTTCATGTGAATTGAGCCTCTTTTCATAATTTTATAGTCCATGCTGTTTTCCTTTTCTTTGAGGTCCTGTTTATATCCTTTGCCCTATTTTCTGTTATGTTGTTTATCTTAGTAATCTGATAGCTTAAAAAAAAATCTGGATACTAATCCTCTTTTGTTGTATTTGTTACTGATATAATCTTTCATTTGTGTTAATATTTAAACCTTCCTAATGATGCATTTTTGCCATATAGATGTTTCTAAATTTGAATTAGTAGTTTTTTATGTTTTATGGGCTCATTTGAGATAACGCTTTTCCTATCCCTGTGTATGAAGACATTTTCCTGTAGATATTTTACAGTTTTGCTTTTGGCATTTGATTTGTCTCAAATTTGTTTTGGTCACAGTGTGAGGTGGAGGTTTAATTTGATCTTTATTTTTCCCTTTAATATTAGTAGTCCATTACCAAAGCACAATTTATTAAATATTTCATCCATTCCCTACTGATTTGCAATGCCATATTAAGTATCATTTATTTAGGATATAAACTTCCACATATGCCCAGGCTATTTCTGAATACTCTATTTCTTTGACATATTTATGTTTACTTGTACCAATGCTATGCTATCTGAATTATTGTAGTTTTATCATCCATCTTGACATTTAGTACAGTAAATTTGTAGCTCTTATTCTTACATTTTCTTGGCTATTCTTGGTCTTTACTATTCAAGTTGAATTTTGGGGTAAACTTAAGAAATTAAAAAAAAAATCCTAATTTCATTTTGATTGAAATTACACTAACTTTATAGTGAAATTTGGGATGAATTGATATAGTTATTCTTGAATTTCTTAACATGAACAAAATAAAGCTCCCCAATTTGTGGGGGTTTTCTTCTATGTGTTTTAAAGAAGAGTTATACTTTTCTTCAAAAATTCCCTACACAGATTTTATAGATTTATTTGTGAGCACTTTATACTTTTGTTGGTGTTGTGAGATGCTTTTTAAAGTACATTTTCTAACCAATTATAACTGCTGCACAAAATACTATTGAATTTTGTATATTGATCATGTATTTAGAAGTCTTGCTAGATCCTCTTATTCATTTAAATTTTAAGATTTTCCTTTTATAGATTTTTTTCTTACTTCCTATGTAGACAACCTTATTTTCAGTAAATAATGATAATTTTGTTTCTCCCTTTCCAATGTTCATACCTCCTCTCCTTCCCTTCCTCCTTCTCTCCCTCCTGCCCTTTTTTCTCCCCTTCCTTCCTATTTTTCTCTTTCTTTTCTTTCTTTGCTTTCTTCCTTCCTTTCTCCTTCTCTTCTCTCTCTCTCTCTCTCTCTCTCTCTTTCACTAGGTAGGATTTCTGTGCAATGTTGAATTTGTTTGGAACTTTAAGGGAACTTGTTATAAGTTTTTTGATAAATACTCTTTATCAGGTTAAACGAGTTTTTTTTTCTGTTTTTAGTTTGCTAAGTTTTTAATTTTTAAAAAATTGTGAATGCCTATTGAATTCAAAACTTTTCCTGAATTTGCTAAAAACATATCTGTTTTTATTCTTTAATTAATATTGTGGTGAGTTACATTAACATATTTTTATAATGTTAAGACTTCCTTACATCCCTGGTATAAACCCTGCCTAGATGTTAGGTATTATTATTTTGTACATTGTTAGATTCTGTTTGCTATTATTTTATATAGAAATTTTCTGTCTATGTTTGTGTGATTGGCTCATAATTTTTCCTTTCTCATATTGCCGTTCAGTTTTCATTTCAGTGTTATTTCAGGCTTATAAAAAACAGTTGGGCGAGGTTCCCACTCACTTTTTATGTTTTATGAAACAATTTGCATATGATAAGGGCTACCTGTTTTTGGAAAGTGTATTAAAAGTATCCAGGGAAATGGGATGGGCCTGGTAAAATTTTAAACTACTGGTTTGGTCTTTACCTGTCTTTGGATTTTTTCATTTCTTCTTTTTATAGATCTTTGGGTGGGATTCTTAGTATATTAATTTTTAATCTTTCTTTTTTCTGAATTTTATTTTATTTTTTTATACAGCAGGTTCTTATTAGTCATCCATTTTATACACATCAGTGTATACATGTCAATCCCAATCTCCCAATTCATCACACCACAACCATCACCCCCTGCCACTTTCCCCCCTTGGTGTCCATACTTTTGTTCTCTACATCTGTGTCTCTATTTCTGCCCTGCAAACCAGTTCATCTATACCATTTTTCTAGGTTCCATGTATATGCGTTAATATACAATATTTGTTTCTCTCTTTGTGAGTTACTTCATTCTGTATGACAGTGTCTAGGTCCATCCATGTCTCAACAAATGACCCAATTTCATTCCTTTTTATGGCTGAATAATATTCCATTGTATATATGTACCACATCTTCTTTATCCATTTGTCTGTCGATGGGCATTTAGGATGCTTCCCTGACCTGGCTATTGTAAATAGTGCTGCAGTGAACATTGGGGTGCATGTGTCTTTTTGAATTATGGTTTTCTCTGGGTATATGCCCCATAGTGGGATTGCTGTGTCATATGGTAGTTCTATTTTTAGTTTTTTAAGGACCCTCCATACTGTTCTTTATAGTGGCTGTATTAATTTACATTCCCACCCACAGTGCAAGAGGGTTCCCTTTTCTCCACACCCTCTCCAGCATTTGTTGTTTGTAGATTTTCTGATGATGCCCATACTAACTGGTGTGACGTGATACCTCATTGTAGTTTTGATTTGCATTTCTCTTATAATTAGTGATGTTGAGCAGCTTTTCATGTGCTTCTTGGCCATCTGTATGTCTTCTTTGGAGAAATGTCTATTTAGGTCTTCTGCCCATTTTTGGATTGGGTTGGTTGTTTTTTTAATATTGAGCTTCATGAGCTTATATATATTTTGGAGATTAATCCTTTGTCCATTGATTCGTTTGCAAATATTTTCTCCCATTTTGAGGGTAGTCTTTTTGTCTTGTTTATGGTTTCCTTTGCTGTTCAAAAGCTTTTAAGTTTCATTAGATCCCATTTGTTTATTTTTGTTTTTATTTCCATTACTCTAGGAGGTGGATCAAAAAAGATCTTGCTGTGATTTATGTCAGAGTGTTCTTCCTATGTTTTTCTCTAAGAGTTTTATAGTGTCTGGTCTTACATTTAGGTTGCAAATCCATTTTGAGTTTATTTTTGTGTATGGTGTTAGGGAGTGTTCTAATTTCATTTTTTTATATGTAGCTGTCCAGTTTTCCCAGCACCACTTCTTGAAGAGACTGTCTTTTCTCCATTGTATATCCTTGCCTCATTTGTCATAGAGTAGTTGACTATAGGTGCATGGGTTTATCTCTGGGCTTTCTATCTTGTTCCATTGATCTATATTTCTCTTTTTGTGTCAACAGCATATTGTTTTGATGACTGTAGCTTTGTAGTATAGTCTGAAGATAGGGAGTCTGATACCTCTCACTCTGCTTTTTTCCCTCAAGACTGCTTTGGCTATTCGGGGTCTTTTGTGTCTCCATGCAAATTTTAAGATTTTTTGTTCTAGTTCATAAAAAAATGCCATTGGTAATTTGATAGGGATTGCATTGAATCTGTAGATTGCTTTGGGGAGTATAGTCATTTTCACAATATTGATTCTTCCAATCCAAGAACATGGTATATCTCTCCATCTGTTGGTATCATCTTTAATTTCTTTCATCAGTGTCTTATAATTTTCTGCATACAGGACTTTTGTCTCCCTAGGTAGGTTTATTCCGAGGTATTTTATTCTTTTTGTTGTAGTGGTAAATGGGAGTGTTTCCTTAATTTCTCTTTCAGATTTTTCAACATTAGTGTATAGGAACGCAAGAGGTTTCTGTGCATTAATTTTGTATCCTGCAGCTTTACCAAATTCATTGATTAGCTCTGGTAGTTTTCTGGTGGCATCTTTAGGATTCTCTATGTATAGTATGTCATCTGTGAACAGTGACAGTTTTACTTCTTCTTTTCCAGTTTGTATTCCTTTTATCTCTTTCTTCTCTGACTGCCATGGCTAGGCCTTCTAAAACTATGTTGAATAATAGTGGCGAGAGTGGACATCCTTGTCTTTTTCCTGATCTTAGAGGAAATGCTTTCAGTTTTTCACCATTGAGAATGATGTTTGCTGTGGGTTTGTCGTATATGGCCTTTATCATGTTGAGATAGGTTCCCTCTATGCCCACTTTCTGGAGAGTTTTTATCATAAATGGGTGTTGAATTTTGTCAAAAGCCTTTTCTGCATCTATTGAGATGATCATATGGTTTTCATTCTTCAATTTGTTAATATGGTGTATCACATTGATTTGCATATATTGAAGAATCCTTTCATCTCTGGGATAAATCCCACTTGATCATGATGTATGAACCTTTTAACGTGTTGTTGGATTCTGTTTGCTAGTATTTTGTTGAGGATTTTTGCATCTATATTCATTAGTGATATTTGTAATTTTCTTTTTTTGTAGTATTTTTGTCTGGTTTTGGTAACACGGTGATGGTAGCCTCATAGAATGAGTTTGGGAGTGTGCCTTCCTCTGCAATTTTTTGAAAGAGTTTGAGAAGAATGGGTGTTAGCTCTTCTCTAAATATTTGATAGAATTCACCTCTGAAGCCATCTGGTCCTGGACTTTTGTTTGTTGGAAGATTTTTAATCACAGTTTCAATTTCATTACTTGTGATTGGTCTGTTCAGATTTTCTATTTCTTCCTGGTTCAGTCTTGGAAGGTTATACCTTGCTAAGAATTTGGCCATTTCTTCCAGGTTGTCCATTTTATTGGCATAGAGTTGCTTGCAGTAGTCTCTTAGGATACTTTGTATTTCTGCAGTGTCTGTTGTAACTTCTACGTTTTCATTTCTAATTTTATTGACTTGAGTCCTCTCCCTCTTTTTCTTGATGAGTCTGGCTAATTGTTTATCAATTTTGTTTATCTTCTCAAAGAATCAGCTTTTAGTTTTATTGATATTTGCTATTGTTTCCTTTGTTTCTATTTCATTTATTTCTACTCTTATCTTTATGATTTCTTTCCTTCTGCTAACTTGGGGTTTTGTTTTTTCTTCTTTCTCTAGTTCCTTTAGGTGTAAGGTTAGATTGTTTGAGATTTTTCTTACTTCTTGAGGTAGGCTTATATAACTATAAACTTCCCTCTTAGAACTGCTTTGCTGCATCCCATAGGTTTTGGATCGTCGTGTTTTCATTGTCATTTGTCTCTAGGTATTTTTTGATTTCCTCTTTGATTTCTTTAGTGATCTCTTGGTCATTTAGTAACGTATTGTTTAGCCTCCATGTGTTTGTGTTTTTTACATTTTTTTCCATATAATTCATTTCTAATCTCATAACGTTGTGATCAGAAAAGATGCTTGATATGATTTCAGTTTTCTTAAATTTACCAAGGCTTGACTTGTGACCCAAGATGTGATCTATCCTGGAGAATGTTCCATGCACACTTGAGAAGAAAGTGTAATCTGCTGTTTTGGGATGGAATGTCCTATAAATATCAATTAAATCTATCTGGTCTGTTGTGTCATTTAAAGCTTCTGTTTCCTTATTTATTTTCATTTCGGATGATCTCTCCATTGGTGTAAGTGAGGTGTTAAAGTCCCCCATTATTATTGTGTTACTGTCGATTTCTCCTTTTATAGCTGTTAGTAGTTGCCTTATGTATTGAGGTGCTCCTATGTTGGGTGCATAAATATTTACAATTGTTATATCTTCTTCTTGGATTGATCCCTTGATCATTATATAGTGTCCTTCCTTGCCTCTTGTAACATTCTTTATTTTAAAGTCTATTTTATCTGATATGAGTATTGCTACTCCAGCTTTCTTTTGATTTCCATTTGCATGGAATATCTTTTTCCATCCCCTTACTTTCAGTCTGTATGTGTCCCTAGGTCTGAAGTGGGTTTCTTGTAGACAGCATATATATGGGTCTTGTTTTTGTATCCATTCAGCAAGCCTGTGTCTTTTGGTTGGAGCATTTAATCCATTCACGTTTAAGGTAATTATCGATATGTATGTTCCTATGACCATTTTCTTAATTGTTTTGGGTTTGTTTGTGTAGGTCCTTTTCTTCTCTTGTGTTTCCCACTTAGAGAAGTTCCTTTAGCATTTGTTGTAGAGCTGATTTGGTGGTGCTGAATTCTCTTAGCTTTTGCTTGTCTATAAAGCTTTTGATTTCTCCATCAAATCTGAATGAGATCCTTGTCTGCTAGAGTAATCTTGGTTGTAGGTTCTTCCCTTTCATCACCTTAAGTATATTATGCCATTGGCTTCTGGCTTGTAGAGTTTCTGCTGAGAAATCAGCTGTTAACCTCATGGGAGTTCCCTGGTATGGTATTTGTCATTTTTCCCTTGCTGCTTTCAATAATTTTTCTTTGTCTTTAATTTTTGCCAATTTTATTACTATGTGTCTCGGCATGTTTCTCTTTGGGTTTGTCCTGTATTGGACTGTCTGCACTTCCTGGACTTAAGTGACTATTTCCTTTCCCATGTTAGGGAAGTTTTCGACTATAATCTCTTAAAATATTTTCTTGGGTCCTTTCTCTCTCTCTACTCCTTCTGGGACCCCTCTAATGTGAATATTGTTGTGTTTAATGTTGTCCCAGAGGTCTCTTAGGCTGTCTTCATTTCTTTTCATTCTTTTTTCTTTATTCTGTTCTGCAGCAGTGAATTCCACCATTCTGTCTTCCAGGTCACACATCCGTTCTTCTGCCTCAGTTATTCTGCTATTGATTCCTTCTAGTGTATTTTTATTTCTGTTATTGTATTGTTCATCTCTCTTTGTTTGTTCTTTAATTCTTCTAGGTCTTTGTTAAACATTTCCTGCATCTTCTTGATTTTTGCCTCCATTCTTTTTCCGAAGTCCTGGATCATCTTCACTATTATTATTCTGAATTCTTTTTCTGGAAGGTTGCCTATCTCCACTTCATTTAGGTTTTTTTTAGGGTTGTATCTTGTTCCTTCATCTGGTACATAGCCCTCTGCCTTTTCATCTTGTCTATCTTTCTGTGAATGTGGTTTTTGTTCCACAGGCTACAGGATTATAGTTCTTGCTTCTGCTGTCTGCCCTCTGGTGGATGAGGCTATCTAAGAGGCTTGTGCAAGTTTCCTGATGGGACGGAGTGGCAGTGGGTAGAGCTGGCTATTGCTCTGGTGGGCAGAGCTCAGTAAAACTTTAATCTACTTGTCTGCTGATGGGTGAGGCTGGGTTCCCTCCCTGTTGGTTGTTTGGCCTGAGGTGACCCAACACTGGAGCCTACCCGGGCTCTTTGGTGAGGCTAATGGTGGACTCTGGGAGGGCTCATGCCAAGGAGTACTTACGAGAACTTCTGCTGGCAGTGTCCTTGTCCTCACGGTGGGACAGAGCCACCCCCTGCCTCTGCAGGAGACCCTCCAACACTAGCAGGTAGGTCTGGTTCAGTCTCCTATGGGGTCATTGCTCCTTCCCCTCGGTCCCGATGCACACACTACTTTGTGTGTGCCCTCCAAGAGTGGAGTCTCTGTTTCCCGCAGTCCTGTCGAAGTCCTGCAATCAAATCCAAATCCTGCTAACCTTCAAAGTCTGATTGTGTAGGAATTCCTCCTCCCATTGCTGGACCCCCAGGTTGGGAAGCCTGACGTGGGGCTCAGAACCTTCACTCTAGTGGGTGGACTCCTGTGGTATAAGTGTTCTCCAGTTTGTGAGTCACCCACCCAGCAGTTACGGGATTTGGTTTTATTGTGATTGTGCCCCTCCTACCGTCTCATTGAAGCTTCTCCTTTGTCTTTGGTGAGTTCCAGTGTCTTCCTGTCGATGCTTGTTCAGCAGTTAGTTGTGTTTCTGGCGTTCTTGCAGGAGGGAGTGAGAGCATGTCCTTCTACTCTGCCATCTTGAACCAATCTGAATCTTATTTTTTAATATATTTTTTTAAGAAATAAAATGCTTTATCCCACCAGTTTTGATAGTCCTATTAAGTTATAAGTATGTTTAAATTTTCATCATTTTTTTAAACATATGAATTATTTAAAAGTATGTTTTAAAATTTCCACATCTAAAAGACATTTTGGGGGTTTCTCTTTTCAATATTGATTTCTAATGTTTCATTATGGTTATAGATTGTGGTTTGAATGACATTAATTGTTAGATATTCATTGAGACTTACTACCTTTACTAATGTATACGTTTTATGAACATTTTATTGGATTTAAAAACATTCTTTGCAGTTTGAGTGCAAAGTTACACACACAAACATATACATACATGTGTGATTGCTGTAACTTTTTCAGATGCTTGTCTGACTTAACACAGTCCCTATTCAATAACTCTGCAATCCTCCTGAATAGTACCAAGGACCTTAAAATGTTTATCTATTATTTCTAACCCCTCCCATTATCTTCCATATTATTTGTATTTAAGGTTTCATTTATACCTTGGTTTTTTTTTTTTTGCGGTATATGGGCCTCTCACTGTTGTGGCCTCTCCTGTTGCGGAGCACAGGCTCCAGACACGCAGGCTCAGCAGCCATGGCTCATGGGCCCAGCCACTCCGCAGCATGTGGGATTCTCCCGGACTGGGGCATGAACTCATGTCCCCTGCATCGGCAGGCGGACTCTCAACCACTGTGCCACCAGGGAAGCCCTATACCTTGTTTTTAGATTCCCCAATTGTGAGCATTCTCTCTCTCTCTTTTTGTTACAGTAACAGTTTGGATCCACTCACATATTGACCAATTTCTTTGTTTAGTATTATTTTTTCTTTTTCTTTTTTTTTTATTTTTTATTTTTTTTTATTTATTTTTTTTAACATCTTTATTGGGGTATAATTACTTTACAATGGTGTGTTAGTTTCTGTTTTTTTTATTTTATTTTTTTCATATTTTATTTTATTTTTTTTATTTATTTATTTTTTTAACATCTTTATTGGGGTATAATTACTTTTAGTATTATTTTTTCATTCATTTCCTTTCATCCAGGGACAATTTCTTTCTAGGGTTGCTTTATGGAAAAATCTTTTAGTTTTTTTTTTTTTTTTTTACTAAAAATGTCTTTATTTTGTCTTCTCTCTTGAAAGATAGTTCAGTTTGGTATAGAATTCTAGGTTTTTGGTTATTTTGCTTGAAAAATTTGAAGATATTATTCCATTGACTTTGAGCCTCTATTTTCACTGATGTCATTTTAAAAATTCTTTTTCAATATGGTTTACTACAGGTTATTGAATATAGTTCCCTGTAGTATACAGTAGGACCTGTTGTTTATCCATTATAATTCTATGTATAATAGTTTGCATCTGCTAATCCCAAACTCCCAATCCTTCCCTCCCCCACCCCCCTCCCCCTTGGCAACCACAAATCTGTTATCTATGTCTGTGAATCTGTTTCTGTTTTGTAGATATGTTCATTTGTGTTGTATTTTAGGTTCCACATATAAGTGATATCATATGGTATTTATCTTTCTCTTTCTGACTTACTTCGCTTAGTATGATAATCTTTAGGTCCATCCATGTTGCTGCAAATGGCATTGTTTCATTCTTCTTTATGGCTGAGTAATAGTCCATTGTATATATATGTACCACATCTTATTTATCCATTCATCTGTTGATGAACATTTAGGTTGCTTCCACGTCTTGGCTGTTGTAAATAGTGCTGCTGTGAACATTGGGGTGCATATACACTGGTGTCATTTTTACTTTCTTAATTTTGAAGCATTTGAGAAAAATAAATACTATATGATATTATATGATATTAAAATATAATGAGATCATTATTAAGAACAGACTGTGCTTCATTCAAAAAAATAAACTGCTATAAATAATCTATGTGGAAAGCATCATGACATTCTTAGATGAATGTCCTAAAAGGAACGGTTCCTTTTAGGCACTCATTTTGCCTGTATATTATGCTTAATTATAAACATGCATATATATTTATATTATGTTAATTAAAAAAGTAAAAATTAACAATATATTGTTTTTTCTCATGTTATTAAGTAATTTTAATAAATGTCATAATATTTTTACATGGTAAAGAGGTATGGGGGAAACACGTAACAAGGAAATGAAACAGCTTACTGTTGGATTCTTAGCAGCTTTCTATTTTTTCTGACTTTTTGAAGGTAATGACAGTGTTGGAGGACTGGAAATAAAGCTTCCCTTCTATCTATTCCTAATGACTAAAAGTCAGGCTTTAGTATTTTAATTGCCTCCACATTTATGTTTTTCCAGCACCTCCACAATAGTGTCGACTTTAGTTAGGACATTCATGTTAGAAAGGAGACTTAACTCATCTATAATAATAACACCATGAAATAAGGGGATGGAACACATAATTTTAAAAGAGGATCAATCAATTGTACTTCAAATATATAGCATGTGTTTCATTTTTCTCTAGATGTTTTATAGTTATGTGGGTGGTTTTTTTTTTTTTTTTTTGCACTTACATATTTTTCTTAAACTTATTTGGGGCATAGTATGGGGTAAAGTTTTAGTCTTTTTTCAACACAATTAGTCCAATATGCAGGCACCATTTATTAAATAGTTTATTTTCTCTTGATTAGTAATGCTGCTTTGTATCAAATACCAGTTCATTTAGGATATAAATAAACTTCTATATATGCCTACAATATTTCTGCATTCTCTGCTCTCTTCCTTTGGTATCTTTGTCTTTACCTGCACCAATACCACACTATCTGAAGTACTGTAGCTCCATGATCATTCTTGATATCTTGATATAGTGAGTATGTATTTCTTATTCTACAGCATAGTCTTGGGTATTCTTTTTTTTTTTTTTTTTTTTTTCAGTACATGGGCCTCTCACTGTTGTGGCCTCGGCTCTGGGCGCGCAGGCTCAGCGGCCATGGCTCATGGGCCCAGCCGCTCTGTGGCATGTGGGATCTTCACGGACCGGGGCACGAACCTGTGTCCCCTGCATCGGCAGGCAGACTCCCAACCACTGTGCCACCAGGGAAGCCCTGTCTTGGGTATTCTTGACTCTTTACTCTTCCATAATCTTTAGGATTAACTTGACAAATATAAAAAAATCCAATTTCATTTTGTTTGGAATTATATTGAATTTTTAAAAATTGGGGCAAATTAATATATTTATTTAAAAATTCCCTAACACGAACAAAATAGAACTTCACAATTTACTGTCTTGTTTTAATGTCCTTTAATAATTTGATGTTTAATAGTCATTAAGTTTTAAATATTTTGGAATTTTTATCACAACCTATTTCTAACCTATTAATTATTTAATAGTATCTTTTAAAATTTCTAGATGTAAAAGATACTTTGGAAAGTTATAATTTCAACATTTATTTTTAATATTTCTGCATTGTGGCTAGAGTTGAAGTTTGAATGATATTAATTCAAACTTATTGAGACTTGGTTCCTTTCCTAACATTGCATCAGTTTTTACAGATATTTCATTTGGGTTTTTAAAAATCCTCCAGTGTTTTAATGCAAAGTTATATATGCATATGTGTGGGTATATATGTTTATTATTTCACCTATTTGTTTGAGACACATTAAATTCTCCCTTTTTTATTGTAGATTTGTCTTTTTCTTGCAGTTCTGTCAATACTGAATCTGTGGTGTAAGATTCATAAAGTTCAGGACTACTTTTTCTTTCTGATAATTTCCCTGGTAATGCTTTTTGCCTCAAGGTCCTTTTAGCCTGATTTAATCAAAGCAGTGGCTTTCTTTTGGTTGGTATTTGTGTGATTTATGTTTTTCCAACATTACTTCCAACTTTTGTCACACTTTAGGAATTTGAATTTCTCTTGTAAATAGAATATAACTGGATTAGTTGAAGTTACTGCTGGGATGAAAGATAATTTCAGTATTACAAAATGTGTTAATGTAATTCTTCACAGTATCAATCAACTTCTAACTGGTGCCTTTAACTATTTACATTCAGTGTGAATATTTATGCTTCTGATTCTTTGATCCTCATTTGGTGTTTTTTTATAATGCTTTTTAAATTTTCTTTCTTTTTAAATTAATTAGTTAATTAATTTTTGGCTGCGTTGGGTCTTCATTGCTGTGCGCAGGCTTTCTTTAGTTGTGGTGAGTGGGGGCTACTCTTTGTTGCAGTGCGCAGGCTTCTCACTGTGGTGGCTTCTCTTGTTGCAGTGCATGGGCTTCAGTAGTTGTGGCATGCAGGCTCAGTGTTTGTGGCTTGTGAACTCTAGAGTGCAAGCTCAGTAGTTGTGGCTCACAGGCTTAGTTGCTCCATGACATGTGGATCTTCCCGGACCAGGGCTCGAACTTCTGTCCCCTGCATTGGCAGGCAGATTCTTAACCACTGAGCCCCCAGGGAAATCCTTTTCTTTCGTTCTTGTGTAGGATATTTATGCCTTCTATTGAATTAACAAAAAAATTTTTGCTCTCTTTTATTCCCTTAGTAGGTTTAGAAGTTCTGTATCTCATTCCTATTGTTTTTGTGAGTTCCCTTAATTTTTTAATGATGCTTGTTTAACTTAACATAGTCTCTACTTACTATCTCTGCAGTCCTTCTGAATAGTACAAGGACTTTAAAATATTTATCTCTGATTTCTAACTCCTCACATTATCTTTCATGTTATTTATTTTTTAAATTTCATTTTTACCTCATACTTAAGTCTTCCAAACTATTGCTGGTTGTTTGTTTTTTTTTAACAAATTAGGGACAATTTGGATTTATCCACGTACTTACCAGTTTCTTTGTTTACTATGATATATTTTTTTCATTTGAGTACAGTTTCTTTCTTTCTGGAGTTTGATGTGGGGTAAAATTGCTCATCTTTGTCTAAAAGTGTCTTCATTTTGTTTTCTCTCTTGGAAGTTAGTTTAGTTTGGTGCAGAATTCTAGATTTTTAGTTATTTTCCATGAACAACGTGAAGATATTATTCCACTGATTTTGGGCCTCTGTTCTCATTTATGACATTTCTACTCTATTCTTTATTTTTAAACATTTGACAAAATAAATATTATAGGTATAACATGATATCAAAATTTAATGGGATTTTTCATCATTAAGAGAAGTCTATTCTTCATTATTTCTAAATAACAATAAATAGTCTCATAGAAAAAGCATCAAGACATTCTTGACTAACTTCCATGATTCCCTATTGGACACTAACTTTATCATTATAATTTGTTTAATATAAACATACATATCAAGTATTGGTTTTAGAAAGTGATTTGCTTTGTTTTATAAATCATTACAGTTAAACATTGATTTAAAAACACTTTAAATGTCTTAGACTTCGAGATATTTGGATTAAAAATATAATTTTTATGGCTCTAGTCCAAAGGTTTAAATATCAAAGCATTATTTGTTCTTTGAGTGTGTCATAAGTCTAGAATTATATAATGCACAAATAAAATTTACTTACTTTTGACAAATGCATACACTTGTGTAATCTAACCCCATATCAAGATATAGAATATTAGTATAACCTTAGAAGAGTGCCCTTATGCCTCTTCCCAGTCTTTCCCTGCCCCAACTCTCCCAAAGCAACTACTTTTGTGATTTTTTTAAATACCATTGATTACTCTTACCTGTATTAGAACTTTAGTATATACTCTTTATTCTTTTTTTTCTTGGATTTTCTTTTCTTTTTTTTTTTTAAGACATACAAACAACTGTACATAATTCATGTATACAACTTCATGAGTTTGGAGGTAAATATACACCAGTTGAAACTGTCATCACAATCCATGACACAAACCTATCCATCACTTCCAAAAATTTCCTCCCACCCTCTTATTTATTACTATTATTATTATTTGGTGATAAGAACTCTTAACATAATATCTATCCTTAGAAAAACTCAAAGTATACAATATAGTACTGCTAACTATTGGCACTATTGTCAGTGTATCTCTAGGACTTTCTCATCTTGTATAGCCAAAACTTCGTACCCTTTGATTAATATCTCCCTGTTTTTCCTTTCCTCTAGCTCCTGGCAACCCCTCTTCTACCCTCTGCTTCTATAAGTTTGACTATTTTAGGTTCCTCATATACATTGTATCATGTAGCATGTATTTATCCTCTCTGACTGGCTTATTTTGCATAGCATAATGTCCTCAGGTTTAATCCATGTTGTTGCAAATGGCAGGATTTCCTTCTTTTTAAAGGCTGAATAATATTACATTTAATTATATAACACCACATTTTATTTATCCATTTATCCATCAATGGGCATTTTGGTTTCTAAGTCTTGGCTATTGTGAAATCGTTGCAATGAACATGGGAGTGTAGATATCTCTTTGAGATCCAGACTTCAATTCCTTTGGATATATACCCAGATGTGGGATTGCTGGATCATATGTTACTTCTATTTTTAGTGTTTTGAGGAACCTCCATACTTTTTTCATAGTGGATGCATAAATTTACATACCCACCAACAATGTACAATGTTTCCCTTTTCTCCACATCCTTCCCAACAGGTTATCTTCTTTTCTCCTGATAATAGCCGTTGTCACATGTGTGAGGTGATATCTTGTAGTTTTAATTTGCATTTCCCTGCTGATTAGTGTTGTTGAGCACTTTTTCATCTGTTGTATATCTTCTTTGGAGAAATGCTATTCAGTTCCTTTGCCCAGTTTTTAATTAGATTATTGTTATTTTTTGCTATTGAGTTGCAATTAATCCTTTATCAGATATGTGGTTTGCAAAGATTTTCTACCATTCCACAGGTGGCCTTTTCATTTTGTTGATTGTTTCCTTTGCTATGCAGAAGGTTTTTAGTTTGATATAATACCTCTTGTCTATTTTTTGCTTTGGTTGCCTGTGCTTTTGTAGTCATATCCAAAAAATCATTGCCAAGGCTGATATCTGGAAGATTTTTTCCCTGTGTTTTCTTCTAGGAGTTTTATCGTTTCAGGTATTAGGTTTAAGTCTTTAATCCACTTTGAGTTGAATTTTATATATGGTATGTGGTATAAGATAAGCTTTCAATTTGATTCTTCTGCATGTGGATATCCAATCACTTGTTGAAGAGACTATCCTTTCCCCATTGTGTATGTTGACACCCTTGTCAATCAGTTGACTGTACATGTGCATATAAGTATGTGTATTTCTGGGCTCTTTATTCTGTTCACTTGGTCCATATGTTTGTTTTTATGCCAGCACCATAAAGTTTTGATTATATAGCTTTGAAATATAATTTGAAATCAGGAAGTATGATATCTTCTGCTTTGTTCTTCTTGCTCAAGATTGCTTTGGCTATTTGGGTTCTTCTGTGGTTCCATATTAATTTTAGAATTGTTTTTCTATTTCTGTAAAAACTCTGTTGGAATTTAGATAGAGATTGCATTGAATATGTAGGAACTTTGGGTAGTATGGACATTTTAACAATATTAATTCTTCCCATCCATGAATATGGAATGTCTTTCCATTTATTCCTGTCTGCTTTAATTTCTTTCATCAGCATTTTATAGTTTTCAGTATACAAGTTTTTCACCACTTTGATTAAGTTTATTCCTAAGTATTTTATTTTTTGTTGCTGTTGTGAGTGGGATTGTTTTTTAAATTTATTTTTAGATAATTAGTGTATAGAAACATACTGATTTTTTTTTACATTGATTTTGTATCCTGCAACTTCGCTGAGTTTGCTTATTATGTTCTAACAGTTTGTTTTGGTGCGTGGAGTCTAGAGTGTTCGCCACATAAGGTCATTTCATTTGCAAACAGAGATAATTTTAATTCTTCCTTTCTTATTCGGATGATTATTATTCCTTTTCCTTGCTCTGGCTGGGACTTCAATACTATATTGAATAGAAGTGATGAGAGTGGGCATCCTTGTCAGGTTCCAGTTCTCAGAGGAAAAGCTTTTAGTTGTTTACCACTGAGTGTTATTTCTGCTGTCCTCTTGCCAGTTTAAATTGGTTGTGCCTGCCTCAAACTTTGTGCTCTAGTTCTTCATACCAGAAATTTACTTATTTTTACTTTTACTTTACTTTTATTTACTTATTTTTAGCCTCAAAAATGTGAGTAGATGGAGATGTGAGGTAAGGGGAGATATTAATTAGGATTTATATGGTTGTAAGTGGTAAAACCCAACTAAAATTAGTTTTGCATAAAATACTAATCTGATTCAAATAAAATGAACACAGGCGACTCTGATTTTAGCCATAGCTGGGTTCAGGAGTTAAAATGACATCATCAGGCACATTCTCTATCTCAGCTCTAATCTCCTCGGTTAGATTCTGCCACATATTGGCAAAGGTGACCATCAGGAGCTCTGGGTTTACATTCTTCCAGTTTAGAGATCATTGCACAAAGAGCACCCTTTTTGCTGACACTGGGGTAGCACTTCTGGGATTGAGTCTGATTACCTTGACTCAGGTCAGTTGCTATACTATACCAGTCACCATGACTAGAGGAATAAAAGTCTTTTTTATGAGAGTTATTTTATACTTTTAAGAAATAATTTCTGTGCCATATAGCATGTTTTTTTTTTTTTTTTTTTTTTTTTTTTTTTGCGGTACGCGGGCCTCTCACTGTTGTGGCCTCTCCCTTTGCGGAGCACAGGCTCTGGACGCGCAGGCCCAGCGGCCATGGCTCACGGGCCTAGCCGCTCCGCGGCATGTGGGATCTTCCCGGACCAGGGCACGAACCCATGTCCCCTGCATCGGCAGGCAGACTCTCAACCACTGCGCCACCAGGGAAGCCCCATATAGCATGTTTTAATATGAAAATATTATGGAATATTTTACAAAAACACTTTATCAAACTAGTCTGTTATTCTCAATTGTTAAGGGTAGAATAAAACTATGGAATCATTATTACTTATGCATATATACACAAGAATCATAAATAAGTATATCCAAACTATATACTAAAGTGATATGATTTATTTCATGGATTCATGAAATTCCAAATTAATATTTGAAAATCTATCAATGTAATATACTAAACAACTAGGCAAAAAACAAAACAAAACAAAGCACATGGTCAGCTAACAAGATGCTAAAAAGCACTTGATAAAATACAATACTCATTCTTGGAAAAAATTAAAATCTAGTAATACAGATATAGGAAGATATATAATTTAGATAATAAAGATTGTCTTTTTAAAAAATTTTTTGGCCACATATTCAAAATGGTGAAACTCTGGAGTATATCCCTAAAAGTAGCCAAAGATTGGTATTAGCACTATTATTATTACTTAACATTTTTTCCCCTTAATGATCCACCCAGTTGACTAGAATAAGAAAAAAATAATGACATTGCATGTCCTTTCATGTTTCAGGTTGGATCATGGTTTAAACAGTTACAACAGTTTTTTCCTCTAGGCTGCTGGAATTCTGGTTTGTGTTGGTTGAGGGTCAAGCAACACATGTGAGAAGACATACCCTTACATGTTATACAACCAGTGAAAATTGTAATCTTGGTATAGATTGGCCGTGGTATAGTATTAAATTAAAATAGGAAATTTCATAACTATAAAAATGAGCACAATTTGTATACATGTGGCTGGAAAAAGCCACAGCAAAATGTTAACTTGTTTTCTCTAGAATGTGGGACTTGGCTGAATTATTTTTATTCTTAACTTTTCCTCATTCTCCAAATTTTCTTTAAGGAATGTATATTTTAGGACTGTAAACATCAGAAATATTAAAAAGTTTTTCCTTGAAGGAAACAGAGGCAAGGATTTGCAGAATTTTGTCCTCAGTTTTCGTTAACACCCAAGAAAGGGTTAAGAACAGTTAATGGAAAGGAAATTGGAGAGATTTTTTGTTGTTTTATTACATAGGCTGACTTAAGGCCATTTAATGTTTCGATTTCAAGCAATCACTTCACAAAAATATCCACCCTGAGCAGACACACTGACATAGTCTCAATTCTTGGAACAGGATTCTAGAGTCCACCATTTAGAATGGCCCAGGTGGGCAGTATAGATAGGATGCACTTTATGAGGCATTCAATCATATTACACAGTAAAAAGATAAGGCAGAGGAGATACCCATGGTAAGGAGTGTGGGGGATATTAGTGATAACTGTTACCTTGGCTTCTTTATTTCTGCCAAAAGGAGGTAAAATTTCAGCTTCTTGGCTCTCTCTTTTTTGTCCATCTCTCTCCAAAGGATCAGACCTTAGATTGATGTTCATCTTTGGGCATCACCTATAGAAGGGAAGCAAACTCTGCTTGAGGACTTGGATCATGAAGCATTCACCCTTCTCGCTATGTTTACCAATAGAAGAGAGTAGTAGTTGTTTGTAAAGCACATGTACTCACCCAGACTCCCTGATTTTAACCCAAGGAACCTCTTGAAACAGGCTGTGCCTCACTCTCCTCAGAAGGAAATCAAATGCACTAAGTATTGCATCCTGTCTGCCACGTCAGTTATTTTTTTCGTCCTGTTGATGAAACAGTGTATTCTTCGTGATATCAGACATCGCTGGTGCTAGATCTCCAGTGAGTGTCCAAATTTCTGAACCCTGAAATTGCTAATAATGAGCAATAGTGCTCTAGTTAAAAACTCTTCTCATTTTCCTACATGGTTTTGAGAATTTTCTTGGGTTTTCTCATTCACGTTTCTGTGTGGAAACCAAGAACACTTCTCTGTTGCTTGGAACTTCAGGGAGTTAGGCTCACTGCTGGGATTGATTCACCTAGCTCGTGTTCTTCATGCTCTGACTGTCTCTAGGGCTGTGCTAGAGTGTGGTAGTCCTGTGTCTCTGGAAGCCTACTGTGCCTCAGTTCTCTTACTCCATTGTCGCCTTAACTGCTGATAAAGAGAAGCACTACATATTATTGGAAAGCACTTGGCTTGGAGGACCTAAACTTCAGTCTTAGCTCCTTGGCGTATTGGCTGTACAGACTTGGGCAAAACACTATCTCTCAGCGTGATGTGTCATTTAAAATGTGGTAATGTACCTATGTTTAGGGTTATTTTGAGGATTGGTGTAACATACCTGAAAGTTCGTGGCATAGGTTGTATGCAGTATACATGTTAGTTTAATCTGTACCCCTAGGCTGGTATTTTTTCATTTTCCATGACAAAAGACAGTGATTCATTTAAATTATGTTCATGTTTATCCATGGTATTTTCTTTTCTTCCTGGTAGTTTTTTTGTTGTATTCAGCACTTTAAAAATAAAATAAATTATTCATAATTCCCAGTTCCCATTCATCTTTTCCTTTCTGGAAATATCTCTTCTCAACTTTGTCCTTATGTTCCCTACTAAATCTTCAGTATAGGATCCTCAACTTCACCAGTTGCAGTAGATAGCATGGCTAATTGGGATTTCAGTTTTCAAAACAAGGAAAACATTCTTTCCTTTTCATCAGTGTTTCCCTAACTTCTTGTGACAGTTGCTGCTCCTCCTCAGTGAATGACTTCTTAGTTCTCCTTCTAGAGCTATAGCCATGCTCTAGGGCTCACAGTCAAGTATCCCACAATCACAGACAACTATTAGTAATGGTGAAGGAGAAGAAGAAATAAAGCTTTCTGCACAACAGAATGTCATGTTATAAATTTGTATGCAATAGTAAACTAACATGTCACATAAATACTTTCCTACCTCTGAGCCCTAAATATTTCCAGAGGCCCCACAGTGGTTCTGATAGCCAATTTAAATCCTCCTTTGTTTTCTTCTAAGAGACTCTATAATCCCAGAAGTAATTTCAAGTTGAATCTTTAAATAATATAGAAGGTAGTAACTTTTAGATACATTAGGGTTGATGTCTCAAAGAACTGATTGTACCTAACTTACTAACATTAATTTCCCTTCTCCTCTGAATTATTATTTCCCTGGTTATACCAATAATACATATTCAGTATAGAAAATTTGAGAAGCTCAGGAAAACCCAAAGGAAGAAATGAAAGTCATTCATAATTATAGAATAAATATTAATATTTTTATATATATCTATTTTTATACTATATTTACACACCCAAGAGCACACTGTATTTCTTGATTTACTACCTGCTTTTTTATAATTAACAGTATAGTGTATTTTACCATATCATTTTACTAGGTAATTTTAATTAATTTCATAATAATCTTTAAATGGCAAATAGGAAAAAGCATGTAAGAATGGAAAAGAAACAGTTTTTTGCTGGATTCTCAGCAACTTTTCACTTTTTCTTTTTTTGCTTTTTGAAGGCTGGAGGACTGAGATCAGAGATTCCCTTCATTTTATTCCCTGTGAGTAAAAGCCAGTTCTCATTGTCAGAATGTATCACAAAGCCCATTTTATAGAATGGAAGATCAGTGTGATGCACAGTTTTTCTTTTTCAGGTGAAGCAGATGTAAGGGTGTGGTACCCAAAGCTGTCGATGCACAGCCTCAAGGAACGTCCAATACCCTCCTGCCATTTCTTCCCAACTGTCCCCTCTCACTCCATTTATCTTCTATTGACTTTCTGTCCCCTGACCCTGCTGTGCACTTCCATATCTTAGTGTTTTAGCTCCATCCACACTTATATTCTTCCAGCACTCCAGAACTATGTTGGCCTTAGTTAGAAGATCACAGTTCTATTTGTATTTTAAGATCCAAATATGTGCCAGGCCCTCTGCTCAGTTTTGATGCCAGGTGTATTTACTCAGTGTTGCGGGATGCACAAAGGTGAAAAAGACTCTGCCTCTTGATCAGGGGACTAGCAAGGTTTCAAAAGAGCCTGTTGGAGTAAAAATATTTCTGTGACTATTTGCGGAAACGGAATTTTCCACAAGTATTGATGTTTTGCTTTAGCAAGCAGTACTTTGACAGGACTCAGATTTCAAACTTGTCTTCTCTGAGGTGGGCAGCAACTGAAATCTCTGTTCAGGTCTTTTAGCCTTAACTCTTCTTATGGGTAGTTTAGGGATCAGCCAGTATTTGGGCAGAGTTTATATAGAAATTTGGGGCTCCCACTCTCTGGCTGTATTTGACTGTGGTTTTCTTTTCTAGATTTTCAGCTGCTGTGGTCTTCCTGAACTCTGTCCTCTGTTTCTTCAAGTCAGTAAGATTGAAGTCTTCCATCTGAATTTTAGGCACCTTGTAGTGGTGGTGACTGTCCTTCCCTTATCTTAAAATCCCTAAAAGGGAAACTCACCTAGTGCCATTGTTTCTTATAAATGTTGACTGCCCCCATTTCATTTTCTGGATGCTTTTGGCCACTTCAAGAAGGTTTTGTTTTATTTTTTTATTGCGGTAAAAACTAACGAGATATAACCCCGCTTAACAAGACTTGAAGTGTACACTACAGTATTGTTACCTATAGCACAATTTGTACAGCTGATCTCGGGAACTTGTCCATTTTCAATATATGAAACTTTTGGATTCTTAGCTGTCCTTTGGGGTTGAGAACCATGATGAGAGAATGTATCCAGGAGAGGAATTTTTGTGTCATAGTTTATACACATATTTATCTTTTTTGTAATTTTTTTGTTTAATAAAAAAATTATTGGTTTGATTTTGGGATATATATTCATCTTTGCTAATTTTCCAAATTTGTACCTTAACAGAAGTGTATGAGGGCCCCTTTTGCACCATATTCTTGTCAATGCAATCTAATCTGGTTAGTTTGGAGAAGCATTCTTTCAACCTCACATAACAATGGATATCATTTGAAGGGTGTTGGAAATTATATAAGACAGACATGAGAAACACTCTGCCTGAAGATATTTCTACTTGGTTTTGTCACAAGGTTAGTTAGGTTCCTGCAAATCTGCAAAAGGAAGAAGGATAGATGGAGTCAAATACTGGCCCAAAAGGGCAGTGAGGGAAGTTACTGCATATATAAACTGCACATTTATAAGTTGTTGCTGCACCCCTGTGCAGGTACTTTGAGAAGTCCTTTGTAAACACTGCTGAAGGTATTGTATTTTCTATTATATTCTGAGGCCACTAGATGGTGGCATAGACTAGCTTTTTCTTCATCCTTTCTTTGAGTCCATACCGGGAAGTGGAATTAAGGGATTAACTTTACCTGATCTTGCTTATTTGCTCTTCAAAGTGTTAATTCATATTCCCCGTGGCAATTAGATTTTGTGTTTCTCCATATTACTGTCATAATTTACTGATTGACTATTTTTGGGGTATGCAATGTCTCATTAAAATTTTTTTTGTTTCTCTGATAAGTTGTGATTTGATTATTTTTATATTTTTATTGGTATTGGGGTTCCTTTACATTGTAGAAATTGCAGTTTTTTATTGGATTGTTTGTATTTTTAGAAACATACTCTGGACTAATCCTTTTTTTGTTTTTGTGTACTACAGATAATTTCTCCCATTTATGTCTAGTATTTAAACTTTCTTAATGGTGTCTTTTGTCATATAAAACTTTTAATTTTAAGGAGGTTGAGTCTTAAATTACCTATTTTTTGGTTGCATAATATTTCATTGAGTTGATGAAGGATACTTGGCTCATTCTCCTCCTATCTTTCTCATATTTAGATATTTTAAATAATGAAAATTTCTGTATGGTTTAATTTGGTTTTTTCTTTCTTTTGGCTATATCCCTTGGATGAAATTCTAGCTGACTCTCAGGAATGAACAGATTGCTGAGATTTTAAATAGGTAGTGTCATATTATTTTTCTGAAGGGTTGAACCAATTTTTATCATTTAAAATAAAATTTTACTGTTTTGTTAAGTGTGTTTCTTTGACTAAATAGTTTTTAAACCTGAAAACACATCGAAAAAAATTTTTTTTAAGGAGGCTGATTTTGTCATTCTTTTCATTTACTTTTTGTTTTGTGTCTTATTTAACAAATGTTAATACTATTCCTGCCCATATGCCATAGAGATATTTTTCCACAATTTTCTATAGAAGTTTTAGAATTTTGCTTTTTAGAATTTGGCTATTTACTCTTTATTAAATTTATATGTGGTGTAGTATGAGGTAGACATCTATCGTTATCTTTTTTTGTCAGTATTTGGTCTGTACTGATTTACAATGCCCTATCAGTCATCAAACTCTCTATAATGTCTGTTTTCAAACTCTTTTAGATGCCTGGGATGTTCCTAGACTTTCTGTCCTATTCTGTTGATCCATTTGTCTGTTTATCTTCACCAACACTACATTATCTACATATCTACAACTTACAGTCAGTCTTGATATTTGGTATAGTGATTACCATATCCTCATTCTTATTCTGCAGTATTTTCTTGGTGACTCTTAGTCTTTTATTCTTTCTGTAAATTTTAGGATCAACTTAATAATATCCAAAGAGGGGAAAGAAAACCTCACTTTGTTTGACTTTTAATAGAAATTACATTAAATTTAGGTTGTTGGGGATAAATATTTTTGAATTTCTTAACTGTATTCAAAATATAGCTCCCTGTATACTCAGGTTTCCTTATCTGTTTTTTTAAAATAAAGATTTATAATTTTTTTCTGATAAAGTACTTGTGCTTTTTTTATTAGATTTATTCATAGGCATTTCACATATATGTTGCTCTTGTGAATGAGATTCTTTTTAAGATACTTTTTTAACCAGTTGTGATTGATATAAGGAACACAATTGATTTTTTAATATTGATCTTTGCTTGCAACCATTATCAACTCAGATGATTTGTTTATAACTTTTCTTCATTTTCTTTGTAGAAAATTGTATTGTCTGGGATAATGATAATTTCATTTCTGCCTTTGTAATCTTTAAATGTCTTATTTCTTCTTCTTTATACAATTGGATTCTAGTCCAGTGTTATGTAAGAGGCAAACCCAGGCATTTAAAAAATCTCATTTTGAACATTACAATGAATATATTTAATATTTCATCATTAACTATGATATTTGCTGTGGGTTTTGGATAGGTATCTTACCAGGTTGAAAAAGTTTCTTTCTGTTCTAATTTGCCAAGATTAAAAAAATTATAATTGCCTGACAAATGATTTTCCTGCATTTATGAAAATGGTCATTTTTTCCTCCTGAAATTGATACTGTGATATATGGATATTGTGTGAAAATGAACACATGTTCTAATGTTAAAATTTCCTTGGTTGCCTGGGATAACTCCTACTTGGACACTAGATATTATTACTTTGTACATTGCTGGATTATGATAGATAATATTTTATTTAGTTTTTTTTTTTACATCTTTATTGGAGTATAATTGCTTTACAATGGTGTGTTAGTTTCTGCTTTATAACAAAGTGAATCAGTTATACATATACATATGTTCCCATATCTCTTCCCTCTTGCATCTCCCTCCCTCCCACCCTCCCTATCCCACCCCTCTAGGTGGTCACAAAGCACCGAGCTGATCTCCCTGTGCTATGTGGCTGCTTCCCACTAGCTATCTATTTTATGTTTGGTAGTGTATATATGTCCATGCCACCCTCTCGCTTTGTCACAGCTTACCCTTCCCCCTCCCCATATCCTCAAGTCCATTCTGTAGTAGGTCTATGTCTTTATTCCTGTCTTACCCCTAGGTTCTTCATGACATTTCTTTTTCTTAAATTCCATATATATGTGTTAGCATACTGTATTTGTCTTTCTCTTTCTGACTTACTTCACTCTTTATGACAGACTCTAGGTCCATCCACCTCACTACAAATAGCTCAATTTCGTTTCTTTTTATGGCTGAGTAATATTCCACTGTATATATGTGCCACATCTTCTTTATCCATTCATCCAATGATGGACACTTAGGTTGTTTCCATCTCCGGGCTATTGTAAATAGAGCTGCAATGAACGTTTCGGTACATGACTCTTTTTGAATTATGGTTTTCTCAGGGTATATGCCCAGTAGTGGGATTGCTGGGTCATATGGTAGTTCTATTTGTAGTTTTTTAAGGAACCTCCATACTGTTCTCCATAGTGGCTGTATCAATTTGCATTCCCACCAACAGTGCAAGAGGGTTCCCTTTTCTCCACACCCTCTCGAGCATTTGTTGTTTGTAGATCTTCTGATGATGCCCATTCTAACTGGTGTGAGGTGATACTGCATTGTAGTTTTGATTTGCATTTCTCTAATAATTAGTGATGTTGAGCAGCTTTTCATGTGCTTCTTGGCCATCTGTATGTCTTCTTCGGAGAAATCTCTATTTAGGTCTTCTGCCCATTTTTGGATTGGGTTAGTTTTTTTTTTAATATTGAGCTGCATGAGCTATTTATATATTTTGGAGATTAATCCTTTGTCCATTGATTCGTTTGCAAATATTTTCTCCCATTTTGAGGGTTGTCTTGTTTACGGTTTCCTTTGCTGTTCAAAAGCTTTTAACTTTCATTAGGTCCCATTTGTTTATTTTTGGTTTTATTTCCATTACTCTAGGAGGTGGATCAAAAAAGATCTTGCTGTGATTTATGTCAAAGAGTGTTCTTCCTATGTTTTCCTCTAAGAGTTTTATAGTGTCTGGTCTTACCTTTAGGTCTCTAATCCATTTTGAGTTTATTTTTGTGTATGGTGTTAGGGAGTGTTCTAATTTCGTTGTTCTACATGTAGCTGTCTAGTTTTCCCAGCACCACTTATTGAAGAGACTGTCTTTTCTCTATTGTATATCCTTGCCTCCTTTGTCATAGATTAGTTGACCATACGTGCGTGGGTTTATCTCTGGGCTTTCTATCTTGTTCCATTGATCTATATTTCTGTTTTTGTGCCAGTACCATATTATCTTGATTACTGTAACTTTATCGTATATTCTGAAGTCAGGGAGTCTGATTCCTCCAGCTCCGTTTATTTCCCTCAAGTTTGCTTTGGCTATTCGGGGTCTTTAGTGTCTCCATACAAATTTTAAGATTTCTTGTTCTAGTTCTGTAAAAAATGCCATTGGTAATTTGATGGGGATTGCATTGAATCTGTAGATCGCTTTGGGTAGTATAGTCATTTTCACAATATTGATTCTTCCAATCCAAGAACATGGTCTGTCTCTCCATCTGTTGGTATCAGCTTTAATTTCTTTCATCAGTGTTTTATAGTTTTCTGCATACAGGTCTTTTGTCTCCCTAGGTAGGTTTATTCCGAGGTATTTTATTCTTTTTGTTGCAGTGGTAAATGGGAGTGTTTCCTTAATTTCTCTTTCAGATTTTTCAACATTAGTGTATAGGAATGCAAGAGATTTCTGTGCATTAATTTTGTATCCTTATACTCTACCAAACTAGCTCTAGTAGTTTTCTGGTGGCATCTTTAGGATTTTCTATGTATAGTATCATGTCATCTGCAAACAGTGACAGTTTTACTTCTTCTTTTCCAATTTGGATTCCTTTTATTTCTTTTTCTTCTCTGATTGCCATGGCTGGGACTTCCAAAACTATATTGAATAATAGTGGTGAGAGTGGACATCCTTGTCTTGTTCCTGATCGTAGAGGGAATGCTTTCATTTTTTCACCATTGAGAATGATGTTTGCTGTGGGTTTGTCATATATGGCCTTTATTTTGTTGAGGTAGGTTCCCTCTGTGCCCAGTTTCTGGGAAGTTTTTATCATAAATGGGTGTTGAATTTTCTCAAAAGCTTTTTCTGCATCTATTGAGATGATCATATGGTTTTTCTTTTTCAGTTTGTTAATATGGTGTATCATATTGATTGATTTGAGTATATTGAAGAATCCTTGCATCCCTGGGATAAAACCCACTTGATCATGGTGTATGATCCTTTTAATATGTTGGATTCTGTTTGCTAGTAATTTGTTGAGTATTTTTGCATCTATATTCATCAGTGATATTGGTCTGTAATTTTCCTTTTTTGTAGTATCTTTGTCTGGTTTTGGTATCGGGGTGATGGTGGCCTCATAGAATGAGTTTGGGAGTGTTCCTCTGCAATTTTTTGGAAGAGTTTGAGAAGGATGGGTGTTAGCTGTTCTCTAAATGTTTGATAGAATTCATCTGTGAAGCCATCTGGTCCTGGACTTTTGTTTGTTGGAAGATTTTTAATCACAGTTTCAATTTCATTACTTGTGATTGGTCTGTTCATATTTTCTATTTCTTCCTGGTTCAGTCTTGAAAGGTTATACCTTTCCAAGAATTTGTCCATTTCTTCCAGGTTGTCCATTTTCTTATGCAGTTTTTGTTTCACTTTATTCTAGGCTCAAAATATTAGTTTGAGAAGCTCTTCATATTTTCTATTTTCTGAAATAAATGCATGCAATAGAGTTTTTCTATTCTTTAAAGTTTATTAGATTTTTCAAGGGGAATTGTTTTGGCCTGGCAATTTTTTAAGCAACTTATTCACTACTTCCTTGTCTTTGTTTCTTTGTTTTTTCTTTATTTTTTCTTAGTGTTTGAATTGAATGCTTAGTGTATTAATTTTACATTTTTCATATTTTCATATATGTATATATGTATCACATGTATATATGTCATATACAAAGATTGAAATATTTATTTATTTATACCTATAAATTTCCTTGTAGAGTTAACCTACATCAACTGGTTTTGTTGGAATTCTGTTGTGTTGTAACTAGAAATTGTGGTCGAGTGATTTTAACTGTTCAGTATTTATTAATGCTTGCCTTGTCTTTTAAACATATATTCTCCAGTGTTTGAATATGCAATTTTATAGACCTTACATATTATGTATTTCATATATTATTGTCTGTATCTTACATTTTTATATATTTTAGTTAATCTTATTTACTGTAGAACTCAAATCTTTTATTTTCACATTTCTATAGCAAACAGTTTTAGAGAAGTTTGTATTAAAATCACCTACTCTTGGGCTTCCCTGGTGGCGCAGTGTTTGAGAGTCCGCCTGCCGATGCAGGGGACACGGGTTCGTGCCCTGGTTCGGGAAGATCCCACATGCCGCGGAGCGGCTGGGCCCGTGAGCCATGGCCGCTGAGCCTGCACGTCCGGAGCCTGTGCTCCGCAAGGGGAGAGGCCACAGTAGTGAGAGCCCCGTGTACCGCAAAAAAAAAAAAAAAAAAAAAAAAAATCACCTACTCTTATTTAGTGTCTTCACAAAACTTGAGTCTTTTTGTAATTCTGAAGATTTTTGTTTTCTTTATTTTTCTATTAAGGCTATTTTATAGATCTCTTCATATATTTATTAATTTTTTGTTAACTATTGCTTTCTTTCTTTTCTTTTCCATTCTACTCTTCCATTTAGGTTGAATTTAGTTCTTCCTTAGTTACATTCTTTAATAGTTAATTCAGTACATTCTTTGAATGAAAAAAATCCCTTAGTCTTTATCTGAAAAGTAATTTATCTTCAGTCTTGAAAGATAATTTAGCTACTTTACAGTTAACAGTTATTTTGTTCCAGTAAGTTGAAGATATGATTCCATTATCATCTACATTCTATTTTGTTAATGCTATTTATATTTTATTCTTTCATGCATATAACAAGGTACTCTTAACATTTAATAAGATTATTTATTAAAAGCTGATTGTGCTTCATTTTTAAAATCTAAATAAATAAATGCTATGTATAAATCATTATGACTTCTTTTCAGACCAACTTCCATGTTTCATTATTGGCACTAGCTTTGCTAACATATTTTGTATTATTATAAATATTAGTGCTCACTTATTTAGTATCAGTTAAAAACTCTATATGTTTTAAAATGCGAAATGTAAATGTTCCTGCCAAACCACAGAGTGTCAACTATATGATACACACAAAAGAAAAAGCAGAAGGAGGTCTTCTATAGCAACTATGTATAGAAACATAGTCTAGTCTAGGGTTTGTTACTTTGCTCTCTATCTCATAAAAGGCAAATAAAAAAATTATT
Source organism: Delphinus delphis (assembly GCF_949987515.2). Taxonomy (NCBI): domain Eukaryota; kingdom Metazoa; phylum Chordata; class Mammalia; order Artiodactyla; family Delphinidae; genus Delphinus; species Delphinus delphis. The sequence goes on from NC_082688.1 coordinate 28,167,980, forward strand.
TTGTTTTGAAAAATGAGAATATATGTTAAGGGAAAATACTAACAGGTTATAATAAACTTATTGAATGATAATATTAATTCCGCATACACTATACTGTTACATCATTGTACTTAGAATTTATTATGATTTCATCATTGTAGTTAACATAGCTTGTCAAATTTCCTACCTTAGACAATGTATATACTTAATTAAAAAATGCTAACCATCAATTGAGCTTTCAGTGACTCATAATCTCTTTGCTGGCGGAGAGTCTTGCGTCAGTGTTGATGGCTGCTGACTGATGAGGGTGGTGTTGCTGAAGGTTGGGTGGCCATGGCAATTTCTTAACATAAGACAACAGTGAAGTTTGCTTCATTGATGGACTCTTCCTTTCATGAATGATTTCTCTGTAGCATGCAATGCTGTTTGATAGCATTTTACCCACAGTAGGACTTCTTTCAAAATTGGAGTCAAATCTCTCAAACCCTCCCACTGCTTTAGCAACTAATTTTATGTAATATTTTAAATCCTTTGCTGTCATTTTAACAATCTTCGTAGCATCTTCACCAGGAGTAGTTTCCATCTCAAGAAACTACTTTCTTTGCTCATGTTTAAAAAGCAACTCCTTATCCATTAAAGTTTTATCATGAGAATGCAGCAATTCAGTCACATCTTCAAGCTCCACCTCTAATTCTAGTTCTCTTGCTATTTCCACCACATCTGCAGTTACTTCCTCCGCTGAAGTCTTGAATCCCTCTAAGTCATCCATGAGAGTTGGAATTAACACCTTCCAAACTCCTTTTAATGTTGATGTTTTAAATTCTTCCCATGAATCAGGAATGTTCTTAATGGCATCCAGAATGGTGAATCCTTTCCAGAAGGTTTTCAATTGGCTTTGCCTAGATCCATCAGAGGAATCACTGTCTATGACAGCTATAGCCTTATGAAATGTATTTCTTAAATAACAAGACTTGAAGGTCAAAATTCTTCCTTGACCCATGGACTGCAGAATGGATGTGTTAGCAAGCGTGGAAACAACATTAGTCTCATTGGATATCTTTAATATTTTGAAAGGAATCTCTTTTTCTGAGCAATAGGTCTCAACAGTGGTCTTCAGGTATTCAGTAAACCATGTTGTAAACAGTGTGTTGTCATCCAGCCTTTGTTGTTCCATTTATACAGCACAGGCAGAGTTGATTTAGCATAATTATTAAGGGCACTAGGATTTTTGGAAGGGTAAATGAGTATTGGCTTAAACCACCAGTTGCATTAGCCCCTGGCAAGAGTGTCAGCTTGTCCTTTGAAGCTTTGAAGACAGGCCTCGACTTCTCTCAACCTGTGAAAATCCTAGATGGCCTCTTCTTCCAGTATAAGAGTGTTTTGTCTGCATTGAAAATCTGTTGTTTAGTGTAGCCACCTTCATTCGTTATCTTAGTTGGATCTTCTAGGTAACTTGCTGTATCTACATCAGCACTTGCAGCTTCACTTTGCACTTTTTAATTATGGATGTGGATTCCTTTCTTAAACCTCATGAAACAACGTCAGCTAGCTTCAAACTTTTCTTCTGCATCTTCCTCACTTCTCCCAGGCTTCATAGAATTGAGGAGAGTTAGGGCCTTTCTCTGGCTTAGGCTTTGGTTTAAGGGAATGTTGTGGGTTTGATCTGTTCAGACCACTAAACCTTTCTTCATGTCAGCAGTAAGGCGGTCTGGCCTTCTTATTGTTCATGTGTTCACTAGAATAGCATTTTTTTTTTTTTTTATTGGCTGCTTTGAGTCTCCATTGCTGCACGGGGGCTTTCTCTAGGTGTGGAGAGCAGGGGCTACTCTTTGTTGCGGTGTGCAGGCTTCTCATTGTGGTGGCCTCTCTTGTTGTACAGCATGTGCTCTAGGCACACAGACTTCAGTAGTTGTGGCATGCAGGCTCAGTAGTTGTGGCTCGCGGGCTCTAGAGCTCAGGCTCAGTAGTTGTGGTGCACAGGCTTAGTTGCTCCACGGCATGTGGGATCTTCCTGGACCAGGGCTTGAACCCATGTCTCCTGCACTGGCAGGCAGATTCTTAACCACTGCACCACCAGGGAAGCCCTGGCACAAAGATTTTATGAATACTGGCAAGTATTAGTATGGCTGGACCAGTGATAGCTAGCTAATATTTATTGAGAACTAACTCTGTCCAGGTGCTGTGATAAGCACTTTATTCAGTCATTTAATATTCACTGCGAGCCTATCAGTATTACATATAATAATAGTATGAGAAACAATTATTATCCCCATTTTACAGGGCAAGCAGGTAAAGGGAAGTTAAAGTAGTTTGCCCAAGATAATATAGCTAGAACCAGGATTTAATAACTGGCAATCTGGATCCAGAGTCAGTCCTCTTAACACAATACCATAGTACCTATCACAGTTCTCTTCTGATCCTCTGAAAATACTACACAGTGTTTAGGTGTGTTGAAACTAACATTCCTGCCTTACTTGCTTTTTCTAGCCCACGGTGTATATCATGAGTTCCTATGATATACAGTGTTAGTTAGTACATTATGAAAACTCAGCTGTTGCCCTAATTGTTTCACATTTGTCCAATATGATGCCCAGGAAAGACTGTGGATTTTGGATGTAAGCACTGTGCCTTATACTATGCTGTATTCCTGTGATAGATTGTTTTCATTGGGACCAGGGCAGCAGAGTGAGAAAATGTCTCCTTTTTATTCTGTCCTCTAGCCTGCAACCAACCATTTGCCCTGCTCTCTCTTTCTGGAGCACAGAAGGGCATGATTCCTTGGCTTATTCCTTGGCTGGTCACATAGGGCAGCCTTCCTGGCTTCCCCATTAAGTTTTTATATTTTTTCTCTTCCTCCTAGTGAGTTACCACCTAGATAATGGTTTGGGAGAGATTTAAAAAGAGATCATGGTACAATAGTTTATTAACAGAAGAAATTCCCTTCTTCCTGCTCTTCCTTGCCTGTCTCTGTTCACGCTGACACATGGATCTAACTTCAAAAGTGTGAGTTGAGGCAGTTTTGATTTGTTTGAGCACAGCTGCTCTAAGTAGAAGGAGGAGGAGAAGGAAGAGAACAGGTTGGAGGAGGATAGAAGGAGCTTATTATTCTGTTACAAATGAGCACTAAACTAAGCACTTATATCTTGAGAGAGTGGGTGTTGAGAAAGAAATGAGAAGAGAGTGGTTCCTTTTCTTTGCTCAAAGAAAAAGGCCCAGATGAAGGAGACCATTTAAATACTTATGACAAATAAGAGAAAGTGGAAAAAGTCATCTCATTAACACTGAATTAGCCCATCATAAAAGGACCAGTTTAATCTCTCCACCTTCTTTTATGTCATTTCCATATTTCCCCACACCACGAATGTGCCAAGGGAAAAGATACTGGGGGAGGATTTGCTTACCCATAATCTTCATCAGTCTTGCCCCCAACGTCAATCCAATATAACAGTAGTAGAATTTGAGATAAAACAGTGTAGTTGTTATATAACACGGCTTCAAGAAAAGTTTCCCACAGTCAGATCGTCACCCCTAAATGCTAATGTATAAATTTTGGAGCCACTACTGATCCTTCTTCTTTACACTCTGCAATAGCCATGCTGAAATCCTCGCTTAAACTGGAAAGGCCCCTCCTAGTTAGTTAATACCTTTTCCTAGGAAACTTTCCTGAATTTCTAGTTTGGGTAGGATGCCCATTTAAGTGCTTCCATAGAACTGTGCTTACCTCTCTCGTAGTATCTTTCATTTATTCATTTAGTAAACACTTAGCATAATAGATTCTGTAGTATTACCAGAGATTCAACTGGGAGAAGGATAGACACTGATCCTCAAAATGAACATTGGACACAGAGTACTTAGTAAAGCGTTAATTTATACTTTCAAGAAACAATCTCTGTGGTACATAAATAGTTTAATGTCCAAAAAATTATGGAACACTTCATAAATCACTTTATCAGACTAAAATAACTTTTACACCCCAAATTGTCAGAACAAAACTATGGTTCAGTCTCATTTGAACATATATGTAAAATTTGTAAATATATTCAAAACAATTCCAACTGTATATTAAAATAATTTCATGAATTCAAGACATTCTGAATATTATTTAGATATCTATCAACATAATATACCAAACAAATAATAGCAGAAACCCTTATATGATCATCTAGATAGATATATAAAAAAATCATTTGCTAGAATTTAACATTCTTGATTAAAACTCGGTAATTTAGACATGGGCCAACTTGATTTTAAATGATGAAACTCTGGAGGTGTTACCCTAAAAGTCAGTTAAGGATTACTGTTATTGTCATCATTATTATTACTTAATATTATTTTTTTGAAATAATCAATAGACAGTTGTAATTTGTTTTTCTTTAGGATGCTGAAAATCTGGTATGTAGTGGTGGAGCATGTTATGATATGTGAGAAAACATACCTTCATATGTTGTACCACTGAAAATTGTATTCTTCCATAGGAGTTAAGGATAAGGAAAAATGCTCAAGATATATTATTATGTGATAAAAGCAAGTTACTTGGCAATATAAATAATCACAATTTTGTATATGTGTAGCTGGAAGAAACAAAAATATTAACTGTGGTTTTCTTTGTCAGATTAGGTTTGAAGCATTTAACTTTTCTTAATCTTTTTCATATTTTCCAATTTTTCTATGCTAAACCTATATATTTTAATTGTAAAAATAAGAAAAACAAATTTTCTTAATAGGGAACTGCCCTGGGGCAAAGGTTAGCATCTCTGCGTTCTTTCTAATGATTAGGAGAAGCCAAAGAGGCCAGAAGGTCCAGGCATTTGTTGGCTCCAGCTGTCTCTAAAACCCAAGAAGGAAAAAGAACAGTCAATGGATTGTAATTGACTTGAGATTTTCTGTTGCTTTTTTTCAGAGACTAATTCAGGCCATTTAATGTTCCAGTTTCAACCAGTCAATCTCACAAATATATCCACTCTGAGAAGACATACTGACACAGCCCAGTTCTTGCAAAAAAAGGTTATAGAGCCCACCATTTAGAATGTGACCAAGGTTAGCGGTACAGATAGGATTCATTAAAAAAGCAACAACAGTATCATATAGTAAAGAGAAAGAGGAGATACCTGGTAGAAAGGCAAGACCTTGGGGAAGCAGTTGGGGGCTTCCGTTACTTTTGCTTCTTTCTCTTTCTTCAAAATATGTAAAGTTTCAATTTCTTGGCTCCCTGAGCTTTATCCATCTCCCGAAAGGCCCTGTCCTTAGATTATTTTTCACCATTGGGCACCACCTGTGCAAGGAGAGAAAACATCGAGACTCACAGATCATGTGCATCTATCATTTACCTGTATTTGCCAACGGAAGTTTGTCTGTAAATCATATAAATTCAACCAGTGTTTCCTATTTTGCCCCAGGAGCCTCTTAAATCGGGCTGTACCTCAGCCATCCTGGAAGGCTTCCTCAGGAGTAAGTTTCCAGCACTAAGTATTGAATTCTAATTTCAGAGTTATCAGGTTTCCCCTTTTGTTGGTAAAACGACTTTGTTCTTCACAATATGAAACATCCGTCACAGGAGATCCCTAGTGCTTGTGTAAATAAATAAGCTCCTATGAACCCCCAAAGGAAACATTAATGAATAAGATGGAGTGAGCAAAGGCAAAGGTAAAAAAGAAAGGCCTTTTCTCCTTTTTCTATGTGATATTGAGAATTATTCTGGGCTTTTCACTAACATTTCTGTGTGGAAACCAAGTGCAGTTTTTTTGTTGTTGGAAACACAGCAACAGCCTTTAACTCTTATCTAGTGGGAACGTCTATCTGAGCAACAGGCTCACTCCTGGTATTGATTCACCTTGCTTATCCTGAATGCTCTCACCATCTCCAAGGCTGTGCCCTGGAAGCCTACTGTGCCCTAATCCTTTTATCCCTTTGTCCGAAATGCTGATAAGACTTATTTATGAAAAAGTACCATGTCTTAATGCAAACAGCAGTTGGCTAGGAGTCAGAGAACTTAGAGTTTAGTCTCCACTCTGTGGTTTCTTAACTGTACAGACCTTGCGCAAGACACAAACTGTCTGAATGTGATGTGCCATCTGTAGTATTAGCATAATAGCACCTATTTTATAGAATTGTTGTGAAGTAAGTATGTGTGACATGTGATAGCCCTTGATACAGAGTAATTGCACAACCCGTGTTAATCTGGACTTTCAGGTTCACATTTTTTCCCCTTTTTTCATCGTAAGAATAAATGATAATTTAAAATGATGTTTATAGATATTCAAGATATTTCCTTAATTTAATAATTTGTTTTGTGTATATTTCCTTTTTAATTTTTTATTTAGAGCTTTTCAAATTGATGAAAGAAAAAAGACTGAGGAACTGTCACAAACTGGAAGAGACAAAGGACAAATAACAATTATATAGAGTGTGGGACCTTGAAAAGGATCCTAGAACAGAAAAAGACACTAGTGGAAAATTGGTGAAATCTGAATAAAGTCCACAGTTAATATAATGTACCAACCTTAATATCTTATTCTTGATACTTGTACTATGGTTGTGTAAGATATTGACATTGGATGTTAGTTGAGAGATGTAAGGGAACTCTTTGAACTAATTTGGTAAATTTTCTGAAAGTTTAAAATCAGTTCAAAGTAAAAAGTTAAAAAATATATAAAAAGTAAATTATTGAGAACTTATTATTTCCATTTCTCTTTCTTTTTCTGAAACAAATCTTTACAATTCTGCCCCAGTACTTCCTATTTAATTTTTTATGTAGGATTCTTACCTTCTCCACACCCAATAGGTAGCATGTCCTGTTGGGACTTCAGTTTCTAAAAAAGGATGTAGTGTTAGACACAAGCACACTCATCACTATATATCATTCCTTATTCTATTCCAGTATTTTACCAACTTCTTGGTAATAAATTCATAATAAATTCATTGTGGTTGCACTTCCTCAAGCCAGCTGACATCTTAGCTCTCTTCTTTTTTTGAGCTGTTTGGTAAGGCTGTCATTCTTACCTGAATGTTCTGTCTTGAGTTCGTATCGATAGTAAATCTTACAAATATTCCCCAATCTCTGAGCCTTACAAGTTTCCTTAGGACCCATCAGTGGCTCTGATAGCAATTTAAATCCTTCTTTGTTTTCTTCTAAGAGACTCTATAATCTCAGAAGGGATTTAAATAGTATCTCTAAACTATTATGTGGAGAGTAGTAGTAGTTCTTAAAGCTTTAGGGATATTGCCTCAAAGATCTAATTAAATCTAACTTATTAAATGATTATTTTTTAATAAATTAAAAATGTATTAAATTAACATATATACACTACTATATATAAAATAGATAATCAACAAGGACCTACTGTATAGCACAGGGGACTCTACTGAATACTCTGTAATAACCTATATGGGAAAAGAATCTGGAAAAGATTAGATATATGTATATGTATAACTAAATCACTTTACTGTACACCTGAAACTAACACAACATTATAAATCATATATTCTCCAATATAAAAAAAGATAAAAATAAAAATTTCCTGATTAAATAAATAATACATACTTATTGGAAAAGATCTGGGAAATTTGGAAAAATTCAAATGAAGAAATTAAATTCATCCATTTCAGTTATAGTAACTATTAATATTTTAATATAGTCATATGCATATACTATATATAATAAACTCAAGAGCATAGTGCATTTCTAACTTTCTAACCTACTTTAAAAAATAATTGTATATTTTGAATTGTTCTGTGTTATTTTTTCAGGCAATTTTAACTGATTTCAAAATATCTAAATGGAAAATAGGGAACAAAAAATAAATGGAGAGTGAAACAGTAATTTTCTACTTTTGACAATAACGACAATGGTGAAAGACTAGAATCAATGATTCTCTTTATTCCCTATTCCTAATGAGTAAAAGCCCATTCCCAGCATTAAATGTTACGATTTTTGTAGAATGGAAAATCCAGTGCAATATGGTTCATTTTTCCTTGCTGGAGTAGGGAGATATAAGGCTGTAATAGCTGAAGGTGTAGATGCCCAGCCTCAAGAGAATTGGCAACACATTACTGCCATTTCTTCCCAACTGCTTCCTCTAACTCCACTTATCCTGTTGGTTGGCTCTCTGACCGTGTTGTGATAGCTCTTATTTTAATTCCATTCACATTTATATCATACCAGCACCTCTAGAGTATATATATTAGTAAGAGGGATGTGACTTTAACATGGAGACCCAGCATCATTTGTAAAAGATAAACCATGAAAGAAACAAAAACAAAAAAACCAAAAAACAACAAAAAAGATAAACCATGAGGCAAGAAGTTAGTGTGAATAATTTAGAAAAAGTAATGGGCAACAGTACTTTAATAACATTAAAAACATTTGTTATATTTCTTTTATTCCTATTTAAGATCTGATTATGTGAAAGATCTTTCACTAAATTTTGATGTCAAAATTGTGAGGATGTACAGAGATGAAAAGGCAAGGTTCTTGCTTTCAGATAGCTAAATACATAAATAAGACAAGGCAAAGTGAAACTTGTTCCATAAGGTTAAAAACAAAGAACAATAATTTTACAATAGTTTTCTGCCTCCATGAATGTTATTACATGATATTTCTTTTTAATAATATTACTATAATTTTACTGTTTGATTTTTGAATGTTAAACCACTCTTACATTTCTAGAATTAACTCCACTTAATTGTAAGCTATTGTTCCTTTTATATAACACTTCATTCAATGTACTAATGGTTTTTTGAGGATTTTTTTCCAACTGTGTTTATGAGAGCTAGGCTCTTAATTTTCCTTTTAAACATAATCCTGTTAGATTTTGGTATGAAGTTTATGCTAGCCTCATAAAATGAATTGGGAAGCTTTCCTGCATTTTCTATCTGTGAATAGATTGTGTAAAACTGAATTTATTTCTTTCTTAAAAGAAAGAAATTTCAATTTCAATCTTTCTTAAAAGATTGAAATAATTCATGGTGGAGTTATTTGAGCTAAATATTTTTTAGGGAAGATCATAATAATGAATTCACTTTTTAAATAGATATAGGACTTCTGGTTCCAAACAAGTTGGAACAGACGCTTCTCCCTATTCTGTTAAATACAGCTAAAACTCTGGATATTATATATTAAAAAGCCTAAGAAGACTGGGAAAGGTAGAGAGAAAAAAGACCAGCTAGTGCCTTTGGGACCCAAGCAACCAAAAGGCAATGGGTTTCCTGGATTTCCTTATTGCCTTCTATATATCTCAGACTGAATTCTAGATAAGCCTACAACTTGGAAACACCAATGGGAACAAACAAAAAAGCACCAAGGAAATCTTACTCTCCGTAGCCAAAGGACCGAGAGGAGAGTAGCTTAGCAGGATAGAAAACATTTCGGCAATGCTTGCCATATTGCAGGCGAACACCAGAGAAAAATACTGCAGCCCTTCCCCCTCTTCTTCAGCTAATATCAAGTAGGAAGCCTAGACTTCCACCCTCTTCCAGCTGTAGCAGGTGCCCTTCCCCTCCAGACAGGATTTCAGAAGAGTACTAGTGGGAAGTCAGGGCTTTCCCTACATCCCATTGGCAATGGATTTTCCTATCCCCATTGTGTCATGAAGGCCATGCGGTGAACCTATACTTCCACCCCATCTGGTATGAATGAGGTAGTGACTCCCTTCCCGAAAGGGTATGGTTTTAGAGGAGGGCTGCTAAAACAGAAGATTTGAGTAAGATCCAGATTCTCATAGTACATAAAATATCCAGGATAAAAATAAATATCACTCTTCAAACAAAGAATCAGGTATCTCAATGTAAACGATAAAAGACAATCTCCAGATGCAATGACAAGATGAACATGTTGGAATTATTTTACAAGCAATTTAAAGCAGCATTATAAAATACTTCAGTGAGCAATTATGCATGCATTTGAAACAAATGAAAAAAAATAGAAGGCCTAAGCAGAGAATAGAAAGTCTTGGAAAAGAGATGGGAAATACAAATAAGAACCAAAAGGAGATTCTGGAACTGAAAAATACAGTAATGTAAATAAAAAATTCCATTGGTAACCTCAGTAGCAGAATAGATGGGGTAGTATGGAACATGTTGGTATGGTTTTCTGTTCTTTTTTTAAACTTGGAGATATAATCTAAGATTATTTTCTAATAAATATATTGGGGGCTATAAATTTTCTTCTGATCACTGGCTTTAGCTGGATTCCATAAGTTTTTAGTAGTATCTTCATTACCATTTGATTCAAAACAGCTTTATTTTTTGTTGTGATTTCTTCCTCATACTATACGTTATTAGGAGTCCATGTGTAAGTTCCTAACATTTGGGATATTTTTAGTTATATTTTCTTTTTAAAAATTTTTCTAGCTTAAATCTATATGGTCAATCATTCTATGAATGATTTAAATTACTTGAAAGTATTTGAAGCTTATTTTAATGCCTCATATAGTTTTCATTCTGCTATATATCCCATTTATTGAGTTTCTTATTTCAACTGTTAAATGTTTAATACCCAGTATTACCGTATGATTCTTTTCTTGGTGACTGCTTATTTCTGCTTTATGCCAGGAATATACTTCCTTATCTCATCAAGGATATTTATTTGGCTCTTTCAAAATTTTTGCGCTCTCTTGTTCAATGAATTCTGTCTCATGTGATCTTGGGTTGCACATTTTATTATCTTTCTTTTATAAAAGTTGTGTTCACCATTTATCACATTATTCTTCTCTATAGAATTTGTTTTCCTCTGAGGTACCTTGGTCAGTAATGTGTACCTTATACGGAAAAGGCAAAAGTCCAGGCCCTAACTTGTGCTACTTCAGGTGAGTACAAAAGTAGAGAGCCCATTGTACTACACTTGGGGTATGTGCAAATATGGTTGCTCACCTGGAAACCCTAACTCTTAGGGTACTTATCCTTCACCTCTTCCTGGATGCTGTTCTTCTAAGTCCTTTTCTTCATTGGTAAAAATATTTCATCTTGTGTAGTGAGATGAGACAGAAAGAGGGAACTCCCTAGGTTGGTAGGCTGCTTTGTGTGCACTTGTAGTGAGTTATTCACTCTTCAACTCTTCTTAGCTCTGGACCACTCTCATGTTGCCTTATGTACCTGTGCTTGTAAGCGTTATAGAAGGACAAGCATAATTTCCTCATGGCAATGCAACAGAGAAGGAAGAACTCTACTCAGAACTACTCCCACAATCTATTTCTTGTCAGTGGCTACGTTCTGTTTCCTTGGGTTTCTCCCAGTTTCATTCTATGCTTCAGGTTGATATATTTTTAATCCTATTTCTATGTAATTTCCATGTTTGAGTGGGGAAGAAGTCAAAAGATTACGCTAGTTTGCTCTCTGCAAAAACTGGAAATACATTACTTTCATAATAAGTTGTTTATTGATGATTAATTAGATTAAAAATTTATTAAGAAACAGTCCTCATACAGAGACCTATATTGGAACTGAGTTAAGTTAGATTGATCTGTGCTATATTTGTTTTCCCCTTGCCTCCATCTCTTGCTATCTCAACCAAATTTATTGATTGGTAATGTTTTTTTGGTTTTGTTTTGTTTTAACCACAGCTCGGATCCTTCCACTGTTTAGTGTTGGAGATATTCCATTCAAATTCTAGGTAACTGACCCCATATGGTGTCCCTGTTCTGTTTCTTATATAATGGGCTAATTGGTATTTACTTGTTGCCTTCTACTATTCCATCAGTCTGTCACTCTTCTGTCTTGATAGATTCTTTTCTGCCATGTACAAAACCCACCTGTTAGAGAAACAGGCAAGAGAGAAAATGATAATGAGGCTGTGAGAGATTCTCATGATTAAATGAGTTAACATACTGATCACAGTGTAGCTGTATTATGGCTAATGTTAACAATTTAGATAAATTTTAGCCTGAGGATCTAGATGAGGTTCTGTGCCCATTCAATAAAAATGTATGAAAACATTGCCTTTATCTAACTTTAAGGTGATGAAGGCCTATCATGAAATCAAAATTTTGTTCACAATTCATATAAAATATAGCTGTATTTAAATAGAGTACATTATTTTAGGGAACAGAAGAGGCGTGAGCCAGATTAAGTGACTGATAACTAATTACATGGTTAGTTTGTCTTTAGATGGATTGAAATGGAAAAGGTGTACCGGCTTCCTGGTAAAGGGACAAGAAGATGGTATTTGAATGCCATCCATAACTAAGAGATACAGAAGGACCTGGGAGTTAGGGAACTCAAGCAGTGCTCGAGCCCCTCCAGGGGGCTCCAGCCCCTCCAGGGAGAAGCATGGAATGATGTGTGGCCTAGCCTGAGGGAGAGCAGCATGAATGGAGAATCCAGGGCAATCTCCGGAGGATAGATGGGCGTTGACATTAGGGGATTTGACCCCAGATATTAAAACCCTAGGCATCAACTTGCCATTTTTGTAATGGGCTATAGTACTTAGCAGAGGACTAAAGTAATTTCGTGGGATCTAGGGAAGAAGCAGACCTGGTTCCTAGAACAAGGAGGCCTCAATTAGTACACACTGAATTGAATGAAACCAAGAAGGGAGATGACAAGATGATAGTCTAGACTTAGAAATGTTGAAGAGCGGTACTTGATCATGAGTTTTGTATTAGTCCATCTTAAATGTTTCTTCTTACAATATGTATCCTGGAAGGGACAACCATATATATATATATATATATATATATATATGTATCATAGCTGTAGGTGATATTTATGTGGTGGCTGATTACACTTGAGACAACAGATATACAAGCTGTATTTATCAGAGTGGTTCAGGGAAATACACTGAATACTGTCTTTGTTTCTCATTTGAAGGTTTTGAAAATAATATTGCTTCACAGTATTATTGTGAGTAGTACTGCTCAGATACCTGGAGAACGTGCAGGACTCCCTCCATTGCCTGGGAATGGCCAAAACTGGCCGTGGTGCTGGGTGGGACAACCCAGGCTTGGACTGGATTCCATGTGAATCCTAGCCACATGAAGTTAGGGTTGCTAGGCTTGCAAATAAAAATAGATGGTGCCCAGTTAAATTTGAATTATTTCTAATTGCCTTTCCATATGTACACTGGGAAAGAAGAAAAGTATTGTATAGGAAATATTTGTACTAAAAATTACTTGTTTATCTGGAATGAATTATAAGTATCTATACTACATACCTCTTTAATTATATTTCTATAAATATATGGCTCTACTTAACATTTCTTTGTCTTGCGTAATCTGCTTATAAAACTCCTTGCAGTTACAGACTGTCTTCCATTTGCATTGTAATATGGCTTTTACTGTGGTCACATCAAAACTATTTAATTCCTTTGTCTACTCAACATTCATTAATGAGAAAACATGTCCAACATTTGCATTATGAGCCAGTATACTGAAAAAGTAGTTACATAAAGTTTACAACTCGGAGAACTGCTCTTCAAATTTGATTCTTTGAAGCATATAATACCATCTTTCGTGACATAAGTTGCTTTCCCATTGTTTAGGATTATGTTGCTCAATGACTTTTTGAAACTGTTGTCCACTGACAAAAAAGCATTGTTCTCAAATTTTATTCCCTTCTTTTAAAAATTACACGATGTTTTCACTTGTTTCCATGCTGGAAGAGTATTTTACAACATCTGAGTAAAATGATTGAAGTCTTCAAGGGTTGATATTGATTTCAAAAGATAGTTATGGTAAGTGTCATAATAATTATCCACTTCAAGTCGGAACATCTTTTCCTGTTCATAAGTAAAGTGTGGTCTGCTCACATCATGGAAATTGTTGATGTGGTCTACTCTGTATTGTGTCATCCCAATGTGGGCATGACTGAAGGACAGGTTGGATAAATTTCGGGGTATTGTGAGTGTATTTGAACAGAGGGCCTGAATGAGCAAAATTAAAATGACTGTGCACATGATTCTGGCTGCTTAGAGAGGTCAGTGAGACCAGAGTGAAGCTTATGGGTTCCGAGCCTCCAGGATTTAGAGGTCAAAATAAAGGTGATTAGCAGATACTTTATTAAGAACAAGTATCATTTTGACCTAAGTGTCACAGATTACTGCTACATCTTTCCATCAGATATAGTTAATTCTAATTTCTATGTCTTGACTATTTTACCTGGAGAGCAGTTCTAAATTTGGTCTTCCCAGAGGGTGTAAGGTCAGAAGATTTATTTGTTTTGTGAGTTCCACCTTAATTAAATTGTATTAATAACTTTGTTTTAATTACTTCTAAGGGACTTCATCCCAAACGTAGTAGAAATTTTCTAAATTCTATCCAAACTACATTGTGAACTTTAAATTGCTTTTGGGATTAGAAATATCCTTAAAGCAGCAATGACTTTTAAGTTGTTTGGTGCTCCACTGGGCTAATCCTTTAAGGGATCCTCTATTAGTGAAATGACTGTAAAAAGCCCCAACTTTCATTTTACTGGAAGTCAGTTCTATTTTGCTAGTGGTTAATTGCTTTTTTTTTTTTCTTTTTACAATGTAGCAATGGCAGCTACTTGATATTAATGAAAAGTGAAAAGCAGATAATTCTTCTTATAGTTATCTTACTGAATTTACTGGGATGGAATTTATGAGACCTGCAATCTCATTAAAAAGTAAGGCTACCTCAGTTTCTGGCATTTTAATATAGAAATACTCTATATTCCAGTAAGTGGGGATACAGATACTTATAATGTATTGCTAATGCTTAAGAATATTTTTGAATGACTCACCCCTCTCTTTTATGGGTTTTCTGAATATGCAGTGAGAGGAAGATCAGCAGAGCAGCTGTTAGAGCAGAAGCAGCTGATTTCTATGCAGGGAGAAGATAATATGTATTTTCTCATACCTGGAGGTAAAAGAGTAAATCCCCTGTCACTTAAATTTCTTAGTTTATACATTTATTTTTGTTTTGACTGTAGATTGAGACATGTGCACTAGAGTTTTCTGAGATCAATGTGTCATTCATTATCAGGACAGTAGGGTTACCTACATGTCTCAATTTGTACTGAAAAAGACTAAGAAGAGTAATTTTATCTAACTATATTTTCTTTTATAACCATTACTAATGCCTTTGATTAATATTCTTAGGATATCGCAGGTATATATTTCTCCCCAAATTAGAAATAACCAAACATCATTTCTCTAATAATGTGTCTCTTCAGTTTGTTCTTCTAGCCACAAAGCAATGCTGCCACTGAGGTTAAATTACTGTTGAATCAGGATTTACATCTAACCATTATGTTTTAGTAACTGTAGAACAGTTATTTTTGCTAAGGCTAACATTGGTTGTGTTTTGGATTGTTTGGTCAAAATGTTGTGGTGACATTGCATTCACAATAATTTCAAATTCATAATGTAAGTGAGATACACAATTCTAACCCAGTTGTATGTGTTCTGAATCTGTTTTCTAACAAGGGCATATTTTTTTGGAGTTAAAGCCTCCTTCATGTGTTCTAAAAGTCTAACTGATCTTAGCTTAGAGGATTGTAATATGTTCTTATGCTATATCTGTGTATCTAATTATAGGTCCACATTACCCATAAGGGAAGCCACTTAAGGGTGCAAATAACTCTTACAAACACTGCGGTAACATGCACGTGTATTCTGGCTGCTGCAGAATTCCTTTTGGTGAAAGAAAATATTAACATGGGAAAGACCAATCAGTCTTCTGTTACAGAATTTGTCCTACTGGGGCTTTCTGGCTACCCAGAGCTTGAGGCCATTTATTTCTTGCTGGTGCTATTTATGTACCTGGTGATCCTGCTGGGAAATGGAGTCATCATCATTGTGTCTGTGACTCTCACCTGCGCACCCCCATGTACTTTTTCCTCAGTAACTTATCATTCTTGGATATTTGCTACACCAGTTCTTCTATTCCCTTATTTCTCAGCAGATTCTTAGCTTCAGAGAAAACCATTTCCTTCTCTGGGTGTGGAGTGCAAATGTTTCTCTCCTTTGCTATGGGAACCACAGAGTGTGTCCTTCTAAGCATGATGGCATTTGACTGCTATGTGGCCATCTGTAACCCTCTGAGATACCCTGTCATTATGAGCAAGAATTTGTATGTGCCTGTGGCTGCTGGGTCCTGGATTGCAGGGGGTGTCAATTCTGTGTTGCAGATGTCTCTTGGCATGCGGCTTCCCTTCTGTGGGGATAATGTCATTAATCATTTTACTTGTGAAATCTTGGGTGTCTTAAAATTGGCCTGTGCTGATATCTCCATAAATGTTATTAGCATGGTTGTTGCTATTATGATTTTTCTTCTGGTTCCCGTACTTTTCATTTTTGTTTCCTATGTTTTCATTCTCCCCACCATCCTGAGGATTCCTTCTGCAGAGGGAAGGCACAAAGTCTTTTCCACCTGCTCTGCCCACCTCACAGTGGTGATTATATTCTATGGAACCATCCTCTTCACGTATGCAAAACTCAAAGCTAAAGACTTCTCTGGTGCAGACAAAGTACAAGTCACAGACAAAATCATCTCTCTCTTCTATGGTGTCGTGACTCCTATGCTCAACCCCCTCATCTATAGTTTGAGGAACAAAGATGTGAAGGCAGCTCTGAAGAATGTACTCTGTCGGAAATGCTCCTCAGAGGAAATGTGAATGTTGTTTTTTTTGTAAAAAATTCATTTACTCTGAATGCAGGACTAGTTCTCACCTGGAGTTCCAAAGTAAATGTAAGGGTTGGTAGTATGATTAATTCTTGAAATACTTATTTTTCTGTTCCTAGCATCTAAATGTGAGAGAAATCTGGGGCCTATATTCTTCATGACTGGCTTAAAGAAAAAAAGGGAAAGAAATCTATGGGTAAAATGATTCTCATCCAAACCACCTACCTTCACAGAATTTGTTATAGTTTAACTCTGGAATGATGAGTTCTGTAATCTTATGTGAACAGAAGTACCTTGTAACTAGTTTAACTTCTTATCCTCTATTTGCATCAGTTTTCTAGTCTCATATCTTTCTTAGGAAGGTAAAGTAGAAAGTGCCTTGTTAAGTGTCAGAGTGCTATAGAAACTCACCATTAAATAATTCATAACAGGGTAGTGTTTGACCTTAGAGAGGGATGACCACTTTTGGCTATGTATACATTATAGGCAGGAGTAGAAAAAAATGATGCTATTTTCCTAGGGCTGATATCCTTTTGGCTGCAATCTGGCAAACATACTTCTGTGCAGAGGTATCTGAGGCAATGTGAGGCTTAGTGCAGATGCCCCATCTGATGGGGAAATTTGGTCTATCTTGTGTTTCAACAGATGAGCACTGACATCTTTGAATGAAAATGATGATTACTGTTAAGTGACATAAAAATTACTCAGTTTCTAGAGAATGTGGTTGTCCACTTCTCTGAGAACATTGTGATAATGGGTTTAGAGTGTCACAGATTAAGTATTTTTACAGTTACATGAAAGGAAAATGGAGTTCTCACACCATAAAAACAACACATAATGGATGGGAAGAAAAACATGAAGGCACTTAAAAGAAAAAAAAATAGGTTAGAGCTTAGTTAGACAAGGCATTTTTTAAAAAATAGAGTTTTCAATCTAGTTAAAGAAAAAAAAATCAGTCATTAAGTGGTTGCTTAGCACGGAGAATGAAAGGGACCCTGGGAACTTCCTTTCATTCAATGCTCATCCAACAGATTTTAAGTCAAGTATAACCTTGGAGAGGTTATACTTAATGTAGAGAGTGATGAATCTGGCGTTCCTTTTAGCCTGATTCTAGTAAATATGCTATTCATATAAGTAATCCCCTTGATTTGACCTAGTTTCCCCCTTCTGATGAGAAGCAGACATCCAGGTCACCTGTATAGAAGGAAAGAATGGACTGAGCAAAGGAATGAAGTGGCTCTTCCACTTTGGCCTAGGTTTCGCATTGTAAAGGATGGCACTCTGCTTCATAGTAGTATCTGTGAGCTAGTGTGAATCAACCCCTGTGAACAAGATCTAGCTTCTTGTTTTAACCAATCAACTTTGAGTCTTGTAGGGCTAAGGAACAGAATGTGGACCTTAGTTAAAAAAACAGCAGCAACAACAACAACAAAACACACAGTATTGCTGTCTGGTGAGGTCTGTTGGCAGGAAGCCTGACAGCTTCTCTTGGGGGAAGCCTCTGAAATCACTGCACATGTTTTATTCGAACTCTAAGAGTAAGTACAATCAGACTTCAAAGAAGGGGAGATCCTGTGAGAGAGGGCTAAGGCAATATTTCATTGCATCAATTGAGTTTGACCTTGATCAGCTGAGGAGGAATAGTCTTAGGTAATGGGCTGAAACCAGAATGCATCAGTGGGGCTTCTAGACAAGAAAACAATGTACATGGGTGCAATAGACAGAAAAAGAAAGAAAAAGAGGAACAAAGATTTGCCAGTTTGTGAGGTATATTAAATGGAGTATTCAGGAATTATAATTTATTCTCCAGGCAATTTGGAACCTTTTGAATTTTGACCGAGGGAGTATAGAAGATTAAAACTCAGAAAAAAGGTTAATATAGAGGCATTCTTCAGGGTCATGTGCTTTTCTCACCAATATGGAACTGTGACCTGTGCTTGGTGGGTCTGTAAACATTGTTTTTCAGGCTCCTCCTCTAGCTTGTAGAGAACCTGAATCAAAATTCATCTTTGTATGGAACTAGACAAACAGTAGTTCATTTTAGGTCAAATTTGGTATCAAAAAGTTTTAATTCCCTTGGCAGAAACACGGTCCTCCCATTTCCTGTGGGTTCTCAGCTCAGTCCTGTAACAGTCTGTGAAAATTAAAGTGAATCCAGCATCAGTCTGAAGTGAGACTAAAGCTCTGTTGGGTCCTTTGCAGCTAAGTCTTAACTGATTGCTTTAGTTATTAAAGTAACCAAAGTAATAATAACTGCTTCATTCTGCCTGGGTTTTTCAGGGTTTTTTTTTTTCACTTCCAAGAACGAAAGGAACTTCAATAGATATCCAAAGAAAAAGAAAAACATCTCCATTTATAAGTTGAAAGATTGATGCCCTGGGGGCCATAGGAACCTAACCCTTCTACTATTCCTGCTTTTTTTTTGTTGTTGTTTTTTAATAGCTTTTACCCCTTACCCCTAGAAAACTTCTCTTCTAGAAGTAGTGAGTTTATGGAGGTATTGCTCACTGGGTGAAAAAGAACATGTTCATTTGGTGGTCAGTTTTCCTCCATATGCCCTAGGATATGTTGAACATTATAAGCAATAGTAGTCAAATGTACATGAGCTTAAAAACATCTGGCTACGTCTCTTAAGAGCTCTGTGACATTATGCTCACATTTTTAAGCTTTTCTCAGCAACTGTGGGCTCCCCTGTATAGTGGAGCAGCCTGTTCTGAATTTAACTGTTATAACATATACTAAGTTTATGGCTTAGATTAGGAACTTAAAACACATTTGACTCTTACTGGGGTCATAATTAGTTGGAATTAAAAGAGTATGAGGGGGGCTCCCCTGGTGGCCCAGTGGTTGAGAGTCCGCCTGCCGATGCAGGGGACACGGGTTCGTGCCCCGGTCCGGGAGGATCCCACGTGCTGCGGAGCAGCTGGGCCCGTGAGCCATGGCCACTGAGCCTGCAGGTCCGGAGCCTGTGCTCCGCAACGGAAGAGGCCACAACAGTGAGAGGCCCGCGTACTGCAAAAAAAAAAAAAAAAAAAAGAGTATGAGGCCCAAAATTACATTCTTAGGAAACCTAATTTCAAATTCTAGATCTTTCTCATGCTAGGGAAGTGAGGGCTGCACTACTTTTCAGAGTCTAGGTTTACTCATCTGTAAAGTTACCAATAGCTTCTTCATAGATTCCATGAGTGAATACAATGATATCACATGATGAAAGCGCTTTGCAAGTGAAATGCAATATCCAAATGCTTGTTCATTAATTCATTCAACATATATATGGCAATGGCTTAGTGTGTGCCAGGCAATATAATTAAGGATGGTGGTGAGCAAATGAAGTCACAAGTGTTGACTGGCTCTAAAGCTCACAGTCTTTCCAAAACACTGTGTTATCTCAGACAGGAAAAGTTGTGCTGTGTTAATCATACTGGTTTTAATAGCAATTGGAGAGAGGCTAAATTAAGTAAACTTGGAATCCAAACAGAATGACAGATGTATGGAGAACGGGACAACCACAAATTTGTTCCACTAAGCCGAATTTCTCCTACAAATTATATCACTTAGCACAATGTAGGAATAGATAGAATAGATGCTCTTTTTTTCCTGGAACATTTCTGTCATACAAAGTTAGTAGATTAATCCAGGTCACAAATAATCAAAACAAGAGATAAAGGGCCTGTGGTAGATTTTTGCTTCTACATAATTTATTCTCTGGAGCCAAAGCTTACTCTGGAACTCAGGGGCACTAGGATAAAGAGGTACTGATTACAGTGATCCTGGCCCAAGGAGCTTCCCGAAAGGGTTCATGGAAGAGGTGGTTTGTGTTTATTCATATTTAGAGGGTTAGATATAGGAATCATATTTTTGTCTTAATTTGAATTCAACAATTATTTTGAGTATAATCATTTAGGTGATATGGTATCTCAGCTACGTTTAAAAATGTTTTAAAAAAATATTTTTTTATTACAGTGGTCATAGCAACTGCTGATGATGGTCAAATGATTCCATTGCAGTTCCGCACGTTTGGGACAGAATTAATTTTTGCAGCAGATTATAGGTCCAATAATAGCATTCAAATTGTTTAGATGCTAAAGAAAATAACAGATAACACATCTGTTTTGCAATAATTTCTCTAAGATCACCAATTAAAGGAATCTAATGCTCTCATTCTATCTGCTCTGGGGAGGGGAGGAGAGGCAGAATAAATGTTTCTGAAGAGGCAGATGTAGCAAAGAGCACTGAATTTTATTTTAGAGTACCTAGATTTGAAACTGAAAGATTTGGAACTTCTTTTTTTCTCTTCTTTAAATGAAGCCAATTCCTACCTAAGATCTTTATTGTGAAAATGACCCAGTAAGGGTCTAAAATATAACATGAAGCTTTATGACACTAAATAATGAAAACTTGACAAGTGAAAAAATAAATATATCCAGTTAAAGCATTTAAAATTGATATCTTACCCTTAATTTGAAAAACCACATTTACAACAGAAGGATATGGAACATTATGACATTTATGTAACTCTGAGCCTGAGGAATGGTTTCCTTTCCTTGATTTGAAATCAGTATTCTTTTGCTTTACAGCCTCAAGAAATGCTTTCCATTTTATGTAATAATTTTCAGGATAAAGAGAGGGGATATTAGTGAGCATTGGATAAAAAGTAAGGTGCTGTAATTATTTTCTTCAAGTTTTGACTTATCATTAGTTTATTCCTCAGGTAAAACTGATAGATGAATCTATTTAAAATATTCTGACTCTCAGGTCCAGAGTTTCTAGTTCAATCTCAGAAAAGAAATATGTAAGATAATCCAGAGATTCTTGGGACCTTTGGGGTTATCTAACTGCTCCTTTACATTTTGAGCTCCAGAAATGTCCTCCAAAAGACCAACCATTAGCATAGCAAGGCAGTTTAAATGCATTTTGGGGCAAGCCAGGGAGGGATCCAGTATTTGCAACAAAGTAAAATTAGGAATGTAAGCATGGAGGATGATAAACTTCCCAACACCCCAGGGGGAATGTAGTTAGACCCAATTATATAATTGGTATGTTCCTTTTGTAATACGACTCAAACATGAAACATATATCACTGTCTATCTTCTCACAACATTTGAAGATTTAAGACCCAAACAGAAAAAAGTCTTTAATAAGTATTGCTGTTTTTTTGGGGAAATTATCTGAAAACTTTCCACAATTAATTGTGTAAATTGCCTTCATTTGCATAGTGCTTTCAAATATCTAATGTGTTTCTCAGAATACTACCATGAGTTAGTACAGTTATTCCTATTACACAAATTTAGAGCCTCAGACTTTGAAAGTTGAAATATTTTGCTGAAGTTTGTCCAGCCAGTATATGAGAAGGTAAAAAAGATCTCAAATTCAGCTTTTGTGACTCTTGCCCCTGCAATCTATTTGCAGCACTGACCCATCTTGCACTGATAAGAGCCTGAAATGAGCTGTTAGAATTTTGCATCCCCACCCTGTAATGGATGCAGGAAAGTTAGGTTAGAATGATGTAAACAATTGAAAATGACAAATGTCAATAAAAAATTAAAACTGAACTTTATTTTCCCTCTAGGTCCAAGTCAGAGTTGAAGCATATGGAACAGAATGTAACCTTTTATGAAAAACAATTCCTCTTTGACTTTAATAACAAAGATTTGCATTCAAACTCAACCTTTGCTCCCGAAATGAATCCTCCTTTCTCAATAACTTTCTGTTAAAGCTTTTTCAGATAAGCCTACTTTTTCAAATTGGTAATTTCTTCTTAACCTACGTATTTTTTCTAAATTTAGTTCACTCTAAATGCTATAATTTATGTTGCACAGGCATCTGACATTTAATACCAGAGAATAATAAATAATACTAATTGAGTTGGGGGCAAGGAGCATTTTTCTATGCACTTTTCATGTATTTCACTTATCTGATCCTTATTACAATCTTATGAGATATATGCTATTATTATCTTCATTTTAACGGTTGAGTGAGGAACAAAAAGATATTATCATTGACTGTGAGGTGTGTGTATGTGTGTGTATACATATATTTTATATATATAT
Organism: Delphinus delphis; assembly: GCF_949987515.2. NCBI lineage: Eukaryota > Metazoa > Chordata > Mammalia > Artiodactyla > Delphinidae > Delphinus > Delphinus delphis. Next base: position 28,190,583 of record NC_082688.1, read on the forward strand.
ATATATATATATATATATATATATATATATTACATATATATCTATGCAACAATTTTCCCTAAAGGGACTGAAAAATACTTAGGGCAGAAAACATTCTATTTTACTTTTTTGTGTCACAGAACTATCTGAAGTTGTGCCTTGAGAATGGTGGACACTCAGAGTGTATACCTGTAAGCAGATGGACAATTTTTCATTTAGTTCCTCAAATGCTGTCTATAGTTTGTATATTATGAAGTTATACATTGCTTTACTATTTATAGTTATTGCTTGCAGTAGTAATTTCTACTAAAAGACCACCACAGAAATAAAGGATGTTGAAAGGAGGCAGGACTTGAGTCCTCTTTCCCAAACATCTTTCTCTCTGTTCAACCTGAAAAACTCAAAATCTATATATTTTATGTGCTCTTCTGCATTTTTATTGACATATAATTGACATGTAACATTGTGTAAGCTTGAGTATGTTGATTTGATACACTTATATATTGTAATAGCAATACCACTTAGCATTATCTAACACCTTCATCACATCACATAATTATGTTTTTTGGTGGTAAGACATTTAAGATGTAGTCTTTTAGAAACTTTCAAGTATATAAGAAAATATTGTTAACTATAATCACAATGCTGTGTATTAGATTCCCAAAATGTATTCATCTTCTAACTGTAAATTTATATGCTTTGACCAACATCTTCCCAGTTCCCTCATTCCATAGCCTCTGGTCACCACCTTTCTACTTTCTGTTTCTATGAGTTCAGAATTTTTAGATTCCACATGTAAATGATATCAGACAGTATTTGTTTTTCTCTGCCTGATATCTCACTTACCATAATGCTCTCAAGGTCTATCCATGTTGTCCCAAATGGCAGGACTTCCTTCTTTCTCGTGGCTGGATATTATTCCATTTTCTATATGTACCACATCTTCTTTATCCATTTACCCCTTGACAGACAGTTAGTGTTACGATATCTTGGCTATTGTGAATAATGCTGTAATAAACATACAAGTACAGATATCTTTTAAATATCTTGCTTACATTTTCTTTGGAGGTGTACCAAGGAGTGGGATTGCTGGATCATATGGTAGTTTTATTTTTAATTTTTTGAGGGATCTTCATACTGTTTTCCTGGCGGCTGAAGCAATTTATATTTCCACGAGCAGCGCACAGGCCTTTCTTTTTCTCCACATCTAACACTTTTCTCTGTCTTTTTGATGGCAGCCATTCTGACCGGTGTGAGGTGCTATCTGATCTTGGTTTTGATTTGCATTTCCCTGATGATTAATGATGCTGAGCATCTTTTCATATACCTGTTGTCCAGTTGTATGTCTTCTTTGGAAAATATCAATTCAGTTCTTCTGCCCATTTTTTTTTTTTTTTTTTTTTGCGGTACGCGGGCCTCTCACCGTTGTGGCCTCTCCCGTTGCGGAGCACAGGCTCCGGACGCGCAGGCCCAGTGGCCATGGCTCACGGGCCCAGCCGCTCCGCGGCACGTGGGATCCTCCCGGACCGGGGCACGAACCCGTGTCCCCCGAATCGGCAGGCGGACTCTCAACCACTGCGCCACCAGGGAAGCCCTTTCTGCCCATTTTTTAATTGGACTGTTTACTTTTTGTTATTGAGTTGTATGACTTCGTTATATATTTTGGATAATAACCACTTATCTGATATTGTTTGCATGTATTTTCTCCCATTACGTAGATTGTATTTTATTTTGTTGTTATTTCTTTTGCTGTGGGGAAGCATTTTTGTTTGATGTAGTCCTACTTGTTCATTTTTGTTGTTGTTGCTTTTGGTGTCATATGCAAAATATCATTGCCAAGACCAATGTCACAGAAATTTTTTCCTATGTTTTCTTCTAGGAGTTTTATAATTTCAGGTATTATGTTTAAGTCTTTAATCTATTTCAAGTTAAGTTTGTGAGTGGTGTAAGATTGGGGTACAATTTCATTTTACTGCATATGGTTATCCAGTTTTCCCAGCACAATTATTGAATAGAGTATACTTTCCTTATTGAGTATTCTTGGCTCCCTTGTCAAATTTTGTGTGTGTGTGTGTGTGTGTGTGTGTGTGTGTGTGTGTTATGTGGGCCTCTCACTGTTGTGGCCTCGCCCATTGCGGAGCACAGGCTCCAGACGCGCAGGCTCAGCGGCCATGGCTCACGGGCTTAGCTGCTCCACGGCATGCAGGATCTTCCCGGACCGGGGCACGAACCCGTGTCCCCTGCATCGGCAGGCGGACTCTCAACCACTGCGCCACCAGGGAGGCCCATCCCTTGTCAAATATTTTTTGACTGTATATGTGGGGGTTTATTTCTGGGCTCTCTATTCTATACTATTGGTCTATGTGTCTATTTTTATGCCAGTACCATACTCTTTTGATTACTATGGTTTTATAGTATAGTTTGAAATTGGGAAGTGTGATGCCTTCAGCTTTGTTCTTCTTTCTCAGGATTCGTCTGTGTTTGGTCTTTTGCAGTTTCAAACAAATTTCATGATTTTTTTCTACTTCTGTGAAAAATGCAATTAGAATTTTTATAGGGATTGCATTGAATCTATAAATGACTTGGGTAGTATGGATATTTTAACAATGTTAATTCTTCTGATACATGAACTTGGAGTATATTTCCAGTTGTATCTTCTTCAGTTTCTTTGATTTCATCAAGGTCTTGTAGTTTCACTTTCTTGGTTAAATTAATTCCTAAGTATCAATATTTTATTGTTTTTGATGATACTATAAATGGGATTGTTTCACTTAGTTCTTTTTCAGATATTTTATTGTTAGTGTATAGAAATGCAACTGATTTCTGAATGTTGATTTTATATCATACAATCTTACTGAATTCATTGCTTAGTTCAGTTTTTTGGTTGAGTCTTTAAGATATTTTTGTATATAGGATGATATCATCTGCAAATAGAGATAATTTTACTTCTTCCTTTTCAATTTGGATCTATTTCTTTACTTGCCTGATTGATCTAGATAGGACTTCCAGTACTGTGTTGAATAAGAGTGGCAAGAGTGGGTACCCTTGACTTGTTCCTGATCCTAGTTGAAACACTTTCCACCTTTAACCATTGAATATGATGTCAGTTATGGTTCTGTCATATATGGCCTTTATTAAGTTGAGATATGTTCCTCTATACCCAATTTATTGATGAATTTTTTATCATGAGAAGATGTTGTATCTTGTCAAATTCTCTTTTCTGCTTCTATTGAGATTATCATGTGATTTTGATCTTTTATTCTGTTAATGTGGTGTATTACATTTATTGATTTGTATATGTTGAACCATCTTTGCATCCCAATGATAAATCCCACTTGATCATGGCATATGATCCTAATGTGCTGTTGAACTTGGTTTGCTAATATTTGGTTGAGAATTTTTGCACTATATTCACCAGGGATATTGGTCGGTAGTTTTTTTTTTTTTTTCTTATAGTGTCCTTATCTGGCTTTGGTGTGAGGGTAAATGTTGGCCTTCTAAAATAAGTTTGGGAATTCTCCTTCCCCTTTAATTTTTTGGATGAATTTGAGAAGGATTGATATTAATTCTTTAAATGTTTGGTAGAATTTACCAGTAAAACCATCTGGTCCTGGGTCTGTCTTTGTGTGAGGTTTATAATTTTGATTTAATTTTCTTACTCATTATTGGTCTGTTCAGATTTCCCATCCTTCATGATTCAGTCTTGGTAAGATATTTATTTCTAGGAATTCATCAATTACTTCTATGTATTTCTTTGCTATCATTTGTAATGTCTCTTATTTCTGATTTTATGTATTTGAGTCTTCTCTCTTTTTTTCTTGGTTAGCCTAGCTAAAGGTTTTATAAATTTTATCTTTTCAAAAATCCACCTCTTAGTTTGTCAATCTTTTCTCTTGTTTTTCTGGTCTTTATTTCATTTATTTACACTCTGTTCTATGTGTTCCTTCCTACTGCTAACTTTGGGCTTAATTTGTTCTTTTTCTAGTTCCTTGTAGTTAAAGTTAGGTTATTTCAGAACTCTTTTTTCCCTTAATATATGCATTTATCACTATATACTTCTCTTTAAGAACTGCTTCTGCAGTACTTTATAGGTTTTGGTACATTGTGTTTCTATTTTCATTTATTTCAATATATTTTTACTTCCCTTTTGATTTTTTCTTTGATACTTTGCTTACTCATGAGTGTGTTGTTTTGTTTCCACATGTTTGTAAATTACCCAGGTTTCCCCTTGTTGATTTCTAATTTCATACCATTGGGGTATGAATAAAAGATACTTGGTACCTTGGTATCTTTAAATATGCCAATACTTGTGTTGTAGCCTGTGATCGAGATGTTTTGTGATCTATCCTGGAGAATGTTCCATGTGCACTTGAGAAGAATGCATAGTCTGCTGCTCTTGGATAGAATGTTCTCTATATGTCTGTTAGGTCCATTTAGTTGAAAGTATGATTTAAATCCAACCTTTCCATATTAATTTTCCATGTGTATGATCCATGCATTGCTGAAAGGGGATATTGAAGCCCCCTACTATTTTTGTGTTACTCTCTATTTCTCCCATCAGATCTGTTAGCATTTACTTAATATATTTAGGTGTTTTTGATGTAGGGTGCATATATATAATTGTTATATTTTCTTGATGAGTCCACTCCTTTCTCATTATATAATGACCTTCTTTGTCTCCCATGATAGTTTCTGTCCTAAAGTCTATTTTATCTGATATAAGAATAGATGCCTCTAACCTTTTTTGGTTTGTATTTGCATGGAACATATTTTGCCATCCCTTTAGTTTCAGTTCATATGTGTCCTTAAAGCTGAAGTGAGTCTCTTGTGGGCAACATATTGTTGGGTGGTGTTGTTTTTTTTTAATTCATCCAGCCACTCTGGCCTTTTGATTGGAGATTTCAATCCATTTATCTAGAGTAATCTTTGATATGTAAGGACTTACTAATAACCATCTTATGAATTACTTTATGGCTGTTATGTATTTCCACACTTCTTTTTTCCCTCTTGCTGCCTACTTAAATGGATGCTGATTTTCCCTATGATATGCTCTGATTCCCTTCTCTTTATCTTTTGTGAATGATGATAGGTTTTTATTTTGTAGTTGCCATGCAGGTCACATAAAACATATAACAGTCTGTTTTATGCTAATAGCAAATTAACTTCAGTCGCATACAAAACTCTACCCTTTAATTCCCCCCTTTATGTTTTTAACATGACAATTTACCTATTTTTATATTGTGTATTCGTTAACAAATTATAGTAGCTATAGTTATTTTTAATGGTCTTTTCCTTTAGTCTTTATACTGTAGTTAAATGGCTAACATACCATCTTATTATGGAATTAGAATTTTATGACTGACTATATATTTCCCTTACCAATGTGTTGTCTGTTTTTATATGTTTTCATGTTACTAATTATCATCCTTTCATTTCATCTTGAAGAATACCTTTCAACATTTCTTGTAAGGTAGTCTAGTGGTGGTGAACTACTTCAGCTTTGTTTGACTGGGAAAGTCTTTATTTCTTTTTCATTTCTGAAGAATAACTTTGCCAAAGTTCAGTGTTACTATCGACAATATAACTCAATAGACTTTCCTAGAACACTTTAATTCGGTGATGAATTATTACCTATCTGAATTCACGCCTTCTTCCCCTCCCCCTCTTCCTCTCCTTCGCTTCTATCCCTCCTCCTCCTCCTCTTCTTTATTTTTGTGGCCTTAAACATATGAATTCCCTTTTGTCCTGTGAATTTATTTATTTTATTGCTTATTGGTATCTCTCTTCATTCCAAAAAAAGGTGATGCCTTCCTGAACCAAATTAACTCATATAAAAGGATGACTATAAAAAAAGCAAAAATGTTAAATGAATGCATTTAATTCACAGCAAATATCTGTTTTATTTCATTTGTAATATCTAGATTATTTTCAATTCAAGCATTTCATTTTGGTAATTATCATTTGAATAGTAATTCCTGACTTGAATTAACTTTATTTTGGTAATCATAATTTGAACTAAAAAAGCTCTCACATTTCATAGTTACTTTGGTGAACATTTGCCCCTGTTTTCATATGTTACATGAGTAGGAGAATGTCATTTCATTTTGGAGCTTCAGTTCAGCCACAATTTGTTCCCATCACCATTCTTAATTGTATCTGTGGGACACTGTCCCTAAGGTACCAGAAGTTTCTACATTCCACAGGTCTCTCATTGCAAGTTTAAATTGCTTTGGGAACTGGGGAACAATTAAAACTGTTGCATAACAAATATTTACTCTTCCACATCTGTGGGATCTGGCATTGTTTGTTGAACCTGACCTTAATTCATAATGCTGACATAAGTACGAAAAAGGAAGTAATGGGTTCTTTTAGGAGGTGGAAATAATTTATCTGTGTAATGGTAAGTGTTGAATATCATGAAACCGTACCTTTTCAGTCTATAGTTAAAGCTATTATTCAGTATTTGTAATGTGAATAACCTGGTGCAATATAGGTATCAATTTATTATCACCAAAATACAGCTGAGAATCATTATAATTATTTCATTATTATTTGTACAATGTCTGTTAATCCTTAAAGTAATTTCCATATGGTATCACATTGTTTCTTTTTTTTTTTTTTTTTTTTTGCGGTACGCGGGCCTCTCACTGCTGTGGCCTCTCCTGTTGTGGAGCACAAGCTCCGGACGCACAGGCTCAGCGGCCATGGCTCACGGGCCCAGCCGCTCCACGGCATGTGGGATCCTCCCGTACTGGGGCACGAACCCGCGTCCCCTGCATCAGCAGGCAGACTCCCAACCACTGTGCCACCAGGGAAGCCCCACATTGTTTCTTTAAAATCTCCCTGCAAGGAAAGTAAGGCAAGTATCTTTATCACTATCTTACAAATGAGAAGACTGAGGCTATAAATTAGAAGCATAGAACCTCAAACAAAAGACTTTGATTCTAGTCTGAGATACTTTTCCACTATGCTAAACCTGTGTCAATAAAAGTTAGATGATCCTCTGTACTTATAATGCATAAACTGGTAATTATTTGTATAAGATGGCAGCTTGTTAATACTAACTGAAAGATATTTTAAAAAATTAAAGCCTGCTACAGATGAACAAATGTGACATATTAAAGTTTTACTGATAATTAATCCACAAATGCTGCACAGGGAAAATGCTTCAGAGTTTAGAAAATAAGCCTTCATCTATTCAGTCAGAACCCATCTATTATGTGCTACCACTGTATTAGACTTAGGTGTAGAGGGATGAGCAAGACAGGCAAGCTCCTTCCCCCATGTCTCTTGTTACCTCACAGTATAACAACATAAACAGTTTAAAGCTCTGGGAGCAGAAGTAAACCAAAGGTAGCAAGACAAGCCTGGGTCAAGGTGGGTTTGACTTAGTGAGGGGATTCCTGCCTAGGAGGGAAAGGCTTGGAGCAGACGGCAGGGAGAAGCAATTCAGGTAGCCTCAGATGCATTGTCATTGCAGTTGTCTGGAAGAGAAAGCCAACAGGCTCTGTAGTCCTGGACCCAAAGGGCCTGGCTAGAACATCTTCATGTGTCCTGGTAAATCTTGCTGTCTTCTCCCATTTGCATTACTGACTGGTCTGATCAGGGGTGCTTATGTTCCTTATCCAGTACATCCTCTGACCAATTTCTGAGCCCTCTTGGGGAGAATTTTGATTTGTCATAAGAAGTAGTGTAGAGTAAGTATTGAATCATTGCCTCCTTTCTCTGGGCACTGTTGAATTAATGTAGCCTTTGTGACCCTTACTTCTCTAAAGTTCTCACTAACCATTCCCTGCTGTTGACACATGATTTCTATGGAAATTTTAATGCTACCAGTTAGGCAGGGTAGTAATGTAAAGACAATGGACTTTGGATACTTCCTCCTCCTGTTATTAGTCATGTGACACCAGCCAAGTGAGCTAATTTCAAGCCTAAAATATGGCACATAAGATCCTAAAGTAAGATTTGGCAACAAAAATGAAGATTTCTCCTCCCTCTTTTTTTCTTTAAAGAAAGTTCTGGTCTTAAGATGAATAAATAAAAATTTACAATCTCATTTGGGCTAAAGTTTTCATCTCCAAAATTGTGATTTTATATTCCCTTATTGTCTTTCTCTTCAAAGTTGTGATATTTCTCTTGTGTATTCTTAATTAAATTATTCCTGTAGTGCGAATCCCTCTTTTGAGTTGGACTTCAGACTCTAAGTAATATCTGCTCTACAGTAATTTCCCCAACTTCTATCACATGGCAAACTAAGTGGCAGAGTGGGGGAAAATTGGCTGTAATGAAATTCTTAACACTATTAGCCCACGTGAGGGCTAAACTTGTGATTTTGACCAATGTCAAATGTGGTGGTGATTATGGAAAGGTCAGTTTTCACATACAATCAGTAATGTGACAAACCCATTAATCTAAATATCTTAATTCCTTGTATTATGTTTCTGCTAAAAATCTCATAAAATCCTATAGTGTGATGTCAAATTTGGCGGGTACTAACATCACAGGATCCAAGCGTTCAACCCACGTTCTGTGCTTTCTAATGATAGACTCCTTCCCCACCAAAAGACCTGCCAACATAGCACAGAGAGATCAGCTCGGTGCTTTGCGATGACCTAGAGGAGTGGGATATGGAGGATGGGAGGGAGGCTCCAGAGGGAGGGGATATGGGAACATGGCGTATTCATATGGCTGATTCGCTTTGTTGTACAACAGAAACTAACACAGTATTGTGAAGCAATTATATTCCAATAAAGATCTATTAAAAAAAAAAGAAAGAGATGTGCCAAATTCTCTGACTTCAGAGCCTCTCGGTGCACCTGCCATGCTTTCCTTCTGAGATGTGCTTGCCACCACTCCACCACGGAAACTCTTGTCCAAAAAGGATGTGCTGCCAATCCATTTACTCCTAACTTTTGCTCACCTTCTCACTTTTTGAATACTCCCCTTCTTTGCTTCCAAACTTGTCTAATTCTTTCCCTGCTTCCAGATCCAGCCCATTTCTGAAACTCTTCCTGAATTCTCCCTGGCGTGAGCTATTTCTCATAAACTTTTTCCTTATGGGAAAATCTGTAAATTTCTCTCAAGCTACATAATGTCATTATATTCATAATATATTTTATATATACTTTTCCTATATCCCTAACTGAATTGTGAGCTCTGTAGTGGGAGGCACTTTATTCTTTTATTTATCCTTACTGTGCTTGGAATATGACTGGGTTCAAGATAGGCTGTCAGTAATATTCAAAAGCTATTGTAGTAGTCTGGCACACATTTAACCTGCTTTAAAAAATGCTTCCAATAATATTTTTTCCTTAAGACTATTTAACTCTTTCAATAGTATTTTTTTCTTAAGAGTATATGAATATTGAATTTTCTCTAAAACACAAAAGGAATATGTTCTTGTCATTTTCCAGTTTGGTATGCCAATCCACATGATAAGGCAAAAGAAAATCCATTTGTATCAGAAATATCTGGATAATCTGCCAGCTCAGTGTAGACTAAAAACTTGCTACTCAAGTGGTTTCAAGACCTGTTGCATAAGTGTAACCCTGGGCTGTTACGAGAAATGAAGACTCTCAGGAGCTGCCCCCAAACCAAAACAGAATCTAAAGCTTTTCAAGATACCCAGGTGATTCATGTGTATATAAAAATTAGTGATGCTGTGAACTGCACTTGATCTGAGCTTTGAGCTCTACTTCACTGTTTACTATGAGGTTAACCTTGGAAAATTTTCATGTTTTAATGTTTGAAAAAATGGGAGTAATATAAACAATGATTGTATTTTGTTAAGCATAAAGTAGTAGTACATATACACATGTGTATACCTATTTATATAAAATACTTAAACCTTCTTGCTGTTTTCTTAGATTGACTTAAGTGAGTAAATTATGAAGATATATGCTGAAGCCACAGAAAGAAAGTAAGTTAAGAGACTATGTAATACTCTCCAAAGACTGTGTGTGGCATTCATGTGGATCTGATCTATGCAATGGTCTTGTCACAGGAACAGTCACACAAGATACTAAGAGGAGCTGGAATGAGATCAACAACTATCTACATTTAAACAGATGTTAAATTTCAGTTTATGCTATTCAATTTATTATTATTAATGTCTATTAAAAAATTAAAGTGCCTAATATAAAGTATGCAGTGTCAGGCGTAGAAAGAAATATGCACCAAAAACATCAAAGTTGCTGTGAAGTTTTGACCATAATGAATTGCAGAGTCATATTTCCAGTCCTTGTTGAGTAGTTCTTGCCATCTCCACTGCTTACTTTCTGAGGCAGATGAAGTCCGGCTTATAGTTGCTAATTAGTCAGGAGTTTTAGAAACCTCAACCAAGGAACAAGGCTTCAACAGCAAGAAAGGTTACTTCTGTATGTTTGTTTGATCATAGGTAGATCTTCACATATTGGCAATGGGCATAGGTGCTTCCATCCTTCCCAGTTTTATTGTATTCTAGTCCTACACATTGTTGAAGATAGCTGGATGTCAGAGTTTCAAGCCAACACTCCTTATAATTCATTCTTAAAAAATCAATTGTTCAGGTAATATGTAACATGTAACATTTGTTTCTTGGCAGTGAATATATTTTATATTAGATCTTCCTTTGACATACTGAAAGTGGATGACATGGATAAAATTAACCAGACATTTGTGCTAGAATTTCTTCTTCTGGGTCTTTCTGGATACCCAAAGATTGAGATAGTTGACTTTGTTCTAATTCTAATTATGTATCTAGTGATTCTAATTGGCAACGGTGTTCTGATAATAGCAAGCATCTTTGATTCCCATCTTCACACCCCAATGTACTTCTTCCTGGGAAACCTCTCTTTTCTGGATGAGCTTAATCTCAAAAAAAGGAACATTTCCTTCTCTGGATGTGCAGTGCAAATGTTCTTAGGATTTGCAATGGTGTCAACAGAATGTTGCTTCTTGGCATGATGGCTTTTGACTGCTACGTGGCCGTCTGTAACCCTCTGAGATACCCCGTCATCATGAGCAAGGTGGTGTATGTACTGATGGCTTCTGTGTCATGGCTGTCCGGTGGAATCAACTCAGTTGTGCAAACATCTCTTGCCATGTGATTGCCTTTCTGTGAGAATAATGTTATCAATCATTTCCCATGTGAAATATTAGCTGTTCTCAAGCTTGCTTGTGCTGATATATCCCTCAGTATTATCACCATGACAATATCAGATATGGCATTTCTAATTCTTCCATTGCTGATCATTTTTTTCTCCTACATGTTCAGCCTCTACACCGTCTTGAGAATGAACTCAGCCACAGGAAGATGCAAGGCTTTTTCCATCTGTTCAGCATATCTGACTGTGGTAATTATATTTTATGATACCCTCTTCTTTATGTATGCCAAACCCACGTCTCAAGAACTGCCTGGAGAAAACAAGTTGCAAACTTCTGACAAGCTCATTTCCCTGTTTTACGGTGTAGTGACACCTATGCTAAATCCTATGATCTATAGCTTGAGGAATAAGGATCTAAAAGCAGCTGTAAAATACTTGCTAAACCGAAAACCTATCCAATAAGTATTTCAGAAATGCAGATCTTTGTGTAATAGGCACAAAGATGGACTTATAGCTAAATCAGTAAGAAGCTTTGAGGAAACCATGGTTAAGCAGAGATATTTTTATTTTTCCATTCACTAACCTTACTCAGCTAGAATTACTGAGAACTGTAGTTTGCTATAAACTCAGCTTCCAGTGTTTTCAGATCTCACAAGTATAATGAATTTCATTAAAGTCTCATCCCAGGTGGTATCTGAAATGAGTGTTTCTGGTGTATTGTACAGAAATGTAGTAGAAAACAGTTACACATAACTTTGGAGATAGAGTGGCAAGAGTACAAAATCTTCAATTCCACAAACTACCTAAATGACATTGGATAGTCTATTCTTTGTAAATCATAGACTTGTAATAAAGAAAGAGATAAAACCAGGTACCAGTGTCATTATAATTTCAATAAGTTGGAGAAAGCACCTAGCATAGCACCAACTTCATAGTGTCCTAAAATTTCAGAATTAAAGCTGGCTCCAAATTGAGGACTAAAAGTTACTACTGAGTACCTCTCTTACCCCAAGCTAATATTTATGAGAGCTAGATATCTCCCCCTAAAGGTCACTCTGTTAATATAAGTCACACCCTCCTTGCCCCTCCCCCCATATCTACATAAAGAGAAGTTCGGGCCAGGGGAAGAAATAATCAAGGGAGTGTTCTGCCTTACGTGGAGTGTACAGTGCTTGGTGGGAGGTGTTGCACTACAGTCCCTGGGGAAGAATGGGAACGTTTTTTGTTCTAATCCAAGCCAAGTGAGATGGTGCTGCAAAAGAGCTCTTAAGGTTTCGGGTGCTTGCAAAGAAAGAGAGTCTGGCTTCTGGCTTGAGTGGCTTGATGAGTGGAGGCCTGCTGAGCTCTTGAGGCTGCAGACCAGAAGAGGAGCTAGTGTAGAGGAGGAAGGAAGGTGGGTATTCTAAACCGAAAAATAAACAAAAACATTTCAAATCTGCTTGAGATGTTCTTACAGGCTCAGAAGGAGTGATAAAATCCATGACTGGGGAAATTAAATCTGTTCTTGTCATTCTCTAATGAGTTGAAACTCCTTAGTAAATCTATTTTTTTTTCTTTTTCTGTAGAGTCCTCGTCTAGAAGGCCAGTGCCTAGCATAGGGTGTCTTTGGGCCACACCATCCAGCTTCCCCATGGTCTCCTAGCTCATTATGATAGCTGGGTTTTGACTTCATTTTCCTACCCAGCCTTCCTTTTTCCTACTTGTTTTAGAGTCACACGACCCCATATCTCCTACTCAGAGGCTTCATTCTTTGCCAGTCTACTTCCTTCAGGTTGACCCAGGTTTCTGCCTAGATGATCTGGTCACTAAATTCTGCTCTTCTGCCACTGTCCCACCAGAATGAGTGTTGTCACTGCAAAAACCCTCCAGATGCTGTTCTCTCCTCTGGGTTGGATCCCATTGGTGTTGCTTTTGGTTCAGAAAGGCATGTACCCGACCCTGTGGCTGACAGCTTTTGAACTTCTAGTGCTTCTCCTCTACCCTCTCAGTAGAGGCCCTGCATTTGTATCTGATGCATACTTAGTTCTCTTTAACTTTTGTTCTATGACAATGTTTTAGGCATATAAAAATATTATTTATATTGTTTTAACCAACTCCTTAGCACCTTAATTTTTAATTTTTTCCCGCAAAAAATACCAAGAGTGTCAACATCTAATATGCAGGCTTATATCAAGTTGAACTCTTCACCTGCTAAAATATTCCATAGGTATATAAAAGTGGATGCTATAGGGCTTTGATATAAACAAGCGTAATCATGTTAATCAATGATCAGAAAATTGACAGATGTGATAATAAATGTCTTTCCCTGAAAAAATCAGGAAATCTCCAATAGATTATTAGGTGTATTATTTTCTTATTAATAAATAAATTTTTAATTAAAATATCAAAAAGTATTAAAAAATTATCACTATGGTCATCTCCTAAAGCTACCATTTAAAATATTTCTTCTAGTAACTAGGAGTCATACATTCAACATGTTTGTATTTTGATTTATCACTTAATATGCTATGAACCCTTGAGGTTAAAGGGTTTTTATTTTTTATTTTTTTTATTTTTTTGCTGTACGCGGGCCTCTCACTGCCATGGCCTCTCCCGTTGCGGAGCACAGGCTCCGGACGCGCAGGCTCAGCGGCCATGGCTCACGGGCCTAGCCGCTCCGCGGCACGTAGGATCCTCCCGGACCGGGGCATGAACCCGTGTCCCCTGCCTCGGCAGGCGGACTCTCAACCCCTGCGCCATGAGGGAAGCCCTCATCCAGATTATTTTGAAACAAATCCTAGGCATAATTACATCAGTTTATCTATCTATAAATATCTATATATCTAGTATATATTTATAGATATATATGTGTAATGTGTAGACATACACTAAGTGGCAAAAATCCAAGTTCCACTATTCACATGGTAGTCTACAGGAATGCACCTCCTGGAGCGCATAAACTATAAGATAAATGATGCTGTCTCCAGTTTAGCAATAGGACGGTGCTGGTGATGACTGTAAGCCACTAAAAGGACGCATGAGCCATGTAAAATACATTATTTCTCGATCCAGTGGATTGTTGCCATGAGATAATACAGGCTGTATACTACCTGACTTTCTAAATTTCAAGGGAGCCCAGTTTTTAAAATTAAACACTGCAGCACTTACCCAGGGTTGGACATTTTACAGAACACACGAGGATTCAGTGTACACTCATGTAAGGCTAATGCTTCCTATAACAGTATAGGCTATGGTCCTGCAGGAGGAAGGAATTTCAGGCCAAAAAGGAGAGTTCTGAAACTTCAGTCGTACCTGCTAGGCCAATTTTGAGGAACTGTCTCTTAGAATATTTCAGTCAATGTTGGCTTATATACCCAACATATTGCCATTAACTGCTTATTGAGTTTGAGTACATATTTCGAACCCAAAATGTTTTATTTCTCCAGGATGCTATCATATAGATAGTAGTAATCTCCAAATATACGTTAGCTATAGCATGCCAAAGAGCTTCCCATAGGCTCACTTTATATCAGCAATCACTTTCCCTTCTTTCCACCTTTCATTAATTTTTACCCAGATTATCCTCTTTGGGGTAGAACTGTTAGCTTCAGCAAGAGGACTGATCCATAAAGCTAGCAGCAATTTAAATATGGTCAATGATTTCCCCCTTTATCTTGTGTATTATATAGAACAGGGTTGGATAAATACAAGCATATTGGCTTGCCTCATTAACCAGGTAAGAGAGAAACAGAACCTATTAATCCCATTTTTAAAAGGGTAAATAAAGAATGATCTGTATTATTTTAGCAGTGTGGGCAGTAGTACCTAGATGTGTTGTCATGGTATCATGTTCAGCAACTGATCCACGTCCCATTAAAACAGGATCAGGCAAAGAAAAAGAAAATTTTTAGAAATATAGAAGTTTCTATAAAGCGCCTGTATCATTCCCACAATTTTCCCCCCAACACATCTCAACAATATGGCCAATAGTGGTCTTCCTGTAAGTCCACATATATCATGTTTTAACACACATTGATTCAGCCTTGAAAACCATCTTTTTAGCCTTCTATCACGCTCCAGTTTTGTAAAAGCAGGGTTTAAATTATCCATTTCAGTTTTCATTAGTCCACATTTTGTGGATGAGGATGTAGATGATGTCCAATGGTCTGTAACTTGTTGGATTTCACTTTGACTTCCTTAATTAGATGACCAACATCCAAATTCCTCTTGCTGTAGGCCTCAAGTAGTGGTTGAGGTATTTGCGTCATTTGCCAGGTATGCAAATCCAAGAACAAACAAGAAGAAAATGTGTGTCTCTCTTAGTCAAGACTCATTGTTATTTACCCAGAAGGAAGGGTAATGGGCCAATGTAATCCACTTGCAACTGAGACTAAAAGCAACCTTTTCTGCTGACAAGCATAAAAATTGTTAGGTACATATCCAGCTCCCGAGGGAATCAATGAGATGCATAGTTTTTGCACACATTACTGCACTACTTGAATGCCTCCATGCCCTCTTATCTCCTGTTCCCCAAAAGGCCGCTTCCAAAAAGAGAATAAAGGCTTCCATTTGTTATTTCTAGTCCTTTTATGAATTCGTAAGGAAAATTCATATCTATGTCTATGTGATAGACATAGATATGCCCTGCTTTGATTATCCCTCAAGTCCATAAAGTGTCCCATAACATACAACCCCATGTAGGAGAGCTTTATCTTCCAGTCATGTAAGGCCTGTATTTTCAGACCATATTGCTAGTCCATTAGCTTCTGTCTGAAAATAGGTAAAAATTCATATTATGTCATTGTCACTATCTGGGTCCTCTGATGAATAAGGAAGACTGTTTTTAATTCTTCCTAATTAAATACTAACAGTGGCTTTGGAATATTATTTCATCACTTTTACCTCAGTTTACTCATTCATAGAAAGGGAATTCTTACTAAACAGTATTGTACAGAGTTTTCCAGCTCTAAACTTCTGTGATCTTATTAAAAAACCATAACATATTTCCATTTGAATTTAATGTACACATAGTATGGTTTGTGGTGTGAGTGTGTGTGAGTGGAGAGTTGTGTGTGTTTGTGTCTGTACACATGCATAAATACTGCTCTTTTTTTAAGTAAATTTTTATTGCTTGTAATCCAAATACTTTATTAAATTTTTTTCAGCTTTATTGAAATATGATCGACAAGTAAAAATGTATATATATATTTAGGTTGTGCAATATGATTTTTATGGTGTGTAACATGAAGTTAATATATGTATACACTGTGAAATGATTACCACAGTCAAGCAAATTTAAACATCCACCACCTCACATAGTTACTTTTTGTGTATATGTGGTGAGAACACTTAAGATCTACTCTCTTAGAAAAGTTCAAGTATACAATAGAGTATTCCTAGCTGTAATCAGCATTCTGTAAAAGACCCCCATAACTTATTCACTTAAGACCTGAAAGTTTGTACCCTTCGACCAACATCTCCCTATTTACCCCACTGCCCAAACTTTGGCAACCAACATTCTACTCCCTGATCTTAACAGTTCTATTTTTTTTTTTTAGATTCCTATCAGTTCTATTTTTTTTTTTTTAAGATTCCACATGTAGGTGAAATCATACAGTGTTTGTCTTTCTGTGACTGATTTATTTCACTTAGAGTAATGTCTCCAGATTCATCCATGCTATCATAAATGGCATGATTTCCTTCTTTTATACGGATGCATAATATTCCATTGTGTATGTGTTTTTATATATACATATGTATATATATGTACATATATATCATATTTCTTCATCCATTCATCAATCAATAGACACTTAGATTGTTTTCCATATCTTTCCAATGGTGAATAATGCTGTAATGAATATGGAAGTGCAGATATCTCTTCAAAATACTGATTTTATTTCCTTTGGGTAAATACCCAGAAGTGGGATTGCCAAATCATGAGGTAGTCCTAATTTTAATTTTTTGAGGAACATACGTATCATGTACCTTAACGGCTGTACCAATTTATATTCCTACTAGCAGTGTACAAGGATTCCCTTTTCTCCACATCCTCTCCAACACTTGTTATCACTTGTCTTTTTGGTAATAGCATTATAACAGATATGAGGAGCTATTGTGGTTTTGATTTGTATTTCCCTGATAATTAATCATGTTGAGCACCTTTTCATGTATTTGTTGGCCACTTGCATATCTTCCTTGGAATAATGTCTATTCAGTTTCTTTTCCCATTTTTTAAATTAATTTTTTTTGCTATTCAGTGTATGCATTTCTTATATATTTTAGATATTAACCCCTTACCAGATATATGGCTTGAAAGTATTTTCTCCCTTTCCATAGGTTGCCTTTTCGTTTTATTGATAGTTTTCTTTGCTCTGAAGAGATTTTTAGTTTGATTTAGTCCCATTTATTTATTTTTTGCTTTTGTTGCTTGTGCTTTTGGTTCACATACAAAAACTCATTGCAAAGACCATTGTCAAGAAGAATTTTTCCTAAGTTTTCCTTTAGGAGTTTTATGGTTTCAGATCTTAAATATAAGTCTCTAATCCATTTCAAGTTATTTTTTATGTATGGAGTAAGATAATGGCTCAGTTTTATTATTTGCATGTGGATATTCAGTTTTCCCAACACCATTTATTGAAGAGACTATCCTTTCCTCAAGCAGTATTCTTGTTGTCCTTGTCAAATATTAGTTGACTGTATATAGTTGGGTTTATTTCTGGACTTATTCTGTTTCGTTGTCTGTGTGTCTGTTTTTATGCCAGTACAATACTGTTTTGATTACTAAAGCTTTGTTATATAGTTTGAAATCAGGAAATGTGATGCCTCCAGCTTTGTTCTTCCTTCTCAAGATTGCTTTGGCTACTCAGGGTCCTTTGAGGTTTCTATGAATTTTGGATTGATTTTTCTGTTCCTGTGAGAAAACCATTGGAACTTTTATAGAGGTTACATTGAATCTGTAGATTGCTGTGGGTAGTATGGACATTTTTAACAATATTAATTATTCCAATCCATGAATATGGGATATTTTCCCATTTATTTTTCCAATTCCTTTCATCAGTGTCTCATAGTTTCCAGGGTACAGATCTTTCACCTCCTTGGTTAAATTTATTCCAAAGTATTTTATTGTTTTTGATGCTATTATAAATGAGACTATACTCTTAATTTCTGTTTCTGATAGTTCCTTGTAAGTGTACAGATATTCAATTGATTTTTCCTGAAACATGGCTGAATTAATATATTAATTATAACAGTTTTTGGTGGAGCCTTTAGGGTTTTCTATATATAAGAACATGTTATCTGCAAACAGGGATAATTTAACTTCTTCCTCTCCCCTGGAGAAGAAGCATTTTATTTTTTTTTCTTGCCTAATTGGTCCGGCTAGGACTTCTGGTACTATGTTGAATACAAGTGACAAGAGTGGGCACCCTTGTCTTATTCCTGATCTTAGAGGAAAAGCTTTTAGTTTTTCATTGTTGAGTATAATGTTAGCTATGGGTTTATCATATATCCCTTTATTACATTGAGTTTCCTTCTTTTTATACCTCATTAATTGAGAAATTTTTTAATCATGAAAGGGTACTGAATTTTTCAAATGCTTTTGATGTATCTGTTAAGTTGACAGAAGAGTTTTTATCCTTCATTCTGTTAATGTGGAGTTTCACATTTATTGATTTGTGTGTGTTGAACCATCCTTGCATCCCAGGGATAAATCCCACTTGATCATGGTGTATGAGCCTTCTAATGTGCTGTTGAATTCAGTTTGCTAATATTTTGTTGAGGACTTTTGCATCTATATTCATCAGGGGTATTGGTCTGTAGTTTTCTTTTTTCTTTTTTTTGTGGTACGCGGGCCTCTCACTGTTGTGGCTTCTCCTGTTGCGGAGCACAGGCTCTGGACGTGCAGGCTCATTGGCCATGGCTCACGGGCCTAGCCGCTCCACTGCATGTGGGATCTTCCCCAGACCGGGGCACAAACCCGTGTCCCCTGCATTGGCAGGCGGACTCTCAACCACTGTGCCACCAGGGAAGCCCCTGTAGTTTTCTTATAGTGTCCTTATCTGGCTTTGGTATCAGGGTCATGCTATCCTTTTAAAATTAGCTTGGAAATGTTTCCTCTTCTTCAATTTTTCGGAAGAGTTTGAGAGGGACTGGCATTAATTCTTTTTTAAAATTTTGGTAGAATTCACTACTGAAGCCATCTGGTCTAGAGTCTTCTATGTTGGGAGGTTTTTTTTTTTTTTTTTTTTTGCAGTACATGGGCCTCCCACTGCTGTGGCCCCTCCCGCCACGGAGCACAGGCTCCAGACGTGCAGGCCCAGCGGCCATGGCCCATGGGCCCAGCTGCTCCGCGGCACGTGGGATCCTCCCAGACCGGGGCACGAACCCGCGCCCCCTGCATCAGCAGGCGGACTGTTGGGAGGTTTTTGATTATTGTTTTACTCTCCTTACTCATTGTTGGTCTGTTCAGATTAATTTACCACAATCAAATACAGAAATTTTACACTTTACCCTCCCTTCCCCCACTTTATGTAATTGATGTCAGGTTTTACTTGTTTCTATTAGCAAATTTCTGTGGTATTACTTATTCTTACTAGTTCTGTCTTTTAATTTATATACTAGTATTAAAAGTGATTTACATGCCACCATTACAGTATACAATAGTCTTTGCTAGTATTTATATTTAACTTAGCTCTGAGAGTTATATTTCATATACTTTTATGTCTCTGGGTGGTTGTAATTGCCTCCAGGACCTTTGTCAATATTTCTGGTGCTAGGTCAAGGGTTAGCTTCATTGTTTGAAGACAGCTGGCCTATTATAAGGTGCATGGATGCATGTAGTTCTCTGTAGGTCCTTGGGGGTCTCCCATTAGATCACTGGGCTAGTCCCTGGATGGGGGACTGCTTCCAGACCATAGCTGTGAGAAGTGGAAGCCAGTTTATAAGTGCCCTTTCAACATCTGCAGTTGGATCAATGTCAAGTCCAGAGACACAGACATATGTGTCCCTTGGCAGGTACCTGGGTGAGCAGGAATACTCTCTGATTATGACTGTGAAGGGTTGGAGCTGGGTTACAGGACTGCTTCAAGACCTGTAGTCAGACTGAGGTTGGCAGGTACCTCCAGGAGCTCAGATGAGCATGTCTTCAGGTAGGTTCCTGGGTGGGCAGGGAGTTCCCAGCCTGAAGCTGCAAGAGACTGGAACAGAATTACAGGGCTGGTTAAGGATCTGCAGTCAGACGGAAGTTGGAGGGCTTGCAGTGGGGTACAAATGGGCATGCCTCCTACCTGGTCCCTGGATGTCCAGGACTATTGGCCAAGAGCATCTGGAGTCAGGTCATGGGTCACCTAAGGGTCCACAGCCGGGATTAAGGTGGGCGAGCCCTGTTACCTGGGGCTTGGAGTGGTGTGATTCCTTCTGGGTCCCTTGGCACATGGTGCTGGTGGCTAGTTCAAGACCAATAAGGCTATAGCCAAGTCCAAAAGGGCACAGGGCTGTTTCTGGGTCAGTAGCTGGCACCACAGTCCACCAGCAGCAAGTCTCCTACTTGAGCATGGGCCTGCCTTCTAAAAACAATCCTCCAGAATCCAAATATTTTACAGTGAAATGTAACATCTGTTGGAAAGTTAAAGTCAGAATCTAAGTGTTAATATCTATAATGTAGCTTAATAGACTTTCTGAAACACTTTAGTACAACAATGTGCTATCTGTGTATCTGAATTTGTGCCCCAAACTATCCACTCAGGACTTTTAAAACTTCTTTCTGGCCTCGCACATATGAATTCACTTTTATCCTATAAATTTATTTATTTTATTTCTTATCTGTCTGTCTTTTCCTTTCAAAAATGTTGGTATTAATATCCTGTATGAAATTAGCTTATCTAAAAGAATGAAGATAAGTAAAAAAAATTAAATGACAATGCAATTAATTCACAGAAAATGTCTATTTCATTTCATTCATAGTATCTAGATCATTTTTAAGTCTAGCATTTCATGTTGGTAATTATCATTTCAATTAAGAACTTACTTTGAATTAACTTCACTTTGTAAATATATTTTAAACTAAAAAGGTCTCACATTTCATAAAGTTAGTTTGGTGAACATTTGCCCCTGTTTCCAAAAGTTGCATGGGTGGGAGGATGTTATTTCATTTTTGAACTTCAGTTCAGTCACATTATATTCTCAACACCACTCTTAATTGTGTATGTGGGACACTGTCCCTGATGCATAAAAAGTTTTTCCATTCCACAGATCTCTCATTCCAACTTTAAATTGCTTTGGGAACGGGGGAACAATTACAACTGTTGCATAACAAATATTTACTCTGTCACATCTACGGAATCTGACATTGTTGAACCTGACCTTAATTCAGAATGCTGGCATAAATACTAAGAAGAAATTAACAGGTTCTTCTAGGAGGTGGAAATAATTTATCAGTATAATGTAAGCCTTGAATATCATGACACTATACCTTTTCATTCTATAATTAAAACTATTATTAAATACGGATTTAAAATATGAACAGCATGAGGCAGTGCAGTTACTAATTTTTTATTAGCAAATACAGCTGTGATATGTTATTCAGCATACTTCGGGAGTTTATTAGAAATGCAGAGTCACAGGGCCTGCACCAGACTTAGTAAAAGAAAATCTACATCTTAACAAGATACCCAGGAAGTTTATATACATATGAAGAATTTGAAAGACTGAAATAATTGATTCTTCATAAATCCACCAAGGCAAAAAATTCTGGGTAGTTCTTGGTGGGAAAACATGGTATAATAACTTTTGGTGTTGTAGCCCAAAGAGCTCTAGACTTCATTGGCAAAGATCTGAGCTTCAAGCTCCACTGTTTACTTACAGGCTGGATTATTTTGGCCATATTCTGTCTTTCACATTTGAAAAAAAATAGAGATAATGAGAAGATTCATTTTTTTTGTAAAGTATAAAGTGCTACACACACATACACAGATATATATTTAAGCATTATTACTGTTTTCTCAGGTTCACTTAAATAAATAAATTATGAAGAATAATTTTGAAGCCACAGAATAAAACAAAAGAAGAGAGACTATTTTTCTTCAAAGATCTCCACTGTATACTTGCAGAGTTAGTTTACACACTGGTCTTGTAATGGGAAAGACTACGAGATCAACAACTAACTAGACCTTTGAACAAATGTTAAATTGCTGTGTATGTGGTTCAGTTTACTATGATAAAATGTCTGCCCTATAAAAATACGCAATTTAACACACTGGATGGAGATCCAGGGTGTCAGGCAGACAAACAAAAATGCATAAAATCGAACTTGCTTTAAAATTTTCAAAATTTCTGTTAAACACTGAATCAAAATTCCAGTCCTAGTTGAGTTGTCTTTTGCCTTCCCCACTACTCTGTCACTGAGCCTGACTAAATGAAGTCAGGTTTGTCATCTGAAATATTCTAAGGCTTTTAAAAACTCAACTTAGGGTGTCTTCAACAGTGGGGAAGGTTGCTTCTGAATTTGCGTCTGATCCTAGGTAGATCTTCAAACATTAGACACACGGCATTGAAATCTCAATTTCCCAGTATCATTGTATTCTAGGCGCAGACATTCTTGAAGATAACTGAATGACAGAGCTTCAAAGAAAACATTCTTTCTACTTCACTCTAGAATAATGCCTATCCAAGAAATTTGTTACATTTGTTGTTATTTGGCAGTGAAAATGTTTTATGTTGGTATTCCTTTGACATCCTGAAAGCTGGGACATGGATAGAGTAAATAAGACATTTGTGAAAGAATTCATTCTTCTGGGACTCTCTGGTTACCCCGAACTTGAAATTATTTTCTTTGCTCTAATTCTAGTCATGTACCTACTGATTCTAATTGGCAATCGTGTTCTGATCATAGCAAGCATCTTTGATTCCCGTCTTCACACTCTCATGTACTTCTTCCTGCACAACCTCTCTTTTCTGGATATCTGCTATACATCCTCCTCTGTTCCCTCAACTTTGGTGAGCTTAATCTCAAAGAAAAGGAATATTTCCTTCTCTGGTTGTGCAGTGCAAATGTTCTTAGGATTTGCAATGGGGTCAGCAGAGTGTTTCTTCCTTGGCATGATGGCTTTTGACCACTATGTGGCCATCTGTAACCCTCTGAGATACCCCGTCATCATGAGCAAGGTGGTGTATGTACTGATGGCTTCTGTGTCATGGTTGTCTGGCAGAATCAACTCAATTGTGCAAACATCTCTTGCCATGAGATTGCCTTTCTGTGGTAATAATATTATCAGTCATTTCTTATGTGAGATACTGGCCGTTCTCAAGCTAGCTTATGCTGATATATCCCTCAATATTGTTACCCTAGCAGTGTCAAATATGGCTTTCCTGGTTCTTCCCCTGCTGGCCATTTATTTTCTCCTATATGTTCATCCTATACACCATCTCGAGAATGAACTCAGCCACAGGGAGATGCAAGGCCTTTTCCACCTGTTCAGTGCATTTGACGGTGGTAATTATGTTTTATGGTACCATCTTCTTTATGTATGCCAAACCGAAGTCTCAAGACTTCCTTGGACAAGACAATTTGAAAGCTAGAGAAGGACTTGTTTCCATGTTTTATGGGGTAGTGACCCCAATGCTAAATCCTGTAATCTATAGCTTGAGAGACAGGATGTAAAAGCTGCTGTAAATATTTGCTGAGTCAGAAATCTGTGAACCAATAAGACCAAAGGGAAATGTGGGTGTTTAGTATATAAAGACTAGACATGGCATCATTGGCAACAATTGACAACCTTCTTTGGGGAAAGCAAAGTTATATAGAGAGATTTTTATTCTTTGTTTCCACTATCTCAGCTTAGCTACAATCCCTGAGAACAGTAGTCTGTTACAGACTCAGATTCCAATAGATTTTGATCCATATTTCACAAAGGCAGTCACTTTAGAATCTTATCCCTGGTGATATCTGAAATGAGTGTTTTTGATGTACTGTCTGGCAACACAGTGGAAAATATCACACATACTCTTCACAAATAGTGAGGCAGGAGTATAAATTCTGTTCTATCACAAACCTTAATATTGGGAAAGTTATTCACTTTTTCTAAAATGTAGTTCTCCTATTTGAAAAAAGAGAGTAATTAAACACTGCTCTCAGTGTTATTGTAAAGATTAAGTTGTACAAAACACCTGGCATAGTGCCAATTCATATTAATTCCCTTTGTAGAGGATGTTGTTTGACTTTTTCTGTTGACCCAGAATTTAAGTATTGAAGTGGAGACTCCAAACTAAAGATAAATGACACCAAGTAGCACTTTTTATTTTTTAAGCTACCAATTGTTAGAGTCAGGCATCTCTCCCTTGTCTTCCTACTGGTATCAACCACCACTCTTCCTTGCCTCCTCTCCCCACATATCTATATAAAGTAAACATCAAGAAGGGGGAAGGTAGAATCAAAGGAGATTTATACATCATGGGAAGTGCTCAGTGAATGGTGGGAAGTGTTTCACTACTGTTCCTATGAAAGAGTAGGAAGACTGTTCTTATCCAAGACAAGTAAAGTAGTGCTGCAAAACCTGTTGAGGTTTTGGGTGTCTACAAAGAAGAACTGACATCTGGCTTGATGATTAGTGGCTTGCTGAGCTTTTTCTCTCTGGGCTGTAGACTAGCAGAAGAGCTGCTCTAGAAGAGGGCTGGAGGATGGGTGTCTTAGGGCTGAAAATAACCAGAAAGTTTTTAGTTTGCCTGAAATATTTCTTTTGACTCTGAAAATCTGAAATTTGTGACTGGGGAGAGAAATTCATTTCATCATATACTCCAGTGAGTTGAAACTCCTCAGTAAACCTATTATAGGCTTTTTGGATGGTTGGTTTGTTTTGTTTTTTCACTTTGTGTAGATTATTTTTCCATGGCTGAGCACAGCATATCATGGGTCCATATCACCAGCCATTGTGACAGCTGATTTCAGCCTTATGGTATTACCTAAATTTTCTCTTCCCTATTGGTTTTGGAGCCATAGTATGACCCCAGACCTCCTACCTGAGAACTGTACTCCCTGCCAATCTACATCCTTGGGTAAATCCATGTTTTTGATCTATGTGATCTGGTCACTAAAATCCTGTTGCCTGTCTTCTGTCTCACCTGGGTCGGAGTGTTGTCACTGCAGCAAACCTCTAACTGTGGGTCCTCTCCTCTGGCTTGTATCACAGTGGGTGCTGCTTTTGGTTCTATGTAGACAGGCATGTACCAAACCCTTTAGGTGAGGCTTTTTAACTTCTCCCTACTCCACTGGGATGAGCCCTACATTTCAGTCTGATCCAAGTTTGATTCTTTTCAAGCTTTGACCTATGCTACCAAGGTTTTAGCACGTGTCTGTATGTTCATGGTTCTACTTCTAGAACCATGGTCCCAGCCAATTCATTAACACCTTAATTTTTTCCCCCCACAAAGCAAAGGGTGCTAGCGTCTCATATGCATGTTTATATCAAACTGAATGCTTTATTTACAAAAATTGATTAAAATTATTCTTTCTGTTGCTATATAAAAAGTTGGCACTATGTTGCTTCAATTTTGACAAGTTCTGCTCATGTTGATGAATGTCCAGAAAATTAAGTGTTAAAACTAATCTGCCCTCCCAAGAAATTGAGAAATCTCAAAAAGATTGTTACATGTATTATTTTGTGATAAATAATAGATATTTTAGAAATTCAAAAAACTGTGGAAGGCTATAAAGAAGAAAATATTGTTACCACGGTTGCTACCTCCTACAGGTGACCACCATTAACACTTTTATTATTTATCTTATTAATTTGGAGTTTAAAATTAATCATTTTAATATTGACTTATTTTGGTGCACTGTGGTACATTTGAAGTTGCTATTTTGAAAGTTTTTTTAATGTGTGTAGAACTCATTAGGTTTCACAGAATAAATTTACTACATAGAAAATGAATTTACTATAGCAGGTGATATGATTTTTTAATTTCTCTTATTAAATTATATGTCCCTCCACCCAAATCATATTACCTGCTGTCAGTGTCACTGTACATGTTTCCTCAAACTTTTGCAGCTCTGGTTTGTGTGTGCATGTGTGTGTATACATATATAAACTTTTAATTTTGGAAAATTTCAAATAACCATAAAAAGAAAGCTATATGATGAAACCTCATATACCAATCACTCAGTTTTAAGAATTGCTAGCTCATTGTTTCACCGATATCTATACCTACTCACTCCCTTTTTCCATATTTTTAAGCAAGTATTGGATATATATGTGTGTGTGTAAATAATTTTTATTTTGAAATAAGTTCAGACTTATAGAAAAGTTGCAAGAATCATAGAAAGAATTTTCTTTAAGCCTTAACCCAGAATCTTCAGATATTATATCTTACCACATTTGCCTTATCATTTCTTTATATATATATGTAAGTATATTAATATATATGTAGAGAGAGAGCTGTTTGACAGTAAGGTACAGATATTATATCTCTTTACCCCTAAATATTTCACTCTGTCTTTCTTAAAAGCATTCAAAGACTTTTTTTTTTACCATAAACAATATAATTATTGACATGAAGAAACAATACTATTTAATTTAGCAGTCAGCAAAAAATGACCCTGGGCCTTGGCTTGCTACCTATATTTGTGTGGTCCATGAGCTAGGAATGATGTCTACATTTTTAAACTGTTGAAAAAATTAAAAGAAAAATAATACTTCATGGTACCTGAAAATTATTGGAATATCAAACTTGAGTGTCCATAAAATTTTTAAAGGCCTTTTATTTGGTGATAATTATAGACTCATAGAAAATTACAAAAATAGTATATAGAGTATCATGTACCCTTCACTCCACTTCCCCCAATTTTGATACCTTATATTATAGAAGTACAATATCAAAACCACAAAATTGACATTGGTTCAATGCTATTAACTATACTACAAAACATATTCAGTTTTCACAATTTTCCATGTATTCATATGTGTGTGTGTGTGTGTAGTTCTATGCAATTTTATCCTATGTACAGATTCTTGTAACCACCACCATAATCGAAATATATACCTGTTTCATAACTACCAGGAAACTCCCCTTTTGCTACCCTGTGATGGTTAATTTTATGTGTTAGTTTTGCTAGGCTATGGTACCCCATTGTACATCAAACATCAGTCTAGATGTTGCTGTGAAGGTAGTTTTTAGATGTGATTGACATATAAATCAGTAGACTTTGAGTAGAACAGATCACCCTCTGTAATGTGGGTGGACCTCATAGAGTCAGTTGACAGCCTTAAGAGAAGACTGAAGTCCTCAGAAATGGAAGGAATTCTGCCTCCAGACTGTCTTCAGACTTAAGACTGCAAGGTTGACTCTTGCCAGAATTTCCAGCCTTCCAGCCTTCCCTGTAGATTTTAGAATTGCCAGCCCTGACAATCACATGAACCAATTCCTTAAAATCCATCTCTCCCTCTCCCTACCGCCCCCTCTTACTTTCACTGACTCTCTTTATCTATCTATCTATCTATCTATCTATCTATCCACATCCTTTTGGTTTTGTTTCTCTGCAGAACCCTGATGAATATATACCCCTTTATATTTGCACCCTTACTTGAGCCTGTTCCCTGGTAAAACTACGTTTCTCTTCTCCTTCTCAGTAGTCATAAATAAAGTTTGAATTGAACATAGCATGCTCATTTATTTACATAGTGTCTATCACTGCTTTCATGCTACAATGGCAGAGTTGAGGAGTTGTGACCGGAACAATATGGCCTCCAAAGCCTAACGTGTTTACTATATATTGCTGTATAAAACCATGAATTCATACTGATACCTCAAATTCAATGCAGCACTAGTAGTTGCACTCTGTCTTCCCTTTTTTATATCTGTATCTTCTACCTCTAGCAGTGAGATACTTGCAGGGAAAAAGAGTGCTGAGGAAATAAAAATCACCAGTGAATATAAGCCAAGAAATTACCAGAGATCACATAGGCCTGGGGACCATTTTATTTCTCTCCAGTCAGAGTAGAGACCATGTCTTTGGGGTATGGCATGTTCAATGGAGTGCCACAGGGGTAACATCTTGTGGGGCTAAAGTATCCTTATAATAAGGGCTATTTTAGATTTGTCTTTAAAACTGTTTTTAAAAGTCTAGAAAAGATGAAGCTAATCTACAAGTAACTTAACTGGCTACCAGAACAAAGTAAAACATTCTAACATCCTTTAAAGGAATATGACAAAACCCAGCACTCAACAAAGTCAATTTCACAATATCTGGCATCCAATAAAAAATTCAAGTTATGCAAAGAAGCTAGCTAACATAACCTAGAAAAAATTCAATCAATAGAAAGAGACCGAGAAATGGTAGAGATAATGGAATTAGAGGACAAGGAATTTAAGTGGGTTATCATAAATATAATACATGTGCTAGATTTAAAGGAAAACAGGAACATAATGTGGAGGAAAATGAAAAAAAAAAAAAGACCAAGCACCATTTCAAGAGGTAAAACAAATAGCGCCTTAAATTTTTACTGGGTGGGGTTAATAGAGTAGAAGCTGCAGAAGAAATGATCAGTGAGCCTGAAGACATAGCCATAGAAAATATCCTAAATGAACCACAAAAACTGAAAGGACTTAATACAAGGTGAACAGAGACTCAGTAACCTGTGGAAAATATCAGACAATCTAACATACATGTATTTTTAAGTCTCAGAGGGAGAAGAAAGAAAGAGGAGAACAGAAAAACTATTTGAAGAGATAATGACTGAACATTTCCCAAACTTTATGGAAACTATAAATCCAAAGACCCAAGAACCTCAGGATGACAAAGCAGGAATATGTGAAGAAAATCTTAACAAAAAACGTCATCACATTGCTGAAAACCAGTGTTACTCAAAAAAATGTAAAGCAGCCGGGGGGAAAAACACACAATAAGTATAGGGGAATAAAGATAAAAAAATAATGCAGACGTCCTGTCATAATTTATGCAAATCAGAAATCAACAGAATGATATCTTTAGAGTGGTAAAAGAAAAAAAGTCTGTAAACCAGAATTTAATATTCGGTAAAAACATCTTTCAAAATTAAGCCGAAATACTTTTTCAGAAAAGATGTAAGCATGTTATATCTTTTTCCATCTTTATAGTTTTAATCTATCTGCATCTCTATGTAAAAGTGGGTTTTGGGGGATAGTTTTTTACCCCAGTATGACAATCGCTGTCATTTAATTGCTATGTTTAGAATATTTAAATTAAGTGTACTTATTATTTATTATAATTTAGTTATACCTGGAATTGGTCTACCACATTTCTATCTCATTTTCTTTGTTTCCTTTTTGCTCTTTTTCCTACATTGTTTTGGATCATTTTTATATTTTTGTAGGATTCCATTTTATTTTTATTGTTACCTTATTACCTATGCCTCTCAATTTATAGTTTTTGTTGGTTGCTCTAGAGGCCGAAGTTTACATTTTAAATTTATGACACTCTATGGTCTAATAATTTTTTTTTTTACCATTTCATGTATAATGTTTGAAGGTTAAAATGGTATACTGTCATTTCCCCTCTCATTTTTGGTGCTATTTTTGTCATATTTTTACTTCTCTCTCTGTATTTAGACCCCACAATTCTTAGTTATCGCTTTTGTTATGAATGTGTCAAATTAACACTTGTTAAGTGGAACACAGAGTGCCAGATGGTGAGCCATGGTTCAACAAAAGACCACAAGAGAAATGGAAACAGAGAATTTTACTACTCACAGGTCCTGGAGGTCTTGCTCAGTATGCCTTGAGGAGCCACATACGGAGGTCAAGGCAGAGTGTAGAGAAAGAGATAGGACCCAGGCCCATGTGTTTATTAGAGTCCATGGGTGAAGTTTTTTGGGGTTCCCAGGCTAAGGCTGGATTGGTCAATTCAAACAAAGAGCTGGGTTTTGGTAAGGCCCAGGAAGGTCTTATCTAAGGGTCATTCAAAGGGAAAGCGCTGGGAGAGAGGGGAAACTATTAATCACAAGGGCTGTTAGGAAAGTTATAACAGGAACTTACATTTGTTTGTGATGCTGCAGGCTGTTACCTAGGGCATGCACTTGAATGAAAGGGGGACTAGTGTCAGTTTAATGTCCCTGCAGGCTACTTGGCCAAGCAAATGGAAACCAAGGCAGCAAACAATGGAGTAGCTGAGCTAAACTCAACACTTCTGCTTTAAATAGTCAATTATTTTTATTTTTTTAACATCTTTATTGGAGTATACTTGCTTTACAATTTGTGTTAGTTTCTGCTGTATAACAAAGTGAATCAGCTATATATATATATATATATATATATATATATATATATATATATATATACACACACACACATATATGCATATATATATATATATATACACATATATATACATATATATATATCCCCCTATCTCCTCCCTCTTGCATCTCTCTCCCACCCTCCCTATCTCACCCCTCTAGGTGGTCACAAAGCACTGAGCTGATCTCCCTGTGTGATGCAGCTGCTTCCCACTAGCTAGCTATTTTACATTTGGTAGTATATATATGTCAATACTACTCTCTCACTTCGTCCCAGCTTACCCTTCCCCCTCCCCGTGTCCTCAAGTCCATTCTGTAGTCTGCATCTTTATTCCTGTCCTGCCCCTAGGTTCTTCAGAACCTTTTTTTTTTTTAGATTCCATATATATTTTAAAGAAATATAAAACCATGAGAAAAAAATTCTATTTTGTTTACTCACATATTTACCATTTTCAACACTCTCCATTCTTTTGTGCTGATTTATGTTTTCATATGATGTCATTTTCTGTCCACTGGAAAAACTATTTTGTTAAGTGTAGTTCTACTTTTGGTAATTCCTTTCAGCTTTTGTCCAAAAAATTCCTTATTTTACTTTCATTCTTTAAAGAATATTTTTGCTATACATAGAAATTGGTTAAGAGATTTAGTTTTCTTTCAGCACCTTAAGGACATTGTTGCATTTCTTGTGGGTTGCATTACTTCTACCATGATGTATGCCATCAATATTATCTTTAATCCTCTAGATATAATGTTTCCCTTATTTGGCTATTTTAAAGATTTTCTTTTTAGTACTGATTTTCACCAATTTAACTGGGATGTGATATAGCTATTCATATGTGTGTATTTGCCTGTGTGTGTTTTTTCTGTGTGTGGTGTTTATATTATTTGTAGTTTTGTGAACTTCTTGTATCTGTGGGTTTCTTTGAATTTGGAAAAAATTTGGCCATTACTTCTTTCCATTCTTTGAGTTCTCCTACTCTCTCTTCTCAGCTACTGAGATGCCAATTCTATGTATGTTGAATTGCTTGATATTTCCCATGTGTCACAGAAGCTCTGTTCATTTTTTTTTTTCAGTTTTCTTTTCTGTTTATGCTTCATTTTGAATAGTTCATTGCTATGTCTTCAAGTTCACTTATATTTTCATCTGCACTCTATAATATGCCATTCATCCTATATAGTAATACTTCTGTTTTACAAATTGCATATTCTAGTTCCAGAAGTTATTTTTTAAAAATAATTTTTATCTTCATTATGTTCTTCCTTTTCTCTAAATTGTGGGTAATTTGTAGTAATTCATCTACTAATTTCATCATTTCTATCATTTCTCAAACTGTTTCTTTTGAATGAATGGCTTTTATTTTTTCCTGGTTATGGGCCAGATTGTCCTGACTTTTTGCTTTTTTTTTTGTTATTTTGGCTTGTATGCTAGTCATTTTGAGCTTAATCTCATTGAGTGCTGGATTTGGGGGTCTCCTATTAAAGTGTGTTGCATGTATTCTGGCAGGCAGTTACTTGCAGATTACCTTGACACCTTTGAGACAAGTTTTTAAGCTTTATGAGGGTATATCTAGATTTGCGTTTATCCTAGATCAATGGATGTGATTTACTTTGGAGCTGTTAATAATTTTACCTCTGAGAGGACATTAAGCAATGTCTGGATAAAGTTTTGGTGGTCACAACCTGCGATGGGGGGAGCACTGCTACTGAAATGAATTGGGTTGAAACCAGGGATGTTGCAAAACACCCTACAATGCACAGGACATACCTCCGTAGCAAAGAATTATTCAACCCAAAGTGTCAATTGTCCTGCACTTGAGAATCCCTGTCCTAGAGTTAGTTTAGCCCTACTGCTAGCTAACAATTCACAGGTCTCTAAATGCTCTGGATGTTCAGTGAAGATATTTTACTCTTGTTGCTTGGGACTCAGATGTCTCTCAAACCTTTGTGAGCTTTGGGAATGGTTTGGTTTATAACTCCCCATTGGTTCTTCTTTGCCTGAACTCATGTTATTTCACTGTTCTGCACGTGTGCTTTAGTGTTCAGCAGCCAATTTGATGGAACCCCTCTGATGGTACCTGGAGCTATTTCTTTGCTTATATTTTTAATCTCCAGAACTCTGCCCTGTAAAGCAGCTGCTTCAGCCCCTTTAACTCTTTTCTGACTTGGCTCAATTTAGTGAGACCACTGTGATCTGTTTGGGATCCTCCTCCATAAACCAGAGTCTAAAAAATAATACTAAATTGGCTTTAATTCTAGTCTCTTCTTCCAGAGGTCACTGTCCTGCCTTGCTTGTTCAGTATCTAAAAACCGTTTTTTCATCTATTTTGTCCAGTTTTCTAAAAGTTCATGGTGAGACTGCAAGCATGGCTGTAGTTAACTTATTATTGTCAAAGGCATGTGTTCCCTCTTAGCTTTTCTGGTTGTATAATTTTTCACTTTTTCAGAACATATACTATTCATGTATTATTCTGGCATCTTCATTCTCACCTATATTTTATTCTTAGACTTATAATTAAATATTTTAAATGCTCACTGCTTATCCTTTTGCCCAAGTTTCCCCATTTATCTTTTGTTTGAATGGAGATTATCCTCTCATCAACTCTAAAAGGGGATTATGCGTACAGCATTCCTTGGGTCTTACGTGTTTAAAACCATTTTTCAATGTCATGGATATTTGAAGGACAGCTTGACTAGATATAAATTACTTGGTATGCATTTTCTTTCTTGAGTGTTTTGAAAATGCAACTCCACTGTCTGATCTGTTTCAGAAATCTAATGTTGGACTAATTCGTTTGCCCTTATAAGATGTTAACCATTTTGTTTTAAATATTTTGTATTTTAAACTCCAGTAGCTTTACTGAGATACCTATCAGAGTTGATTATGCTGAGCTTATTTTTTCCCAGCACCTGGTAGACACTTTCAGTGCTTTATTTACAAAAAGTTTTTCTAGACTTAAGTTTTAAATATTAATTATATTTTATGGTTTTATTTCTTTTTTAGAGACTCAAATTTTATTTATTTGTAAAAGTAACAATATTTCTTCTTTGCCTCTGTTTCATTGGATAGATTTTCTTGATCTTATTTTCATTTTGTTGATTGCTTCCCTTTCTTCAGTGCCCTTATTAAATTTCATTCTAATCTATTTTACCTTGGCTACCTTTATTTTAGTCTTCTGTTTAGTCTTTAAGATGGCTTTGTCTTTTACTTATTATTTCCTGAGTTCAACCAATTTTCTTTTCATTTTTTCCTGATACATTAGTTGAACAATTTCTTTTTAATTTTTGAATTTCTGATTCAGGTGTTTTCCTCAAATGCTTGTTTGAGGATACTGGTATTGATTGTTAGTGTTGTTTTACAGTTTTAATTTTCTTCTTCTCCTTCTCCTCCTCCTTCTCCTCCTCCCCTCCCCTCCCCTCCCCCTCCCCTCCCCCTCCTCCTCCCCCTTCCCGCTCCCCTTCCTTCTTTTTCTTCTTCTTCTCCTTCTCCTCCTCCTCCTCCTCCTCCTTCTTCTTCTTCTTCTTCTTCTTTGTTCTTTCTTCTTTCTTCTTCTTCTCCTCCTCCTTCTTCCTCTTCCTCTTCCTCTCCTTCTCCTTCTTCTTCAGGATGAAGGGCAGAAGTTTCCATCAGCTGAGGCATTTTGTTTCTCATTTTCTATTTCATTTTATAATAGTTTTGAATATAGTCTACTTTCATTATTTATTTCATAATTTGGATTCGTTTATATGACCTGTAGGTCAAGAGTGTCCTCATATGTCTGTGTTTTGAAGTAGTATTTCCTTAAATAATTGCTTTGACTCCCTCTACCCTTTCCCCTTCTGCAGAAATAGAGAGAACCTTATAACAGCATTAGCTTGCTTAAGCCACTTTACCCTTGTCCTGAGGGCTCTCTGGCCCTCCTTGTCTTTTTTTCTCCTTTATCTTATCTAAGTAGGAAGGAATTGTAGGCCCACCAATATTTTAGAACACTTTTTAAAACTATTTTATTTATTTATTTGGTTGTGCCAGGTCTTAGTTGCTGCTCGCGGGCTGTTTAGTTGTGGCTCGCAGCTCCTTAGTTGTGGCATGCGAACTCTTTGTTGTGGCAAGCATGTGGGATCTACTTCCCTGACCAGGGATTTAACCCAGGCCCCCTGCATTGGGAACATGGAGTCTTAGCCACTGCACTGCCACGGAAGTCCCTATTTTAAAACATTTTTATTTAGCATGACCCCAATTTTCCTTTTTGCTTCTTTGCTCTTTCACTTCTAAATCTCCAAAGATGACTCTTTCTTCCTTTTCATTTACTTTTTACCCCAAATCCATGACTTTAGAAGACAGTCACCTCAACTCATACACACTTTTGTGTCCCACCTGTATTCAGGGCTATGTTTTGGTTTTAGGTCAATCTTATACTTGCTGCTTGTATCCCCCTTCTCTTTTCCATGCTAGACTTTGCTCTGTGAAAAGATTCAGTGAGAACATGAGAGATGCTACGATTTAGTGTTAAATTATGTGCTTATCGGTACTTCAAAGTTGGTCATGTTCTGTCTTCTGGTTTTGTGGGTTTGAATAGCTTTACTTGTTCTTCTGTTGTTCTGTATTGTTTTTGGACAATATGTAAGGAGATGTGGATTTAAGCAACTACCATTATCATCAGTTACCCATAAGTTTACATGCATTTTTAATTGATTAAAGTAACATTTCATTTCTGAATTTTTTAGTGTTTAATTGCATAAGAGTGAAACTAACCATATTTTCATGTATGAATTTTCTATTCTATATCTCAGTTTGTGATTTTTCCTTATTATTTGATTATCCATTTTCTAATTGGGTTTCAGTTGGAAATTGTGCAAAGTAAATGAATTGGAAATTCTTTTTATTTTTATAAGAATTCTTTCTATATTAAGTTATCACTACCTCATATAAATTACAGGTTTTTGATATTTCAATATCTTTAATATGTTTTTAATATTTTATGTTTATTATGTTATTTGACTTTTTGGTGATAATTTCTAAGCAATTTTTATTTATAGAGAAGCTATTAATCTTATATATTATCATTAAGTAGCCAGGTAACTAATTGAACATTTTTACTACTTATAATAGTCTTTTTGGTTGATTCTATTTTCTTTTTAAAAAATGGCTACTAGTACTGATAACTTTCTCTTCTATTCCTATACTTATACTCCTAAGTTTGTATTTCATGTATTTGCATAAGCTGGATTATTCATAATTAATGCTAAATAACAACAGTTTTAGAAGCTACCCTTATCTTGACTCTGACTTTCACAGGAATGATTCATGTGTTTTAACATGGAGTGTGATATGACTATTGCTTAAAAATATATTTTTTATTATTAAAAAATCTTCCATTGCAACAAGATTTTCAAATTAGCTAGTGCATTCATAATATTAATAACATTTTTATAACATTTTCTCCTCTTTTTTTAATTTTATTTTTTCTTGAATTATAGTTGATTTATAATGTGTTAGTTTCAGGTGTACAGCAAAATGATTCAGTTTTTTATATATATATGTGTGTGTGTGTGTGTATATATATTCTTTTTTAGATTCTTTTCCCTTATAGGTTATTACAAAATATTGAGTATAGTTCCCTGTGCTATACAGTAGGTCCTTGTTGGTTATCTGTTTTATACGTAGTAGTATGTATAAGTTAAACCCAAACTCCTAATTTATCCTTCCCCTCTTTCCCCTTTGGTAACCATAAGTTTGTTTTCTATGTCTGTGGGTCTATTTCTGCTTTGTATATAAGTTCATTTGCATAATTGTTTTTAGATTCCACATATAAGTGATATCATATGATATTTGTCTTTTGTCTGGCTTACTTCACTTAATATGATAGTCTCTATGTCCATCCATGTTGCTGCAAATAGCATTATTTCATTCTTTTTCATGGCTGAGTAATATTCCATTTTATATATATATGTGTGTGTGTGTGTGTGTGTGTGTGTGTGTGTGTGTGTGTATGTATATATACACACCACATCTTCTTTATCCATTCATCTGTCAATGGACATTTAGGTTGCTTCCATGTCCTGGCTATTGTAAATAGTGCTGCAATGAACATTGGGGTGCATGTATTGTTTAGAATTATGGTTTTCTCTGGATATATGCCCAGGAATGGGATTACAGAATCATATGGTAGCTCTATTTTTAATTTTTTAAGGTGCTTCCATACTGCTCTCCATAGTGGCTATACCAATTTACAGTCCCACCAGCATCTTCAGGAATAATCTCCCAGATTGTCCTGAAATTGAACTTGAAGATATCTCCTTCTTGTACCAGTAGTTTTAAATATGTTAATTATTAAAAAGTATAAAAACACAAAATCTAACTAATTATTTTAAGGAAAAATGTACAGAAAAAATAAAACTAAGGAAAGTGGAAGAAATTAAAGGCTTCTGTTTAAAATGGCATTTATTCAAGACATTTTGAGCAATTGATTAAGTTTTATTTTTCATGTCTTCTGATATAAGGGCTAAGAAGGGCAAAATAAGTACATACATCTCAATAATTACTTTAAATATAAATAAACTAAATGCTCCAATCAAATGACATAGAGTGGCTGAATGTATAAGAATGTATACACCCATGTGTATGTGTATGTGTGTGTGTATATATATATATATATATACACACACACACACACACATATATGTACTGCCTACAAGAGACTCACTTCAGATCTAAAGACACACACAGATTGAAAGTGAGAGGATGGAAAAGTGTTATTCCATACAAATGGAAACAAAAAGAAAGCTGGGGTAGCAATACTCACGTCAGACAAATAGACTTTAAACAAAGACTGTAACAAGAGGTAAAGAAGTACGTTATATAATGATCAAGGGACCAATCCAACACGAAGTTATAAACAATTGTGAATATATGTGCACGCAACATAGAAGCACCTAAATACATAAAGCAAATATTAACAAACATAAAGGAAGAAATTGACAGTAACACAATAATAGTAGGGGACATTAACACCCCACTTACATCAATGGAAAGACCATTCAGAGAGAAAATCAATAAGGAAACGCTGGCTTAATGACACATTAAAGCAGATAACCTTAATAGGTATATATAGAGCATTCCATACAAAAGCAGCAGAATACACATTCCTTTTAAGTGCACATAAAACATTCTCCAGGGTAGATCACATACTAGGCCAAAAACCAAGTTTCGATAAATTTCAAAAGATTGAAATTATATCAAGCATCTTTTCAACCACAACAATATGAACCTAGAAACTAACTACAAGGAAAAAAACCTGCAAAAACACAAACAGGTGGAGTCTAAACAATATATTACTAAACAACCAATGAATCACTGAAGAAATCAAAGATAAGTTAAAAACAAAATACCTGGAGACAAATGAAAATGGAAACAACGATCCAAAATAAATGGGACATGGCAAAAGCAGTTCTGAGAGATACATTTATAGAGGTACAAGCCTACCTCAAGAAACAAGAAAAATCTCAAATAAAAATCTATTATTTCATCTAAAGGAAACAGAAAATGAAGAACAAACAAAACTCAATATTTATTATTTCCACTGTAGTAGCAGAAATAATAAATATCAGAAAAGAAGTAAATGAAATAGACTAAAAAAAAGGAAATATCAATGAAACTAAAAGCTACTTTTTTGAAAAGATAAATAAAATTGTTAAACCCTTAGCCAGACTCATCAAGAAAAAAAGAGAGAGGGATCAGTACAATAAAATCAGAAATGAAAGAGAAGTTACAGCTGACACCACAGAAATACAGAGGATCATAAGAGATTCCTGTGAACAATTGTACATCAATAAAATGGACAACCTAGAAGAAATGGATAAATTCCTAAAAATGTACAATCTCCAAGACTGCATCAGGAATAAATAGAAAATATGAAGAGAACAATTACCAGTAATGAAATTGAATCAGTAATTAAAAACTCCCAACAAACAAAAGTTCAGGATCAGATGGCTTCACAGGAGAATTCTACCAAACATTTAAAGAAGAGTTAACACCTATCCTTCTCAAACTATTCCAAAAAATTGAAAAGGAAAGAATGCTTCCAAGCTCATTCTATGAGGCCAACTTCACCCGGATACCAAAACCAGACAAAGATATCACAAAAATAGAAAATTACAGGCCAGTATAACTGATTAACATAGATGCAAAAAATTTCAACAAAATATTAGAAACTGAATTGAGCAGTGTATTAAAAGGATCATATAATATGATCAAGTGGGATTTATCCCAGGGATGCAAGGATGGTTCAGTATCCACAAATCAGTCAACGTGATACACTACATTAACAAGTTGAAGGAAAAAAATCACATGATCATCTCAATAGATGCAGAAAAAGCTTCTGATAAAATTCAACATTCATTTATGATAAAAACTCTTAACAAAGTGTGTATACAGGGAACAAACCTCAACATAATAAAGGCCATATATGACAAACCTACATCAACATCATACTCAACAGTGAAAAGCTGAAAGCATTTCGTCTAAGATCAGGAACAAGACAAGAATGTACACTCACAACTTTTATTCAACATTTGATAATAATAGCTCTAGCTATTATTCTATTATTCTATTTCCTATTATATATGTATTTTCTAGTCTTAGAGGCATGCCCAATTCTTCTCAAATTCCCCACTTCATCTGAATACCCACTAATACCATACTGAAGATACTATAAAACTTTTCTGTCAAGAGCCATAAAATTGTTCATTGCCTTTGATGAAGTAAACCCACTCCTGGGAATTGATTTTAAGATATAATAAAAGATAAGTGAAAAATCAAACATAGGAATGTGTTCATTTAAGCATTAGTTATAATAGGCACTGATTAGAAAGCAAAAATCTTGAATAGAAGAATGATTAGGGTATATATTTTCAAATCCATGTGAATAAATATGTAGCTAATATAATGATAAGTAGATACAGAATGGCAACTGTGTGGAAAGGGTGGACAGTAGTGTGCCCAGATCTATAATCAGACATAGAGGGTGAAGAGGTCACACTATCATCTGTCACTCCTGCATGGTGACAAATAAAAATCTGCAATACTGCATATTGCTGATACGATGTCCCAGGGATCAACCTCTTCTCTTTTATTGTCTATACTCACTACCTTAGTGATCTTATTGATTTTAAATATCATCGATATGCTAATGGATCCCAAATTTGTATCTCTAGCCCAGATTTCTTCTCTAAACACATGACTTGTATATTCTTCCATGTAGTTGTCATATTTAATAGATAGTTTGAACCTAACATGTCTAAAATGAATGCCCGATATTCTCCCACAGATCTACTTCAATTACAGACTTTCTTGAATCAGTGAGTCATAGCTGTATCCTTCTCACTTTTCAGTCTGAAAACCCTGAAGTCATTCTTGATGCCTCTCTTCCTCTATCACCCATATCCAACCCTTCTGGAAATCCTGTTGCCTACCTTTTCAGTATATCCAGAATTTGACTATTTCTCACCATCTCCACAACTATCACTGTGGCCTGGAATAACATCTTTTCTCCAAATTACTACAGTAGGTTTCTAAAATCTTCCTGACTCTAAAATTATTCCCCACAAAATGATCTTAGCACAACATGTGATGATTTTTAAGAACTTGTAATAATACTATGATATGTGAACATGATTCACATCTTAAGGAAGAGAGCTATCGATACCAAATTAAGGTCTCAGACTTTGCTTTTCTCACTCTAGCTTCTAGGATCATTCTGTTGTGCTTGTCTTTTACTGATAGGAGGTCTCACTAGAGTGATTTATTAAAAAATAAACTAAGCATATTTAAATGGCCTTTAAATATTTCTTCCTTCTAGTATATATAGAGTGTATTTGTAAATTAAATTGATGAACTTGGTTTTTACTTTTTTCTCTACACAAATGAGAGCTGCAGCAAATAAGACAGAATGAAACCTTGTATTTATCCAGTTCTTCTTTGAACAGAGTCCCAAGGGTTGTGTACTCAAACTTTTCACATTATTAAATGGATTCTCCCTTTCCCTAACACTTTATAACAAAGCTCTGCACGTAGTTTTCCTAAATTCTGATCAGTTCTGAGCTGGGATATTCTCATCTCCTTGACACTTAACATATCCCCCCACCCCGATTCTATAAGCATTAAGTAATAGGGTTCAGTCTCTTCTATTTAATGCTCTGAGTCAGAGTTCCCATAATTCTCACATAATAAGAATTGCCAGGTGTTATAAAACATACAGATTAGCATATATCTCCTCTGGAAATTCTGATTTGGATCTAAGTTGAACATTTGCATGATATTTTTAGCAAGCATTCCAGAAGATCCTTATTTTCATGATGATTTTGGAAAGTTTCAGGATAGCTTAAAACAAGTCAAGTAGCACAGATATTAGTATGTTCTCAGATTGTGGGAAATTAGTGAAATGGAAAAAAAAAGACCGTATCAGAAATCATGTAAAATCTTATTCACCTGAAGAAAAGAAAAGCAGAGATATTTAGAAAAAGACTTTAATAAGACATTCAGGAATCTCGTGGCATGGTCAAGTTCCCATTTATTGTGTGATTGCAAAGGCAAGCATTTGTTTCCTTTGAGTTCATATGACTATATTTGAAAATGGTACTTGGGAGTGGGTCACAGTGAGATGTTCCTTAAGACCTTGAATCAGAGTTGCTCTCTTAGAGTTAAAATATTAAGTTTTCCACAAGGGGTTGAAGTTACTCATCTGTTGAAATTAATCACCTGTGTGAGTGAACCATCTAAGGATGCTGAATGTAAATATTGCAAAGTGTGAAGTGGATGGTACTGCAGAGAAGCAGGACTGAAATGTGATACAGTTTTGTAAACTGCTTTTCAATGAACTGTTTCCTCTATTGATAAAGAATGTTGTAACAATGGAGATTGCTCATACTGAAACACAGAATGATAAAGAAGTAATCAAAATACAGTTCAGGATTACATATACCGTTCTATCCTTGGAAGACAGAACAAAACATATTTGGATGATGCAGAAATTTATGCCATCCTGGATCTAGTTGTTTAGACAAGATGACTCTTGCTGAAGCACCTGACATCTGAGGACCCTCTCTAGGCCTATGATGGTTCAGCCAGGCGGGTTAAGAGCCATTTTATTGGGTTTTGCCTCTGGACAGCTGGTTGGCCTCTCAGGCAATAACTAGCTCATCCATATCCCTTTAAAACACGTACAAAGTTGTTGAAGAT
The DNA here is from genome assembly GCF_949987515.2 of Delphinus delphis. Taxonomy (NCBI): domain Eukaryota; kingdom Metazoa; phylum Chordata; class Mammalia; order Artiodactyla; family Delphinidae; genus Delphinus; species Delphinus delphis. The sequence continues at coordinate 28,232,099 of NC_082688.1, forward strand.
GATAGCGCATGCTCACTGGAGCTGATGAGGCATAAAACTACAGATTTTATTTTCACCCACATAAACAAATAAGATGGATATTTATAGGCTCAATGTTTGTGATTACTTGAAATCAGGTAGATGTTTTGTTGTAAGTGATTGTAGAGATTGGGTGGGTAATAGGGTTAACAGTTCTTCATCCTCTCCAACCAAATAACATCACACCATGGTCGTTGTCGTCTGGTAGTGAAATGGAAGTAAGGACACAAATCAGAATAACTGTTTTGCTTTTATTATGATACAAATCCCCAGTCTCTGCCTTTGGAGAGATTCTGAATTAATAGAACTGTTCATCTAATACCTGAGAAAGAAAAACTTTTCTCATGTATCCTAAGAGTACTTGGATTAAGAACACCAGCACAGTTCCTATACATTGAATTCTTTCCTCCAACATGGTTCCTTCATCAATCCATTCACCCTCAACTGAATCATTCCTTGCAAGTTCTGTCTTGTTCAGAATGGGACTTTCTGTTGTAATTATCTATAACTGTCTCACCTTCTCTAAGTCTAAAATTTAAGGGGATTATGTCAATGCTAGCAAGAGTCACCTCCTCCATAGAATAAAGCCATCATCCACATATACCCCAAAGACATCTCTCTGATAAAGAGGAAGTAATGTACATGCATTGGCCTCATAGCTCCCCAGCTCCAGTGAGGGTGGAAAAGACAAGGAAAAACTGGTTAAAATGCAATATTGGTGTAATTATAATTTATGTAATTTTGCTCACATATGTCAAATATATCCATCAATCTTTTCGCACAATATGTGTGTACATTAATAAATAATTTCTTTTGCAGTGTAATCTCTACAGGGTAGAAATCTGTTGTTTCTTAGCCATAATTGCTCAATTCAGCATGCTCTAAGAAAAATAAGTAACATGGTGTGTGTTGTGTGTTGTGTGTGTGTGTGTTGATGAATTCACTTAGACATTCAGAGTACAATATGAGAGTACTTTGACCTTATAACCGTGGATACTTTAAGATCTCCTGAATGCTATTCCTTTACTCCACTTTATATACAGGATTACAACTCACAAATCCTTGTCATGATGTCTTTGAACATATACAGATATTTACCCATCCCCCACACATACATCCTAAATAAACAAAATCATTCTTGTGGTAGTTTATCAAATCTAACAGATTTCACATTTTAACATTTAGAGTAGGAAAATTTCTAAAATTAATGGTGTCTTGGTTTTATGAACTGATATACCTCGAACTATATCCACACTTACATAAAAATACTATTTCTTCATAATTTCAGACATAATTACAAATCATATGAAGATAATATACTAGGCTTAATATCTTATACTCTTGGTATATTAGTTATTGTCATGGTGCTGCTAGAGTTGAACACTTAGATGATATAGCAAATTAAATATGAAAGAAAAGAAATCATCTAATTTTAATGTTATATTAATATTCAGTGAATGCTAAATACTTCTCCAGAAACATGATTCATTCTACCTAAATTATTTATTAATATCAAAAGTTTTATTTACAAGGTAAATCAAGATATTGGACTTAATGTTGAACTCCTATTGAAAATGAGTATTTTCCAGGGTTTGGCTTATTCCAATGACTTTGTAATTTTCTGGCTAATGTTGGAGATTATCCAGATGAATGTGCTTGCTCCCATATTATATGAAGATAGAAATTAAAACATTACCAAAGAATTTCTAAACAGCAATTTTTTCAAAGCTGCTTTCACCTCTTTGTTTCGTAGACTATAGATGATAGGATTCAACATGGGGGTTAACGCACCATATACCAAAGTCATAAATTTATCTATTTCCTGTGAATCTACAGATGAGGGCTTCAGGTACATGGAGAGAGCTGTCCCATGGAACAAAACCACCACAGTCAGATGGGCTGCACATGTTGAAAAGGCTTTTCTTTGACCATCCACTGAGCTGATTCTCAGGATGTTGGAGAGGATGAAAGCATAAGAGATACAAATTGAAAGCATCAGCATAGGAACAAGAAGTACGGTGATCACCAGCATGATTAATTGCACCATGGAGGTGTCCACACAAACTAGTTTTAAGACAGCCAGAATTTCACAAGCAAAATGATTGATGACACTACTACCACACAGAGACAGCTGCAATACAGACACTGGTTCCACCAGGGCAGTGAAGCAGCCTGTCACCCAGGAACCAGCTGCAATCTGCACACAAATCCTCTTGTTCATGATGATGGGGTATCTCAGGGGGTTGCAGATGGCCACATATCAGTCATATGCCATCATGGACAGGAGCACACACTCAGTGGAGCGCATGGCAAGAGAGAAGTACATCTGAGCGGCACACCCGGAGAATGAGGGTAGTGTTTTTCCCTGAAACAAAGTTTATCAGCATTGGAGGGAAAGCAGAAGAGGTGTACCAGACATCTAAACAAGAGAGGTTGCTGAGGAAGAAGTACATGGGTGTGTATAGGCTGGAATCCAGGATGGTGATGGAGATCAGAATTATATTACCCAGCAAGGTGATCAGGTACATCAGCAAGCACAGCACAAATATGATGACCTCAGCTTTGGGGTAGTGGGAAAATCCCAGGAAGACAAAAATTGTTACAGATGTCAAATTTGCCTGGAACATTTTATTATGTCATGGTCATTTGCATATATGCATAGAATGATTAACATTACATATTATATATAAAACATAAGATCCTCTCCCTTTATATTTTCTGGTATTTTTTCTTCACATCAACTTGTAGTCTGTGCTTAAGTGCTTCTCTAGCTTGGTGATAGCATTAGTAATATGTTTTTGAAGGAATTTGTCATCATCAATAAGGAAAATTTCAATCAGGAAGTCAACAAAGTATCTTCAAGGTGTTATTTTTGCTGCAAGACTTTTTAAGGCAATGTTGGGGAATGGCAAGCTTTATTTCATAAATATGAGAGACTGAGGAAAGAAAATCTTATGGGGTCTTTCTTTTTCCAAAAGCACATTTATAACTGATCTATGGTGAAGACATTTGTCTACCTCTGAACCATTGGAATGATTTTCTTCCCCTAGTTGGGTAACAGTCTTCTTACTTAGGAAACTTTTCTACTTTCCAAGTTCAGTATCTTCCGCCATTGGTAGGGTTCTGTCCAAAATAATTTGGGAGATTCAGTTAGTAAAAGAAGACAGACTTCTGCAACCACAGATTAATTAACTGAAAAGCTTGAAAATTTAGACAAAGCCCAGACTTTCCATCTCAAACCCACGATAATGCTGATATTCTCGTGATGGGACTTATAGCCGAGATTTCCTTCATATGGCCAGAATTGTCCTGACATATGTGCTCCAGAAACATCCTCCAAAGGACCAGCCATTCACACTGTAAGGCAATTTAAGTTTTTTGTTGCTTGTGAAAAGTTTCTAATTCATGCAGCAAATTAAAGTTAGAAATCTTTTGTACAGTATTAAAAATTCTGAAACTCCAGGGACAATCTCCCATAGATCCAATTATAGTCAGTAGCTGATCTGTTCTAATTCTTGTGTTATTCAAACAAGAAATTACATTTTTCCTGTCTGTGCTGACTTTGGGAAGGGGAACTTTGCTCTTCTCCTAATTGTGTTATTAAATCAGTCAATCTGGTTTTTAATTCTCACTGTTTCCCTCTTTGTTTGACTATGGCAATGTCCTTGCTTTTCTTTCCTTATTTAGACAAGATTCATTGCAGCCATAATACAAATGGTTGACCAAAAGGGAGAAAAGAGGTTGACTGACATCTGACCCAGAGTCCCATTTCCAACTCACTTGTTCAATTCCTGTAGACCAAGGCTTATATGGCTGGAAGTAAATCATATAGGTTGACCTGATTATGCCTAGGGGGAAGGGTCAGAAGAGAACTGTACTTTAGAGATACACTCACAAAGTTAAGATGGAGGCAGTGGGACTTCCTTGGTGGCGTAGTGGTTAAGAATCCGCCTGCCAATGCAGGGGACATGGGTTCGAGCCCTAGTCTGGAAGCAACTAAGCCGGTGTGCCACAACTACTGGGCCTGCACTCTAGAGCCTGTGAGCCACAACTGCTGAAGTGCGTGCACCTAGAGCCCGTGCTCTGCAACTAGAGAAGCCAATGCAATGAGAAGTCTGCGTACCGCAACAAAGAGTAGTCCCTGCTCGCGGCAACTAGAGAAATCCCATGCAGCAACAAAGACCCAACGCAACCAAAAATAAAACATAAATTAATTAATGAATTTTAGAAAAGATGGAGGCAGTGACTAAGACTGAGGAAGAAGGTTGCCGACCTGACTCCCTACTATGTATAAAGCACCAAACCGGACTTCTGCTTTGGAATTACCTTGAAGCACACTGAAAAGAAGAGAAATTCAGAACCTCCATGATATTTTCTGTCTGAAAAAGAAATAGCCAAAATTTTAACAAGTTTCCTGATGCTTATGAGTCTGTATTCTTCCCTATCTCCAATAATAGCAATAGCATTTACTCACATACTTAGGCCAGTAATCTAGAAGTAATCCCTGATCCTTTCCCCCCCTCTTATTTCATACCAAGCTCAGAAGGAAGTCTGTCATATCTTCCTGAAAAGTACATCTTAGATTTCCAACTTCTAGTAACGATAGAGTATCTTTTGGCAGAGTAACTTAGATCAGACTAACTCTCCTGCTACTAACAATTATAAACTCTGAATCAAATATAAAAAACAACTGTTTTATGACACTGGAGAGTGATCAAAAGCAGGCAGAACAGAAGGGAATCCAGCCCCTGAAAGATGTGAACCAGACTGAGTGAGATCAACAGGGCACTCCCGAGTCCATATAGCAGATGGTACTCAAGCAGAAAGTAGCAGTCTTGATCTGAGGAATCAGATTAGCATTTGGGGCTGCCAGAGCAGCTGGAAATGTAGGGATACATCCTGGAAAAGAAGGAGCTATAAAGGAGGAAACTAAACTCTATGTAAAATCTCTCATCAAATCCTTGACTGACCACTGAATTGGGCATGAAGAGAGTGAGACTTCTTAGAACCCAGGGGAAAGTGACAATTGGAAGGCTAAAGAGTTGAACAGAGATTTTAATAAAAAGTTCACAGCTGGGGAGACAGAGTTTGGCATTCAAGTCCCACCAAAAAGAAGGGCTTAGTAAATACTTCTAGATTTCCATTGAAACCCAAGTTGTTTTTCCATGCATTAGACAGGCATATTGGCCCAAATAATGGGTGTGGTCTTAAGTGAGATTTGCAGTTACCTCACACAGAGCATTTAAGTTAAGAAGCATCTTAGTTTATACCCCAGCTATTGTGTAGCATAGGAAATATTCTTCAGGGAGTCATGTATTATAGAAGAATCTATAACCATAGAAGGGTTTATTTACTGTAAGTGATTTTTATCCGGGGACACTCTGGAAAGGGCATTGAATAGATATGGTCAGTTCACTCCCTCAAACATCATTAGTCTCTGCTCAGAAATCCAGTTGGTAAAGGGTCTATACCGGGAAGCCTGTCTTTTTTTTCTCTTTCTCCTAAGAGGTTCCACCTGGTAAAGAAAGTGAATGCATCACAGGCTAGTTGCTTTAACTCCTTCATCCTTGGGCAGATAGAAAATTCCTGTCATAAGGTTTTTACACTTTACATTAAGTGATTTAATATTCAACATAGAGTGAAAGAAATTGAGGAACCATACTGTAAACCCAAGAGCAACCACTATAAATCCTAAAAATAAATTTAGCTTAAAAGCTAATAAAGGAGATACAATGAAATAAAATAATAATAATTTAAGACTTCATTAATCCAAAAATACAGAAATAAAAGAAGACAAGTAAGAAAAATGGAGGGGACAAATAGAAAGCAAATAGAAAGATAATGGATTTAAACCAAAACATATTGATAATTACATTAAATATAAATACTAAAAACTCCAATTGAAAGACAGAGATTGACAGACTGGATATAAAAAAGGAAGATACAACTTTGTTGTTTTAAAAAATACACTTTGGACAAAGATACAGAGAGGTTGAAAGTAGAAGGATGGAGAAAGAAATAACAATCAAAGACTAAATAAAAGCTGGAATGGCTATATTAATTGCAGGCAAATTCACTTCAAGAAATAGAATGTTGCCAGAGATAAATGGTAAGAAGGTCAAAGCATCAAGAAGATATTAAAATAAAAGCTAAATGTATATGTAGCTAATAGCATAGCTTCAAATCTATGAAGCAAAAATCGACACAACTAAAGAGAAAATAGACAAATCTATAATTATATCGGGAAATTTTTAACACCCACCTTCAATAATTGGTAGAGTAAGTAAAGAAGAATTCAGTATGGATTCAGAAAGTTGAAAAATACTATCAAACAAGTTGATTTGTTGACATTTGTAAACACTATTCAACAATTACAGAATATACAGTTTTTTCAAGTGAGTATGGAACATTCACCAAGATAGAGATGTGCTGGTTCATAAAACAAATCTCAGTAAATTTCAAAACACTGAAAACATACAGAAAATGTTCTCTGACCACAACAGAATGAAATTTTAAGCTAATATCAAAATAATAATTAGAAAATTCCAAAATTCTTGTAAATTAAGCAGTACACTCCTAAATAAACAGTGTGTCAAAGAAGGAATCACAAGGGAAACTAAAATATATTTTGAGTTGAATGATCATGGAAATAGAATATGTCAAAATTTGTGGAATGCAGTAAAGCAGTGTTTAGACAGAAAGGAATAGTGTTAAATGATTATAGTAAGATAGAAGAAAAGTTCTTAGTCAGTTATCTAAGATTTCAACTAAGGCTGGAAAAAGAAGACCAAAGTAACTCAAAGTAAGTAGAAGGAAATAATGAAGAGCAGAAACAAATGAATTAGAAAACAACCCACAAAAAAACAGAGAAATGAACAAAGCCAGAAGTTGGCTATTTGAAAAGAATAATGAAATTGGTAAACCTCTAGCTAACTCATTAAGAAAAAAAGTGAAACCACAAACTAAACATTTCAGGAACGAAAGAGGGAATATTACTGCAAGAGAGACAGCTTTGCTAGTGAATTTCGTCAATTTAAAGAGTAAACAATCTTACAGAAACATTTATATGAACTCAGAAAAGAGGATATACTTCCATATATCAGGAGAGAACACCTATGAACCTTTCTTATGAGGCCACCATAATCTGGTACTAGCAAAACCTGACAAGAATATTATGACAAAAGAAAATTATAGACCAATATCACTAGTGGATATAGACTCAATAATTATTAATAAAATCTTAGCAAATAATATCCACCATTATATCAAAAGGGTATTATATCATGAACAAGTGGGTGTTATACAAGAAAGGAAAGATCAGTTTAATATTTGAATATCAACCAATTAATTTTATCACATTAACAGAATAGAGGGAAAAAATTCTTATGACCATGTCTATAAATGCAAATTTAAAAATTTATGAAAATTCAAACCCTATTTATGATAAAATACTCTCTGTGAACTAGTAGTAGAAGGATACTTTCATAAGGACATCAGCAATATAGTAAACTAGGAGTCTCCAGAGCTTGTTGCCTCACAGAAACATCAGTTTGAACAACTATCCACAAATGAAAATACCTACACAAGAGCTAAGGATTCCAAGTGAGAGATTAAAGATGGGTAAAGACTTCTGGGTTTTCGTTGAAACTCAGCACAAAAATAAGAAAAGACCCATTAAAGAGGGTAAAACAATAGTTTTGCATTACCCATGTCATCCTTCTCGCAAGCCCAAGCAGTGCGGTTCATAGAGAGACTCCTACTTCATGGAGGAAGAAGAGTGTAGTGTGTACCCTACTTCGTCATGAACCCCAGCACCAGTCTCACCCCAGTGAACCCTGGCACCATGCTAGCACCTGCAATCCCAGGCTTGCCCTTCCATATCTAGGCTCCTGGCTGCCACAGTGCCAGTCCAGGCCCGAAGGCCCCAGAGTCCACGTCAGCCCCCGTGGACCCAGGCTCAATGCCTGCCTCAGTGACACAGCTTCCAGGCCTGCACCAGGGTTAGGTTGGCACCTGCAGCCCCAGGATCCAGACCAGCCCCTGCTAATAACTTCAATAGATGCAGAAAAATGTATTTGACAAAATTCAACACACTTTTCTGATAAACTTTTGACAAATTATAAGAAATATACCTCAACATAGTGAAGGCCATATATGACAAACCCACAACTAACTTCATATTCACAGATGAAAAGCTGAAAGCTTTTCCTCCAAGATCAGAAACAAGACAAGGGTTCCCACTCTTGCCACTTCTATTCAATATAGTACTGGAAGTCTTAGCCAAAGTAATTAGACAAGGATAAGAAATAAAAGGCATCCAAATTGGAAAGGAAGAAGTAAAATTGTCTGTGTTTGCAGATGACATTTTCTAATATATAGAAAACCCTAAAGCCTCCAGCAAAAAAGCAGAATTAATAAACAAATTCACTAAAGTTGCAAGATACAAAAATCTACATACAAAAATCAGTTGCATTTCTATATACTAACAATGGTCATGAAAATCAACTTTCTGTTGAATTCATAGGATAATTGAATAGAATGATGCCAGGGGCTCAAGATTAGAGAAAAATGCAGAGATGTTGGTCAAATGGTACAAAGTTTCAGTTATGCAGGAAGAATAAGTTCTGGAGGTCTAGTTACAGCATGGTGAATATAGTTAATAAATACTATATTTTATACTTGAAATTTGCTAAGAGAGTAGATCTTAAATGTTTACTCCACATACACACAAAAATAACTACATGAGGGATGGATATGTTAACTTGATTGTGATAATCATTTCACAATGTATACACATTTCAAAGCATCACATTGTACATTATAAATATATATACCTTTTATTTGTCAATTTTACCTATATAAAGCTGGAAACAAATAAAAATAGTACCTAACAGCAACAACAACAACAAAGGGTACTTGCAAAGCATAATGAAGGACATCTATGGAAAACTTCAGCTAATACCAAACATAATGAAAGAAGAGCTGAAATTTTTAATTTTGAAAATCATGATATTTGAAATTTTCTTTTAATACATGTTGATGTTTTGGGATCCTATGTAAGAAATGTTTGTCTTCCCCAGAGTAAAAATGATATTCTGTGTGCCCCACAAGAAGTTTTATAGATTGAATATTTATGTTTAGTTCTATTATTTACCTCAAATAGATTGTTGTATATGGTGTATATACTTGTTCCAGCATTATTTATTGAAAAAACTATCCTTTCCCCATTGAATTACCTTGGCATCTTTGTTGAAAATCAATTGATCATATATGTGTGTTTCTTTCTCTACATCTTTATTCTGTTCATTGATTTATTTGTCTTTCTTTATGTCAGTACTGCAATGACTTGATTATTATAGATTTATATTGAGTTTAATGATGAGGTAGTGTAAATCCTCCAACTTGATTCATCTTTTTCAAGATTGTTTTGGCTCTTCCAGTTCCTTTTTTTTTTTTTTTTTTTTTGCGGTTCGTGGGCCTCTCACTGTTGTGGCCTCTTCCATTGCAGAGCACAGGCTCCGGACGCTCAGGCTCAGCGGCCATGGCTCACGGGCCCAGCCGCTCCATGGCATGTGGGATCTTCCCGGACCGGGGTACGAACCCGTGTCCCCTGCATCGGCAGGTGGACTCTCAACCACTGCGCCACCAGGAAAGCCCTCTTCCAGTTCCTTTACATTTCCATATCAGCTTAGAATCTTCTTGTCAGTTTCTCCAAAATTTCTGTCTGGATTTTGAATGGGATAACATTAATCTGTAAACTAACTTGGGAAGAAATGATATCTAAATAACATTGAGTCTTCTAATCCATGACAAGTTATCTCTATAATAGGTCTTCCTCAATTTCTCTCTACAATGCTTTGTAGCTTTCACTATAAAAGTCTTATACGTCTTCTTTTAATTTTCTCTCAGTTGTTTTATATTTTTAATGTATTACAAATGATGTTTTAAAATATATTTTCCAATTGTTTCTTGTTGGTAAATAGAAATGCAATTGGTTTGTGTGACCTGACACAGCCTGATAGCTTGGTAGGTTCTCCTATTAATTTTATTAGTTATTTTATAGATTCATTGGGTTTTTTTAATAGTTATTTATATACACAATCTTTGTGAAAAAGACAGTTTCCTTCTTTCCAATTGTAACGCCTTTTATCTCTCTTGCCTTATTGCACTACCTGGGACACCCAATATAACGTTATACAGTAGTGGTGATAGTGGATATTCTTGCCTTGTTCTTTTCTTTAAAAATTTTTAAAGAATTTATTTTGTTTAAGTATAGTTGAATTACAATGTTGTGTTAATTTCTGCTGTACAGGAAAGTGGTTCAGTTATATATATATATTGTTTTTCATATTCTTTTCCATTATGGTTTATCACAGGATATTGAATATAGTTCCCTGTGCTATACAGTAGAACCTTGTTGTTTATCCATTCTACATATAATAGTTTGTACCTGCTAATCCCAAACTCCCAGTCCCCCCCTCCCCCCTCCCTCCCCCTTGGCAACGACGAGTCTGTTCTCTATGTCTGTGAATCTGTTTTTTTGTCATAGATAAGTTCATTTGTGTCATATTTTAGATTCCACATATAAGTCATATACTGTATTTGTCTTTCTCTTTCTGACTTCACTTAGTATGATAATCTCTAGGTCTGTCCATGTTGTTGCAAATGGCATTATTTCATTCTTTTTTATGGCTGAGTAGTATTCCATTATATATATGTACTTCATCTTCTTTATCCATTCATCTGTCAGTGGACATTTAGGTTGTTTCCATGTCTTGGCTATTGTGAATAGTGCTGCTATGAACATAGAGGTGCATGTATCTTTTTGAACTAGAGTTTTGTCTTCTGCATAGATGTCCATGAGTGGGATTGCTGGATCACTTAGCAACTCTATTTTTAGTTTTTTAGTTTAGAAAACAGTTTTTATACTGTTTTCCATAGTGGCTGCACCAGTTTACATTCTCACCAGCAGTGTAGGAGGGTTCTCTTTTCTCCACACCCTCTCCACCATTTATTATTTGTAGATTTTTAAATAATGGCCATTCTGACTGTGTGAGGTCATTGTAGTCTTGCTTCACCTTTCTCTAATAATTAGCAGTGTTGAGCATCTTTTCATGTACCTACTGGCCATCTGTATGTCTTCTTTGGAGAAATGTTTATTTAGGTCTTCTGCCCATTTTTCAATTGGGTTGTTTGTGTTTTTTGTTGTTGAGTTGTATGAGCTGTTTGTATATTTTGGTAATTGAGCCCTTGTTGGTTGTATCATTTGTGAATATTTTCTCCTAGTCCATAGGTTGCCTTTTCATTTTGTTTATGGTTTCCTTTGCTGTACAAAAGCTTGTAAGTTTGATTAGATCCCATTTGCTTATTTTTGCTTTCATTTCTATTGCTTTGGGAGACTGATCTAAGAAAACATTGGTATGATTTATGTCAGAGAATGTTTTGCCTATATTCTCTTCTAGGAGTTTTATGGTGTTGTATCTTATGTTTAAGTCTTTAAGCCATTTTGAGTTTATTTTTGCATATGGTGTGAGGGTGTGATCTAACTTCATTGATTTACATGTGGCTGTCAAGCTTTCCCAACACAATTTGCTGAAGAGACTGTCTTTTTTCCATTGTATGTTCTTGCCTCCTTTGTCAAAGATTAATTGGCCATAGGTGTGTGGGCTTATTCTTGGGCTCTCTATTCTGTTCCATTGATCTATATGTCTGTTTTTGTGCCAGTACCACACTGTTTTGACTACTGTAGCTTTGCAGTATTGTCTGAAGTCTGGGAGGGTTATGCCTCCTGCTTTGTTCTTTTTCCTCAGGATTGCTTTGGCAATTCTGGGTCTTTTATGGTTTCATATAAATTTTAGGATTTTTTTGTTCTAGTTCTGTGGAAAAAGTCATAGGTAATTTGATAGGGATCGCATTAAATCTGTAAACTGCTTTGGTAGTATGGCCATTTAAACAATATTAACTCTTCCAATCCAAGAGCATGAGCTATCTTTCCATTTCTTTGAATCATCTTTATCCCTTTTTTAATGTTTTATAGTTCTTAGCATATATGTCTTTCAACTTCTTGGTCAGGTTTATTCCTAAGTGTTTTTTTTTTCATGCAATTTTAAAAGGGATTTTATTTTACATTCCCTTTCTGATATTTTATTATAAGTATAAAGAAATGTCTTGCCTTGTTCTTGATCTTAAAGTCTTTTAAGTGACTTTATCTTGCTATTTCTCCTTGCCCATGTCCCTACATTCTGCCTCTTCTCTTCTAGTCTGTAAATGGAAGGGACTGAAATACATCATCTTTTTAAAATTTTTAACTATGTCAAAATTGGTTAAATTTACCATCTTAACCAATTTTAAGTGTACAGTTCAGTTGTGTTAAGCATATTCACGTTATAGTGCATCAGATCTCTAGAACTTTTTCATCTTGCAAAACTGAAACTCTGTACCCACTATACAGTAATCCCTGTTGCCCCCATCCTTGGCAACCAACTTTCTATTTTCAGTTTTTATGAGTCTGACTACTTCATCTGAGTGGATATCATACAGCATTTGCTCTCTTGTGACCAGCTTATTTAGCATAATGTCCTTGATGTTCATTCACGTTGTAGCATGTGACAGGAATTCCTTCTCTTTTAATACTGCAGAATATTCCATTATATGTATACACGACATTTCCTTTATCCTTTCAATTGTTAATGGACATTTGGGTTGCTTCATTCTCTTGTCTGTTCTGGATAATGCTGCATTAAACATGAGTGTACAGGTATCTCTCTGAGATATCACTTTGAGTTCTTTTAGGTATATACACAGAAGTGGGATTGCTGGATCATATGGCAGTTCCATTTTTAATTTTTTAAGGAGGCTGCATGATGTTTTCCATAATGACTGCACCATTTTATATTCTCACCAACCGCGCACAAGGGTTTCAACTTTGTATTCTTGCCAACACTTGGGCATAGGAGCTACTGGATTGAGGGGCTTTTCTTACTTGGATAACCTAGGTATTGCAAAATCAACATTGTTAATATTCCCATTCCCTCTTCCCCCACATAAAACAAGCAAGCAAGCAAACAAACACCATGTTTCTCCTGCTCTGTTCTGATCTTGAGTAAATCGTTTAATTAACACTCACCAATTTTCAATTACTTTGTTAGGTCCTGGTGATGAGAAGATGATAAAGGTATAAACACTTCCCTTACCATCTTCTCAGTCTAGAAATATAGTGTAAAGGTGGAATCATTTGTGAGGCATGGGAGTGAGTGAGTAACCTTTGCTGTGATCTGGGAATGGATTACAAAGGACTTCCTGGAAGAGTTGATACCAGAGTTGCATTCAGAAGGTTATTAAGGGTATCCAAATGAGTATGTGAAAGAAAAGAGTTCCAAGACAAATAGAATAACATGTATTTAAATTTAGAGTTGTAAAATGTCATTTTGCATTCAGAAAAAAAATAAGTAGATTGGTGTGATATGATCATTGTATATGAAGAGGGAGTAGCAGGTGGTAAAGCTGGAATTGTCACACAAGGTTGTCTATGCTAATTTAGTAGCTTTATAGCTCACATTTTAGGTACTAAAGAAATATATATTTTTTAACCAGGAGAAAAGCAATATGAATATTGCTTAAATTTTAAAAAGTATCACTTTGGTGAGAGTGGGGAGAAGGGATTAAAAATAAAACTGAAATTAAAGCTCTGACAATGAAAATGGATGGGAAGAGTTGGAGTGCTGAGATAGAATAGATTGAGATGTGTATAACGTGGGGTATATTGCCATCTGGTGTTCACCATGCAGTATAACTTGATTCGGGGAGTTAGAACATTAGAGTTGAACGTAATTTGAGAAAATTGGGAAAAGAGGAAAATGAGCTCTCAGCGGAGATCAGAATTTGGCTTTGCAGGTGCTTAATTAATGTCTTATTTTGACACATTCTAGAAGATCCTGGGAGCAACATGAAAGATGTGTCACTTTCAATCATTTTAGGAGGGTCTATGTGCATAGATAAATCATGAGGGAAGTCACCTAATGAACATGTGGGGCTGAGAGAATGTCTTCGATACTTTACTGATCTCCCTTAAAGAAGACAATCTTTCATCCTGACCGAATGTAAGTCTGGCTGAGTAATCGTTAACTTGCCCAAAGGAGAGTCAAGATTATGGGAAAGACAATCAATCTTCTAAGAAGTAGGGTTTTTACTCAAGTTGAAGACTCCATGGAGTTAAATTTTCTAGAGGGGAGAGACCATTAAACCAAGATTAGGGTTATTGCATAGGAGGATGTATTAGTTTGGTAGGCTTCCTTAACAAAATACCATAGATTGTGTGCCTTGAACAACAGAAATTTATTTTCTCCCAGTGCTGGTACCTGGAAATCCAAGATCAAGGGGTTGGCAGGGTTGGTTTCACCTCTGAGGAGACCTCCCCTGAGGCCTCTCTCCTTGGCTTGTGGATGGCTGCCTTCTTCGTGTGTGTTTACATGGTTGCCTCTCTGAATGCACCTGCCTGGTGTCTCTCTGTGTGTCCAAATTTCCTCTTGATACAAGGACACCAGTAGTATTAGATTAGGGCCCACTCTAAGGAACTCATTTTAACTTGATTATCTCTTTAAAAACCCTATCTCCAAATATGGTCCCATGCTGAAGTTCTGGAGGTTAGGACTTCATCTTATGAGTTGTGGGAGACACAATTCAACCCAGAAGAGAGAGTATGGCTGGCTATTTCATACTTCCTCAGGAACATACTCAGGGCTTATTATTAAAACTAGTACCTGGCTCTGGGAAACACTGGGGAGTCCTGTGAAGTAATCTGCCTGCCAAAGTCCATACTGATTGTCTCTCCAAGTAGTGGTGAGTTTTCTTTCGTGGTGGCAGGGATAAGCTTTCTGGAACCTTTCTTGAACTCGGATACCAGCAAAGCAGATGCTTTAGGGGTGTGTGTGTGTGTGTGTGTGTGTGTGTGTGTGTGTGCAGATGCTTTAGGGGTGTGTGTGTGTGTGTGTGTGTGTGTGTGTGTGTGTGATGGTAATTGTTAACAGCTGGGTGCACAGAACTGTGTTTGTACTGCATTTCCTAAACAGAGAGTAAAGAAGACATTGTCTCATTCCCAGTGGACAGGGACCTCAAGGACTGAAGATTTAACGTAGTGTCGTTTTTGCTTCCTAGTATAATATTTGGTTTGTTCGGGTTCTCTAAGGCTGGCATAGAAGTTAGAGTTTTAAAAACTCATGTTTAAGAAAAATTTCTGAGGAGCAAAGTCAAAGAAGTGTGGTCAAAAGAATCATCAAAACAAAAGGTGGTTTCAGCCTGAACTAGGAACCTGGGGGAAAAGCCAAGGGCTTAGAAAGTCCAAGGGGATGAAAGCAAGCAAGAATGGATCCAAATGGACGGAGGGAGGGCTGAAGTGGACAGAGTAACTTCAAATGGGTGAGATTTTGAATATTTCTGGTAGTGTGGCAAGGGCAGAATAAATTTATTTAAACACATTTAAGTATGACTCCCTTATATCACATGATTGTCTATTTTGTGGATAAAGTGTCTTATACCACTTATGATTACCATTACAGTGCCTGGAAAATAGTAGTGGCTGAATAGAGATTTGATAATTGAATAAATAGCTCATCACAGAGCTCATGCTCTGTAAACCAGCACAAGATAACAAGCAACGAAAAGCTACACTGGCCTACCTTGTGTCGAAATAGGAAGCAGCTCTACATGTGAGCTCTACACTCTTGCATTTTTCCTGGTATAGATTTAACTATCCTTGGAAGGATTGAGTTTAAATTTAAGCTCTATACTGTTATAACCCTCTTTCCACACTAGATGGCGACAGAGACTAGCTTGTCTTTCTTTGTGGTCGCCCTACTGAAAAGCTTTCTCAGGAATAAAACAAATTCACTGGTTTGTTTTCTACCTATTGTTATTGATATTTACAAATAGTGAAAAATTGTTTTACTTATATTTTTATTCAGAAGATTTTAAAACAAAATGAACTCTCGAAGAGACTTGTAGTGTCTTATATCAAAGATTAAATAATAAGTAATAGTTCTGTGCTCAGCACTGAGCTGGAATCTATGGGGAATAGCAATAAGGAGAAGGCTTCATCCCTGCCCTTGAACTTACTAATATCTCTTACATTAACATAATGTGGTGTATCAGTCATCGGCTCCCTGGCCTCACCTTGCTCAGGGTAAACATAGGAAAGCTCTACGAGGAGCACCTCTGATCTAGTGCTGCTTCTGCTTTGTGTAATCACCAGATAAGATAAAGCATTTGTTTCAATGTTAAGTGCTTTTTAACGCTTCAGCTAAGGCAGAGCTCAAGGTTGTCCCACAGTGTGATTTCAGTGGGGGTGGGAGTGTGGTAGTAGACTGTCTTGACAAGACAGACACTATTGTTTCCAGTCAATGACTTCAAAGAAGGTGTATTCATTTGCTAGGGCTGTTATAACAGAGTATCACAAACTGGGCTGCTTAAGTAACAGAAATATATTATCTAGCAGTCCTGGAAGAGGCAAGACCAAGGTGAAGGTGTTGGCAGGGTTGGTTCCTTCTGAGGGCTGTGAGAATCTCTTCTGCCTCTTGCCTAGCTTCTGATGGTCTGCTAGAAATCTTTGGCATTCTTTGGCTTACAGAAGCATCACCCCAATCTTTGCCTTCATCTTTGCATGGTCCTGTGGTCATTTCTGTATCTAAATCTTACCCCCCACCACCTTTTTTATCTTCTGAGAGAAATTATACAAGATAAGGTGCTTTGAGGATATTATAATTTTTGAACAGTTATGAATTCATTTATAAACATAATTATAAAATTGAATGCACACATAGGGTATAATGAGACACATAAATGCTGACTGAAGGGGACAAGGTAGGGGCTGATTCGAAGATATGTTTAGCCCCTTAATTCATAAACCCTTGCCTGAAAAAAGATTTGGAAAAATCAAAATGATCTATTAATTATAATTAATGTGATGTTTTTTCAAAGTACGCCTGGAATGATCTTTGATAAGAGTCATGTGGCAGATTAAAGAAGCCTGCACATTCTTAGACACTCCAAGACAAGACATGGGTCTGTGTCAACTCCCCTGAAGTGTGAGCAAGCCCTGTGCTTGCTCTAGTAAAATATTGCAGACGTGATATTGCGCCAGTTTTTCAGTCCAGGCCTTAGGAAAGTGGCAGCTTTCGCTTCTTAGCTCTTGGAACACTTGGTCTCGGAGCCCTGAGCCACCATGGAAGAAGTATGGCCGCTCTGCTGGAGCCACCATGTGGAAAGAACAGGCATTTGGGTGAAGCCATTCTGTATGCTCCTGTCCAGTTCTGCTACAGCCTAATCCCACCAAATTTTCCCTTTTTATAAGAAAGGGCTTACCCTACCTCAGTATGACCTCATCTTAACTAATTGTATCTGCAATGACCCTATTTCCAAGTAAGGTCACATTCTGAGTTGGGGAATTAGGACTTCAACAGATGAATATTTGGGGGACACAATTCAACTCATAGCAGAAGTCTTTAAAACTATTTCCCAGGTCGGTATTATAAGTATCCTCTGGTTGATTTCCTTTTCTGGAGGTGTATGTGGCTTTTAAAAATCATGAGATGACCCCTGTATAAAATGTATAAAATCTTTTTAAATTTTTATTTAATTTATGATTTATAATAATTTATGATTTATAATAATTTATGATTTTTAGCATAAATCATAGACTCTATGCTAAAAAGCAATAAGTTATCTCTCCTTCTCTTCTTTCTTCCTCCCTCCCTCCCTCTCTTCTTTCTTTATTATTATTATTTTTCACACAATGGTGTTAGACTTACATCTGGTACATGACTAGCAAATACTGAATCAGTAGAAGACAGGAGGAGCACAAAAGTAGGAAAGGATAGGAGAGGTTTCTAATTTATCAAAATATTAGCAGTCATACTTCATGTTTTAAACAAAAATGACAACATAGAGACTCATTAAATTATGAATAACTAAGTTTCCTACAACATATTCTAAGACCACTTAGCCAAATGAATCTAATTTTTTTTTAAGTCTTGAAGGACACTAGCTGCTTACCTCATAGGCAAGGCAGGCTCCTTGAAACATCATTCTGTATTTTCTCCGCTATCCAAGACGAAGCACACTGGGGAATGATGTGGCCTATAGCAGCCAAACTGGCCATGAGGAAGAATGCTCAGAAACAGGATGTTAGTGACTTTAGTGAGTGCATGCGTCAACCTTGTTGTATTGTAACTGGAGTTTTGGTGTTGAATTAAATTTGTCTTTACAAGGTGCCTTATTTACATTATATATGATTAGAAAAATGTTATTTTGATCATTCATACATACAGCGAACTTCTAAAGAATTCTTTCTATGTGAAGGCTCCATTTTCAGCACAGAGAACTCAGAGCTGGGTAAGGCACGATCCTTGTTTTCAGGAGAATCCCTCCGTGCAGTTGCGCTCATTCGGCAGCCTAGATACACACGTGTGCATTGCAGCAGCAGGAAGAACACTTGCCTATCTGCTGAGCCCAGTGCCCAAATCCTGGACAAGTGTCAGAAACTCTGCACGTGCATGTGGTTGATGAGGATCCCGTGCCAGCTTGTGGGAAATTCTTGTACTCCTGCCCTTGCCTCTTTTCTCAAACCTCTTTGACTGTTCTGCTGGTCACGTTTATGGGTCAGGCAGGTGAGGGTAGGCAGAACCTCTGGAGAGCACCTCCTGGATATACTTTGAGTATATTTGCTGAGTATGATTGTCATCATGATTAGTGTCCTCCTCCCCAATGAAGGTCGACTATTGAATATCCTCTCTTAACCTTAAAGTGCTCATTGATTCTTCAGTTCATCAGCATTCTCAAATAATGTTATTTAAATACTTAACTCTTCTTTCACTGGCTCAAATTTATTTTCAAGGCTCTCAATTTTGCTTTATTCAACAGCTTTTTAATATGTGAAACAATATATTCCTGGTTATAATTATATCATTTATTCAGGCAGTAGAGTCCTATTTCTGCAGAAAACATCTTCCTCGTTTGTATGCCAGGTCAGCTATACTCCTTCAGAGAACAGCGTGTGTCCAGTGCTCTGCCAGTGGGAAAAGTGTGAGCCCCACTGTCCCACAGCAACCAAAGAGCTGGGCGGAGAACTGCCAGGCAAAGTGTACATTCCTAAAAATCGCGAAAGGAGCCCTGGTGGTTGGACATAGCCCAAAGTGGAGGTCTACGTGTTAGTATAAGATAGAGTCCAAGCCTTCAAGGAGTCACACAGACTAAAGATGGCACCTCATTTGTTTTCCTTCACACTGTGTTCCCAGCACTGAGCACAACTTACATGTTCCCCGACTGTATAACAGGTTGAAAACAGTTAACTCAGTAGTTTTATTGGAGGCTCTATGCAAGTCACAGGAGACTACAAGCCCAGATGTTTTTATTATTGATTTTATTATTTTTAAGAATAAATCATTTAGAAATTGACAAACATAACTGAAGTATGGCCTATAAAATCAAATCGAAGCAAAGCAAATTTGCACGTCTATAAATCAATAAACCAGAAAAATTATGCTCCTGACTAGTGCATGGTGTTTGCTCGCCTAGCCAGTGCTCAGTAACCATTTATTAATTTGAAAGTGAAGGAGAAATTTCTAAAAAGTAATCTCAAGTCAAAAGCAATGTAAATTCTTTTGTAATAAAAGCTTTACACCATGATGACAAGTTGAAAGCTCTCATTTGGTGTTGCTTGAGTCCCTACTGTGTATCCAATATCCAGACCTATGACGCACCTTCCTTTTCTGAACTTTATTATTTCACAATAACAATTTTTCTTACCATGTAGATACAAATTAAATTGTATGTCATTCTCTATTAATAGAGAGAAGGAGTTTCCTTTATTAAGCTCTTATTGGAGACAAAATTTTCCCACTCTGAGAAAGATCAAATAATTTCTAGCCTTTAAAATTCTTTAATTCCATAAAAATTAATGCTAGGAATATTCCAATTAGGAAATATGTGCAGCAGTCAACTTGTTTAAGAGTGTGGTAAAAGTCATTTCAAAGAGACTCAATTCATGGAGGACATTAATTATAGCAAGAGGTCTTTTGATATTGACATCAAATCACTATAATTTAAGTGTTTTGACATGTGCTGACATGCTTAACTTTCTGAAACGCATTTAAATCTTTCTGTAAGTCATCTACTAAAGGTGAAGAGAAGACTACCCATAATACCAAGTATCCTTGAGAAATGACCATGGCATTCACTGTGAAGCCACATTACAGAGTCAAAGTTGCTAGTCCTTCTGCAGTGTAAAATGAAAATGTTTCATGAGTCTAAGTGGGACCAGTGAATACTGGTGCTGCCGTTTCTAAAGGAGCCACGGCAAGGTGACTTCAATTCTTGTAGGTAGATAAAACCATCCTCTGTGAGGGTATCTCATAGGACTTAGCACACAACATCCAAGAGTTTAATTATCTGCGGACGTAACCATACAGTTTAAAAATAATTGACTGAGGGACTTCCCTGGTGGTCCAGTGGTAAAGAATGGGGGAACTAAGATCCTACATGGCGCAGGGCAACTAAGCCCATGTGCCACAACTACTGTGCTTTGGTGCCGCAAACTACAGAGCCCACGTGCTCTGGAGCCTGCGCGCCACAACGAAGAGCCCACACGCCACAATGAAGAGCCCACACCACAGTGAAAGATCCCACATGCCGCAACTAAGACCTGACGCAGCCAAAAAAAAATAATAATAAAGTAAATAAATAAAATAATTGACTGAATTATATGCAGTGTCTACACCTTACTAAAGTGACCAGGCTAAAACAAGGAAAAGTGTCACTGAGTCATCTGCAGTGTACATGTTCCTGTGAACAAAAGAGGAGTCTTACCTACTTAAGTCTAGAAAAGGAGGAATTTTGCCCAGTATAGAAAAACGTTATCCAAAAGACACAGTCTGACCACTAGAAAAGTGAACAGGATTGGGGGACAAGGAGAGATTACTGGCTTTTCTACATCTCTGTTAAAATATTCCTCAAGAGCATCCAATTCCTTTGCTCTGATTCTTTGTCACTGAGCGACCTTCTGATGACGCATTCATTTTCAAACTACTGAAGTCTCCTGTGTCTAATACCAGGGAAAGAGCGCCCTGAATTTGTTGGAAGTATTTCTTCTTCCATGATAAATTAACAAATCTGCTAGTGTCTGCTTTACCACCTATCTCTTGAGAATTTTGTTGTTATAAACCAGCCCCTCAGAGATCAGTTCCAGCCCCTCAGAGATCAGTTAACTCTTGGCACACTGACAAATTCAAATTTCTAGGACAAAAAAGGAAGAAACTTTTGGAGATGATGGATATAGTTATTACCTGGATAGGGGTGATGGTTTCATGGGTATATATATATATGTCAGAACTCATCAAGTTGTATACTTTAAGTATGTTCAGTTTTTTTGTGTATCAATTATACCTCAGTAAAGATGTTTAAAAAAAAAAGAAAAAAAATCAAGGAACAGACTTTGGGCTCTGTAAGATCAACAGGCTCTGAGGCTTATTCTCATATGCATGGTCTAATCATGACTTGTCCCTGGTGCAACTGTTTGATACAACAACAGCAGAAACAAATTTGTGAGTGATTACCATGAGTTAGCCAATATGCTGAGTATGTTCTCGTATATTTAATTATCTAATTAGCTCTTTGCCTTGTGAGACAATTTCCAATTTACAGGTGAAGTAATAGAGGCTCAAGGTAATAAAATAACTTGGTCACACAGTGGTATATTTATGGTTTGAACCTAGGCTTATCTGACTCCAAGATCTTTATGGTATTGCCTGCTGTCTCTCTCTAAGTTATTAAATGGGTTTTAATAGAGATCCTGTCCTTTACTAGTACAACGACTTCATGGTAAAGAAAACTCCTACACTGTGAACAACCTAGATGTTAACAGTGGAATAGATCTCACCAATTAAGACAGTGGAATATAAAATGTAATACCTAGTGATTGAATTGATTTTGAATTTCTTAATAGACCTCTATTTGACTAAAAGATTTTAAACTGTTAATCAACTCAGCCATGGATGGGCTGGGTTGATTGTCTGTGGCTTAATTACTCCAGTGTCCTCCACATTGGCAGTCATTTCACAACTACATTTAAACTTGAGTCCATCACTTGGTGCTGTGAAGGGCTACCGAATTTACTATTTAGGCTATAAGGTCTAATAAAAGAAATAGTCAAATAAATATAATTGTAATGAAATGTGTTGTTACAACCATCTGAACCAGTTGCTGTGGGAACCATAGGTAAGAGCAATAAATCACCTGGGCTCCAGTAAGGAGCTCTCAGTTGGCTCTAGTCTTAAAGGATAGATGAGTGTTTGCTGGGTGAAGAATTGAATAGGGGAAAGTGCTTTGCAGGCAGTAAACCCAGGCTCTACAAGGCATTAACATGTAAAAAAGTTCTATAAGACCATAGAATGGTAAGAAATGCAATGTGGTAGGTTTTTATTTGTTTGTTTTTGTAATTATGAGCATGTTGGCTAGAGGTTAAGACAGGTGGCATGTAAGGGAGGGCCAGATCACGGGAAAGTGCTTGACTCTCTGTTGCTTACAGGTTTTTTCTCTGTGAGTGATTTCAAGTCTAAAGGAGGAGACTCAATGAGACAGACGTAGGTCCTCCATCATCAGGTAGGGTCTAATTTTTAAGTCTGATTGTCTCAGCTTTCTGGACTTCGATTAGCTTCTGTTTCAGGTCATGTTCAGTGTATGCAGTGAAAAATGGGATGGATCTTTTCATTCACACTGAACATTCTTTAAAGAGGTTGTCAGTGTGTGGTTATGAGGCCGTTGTATCAGAAAAATCTGGAAAGCTTGCTGAAAAGGCAGATTCCTGGATCCTGGGATTTTGGTATTCTTGGCTTGAGTTAATGGCAGGAATCTAAAGTTTTAACAAACATCCTGCAAGATTCTGTTATGTATATAAATGTGGGTACCCTTGTTCTATAGGATAAAATACAAAAAGATATAGTTACATTGCTTAATGGCAGCTCCCATATAACTCAAATATTTTCTTCCCTTTAAGAGAAAAGAAACTACAAGGCAATATATTGATAACATTAATATAGAATTACAAATCCAGCTTCTAGATCTAGAAGATTATGTATATCATGAGTTAGGATTAATTCAATTTATGTACTATTCTTATGTATATTACAGCAGAGGCTACACAATGGAAGCCTGTTCAACCTGAATTTGCTCATGGAAGTGTTCGTTTTGGCCTATAGTCTAATTTCTCAAAGTTTAAATTAACCTCCTCATTTAGACACAGCAATATTTCATACAAAATATTGAATTCACATTATACAGTCAATAAACAACTGAAACTGGTTAGGGGATGCCTCCTTTGGGAAAGAATCCAGGCTATGTAGTTCACCATATACCCCACCCAGTCTTTTCCACCCTGGGCTCTTGCCTGGCCCATAGGACTAGTCTTGTCTCCCTGAAACAAGGCTCCTCCACATCTGGCTACTGCATGCCTTCTAGTTTCATTCTTGCTCTTTCCCCAGTTCTCCTCATGCTCAAGCATTGCCAAGCATTGGGAGGTGGTTGGTCAGAGACCTTCCCACTTCTGTGTCTTTGTACATACTGTCCCTGAGGTTTAAAATGTCCTTGTCAACTTTATATTCTTGGTCATCCTTTAAGAGCCATTGCAAGTATCATACCAGTTGTGCAGTCCTCCCTGACTCTTCCCAGGCTAGGTTAGGAATTCTACCTCTGCTCTCTAACAACTTTGTGAAACTCTCTAGCACCTCTTAGCATGTTATACTATAATCAACTGTTGAACATCACCACTAAACCATGACTTTATTCAGTATTTGACATTTAAAATGAATTTTTACCTAGGCTTGGTATAGAAAGGATCCTTTCAAACCCACAGGCAACCAGAAGATCTAATAATCCCAGTGACCCAACTGCTTAATTATCTTAGTAGTAGACATTGTGACATTATTTTGGAAGAATGCATAACCATTTTGACTTTATCCAGAAATGTTTGGGCAGAGTTCTTCAAGTAGGTGCAGTGTATTCTTTCTTATTTCATTACGGTTATTACACTTCTGAAACGAATATATCAGAGGAGACCTAAAAACCTACTTTATTAAAATTCTTCCTATCAGATATACTACAACTACACCTTAGCTGAATGCAATTTTTGGTAAGTTCTTAGAAGAAAATCCTATTCTATATTTAACTGTAGACTTATCTAACATAGAAGTTGCATTTAACTCTGAATTCTGTTTATTCTCTTTTTGGTAAAATAATCTATTGCCCCCTTCATAATAATTCCAGTTTCAACTATTCTCTATCACTTTCAACATTCCATTTCCTCCAAACATCATGCGAGTTATTTTTCCTTTTCTTGAACATACTTATTAGTTTCTCCCTTTCTTTTTCTGGTCAAATGCCATCAGGTTTTAATTAATTCCTTCTATAATATTTGCATGCTATGATTTTCTTTAATTTATTTTGTCTACACTCTTGCCTTATTTAATTCAAGGGAACATTTGGGGAATGGATATAGTTTGCATAAAGGATGCTTCACAAATAAATTATTCTGCTTCCAGCTGCCAGAATGGGTAAGCAAAAGCTTGCAAAGCCATTTCTATAAAGTCTATCTGCAAACAATGAGAGCACTCCTGATTAATGTAGGCTAAAGCTACACCGAAAGTCATTAGTACACTTCAGTTACACTTGCCCACTTCAAGTTTTAAAAAGTGACGCTGAGTTTGAATGTTTGAAATTACTTTTTCAGCACCAATTTTAAAAAGAATGCATAAATCTGGCCTTGTTTGGCTGATAGCTCTCTGTCCAGATGGAACTGTGATTGTGAATTTCTAGAGCATTACAAGCTTGGAGGTCCAGTGATTGTACTAGGATGTTTCACAAATTAAATTTCTCTCCTTTGTGAGTTGTTGACAATATGATAGCATTTACTTTATTGAAAATAACTTCAATTCCATTAAAATTAACTGGGTGAATTAACATAAAGCATATTTTTTGGAAGGTGTTAGGAGATAGAGATGAGCGTAAGGAGAAGGAGAGCAGGGCTGGAGGAGGAGGTACTGGTGTGAAGTGACACAGCGAGGGGAAAGTGTCTGATTAGAGGTCTCCAAGAGGGAGAGAGAGAGAGGTTACAGAGGGGGTGTCAGGCTGTAATGATTTTTGTTCATTTTTTTTACTCTCTATTACCTCTATTTTTTTCATAAAACTTTACAATTTGATGTTTTATAAACACTTATGTAATTGCTTATTACCTCTCTCCTGCAGTAGAGTGTAAGTTCTAGGAGTGCAGAAACTGTTAGTTTTATTTTCAGATATATACCAGGCACCTGTCATGGTGCTGGTAAATCGTAGATTCTGAATAACTATTTGCTCCATAAAATAAGAAAGGCTGAAAAGTTAATACATTTCCAAGTTCTGGAAGTATATGAGCCATGAAGATCTGAGCAACCCAGGCAGGAAAGGAATTGTGAAGGTAACTTAAAGTTAAGTATTTACAGGGAAAAATGAAACAGCAGGAAGATTAGAGATGGAGCAGGGGAAAATTCTGGTGTTTTCCTACGGAATTAATATGATAACATTTAAAATGTCTTAAAAGATAAACTAGTTTGTTTGCAGTAGACTAAAGTAGATAAAGAAGTAATTAATATTAGAGCATGTATATATGAGTTTTATTATATGGTGAAGGAGTAAAGAAGTAGAGGAAGTAAGAGAGGCTAATTTTAATGGTGTTATACCAGGCATAGTTATTGTGGCCATGTTTCTGAACAAATGGGGGATTCTTCTTTTGCTTGTAATTAATTTAGGAATTCTCTTTTCTACCAAAAGAAATTTAGAACAATGTCTCCATTCAAGGTAGAAAGGCAGTATGGTGCTGAGTGACCTCCATCAAGGCTGCTCCCTGTCAGGCAAAGGATTGGGGTGAATCCCACATCAGTTTATATCAAGGTATAAGAAATAGGCTTTACTGGATAAAAAGAAATAACACAAGGCAAGATCAGTGACACAGATACCCATGTCTGCCTGTCTCTTACCACTGCACAGAATGGTATACCAGAACCAAGGCTTCCACTGATGAAGTTGAGGGTCTCACTTGTAAAGGGCAAACATGAGAAAGTGGCTTTGTCAAGAAAGGAATAAACTGGCCAGTTGCATTTGGGGTACTAGCTATTTATAGGAGTCATCTGGGATGCTCATGCCCCAGTATCTGAAGATCTTCGGACCTATGCAATATTGCAGTTCTCTGTGGGAAGAAAGCCTGACACCTGGGATGCTGAGCCTGCATAAGCTCCTTTCACTGGGAGGCTACACCAGTTTCTCAGCCTGCTTATTGTCTGGGAAACCCAGGCAGAGAAACCCAGTAGTACTTGCTTTGTGCCCTTTGACAAATTAACTACTCAAGGTCTCAGCTTTTTTATCTTAAAATAAGAATTATGTGTATCTCATGGAATTCCTTGGAAATTTGGATTTTATTCTAAATGAACTAGATGTATTTGTTTCTCAAAAATATACTATAGAATCATTTATTAGTGACCACTAAAAACTACAAAATTTCATTTTCCTGACCTTCATGACGTTTTGGAAAGTACAAACAAATGATAACCCCATTCCAGACATGAGTTAATACTGGGATTTAAGTGCAGAGTGCTAGAAAACTAGAATTCTGTTTGAACTTAAATATTATTTAACATTTTTTTAACATAGTTACATGGACCTCAATATTAGGTAACAAAATGCCCAATGATCAAGACTTTGAGACCTTTTTATTTACACATTTATTGCAAAGTAATTCTGGCAAGACAAAGAAAAGGGTGGCATGATTGTTTAGATGATGTCAAAAGGACAATTCCTGAGTTTTCTGGCACATACTAAGAGCATATTTCTCTGTTTTTAAATTGAGAATCACAATGTCTATGTTCTTATTGCCCAGAAATAACTCAAGCAAGACAGTCTGTATAGTTGGAGAGGATAAGGACGTTCTAGACCAGTCTGTGAGGAGGGAACTCTTAGTGTGGTGTGCCGTGGAACTAACAGGATGCTTTCTTTGTACCAAGCACCATGATTTACCTTTCACACATATCATTGTATTGCACTGCATTTTCACAACAGTCCCTGTTGTTCTCCTTTAGTGCTCCATCTGAGGAAAAAAAATAGATTACTGAAGAATACTGGGTAGCAATCTGAGAAGAAAAGATGCCTACCTTTTTTTTTATTGAAAGAATGGATTACTTTAAAAAGTTTCTGTAGACTTAAGGTCTTAAGAAATTTCAGAGCTAGGCAGCAAAAATATTTTTAAAAATAACTAAATTAGCTAAAAGATAATAGACTAAACTCTAAATAGAAGGGTACTTTAAATAAGAAAAACACCAAGGACAGTGGCTACACTCACATTGTAGTAAAAGACAGGGTCATGGTCTGCAGTGAGGGGACTGGGTCAGGCTGTTCCAGAACAAGGCCTGGACTCATCATTGTGCATGGAGGTCAGGACCTTAGAAGCTGGAGTGACACAGGTCAGGATTCAATTCAGGTGTCCCTATTCTCCAACTATGTGACTTTAGGCAAGTCATTTAAGTTGTCTGAGTATTTGTTTTCTATTTATAAAATGAGAATAATAAAATGCCTCCATCATACAGTCCAGATTAACTTGGTTTGTACAAATTACACCTAGCACAGTGCTAGGTACATGAACATTCAGTAAGTGGGCTTATTGTTTTTAAATTTTTTATTGCCTGGGCAACTTTTAAAGGGTTTCTGGCATATAGGATTGGAGTGAATCTGAGATCCCTAAGATTCCTGTGTCCCCAGTTGAGAAACCAGTGTCTTGGGACTCTGTGCCTGGCATCAGGGGTTCATACCTTAAGGGAGTGACATTGATCTTTTTTCCATTTATGACACAGAGACTCATCAGAAAGGAGACATTCTTCTTAATTCTGTTCATACCAAGTGCCATCTTTCCCTTCTCTTATAAAATAGCACATAGACTTCAATCCAAAGTCCTTGTTAATGAAAATGTGATATGAACTATTGGCTTTAAGAAATCATATGCACTATTTTAAAGAATTGGTATTGATACTTTCATTTGTATATTAACAAGCACACTGAACACATTTATAGCAAAACACAGATCTCATCTGAATGTCCTTTGACAATAAGAATAGTTAACTCTTCATTTCTTACCATCTTTTCTCCTGTAGTAAAGGAAAGGCATTAATACTTCTGAGTGAAACATGAAAGCTGCTTTTCCGCAAAATAGATTTATAAGTACTCTGAAGTACTATAATAAGAGTGATAGTAAAATTCCAATCATTCACTGCTACAAAAGTTAAAATACAAAGAACTTATTGGAGTTTCTTTTAATCATCTTTTAAATCTACAAAGATAGTCAAAGTAGAACACTATTGGTTTTTATTTCTGAAAGTACTTTCCCATAGGGCATTATGCTGCTGTATCAGACCAAGAACTCCTTTCCATCACTTTGTGTGAGTTTTATAAATTAATGAAGATCTTGTTTGCGGGGAAAACATGCCGTTTAAGATATTGTATGTTAGAAAGAGCTCCAAAATTCATAGGTTCCCTTCCATTTAGGCACTTGAAATGCTCAGATTATACTGAAAGCTTCTTGAGGAATGCCAAATGCAGTTGCCTCTGCAAGTGAGCAGCAGAGTCCCAGAGGGTCATCTGAAAGATGTTTTGATCCATGGCTGATGTCACTAGAGGGATGGCTCAGTGTAAGACTTGAGATGTCTTCAAAGACCTAGGATCTGTGGTTTAATTAAAATGGATGGACGGAGGTGTTAAGGGGGAAATGTTTTCAACAGCTTCAAGAGTAGAATTTATTGACTTCAAAGACAAAGAAAGTAGACAAGACAATAGTCCCAGAGGATAGAACAAAATTTGCTAGTAAAAATGGAGCAGCATTTTGTTTCTTTTTAAGATCTCTTAAACATTGCAAAACAAACAAAAAAAAATTCAAAGCACCCTCCATAGCTCTGGTTTTCAGATTTCTATGTTCATTAGGATCAGCTGTTACAATACAGATGCCCAAGCCAGACACTAACCCTAATGACTGAGATTTTCAGTGGGAGAAGGTAGGTGATTCTAATGCAATCAAGGTCTAAGAATAGTTACTCCATGTTTTTTGTCACCTGACGTACCAGGCAATAGGGAAAGGTCTCTGGAATTTAAGACAGTAAAACACCACTATTTTTTTTTTTAATGAGGTATAGTTGATGTACAATATTGTATAATTTTCAGGTGTACTGCACAGTGATTCACAATTTTTAAAGGTTACATTCCATTTATAGTTGTTATAAAATATTGACTGTATTCCCTACGTTGTACAATATATCCTTGTAGCTTATGTATTTTATAGATAGTAGTTGGTACCACTTAATCCCTTACCACTGTCTTGCCCCTCCCCCTTTCCTTCTCTCCAGTGGTAACCACTAGTTTGGTCTCTATATCTGTGAGTGTTTCTTTTTTGTTATATTCAGTAGTTTGTTTTATTTTTTAGATTCCACATATAAGTGATATCATACAGTATTTGTCTTTCGCTTTATGACTTATTTCACTTAGCATAATACCCTCCAAGTCCACCTACTGGGTTGGCCAAGAAGTTCATTCAGTTTTTTTTTTTTTAACATCTTTATTGGAGTATAATTGCTTTACAATGGTGTGTTACTTTCTGCTTTATAACAAAGTGAATCAGCTATGCATATACATATATCCCCATATCTCCTCCCTCTTGCTTCTCCCTCCCATTCTCCCTAACCCACCCCTCTAGGTGGTCACAAAGCACTGACCTGATCTCCCTGTGCTATGTGGCTGCTTCCTACTAGCTATCTATTTTACTTTTGGTGCTCTATATATGTCCATGCCACTCTCTCACTTCCTCTCAGCTTACCCTTCCCCCTCCCCATGTCCTCAAGTGCATTCTCTACATCTGCGTCTTTATTCCTGTCCTGCCCCTAGGTTCTTCAGAACCTTTTTTTTTTTTTTGAGATTCCATATATATGTGTTAGCATACGGTATTTGTTTTTCTCTTTCTGACTTACTTCACTCTGTATGACAGTCTCTAGGTCCATCCACCTCACTGCAAATAGCTCAATTTCATTTCTTTTTATGGCTGAGTAATACTCCATTGAGAATGATGTTGGCTGTGGGTTTGTCATATATGGCCTTTATTATGTTGAGGTAAGTTCCCTCTATGCCTACTTTCTGGAGGGTTTTTATCACAAATTGGTGCTGAATTTTGTTGAAAGCTTTTTCTGCATCTATTGAGATGATCATATGGTTTTTATTCTTCAGTTTGTTAATATGGTGTATCACATTGATTGATATGTGTATATTGAAGAATCCTTGCATTCCTGAGATAAAACCCACTTGATCGTGGTGTATGATCCTTTCATTGTGCTGTTGGATTCTGTTTGCTAGTATTTTGTTGAGGATTTTTGCACCTATGTTCATCAGTCATATTGGCTGGTAGTTTTCTTTTTTTGTGACATCTTTGTCTGGTTTCTGTATCAGGATGATGGTGGCCTCGTAGAATGAGTTTGGAAGTGTTCCTCCCTCTGTTATATTTTGGAAGAGTTTGAGAAGGATAGGTATTAGCTCTTCTCTAAATGTTTGATAGAATTCGCCTGTGAAGCCATTGGTCCTGGACTTTTGTTTGTTGAAGATTTTTAATCACAGTTTTAATTTCAGTGCTTGTGATTGGTCTATTTATATTTTCTATTTCTTCTTGATTCCATCTCAGAAGGTTGTTCTTTTCTAAGAATTTGTCCATTTCTTCTAGGTTGTCCATTTTATTGGCATATAGTTGCTTGTAGTAATCTCTCATGATCCTCTGTATTTCTGCAGTTTTGGTTGTTACTTCTTTTTCATTTCAAATTCTATTGATTTGAGTCTTCTCCCTTTTTTTCTTGATGAGTCTGGCTAATGGTTTATCAATTTTATTTATCTTCTCAAAGAACCAGCTTTTAGTTTCATTGATCTTTACTATTGTTTCCTTCATTTCTTTTTCTTTTATTTCTGATCTGATCTTTATGATTTGTTTCCTTCTGCTAACTTTGGGGGGTTTTTTGTTCTTATTTCTCTAATTGCTTTAGTTGTAAGGTTAGGTTGTTCATTTGAGATGTTTCTTGTTTCTTGAGGTAGGATTGTATTGCTATAAACTTCCCTCTTAGAACTGCTTTTGCTGCATCCCATAGGTTTTGAGTCGTCGTGTTTTCATTGTCATTTGTTTCTAGGTATTTTTTGATTTCCTCTTTGATTTCTTCAGTGATCTCTTAGCTATTTAGTAGTTTACTGTTTAGCCTGCATGTGTTTGTATTTTTTATAGATTTTTTCCTGTAATTGATATCTAGTCTCATAGTGTTGTGGTCGGAAAAGACACTTGATATGATTTCAATTTTCTTAAATTTACCAAGGCTTGATTTGTGACCCAAGATATGATCTAGCCTGGAGAATGTTCCATGAGCACTTGAGAAGAAAGTGTATTCTGTTGTTTTGGGATGGAATGTCCTATAAACATCAATTAAGTCTCACTCAGTTTTAAGTAAAAATAAGACACATTTTTCATTTTCACCAAGAATTTTATTGAGCAGTGTATTCACTAACCAAATCAACTTTTTGGCCAATGCAATATGTTGTTGCAAATGGCAAATTTTCATTGTTTTTTATGACTGAATAGTATTCCATTGTATAGACATACCACTGCTTCTCAATCCATTCATCTGTTGATGGATACTTAGGTTGCTTCTATATCTTGGCAATTGTAGATAATGCTGCTATGAACATTGGAGTGGTGGGGGCCTGTATCTTTTTGAATTAGTGTTTCTGTTTTTTTCAGATATATATCCAGGAGTAGAATTGCTGGGTCATATGGTAGTTCTGTTTTTTAGTTTTTTGAGAAACCTTCATATTGTTTTCTACAGTGGCTTCCCCAATTTGCATTCCCACCAACATTGTGTGAGGGTTCCTTTTTCTCCACATCCTCTCCAGCATTGTTATTTGTGTTCTTTTTGATGATAGCCATTCCAACAAGTGTGAGGTCATATATCATTGTGGTTTTAATTTTCATTTCTCTGATGATTAACAATGTTGAGCATCTTTTCATGTGTCTGTTGGCCATCTGTATGTCTTCTTTGAAAAAATGTCTACTCAGGTCTTCTGCCCATTTTTTAGTTGGGTTGTTTGGTTTTTTGATGTTAAGTTAAATGAGCTGTTTATATATGTTGGATATTAACCCCTTATCAGTCATATCATTTGCACATATTTCTTCCATTCAGTAGGTTGTCTTTTTGTTTGGTCAGTGGTTTCCTTTGGTTTTCTCTCCTATCATATGCACTCATGGAAAGTGGAAAATTTTATTAGCACATTTAGCAGTAAGGTTTCTTCGAAGATTTGATGTTGGTTATGTGTGCTTTCATTCAATAAATGCCTTTTGATGACCCTGCTAAGTATAATCCAATGTAATTCCTGTTGGCAATAAAAGGATGAATCAAGTTATCTTTAATTTACTCATATTCTAATTGTAGAGGCACACAAGCAACCAGGAAAATACAATAGAGGGCATGAAGATAGATATGCACAGACAGAGGATGGCAGTAGGGAGTGAGAGCTTTAACGTAAGTTGAAGAGGGGAATTTCTCAGAGCAAATTAAGCCAAATCTTGAAAAATGATTACATAGCTAAGATAACTTGGAGTTGTCTATAAGAGCATATTTCATTCAGAATTGATCTGGTAAAAAGGTCATGAAACAGCTGGGGTAACCACAAGTACTTAATATATCACTTTTTAGTATACTTGTGGATATACTTAATTAGTACCAATTAAATATAGTAATTAAGTATACACAGAGTAATAGTTGTGGAAGAAGTGCAAATAATGGAAAGGAGCAGATCACGACAGTCCTGTTCAGTAAAATTAGAAATTTAAATTTTATCCTGTAAACAAAGAACTACTGAAGGATTTTTAAAAACCAAAGTGAAAAGACCAGATTTGCATATTTGAAAGCCCCTTCTGCCGTTCTGATCAAATTATGAAGGAGATTAAAGGTGCAGTAATGCAATTGAGGTCTGAGAAAATATTACGGTAATCTGGGCAAATGACAGTGATAGAGATGGGAATGGATATGAAAGATATTAAGAAGACAATAAACAGGACTTGCAGACTTAATGTGAGTCGATTGTGAGTAAATAAATGCATGCAAAATCAACATTTGATCTGCAGAAATACTTCACTGCTGAATGTTTTAATAAAATACCCATTCCCCATAAAATGTGGGATTTCGAGAGAAAACTAAAGTGGACTTGATGCTCTTGGAATCCAGAAACACTGCCCTGTCCTCGGAGGTATGGGAGTGGCAAGAACTGTGGAATTTGATAGACATGTCTTGTTTATTGTCTTCTTAATATTTTCTTAATTGGAAAATGACCTGGTAAGTGTTTTAAAAATACTAAATTTAGATCAATAGGAGAAAGATATATAGGTTTTCTCTTAATCAATATTTTAAATATTCTGGTGTTAAGGTGGTTAACCTAGGGTCAACAGCATCTGTCAAGCACTCAACAATATTTTTGTTTAATTTAAAAAAATTTTTCCAGTTTTACTGAGATGTAATTGACTCAGGTATATTTAATAGTCCGAATAATCAGGGTTTGCTCATGGATGGGGGTAAAGTGAAAGGAGAGAGTCTGGGGTGGTAAGTGGATGAATGGCAACACCATCAACTCAAGTAGTGGAGAGAGACAGGTGTTTGGGGAGGATCATGAGCTCTGTTCAGCTACGTGGATTTGAGGGGACCATGGGACATCCAAATGCAGGTACTGGACAAGCTGTTGTACAGGTGGTGCTGAAGCTCAGGGAATGAGTCTAGGCTGGTGAAAGGAATTCAGAAATCATCACTTATTATAATGGAATCAAGAGAGGACGTGTGATGAGCATTCAAAAATATTAATTATGCAATTAATATTAAGCAGCTACTGTATTCCATGAACTTAGGAGATTGAGTGAAGGACTCTGTTCATAGGGCGTATATTGTAGTCTCAATGTAGGACACAACAAATCATGGTCTACATGCCAGATCTTTTCAGGAGTGTTGTGTGAGATGGAGGGAAGAGTAGTCATCTGGGACACTTCATGGTATGGATGAGACTCAAATTTGCTTTAAAAAAATATGGTATTTTTGCTTTCCACAATGGCACAGAAAGACACCAGGCAGAAACATATTCATGAAGTAAAAGTGTAGATACATTTAAAGGAATTAATAACATTTACTTTTCTGATTAATTGTAAGAAGAAGAGGGAAGGAAGGGGAAGAGAAGAAAGAGGAGGAGGAGGAGAAAAAAGAGGAAGAAAGAAAATGAGAAGAAGACTATTGAAAAAAATTACCTGTGGGGCTTCCTTGGGGGCTCAGTGGTTGAGAGTCTGCCTGCCGATGCAGGGGACATGGGTTCGTGCCCTGGTCCAGGAGGATCCCACATGCCGCGGAGCGGCTGGGCCCGTGAGCCATGGTCGTTGAGCCTGCGCATCTGGAGCCTGTGCTCCGCAACAGGAGAGGCCACGACAGTGAGAGGCCCACATACGGAAAAAAAAAAAAAAAAGACCTGTAACACTTCCATCCAGAGATAAGCTTCATTAACAGTTTTCTGAATAACATTAAAGTCTGTTTTAAAAGTGCATATTGCACAGTTGTTGCAGCTGTTTTTTGCTTTAACTTTTTATCATTTTACATAAAGTAATTATGAGGCAAATACATAAAAAGGTATAAGAATTAGGTGAGAATACTAATCATAGCACTGTTTACGCTTGTCTGCCCAGCTCTTTACATTTAGTCTTTTAGTGTCATTATATTTATTGTTTTAGAATGCTAACAAACACAATAGCAAACAAAATTCTGCTATGATAAAATAGTAGCATTAATATTTTGGTATTTTTTATATCTCTGTGTATTTCTTTAATAAATATTTGAACCACACTATATAGACAATTTAATATTCTTCTTTTCCTCCTTACAGTTTAACTTTATCCTAAGCTCTTTAAATATTTATTTAAAAACTTACTCAGAATGACTGCATGGTATTTTATCATATGAGCCATATTTTTAAAAAATATTGTTAAACGTTCTGGTTATACATAAATATATACATGTATATGTATTTTCTTAGTACACCCTGGCAATATGGTAGTAAGAAATAGGTTTTATTTTACTGGTTCATGCTTCACCTGCTAGTGCAGAATCCCGCCTTCCCTTTGTTCCATCATCATTTCTGTAACCTCCTGGACATATGTATCAGATGTGCTTATTGCCAAGTCTGGCCTGCTGTCACATGGCATCTGTCATTTTCCTTGTTCCCTTGCCTGCCTGGACTCCAACGGTCCTGCCTCTGCCCCCTAAGCCAGGCTAGTTTGCTTTCTCTCACCCTCCAGTACTCACAGGTGAGCTGTGTCCCCTCTGGTGCCATACTAATGTTGGGTACCACCTAACTTTTTGTGTCTTTCTTCTGGCTATGAGCTCACTTCCACAATGTGCCACCTCTTCTGGAGGGACACTGTAATTACTGCCTCAAGCCTTCTGCACTGCTGGTCTTTTCTTGGGGGATTCTCCTACTATGGTGAGGTCAAGGTGACAAAACAGCTTTGGGTACTCTGAGCGAAAAAAAAAAAAAAAAAACCCAAAAAGCAAACAACAACAACAAAGTAAGAGAGGATGTTCCCCCTTCAGAAGCAAAAGCTTTCATAAAAGTACATTTTCAAGTTCATAAAGTGTAACATGTGCCCTAATTATTTACAGGGATTTTTATAAACTAGCTCTTTCAGCTTTTATTTATTGCTCTCTCATGGAATTTAGATTTACTTACAGTAGGAACTGGGCTAGAAAATACATTTAGAATGGGAAATGTTATATTTGGAATCTCTCTGCCTTTTCAGTGACTGTGGCTTTATTAAATCAACCTCCTTGTGCGTTTTTTTTTTAATCTTTATAATTCTTTGGGCATATATACTTTTTTTCACATCTTTATTGGAGTATAAATGCTTTACAATGTTGTGTTAGTTTCTACTGTACAGCAGGCGTATATACTTTCCAGAAAGGATGATTAGGTTTAAACTGGTACTTCTGCTTACTTTTTCTTTAGTTAAGTTCTCAAAATTCTTTGAAAAGATCCTTACTAATATTCAATAATCCATTCGGGATGTAGCATGGGATAGAAATATTTTTAGTAGAGTCACCCTGTCTCTTCCCTTTGGGCAGGCTATTAGAGATGAAGATTTGCCAACCATTGCTAAAAGGTGAATGAAATTCCCAATCTAGACCTATGTCAGCGAATTTTGGCACTAATCATTTTTCTCTGGCTTTGTCTTGGGAATCTCAACCAATAACTAGGCCTTTTCCATCCTTGGGTTTTCTCTTAGGCGTGCTTGCCATTTTCTCAGGCAGGATGACCTATTGGTGGAAGGCTATTTCATACCTAGTGTGGTGTAGGAACTGATGCAGAATCCTTGTCTCAAAGACAATAGAGCTGGATTTGGCAAGCCTCATAACCCTCCTCTCTTCCCTTGCAGACTTTCTCTAGCTTCTGCTTCAGACTCTGCTGGCAATCAACCAATTATCAGAGATCTGAATGATCTACCTCTGAGAACCATGAAATACTCTATATGCTTCTGTATAGGTTGGCATGGTGCCTGCTATTGGCCCCTTTCTCTGCCCTCATTCTTTTCTCTAGTGTTCTTTTCTAATACATCAGCAAAGTAAAAGAAGAATTGCTCATAAGCTTCTGATTTCTGAAATTAACCCATCTGGGTCAAACATAAAAGTCAGAAAAGGGTATAGTCGACAAGAACAGAAGGCACCAATAAACATATGAAAAGATGTTTGACCTTTTCATATAAAAAGAAACGCAATACATTAAAACAACTATAGAATCTCATTTTTTTTCATGTTGACAAAAATTACAAGGTTTGATAATATCTTGAGCTGGTGAGGACAGAATTATGCAGAAGCATGTATTGCTGCTAAGAGGATAGACATGGACCTCATTAGTATCAACTTGGTAACACACATATAAATTAAAACTGCCCATACCTTTTGTTGTGGGAATTATACCACCTAAAATATACCTCCTAGATACCCTCACACAATTATGCCAAGATATATGTATAGGAATATTCATTTAATGTTGTGATATAGAAAAATAATCAATAACCACAAACAGAGAAATAAAAAGACATCCAAAAGATCTGGATACAACCAGAACCTCAATCAACAGAGAACTGAACAACATGTTATTGAAGAGAATAAGGTATATACTGAAAAGGAAGGATTTCTAATATATACTACAGGAAAACAACAATGTAAAGAACACAATGTATAGTGTAATTCTGGTCTGTGGAAATAAAAATGAATCTATCCATGTGGTATTAAAATTTTTCTAGAAGATAAAAGTAAATACTAATAGTTATTACCTTTGGGAAGATAAATTGGTTGGAGAAGAGCAGCTTTCACATTTCATTTGGAATCCTCTGTGTCTTATAATGCAACTTTTATTTATTAATTATAAATGTATATGGGAGATATGTGGACTGAGTTTTTAGATGAAGATTTTATTATATAAAAGATTTTATTTATACATTTTTGACACAAAACCAAATGTGTATGTCTATACGTATTTAAATTTTTGTAATTTAACTTTTTAATTTTGAGATCATTGTATATCTGCATGCCATTGCAAGAAATAACATAGGAAGTGTTTTTTAGCATCTCTTTGTATAGCCTTTTAGTGTTGCTAAATGAGTAGTAAAGCTGTTTTCATGTATAAATGCTTACTGATTACAGAGATGAAGTTTTAAAAGTATTACTGTGTTAAAACATGACTGGAGTGGGAAAAAGACTCTCAAACATGGCAGCACATAAGAATCACCTGGGAGCTTTTACAAAATAGTAAAGCTCAGACCGCATAACATACTAATTAGATTAGAATCTTTTGCGAAGGCAAGGATTGGACACATAAATTTTTACAAGTTCTCCAAGTAAGTCTAATGTGCAGCCAGAGTAGAGAACTATTGGCTATACCAATGCTTCTCACACTTTAATGTACCTAAGAATCACTTGGGAGTCCTGTTAAAATGCAGATCTGGTTCCATGTGTCTGGGGTGGGATCTGAGATTCTGCATATCTAACAAGCTTCAGGGCTGTGACAAGGCAGATCATTCATGGACTGCACCTGGAGTAGCAAGGGACTGTAGCATTTGTTGTAGTATTTGCTGAGACCTTGGATTTTGAAATTCATAGAGCTCTATGTGTGAATATAGAGGCTGCAGACATAGAAAAAAATGTGAGTAGGGGAATAGAGGGTAGAAGGAAGGAAGAGAGGGTAAGTGTGATGGGAAAGAAGAGAAAGTGCAGGTGAATAGATAATGGGTAGATGGATGGTTTCGGGGGTAGCACCTTTCCTTCTGTCTTTCCCTTATAAGAAAATCATTGTTCTTTGGAGGAATTTTGTCTAAATTTCACCATTATCTTAAGCAGTCCTTGTACCCATGAATAGTTACAATTTTGAAGAAGAGTTTTGGGTTTGTTCCTTGGAAAAATATGAACGCCTCAATGAATTTATAGCTCAGTTCAGCCTTGTCTGAGTAAGGACTTTAATGTTATAATGGCTCTAAATATGTCAGAAGCAATGTTAAGGGCAATGAGAGCTCACAACTAAATGGTAACAAATATTTATTGAGCACTCAATGTATGCCTGGAACTTTCACTTATACTATCTAATTTAATTTCAAAACAACTCTATGAGCTAAGTACATGTTTGTAATTTTATTTTTGATGTCAGAAAACTGAATCTAAGGCATTGAAGCATTCAAGATATTTCCCAAGGTCACATAAATATAAAATAACAGAACTAATATCTATACTCAGATGCTTTTACTCCAAGTTCAGTGTTCTTTCCATTTAAACTAGAAGAGTTTAAAAATACAGAAATAGTAGATAGATTGAAAAATAAAGAAAAGTTTTATTGCATAATATATAGGTCATCAAAAGATGGAGACTAGTCTGTAGATTATAGAAACAGTTATGAAGAGAGCACTGAATCTAAAGAACATAATAAAAAAAGTTCAGAATATAGCCTTGAAAATTGTGAATGGTTTTGCTATTGGACTACTCCAGTAAAAGACTGAACTATTAAGAAGTAAACGTAAGAGTCATTTAGGAACCCAATACTATGTTTAGTAAGTTCTTTGCTCTAATGATTCTCTAATAGTAAAAATAATCCTTAGTTTTTCTCAGCTCATTTGCTCAGAACTGCATGATACATCGATGCTCTTGTGCAAAGCTGTAAGTACGTCTATGAGAGAACTGTACAGAATACTACCCTAGGAGTAGAGAAGATATATGCGTGTGTGTATGTTAGAAGAAACTTGTTTAAAAAAGTAATGAAGACATTTTACCATCAAGGATGTTATAGGCTCAGGACCACCATCATCTATAGCAGTGGTCCCCAACCTTTTTGGCACCAGGGACTGATTTCGTCAAAGACAGTTTTTCCACAGTGGGAGGGTGGGGGTGGGCGCAGGGGGTGGTTCAGGTGGTAGTGCGAGTGATGTGGAGCGAAGGAGAACGGCAGATGAAGCTTTCCTCGCTCACCCGCTGCTCACCTCCTGCTGTGCGGCCTGGTTCCTAAACAGACCGTGGACCAGTACCAGTCTGTGGCCTGGGGGTTAGGGACCCCTGATCTATAGAGAATATGTAAAATGAGTTTTAGATTAATGCTGAGATAGATACACTCTCATGCTAAAGGCAGTTCAAAACCCTCATGCACTTACTGTATACCCACCTGTAGTATGTTAGCAGTGGCTGCCATTAGATTCTTCTCAGCCATTACCCCAGACTCTCTGCCTTTCTGTCTGATGCACAACATCACTCTCAAGTTGCTTCTCTGTTTCTCCTCCTGGCTTTTGAACTTGTTGTGGCATGATAAGGACTTGATATCCCCTGCGATTAATTTTCAGTTCTGGGAAGATGCTCCTCTCTGATACAATCTCTCAGAACTTGTCCTCTAGCATCAGGTTTTAACTAGCTCTTTGTAATGTCCTCCCTTCCTTCATGAGCAAAAAGGCTCAGGTAAATGTATTGCAATTACAGTTGAGTTGAAGATATTCCCAACATACCTGATGCTGATGTGCAAAGAGCTATTAAGTGGTAAAATATCAAGGCTAATATTCTCATCACTACTTTCCAGAAATACATACTGACAATGTGATCTAAGGAAAACAGCAGCAAAAGGAAGCCTATTCTAGCCCATTTGTAAATTTTGCTTTACAAGTAAACCTGATCAATCTTTGTTATTGTTAAGTAATGAGTTATTGCTGAGGATGTGAAAAACCAAGAGAGGGAATCTGCCAAGAAAGATTCAAACCAAACATACGATTGCCCACTATTTAATTCTCTTGTTTCTGTACTAGTTTCAGATTCAGGCATTTCATGAAACTCTGGACAAATGCCAAGGATAAAATTCAGTATGTTGTGCCTGACTTGGAAAACTAAATTACAGAAAAAGTCCTTCTCAGGTCTATTCCTTAAATGTCAGTGATGCAAAAGCATACTAAAATAAAGTCCTTAAATGTCAGTGATGCAAAAGCATACTAAAATAAAGTCTGCATGTATTATTATTGCAATTAGTACTTTCATTATTTAAATTTTCATTTTTATTAATTTAAAGGAAAATTCTGGCTTTATATATGTGTTCCTATATAAATAAATGTATATTAAATGTCTGAAGTAGGAATGATGGTCTCTTCCATATCTTCTTATGGAGTGAATTTTAAGACTCTTATAAAGCCATAAAACATTTGTATTCTTTTTCTTAAAAAAATGGAGGCGAATCCTTATCACCTTCAGATATGTTACAGCTCTTGATAGTGTCCCACAGTTCTTGAATGTTTTATTCTGTTTTTCTTTTCTTTTCCATTATTGTCCTTTTTGAGTTTCAGGTTGGAAAATTTCTATTGACCTAACTTCAAATTCACTGATTCTTTCTTCATCTATGTTGAGTCTAATGATGAGCCTGTAGGAGGCATTCTTCATTTCTGTTACTGTTTTTAATTTTTTTTCTTATAATTTCCATTTCTCTTTTGGCATTACCCATTTTCATCTTCAGATATGACATCAAACACTTTAACATAGTAGACAAACTTTCACAAATTTTTGTCCCTTTTTGCTTCACATTTTACACTATAGGTGCACCAAATTACCTCATATATTTCGATACAAACCCTTTTCAATTCCATGTTTAGTGAAATTCTTATCTTTCAATACCAAGCTCAAATATTACTCTGTGAAACCTATCTGGTCTGACTTCACCACTCCTTGGCATTATTATTAATAGCTCCTTCCTATGTTTTGTCAGAATATTTTCTATATAACTTTATATATTCAATACATATTATACATATTGCTATTATGTTATATTATACCTATTATATTATATTGTTATTGCATCTATTGCTGGATATCTATTTCCTTTATAAGACTATAGCATCCTCAACAACAGGGAAGGCATTTTATCCATATTTACAATTCCTGGCACATAGTAATTGTTCAATATTTTATTACCTATACTCTATCTTATTCTTAAAAGCATGGGAAAGCTTAGAATAAAACATAAGCAGAAAAAAAGAGTGATAAATTATAAATAGAAATATAGAATCCAAATAAGTGGAAGTGCATATAAAATTTAAAACTTGAAACCCTTTCAAATAAATATCCACATATTCAGACTACTTAAGGACACAACTGAGTTTGAAACCTGGCTCTGAGCTTTCTAGAAGGCAAATAAGTAAAATGAGATACATGGTATATTAGGAAGCAAATTGCCACAACAATGAGAGATAACAAAGACCCACAACATCTCAGCAGTCCATACCATTTATTTATCATGCATCTCCAGGTCAACTTGAACAATTCTGTTGATCTCAGCTGGGCTGAGAGCTGGGGATTAGATGGGTATTGGCTGATCTAGATTGCAGTGACATATATTCTGCTTCAGGGTGCAGCTATGAGGGTCTGCTCCAGTGTCTCTCAACTTTCTTGAACCAGTGGGCTAGCCAGATCATGTTCTCAGGGAGATTTGGGGATCAAAAAGACAGGACCAATATTGAAGTCACTTTCCAAGCCTTTGGCTCTGTCATGTCCACTAGGATTCCATTGCCCAAAGTAAGTCAGATCCAATGTCAAGAGGCAGGAAAATACCCTGTTTCCAAGTAAGTGGCACCAATGAGGCACTGAATAACTCTGAATCATAATCTAATCATACATCATAAATACTGAATATATTTTAAAAGAATATTATTTAATAAGGGGAAACAAAACAAAACAAAACTTGATGTACCAGTCTAGTACACCAGTAAATATTTCTCAAGTGCTATTTTTTGTGGGAGGTCCTTAGTGATACATTATCACTGATAATATTTTCTAAGCCTATCTGGTTTTAAATTTGTGTCACTGTTTCCTTAGCTTCACCTAATACAAATAGGTGTTTATGATATGGTTATTGTTTCACATGCATTATTTATTAATACCTCTATAAACATGTCAGAAAGGGAAGGCACTGTCTTTATTTCCATTTTATAGATGAGGAAACATTACTCAGGGATATTAAGTAATATTTCTAGTACCAAAGATTTAATAAATGACATAATTTAGGTATCACAAAATCCTAGTTCATTCCATAATGTCATGTCATTTTTCCAAGGACTGGAACTGCTTTACTTCTGAAATTGATAATGATAATGTAAATAGGAACTATATTCATACACAAGGCTAATAGTTGTTTGCAGTATTAAAAGGGCTTGCCACTGCCTATTTTTCTAGCCTCATCAATATTCACAGTGGTGTTTATATTCATTTTTGCATGTGGATGTCCATTTGTTCCAGCACAATTTGTTGAAAAGACTATCTTTTTCCATTGAATTACCTTTTCTCCTTTGTCAAAGATTCAGTTGGCTGTGTTTGGCCGGTCTACTTCTGGCTCTCTGTTCTGTTCTAATGATCTATTTGTCTATTCCTTCACCAAAACCACCCTGTTTCGGTTATTGTAGCTTTATTTTAAGGCTTAAAGTCATGTAGTATCAGTCTTTTCACTTTGTTCTTCTTCAATATCACTTTCTAGGTCTTTCACATATAGATCCTGAACATATTTTTATTAGATTTGTTCCTAAGTACTTCATTTTCATGACCATATAAATGGTAGTTTTTAATAGACAATTTTTTAGAGCAGCTTGAGGTTCACAGCAAAATTGAGTGGAGGGTACAGAGAGTTCCCATATACCTCCTGCCCCAAAATATATACCTCCTCCCTCATTATCAACATGCCCCACCAGAGTGGTACATTTGTTACAACTGATGAAGCTACATTGTCACATCATTATCACCCAGAGTCCATAGCTTACGCTGGGGTTCACTCTTGCTCTGGTACATTCTGTAGGTTTAGATACATATATAATGATATGTATACACCATTGTACTATCATACAGAGTAGTTCCACTGCCCTAAAAATTCTCTGTGCTCTGCCTATTTGTCTCCAATTTTGCCTTTCCCAGAATGTCATACAGTAGGACTCATACTGTATGCAGCCTTTTCGGATTGGCTTCTTTCAC
Source organism: Delphinus delphis (assembly GCF_949987515.2). Classification (NCBI taxonomy): domain Eukaryota; kingdom Metazoa; phylum Chordata; class Mammalia; order Artiodactyla; family Delphinidae; genus Delphinus; species Delphinus delphis. The sequence goes on from NC_082688.1 coordinate 28,275,790, forward strand.
TTAGTAATATGCATTTAAATTTCCTCCATTTCTTTTCATGGCTCGTTTCTTTTTAGTGCTGGATAATATTTTATTTTCTGAATGTACCACAGTTTGTTTATCTGTTTACCTACTGAAGGACATCTGGTTGCTTCCAAGTTTCGGCAATTATGAATAAGCTTCTATAAACATCTATGTGCAGGTTTTTGTTTAGACATAAGTTTTCAGCTCCTTTTAAATATCAAGGAGCGTGATTGTGGGATCATATAGTAAAAGTATGTTTAGTTTTATAAGAAACTGCCAATCTGTCTTCCAAAGTGACTGTACCATTTTTCGTTTCCACTAACAATGAGTAAGAGCTCCTGTTGCTGCACATCTCGCTAGCATTTAGTGCAGCCAGTGCTCTGGATTTTGGCCATTGTGTTGTGTTTTTCATTTCAAGTTCCAGTTTTCCATGGTTGATATCTTGGAAAGCAATGAACTTCTGTGTATTAACCTTGTATCTTAAACGTTGCTATAATTGCTTATAGGATTTTTGTTGTTGTTGATTATTTGGGATTTTCTACATAGATATCATGTCATTTGTAAGAAACGCCCCCCACAAAAAAACCCCCCACAAAAAAACAGCCCCCAAATAGCCAGTTTTATTCTTAAATCCCAATTTGTATACTTTTAATTTCTATTCTTATCTTATTTCATTAGCTAGGACTTCTGGTACAATGTTGAAAAGCAGTGGTGAAAGAAACATTTCTGTGTCCTCACATGGTCTTTCCTCTGTGTATGCCTATCCCTGGTATCTCTTTTGTGTGTCCTAATTTTCTCTTCTTATAAGGAGACCAATCAGATTTGATTAGGGCCAATCCATATGACTTCATTTAAACTTAATTACCTTTTTAATCATCCCATTTCCAACATAGTCACATTATGAAATAGTGGGAGGGTGAGGGCGTCAACATATCAATTTTGAGGGACAAAATTCAGCCCATAAGAAACACTATAAGCATAAGTCTTGCTGAGAGCAGCCTCCAGTAAACTAAGTTTTGACCAAGAAGGACACAAGCCGCTATTGCCTTTCTTCTCCCTTTTTTTTTCTGATTGACTGAAGATGTGACAGATGGAGCTAGAGCAGCCATCATGTGATCCTGAAATAAAGGTTAAGTGAGTCAAGGATATATCAGAATGTACACTGTGGAGTCTAAAATGAATATCGGCAGCCATTTAGCTCCAAACTTCTTATTATATAAAAATTTTTTTAAAAACCTGATTAATTTAAGGCTTTTGAACCAAGTGTTTTATTATTTCCTGCCAGATATAATTATACTTAATATACTTTCTATGTTAGAGATTTCATAAATTTCAATGATTAAATTTTGATTATTAGCATGAATTAAGACAATGTGTCTGTTTCAATCAGGGTCCCATTAGGAAAACAGAATTCATCCCAAGGATTCCAAATGAAGAGACTTTAATGAAAAAGTTACATATACTGGGTAAGACTAAGAAAAGGAGCAGTGAAGAAATACTGCGGTCTTGACTTCAGAATACCTGCCTCTGCTTCTAGTGTCCAAACCCAACTGGAAGACCTTTGGCAGAGGAGTCTAGTAGATAGCATCCAGATATGTCAGCCTTCTAGGGAAAGTGAAGGGCAAAGAAAGGCAGAGAATAAATCTTGGAGAGGTATAGGGGAAATGCAAAATAATCAGCACAGCTTCCTAGAAAACTTTAGCCTCATATTAATCATTCTTCATTTCAGTTACTCTTTGACATAATGCAGTCAGTAGCTCTTCTCTAATATCAGATATCCACACTTTAACATGAATGTACAAACCTATGAATTAAATTCAACCATCTCTGGGAAATGAGATTTGACTAAAAAGTATATGAGTGAAAAATCTTTGATAATGCAAATTGAGAAACTGCAGCTTGTAATCAGTTATAATTCATCAGAAAATAATAATAATAAAAAAGAATCCATAGCTGTATCCTAGGTATACCTTGGTTTTAATCCATAATGATGAAAAAGTGCTGCTTAAAAGCAATTAGAAGGTTTGGGAGGAAGTCTCAGTTTCTTTATCTATAAAAGGAAAGGAAGGAATCTCATCAATTATATTACAGGTCTCTAAGAATAAGACAAAATATCAGTGATCAAGTACATATTTTTAGACTAGAGCTTGATAAATATTTTTATAATGTATATGGTAATTAGGTTAGAGGAAAGCCTATATGTTAATGATAGCCCAAATTTATTAAGCACCTCTGATGTGTGAGATGAGTTATTCTTCTTTTCTTCCTTCTTTCTTTCATTCTTTCCTTCTTGCTTGCCTGCCTGCCTGCGTTCCTCCCTTCTTAGATACTTTTAACAAACATTTCATGCTTTATGGTAGTTATTGAGAATACAGAGAGCTATGGTATTACTAGAAGAATTACATAACCTAAGCTGGGGGCAGGATAGAACCCATTCTGAAATTTGAAGATCATACAGAAGCTAGCTGTGGGAAGAAGTAGGGAGGTATACAGACCATGTGCAAAGACACTGAAAGCAGAACACATAATGCATAATACTACTGCATTTTCTAAGCATGCCAGGAAAATATAGGGTGGAGGGTGGAGGCAATCAAGGGTGGAAGAATGTAGGTCTCAGAGTGATTCATATGACTTGCTGAAGAGTGTGGTTTTAAAAGTATTAGAGTTGCTATGTGTTATCATTCAAACTAGGAAAATTTTGAGAGTGAGAGTTGGTGCTATTAATAATTACCCTGGGATAAAAGTTATAAACTGAGAATGGGCAAACCAGGATTTATGATTGCTCTAAATATTAGAGATACATTGAATGGTTTTAAGGAGAGATGTGGTGTGACAAAAATTCCCTTTGAGGTAAAACAAGTTTGGACCCTATTTAAAAAATTAGTGAGACAGATTCTGAGACCTTGGGCCAAGCCAGCAGCAGTGGGGTTGAATACAAGAAGTTATATTTTAAAAATATAAAGCAAGTAGTACAGGATTAGACATGGATGGTGAAGAAGTACAAGTATCTCTTATGTCACTTGAGCAAGACAGCTGTCTCATATTCTTCATCAATAGTAATTGTTAGATATCCATATCTGCTACAAGTAGATTTTTAAATTATAAATCAGATATTTTTTTTGCTTAAAATTCCTAAAGGATTTCCCATTGTTTTTAGAATAAAACTCAAGCTCTATACAGCCCAAAGTCCCTGTGGGGTCTGCCTGTCTCTCAGCTAAACACAGTGTCTGCTCCATTGAGTCAGGAAAGTTGTCTATTTATTGCCCAGTGCTTACTTGCATGGCACATGGTAGGTGGTTAATGAATATTTATTGAACAAATAGATTAACCCATGGATTCTCCACACAGAGTCTTCTTAGGCTAGGCTTTGATTGGAAGAAGGTTAAAAATTATATAACATGTTTTATAGCTAGATGAGACCAAGAGAAGTCATTAAATCACTAGCCTTCCTACAGACGGATATTTTCTGGGAAGCAGCCACAAAAATCAAGGCACCAGACATGTGTAAAGGTCCCTTCTGGGAGATACTGGTGCTGTGGAGCACAGCAAAGGGAGAATGCAAATATGGCGCCTGCCAGTCTCCTTCCCTGGAGAGTGTTCCAGCAGGCTCCTAGATGTATGTGTTAAATTAGATGCCTGCCCCTCAGGTTGAGGTTTTAATATAAGCATGTGAGCCTCTTTCACTTTAAGTCTGGGCACGACTGACTGTTCTGAGCTGGGCCCTGGGGCTGGTGAATTTGAGAGCCCTGTGAGAGGTGTTTCTTACATCACTGCCATCTTGTGGGTCTCAGGACACACTGGTTTTCAAAATTAGATGTTTTAGAGGTTCATCTCTCAAGAGCATGTCTTAAAAGTTAGAGTGCCCAATGTAAGTTTTGAACCCTCCACTCCCCAGGGAGAAGCTCCAGGTTTTGAGTTCCCTCCTAGGTTTTGAATGGGTTGCTGCTCTAGAGGTGGGATTTATGGTGAGATTGTGTCCCACTCTTTCCTACCAACTCTGATGTGGTTTTCTTCTCATTTGCCTGATGTGTAGTCACCATTTAGCCAGTTTTTAGGGTTTTTTTTTTTTTTTTTTTTTGGTGGTACGCGGGCCTCTCACTGCTGTGGCCTCTCCCGTTGCGGAACACAGCCTCCGGATGCGCAGGCTCAGCGGCCATGGCTCACGGGCCTAGCTGCTCCGCGGCATGTGGGATCTTCCCAGACCGGGGCACGAACCCGTGTCCCCTGCATCGGCAGGTGGACTCTCAACCACTGCGCCACCAGGGAAGCCCTAGGGTTTTTTTTAAAGAGGATATTGTTCCATATGTAGGTGTAGACTCAGATTCAGTGTGTCCATAAAAGGAGGTGAGCTCCTCACCACTAAACCAACATTATAAGGAATGTTAAAGGGGCTTCTTTAAGCTGAACATCTCCATCTTGAACTGGAACTCAAGGTAAAACCTCAGAAAAACCTTAATGAAATGGAGATAAGTAATTTACCTAATAAAGTGTTCAAAGTAATGGTAATAAAGATGTCCATTGAACTGGGGAGAAGAATGGATGAACACAGTGAGAACTTCAACAAAGAGACAGAAAATATAAGAAAGTACCAAATGGAAGTCACAGAGTTGAAGAATATTATAATTGAACTAAAAAATACACTAGAAAGGGTTCAACATCAGACTAGATGAAGCAGAAGAAAGGATCAATCAACTTGAAGACAAGGCAGTGGAACTCACCAAATCAAAGGAGCAGGAAGAAAAGAGAATGAAAACAAAGTGAAGATAGATTAAAGAACTTATGGGACAATATAAAACAAATTAACATTCACATTACAGGGCTCTCAGAAGGAGAAGAGAGAGAGAAAGGAGCAGAAATTTTATTTGAGGAAATAATGGCTGAAAACTTCTCTAACCTGGAGAAGGAAACAGACATGCAGATCCAGGAAGCCCAGAGAGTTCTAAACAAGATGAACCCCAAAATACCCACAAAAAGCTACATTATAATTAAAATGTCAAAAGTAAAGGCAAGGAGAGAAGATTAAAAGCAACAAGAGAAAAACTTGTTATGTATAAGGCAGCCCCCATAAGGCTCTCAGAAGATCTTTAAGCACAAAATTTGCAGACCATAAGGAAGTGACACAATATAATTCAAAGTTCCAAAAGAAAAAAAAAAAAAAAAACTTCCACCAAGAATACTCTACCCAGCAAATTTACCATTCAGAATTGAAGGAGAAATAAGGAGTTTTCCAGACAAACAAAAGCTAAAGGAGTTCCTCACCACTAAACCAACATTATAAGGAATGTTAAAGGGGCTTCTTTAAGCTGAAAAAAAAAATAGTGCTAATTAGTAAATAAGAACACAATTGAAAGAATAAATCTTACTGGAAAAATAAATATATAGTAAAGGTAGGGGACTAATTACTTATAAATTTAATGTGAAGGTTAAAAGAAGAAAGTAGTAAAAATAACTATGTTTACAATAATTAAAGTAAACACAAGATGAAATATTTAAAATATCAAAAACATAAAATGTGCAGAGAGTAAAAATGTTGAGCAGAATGGTATCAAACTTAAGTTGTCATCAACTTAAAATAGGCTGTTATAGATATACATTTTTATACATAAGCCTTATGCTAACCACAAAGCAAAAACCTATAGTAAATACACAAAAGATAAAGAGAGAGGAATAGATAAGCATATCACTAAAGACAGCTGTCAAACCACAAAGTAAGAGAGCAAGAAAAGAAGAAAGGATCAGAGAGGAACTACAAAAACAGCTAGAAAACAATTAATAAAATGGCAATAAGCACACACCTATCAATCTTTACTTTACATGTAAGTGGACTGAATTCTCTCATCAAAAGACATAAAGTGGCTGAATGGATTAAAAAATCGAGACCCATCTATCTGTTGCCTACAAGGCACACACTTTATTTTTTTTTTAAACATCTTTATTGGGGTATAATTGCTTTACAATGGTGTGTTAGTTTCTGCTTTATAACAAAGTGAATGAGTTATACATATACATATGTTGCCATATCTCTTCCCTCTTGCGTCTCCCTCCCTCCCACCCTCCCTATCCCACCCCTCCAGGCGTCACAAAGCACCGAGCTGATATCCCTGTGCTATGCGGCTGCTTCCCACTAGCTATCTACCTTACGTTTGGTAGTGTATATATGTCCATGCCACTCTCTCACTTTGTCACAGCTCACCCTTCCCCATCCCCATATCCTCAAGTCTGTTCTCCAGTAGGTCTGTGTCTTTATTCCTGTCTTACCCCTAGGTTCTTCATGACATTTTTTTTTTCTTAAATTCCATATATATGTGTTACAATACAGTATTTGTCTTTCTCTTTCTGACTTACTTCACTCTGTATGACAGACTCTAGGTCTATCCACCTCATTACAAATAGCTCAATTTCGTTTCTTTTTATCGCTGAGTAATATTCCATTGTATATATGTGCAACATCTTCTTTATCCATTCATCCAATGATGGGCACTTAGGTTGTTTCCATCTCCGAGCTATTGTAAATAGAGCTGCAATGAACATTTTGGTACATGACTCTTTTTGAATTATGGTTTCCTCAGGGTATATGCCCAGTAGTGGAATTGCTGGGTCATATGGTAGTTCTATTTGTAGTTTTTTAAGGAACCTCTATACTGTTCTCCATAGTGGCTGTACCAATTCACATTCCCACAAGCAGTGCAGGAGTGTTCCCTTTTCTCCACACCCTCTCCAGCATTTCTTGTTTCTAGATTTTTTGATGATGGCCATTCTGACCGGTGTGAGATGATATCTCATTGTAGTTTTGATTTGCATTTCCCTAATGATTAATGATGTTGAGCATTCTTTCATGTGTTTGTTGGCAGCCTGTATATCTTCTTTGGAGAAATGTCTATTTAGGTCTTCTGCCCATTTTTGCATTGGGTTGTTTGTTTTTTTGTTATTGAGCTGCATGAGCTGCTTGTAAATTTTGGAAATTAATCCTTTGTCAGTTGCTTCATTTGCAAATATTTTCTCCCATTCTGAGGGTTGTCTTTTGGTCTTGTTTATGGTTTCCTTTGCTGTGCAAAAGCTTTGAAGTTTCATTAGGTCCCATTTGTTTATTTTTGTTTTTATTTCCATTTCTCTAGGAGGTGGTCAAAAAGGATCTTGCTGTGATTTATGTCAGAGTGTTCCAAGGCACACACTTTAGATGTAAGGACACACACAGACTGAAAGTGAAGGGATAGAAAAGGATATTCCATGCAAATGGAAACCAAAAGAAATATGGACTAGCTATACTTAGATCAGACAAAATAGACTTCAAAGCAAAGACTCTATGAGACAAAGAAGGACATCACATAAAGATAAAGGAGTCAATTCAACAAGAGGATATAACATTCATAAATATTTATGCACCAAACATAGGAGCACCTAAATAGATGAAGCAAATGTTAACAGGCCTAAAGGGAGAAACAGGCAACAATACAATAATATAGGAAATAATACAATAATAGAGGGAATTTTAATACCCCACTTACATCAATGGATAGATCATCCAGACAGAAAATCAATAAGGAATCATTGGCCTTAAATGACATGTTAGACCAGATAAACTTAATGGATAATTACAGAATATTTTATCCAAAAGTAGCAAGATAACATTCTTCTCAAGTGCACAGGGAACATTTTCCAAGACAGGTCATATGTTAGGCCACAAAAGAAGTCTTAATAAATTTAAGAAAACTGCAATCATAACAAGCATTTTCTTCTGACCACAATGGTATAGAACTAAAAATTAATTACACGAAGAAAACTGGAAAATTCACAAATATGTGGTGAGTAAACAAAATGCTACTGAATAACCAATAGGTTAAGGAAGAAATCAAAAGATAAATTAAAAAATTCCTGATACAGATGAAAATGGAAATGTAACATAACAAAACTTATGGGCTGCAGCAAAAGGAGTTTTCATAAGGAAGTTCATAGCAATAAATGCCTACCTCAAATAAACAACCTAACTTTACATCTCAAAGAACAGAAAAAGAACAGTTGAAGCCCTAAATGAGTAGAAGAAAGAAAATAACAAAAGTTACAGCAGAAATAAATGAAATAGAGACTAAAAAGACAATAGAAAAGATCAATGAAATGAAGAGCTTGTTCTTTGAAGAGATGAACAAAATTGACAAATCTTTAGCTAGAGTCACCAATGAAAAAAGAGAGAGGGCTCAAATAAATAAAATCAGAAATGAAAGAGAAGTTACAACTGATATCACAGAAATACAAAATATCATAAGAGACTGCTATGAACAATTATAAGCCAGTAAATTGGACAACGTAGAAGAAAGGGATAAATTCCTAAAAACATACCACCTACCAAGACTGAATCATGATGAAATAGAAACTATGAACAGACCAATTACTAGTAAGGAGATGAATCAATAATAAAAATCTCCCCAAAGCCAGCACCTAATGGCTTTGCTGGTAAATTCTACCATATATTCAAAGAAGAATTAATAAGAATCCTTCTCAAACTCTTCCAAAAAAATGGAAGAGGGGTAAACTCATCCAAACAAATTTTATGAGTCCAGCATTACCTTGATACCAAAACCAGACAAGGATGCCACAAAAAAGGAAAATTATAGGCCAATATTGCAGATGAAGATGGATGTAAAAATCTTCAACAAAGTATTAACAAATTGAATTCAGCAATACATTAAAGGAATCATAAAAAATGATCAAGTGGGATTTATTCTAGGAATGCAAGGATGTCTAATCATCTGCAAATCAGTCAATGTGATGTACCATATTAACAAAAGGATAAAAATCATATGATCACCTTAATAGATGCAGAAAAGCTTTGACAAAATTCAATATTGATTTATGATAAAAACTTTCAACAAAGTGGGCACAGAGGGAACATACCTCAATGTAATAAAAGTCAGATATGACAAGCTTGTAGCTAACATCATACTCAATAATGAGAAGCTGGAGGCTTTTCCTCTAAGATCAGGAACAAGACAAGGATGTTATTTTAACCACTTTTATTCAACATAGTATTGAAAGTCCTAGCCAGAGCATTTAGGCAAGAAAAAGAAATAAAAAGAATCAAAATTGGAAAGGAAGAAGTTAAACTGTCACTATTTGTAGATGACATATTATATATAGAAAAGCCTAAAGACTCCATCAAAAGACTATTAGAACTAATAAAGGAATTCAGTAAAGTTGTAGGATACAAAATCAATACCCCTAAATCTGTTGCATTTCTTTACACTAATAACAAACTATCATAAAGAGAAATTAATAAAATAATTTCATTTACAATCACATCAAAAAGAATAAAATATCTAGGACATAAACTAAGGAAGTGAAAGACCTGTATATTAAAAACTATGAAACAATGATAAAGAAACTGAAGAAGACCCCAAAAAATGGAAAGATATTTCATGCTCATGGATTGGAAGAATTAATATTGTTAAATGTCCATACTACCCAAAGCAATATACAGATTCAATGTATTTTTCAATGGTATTTTTCACAAAAATATAACAAACAATGCTAAGTATGGAACCAAAAAAGAACCCTGAATAGCTAAATCAATAGTGAGAAAGAAGAACAAAGCCAGAGGCATCATGCTTTCTGATTTCAAACTATATTACAAAGCTATTGTAATTGGCATAAAAACAGACACATATTGTAGATCAATGGAACAGAAGAGAGAGCCCATGAATAAACCTATGCATATATGGTCAATTAATGTATGACAGAGGAATCAAGAATATACAGTTGGCCAAAGAAAGTCTCTTCAATAAATGGTGTTAAGAAAATTGAATGAAACGGGGACATTAACTTATTTCATACCCCAAAATTGACTCAAATGGATTATTGAATGTAAGACCTGAAACCATAAAACTCTTAGAGGAAAACATAGGCAGTAAACTCCTTGACATAGATCTTGGTGATTTTTTGAATCTGACACAAAAAGCAAAAGCAACAAAAGCAAAAATAAATAAGTGGGACAATATCAAACTAAAAATCTCCTGCAGAGCAAAGGAAACCATCAACATAATGAAAAGGCAATCTACTGAAAGAGAGAAAATATTTGCAAATCATATATCTAATAATGGGTTAATATCAAAAGTATATAAAGTACTCATAAAACTCAATAGTAAAAAACCCAACAATCCAATCAAAAAATGGGCAGAATATCTGAATAGACATTTTTCCAAAAACGACATGCAGATGGCCAACAGGTATATGAAAAGATGTTCAACATTGTTAATCATCAGGGAAATGCAAATCAAAACCACAATAAGATCACCTCACACCTGTTAGAATGGCTATTATCAAAAAGACAAGAAATAATAAGTCATAGTGAGGTTGTGGAGAAAAGAGAACCCTTTTGCACTGTTGGTGGGAATGTAAATTGGTGCAACCACTATTGAAGACAGTATGGAATTTTCTCAGAAAATTAGTAATGATCATATTTTGATGTGCTTTTTTGGCCATCTGTATGTCTTCTTTGTAGAAATGTCTGTTTTAGATCTTCTGCCCAGTTTTTGATTGGGTTTTTTTTTTTTTTTTTTTTTTTTGATATTGAGCTGCTTGAGCTGTTTGTATATTTTGGAGATTAATCCCTTATTAGTCACTTTGTTTGCAAATATTTTCTCCCGTTCTGTGGGTTTTCTTTTCATTTTGTTTATGGTTTTCCTCTCCCTTTATTTGTTTATTTTTTTCCTGGAAAATAGATTTAATCCTATTCAAATTAGAAATATTCTGTGTTTTTCTTCCAAACCCTCTCCAAACAAAAGTCTCCTTTTTTTCCCCCCAGTAGTGAGTTGTTTAAATTTTTTAAAATAAAAAATTGTATATATTTAAGGTGTACAAAGTGATGTTTTAATATATTTACTTCAGAAAATTTGTAATTAAGTTCTTTCTGTGTCTTTTTGAGATGCATATAAGTCTTTTAAAAATGAAATAAGCCTTTTTGCAGCTTTACGGTCCAGGAAGCTCTTTTTCAAGGACCTGGAAACTCTCTCTTTGAAACATAATCATCAAGGAACATGGTGCCTCTATCTTCCACTTTCTGAGGGAGAGTAAGAGCCTAACTTCAGTCAGCCAGTCCCTTGCTCCAAGTTGCAAAACTACCTTTTGTTATAAATATATCAGAAAATTACATTCCTTTGGATGAAGCCAATTAGCTAACATAGATGGTCACCCCGATTATCAAATGAAATTAGGATAGACTATGTGACAAATGGTGCTGTCAAGTCCGCTTACTTGAGGACCAATTATTGTTTACTTTGAGAACATGTATGTAAATGGGTACTTGGCTATATATAAGGATGAGATTTATTTCTGTTTTTGCAGTCTCTTAGCAAATTGCCTGGTTTAGTGTTTACTTAATAATAAAATTGTTTCCTTTCTCTTCTACCTTTATGGAGAAGTTTTCTGGATTAGGAGGAAATTTTGTTTTTAATTATATTTCTCCAACATATGGAAGGACTTAAGGTTAAGTAGTAAAGAGTTAAATAAATGCTTAGAATGATTTATTCAATCACAATGCTCACATCAATCTGTGCTTATATACATGACTTTTTGCTTCCAAAAGTATGTTTAATATTACTCCCTTCCCTTGTACCTGAACATTTAATGACCAGAAAGCTGCAGCTTTGTTAAAGAAAAGGTGGTGAGTTGATCCATGGAGCATAGAGTTGGTATTGATGGGTGCTAAACTAATATTTCAGGTATGCCAGCTGCTGTGTCATTGCCAAGATTCTAAATTTGAAACTAAGAATTCTGCAGTGAGGTTCTTGAAGAGATTAGTACCATGATAGATGCTTGTGAAGGGTTGAGCTCCACCTTCAACCAACTTATGTCAAGAAAACCTCATGCTACCTTTACCCCTGGAGAGTGGAGCTCTTGCCCTGGACTGGAGCATAGCCCCTGGGACCTTGAAATCTGTAGATAGATTAACTTGAGGTTGCCTGTCTGCTTGGAATTCAGACTTTGGAATATTATCCATCCATTCATTCTCTTTTACCTCTAGCTACCACTGGTCAGACCACAATACATTTCATTCTGAACTGTCCCTGAAGAGTGAAGGAATGAATCCCTGATTGGGAAGGAGCAGTCTCAGACAATAGCCAAGATTCTGGAAGCAATTGAGGGGGTGGTAGGTAAAGAAAAATGCCACATGGGAAATGCCAGCAGGGAAGAAAAGATAAAGAAGTTATTGTAACGATGCTGCTAATACAGTGTTATGTCATGCAGGTAATTCTGAAATATGTATGTGTGAGCATGTGTGTGTGTACTTATATATTTCAATTCAATTACCTTTAACTATAGTAATTCAAGCCAAAAAAGTTCAGTTATTTATTATAGCTATAGTTTGTATATGGCTTTATGGGACAGTATTCATAATCTTTTTTGTTTTCAAACCAAGCTTGTGCCTTTTACATGCCTAAGCTGTCCAGATGCCAGTTAGCCAGCACACAGAAGTAGAGAGCTCTGGACAGGGCAGCCCTGTTTATAATTGAAGTCTTCCTCCTTTGCTCCCTGTTAGAGCACTTATTCTTGCCTGGCTCTTCTGTTCATCAAGCTCTTGAACTCTTGCCTTGCCTACAATTAGGATCCTAGTGCTTTCTCTTCAGAAGTAATTGATGACAAACACACATCAACTTGTCTTCAACCCAGACTATCCTTCTGAGATATAGCTTTGTTTTCTGGTCCCTCAGAGTAACTATCTTTCCTTATCTAGACTCCACTAAAAAATAATTTGTAATGTTTTATATGAATTGAATTATTCTAAATTGCTAGAAGGTTGGTTCTTCAGTATTTTAACAATTATTCCACCACAGACTCCAAATTTATTTATAATATCTGCTGATTGCATTTGGAAATATTGATTATGGAAAGCAAACAAGAGTGTATTCTGGGGCCACATAGAATTAATGAGGTTTTATAATGTACATTTTAGTCTCTTAATCTGTTATGTATTCATCATTAACAAAGAAGAGCCGCATAACCAATGTAGGCCTAGGGAAATCTAGAGTAAAATATTAGTTCTGAAGTACAAATTAGAGGTCAGAAGAGGCAAAGGTCAACATCTAAGAAGTGTGTGTTATTAAAGAGTCATGTTCCAATTTTCACACTGCAAAAGTAGTAAAAAAGGTAAAATCAAAAGGAATGGTCCAGCATGTTGGATCAGTTGCCTAGAGAATTAATGGTCAGAAAAAGGGGATTAGGACAGTTCAAGGGGTCTGTGAGGGAACAGAGAATGAATAAGAAATATTTCCATTTCTTTTCAAGGCAAAGGTGCCATTAGCTTGACAGATGGCTAGTTCATGGTTGTGCTGTTGATCACATACATTTATAGTGTTAAAGATGTGGTGTGATGATGAGAAATAGGGTAGTTTGAAATTATGGATAGCAAAACAAAGATGAAAATAAAAGAAAAATTGTCTTAAAAGTCTCCAAGATAATGGGGAATAAAGACCCCATGAACATTTGCCATTGCCTAAAACTCCCTACCCTTTGAATATCAAAATCAAAATAATTAAATTTATCTAAAAATCCCATCAGCACCAAAAGTCATTCATTTCTATGGGAAGTTCTGGGAACTTATATTCATTAAAAAGGTTATACCAAGGGCTTTTGATAAATACTTCCCCAGACCCAAAATATATTAACTTATGCTAGAGATTGGGGGGAATAATATAGCAGGCAAAGAAGGTTGGAGGATCCTAAAAGGAGGGAAACTGAAAGAGTGTTAGGAATGTGGCAAGATCTGAGATAGAAATGAATGTACCGACATAGGCAGATAGACCATGCATAATCTTGTAGCAAGTTTCCATGTCATTAGCATGAAACTAAAGTAGCAAAAAAAAAAAAAAAAAAAAAAAGAGCAAAAGGCTCCTGTGTGAGCATTGTTTGAGTACCTAAAAGCTGCATAGGAACTGAGTCAGCCACAGCTGACTATCTGGTCTTTGCTGAATAGACCCAGGGTCTATGATATTTGCTGTGTCAATTTTTGATGTGGCTTATAATAACCAGCAACTAGAATCTAGCTTAGAGACCTCCTAGCAAAGACTTAATGCTTGACTATGCCCTGAGACTTGGTCTAGTCCCCATCTGACTTAAGCTGTGTGGATACCCAGTACCTGTACATACAATCTCCAGTGATACCCACAAGCTCAGGAAGTGACGCAGACCCTCCCTCCTGGATAAAGGTGAGGGAAGTACTTGTTTTTGGGGAAAGGCTGAAAAAGCATCCTCATCAGTTACATTTTTTATTGAATCAAACACATGGTAGGTACTCCATACATTTCATTCAATGTATGTTATTTATCATTTTGGGGAAAATAATTTAAAAAATAACTCCTTAAGGTATTATAATAGAGAAATACAAAAAGAAGTTGAACTCATAGTCAACACTCTGGTGCTCAAAAACCAGTCTTCCTTAAAATGTCATACTGGAACAGGACTTGTTTCTGGCTGGCTGTTTAGCATATTATGTATCTAATATGTAAAAATTCATTTTCCTGGGCTTGATTCATATTTGCCTTGTAATTCTGAGAAACATTTTGTATAAGAGTTGGCCACAACTTATTTCTTCGTATGTACTTTAGTCTCTTTTCATCTTTATGAATATAATAGTGATCTAACTGCCATATCTGTCACCCCATTTTTACCCTAGGATTGATTCAGATGATCTATCTGGCTAGCAGGAGCCCACTTTATCTTATAACCATCCAAATGTTTCTTCCTAAAGTTGCTTTCTTAACTAAAGAGATAATCTTCCTTCATTCAACTATATTTATTACATCCCTGGTCTCATAGAATGTAGACTCTACTGGAGGGGAGAAAGAGATCAATTAATCAATTTATTTTTATGCAATTTAAAAATTATATAATCTAATGTAAAAAATTTTTAAATGTGATAAACTATATGAAGGAAGATTCTCAGAACTTTAAGAGGACATAATGCAGGACTTTTCATCTAGTGGTGGTGGTCTTCTTTAAATGCTTCTCTGAGAAATGGTATCTGTGCTGAGATTGAAAGGATGAGTAAGAATTTAATAGACCAGAGGAGGAGAAGGGAATGATGGGATAGAGAAGACCATGTGAGGACAAATATTTTGCTAGACTGTAGCATGATTTGCTACCAATAAAAGGGGGAATTCCTCTACTGTTAATTTTCATTATTTCATTTAGCATAGTTTTTTTAAGCATTTATCATATGCTAGACACTTTACAATATGTTAGAAATACAGTGGTGAGTAAGTAGTTATTTACTTGGCTGTTTGTCCATGCAATAAATTATTTATTTAGCTTGTAGTCTAGTGGGGTAGAGAATTAACAAAATGATCACAAAATAAGTATAAAATTTCACATGCCACAGTGCTGTAACAGATGCTTTATGTAACAAGATGCTTTATAATCTGTAATAGGGGAAAATCTTCCCTGAAAATAATATTCTTATGTTGAGAGCTGAAAGATCAATAGATATTAAATAGAAAGAGACAGGAGAGAATTAGCTTCAACATGAAACAGTAGAAGGCCAGTGTTGTCAAAGAAGACAGTATCAGAGGATGTGCCTTACAAGATGAAGATGGAGAAATAGGCAGAGGCTAAGCTGTACAGGGTCTGTTGGAGGACAGAAGGAACAAAAAGTGCACAGTAAACTGAGAGGACATTTTTTTTAAAAATATCTTAACATTTATTTAGTATCTCATATTTTACAATACATTTTCACATTCACTATCTAATGTAAATGAAGAGGCAAATTCTACGGAAGAACTAATGGCTTATTCCATCACAGTCATCATTTCAAGTGGAGAGAAAGTGGTAACTTTTATTATTGTGTTATTTAGTTATTTATTTTTGTTGAGGCATAGTTGATTTACAATATTATATAAGTTTCAGTTGTACAACATAGTGATTCACAATTTTTAACGGTTATACTCCATTTATGGTTATTATAAAATATTGGCTATATTCCCTGTGCTGTATAATATATCCCTGTAGCTTATTTACTTTACACACGGTAGTTTGTACTTTGTAATCTGCTGCCCCTGTCTTGCCCTTCTCCCTTACCTCTCCCCATTGGTAACCACTAATTTGTTCTTTATATCTGTGAGTCTGGTATTTTTTTCTTATATTCAGTAGTTTGTTTCATTTTTTAGATTCCACATATAAGTGATATCATACAGTATTTGTCTTTCTCTGCCTGACTTATTTCACTAAGCATAATACCCTCCAAGGCATCTTGAGACTAAAAAACAAGGCAGATAGCTCCATATACTCAATGGATCAGTTTATTATAGGGTAACTTACTCACAGGGTGGGATTGGGATCGGGGGGACAACCATCCAGAAGCTAGATGGTTAGTCAGACTCAAAAGGACTTGAATAGTTGGATGTATCAATTGAGGAAGGGCAGAATTTTTTCATAGACTTTCTCAAGTTTTTTAGACTTTGTAAGTTACAAAAAAAAATGTGTAATCATTCATTTGTGTAAGACATAAAGGTGGATAAATATACTTCTGGCAGGGGAAGTAATAGTTATGTTTTTAGATAGGTTGAATTTGAAGGGCTTGGAGGTAATCTAGGGAAGCGAGTTCAACATTTAAATCTGAAGTTCACGAGTTAGATTAGATATAAAATGTCCCTTAAGGAATCACCAACATATCGGCAATAGAAATGATCATTGAGTTTATGTGAATTGATGATTTCAAAGAGTGTATATATGGAAAAGATAAAAAGGCCAATAATAGACCCCCAGGGAACAGCAACAGGTTGAAAGATAAATAGAGTAGACTGAAAAGAAACACAAGGAGAGAGAATAAAAGCATTATGATAGTGTCGCATGATAGAAACCCAGGAAGGACAGTATTTCTAACAGCAGGAAGTGACGATTACTGTCAGATACCTCAGAGTATTTTCACAAAGCAAGGAATGAAAAGAGATCACCTATTGGAAATACAAAATTGGAAATAAGTTGGAAAACTTAGCAAGAATGTTTCAAGAGTTTTACTGATGAGTACCAAGTTCCCAGTCAGTGATTGAGCACAGGGGCTTGGAATTTCTGACTAACATTTGTCTCCTCTAATAGACCATCTTTGCTCCAGAGCTGCCTCCTGGGTTAAGCTGCCTATTGCCTATTCAGAAACAAATCATTTCCCCCTCCCGCCAGAAAACTTAGCCCAGGAATTAGAAAAGACACTACCCTAAAGGATTTCTTATATTCTTATGTTTACTAAACTAATTTTACTACATTTCGTAGTATTAGGACTCTTTCTGCACCTTTAGTCATTTTACTATCTTTAATTCAAAGTGTTTGGATAATAAAACCACTTCATAAGCTTGGGAAAAAATAATAAGTATCACTAAAGAACATAAAAGCAGACAAAGACTTTCATCTACAACATACTCCATTCTTGGTCTTCTTCCTGGAAGTAACCACTTTTCAATATTTAAGACAATATCTAGGAATTCTCTGCTGTTTAAAACAGTTTAGTGCACTTGCACAACCTCTTATCTTCCTTCCCAATTCTTCTCCCATTAGAAAAAATAAATTTTGTGTGTTTGTCCTATCAGTAATCTAACTTGAAATTATATACTTAAGCTTAAATGATTGACTTTACAAGATGAGGGATTTAGGAGAAGTGCATTTTCATTTTCACTTCTTTTTACCTCTGATGACCCTTTCCTTTGTCAATCTTCTATCAGATGAGCTTAAAAATTGTCATTATTTATAACATTTTCATTGAGTTCTGAAGTATAAAAACATTTTCTTTTTAGCCTATGGATTTACTCTAAAATTTGAGAAAAAAATAATGCTTATTATGACCATAAAAATATGAATCATTGTAGAACCAAATAGTGTTACTAACTTATAGAAAGAGAAATGTAATTGTAAGTTAATACCTTGTCAGCTGAAGAAGAATCAAAGTGAATAAATTCTTTTTTCACATACTTCATCAATTATTCACAATTGTGCCACATTTAGTTTTCATTCTTGTATAGCTTTTTGTCTTCTCTGTAATTTCTACTTATTTTTCTTTTTGCCATGTTGATAGATGAGATATGTATTATCTACATTTTATCATTAAGATTTTCCAAGTTCTTATTTATATATTACTATAAATTTTGTGCATCTACTTTCTTATTAAACTTTCTGACTTCCTGTTCTAATTTAAACCATTTGTTTTCTTTGCCTGCTGTACAACAGACTGTTTATTGCATTTCTGGTTTAGTTTCATTCTTGGTGGGTTTCTATGTCTTTTTCTTTTTTTAGATGCCTTTTTTATTCTGCTGGAGTATGTCCTGAATGAATTTTAGGGGCAGAGAAGATAAATTTCTAAACCTTTATGTGTCTGAAATGGTATCTTTAATTTGCCTTCACATTTATTTGCCAGTTTGGTGAGGTAGAGAATTAAGAGCCAAATTCATTTGATTTTCAAATTTTGAAGACATTTCCCCCAACTGCTTCACCTTCTTGTATCCAATGTTGTTGATGAAAAGTCAGGTACCTTCCATAATGGATGCTCCTTTTCTTTTATCAGTTTTCTGCTGGATGAACTTTTATTTTTATTTATTTTTTTTGTATATGTCTTAAAATTTTTTTTTAATTAGAAAATGTATTGGAGAATAGTTGATTTACAATGTTGTGTTAGTTTCAGATGTACGGCAAAATGATTCAGTTATACATATACATATATTCATTCTTTTTCAGATTCTTTTCCCATACAAGTTATTACAGAATATTGAGAGAGTTCCCTGTGCTATACAGTAGGTCCTTGTTGGTTATCTATTTTATGTATAGTAGTGAGTGTATGTTAATCCCAAGCTCCTAATTTATCCCTTCCCCCCACATTTCCCCTTTGGTAACCATAAGTTTGTTTTCAAAATCTGTGAGTCTATTTCTGTTTTGTAAATAAGTTCATTTATATCAATTTTTAAAATTAGATTCCACACATGAGTGATATCATATGATATTTGGCCTTCTCTGTCTGACTTACTTCGCTTAGTATGATAATAGATGAACTTTTAGATTGTCATGGTGGACTGGCCTGACCATTGCCCCACAACCAACTCTGCACTTTAAGCCTTCCACTGCTTATCCTGGAAGAGCATGTCTGTCTCCATCACTGCCTCTCCCAAGGTGTATTCAGAGCGAGTCTTCTTCATACATAAGACTATGATGCTGCCCAATCTCCGTCTTCTAGAAATTCATAAAAATGTATTTTATTCGTGGAAATTTATATTGTCTTAAGTTGCATATATATTTAAACCTTTTTTTTTACAGTCATTCCAGTAGGATCTTGGGAGGTGGAAAAAATGTGTGTTCTATCTGTCACTTGGAACAGGAAACACCTCACTGTTACTGTCTATAGATCCTCAATAAAGGAGCCTATATGTTTTCTTGAACCAAGTTTCAAGAACACAATTATTAGTTGTGGTTAATAGTAGACTAAATAAGGAAGATAAAATTATCATGGGTGGTCCTCTCATTTAAAAGACAGCAGGGCAAAGTTAAACTATGTCTAAGATCTGATTTGATATAAAGTATCAAAGAAAAGTATCAAGGTTTTTATTCAGCTGATGACAAAGCAAACTCACTTTCACAATCATTGTTCCTTTACACTAATTTTTTATATTTGTACTAATTAAAGTGGTTCTGTTTTTTGACTGTAAGGAACAGAATTTAATCCTGATTTCCTTACTGAAAGAAGTAGAATTTTCAAATAAGATTTTGGGGTGTTAGTAAATCTAAAGTAAGGTTAAATAGTCCACAAGGAAATGGCAGAAATCAGGGAAGCTCTAGGAGCCCCAGCAGTCAGTATTCATGAACCCTCTTTCAGGGTAGGAAATCTCCAGCGTTATTGACTCCCATTCACTATACCCATTCCAAATTCTTGGTTGAGAGCTACTGATTGGCTCAAATTTGTTAGGAATCCTCCCCTCAATCAGCGGTAGAGTTACATCATATAAACAGAGCCAAAAATCAGCCCTGAAAGAAAAATGCCTGTGCTTTGAGTGGTGCTTGTGGCTCTCACTTCACTCAAAGAAACAACATTTCAGAGTACAGTGTCACAGTGAACTCATTAGCCACTGAACTCAAAGATCAAAACATCCTTACAGTAAAACTTACTGGCTGCTATCCCTAAATAGGAAATTCAGTAGCTCATGTTGGCAACAAAACCAACCCTTCTTTCTATATGTCTTTCATAGTTTCAGATGCAAAAAATATTAGGGCCTCAAAAAGCAGAAGGCATTTTTACACTGTATTATTTACATACATTTATATCTCTTCCTAACAAATAAGCAAACAAAACCCAACAAAATTGAGAGTGGAAAATAAAATTAGTCAAGCAATGAAAGGAAACAGAATAAATGATTAATCCTAAGGAGGCATTTCATGAATAAGTCGGTTGGCTCCAAGAATCACCATGTTGTAGCTTTCCTCTTTTAAGTTAATATACAATCCTAGATTAGAGACTATGACATCCATGCTTAAAATAATAGAAATGTAAGTCAAGAAGTTAACATAAGAAAATTGCCTCATTTTATAGACAGTAAAACAGTCTCAGAAAAAAGAATTGGTCTTCTAAGACTAAGAGCTTACTATTGCAAGAGGAAGACTCCAGTCCAGGCCCTCTCATCCTAAATTCAGGGCTCTTTGAACTAGTTTCTAAAATTGGTATTACAGTATTCCAAGAGGCTTCTATTCTGTTGGCTATTGGAATCTTTTGGTAATAATTGGGGTTATTCTACTGGGAAAACATATTACTGCATTCTATAAAAGAATGATTTTTCACCAAACTCATTCTCTATTTTATTTTTAGGGTTAGTCTTTGCCTAGAAAGGTTAAAATTGTCAGTGGTATCATTTTGGTTAGTTTCAGACTTGCATTTGAGGACAGTTTATAAAGTTAAGTGTTACAACTAAGCTTATTGCTCTGAGATTTTAATGAATAATTAATTTAAACATTATTTTTTCTGATGACTTCTGAATATCTAGTTTCACTTGCTCAAAGTGCCTTTATGAATTTCCATATTAAATTTCTAATCCAAATGCTAATTTGCACAGAAAAATGAGCTACTTTTGAATATGGAGATATAAAGCTAGATAATACGTTTTCTACTTTTGAGGAATTCATAGGATAGCTAACAGAGAGCTACAATAAAATAAGTATAATGCAATGTAATAGGTGATATAGAGAAAAATCAGTGTTTTGAAAACATATACTATTTGTCGCAGGGGATGTGTATGTGTGAAATGTTATAGTTCCTTTCCTCAAGGATTTCACAATTCAGGACCTCCAGTAATAATATTCTCTATCCAATGAGGCAAATGCCTTATTATGACCACAATTTGCACGACCATTTTTTTTGAAAATAGATGTTAAAGGACATGGAACTTCGGTAGAATCTTTGGAGTTAAAAAAAAATGTAAGACCCCACAGTCTTAAGCTTTTGAGTCTCAATTTTATCATTTTAAAAATGGGGATATTATCTACTGATTGTTGATAATTATTAAGTGAGAAAAGGAATGTCTTGGAACATTAGTATTTATTATGCACTCAGTAAATATTGCTTGAATAGTAGATGGTTGAGAAGTGGAACATGGAGGATAGTGACAACTAATGGCAGGCAACAAGAGGTTTTGGTGGATGGTATAAATGAAAATAAGTGAAAGGGAAAATAATGCGTTCCACCATGTTTTTAAATCTAAATTAAATGAAAAGGCAATTTCCCATGCCTCCTTGGGATTTTGCCCAGAGACAAATTCCTCTAAAACCAAGTTCCTTTGCTGCATTGCTTTAATGATGTTCTTCTATTAAAATGCCCATAAAAAATTAGAAAAATAAGACAGTGCTTATTTATACTTATAAAAACAAGTAAAAAAGATAAACATTTGTAACTCCAATGCACAGTATAGTTGTCTGTCTCTCTTTCCTTCACCACAGTTTGCTGAGCAGTTTGAAGAAAATCTGATCTGCAGTGCACCCTGCAGAGACTTAGCATCATCCTGCTGTTTCTTCATGAGTAAACTGTAAACTCTGCTTGGGTTTCCCAAACAATTATGAGACAATTAAGCTTTGCTCTTTAAGGATGAGTTCAGGACTAGAACTGACCTCTTCTTGGCTAAATAGTGCTCTGAGGGCAAAACACTTAATTATGGAAGATCATTTTAAACACACACACACAAACACAGAGTAATCTAAGTCCTTTGTAATAGCATCTGTAGGCAATACTGCCATTTTTTTCATGGATTTAAATGTTTTGCAGGCCAAAAGGTTTTCTAATTACAAATGAGCAGAAACAGAAATAAGCTTCTTGAGACATGGTGACACACATGAAACCTCTCACTGAGTAAAATCAGAACATTAGAAGCCAGCAGAAAATTTCCAAACTCTAGTCACCTTAAGAACATACAAGAAACCAGTAGTTGAAGAAAAGAAAAAGGTCTCCAGAGACCCTCAAATCATTCCATCCCTATAATCACTTCTGCTTCTTTGGCTCTGTGCTTTGATAAACAGGAAGTAAATGGAAGAACTTGCCCTCATATACCTCTTCTAAAAGAAGTAAAATAAGATGCTCTGGATAGATGCACATGCATGACTTCTAGAAGAGATTACTTGTTAATCTCTCCTTACTTGCCTACCCTAGGGAGTTGGCTGGACTTTATAGAAAAATAAAACCTGAATTTTGTCTCCCAACCTGTTTTTTACATCTGTAAAGTGAGGCCAGTATCCTTCTCATAGGAATTTGTAAGGATTAAAGACATGCCTCCTTGGGAGGCATGGTATTACAGTAAACATTACAATAAACATTCAAAATTGTTTATTGAATTTCTGGGGATAAAGTAAGTATTTGAAATTTGTTGAACAAATCAGTTCTATCAGTAAATTTTTAAAAATATCTGTAGAAGTTAGGATTAAGACATGGTACACATGGTCCCTGTTATATCCTGGTACTGAATCTTGAATTTTGATTCCAAGATAAATTTGAAGCTATTGAAGAGTTTCAAGTGGGGAAGAGGGGTAAGATGATTTGACTTACATTTTTAAAAGATCACCTTGATGGATCTATGGGAAACGCTTTGGAGAATAGCAAGAAAGTGACAGGAAACAATTCAATCAGTGAGGATTTTGCAACTGTCAGATGAGAAGTGATGATTACTTGGGCCAACTGGGATTGGAGGAGACAAAGTGACGTTTAAACAGAGTACTTAGTTATGGATTGGGTGGGAGTTTTTGGAAGGATGCTGGGTAAAAGGAAACAATTTAGAATGAAATTCAAATTTTGCCATTAGCAACTGGGAGGATACAGAAATGGCATTTTAAAACCATTAAATGGAGAAGATGAAGTAGATTCTATAAGAAATGTGCTGGCACATTATAGGAATGACTGAGGAAAACCTGAGAACCAAATTTAATAGAATAAAATATAGATAAAATTATCTTATTTTTATTTGAGGAATGTCTTTCTAATCTCAGAAGACGTAAAGGAACAAATAAATTGGGAAAATGGAAAGATTTGACTATGAATATTTAAAAACTTTTCAACACCAAAATAAATGGTGAATAATATATGATAATAATATAATTAGCTTAAAAAATACAAATGAGAAGAGGGAAAAATTAGCAATGTAATTCTTGAAAAAGGATTGCTATTCCATATTTATCAAGGGTAAGTTGGAAGGGTAAATCAGATAATTTAAATAATGCTAAAGACTAAGTATACAGGAGGGAAGAACTAACATAAAGCCTTTTAAATAATAGCTCCAAATGAATATTGGAAGACTGCATTGACCATAAATAAGAATATTGGTTAGAATCATGCAGGAACCAGATTATTTTAAAAGGTTGTAAAAATAATGGAATATAATCACTTGGTGGAATAAGGGGTGCTATTACAAATGACTTCTAGGAAATTGTGCCATCCCTGAGATTTAATTTATACTTCATTTATATCTAGAAAGTAGTTCTGTTCTCTACATATATAGACATCTACAAAAACCTTCTCTTTTATGATACAGTTTTCAAGTTATCTGTGTCATGTTCTCCCCCTGCTCCCACCCTCTCTATATCTAGCCAAATGTCTTTCTAGCTAAAGTGCTTTAGGTTTTATGCTTCATTTTACGATTGTGAAATTAAAACTGCTGGCTTTTATAGATATTGTGCCTATATTTGATTCTAGTTGTTAAAAAATTTGGGTCAATCCTTTGACTAGAAAGCTCTTTTGTGGGACTTTATCATACTTAAATAATCCAAAAGCAGATAAAGAAGAATACCTGCAACAAGAGAATTATAAATGATTAATGAGTAATGTGCTCTATATCACAATAAAATAATATGTAGCCATTAAAAATGACTATTATAAAGACTATAGCAACAAGAATATTCTGAAGAATCTTTTTTTTTTTTTTTTTCGGTTCGCGGTCCTCTCACTGCTGTGGCCTCTCCCGTTGCGGAGCACAGGCTCCGGACGCGCAGGCACGGCGGCCATGGCTCACGTGGCCAGCCGCTCCGCGGCATGTGGGATCTTCCCGCACCGGGGCACGAACCTGTGTCCCCTGCATCGGCAGGTGGACTCTCAACCACTGCGCCACCAGGGAAGCCCTGATGAATCATTTTAAGCAGAGTATAAATGCGTATCTACACTATGGTTAAAACATTGTAAAAATGATATGTATTCGGGGGCCAGGTCTGGAAAGGAGCAATAAAAATGAAAACAGTTTGATTCACAGAGGTGATCAGATAGTGGTTCTCAAGCTGTAGTGTGCAAATGAATCATCTAAAATACTTCTTAAAAATTCACATTACCAGACCCACCCTAAGAGATTTGTACTTAATTTGTCTGAAGAGAGACTTCAGAAAAAGCATTCCAAAGTAATTCTGAGGCAGGTCATAAGTAGTTTGCTGTTGGGGGCACTGTGACAGGATCGGGGTGATTTAAAGGATTACAACCACAGTATTAAAATCCACTAATGTGGGTATGCTGTTTGCCCCATCAGTATGAAATATACTGCACTTGAGTGTATCACCCCTAGTCAAAATGTGGTAGACTAAATTTTACACTGTCAATGTATAATATTATGATATATGCATATTTCTGACCCACATTAATCATTTTTTTACTGCCTGTGTCTGTGGGACTCTATTTTCCCTATCTACTCCCTGGGAAGAGACTGGCTCCATTTGCTAACTTTCTGCTATTCAGTTCTCAGTATTGAATAGGGCAAACAATAGATTTACATAAGTTCATTGGTTGATGAAGACCTTAAATGATAGTTCTCTAATGGTGGAGGATTGGAGTTTAGCCTGCTATCATGGATTCAGTATCCATATTTCTGGGTGAACCTACATTTGCTGTATCTTGACTATCCTCCTGCCTCCTCAATCCTGGTTTCCTTTACCCTATTGAAGCAGATCCCATCTATGACCCAATGCACATCATGCCCCACTGTATTCTTGCTAGCACTCTCCCTAGTGTGCTGAATTGCCTCTCTTGGCAGTTACTCATTAGCTTCCTGCTTTGAAGGTACTTATCAGTAGGAAGCATATGGCTGTGTAGCCTGCTATGATTTAATTAATGATTGCTACCTAAATGGCTACTGTACTTAGAACTGTGACTGGCGTATAGTTAGAAAGTATACAACAAAAGTTAGGGATTATCCACTCCATCTGTTGGTCTGCATAACTTTAGATATCAACATTGACACTAACCCTAACCATCTCCGTGTCTATGTTGGATACTTGAATCGGACTTTAAAGAAGTTAACCACTATGGCTTCATGAATATCCCACACCTCCAACTTCTTTCCGGTACCAGTTTCGTCTTTCGTTCCATGGGGATGAAGTTTCAGCAAGAGTGATATCCAATCTTATCATATTTGTAATGATTACATTAGAAAATATATGTAATTTCTAATGTAGACAGAGACAGTCACATTAATAGTTATCTTCCCAAAGTATAATATACAAACTAACTCTGTATTGAGAAGAAGAAAAAGGATGCAATACTATGTCAAGTACTTGGCACACATAATTAAGTTTACTTCACAACAGTTCCATATTACATGAGGAAACTGAAGTTTGGAGATAATAGAGGTTTTTTTTTTTTTTCTACATCTTTATTGGAGTATAATTGCTTTACAATGGTGTGTTAGTTTCTGCTTTATAACAAAGTGAATCAGTTATACATACACATATGTTGCCATATCTCTTCCCTCTTTCATCTCCCTCCCTCCCACCCTCCCTATCCCACCCCTCTAGGTGGTCACAAAGCACCAAGCTGAACTCCATGTGCTATGTGGCTGCTTCCCACTAGCTATCTATTTTACATTTGGTAGTGTATATATATCCATGCCACTCTCTCACTTTGTCCCAGCTTACCCTTCCCCCTCCCATATCCTCAAGTCCATTCTCTAGTAGATTTGTGTCTTTATTCCTGTCTTACCCCTAGGTTCTTCATGACATTTTTTTTTCTTAGATTCCATATATATGTGTTAGCATACTGTATTTGTCTTTCTCTTTCTGACTTACTTCCCTCTGTATGACAGACTCTAGGTCCATCCATCTCACTAAAAATAACTCAATTTCATTTCTTTTTATGGCTGAGTACTATTCCATTGTATATATGTGCCACATCTTCTTTATTCATTCATCCGATGATGGACACTTAGATTGTTTCCATCTCCTGGCTATTGTAAATAGAGGTGCAATGAACATTTTGGTACATGACTCTTTTTGAATTATGGTTTTCTCAGGGTATATGCCCAGTAGTGGGATTGCTGGGTCATATGGTAGTTCTATTTTTAGTTTTTTGAGGAACCTCCATACTGTTCTCCATAGTGGCTGTACCAATTCACATTCCCACCAGCAGTGCAAGTGTGTTCCCTTTTCTCCACACCCTCTTCAGCATTTATTGTTTCTAGATTTTTTGATGATGGCCTTTCTGACCGGTGTGAGATGATATCTCATTGTACTTTTGATTTGCATTTCTCTAATGATTAATGATGTTGAGCATTCTTTCATGTGTTTGTTGGCAGTCTGTATATCTTCTTTGGAGAAATGTCTATTTAGGTCTTCTGCCCATTTATGGATTGGGTTGTTTGTTTTTTTGTTATTGAGCTGCATGAGCTGCTTGTAAATTTTGGAGATTAATCCTTTGTCAGTTGCTTCATTTGCAAGTATTTTCTCCCATTCTGAGGGTTGTCTTTTGGTCTTGTTTATAGTTTCCTTTGCTGTGCAAAAGCTTTGAAGTTTCATTAGGTCCCATTTGTTTATTTTTGTTTTTATTTCCATTTCTCTAGGAGCTGGCTCAAAAAGGATCTTGCTGTGATTTATGTCATAGAGTGTTCTGCCTATGTTTTCCTTTAAGAGTTCGATAATTTCTGGCCTTACATTTAGGTCTGTAATCCATTTTGAGCTTATTTTTGTGTATGGTGTTAGGGAGTGTTCTAATCTCATTCTTTTACATGTACCTGTCCAGTTTTCCCAGCACTACTTATTGAAGAGGCTGTCCGTTCTCCAAGGTACATTCCTGCCTCCTTTATCAAAGATAAGGTGACCATATGTGCGTGGGTTTATCTCTGGGCTTTCTAACCTGTTCCATTGATCTATCTTTCTGTTTTTGTGCCAGTACCATACTTTGTAGTGTAGTAGCTTTGTAGTATAGTCTGAAGTCAGGGAGCCTGATTCCTCCAGCTCCGTTTTTCGTTCTCAAGATTGCTTTGGCTATTCAGGGTCTTTTGTGTTTCCATACAAATTGTGAAATTTTTTGTTCTAGTTCTGTGAAAAATGACAGTGGTAGTTTGATAGAGATTGCATTGAATCTGTAGATTGCTTTGGGTAGTAGAGTCATTTTCACAATGTTGATTCTTCCAATCCAAGAACATGGTATATCTCTCCATCTATTTGTATCATCTTTAATTTCTTTCATCAGTGTCATAATTTTCTGCATACCGGCCTTTTGTCTCCTTAGGTAAGTTTATTCCTAGATATTTTATTCTTTTTGTTGCAGTGATAAATGGAAGTGTTTTCTTGATTTCACTTTCAGATTTTTCATCATTAGTGTATAGGAATGTCAGAGATTTCTGTGCATTAATTTTGTATCCTGCTACTTTACCAAATTCATTGATTACCTCTAGTAGTTTTCTGGTAGCATCTTTAGGATTCTCTATGTATAGTATCATGTCATCTGCAAACAGTGACAGCTTTACTTCTTCTTTTCCGATTTGGATTCCTTTTATTTCCTTTTCTTCTCTGAATGCTGTGGCTAAAACTTCCAAAACTATGTTGAATAAGACTGGTGAGAGTGGGGAGCCTTGGCTTCTTCCTGATCTTAGTGGAAATGCTTTCAGTTTTTCACCATTGAGGACGATGTTGGCTGTGGGTTTGACATATATGGCCTTTATTATGTTGAGGAAAGTGCCCTCTATGCCTACTTTCTGGAGGGTTTTTTATCGTAAATTGGTGTTGAATTTTGTCGAAAGCTTTCTCTGCATCTATTGAGAAGACCATGTGGATTTTCTTCTTTAATTTGTTAATATGGTGTATCATATTGATTGATTTGCGTATATTGAAGAATCCTTGCATTCCTGGAATAAACCCCACTTGATCATGTGTATGATCCTTTTAATGTGCGGTTGGATTCTGTTTGCTAGTATTTTGTTGAGGATTTTTGCATCTATATTCATCAGTGATATTGGCCTGTAGTTTTCTTTCTTTGTGACATCCTTGTCTGGTTTTCATATCAGGGTGATGGTGACCTGGTAGAATGAGTTTGGGAGTGTTCCTCCCTCTGCTATAGTTTGGAAGTGTGAGAAGGATAGGTGTTAAGCTCTTCTCTAAATGTTTGATAGAATTCGCCTGTGAAGCCATCTGGTCCTGGGCTTTTGTTTGTGGAAGATTTTTAATCACAGTTTCAATTTCAGTGCTTGTGATTGGTCTGTTCATATTTTCTATTTCTTCCTGATTCAGTCTTGGCAGGTTGTGCATTTCTAAGAAGTTGTCCATTTCTTCCAGGTTGTCCATTTTATTGGCATAGAGTTGCTTGTAGTAATCTCTCATGGTCTTTTGTATTTCTGCAGTGTCAGTTGTTACTTCTCCATTTTCATTTCTAATTCTATTGACTTGAGTCTTCTCCCTTTTTTTCTTGATGAGTGTGGCTAATGGTTTATCAATTTTGTTTATCTTCTCAAAGAACCAGCTTTTAGTTTTATTGATCTTTGCTATCATTTCCTTCATTTCTTTTTCATTTATTTCTGATCTGATCTTTATGATTTCTTTCCTTCTACTAACTTTGGGTTTTTTTTGTTCTTCTTCTTTCTCTAATTGCTTTAGGTGCAAGGTTAGGTTGTTTATTTGAGATGTTTCCTATTTCTTAAGGTAGGATTGTATTGCTATAAACTTCCCTCTTAGAACTGCTTTTGCTGCATCCCATATGTTTTGGGTCGTCGTGTCTCCATTGTCATTTGTTTCTAGGTATTTTTTGATTTCCTCTTTGATTTCTTCAGTGATCACTTCGTTATTAAGTAGTATATTGTTTAACCTCCATGTGTTTGTATTTTTTACAGATCTTTTCCTGTAATTGGTATCTAGTCTCATAGCATTGTGGTCAGAAGAGATACTTGATACAATTTCAATTTTCTTAAATTTACCAAGGCTTGATTTGTGACCCAAGATATGATCTATCCTGGAGAATGTTCCATGAGCACTTGTGAAAAATGTGTATTCTGTTGTTTTTGGATGGAATGTCCTATAAATATCAATTAAGTCCATCTTGTTTAATGTATCATTTAAAGCTTGTGTTTCCTTATTTATTTTCATTTTGGATGATCTATCCATTGGTGAGAGTGGGGTGTTAAAGTCCCCTACTATGAATGTGTTACTGTCAATTTCCCCTTTTATGGCTGTTAGTATTTGTCTTATGTATTGAGGTGCTCCTCTGTTGGGTGCATAAATATTTACAATTGTTATATCTTCTTCTTGGATCAATCTCTTGATCATTATGTAGTGTCCTTCTTTGTCTCTTGTAATAGTCTGTGTTTTAAAGTCTATTCTGTCTGATATGAGAATTGCTGCTCCAGCTTTCTTTTGGTTTCCATTTGCATGGAATATCTTTTTCCATCCCCTCACTTTCAGTCTGTTTGTGTCTCTAGGTCTGAAGTGGGTCTCTTGTAGACAGCATATATATGGGTCTTGGTTTTGTATCCATTCAGGCATTCTGTGTCTTTTGGTGGAAGCATTTAATCCATACATTTAAGGTAATTATCGATATGTATGTTCCTATTCCCATTTTCTTAAGTTTTTGGGGTTTGTTATTGTAGGTCTTTTCCTTGCCTTGTGTTTCTTGCCTAGAGAAGATCCTTTAGCATTTGTTATAAAGCTGGTTTGGTGGTGCTGAACTCTCTCAGCTTTTGCTTGTCTGTAAAGGTTTTAATTTCTCCATCAAATCTGAATGAGATCCTTGCTGGGTAGAGTAATCTTGGTTGTAGGTTTTTCTCCTTCATCACTTTAAATATGTCCTGCCAGTCCCTTCTGGCTTGCAGAGTTTCTGCTGAAAGATCAGCTGTTAACCTTATGGGGATTCCCTTGTGTGTTATTTGTTGTTTTTCTCTTGCTGCTTTTAATATGTTTTCTTTGTATTTAATTTTTGACAGTTTGATTAATATGTGTCTTGGTGTGTTTCTCCTTGGATTTATCCTGTATGGGACTCTCTGAGCTTCCTGGACATGATTTACTATTTCCTTTCCCATATTAGGGGAGTTTTCAACTATAATCTCTTCAAATATTTTCTCAGTCCCTTTCTTTTTCTCTTCTTCTTCTGGAACCCCTATAATTCGAATATTGGTGCGTTTAATGTTGTCCCAGAGGTCTCTGAGACTGTCCGCAGTTCTTTTCATTTTTTTTCCTTTATTCTGCTCTGCAGTAGTTATTTCCACTATTTTATCTTCCAGGTCAATTATCTGTTCTTCTGCCTCAGTTATTCTGCTCTTGATCCCTTCTAGAGTATTTTTAATTTCATTTATTGTGTTGTTCATCATTGCTTGTTTCAGCTTTAGTTCTTCTAGGTCCTTGTAAACGTTTCTTGCATTTTCTCTATTCTATTTCCAAGATTTTGGATCATCTTTACTATCATCATTCTGAATTCTTTTTCAGGTAGACTGCCTATTTCCTCTTCATTTGTTAGGTCTGGTGGGTTTTTATCTTGCTTCTTCATCTGCTGTGTGTTTTTCTGTTTCTTCTCATTTTGCTTATCTCACTGTGTTTGGGGTCTCCTTTTTGCAGGCTGCAGGTTCGTAGTTCCCGTTGTTTTTGGTGTCTGTCCCCAGTGGCTTAAGTTGTTTCAGTGGGTTGTGTAGGCTTCCTGGTGGAGGGGACTAGTGCCTGTGTTCTGGTGGATGAGGCCTGATCTTGTCTTTCTGGTGGGCAGGTCCACGTCTGGTGGTGTGTTTTGTGGTGTCTGTGGACTTATTATGATTTTAGGCAGCCTCTCTGCTAATGGGTGGGTTTGTGTTCCTGTCTTGCTAGTTGTTTGGCATAGGGTGTCCAGCACTGTAGCTTGCTGGTCGTTGAGTGAAGCTGGATGTTAGTGTTGAGATGGAGATCTCTGGGGTATTTTCGCCATTTGATATTACGTGGAGCTGGGAGGTCTCTTGTGGACCAGCGTCCTGAAGTTGGCTCTCCCACCTCAGGCACAGCACTGACTCCTGGCTGCAGCACCAAGAGACTTTATTCCGCACGGCTCAGCATAAAAGGGAGAAAAAGTAGAAAGAAAGAAAGGAAAGGAAAGGAAGAAAGGAAGAAAGGAAGGAAGGAAGAAAGAAAGAAAGAAAGAAAGAAAGAAAGGAAGGAAGGAAGGAAGGAGAGAGAGAAAGGAAGGAAGGAAGGGAAAGAAAGAAGATAAAGGAAAAGAAAATAAAGTAAGATAAAATAAAATAAAGTTATTAAAATAAAAAATAATAATTAAGAAAAACTTTTTTAAAAAAGTAAAAAAAAACCCAAAAACGGACGGATAGAACCCTAGGACAAATGGTGAAAGCAAAGCTATACAGACAGACTCTCACACAGAAGCATACACATACACACTCACAAAAAGTGGAAAAGTGGAAAAAATCATAAATCTTGCTCTCAAAGTCCACCTCCTCAATTTTGGGATGATTCGTTGTCTATTCAGGTATTCCACAGATGCAGGTGCCTCAAGTTGATTGTGGAGATTTATTCTGCTGCTCCTGAGGCTGCTGGGAGAGATTTCCCTTTCTCTTCTTTGCACAGCTCCCGGGGCTCAGCTTTGGATTTGGCCCTGCCTCTGCGTGTAGGTTGCAGGAGGGCGTCTGTTCTTTGCTCAGACAGGACGGGGTTAAAGGAGCCGCTGATTCGGGGGCTCTGGCTCTCTCAGGCCAGGGGGATGGAGGGGTACGGAGTGCGGGGCAAGCCTGCGGTGGCAGAGGCCGTCGTGACGTTGCACCAGCCTGAGGCGTGCCGTGCGTTCTCCCGGGGAAGTTGTCCCTGGATCCCGGGACCCTGGCAGTGGCGGGCTGCACAGGCTCCCCGGAAGGGAGGTGTGGAGAGTGACCTGTGATCGCACACAGGCTTCTTGGTGGCAGCAGCAGCAGCCTTAGCGTCTCATGCCCGTCTCTGGGGTCCACGCTGTTAGCCGCGGCTCGCGCCCGTCTCTGGAGCTCCTTTAAGCAGCTCTCTTAATCCCTTCTCCTCGCGCACCAGGAAGCAAAGAGGGAAGAAAAAGTCTCATGCCTCTTCGACAGGTCCAGACTTTTCCCCGGACTCCCTCCGAGCTAGCCATGGTGCACTAACCCCCTGCAGGCTGTGTTCACACCTCCAACCCCAGTCCTCTCCCTGCGCTCTGACTGAAGCCCGAGCCTCAGCTCCCAGTCCTGCCCACCCCGGCGGGTGAATGGACAAGCCTCTCGGGCTGGTGAGTGCCAGTCAGCACTGATCCTCTGTGCGGGAATCTCTCCGCTTTGCCTTCTGCACCCCTGTTGCTGCACTCTCCTCCGCGGCTCTGAAGCGTCCCCCCTCCACCACCCGCAGTCTCTGCCCGCGAAGGGGCTTCCTAGTGTGTGGAAACCTTTCTTCCTTCACAGCTCCCTCCCATTGGTGCAGGTCCCGTCCCTATTCTTTTGTCTCTGTTTATTCTTTTTTCTTTTGCCCTACCCAGGTACGTGGGGAGTTTCTTACCTTTTGGTAGGTCTGAGGTCTTCTGCCAGCGTTCAGTAGGTGTTCTGTAGGAGTTGTTCCACGTGTAGATGTATTTCTGATGTGTCTGTGGGGAGGAAGGTGATCGCCGCGTCGTACTCTTCCGCCATCTTCCCCCTCTCTCTGATAATAGAGGTTTAAATGAAGTGACAGAGGCAAGATTTCAACTTATATCTATCCGGCTCCAATGCATTTTTTTTTGCTACTATGCTACAATGCTAGTCAATCTGTCTGGTTTGTTGAATTTAGTTTAGGATGTAAAAACAAATCATGTAGAAGAAAAAGTTTATTGCTAGCTGCATGATGTCAGACAAGCCAAGCTGCTGAATTACGGTTTTTAGCTTGTGTGTTTTAAAATTTTTCTAGAACTGCTTTTCTCAAGTATTTGACTACTGTGTAACTTTAGATTTTGATCAAGTCTGAAAAACAATGAAAGAAGAAAAATGGGGTTTTAAGTGTATATACTATGGACAAATTCTCGACATAAAATTAATGTGCAGGGCAAATGGGTAGCTGAGCAAAAATGATTAATTGCTCATTAAAATTTACCTTGGTATTAAAGTGTGTCAAGGACATATAGTTGTGAAGGCTATCAGAGGAGACTAATAGTGTGAGGAAAATAAGAAGTGGCCATGAGGTCATTCTTTTGTTCTGTTCTGTGAACTTAATAGCATGAGAACCATTGCATAATGACTGACACGATAATACAGATCAAAAATGAACAATGTAGCAATGCAAATTAAGAGGCAGTATTGGTTTGACTTGGAAAGGAATAATGAATAAGCAAGGTTAGGTCATGTGAGAATTTTTCTTTTATTTAAGAGCTCTAATAAGAGTTTTAAACAGAAATTAGGGACTTCTCTGGTGGTCCAGTGGTAAAGAATCCACCTTCCAATGCAGCTAAGCCCACGCGCCACAACTACTGAGCTCGCGCACCTCAACAAGAGAACCTGCGTGCCGCTAACTACAGAGCCCACATGCCCTGGAGCCCGTGCACCACAACTAGAGAGAGAAAACTGCACTCCACTCCACAACTGGAGAGAATCCTGTGTGACGCAATGAAGATCCCACGTGCTGCAACTAAGACCCAACGCAGCCAAAAAAAACCAAAACAAAGCAGAAGTTAAATTGTAGTTTGTATTTTAAAGATGTCAGTACCTTTTTCATTAAAATGTTCACGGAGACAAAGATAACACATACAAATCATTCTGAGAACTAAGGATATGTATCAACAATTGGAAAGGGACCCACCCAGAGGAGTTTGCATGAACCACCAGAAGTTGATAAAACTAGATTGAGAAATACAATTATAACCTATGTATTGATTCCTGGTGGGAGGAAGTGGGGATTGAGGAGAAGAGGAAATCAGTATAAAATACAGTTTTATTCCTTCCAACTTAAGTTGGAGACTTTGGATTAAAACAACCTGAACAACTACAGATTTACCCATGGGTATGCTTTCTTTACAGCTAGGACCAGGGCCACATGCCACCCTCCTCTATCCCTCATCAATATCTCTCCTTTTGCATCCATTCAAAGAAACAAACTCTCAGGGTATAATATAGCAGGTAGAAAAAGGAAAAGACTAATAGTGGGTTGTATCAATATTTCTTTATGTGTTTTTTCACTTATATTCAGTGATGTATGCACAGAGACAAGCATAATATTGAGGTAAATAATGTGCATCGGCAGGCGGATGCTCAACCACTGCGCCACCAGGGAAACCCCCACAGACACATTTTTATCTCATATTTATTTGTTGATGTACCAAAATTGAGACAGTCTTCATTTATATCAAGATCAATTCAGTTTTTGTCAATTTAATGGGCTTTTAACTCTTTAATTCTTCACACTACCTGATATTTATAATATTTATTTTTATTTCCATTATTTTCTCTATATAATTTTTAATTTATTTTATTTATCCTTTTTCAATTCACTTCTATTTTTCTGACTGTTGGTTTTTGTTTTGGCAGCTAATTTTTAGGATTACATATTTATAACGTTTTAAAGTATTTGGTAGTGCAAGTCTCACTTATTAGTCTCTCAGAAAGGTTGACTTGCCTATTCAAGTCTGCTTTTCCTCTCAGAATTATTTTAGCTATTCTCAAATATATCTGTATGCAATTTTGGATATTGATACTGTGATAAAACAGAAATTACTTATGGAAGAATTGTGACCTTTATGAAATTCATTCTTCATGTATAGGAACTCCCTGAAATACTTTATAATTTTAATGAGAATTTTGACATTCCTTACACAGAATTACTATACATTTTTGTGCTTATTTATTTTTAATTGTATATAAAATATTTTATTTCTTTGTAATTATCAAGCTGGTATTGTTACTATGGAGGAAATGTATTAGCATTTAAATTAGAAAACCATGGTGAGAATTTGGAATAGAATAGAGAATTGATTAATAAACTAGATGATTCAATCAAATAGTGCCTTTACCTGAGTAGGAGCTAAAATTCTAATGGCTTGAAAATTAGGTAATGATATGACTTAAATCTAAAGACAAAGGCTTTGTGACCACTTCCTTCTATAAGTTACAAGATTCCTATTGCTAATTTTAGTTTGAATTAAGTATACCCTATTATTGTCACAGACAAGAATGGTCATGTCACAGCCAATATTCCTATTCATTAGGAGACCTCAGCAAAATCCAAAAAGGCAAACCCAAAATTATTTGCAAACTTCATTTCAAAATTTGAATGACACAAGTATTCCTAAGTGAGTAAATATGTGATCATCCATGGAATCTAGAAGAATATAATAGTTTGAGGAAATCAAATTAGTTAAAATAAACTAGTCTTCCAGGTAGCCATAGACAATGAAGTCAGTGTATTAAACAACCTTCCAAGATCTCTTCCCCCAAATATTTAAAGTAGCTTCACATGACACAAGGTTATTCCCTAAGCAGTACTTAAAGACAGAGGAAGCTGAAATTTCTAGATAACTGTGAGGAAATGAAAAAAATCAACATATACTAGCACCTTGGTCTCACTGGTGTCTGCCTCACCCCTGCCTATGATAGGGCTTTAAGGAAAGCAAAGATAGACCAAGAAAAGTGTTAGATACTGAGAGTGAGTTGGAGCTATCACTAGAAAACTTAAACCCACCCTAAATCTAAAAATACTAAAGATAGAAACAAGGCAAAAAAAAAAAAAAAAAGCAATTATGAGCATGATTGAAACAAAATAATAGAAAGTACCAGAAAAGAAATAGAAAATCTCTGCAAAGTGATAAGAGATATAAAGAAGACCAAATGGAGATTTTAAAACTGAAAATTTTAACATTGCAATATAAAAACTCAGTGGATGAGTTTAACAGCACTGTGGAGGGGAACGAGGGGGAAAAAAATCAATGAACTGAGTGATATAACAATAGAAATTACCCAGTCTGACTAACAGAGAGAAAATAGACTGGGGGTACAAAAAGAACAGAGGCTGAGGGACCTGTGGCTCTTTAGTCAAAACTCTAACAGGTGTATCATCAGAGTCCAAAAAGGAGATGAGAAAGAGGGCAGGGTAGGAAAAGTACTCAGAGGAATAATGGCTTTAAACTTTCCAATTTGGCAAAAGACATAACCTATAGATTCAAGAGCTGAATGAACTCCAAATAGAATAAACTCAAACAATTTGCACTAAATGCATCATAGTCAGTCATCTGAAAACTAAAGAAAAAGAAAAAGCTTAAAAGCAGTGAGAAAGGAAAGACACCAAGTTCTGAAAGAAAAGAATTGTCAACCCATTATATTATATCCAATGAAAAATCTTACAGAAATGAAGAGGAAATCAAGACATTCTCAGATAAAGGAAAACTAAGAGAATTTATCACCAGCAGACCCATCTTAAAGAATGACTAAAAAAAATTCTGTTCTATGAACAGAAAGAAATGATAAAAGGGACCCTTGGAGCATCAGGAAAAGGAAAAAGAACAGAGTAAGCAAAAATACGGGTAAATGCTCTAGACTTTCCTTCTCTTGAGTTTTCTAAGTTATGTTTGACCAGAGAAGTAGGCAGTATCATGTCTTATGTGATTCTAAATGTATGTAGAGGAAATATTTAAGACAATTATATCATAAGCAGAAGAAGATAAAGAGATGTAAAAGGAGGTAAGATTTTTATATATTACTTGAGAGGTGAAATGATACTAGTAGACTGTGATAAATTGTATATGTAATATAATATCTAGAGCAATAACCAAAATAGCTATACAAAGAGACACACTATAAAACACTACTAAATAAAAATGCAAAATTGTACAATTTAAATTCAAAAAATCATTCAATTATCCTACAGAAAGGCAGGATAAAAGAAACAGAGAAATTTAAAACAAACAAAAGTAAAATGACCAACTTAAGCCTCAACATATCAGTAAGTACATTAAATGCAAATGGTCTAAATACACCAATTAAAAGACTGAGATTGGCAGAGTGAATTAAGTAACATGTCCCAACAATATGCTCTCTACAAGGCATTCACTTCAAATATACCATCATAGGTAGGTTGAAAATAAAAGGATGGAAAAAGATGTATCATGCAAACATCAAACAAAGGAAAGCAGGAATGTCTGTGTTAACTGACTTCAGAGCAAAGAAAATTACCAGAGACAGAGAGGGATATTGTATAATAAAAAGATTAATCCACTAAGAAGATTTAGCAACCCTAAATGCATCAAACAACAGAGGTGCAAAATATGTCAAGAAATAATTGATAGAACAGAAAGAAAAAATCAGCAAACCCACAATTATAGTTGGAGATTTCAACATCCCTCTATCAACAATTGATAGAACATATAAAGAGAAAATCAAGAAGGATATAGAAGAACCAAATAACAAAATTAACCAACAGTATGTAATTGACACTGATAGGATACTCCATTCAACAAAGCTGAATATGCATTCTTTTTCACCAAATTTTTAAAAAATTAAAAATACAGAGTTTATTCACGGACTACATGGAAGCAAACTGA
This sequence comes from Delphinus delphis, assembly GCF_949987515.2. Lineage (NCBI taxonomy): Eukaryota > Metazoa > Chordata > Mammalia > Artiodactyla > Delphinidae > Delphinus > Delphinus delphis. The sequence goes on from NC_082688.1 coordinate 28,313,975, forward strand.
AATCCATTATAGAGGATAACAGGAAAATCTCCAAACAGTTGGAAACCAAACAGTATATTTCTAAATAATCCATGGGCCGAAGAGGAAATCTGAAGGTAAATTTAAAAATTACATTAAATGGACTTAAAATGAAAATATAATAGCTTAAAATTTGTGGAACAAACTCGATGACAGCAAAAAACCCTAAACAACCCAATTTAAAAATCAGCAAATGACTTGCATAGCCATTTCTCAAAGAAGGTATATAAATAGCCAACAAGCACATGAAAAGATGCTCAGTATCACCAACCATTAGGGAAATGTAAATCAAAAAGCACCATAAGATACTGCTTCACACTCATTAAGATGGCTATTATCAAACAAATAGAAAATAACAATTCCTGGCAAGCTTGTAAAGAAATTGGAATGCCTGTGCATTGCTGGCGGGAATGTAAAATGGTGCAGCTGCTGTATAAAGTGGTATGGTTGTTCCTCAAGAAATTAAACGTAGAATTACTCTATAATCCAGCAATTCTACTTTTGGGTACATACCCAAAAGAAGTAAAAGTAGGGACTCCAACAGATATTTGTATACCCATATTCATAGCTGCATTATTCCCCATAGCCAAAAGGTGGAACAATCCAGGTGTCCATTGACAGATGAATGGATAAATTGTGGTATATACATACAATGGAATGTTATTCAGCCTTAAAAGGGAAGAAAATTCTGACACTTGCTACAACATGGATGAACCTTGAAGACATTATGCTAAGTGAAATAAGTCAGTCAGAAAAGGACAAATATTGTACGATTCCACTTATATGAGGAATCCAGAATAGTCAAATTCATGGAGACAGAAAGTAGAATGGTGATTTTTAGGAACTGCAGGGAATGAGGAATGGAGTTATTGTTTAATAGGTACAAAGTTTCAGTTTGGGGAAAAAAAAATTTCTGGAGATAGATGGTGGTGATGGTTGCAGAACAATGTGAATAATGCCATGGAATTGCACTCCTAAAAATGGTTAAAGTGATAAATTTTATGATATGTATATTTCATCAAAACTAAAAAATGTTGGGCATAGCTAAAGCAGTGCTGAGAGGAAAATTTATAGCACTAATTGCACACATTAGAAAGGAGGAAATGTCTCAAATCATTAATGTAAGATTCTGCCTCAGTCAGTAATCTAGAAAAAGAAGAGCAAAATAAACCCAGAGCAAGCAGAGGGAGGGAAGTAATAAAGATAAAAGCAGGAATCAATGAAATTAAAAAAGAAAAAAATAGAGATATTTAACAAACAAAGAGCTGGTTCTTTGAAGAGTTCAATATTATTGGCAAACCTCCACTAAGACTGACAAAGGAAAAAAAAAAAAAAAGAGAGAGAAGACTCAAATCACCAATATGAAGGATGAAACATGGTATATCACTACCAACTTGCCATAATGTATATCAGGTGTTCTGTTTGAGACATATTAAGTTTGACACGTACCATGAAACTTCCAAGCCATAAAGTAGGCACAAGGATTTAGGTGCCTTGGGGCACAGGACTCTTGTTGAAACCTGCCTCGGCAGGTTTTGGTCATTTGCCATGTGACAGTGCATCTTTCACCTGAGAACAGATACATCTGATTAAACTATTATGCGGAGTACATTGCATAGCCAGGCTTAGTTTATTTCATTCCACGGAGATAATTTATTTAAGTCATAACAAGAAATAAGATGAAAGCATGTCAGTTTCCTTATATATTTTTCATTATGTCATGAATATTTTTGCATGATTGCTACTTCATAATAGCTCCAATAGAGAAAGAATCAGCCACCTCTACATCCCAAATGATGTCACTGTCATCAGTGGGTGTAAATGAAGGAAGGTCACACATAGAAGAAAGGAATGAAAGGCTGTGTCTATGTAGCTTAATTGCCAATGAACCTTGTTTATCCACCCCCTTGCAAGATATATCTGGGGGCTGGATGATTGATCAGGAAGTGTGTTCTCCAGTGCTGCTCAGACTTTTGAAACTTGAGGCAGAAAACCTTCATCATCATAATGCAGAGAAATTAGAGTGGGTGATAGCTGATTGCTACTTACTGTCTAGCGGAAAATGGGGTTTTGTTGGAAAACTTCTCAGACTGATGTCTGTCTCTAAGTTCTGAACATTTCACTCTCTGATTATAAAAAGAACCTACTATATAATTAGACCCTTGAGAGGGAGAAAGTATCTCTACTGATTTTTGGCCACAACTTCCACTATAACAACAGGGAGACACCATCATGTACATCTTTTAAAGTCACGGGAATTTCTACAATTACGTGGAACAGTGTTTCTAAAAATTTTGGCAATTTTAGGTCTCCATTAGAAAGTATATTTTAAAAAGACTTATCAAAGTTTAAAACAATAGTACAAATAAAACAGAATATTTTAAAATTGACAATTATGATGATGATTTCAGATCAGTGAGAGAGATGAAATTATCTGAAATCTTTCAACAAGCTTTCTATATCTGGTTTAATAACGAATGGCTGTAGTTGACAACTGGGGCCATGTTCAGTTGATACATTCTTTTTAATCCCTTTTTCTATTAGACAGTTCTAACTTCTATTTTAGTCACCAGGAATGCACAACAGTGTTCAGTGTATCTGTTTAATGGTTCTGGAGATTCAGATTCAAAATGGACTTAAAATTTATAGACAGATTTTTTCAGTGACTACATACACTGTAATATCAGTTCAAAAGCTGAAAAGTTAAATGTCTCAACATGAAAGATAATGGTGAATGGGTCTTTATCCACTCTTTGTTTCATTCATCTCTGTAGAGCATTCCTTCAGGTTTTTATTACATATGCCCACATTATATGCCTACAGTTTCATTCTCCAGCAGGTGAAAAAGTTATCAGGTGTTGTGAAAGAGTGAAACTCAGCAATCAAGCAATCTGCAACATGGTTTAGTTTTCTTTTGAAACCTCAATATTTTATCCTTAACTTGAAAAACTGTAGTATTTTAGCATGGTGTCATAGATTCAAACTGTTCAAGATTCTGCCCATTTCAACGAGAAACACAATTTAAGGAAATACTTAAAATCTTGTAAATGATCTGACATTATCAGAAATGTTTCATCTAATGTCTCATTTCACTCATTTGCATGCCTTTATAACAATCTGCATTCTTATGTGTGTAAAGGCATTTTGTTGCATAGCATGTTAAGAATACTGCTCGATTTGATCATATTCACAATTATCCTCTTTTCTTTTTGACCCTGAATTGAGATCAGGAGTGGGCTCTAGAGCTGGAATGCCTGGGTTGGAATCCCAGCTCCACTACTTACTAGTTGTGTGACCATGAACAACTTACTTAACCTCTCAGTTTCTTCATTGATAAACTGAGGATCATACTAGGTAGTGACAACCTCATAGGTCATAGTGGTCATTAAATGAGCTAATTCATCTAGAGGTTTTAGAGCAATTATTGATATATAATAAGTACTGAGTACATGTTATTTGTTATTATATATGAATAGCAGAAAAAATAAGAATTTATGCAAATATCAGAGATTTTATCCCCTTGTAGTATATGCGGTACATGTGGTTTTCATTACTTTTCTAAGTGATTATGCTTTGTTAGTCAGAACTCTTTCTGTCATGAGTTGAAAGAAGAAAATGTTGAACCTGGCTTGAATGAAAAAAAGGAATACATTGGCTCACATAAACTGGGAAATCTAGAGGAGATTTCTCGTTAAGCTTGGCTGAATTACATCAGACAGTGTTATCAATAATAAATCAATCTCTTTTTCTCTCTCTCTTCAATCGCTTGGTTCTGCTTTCTGCAATTTTGCTTTACTCTCAAGAAAGAAGTGGCTTTCAGCCACCCTGTGCTTATAGTTCTTAACTATCACAATCTCAAAAAAGACTTTCCCTCTCACAACATCCTTGTGAATCCCCATGTAAAATAAATATATAAAAATGGCTTATGGGAAAATCAGTCTCTATTTAATTGCCCCTTGCACCTTCTCTCTAGAAGCATTTCTCCTTATCCCTGGATAAAATCTCAGGCTTGTTCCATATCTTTTAGTTAATGACAAATAGTTTTCTTTCTCAATGTTAAAAAACCCAGGCTGATATTAAAGCTTTAGTGTTTAATCCACTTTAAAGCTTCTTTCATTCCCCAGCTTAGCCCTTCTTCAGACTGGAAATTCTGCAGTGGGAACACACAGGTGGTGTTGGTTTCCTCACCTTTTTCTGTTCTCGTTCCTCTACTCCTCTCCCACTCACTATGCCTCTTTTGCATCCTCTAGTCTTGGAATAGGGGAATAAGGGGAAGAAAGGACAGAAAAGGTTTGCTCATATGATGCAGTCATAATCTGGCACTGGTGCCTCCGAGGGTGGCAGATGTCCAAAGGCTTACTCTTCCTCTAATTTAGCCCCTTTGTGGGTTTCTTGGGGACTTGCTGGGAACCTCTTACTGGCAGTTCCCTGATGCTCACAGAAGTCTCTCCTGGCTAACTTATTTCAGTTTCTAGGTTCTGACAGGCATTCTAAGAGTCGCTCTGGAGAGTCTACTCACCACTTCAGGTGGTGCTCTTGATTGGGAATCCTTTAAAACATGCAAGTACAGCCGTCTTCTACAGGGTCCATATCTGGTTCTTCCATGCCTCACATCTTGCCCCCAGACTCTGGAAGTCCAGGACACTTCTGTTGCAGCTCTTTTTGCTGGGCTTGGGAATGAGCCTGACTATAGGCAGCATGAGTTATCCTTTTACCCTGAACTTATCTTGTCAGGCTTTCCTGCTGCCCTGGTGCTGCCTTGACTAGATAAATTTTTCTAGTTTTTGATTTGTCTTAGTAGGTGTGGTGGCTCTTCCATAAAGTGCATTTTTCAACTTAGCTTCATCAATAATATAGGTGATATTTTGGCCTCTGATTTTATTGTCTTATTTCTCACATTTTTCAGAATCTAGGTAGGAAAAGTGTTTTTTATTAGACGGAAGGAAAATCTCAGAGATCTACAGACCACCATACTGAGAAATACTAATCTATTGGGGAAAATACAGAATGAAATGGAGAAGGCCTAGGACATGGCCTCTGCCTTCAGATTTTTAGTTTAATTAGGGAAATAGGTAAGTAAACAAAATGTACAGTTCAAATAACTTGCCCCAGGTTAGGAAGAGTCAGAGCTTGAATCTGAACCCAGGTCTGATTTCAACTTCTTAATCCTTCTTAAGGCCTTACTCTGGCTTTTAGAAGCTTGGAGTTTAACAGAGAAAGACATGCAATCTTCATTTCAGGATAGCATAGTAAGAAAAACCGTACTTCTATCAAGTGTTTTGATGTAGTAAATATTATGATAGAAGGTCTTTCTTCAGATGCCAATGTCATTACTTGGCAATGACAGAGGGACTGTCTTGGTCAGTTCAGGCTGCTGTAACTAAGTACCATACACTGGGTGACTTATTAACAGCAGACATTGATTTCTCACAGTTTTGGAGGCTGGAGGTCTGAGATCAGGATGCCAGCATGGTCAGGTTCTGGTGCAGAATCTTGGTCCAGGTTGCAAATGACTGATTACTTCTTGTATTCTCACATGGAGGAAAGCGAGTGAGCTAGTTGTCTGGCCTCTTCTTATAAGGGCACTAGTCTCATTCATGAGGCCTCTACCCTCGTGACCTAATTACCTCACCAAGGCCCCACCCCCAAATACCATCACATTTAGGATTAGATTTCAACATATGAATTTGGGGGGAGCACAAAAATTTAGTCTGTAATAATGTCCTGGGTATAAGTGCACGTATCTGCATGAATCTTGAAGTTCATCTCTAGTACCCAACCGGTTTAGTCACTCTCCACTTGTGTATACTGATCATGTGTGTATGCTCACCAAAACCCGATGCATTTTTAACATATTCTGAAACATTAGAAAACTATTCAGAATCAGAAAATCTCACAATTTCTGAGATTTCAAACGGTTTATTTTTACCGTACTTTGTTACATATTTAAAGAAATATAATATTCAATTTCACAAAAATAACATTCATATTCTGATTTCATTTAAGTGATTTTTATACATCCACTCATTTGATACTTATACTGATGTTATGGAATATGTTATCATTATTATTATTATCAACACTATAATTATTATTATATCATAAGGAACCTAAGTCTCAGAGTTGTAAAGTGGCTTGCCAAGTAACATTAGCAGCTGTCTGGGTTCTCTTCTGATTGAAACCTTTCGGCTCGACTTCAGTGCCTCAGATACTGCCAGCAGTCACTCTAGCTTTTCCTTGGCTAGCTCCTCCAGAATGATGGATATCTTCAGAAAGTTGCCAGTGTGACTGCAAGAGCTGATGATTGGCTGGCTAAAAATAAAACATATATCAGACACTGTGGTAAAGCACAAACACATTTATAGACGCATTGTTTTTAATCATGAAAAGCTGGTATGACAGGTAATTTTGAAATATTAAATTGTGTTTTGTTTTTCTACCTATAAAAAAATTTAAAAAAAGAATGAGCAGTATTTATGGTGTTTTTTTTTTTGTTTTTTTTTTTTGCGGTACGCGGGCCTCTCACCGCTGTGGCCTCTCCCGTCGTGGAGCACAGGCTCCGGGGGGGTGCAGGCTCAGCGGCCATGGCTCACAGGCCCAGCCGCTCCGCGGCATGTGGGATCCTCCCGGACCTGGGCACGAACCTGTGTCCCCTGCATCGGCAGGCAGACTCTCAACCACCGTGCCACCAGGGAAGTCCAGTATTTATGTTTTATACTTTGTAGTTTTCTCCCCTTATTCCAAGAAGGCAACCAGGACTTTGTATTCCCTTCCCTTGGGTATAATTTCTAAGAAGACAAAATTTCTGGTAGAAAAATCACTTTTTATGGACTTTTTGAAAGCTTAAATTCCTGGCAGGTATCACGAAAAAGAGGAAAGAGAAGCCAGTCTCTTCCAGGATGAGAAGTAGATAAAAGCAATGAAAGAACTGAGGTATACTACAACATTTAAAAGGGGATGGAAATCTGCTAATTTGTGGTGTATTTGGAATGTGAAGTCTGATCCATTAAAATATCCACGGAAACGGGCTCTTTCAAAGGAATGACTGCTTGATAAAGCTCAGAAGGCCGGACCGTAGACACTATGGCTGGAACATAGGCAAACGTTCAGGTGCCTGACTGCTACAGAAGCTCCAGAGCTACAGGACTTCGAAGTTCAGTATAGGATGAATGTTAGGTGTATCAACTCTTCCAGAATGTCTCAAGGCAGGTGAGGCCTCTGTGGACATATAGTTTTACAGAAGCCTCCATTATCATCTTTGTATGAAGGCAGAGAAAGAAAGTATTCACCAAAAGATTGCTTTTCTAGACACCTACTAGCTAGAAACTGGAAGACAGATTTAATTTTATTTAAAAACAATAAAGTATATACATGCATACGTGTGAGGTGGAGATGGATAGTTGAAGTGAGCTTGGCAAACGTGGATCATTTTTGACATTGAGTGATGGGTATATGGGGTCTCATGATACCATCCTCTTTTTGTATATGTTAAAAAAATTTTTATAATAAAACATTTTTAAGAAGTCAATCATGTAACAATTCTTGCACTCCTATTTTGTAGAAAAAGATTCATCCTGGCCATGCTGGAAAGAGCCTATGAAGTACAAAATAAAGGGAGTGAGTAGCTCAGTAGCAATGCCTGCCATGCGTTTAGAATGGAGAAGTGGCAATATACATGACCTGTATTTTCCCTCCTTGATTAAGATTCTCCAACTTCTGTGTTTTATACAGAGTCATCAGAAATCAAAATATTCTATTTTAGTCATCTTCACACAGAAATAGAACACATATGTCATGCTTTAGTGGCGATAGATTAATAATTTGAATCAATAGCCATGTCTTTTATTATAAATAAGGTTATTGCCCAATATTTGATTCTGTAGCCTTTTTTTTAATTGAAGTATAGTTGCTTTACACTGCTGTGTCAGTTCCTGCTGTACAGCAAAGTGAATCAGCCATATGTATACACATATCCCCTCTTTTTTGGATTTCCTTCCCATTTAGGTCACCACAGAGCACCGAATAGAGTCCCCTGAGCTATACAGTAGATTCTCATTAGTTATCTGTTTTATACATTGTAGTGTATATATGTCAATCCCAATCTCCCAGTTCATCCCACACTGCCCCCCTTTCCCCCTTGACATCCACACATTTGTTCTCTATGTCTGTGTCTCTATTTCTGCTTTGCAAATAAGATCATCGATACCATTTTTCTAGATTCCACGTATATGCATTAATATACAATATTTGTTTTTCTCTTTCTGACTTATTTCACTCTGTATGACAGACTCTAGGTCCATCCATGTCTCTGCAAATGACACAATTTTGTTCCTTTTTATGGCTGAGTAATGTTCCATTGTATATAGGTACCACATCTTCTTTAACCATTCCTCTGTTGATGGACATTTAGGTTGCTTCCATGTCCTGGCTATTGTAAATAGTGCTGCAGTGAACATTGGAGTGCATGTATCTTTTTGAATTATGGTTTTCTCTGGGTATTTGCCCAGGAGTGGGATTTCTGGGTCATATGGTAGTTCTATTTTTAGTTTTTTAAGGAACCTCCATACTGTTCTCCATAGTGGCTGTACTGATTCTATAGCCTTTTAAACCAAAACCTGAATGAAATGTTTCTACTTGCTTTAGTTACAAGAGAAGCTCTACTAGGAACAGAGATGGGATTTAACTAGAGTCCCTGATCCACTTAAGCTGCTAGATCCAGATACCCTTGCTGGTTGTGGTCCACCAGACTAGAAGATGATGAAATAAAACCCAGCCTGTATCCTCACCAGAGTTCGGGGGCTGGATTTCATTTCCAAACTCAGAAAAAAGTTCTGGTACCCAGCTGCTCCCCCACTACCAGCTGTGATGCCCCAAACCTTCTCTCCCAGCTCCATGGGTGCTCTGGGATGCCACAATCAACCATCTAGGGCACCAGGGCTCAGATTCTTGCTCTTCCTAGAGCCCTAGAGCTGTCAGGCTCAGTGAGGCTCCCGAGTCGCCAGCCTCTCTCAAATTCTGCCGTAGGACCTGCAGCTCAACCCCATGAGCCTGAGCCAGAAGAGCTCCTGCTTCCAGACTGTATTATTAACACCAGGATACACAAGATGAGACGAGTCTAGCAGAGGGAAGTCAGAGCACCACCCGAGAGGCCTGGAACAGACCTCCAAGGACTGCCTGCTCTTTAAGCCAGGGCCGCTCCAGGGAGGAGCTATGTTCCTGTGAACCTATCATGAGTGAAAGCTTCCAATAGCTCAAGATTTGACATTAGCTCCTGAGGAGCATGTACTACTAACCAGCTGTCCACGTCTAGGTCTCTGGGGAATGTCCAACCACACTTAGGACTGGCCCAAACACAGCTACTTCCCCAGAGAAACCACTGCTTTGGAACTGCTCACCCACATTCAGGCCCCTGAGAGTTCCTTGTTTCTCAGGGCTGAAGGTGGAGTATCAACACCTGAAAAGGTTTCAAAGACTTCCCTAAGGGTCTAAAAAATGATGTGCAGGAAGAAAATATTACAACTTTTATTTATATTCACTAATGGGCTAAAAAGAAAGTACACTTAAAAAAATATATATAATTGACAGTGACATCCCCACTTGGTCCATGTGTCGCTTAAGGTATAAGCTGTATCCTGAGGGGAGAATATAAATTACACACCTCAAAGGGGTTGACAGCTGCCCCCTCACACATCCATTCAAGCACATTGCACCCTAGTGTGGCTCACATATGCTTGGTTATGTGTGTTTATGAATTTGATATCATGAAGAGTAGACTTTGTATAATGCTTAAATTATAACGACATAAGGTGTGACCGTATAAATCTGTTTTATGTGTTGTTTTTATTTTTGTTTTTTGTGCAACATAGTTCCCTTATTATCTTTTGGCAAAGAACCTAAATGAGTAACAGTTTTCTTTCACTAAATTACCAGTGTTCCAAATTTGCTGACCTTTTTTGTGATGACAGGTAGCTGTCAATAGAATGCCACCTAACAGAGATCCTCAAAAAAGATAAAGACACTTACTGTTTTCTTTCAAGGTAGAGGTGACATTCTAAAAACGAGTGAGAAAGTGATTGTTTTTGTTTTGTTTTCTTTTATTTTTAATTCTGGTATGGGAAAAGAATGTTGAAAAATGGATGTTTGGAAGTGTTTATATTATTGTTGTCAAAAATGATATGTCTCAGACATAAACTCATATCTTCCACTTAATAAAAATTGAATCAGAACTCTCTAACCTATTTTAAGATCTTCCAAATAAGAGTTTCAGTGGTTTTTTAAAAACCATTTGATGAAAATATTAAAATAAAATCCCTTCTGATTCATTCCAAAAAGAATCCGATTTTGACATCAGGAAAAGGGAGAACTTATTAAATATTTACAATGCAAGTGAACAAGAAATTTTTTGAATGAAACTCAGAAATTAATACCGTGACTTAGAAAGTGTAGCCAATGATGCACCTCCTGTTGGATCCACAGATCTTTTGAGAAATACTTTGCAGCAATGTTTTGATGATCATCAAAACCAAGTATCAAAATAAAATAAACACAACTAGACCTTTAATTTCTGCAACATAAGGCAGTAAACCCAAATTTTATTTAATTAATGAAGTATACTCCCATCATATCACAATGCTCAGTGTTATTAATAATTTAGTGAGCCCGTGAATACAGATTCTTGTTTAATTAATACATATAATTTAAATATTTAAATATGCATATTCACTTGATTGTATTCTTTGTATAATGTCTGTTTTGTTAAATGGTTTGTAGTGTGCACAATACCTAGTACTATATTACATATATGTATACACACACATACGTACACACATGTATAAAGAAAGAGGGAGAGAGAGCCAAAAAATATGCAAGAACGCCCCTGGGTCACACACATGAAATCCAGAATATCTGGCTATAGCTTTTGAACGACAGCTTGAAATAGGGACTCTGAGGATGGCACATTTCTATAACCCTAGTTTTAAACTCAAAGCTCGGCTTCTAACAATGTGTTTGATGAATGAAAATTCCAGTATGGCTAGAGGTTTGAATTGTCCTCAGATAATAATAAGCATCCATGAGTTCTTTCAAAAATGTTTTAATCCAACCACATATACACAGAGCAGTGAAATAAAATTGCAAAATATTTACCTTTATAAAAAATTTTCTATTTCTGTTAGACCTGAGGAAAGGAGCCTGATGTTTCTATTGTGAACCACTAGATGGCAATAGCTCTTCATTACTCTCAACCTCACATCCTAGGGATCCTAGTGGTCTTGGAGTTGGCATTTGGAATAAATGTTGTCTCTGCAGATATTTGCCAAGAAAAGGCATATCTGCTTTAGGAACTCTGAGATTGATATTATTAACGCAAGTGCATTTCTGTGCTTGTATCTTGTTGCATATATCTATGGCTACTGCAAGTTATCCACCAATTTGATTATCCTGGAGCTGTAAATTATTATAGCAAAATCAATAAAGAATGTATTTTAAGACATAGGAGTCCATAAAGGTCTGCATATGGAAAGTTTAAGATAATTGCAGTGCTTTTATGTATGCTAACCTAACCTCATGGCTTTGGAATTGCTGAATAAGACTCATGCTCATGCACAGCTACAAATACAGATAAAGGCGGCAAAGGTGAGAGTTCGCTCTTGCTTCTCTTCCTGGCTATTGCTGTGTATTCACAAATAAGCCACCTAACTGTGACTGAGAGCTCTCCAGTTCCTCTTCCATGGAATATGGATCTACAAGGAGCATCTGCAAAATGCATGAGGTTTTGGACAGAAAAAATGACAGAATTGGAAACAGAGTAATGACTGGGCAGAATGGAACGCTCTTTGGCTCAATACCTTGAGGAAACTGATACTGTGTAATTTTATATTGAAATAGGAACAGAATGTAAATTAACATTTCGTGGGGCTGTTTTGTTTGAGTTTACTCAATGTAGCCATAGTGGGGTGGTGGAAAGAAACCATACTCAGAGTCCTGGAGTTGGTGTAATCACTAACTAGTTTGAACTAAAGCCCCCACAGATGAGACATATGAGATCTTTTAAGATTTCTTTGTTTTCTATGACTTTATCAACTATTAGTTCTAAATGACTCAAAAATTGGGAAAAGAAACAGGTGGAATTAAATTTTTAAAACACCTCTTGACCTTTGAATTTGTATCTTTTTATTTCTCAAATACTTTTAGCTCTGACAGTTTCAGAAATGCGATTTTGTTTTAGCATCTTTCTCTGCCCTGAAAACTGCCTCCTGTCCTCTTCCAATTTTTAAAGCTTTCTGATGACAATAAAAAGAGAGTTAGCACTAAAATGCAGACACCCTGAATATTAATTTTTTTAATTAAATAAGTATTGGTGAGAAAGAAACAAAAAGCCACAGTTTTCTGTAATTTATCTAAGACCACATTTGGCTGTTTATATGGAATATAACACAAGTGACTAATCTCTCTCAGTCTTTTTTGCATTTATTTAACTTAAATTCCATCTCAATCTAGTTCTCATGGATTTCTTCCAGAGAGAATACCAAAGGATTGTTCTGGGACTGAATCTTCTTTTGACTGCCTACAACCAATTGACCAATGTGGTGTCTCAAAACAACATTCATTCATTCATTCAACAGGCTCGCACAGAGTTTCCCAATATTGTGTTCTCACATAACTGTCTAGAGCTAGAAGGAAGAAAACGGCAAAGGGGTCTTCTTCTAGTGTGCCTTTTTTTTTTTTTTTTTTTTCCATGGAGGATAATCTTTCCAGGTATCTCATAGCTCACTTTCCTCACATCTCTTTGGCCAGAATTGGGCCTCATACCTCCTCTAGGCTCATCCCTGGGAAAAGTGCATGGGGTTTATAGGAGAAAACATTTGAACTTGGTCTTGAGAAAAACTATCGTCTTGGTAGAATACATGCAGAGAATAGAAAAACATATCCATCATTTTCTTTCCAGTGAGTAATTTGTGATCCTCAAAATACATTGCACAGTTCCCTTTCATGCTACTAGGTTCCTCTGATGATTTTAGAATCAGAGAAAGAAAACAAGTTATTTCATCTGAGAAATCACCCACTGAGCCAAAGCAAATAAAATAAAGTTTGTGATGTTGTAAAGGAAGATAGGAGTGCAAGAAAACAGAATCAAGTGGAAACTGAAAATTTTGAAAAAATCAATTGGAGTTAAAAGATCAGTCAAGAGGGCTTCCCTGGTGGCGCAGTGGTTGAGAGTCCGCCTGCCGATGTAGGGGACACGGGTTCATGCCCCGGTCTGGGAAGATCCCACATGCCGCAGAGCGGCTGGGCCCGTGAGCCATGACCACTGAGCCTGCGCGTCCGGAGCCTGTGCTCCGCAACGGGAGAGGCCCCAACAGTGAGAGGCCCGCGTACCGCAAAAAAAAAAAATAAATAAATAAAGATCAGTCAAGAAAGGAAACAGTAGCGGTAGCTCTGAAGGTTAGGTATTGATAGCACAATCCGTGCTGTTCTTAATGGGTCCTTACAGACACACCAAGAGAGGTGGTAAATGTTGGTGGCAAAGAGTGCTTAAACTCTAATAATAAAGACAAGTTTCATCTCGTCACTAAGGAATCTAACTTCCATTTCAGAGAGAAGTAGAAAGGGCATTATTCCATAAATAAGTATCTAGGATATTATGTAGTGCTAACTAGGGAAGTAAAGCTAAAGAACATATCAAGTGAATTTTGGAAAATTCCTAGCTTTATGAGTTCCATAGGCTTTAACCCAGATAAATGAGCTTAATTCCAAGACTCTGCCATTTAATAGCTGGGGTACCTTAAGTCACTTATTTTAATGAGCCTCAGTGTCCTTACTTGTAAAATGGTGCCGATAACAGTATCCTGCAACAAAGAACTGCTGTGACGATCAGATGAGATAATGATGAAACACCCAGCACAGGTTCTAGTGTAGAGCAAGTGCTCAGTAAATAGAAGTTCCCTCCTTTCTCTAGAGCAGTGCCTAGCCTACACCAACCTGGCTGCATCAGTCAGGTTCCAATCAGGAGACAGAAACTACACAGCGATTTGTACAAGTTTAATAAAAAGAATATTAACAATAACAGGAGATTTGAGTAACAAGGGAGGAGCTAATAAAGAAGTAAAGAGAACTCTAAAGAACATAGGAAAGGTAGATATAAGGAGTAGTTACTACCACGCAGGGGTATGACACAGCATCCAATATATTGAGCCCCCCTTCCACCCCTCCCCCCATGGCTGAGATCCAGATCTTGTTGAAGAGGGCATGGCCATGACCCACTGGATGGCAGAAAAGTAACTGTGGCGATGCACCTGTGGAAGCCACTGGAAGTCCGTACTCTACAGTGCTGAGAAAATTATGCACAGGGAATTATCTTGCCAGAGGCATTCCACTGCCAAACCACCAGAGAGGGTGCTGGAGGAAGCTGTTGGTCATAGGTGCTGCTCGCCACCGTGCACTGTGGGAGCTGGTGTTGGAGGAGACATCTGGGCTGAAGATTCCTGTTGCTGGAGAAACCACAATGCTGCAGGAGCCGGGACTGGAGTTGTGTGCAGTGAAGGAATCAGGCACTGAAGAAGCTACACACACTGCAGGAGCCTATTAGTGCAGTTCTCTGAAACCAGAAAAAAGACCCCCTTCCTCCACCATTGATTATCTCCCCAGGACTCTCTATTGACAAACCTTAGCATTGTCCCTTATATTAAAGAAGAAATAAAGAGCCCAACTTCATTCCACAGATCAGGCAATAAAGAGTAGATTTGTAGTTGAGAGGCAATAAAATGATGAAGGCACACTGGCTAACCTAGTTTCCTCTTTGGGGTGCATCAGTGTGGAATCATTCCCTGAATTTATTCAGAGGCCTCAGTGAGACTTGAGTTTCTTTCTCTCCACATCAATCCTAGCTCCTTCACCTTCCCATGAAGAAGAAACTGCTAATCTTATTCATCAAATTCTAGGCCATAGATTCATCCATATTTGCTAATGGGCAAGAATACTGTGCCAAAAATATCAGGAATCCACATTATATTTTTTCTCTTTCACTTTTTCTCTTTCATGGTGCTCTTGGGAGGAACTCTGTTACCTCTAATTTTTTCCACAGAACCTCCTGAGGGTCCTGGTCAGTGTGTCGGGTCCCTTGTACCATGTGGTTGGTCATTAGGTGGTAATACTCCAAAATTTGAATTTAGGCTGGTTGCAAGCAAAAAGCTGCAGACCTCTAACTCAGCTTTGCCAACACTTTGCATTAGGAGTAATTAGGTACTTACCCAATAATAATGAACTAATATTTGTTTCCCATTGGCTTTGTTCCCTGTGTCTATCTCCCTATAGAATTTTCAGGGATGATATCTCCCTATAGAATTTTCAGGGATGAGTTATGATTTGCAGAACAGGATTCAGGCATTCCTACATTTTCATAAACACCTTCAAAATTCCATCTTAATTTCTAACAACTGCCATCTTGTTTTTGCAAACAAATGTCTAAAGTGGTTGGCATTTCTTAAGTATGTCTTATATACTTACAATCATAAATACAGAAATATTTATGTAGCAATTTATAGTCTTCAACAGAAATATTTATATAACAACTTTACAAACAACTTCACGTTTCCTTAGGCCATCTTCACAATTTCTTTATGACATTGTTATTTTTACTCTTATTTTATGCCTAAGAAAACTGAAGTTGAGAGGCTAAATATATTTCTCAGTATCACATCATTTTAATAAGGCAGAGTTGGGATCTAGGCACAGGTGTTCTAATTCTTAATCCTATGTTCTTTCAAATAAATAAATACATTTTTTAAAATTCCTGGCACTACTATTTATGGAATAGTAGGTGTTCCATAAATGTTGACTTTACAAGTCCCTGCCCTCTACTTGTGCTAGCTGCTTTCTTTGTGCAGGAAGTAGATCTGTTAAGGCAGCTTATTTTCAGCTCCCATTGCTATGGTAATGCTAATTATTTAACATCTTGTTCTAAAGGCCAAGATCCCAATGGAGATCATACACAGGGCTCCTGCTATAATGAGCATGGCTTCCGGTGGTGGGAAAGAATACATTTTGATCTCTTCCTACAGTATTACAAAGTTATTTTGCCATTTGTAATTTTTGTTTCTTGGGAAACAAGATAAATTCCCCCAAGTATGTACTCATGCTGTTTAAACCTCCACACTTGTTTTTAAAGTTCTCAGGAAATGTAGCTCTAAAACAGCTTTTTGGACAGCAGGGTCAATTGTTTTAGATAGATTCATTTAGTAAAAAACAGAGAACATCTGATGCTTTTAAAAGGAGATTTTCCCAAAATACTTACTGTTGGGGATTAAGAGCTTTTGAACAATCAGTGTTTACCCACTATTATTGCCAGACTACATTTAAACAATTCTCAATTCATTCAGGATATATGGCCCACAAAATGTACTTTCTTGGCAATGTAGGAAACTTGCATTAGTGTTCTGTAGAGAAATAGAAAATGAGGAGGCAAGATGCTCTTTTCTTCCTCTCTGTTACTTCTATCAGTGGTACAGCATCCCCAGATGCTCTTCGATTCTGGTAACACTTCTTCCCTTTTGTCCTCTAACCTTTGGGGAGGTATCTGGTTTCGCAGGTATTAATTTCTGGACAACATTCCTTCCCCTACTTTACTCTTCCAGGACTCCTACTCATTTTTGCTCTTCCAACTTTCCAGTGCTAGGGTAACCAATTCCTTCGTTCAAAGCTCCCAAAAGGTTTCTGTTTTCCTGATTGAACCTAATTGATAGAGGAAACAAATCAATATGTTGATTTTGAAATGCATCAAGGTCTTAAAAGGAGTTAAAGGGTAGAATTAGGTATTCTTTAGATATTGTTATCAAAGCCTTCTTAAAAGTGAATATATGAGTTACAGTCTAAAGTATGAGAAGGAGATAATAGTAAGGAGATCTGAAGGAAGTGTGTTTCAGCCAGAGGGGACCTTCTTTGGATGATAATTAGTGGTAGTTTGGATTAGAGGGGTGGCATTGGAGGTGAAGTGGGTGGATTCAAGATGTATTTTCAAATAATATGAAAAAGAATTGTTCATGAAAAAATTAAAAATTGGGGTAAGAGAAGAGCAATAAGAGATGATGTGGTAGGCTGAGTAACAGACCCCAAACATACTCAGGTTCTAATCCTTGGAACCTGTGAATATAACTTCATTTGACAAAAGAGAGTGCAGATGTGATTAAGTTTAGCATCTTGAGATGGAGAGGATTAGCCTGAATTACCTGGATGGGTCCTAAATGGAATCATATGTGTCCTTATCAGAAGGAGATTTGATAGGGCAGAGAAGGAAACCATGTGACCAAAGCACGGGGAGGAAGAGTCAGGGAGAAGATGCTATACACTGGCGTTAAAGATGGAGGATGGGTCACAAGCCAGAGAATAAAGGCAGCGTTTAGAAGCTGGAAAAGGCAAGGCAACAAATTCTCCCTAAAGCCTCTGGAGGAAATGCAGCCCTGCTGACACCTTGACTGTGGCCCAGCGAAATCCATTTTGGACTTCTGACTTCTAGAATGATAAGAAAATTAATCTGTGTTTTTTTAAAGCCACCGTGTTTGTGGTAATTTGTTAGAGCAGCCCTGGGAAACCAATATAGATGACTCCCAGAATCTCATTTTGAGCAACAGGGTAAGTGTGATACTGTTTACTCAAATGAGAAATATTGGGAAATGAGCAAACAGGTTTGAAGAGTGGGGAGTATCAAAGAAATATCAAGAGGTCATTCTGAACTTGCTAGTCTTAAGATCTACGAGTAACCCAAATGTGAAATGATTAGTTGGCTCTTCCATATTTCCAACGTGGAGCTGGCAGAGTTTCCTGGGTCAATTGATTGTGGGTTTTCATCACATTTGGGAAATAGTCAACCTTATCTCTTCAAGTGTTTGTTCTGCTCCATTATGTCTCTTCTCCTTTTCTGGGACTCCCATTCCAATGTTAGACTTCTTGATATTACTTGACAAGCCACTGAAGCTCTGTTCATTTTTTTTTTTCCATTTAAAAATAATCTGCGTCTGAGCTTGGAAATTTCTATTTACCTATCTTCAGTTTCATTGATACATTTCTTCTGAAAGCACTTCTTATTTTAATTTCAGATATTGTAGTTTTCAGTTCTTGGGTAGCCATTTGTTTCAATTTTAGTTTCCATATATTTTCTGAAATGTATCTTTACTCATCATATCCATTTTTCTCATTAACTCTTTAATATATCTATAGTGGTCATTTTAAACTTATTGTTTGCTAATTCCAATATCTGCTATGTCTGTGTCCACTTTTATTGGCTGATTTTTCTTTTGAATATAGATGTCAGTTTCCTGCCTCTTTACATTTCTAGTAATTTTATTTTACATTGAATAATATTTTGCAGAGACTTTGGATTCTGTAACTTTCCTCTGGAAAATGTTAATTTTAATTTAGCAAGCAATTAAGCTGGTGGACCAACTTGATCCTAAGGTTTTGTTTTTAGTTTTGTTAGAGTGATTGTAATTGAATTTTTCACTCAGTTCAGGGCATAGACTGAGAATGGTCTTTACTACTTACTATAAGTTGTGGCCCTTCTGAAGTATCAGTTACAAACCTGGATTTAATTCCTCTAATTAGGCAGAACTCAAATTCCAAACTGCACCTCCCTAATACCAGGCAGCTACTAAAATTCCTGTTCAGTGTTTTAGCTTTCCAACTGTTGTTTTCTACTAAGTTCATTAGAATCTCACTCTACACATGTGCAGCTGAATTTTGGAAGAGTTCACACACAGATTTGGGGACCACGCCTTCTGTGGTTTCATCCTTTCATGCACTTACCTATCCTCGTCAGTTTCTAGCAGCCCCAAACTTTGACCTCAGACTTCTGTTTTCTGCTTGAACTGTATCTCCTGTGCACAGGGCAGACTGGAGAGTGCTATCATGGGAAAAGCCAGTTAAATGTGGATCTCACCCAGTGTGTTTCCAATCTGGAAAGTGTAATATCAGCTCCAGTTTCTGCCTGCTCTCAGTTGATATGAAGAGACGTAGAACTAGACATAGATATGTTTCTTTGTCCAGAGTTTATAATTGTTATTGGCAGGAAACAGTCCAATATAAGCTGCCATACTATCATCAGAATCCTGGCAGTTGGTTGAATCTTGATTTCAGGAAAGAATTCTGGAGCTAATATAGAAATTTATATTTATCAATAGGAGAAACGTCTAGTAAAGTGCTTCTAATTATTGGTTTCACATTACAGTAACCTGACAGTTTTTAATCTATTTGGCCAGATACCCCAAAATCAAATAAATCAGACTTTCTGGAGGTTGGACCCAGGGGTCATTAGTTGTTAAACCTCCTCAGGTGATTAAAATATGCGTTTAGAGTTGAGAACCTCTAATCTTGAAGATAAGCAGCGTAAGAGAAGAAGTAGATTCAGATTTGACAACCAGTATTATTCAGTAAAGGGACTGAGAAGGAACAACCAGAGGAAGGTAGTATCATGAAAGCCAAGAGAGGAGAGTGTTACTCTAAGCAGGAGAAGTCATCATATGTGTTAAATGCTGCTCACAGTTTCAGTTGAGGACAGAAAAGCAATTTTGCAACATGGTATTTGTTGGTGATAAACATATCAAAACAAATGCAAGAGTTTTTAATATTAATTGTGATCAAAGTAGATGAGCAGTATTGGGATATACATACTATGTTTCAGATGTGGATACAAAGAAAACCTTATTTCTGTAACTGCTGTCATCCACCTCATCGTCTATTGTTGCATAGTCATGAAAGAAAAAATTAAACTGCCCCCATAGCTCTCTCTCTTCTAGTTTGAAAGTCTCTTTCAAGTCAGCCTCTTTGAGATTCTTAGTCATGACCACAAGTTGAATCAGTTCTGCCCTTTTCCCTCTCCCTTTTCTATGTATATGTGGGAGGGGCTGGAGAGACATAAGTTCTTGGGTAGCACACATGCTATCTGCGGTGTTAGGGTTAAGAATGATGGATGTCCTATGAGTCTTCACTAGATTGCTTATGTGCATCCATCACCAACCAAGTCATTGGGTGAGATACTATGCTTGCCAGCTTCCTTATCCTTGTACCTGCTTTTGAAGTCTGGGGTCACAACTAGAATCTCTGACCTTGAAGTCTCCCAAATCTGTATTCCCTCCTCCAAGCTTCAAGCCTCTATTGCTTTACAGTTTCCTCATTGTTCCTCATTGTACATCTGAAACCAAGCTAAAGTTTTTAAATAAGGACTTATTAAAGATGAAACTGGAAGTAATGATAAAAGGGAATATAGCAAGTAACATGTAGGTTGTTAACTCATAGAACAAAATATTAAAGCATATTTATATTAGAAGTCCCAATTAAAGAAATCAAGACTTAGAGAGGTATCTGCTAGGAGTTATGCCTCTTTTCTATATTCTGCCTTGATAATTCATCATTTCCTGTTATCTTCCTGGTCCCTTATCTTAGGAACTGCCTGTTCCAAAGATAACTGACTCTGATAATAGCCTTTCAGGGAGATCACCCCTTCATACAATCATAATAATTGGAATCATAATAATTCCAATACCCACAACAGATGAACACAGTATCAAGTGGCTCATTTTCTTAAGTTTCAAATATCAAAATATAAAAATATTAAAGTGTTAAATTAAAAAATGACTGAAAACAAAGTTATTGACATGAAAATTTTGAATATATAAATATGTTTAAAAGCAAAACATACATTATAATTTGAATAGTATAATTCATTAGTTTGAAAACACAATGCACATTTTTTCAAGGATTCAGAGAATGTTTGTAAAAATTATCTCTTGCTTCAAAGGAAACACATAGAGAATCTGGGACTCTAAGTGATCTGTCTCAGCATTCACTGTTGCTGAATGTCTACTTCTTGTCCCTATTTTTGGGAACTCTATTTGCAGGTAGGTTTTTATAAGGCTGATAGGTGTGGGTACTCCAGGTGCTAACTGTGGAGCTGAGACAAACAATACAAGCCGTAGTTGACTACATGGCCCAAGGTCTACACCTGAGAAAACTTCTTAAGTATGAGTCTAGGGGATAAGTGAATGACTGTAATAAGAGGCTAAAGAATCAAGGAATGCAGAGAAACAAGTTCAAACAATTATAGTGAATTGAAATTATCTAGAACGTTACTACTGAAAATGTGGTCCCTAGACCAGCTTCAACAACATTATCTAGGAGCATGTTAGAAATTCAAAATCTCAGACCCCATCAAAGACTTACTGAATCAGAATCTGCATTTTAATAAGACCTCCAGATGATTTGAAGACACAGAGTTCCACAACTGATCTAGGATATAACTGAAAAAGCAAAGCTAAGTTATGTTGAGCCTAGGGTTATAATTCAATTCTTTTTTTATATTAATTTTTATTGGAGTATATAGTTGCTTTACAATGTTGTGTTAGTTTCTGCTGTACAGCAAAATGAATCAGTTATACGTATACATACATCCACTTTTTTTAAATTTCCTTCCCATTTATGTCACCACATAGCATTGAGTAGAGTTCTCTGTGCCGTACAGTAGGTTCTCATTTGTTATCAGTTTTATACATAGTAGTGTATATATGTCAATCCCAGTCTCCCAGTTCATCCCACCCCTCCTTCCCCACCTTGGTAACCATAAGTTTGTTCTCCACATCTGTGACTCTATTTCTGCTTTGCGAATAAGTTCATTTGTACCATATAATTCAATTCTTCATCATTATAAAGCTAACTTGGATAATATTATGATATCAAGGAGTGGGAAATAAAGCCAGAGATGGAAATTCTACTTACTTCAAGTATAAAAAAACTAATGCAATAATTTGGCCTCAGTGTGGCATGTAGTGGTTCAAGGTCAGAGGCAGTAGATGATAAATGTTTACTGGGGGAATGCAAGTCACATAGGAATGAATTTACATTAACTCTAATTCCAGTTATGGAATGTTTGACCTGAAATGCTGCTCCTCTGATGAGAGTCAGCGCTTCTCCTTTGGTTAAGATGGAAGGAAATGAAACTCATTGAGTTACAAAGGTCCAGGAATAGCAGTGATAGCTCAAAATAAACATTAAATGCTAGTTCAAATATTTGTAGGTAACGGGGATTGAAATTGAAAGCACACTTGGTTAATTATCTAGGGTCTTAAATCCTGAGTTTTATCACACCTAATAAATGAGACTTGAATGAATTGAAAGTCTAATATGACAGCTCCTAAAATCTTACCTTCAAAACAATAGTCAATGTTAAACATCAGGGAAGTTAAATTGAGGCTTGGAGTTGCTTCTCCCTACATAGCTTTTCATAGTCTGACAATTTTCTCCCACTGAATTGACCTTGGTAAAAATTTATTTGTTCATAATTCTGGCTTCTTGATTTCCATATATTCTTTCATCAAGTATTTATTAAACATCTTTTATGTATCAGATAATGAGCTAGGTTCCTGGAATACAGAACTAAGGCCAGTTCCTGACCTTTGGGGAGTCAGAAGTCAGGGATGCATCTACATTAATAGGAAAATATCCTTAATAGTGGCATAAACAGCTAATTATGGAGAAGAAGAGGGACTGGTGGAAGACTAGAGGGCCAGAGAATATAACTATAGTGAAAAAAAGATTTAATGTGTATAACCTTTATCAATGAAAAAAATGATTAACACTGAATGTCTCTTTTGATAATTTCAGGAACCATGTGAAATAGGTATTCATCTGCTTTTGCAAATGAAGAATCTGAGCCTGAAGGAAGATTAGCAACTTACTCAGGATTTTACAGGCAAGTGGGGACTCAAATGAGAAACCGGGTTTTATAACACTAGAATCCCAGGCCTTCTGCCTAACTACCCATGACCCATGACTATTCTAAGTAATAACATATCCAGGAGTAACATTTTAGGATACTTCAGAATCCTTATCCATTAGCTATGAATGTGGTCCTGCTGAAGGATATATCACCTGACTGATTGATTTGGTGTGTTTGGGTGATATAATAATTTAGACAGGTCCCTCTCACCACCTTGCTTTTCTTTGTTTATCTCTCTGAAAGCTAGTCATTTGTTAAAAAATAACCACCTTCCAATACTCAGGTAAAGATAGCTGAGTGCTTGGATTCCACTGCTAGAATTTTAAAGTAAGCTTAGTATGTTATTTAAGGTTTATTTATAAGGCATGCCTCTACCATGTACAAAATGGTACATTGGGGCTTGTGTGAAAAAACAACATTTCTGATAACCTAGTTGCCCGGGACTACCCCAAATAAACTAAATCAGAATCCCTGGTAGTTGGACCCAAGCATCAGTAGTTGTTAAACCTCCCCAGGTAATTTTAGTGTGCATATGGACAGGATGACTGACTCGAATGTAATGTAAAATGGCTACTGCAAAGACAACAGCTAATTGCTAGTCACTGCTTAGCCTAAGCCAAGCAACATGCTAAACTCTTCAATGGGATGGTCTCATTTTCACAACAATCCAATGAGGAGAGTGGTATTGTTACCCATTATCTCCATTTTTTTACATGAGAGAAATGAGGCTTTCTCAGGGGCTCGTTAGTGTGTCCAAGGTCAGTGGTGAACCCCAAATTTCTGATTCCAGATTCCAGGTCCTAGCCACTAGACTATACTGACTTCCTATAATAAAGCTAAAGAGAAGAGAGATGCTTTTGAGGACTCTTTTCTAAAAATTAAATTTGGAGACAGTTGGGGTAAATTTAGTTCAATACTTGAGCACATTATTCTTTGTCCAGTGAAGAAAAGAGAATGAGTAGAGAAAGATGAAAAATTATTTCCAAATGAATTAATATCCCTTGTTTTACTTCCTTTGAAATTGAGAGAAGTGTTTTGATGTAGACCTGTGGATTAAAAGATATACCTAAGCAGCCTGTGAGGTTAGCATAGCCCACAGCTCGTATCTGGAAGGAGGCCTCTGTAGCAGATACCAAGGCAGATACACAGGAGAGCATCTGGTGCCAGCAGAGGGGGCAGCATCTTGTAGAGGGTGGTGATGACATATTTAAGATCATTTAAAAATCAAAACGGAGTAACTATGGTTCAGGCATCCAAAATGGAGCTGGGTGGCCATTGTGGATGTGGTTTCAGACACATTCCTGCATCACTGAGAGCTTGAATTTTTTCTGAACTGTATTAGACTCAAGAATACCACCAGCCAGTTTTCAAAACAATATCTGCTAGCTGCATCCTGTAGTTTCAAAGTTTCCTCTACCCTTTGCAACTATGTAACCATTTTAGAGGCCAACCAATCCTTGCTTAACAAGCAATCTTGCCAGCTCCAATCCTAATTCTTGACAAACAATTTACGTAACCTTGTAGGTGTTTTTGCCTTTATAAGCTTCCCTTATTTTGTAGTCTGGTGGAACACAATTCAAGTGCTTCTTGAATCTGTGTCTCCCAGGCTGCAATCCTAACAAACCGCAATCAGGTCTCTCTTTCTGAAATTTTGGTTAATGATAGAGTAGGTGTATTCAGTGGGGTTCTGGAATGTCAGAAAAGTGTGAGACCTGAGTTGCAGAGCCATGCACATCTCCAAGTTTCACATGCTGAGGAATTATCAATGCATAAATCTAGACTGCCTGCTTAATGTTTGTTTTATATGAGGCCCTATAGCATATTGGTCACCATATATACATAGCATAGAGCCCGAGCTAGGTTCAAATCTTGCTACTAAAATGGAGTATTAATATTAATATTATAGGGTTATTGTGAGAATTACAAAATACAGTGTGTGAAATATATGTTTGGTTTTCATCCCCATTTCTGACATGCAGTTCCTAAAACACTTGGAATTTCCTAAGTGGTAAGAACAATGAAGGTGTCTTTCATTAAGTTGATAAGGTGATTTTTGGAACTCCCCTAAAGACAGGAGCTGGTTGCCAGGAGAACTAATGTGTGATTAGTAATGTGTGATTAGAGTGTTGAAACTTTCAATTCCTCCCCCCCTGACCTCAAGGGAGGGGAGAAGGGCTAGAGATTGAGTCAATCAGCAATGGCCAGTGATTTGATCAATCATGCCTGTGTAACGAAGCCTCCATAAAAACCCAACAGGAGGGGTTCTGGAGAGCTCCTGGGTTGGTGAATATCTGGAGATGTGAGGTGAGTGGCATGCTCCAAGAGGGCTTGGAAGCTCAGCACCATTTTCCCATACTTTGTCCTATGCATCATTTCCATCTGGCTGTTCCTGAGTTATATCCTTTTATAAGAAACTGGTGCTCTAGTAAGTAAAATCTGTGAGTTCTGTGACCTGCTCTAGGAAGTTAATCAAAATCAAGAAAGTGGTCATGGGGACCTCTGATTTATAGAAGTCTGTCAGAATTACAGGTAACAACCTGGACTTGTGACTGACCTCTGAAGTTGGGTAGGAAAGGGGGGACATTCTTGTAGAAATGAGCCCTTGTTACCAAAACTGAACTTGAGTTCACTTGCCTGAAGTGCAGCAAAACCAATCTACTGTCATCAGGTTGTAGTGAAGGAAAGTACAGCATTTATTTGCCATTGCCAAGCAAGGAGACTGGACAGCTAATGCTCAGGAGATCCAAACTCCCTGATGACTTACATGCAAGGGTTTTTAAAGGCAACATCAGGGGCAAGTGTCACAGAGTACCTGATCAGCACATGGACATTCTTCTGATTGGTTGGTGGTGAGGTAACAAGGTGATGTTTTGGGGATCTTAATCATCAATCTGGTTCCTACCAGTCTGGCATCTATGTGCTTATGGTTAGCAGTTTTTGTTTAGTGGGAGTCCTGGTTTCTGTAAAACAACTCAAGGATATGAATCATGTTATTATCTATATCCCTTTAGGAGGAACTAGGAGTCTGTGACTCTATTGTTCAAGCTATTATTACTTTTCTTGCTTAATTGCTTTTCCTTTGTTTCTGCATTTTTTCATGTCTCTAGTCGTTACCAGTTTGAGAAAGCCCTAGGATACTAAAGCTATTTCTACAGATGAGAAGTGGGGACATGGAGAGTCTTGTACCTGGGAGGGCCCTGCAGGGTCCTGCTTGGTTTCACCCTTAACCTGTGAGACCTGATGCTCTCTCCATGTAGATAGTGTCAGAATTGAGTTGAATTGTAGGACACCCAGCTAGTGTTTAAGAATTGTTTATTGGTTGGTTTGGGGAAACCACCCCCCTCAAAGTGGAATTAGGTCCAGAACCCTTTTTATACTGTGTATCTGTAATATATAAGAATATAGTAATCTTAGATATTAGAATATTAGGCCTAAGATATAGTAAGTCTCAATATAGTTTGGTTGTTGTTCCTTCTATTATTATTCCATTAAATGAAAAATCAACATAACTAATAATAATAGAATAATTTCCTGTAGTTTAGTCAAACCCAGAATTTCTGAGAAAGGAGGGGAGAGATGTATCACTTGACAGTTTTCTTTGGAAAAAAATCAGGAAATTCAGGGGAAATTGCATGAGTATAGACACTACAACTAGACATAATAAGTGTGAGGAGCAGAGTTTAGCGGTTAAGAGAACAGGTGCTGAAGTCACATGGTCTACCAGTTATTAGCTTTGTGAGCTTGAACAAATGACTTGATGTCTCTGAACTTCAAATGCATTATCTTTGAAGTGGGAGTAATAATATTAAATAATTTAGAATTAAATGTGTTAGTATTTGTAAAGGTATGAGAACAGTGTCTAATATAGTTAGGATATAAGAGTGTATTGAACAAAATAAATATGATATAGAGATGCAAGCTGGTCAGTATGCTTCAAGAAGATGTGGTTAATTCTGAACTTTTGATAGAAGTGGCATTTTAGGTAGCCTTTCATATTATTACTGTAAGGTTTTTGCCTTGTACTACAGTGTTTGGTGAGTTGGGATGATCTTTTTGGATGATTCCTATTGCCTATACTAGACGTAAGCCTAAATGATCTCCAGTAAAAATGGTAAGGGACCTTGTCTCTATGACAAAGACAAGTCCAGAGCTAAACACATGATAGAAATAAACATAAGCCAACTAGAAATCATTTGCCATTTGACTGAAGAGGAGAGTATTTACCTTCCCCTGCCAACCAATGCTCATGTCACTAACCCAGGCTCTTTCAGGACAGGAAAACTTGGCATTCTTATTCTTCCAGCTTTGTGGAAGGAAAGGAGATTCTACAAAGATACAGAATCTCATGGCCCAGGTACTATGGTCGACTGTGTATCCTAACTCATTCTTAGGGAAACAGTGACAATGGGGTACAGAGGGGAGCCTGAGCAGGCTGTAGAGCTCAACTTTCCTCTACTTTTGATTCTTGCTTTTTACTCGTCTTACCAGCTTAGTTCCAGTGGTTAGCTAGAGACATTGTTGAAACACTTAGGAGAGGAAAAAGATCAGTGGATTATCAGAAAACACCTTCTTACACCTTCATGTGGCTCCATTATTTTTAACAAGTCACATGCAGTCACACTGTTGGGAAGTCTGGGCAACTAATTTGGGCAATGCGAATGCAGTGACGAGGGCAAAACAGATGTGGGTCCTGCTCTCAGGGAGCGACTGAATAAATTAGACTTCATATTGTGCTGGAGTCAAATCAGAGAGGAGTTTAAAAAAACAAGACTGCTGCAGAAGAGCAAAATTGTCTCAGTCTAAAAAGAGATTTCACCACATAATAAATAATAATGAATTAATAAAAACAAGATTAGCAAGATCACTTTACAAAGTCAGAGAGGAAATTTAAATTTTAATACAAATGTAATTTTAAGTGAAGAAATATAACTTCTCATCAGATATGCTTGACAAAATTAAGTGTTTAAACTCTTACATTTAAAACATGCAGTCAGACATTCATACTTCTCAGAAAGTCTTATTTTGTTGTAGTAATTATTGATAAATACAGAAAAGATCTCTTAACATTGACAAGAAACAAATCATGCACAATATCATCTTTCAAAAAGCAATTTTCCATCTGGCTAGCATCTTCATTTGTATTCCTGTGGTTGTAAGATGTATATATTCTTGTTCCTTCAATTTCCTGTCTTGCTGAAAAAGAAAATTTCAACAGAGTGTTTGTATTCAAGTACATGTGTCCATAAATATGATTTAACCCACATTTTTGCAACTAATGTATGTCAATGTAATTAAAATTTCCTAATTTTTATTTCCACAAAGTTTGTAGTCTGGCAGGGACCAGTTAGACTGGCAGCCCATCCCCTTAGGCCATCATGAAAATCCCTTTAGATATTGTCCCCCAAAACCTCTAATATGGGTCAGTACAGGAATTAATTGAGTGACACCCCAAGAGCATACTCTATATTAGAATAAATTATCCAAGTTTCTATTTCCCCTTCTCCTACCTATTCACCAGGCAAGCTTATACAAGGTGTGTCAGCTAATAGCAAAGCCCAAATAACACAAAGCCACCAATTTAAAATCCCCCAATTTTGCAACCAAATTTGTACATTTTAACAATATTAACCCTTCATGTTATTATATAAACCTATTTTTACCACAGGGAAATTTGATAGCTGAAATGAAATCTTGTCTCCCTTTTTACAGATAAATTAAAGTCCTAGCTTATGTCTAAAAGCATTTTCTGTCTTGCATTTTCTTCTTATTTTACTGAGGTTCAGTCAAAGGAGAGCTCACTTAGATGTCTTGGCAGAGAACTAGGATTTCTTCTTCATTAGTAACGCCCTGATGAAGGCCTACATTCTCCCACTGGATGTAGTAAATGTCCAGACATGGATGTCTTCCAATTAGAAAACTTTCCTATGTTCTTGTAAAGTTCCAGAGGAACCACAAGACACATAGGAACATTATAGCACCAGTCCCACACTTTCTCCACAAATACTCAGGACCCATGTGGCATTGGAAGCCCCTAAAATCCAAGCAAATTCCCACAAATAAAAGCATTTTCCAAGCAAAAGCAATGTCTCTAAAACGCAAAAGATGTTACAAGACAGAACTACATTCTATTACAAATAAAAGATAACTTCAAAGACTTTGTAATAACTGGTAGAACTGAAAAGGAAAAATAAAAAATTTTAAGAAAGAAAACTTTCTTGGATTATTTAGCTTCTCCAGAGTTTCTATCAAGTTCCTGAGTCTAGTGTCTGTGAATTTAACCCTCACATGTGAGAAATCTCTCACTTAGAGCTCATTGTAACACTCTACCTCTTATATTCTGAGGTGAACAATGGAACAAAAGAAGAAAATAATAACAACGACAAAAAACCCCTGCCCTGCATACATAAATTAGGAGAGGTTTATTAAAATATCCTTATCTTCTTAAATATATATATAAGTAATACTCAAAGACTTCTCTTTTTTGTTGCTACCTTTTCTCCTTTTTATTTAGTCCATTGATCTTAATTCATATTTCCCCTTTAGACCAGAGTTCTTGGAATCCCAAGTTTTAACTGAGTGCGGTCTCTGACTAGGGCCGGAATTTCCACTCTCTTGTGAGCTGAGAATTTCAGACTTAAAACAAAGACTGGTATAGTTTATGGCCTTACATTTCCTACTTCCCCAAATTCTTGTTTCTCTCTCTCAAATTTTCCATTCTTAGAAGAAACACCATATTCCTTAGCCATTTGCTGGCATTTATGTTAGTATGTAACAATAGCTGCATCAGCAGCCCCCAACTCCTGAATTCCTTAGACCTTGGATGCTCCCTCCCAGGAAAGATTTCTTCCTGAGTTCACATTTGTCCCTGCTAGAGAAATAGACTTATGAACTAGAGATGGAATTCCTTTTGCTTTCCAAACCTGTACCTTTGGGCCCACTGCAAGTATTTATATATACTCTTCCCCAAACGTACCTTCTGAAACCTTCTCTATCCAGTTGCAGCCGAAAGACTCCTTGCATCTTCAGTTTATTGTCTACAGAATGAAATCTGACTATACTGACTCTAGAAATCCATTTCTTTTTTACTTTGGTGTCTCTCAACACCCTTTTGAAAAGGCCAGTTGAGATTTTAACACTTCAACGTGCTTCTTAATTTGATCCATTTCTCCTTGACTGTGTCTAAAACTAACGTATGCTGAGTTTGAATGTCTTCCTTCCTTTCTTTTACTATTTCCCACAGCTCATGTTTTAACTGCAAAATCAAAACCTCTTACAAGTGGATTTCCTTGCCCCTAAGTTTCTGATAGTTTTCTTATACAATGGAAACTCAGTTTTCTGTTGCCAGCCTTCTTACCTGCTGCTTGTAGTTATCCCTTAGTCTATTAGCAATTCTGATAGCAGAGTCACTGTGTTGTTTCCTTCTTAGCAATTGAATTTCTGATAAATGCATTTTTTTTTCACCTCAGTGCAAAGAGATAGTACAACTTTTATATACTAGTGATTCCCATTTCTCCTTATCTTTACAGATGAACTTCAGAAAAGAACTGTGCTAGAACTCATATTCAGGAAACTGGGTCCCCCCAAATCTATCCTATTATCAAGATTTAGTAATAAGTGAGTCCCTTAGAACTTGGCTGGAGATAGAGGGGAAAAACAAGACAAAAAGATCCTGGCATAAATACATCAATCTGAAAGTAAAAGATCTCTATACAGGGGTCCTGATAATTTTGAAGTGTATTTTCCATGATACTGGAAATGAATATGAACACCTAAACCACAATAAGCAGAAGAGTGGCAAAGAGTATGTGTTCATAAAAACCCATTTTTTCTCCTCCTGGGATCATAATAAAACTACCTTTGCTAGCCTCCTCTTCAGTTAATGAAGTCTGATCCTTGGGATATGAGTGAAAGTCACGTGTACCACATCCAGGCCTGGCTTATAAAAGCCTTCAGTATGACCCTCCACATGTGCTTGTCTCTTTGCTTATCTGCCATCCAAAGACAGAGGATTCAGTTGAGGCCTCGAAGGCCCTAGGAACAGTGGGGCACACAATAGGAGGAGCCTGGGTTCCTGAGAGACTCTGTGGAGCAGAGCACCCACCCTTCTCCTCCATCCTATTTGATTTTGAGGGAGTGAAAAATAAAATTCTATTTTACTAGTCCACTGAGATGTGGAAATTGTTTTATCAGATAGCCTTCCCTGAATAATACAATAAAGTGAAAATGAATATAAGAACTGTTTTCTGTGTGGAAAGGATGGATTTATTCAGCATTTTCTGACTCAAAACTCAAGTAGCAGTGTCCTGAAATCAAAGCCACTTTAAGATAAAGTGAGTCTCCAGAACTCTTTTTTTTTCTTTTATTTCCTTATTTATTAAAAAAACTACCTAGTGATAACTTAGAATTCTTTTTTTTTCTTGGAAGATTTTACCTTTACCTTTTTTCTTGTTTACTGTATATAGTTTATCTCATTTTAACTTTATTTTCTTGCTATGCTGCACCTGTAGGAGTCACCCGATCAAAACTAAAGGTATAAAATTGAATATAATAAAATGATGAGAGCTCAGAAGCTAAAAATACTCTCCAAGCAAATATCTCTAAGAAGCTATTGGTTAAACTGGAGGTTCAGGTTTACTTGTCTCTCTGATAGTGTTCAAAGTGGTGAGGGGGTTGTAAAAATGTCAAAAAGTCACTGAATTAGAAAAGGATTATCAAATATTGCAATAGGAAAAGGAGCTTTTCCCTACTTAGGTCTTGTTCAGAAGATCTACTTTGGATCCAGACCAAAGAAGACTGTGGCTTAGCTCCCAAAGTTTAGAGTCACAGAAAAAAACAAT
This sequence comes from Delphinus delphis, assembly GCF_949987515.2. Lineage (NCBI taxonomy): Eukaryota > Metazoa > Chordata > Mammalia > Artiodactyla > Delphinidae > Delphinus > Delphinus delphis. The sequence goes on from NC_082688.1 coordinate 28,345,589, forward strand.
AAAATTTTGTTTTTATTTTGGTACTTTACATCTCAACATTTTGCCCTTTATTTAATGGATATTCTCATTTGTTCCACCAAAAGATATCGAGTGTAAGTTATGTGTCTTTTAGGATGCCGAAGAGAAGTAGTAGGTATCCAAGTTTTTACTGGCTACCTGTTACCAAAAGTTTGAATAGAGCACTAATATGAATGGATAACAAAACTATGTGAAGGAATGCTTTACTATTTCCTGGGGCTTTGTCCTTAAGCTCTAATATGGAGCCTAAGTTGCAATGAGATTGACTAGAGTGCAGAACTCTGATGACCCCACAGGCTGAGATTAGGGAGGCTTAATTTTTCTCCTTTCGGATAGGCTTTACTCTCTTTCTAACATGTATCTCAGTATGCCTGAGTGGGTGGATACAGGATGAACCTATTCTCTTGTGGTCCATGACTTAATGCAACCTCCCCACATATAAAGAACTAAGATGGAACCTGACATGACTCAGCTCAGAAGCAAATTACTTTATCTTCTTAACCCCAAAGGTTTACCCTCTGACACTGTAATCTAGTTAAAGAGAAGTTAATGGCCCCTCAACAGAACAACCTCTTCCTAGGAGTGGAATAAAGAAAAAAAGCAATAGTTTCCAAGTTAATTTACTTTTTGAATCAATAGACATAGTGCATAGTGATAGGAATCTTTTATCAAGTTGAGTAGCAAGGTTTTTGAGAAGAGGGGCAGATGTTGAGAGAAAAAATGACTTGAATGTTGGCAGGTAAATATTTTGATTTCATTTCCCCAAATGAAAAACTCTTCTAAACAATATTTTAATGCCACTGGATGAAATCAGGATAGAAGCTTGAAGAGGAACATAGATAAAACACAACACTTAGAACCAAAAGATCTGGGCTGCTGACTTTACTTTCCTGGGTTTTGTTTGATTTTGAGTATTTTAAAACTAATTTATAATCTTTGGTTTTCTAAGTGATCTTGCATATGTATATAGCTATGCTTTTGTGGATATCAAAATAATTGGAGATCTTATTTCCAGTTGATGATATACTGGACATTATTTTCTACATTCTTAATAATATCCCACATTGCTCTAGTGGAGACTTCTGGCTATACTACATAGAATGTCACCAACAACCACAGGGAAGGAGTCCAATTTAAAATATATATATAAGATAAAAGTCTAGATGTCACAGGAATCCATGAATTATGTCTGTAGGTTTATTTTCAATCCAGGAAAATAATCAAGACTTTGAATTTCTAGATTGTTCACTCACATTATACACACACACATACACACACAAATTTCAGATGCATGTGATCTGTGAAGAAAACAAAATAAATGTGAGACATCCAGCTGAATACCACACATTCAGACTCCTATTTCATAGCCTACGTTGAAGTAACCATCTAGGAATTACATTTCCCAACCTTCCTTGCCTCTAGGTAGTGCCACGTGAATGAGTTTTCTGACCAATTAAAAGTGTGCAAAACTAATACAAGCCTATAAAAACCAACCAAATCCATTCTCCCCTCTCTCTTTCCTCATCATCTGATTGAATGTCGACCCTCAGGGCAACCTTGGAAGTCAAGTGCTGAATCTGAGTGATGGGTATTCGGCTGTTCATTGTAATATTTTTAAAACGTTTTCATTTTTTAACTTTGTTCTCACCTCCAGTTTGGACCCAGTTTGGGAAGGCTATCTTCAGTGGGAAAGTAGCCATGCTTCACTCCTTCTCTAGTTCCCTAACTTATATCTCTTCTCTCCCATATTGCTAACCACGGTTTCTGACATGTCTAAGATTCACGTAGACAGGACAGGATGGGTGAGGCAGATAGAACAGAAAATTTCTTCTTGACTAGTATTATTCCAAGCTGTTATCAAATTCTCTATATGGTAGGGGAATAAGGACTACCTTTTTCTTTTTTGAAGTGTTGCATGTGGTCTTTAGTGCCCTCTTATGCATAGTTTCCTTTCAGAGGAAGTCTCATCTCCCCTCCAACTGGTTTGGGGGCTATTTCTAAGACATTTATGGCAGTGCTCTCTTTAACAAACCATGTCTGGTCTGTTGAAACCTGGCCCTTAGGTCTAATGTCATTAGAAAGTATACCTCCTTCCTTACTGAATCCTCCCTTTCAATGTTATGGGTTACCTCAGGCAGCCTCTTGTATTTTAGATTTCGCAAGTGGGAGTCATACACAAGTCCACTATGTCCTCCAAATTGGTGGGGTCATTTATAAATCTCTCTCAGTGCTTACCTGATGCTACTATCACTAGGCTTCAGTTGATGTCTGAGTACCTTCCCCTTCTCCACAGGAGACAGGGACTCACAGCACACAGAGGAAAATTAGCTCCATTGAAAGTTTTTTCCAAATATACTTTACTTTTGGTTTTCCAATTCCTTTTCAATATCTTGACATAGGTGAGAAAAAAAGGGTATATCTAACTTATGTTATATGTGGGGTGAAATACTGTATGCTGCGAGTGGGAACCAAAGGTATAAATTAAATTTACAAAAGAGTCAAGTAATTCACTAATTAGTGCTAGGAAAAGTGACTATCCGTATATTTTTGTTTTTAAGTTATTTTTTTGATGTGGACCATTTTAAAAGTCTTTATAGAATGTGTTACAATATTGCTTCTGTTTCTATGTTTTGGTTTTTTAGCCATGAGGCATGTGTGATCTTAGCACCCCCACCAGGGATCAAACCCATACCCCCTGCATTGGAAGGCGAAGTCTTAACCACTGGACCACCAGGGAGGTCCCACTATCCATATATTTTTTAAAATCTCTCTATAAAGTAATATTTTCCAGATGGATAAGGTGTGCAAAATTAAGTTATAAAACTTTTAGAAGAAAACATAGAAAAATGTCTTCATGACACTAGAGTGTGGAAGGATTTCTTAAATGTTTCAAAAATGACAAAAATAAATAAATTTAAAAGTATCATTATTAAAAATATCTGTATTTAGCAACCCACACCACTGGGAGAAGACATTTTTAGTAAATATAACCAGTAAAGGATTAAGTGGACACACACACTTAAATATATATTTCATAAATTAGTAAGAAATATAGAATAAAACAGTATTTAGAAAGAAGGAAGCAATAACAAATCTAAGAATGTAGAGAGAAGGGAGTTCTCATACATTATTGGTGAGACTATTAATTGAAACCATCTCTTTGGTAAACAAAGTTGAAGATGTGCATATTAGCAAGTCCCCACTTAGGTATATACTTTGGCTCTTTGCAGTCTTGTTTATTGTAGCTGAAAATAGGCCTCATCTTTATTATTTACTGATGGAGGTAGATTAATTAATTATTATGAACTGACATAATGGAGTCCCATACAACTTAAAATGAATAAACTGAATATAAATTAATCAACAAGGATAATTTCCAAAAACTAAAAATGTTTAGAGAAGAAAAAAAAGATGTGTTCTTATCTTCAATGCATGGTTTTCATCCTGGAGTACCTCTGCCACTCTATCCTCTTTCTCTCTCTTTTGAAGAGCCCCTGTCATAGGATTTAGATATGTTTCAAAGAGTCTGTTTTCTGGATTCAACCATACATAGACACTTCTTGGGATTACAGTGATCTTGAAGGCATTTGAATCTGTGAAAATCTCTGCCTTTTAAAGTAATGACTTTAATTTGTTCACTGAAGGAGTCTGTCCAGTGAGCTTTCTAGGCTCATCACAGCTTTTTGTCTTACTAACTTGCCTTTGCCAATTTATCTCTACTCCTTTCCTTAGGAATGGTCTCATTTCTCTTGCCCTAACTTCAGAGATGTCCTCTGCTTTTCAACCCTTTTGTCCTACTGAACATATTTGTTTTTATCAGCAAGCTTCTTGTGATTTGAGCACTAGCTATCTCATGACCTCTTTCGTATAATTATCTTAAGCCTCTTCCTTGGGAATTATTTCGAATCCTGTACCCCAGAAGGTTGAAAACAGAATAAACTAGAAGCATCAGATCTGTTGACTAAATAATTTCAGCTGCTCCTAATAATTCCCACATTGGATTACCCCTGTCTTTAAGAGAAGTAACGTTTGGTCATCTTTCCCAGACACAATCCAATATGTCATCTCTCAGCTGGTAAACTGAGAAACTAGTAAACTAGTCCGCATTAAGATGAGAAGAAATGTGAGTTATTTTATATCTTACAATTATCAGAGTACATGCTTAGAAAAAGTACATAAGAAGCTTTTTCTGAAGATCTTAAATGCCTTCATAGTCAACGGAAAAAAACTGTTTAGATTTTGCATTTCTGAGTGTATTCACTAAAGAGTAGAAGTTTTCTTGATTTCTAAGAACCTATTTTGCAATTTGAGAAGCTTCTTTAGATTGCTCTGATTTGAGCTAAAAACTTCCTTAAGCCTTTAAGACCAGTTAAATAAGGTGAAAGGAGGCATCTGGTGACTTAATGAAACCAGACAATCAATCTGAGTTGAAAAGACTTTTCTTTCCACTCTTCTCTTTAATGCTTTCCTCTTGATTTTTGAATAATGTCTTTTCCCAAATCAAATGTCTTCATGTTCAGAAAAACTGAAAACTTCCAGCAGATATTCAAATATTTGGTTTGCATAACTGCTAAACGTTCCAAATTTTGGAAACATCTAGACAACTGTTCCTGGGTATCTTCTATTACTCCCAAATCAACGTCTATCCACATATATATGTTTTTGTGAAATTTTTTCTGTTTCTCTATTGTATGTCAACTCCTTTGTGAGATGACTGACAGTGTCAATATTCATACATTATTTCTGAGAAAATATAAGAGCACAATGATTGTGCTGTTTTCCAACAGGAACCTGGACAAATGAACATAGAAGCATGGTACATAAGACAATCACTGTCCTTCTTATCCACTCATAGCCATAGGCTGTACAATGTTAATCATAAGAGCATAATCATAACCTGAATTTTTAAGGACACAGAGCTTCCTGTAGCGTTAAAATTAAAGTTTTGAGAAAAGATAACAATTACTTTGAATCTACCTTGATTATTTAATATTAGCAAATATAATAGTTAACAAATAATGAATTGTCCTTTACTAATAATCGCAGTGGAGTGGTTGGGAGCCTGGTAAAGCATGAGAATATATTATTTACTTACATATATTCTGACTTCTTCTCTAAGTAATTTATTGTGTTTTTATATGAGAATGTTTAGAAATATGCCATTAGCAAGTTGACTGCAGCTCTTCTCCAAATTATTTTTGTTCTGGGAACCAGACTGAAGGAACAAATGCAATCTGGGCATACAACAAAGGGAAAAAATATATATAGTGTACTGTTTACCGATTTTTAAAACTTTAGTGGAAGTGACAATCATAACTTTTGCTCTCATTTCATTGGTCAAAGAAACTGACATAGATAAGGAAAATATCGATGGAATATGAAACATAATCCTCCTGCAGGGAGAGATACTGAAGGAAGAAGAAAAAATCCAACTCATCACACCCTTCATGAGCTTATTTTTATCAGTCTGTCAGCTAAAAGTACTCCCTAGTATCTTTCACAACTTGCTGTTTCCTAATGTGTTGTGTTTGCATGTGATCTGAAATTTTAAATCTGCCAGAATCCTTTGTTTTGATTTTCCTTCTGGCAATTTCCTACTCATTCTTTAAGAACTATAAGACCTGTAAAGGCCCTCTTAGCATCAAGAAACTATGTGGTATATTTAGAGTTACTTTTACTGAGAAATTTCTCATAAGTACGTAACTCATTTCATTATAGCCACAGCTGTATATGTCAATGAATATCCAGTGCTTGTGCAGTCACAGCCTCCAAAGTTGAAGCCTCTTGAGTTGGAAATAATACCACATTTGTTTTATTATAAGTGGTGCAGGGCAATTAAAAAGACCGATAGAGAGATACCTGTCTTTGCTTCCATTTAAAGGCAGATATGTTTATTTCTTGAGTTCCCTAATGTGGGGAACAAACCCATCACCACACCTCATCAGGCAGAAGATTTCCTCACAGGCCATGTGGGCTGAGTATCAAAAGATCACTATGTAATTAGCATATTATTTGGTATATTGATATATTGTTTGGCATATTCAAAACATATCACTTGGTATATTACTCTTTTTCTTACATGTAGTAACCCCCAAATGGTTTTTCTGTCTCCTTAATGTAATAGTTGCCCCTTATGTCCCATCTTTAGTTCAGCAGTCTTGTTCTTCCATGAAATTAGTTTGGTGGTCTCCAGACCGTCCTTCATCCCATAGCAGAGAGACCACTGTAACTGCAATAAAGTTCTGCTGTTACAGAAGACTACAGGGCAAAGAGTTGCAGACACAAATGGAAATAACATTTTAAAATCAGAACACTCTTGCTCTTCTCCCATACTTCTGGGAATTTCTCAGGCTCTGTGTCTCTGGGGGCTTTAGTTAGCCCTAGAGTTTCATAAACCTGAGCCTATCTGAGGTTTATGAGGCTCTTGTGGTTTTCTGTATTGTAAGGAGCGGTGAGAACTAGTAGAACTGCCAGCTGCTAGTAAAACCCATAGCTTTTTTTTTTTTTTGGTTTTTCTTTTTTTTATAAAATCACATTAATTCTTTTTATACTTACTACATGTTAAAGTGATAATATTTAGGTTATATTGGGTTAAATAAAATATATTGTTAAATTAAAAACATAGGTTTAGGGCTTCCCTGGTGGCACAGTGGTGAGAGTCCTCCTGCCGATGCAGGGGACTAGGGTTCGTGCCCCGGTCCGGGAGGATCCCACATGCCGCGGAGCGGCTGGGCCCGTGAGCCATGGCCGCTGAGCCTGCGCGTCTGGAGCCTGTGCTCCGCAGCGGGAGAGGCCACAACAGTGAGAGGCCCGCGTACCGCAAAAAAAAAAAAAAAAAAAAAAAAATATATATATAGGTTTGTTGAATATATGATAAATGTGTTAAAGTATGAAATTTGAAAGCCTAAAAGAACTCTAGAAATGATCCAGTCTAGAGGATGCTAAACATTGCTGAACATCAGAATCACCCTGGCAGATTTTTAAATTATGGATGCTGGAGTTGAAGCTGCAGAGAAATTTTGTGGATCTGAAGTAGGGTGCAGATGACTCAGTCATCAGATCCAAGCCTCTGTTTACATTTTATCAGTCTCTTCTGTTATCTTCCCACAGTATTCAATTCAGGAAGCTACAGAGAGCAAGTGCATATAAATGTGATTGAATGACATCTAGTATACATTCAGAATCCATTTTTTGCTGACAGTACCTCCTATGCTTGTCTTGTAAGAAGATAGACACCTAGGATATTCTTTCAGCATGTAACATTTAAGTCAGCTTCTTTGCTTTTGATGGGCATGTCTGATTCCTACCTACTGGTTCCCACCTAGGTTGCAGAGTTAGAGAGTAACCTGAATATCACCCCCTACCACCCCCACCAAGAAATAAAAATCTCTAAAAGGAGCTTCTGTTTAACCTGCTTAACTAAAAAATAATGCTCATGAAAATCCTGGGATATTTCTCAACCCCTCATCCTAATAAAAAATTTTAATTTTCTAATTCAATGTAATAAATAATCTTGAACACTACTATATGCCAGATACTCTGCTAGGTGATGGATTATGTGACCTTAATTGCACTGATGAGAGCATACAAGATCACAGCAGAAGACTGAGCTAGTTATTATCCTATCAGCATCCTTGCCCCTCACACTCAGCTTAATTATGTGCCCCTAACACGTTCAGGGATGCAACTTCAATGCCTCGGTACACTTTACTTGCAGAGCCTTTCTCTCTGTTAAGGTTGCATTGAACAAATACCACTTTTTACTCTGCCCTCTGATTTCTGCTTCTTTTCTTTGCTCAGGACGCAGTGTGCTTTTTCTCCCTCAGTTCTTCTTATGAAATCTAAAACACTTTTAACTAATTTCTGGATTTTTTTGTCTTTTGAAAGTAGTTACATTCAATTCTCAAATAGTTACTTAGAAGAGAATACCACCACCTCCTTTATAAAAAGAATATGAATTAAATTTAAAGTTTCTGCCACACAGATTCAAGTAGTCATGTTGCAAACACCACTGACAATCCAAAAGCAGTCTAGTTAATTCTTAGGTGCCATACTGACTGGTTCCAGGACAAACTTGTTTTTGTTCCATACCCTTGCCATTGTTGGTGTCTTGCCTTCACTGTTGGCCAAGAGGCATCATGCTTGATCTTATGTGAATTTGGTCAGTACTGTTTACTTTGTTGTCACATCAACATAATCAATGTATTACGTGTGTTGTTGGTACCAATCATTTTGAATTTAATTGCTTTTCACGATGTCTTCAAAAAGCTTGTTACAATTTACCAATTAAATAAAAAGTGTATGTATGCACGATGTCCTGGACACAGAACAGCATGATATATGACTATAGTCTAAGTGTAAAAAAAAAAAAATCTAAAAGTATTCTTTAAATGAGTAGCAAATAAAAAAAAAATAAATGAGTAGCAAATAAATATTCTAAATGAAAAGAAAATCATGCCATAGTTTCATTGGTAGGAGATTTTTTTTCTCTTTTAGTGGTATATAAAATGATGTGTTTCACAGTCAGTTTTTTTTTTTTAGAGGAGGCATTGTGCCTGGCAAAACATTACATTCCCAGCTTTACTTACTGCCTGACATGGCCAAGTGATTTAGTTCTACATATTGAGATATGACTACAAGTCATTGGGTTGAGATTTTGGAAAAAAAAAAAAAAAGAGAGAAAAATAACTCTTTAAATGGGCAAACTTCACTGGCAGAGGCTGTCTTCCATCCTCCTCATTGGAATGAGGACTTGACACTGGAACTTGAGGACACTTCTTAAGATCATGTGACCTGGAATACATGATAAGGGTGTTAGAAATATAGGGGTAACCTGAGTATTTTATGAATTTATGAGACCAAGGTACCAGCCCTGGACTTCCTACCTGCAAACTCCCTGGTATATGGGAAAAATCAAATCTTGAATTTTTACTGTTTTTCAGGGATTTGTAACTCACACCTGATCACAAATTTTATTGCTACACATAGATTCAAATGCATAACATGAAATTTATGAAACTTCAATAACACCCCAATGAAAGCATTTCTAAATAATTCAGTAAGAATCGTTTTGCAGGATGTTTTATTTATATAAGTAATTCATATTCATTGTATTAGAATATGTAGATGAATAAAATGAAAATAAATTGTCATCATCTAAATTCCCAACATTAGATTACTAATTAACATTTTCCAATGTAAATAATAAGTATAAACAAATAAATATTAGATTCAAACTTTTACAAAGATATGTCAAAATATATATGCTGGAATCAAAGTGAAGAATTTAAGGGTGTTCATTGTACTATTGTTCCCATTTTTAAGTAGGTTTAAAAATTTTCAGGTTAGAGATTATGTATACACATGTATAGATGTATATGTATAAAACTTCTTCGTATATTTTCCAGAACATTTGGTCGCCAAATACCATACTTGGAGAAACTTTGGCACTTCCTTCAATGCTTCTTTGGGCAAACTCAGGATTCCAGCACTGAGAACCAAATATTTGAGTCTCTATTTCACTGAGCCTAGTCCCATAACTATCTTTACCCAGAGAGTTGAAGGAATTCTTTTATTTATTCCCCTTCCCCCAACCTAGATATAATATCCCTCAAACATACACTCACTGCCCAACTTAAAAACTGAAATGAAAATTCTGACAATGCAGAGGTGTGTTATATTATAGAACTAATTAGAATCCTTTGAATTTGAAAGAAAAAGGGAACCTGCTGTATTGAAACAGAATTATCAGAAAATGCCTGCTCTGAAGCATATTCACATTTGGTAAGTGAAATAGCTTTCAATATGTTGTTCAGGAATCCCACAGCAGATCATTAATGAGCTAGTCCCCATAACTGATTACAAGTCCCTTCTAGCAAGGGATGTAATTAAAGTCTTAGATGTTTCGATTTTCATGAATAGAAGTTTGTCCTCCCTTGGTGCCTTTTATCCATGCTCAAGAGTTCTTTGCAATTATTAGCTCATTAGTCCTAGTGGATTTTTTAATTTAATTGTAAATTAGTAGACCCTGCAGAGTTAAATATAAAACAAACAGAATGTTAATACCCCATTTCATGAATATATATACCAATGGCTAAACATTTATTATCTCAACATATACATTAATAATACCAGCATTGACTTCAACTCTCCTCTAAAGCGCAATTCCTTGCTTCACACATATTACTACTCTGTAGAATTTATCCCAACCTGAAAGCTCCTTTTTTTCCTTTTTTTTATACACCATTCCAAAGTTTAGCTTTTTGTAGAATTTATTTTTTATTGGAATACAGTTGCTTCACAATGTTGTGTTAGTTTCTGCTGTACAGTGAAGTGAATCAGCTGTATGTATACATATATCCCCTCCCTCTTGGACCTCCCTCCTGCACCACATCCCACCCGTCTGGGTCATCACAGAGCACTGAGCTGAGCTCCCTGTGCTATACAGCAGGTTCGCACTAGCTAGCTGTTTTACACATGGTAGTGTATTTATGTCAAACCTAATCTCTCAATTCATCCCCTCTTCCCCTTCCCTGCCCCATGTCCACACGTCCATTCTCTATGTCTGCGTTTCTATTCCTGTGCTGCAGATAGGTTCTTCTGTACCATTTTTCTAGATTCCACCTATGTGCATCAATATACGATATTTGTTTTTCTCTTTCTGACTTACCTCACTCTGTATGACAGACTCTAGGTCCATCCACATCTCTGCAAATTTCATTTCTTTTTATGGCTAAGTAATCGACATTTCATGGCCAAGAGGTACATGAAAAGATGCTCAACATCACTAATTATTAGAGAAATGCAAATCAAACCTACAATGAGGTGTCACCTCACATCGGTCAGAATGGCCATCATCAAAAAATCTACAAACAATAAATGCTTGTAAAAGACGGTGTGGAGAAAAGGGAACCCTCTTGCACTGTTTGTAGAATTTCTATATATGCTCATATCACTACTTTGGTATATTAGTATAGTAAAATCTCTCTCATACTTTATGGACAAACATTTTGATCAAATACTCTGATTACTGAAATATCATTGTAACTATTTTTCAAGGATCTTACATTGTCATTGCTTCCATTAACACCTTCAACCTGGGAAGGAAATCATGGACATTTCCAGTGTTTCTAAGGGCCTGAGAAACACTTGACCTTGTGCAGAAGAGAAAATATCAGGTGTAACTGAAAGACTGAAAGAGGACAAATATTTATCACTTCGATAAATAGAGAAGTGAACTCTGTTCCCCCTGAAATTGATAAAAGATAGGGAACTGTATCATTGACAGCTGAAATTTATTCTACCCAATTTCCATTCATCCTCCAACTCTAACATCCCCCTGAGACTCACCCCCTCCCTCAGTCTGTTCCAGTGCTGTCATTCCATTCCTGGTATTGTGGGCCTGCATGTGACTCAAGCCTGGCCAGAGTATTGCTTTCACTTGACCGTGGTGATTGGCGCATGTATTAGTTTCCTGGTACTGACATAGCAAAGTACCACAGACTCGGTGGCTTAAGCAATAGAAAGTTATTATCTTACAGTCTTACAGTTCCAAAATGAAGGTGTCGACAGGGTTAGTTCCTTCTGGAAGCTGTGAAGGAGAATCTGTTCCATGCCTCTCAGCTGGCTTCTGGTGTTTTGCTGGCAATCTTTGGCACTTCTTGGGTTCTTCTGCATCATCCCAATCTCTGCCTTCACGTGGCATCTTCCTTGTGTGCCAGTGTATCTGCAAATTTCCCCTTTATAGGAAAATAGGACACCAGTCATTTGGATTAGGGACTTACCCTACTCCCATATGACCTCACCTTAACTAATTAAATCTGCAGTGACCCTATTTCCAAACAGGGTCACGATCACACGTCCTGGAGGTGGGGAGGGGTTAGGACTTCAACATATGAATTTGAAGGGGACACAATTCAATCCATGAGTCCAATATAAATGCATAAGCTAATGAGATTCAGTGAAGTGCAATAAGAATTTCACTGTGAATCCTAAGAAATACTCTCAGACTTTTTCCTGCACAGAAGCATGAAGGGACAGGAGCTGCTGCAGTCACATTATAGCTGCTGGGTGGGAGTGAGGTTCTGCAGAAAATGTATCTAATGTTGTAGAAGCAAAGCCAAGAAATGAAGATAGAAACGTCTATTTGCTTCTTGTTGAACACTGGGTAAAACCATATCTGAAGTCAAATACCCCCTTAAACTGTTCAGTTTTATGAATGAAAATATTCCCCCCTTTTTGTTAAACCTGTCTTAGTATCACTTTCTTCCCATCGCCACAGAAATAGAGTCGTAATTAATATGATTAAAGAGTGGGATTAGAGATGGGATATTCATGTGAACTGCAAAAAGAAGGGTGAGGGAATGAATAATTCCTTTCTGCTTTTCTGTTTTTGTATTCTTTTAGATCAAACTCAACTTGATGAGTTCCTGCACAGTAATATGTAATGCCTTGAAAGCATAAGTGAATCTAATTATTCTGTTTCTATGAAATATTGAATTCCTTCACATAACAGCAATACAAAAAGACAATTTCCTGTAACAACAAGTCTCCCAGCAAAGAATCAAGGTACATGTTCCCAGATGCTGGGTCCATGCCTTGCTGGAAATAAAGAGACAATCAAGCTGAGGGCAAGAGGATTAGCACAGATCACAGGTCAAATGCAGACAGTCAATGACATTGAAAAGTGGTCTTCCATCAGAGACAATGTCCAAACAGTGGAATTAGAAAGTTCGTGGGGGTGGGATGGGAACCTGACTTTCTAAGTGCATAGTGGTGATGATGGCATGTCAGGCAAAGTCGCATCATCTCTTAGAAATATTTAGGAGCAGGGACGAAGGGGAGCAAGGCCTATCTTCCAGAAGCACGGCAGACAATAACAAGTCAGGCACATGTGCTGTGTCGGGTTCTTCCACATGTATCATTCACCATGAATCTTCAAAATACTTTAAGCACTCCACCACTTACTTTACTTGTATGCCCTAGGAACCCAAGGAGCCTGGTTTCAGAGCACCAGTAGTCTTCTTATTGTCTCTAGTGGTGTTTGATAGTGAGGTAATTCTAGTCAGGGAGGAGACTTATGCCAAAATTATCATGGAGGTGCCTGGTACCCTAACTATAATTTCCATATCTTGTTCGTTGTCTAAGGGTGTACCATACACTTGAAGCTAAATTAGCTTCTCACTGGTTACAGGTGAAATACAAAGCAATGCTCAATAGGAACAGAAAGGAGAAAGCGTGAATGGGGGGTAAGAAATTAACAGTATAAGGAGCAAGGGAGATGATACTGTACAGAGACTGCCAATGTAACGGTATGTAAGGAGCATAACTTCATGCTGTTTTTGGTAATTTGGAGAACTCTGGAACTATTTCAATGCATAAATAAGGGTACTCAGCCTTGGAACCTCACACCTCTAAGCTGCAGGCTCACGGCAGAACAGTAGCCTCCCGATACATGCATGACTGTATAGGACAACTTCTGTGCCTCGTCCTGGTCTTCCTGGCCCAAGTTTTAAGCCAGGTGTTGTTGTAACAACCAGCTTCACACACATATGGGATCTGAGAGCTCCTCAGCTTTGCCTGTCTGCATGCCTTCTGTTCTGTGCTCCACGTCTTCTCTGACATTGTGGTATGGGATACTTGTAGCAACTGGGTGGCACTCACACTTGTGCAGACTGGAATGCCATAGAATAAGCATCTGATGGGGCAGTCCTTGACTACTGGGAGATGGGAGCTGGTACATGAATGGCTTTCTCTTTTTTCCTTCCAATGAGCAATTTGGAGGCACATTCTACATTGCTCCTCAGAAGATTCCAGCATAATCTAGCCCCAGTGCCCACAGCTGTGACCAACTCAAGAACACCCCTTGTACTGTTCCCTGGCATTACACCTCACCCTCTGCCACCACCAATTACCTGCATTCAAGTTCTTATCTCAGGCTCTAATTTCTGGGTGGAACCCACACTACCAAAATGACCTTCTGGGTTCGCTGTATGTTTTACAGCTAGAATCCCATTGTGGTTCAAGGGACTTAACACTTATAAATTCCTAAATCTTTTTACAGTAGAGGATGCAAAAAAGAGTTGCTGATGTGCGAGAAGTAACAGGCCACAAAGCAAAGCTGGCAATTGAGAGTATCAAGCGTTGTGATTTGGGTTCATATTTTAAATCTTCACTGTTTTCTCTATAATGTAGGTCCTGATCAGAAGCCACCCGGTTCTGAACTGGTATCATGGTTGCAATAGCTATGGATGGTAAAAGTTCCTGTCTTTGCCTTTTCCACAGGGGCCTCCAGAGTGAACTTTGTGAACTACATGTTAAGTCAGACCAATTCAAATTCTCTAAATTTGGTACTCGGCTTCACGTTTATGTAGATTTGCTTTTTGGAGTATGTGGAAGAATGAGAGTGGGGATAGCAAGTGATGGTAGGAAGTACGTAACTATCTAAAATATTTTATTCCTAAACTTGATTACACATAAAAATAACCTGGAGAAAAAATTTTTTGAAAATATGAATTCTTGAGCTCCACCCCAAAGGTCCTGACTCCATTGATCTAGACAGAGTTCCTGAGATCTATATTCTTAAAAGCTTCCTAAGAGATTCTGATACATGGCCAAATTAGGGAAATAGTGATCTAAATAATTCATGAAGGATTTTAAGAGAATTTGTTACCTAAAACTATAAATTTTTCTACCACAGGGCTGGAAGCTTAGGCATTTTCTAAATCACATTTCCTTACTTTTTAGTGAGAAAAAGTATTAACTTCTTGATTTGGGAAGAGGAGTTTAGAATTTAATTTTCAAAATAAAAGGTCTAATTTCATATGTTTTGATCTTTCTGAAAATTAACACTTAGAGGTAACTTTTTACATACTTTCATTTAGAGGCATCTATAGACAAGCTTAGTTTTAAAGAACTCATGTATAGGTGTAACCACATAATAGAAAGTGTACACAGTTAATTATAATACTTCATCAACTAATTAGCATTAACTATACAATTAAGATTTTGATTGAAAAAGGCAATTAAGTTGAAGATAATGTCAAAACAGAAATGCACCTGAAATATGGTGCAAACTGCAAATTATAGTACGTATGTTTCACCTTCACCTTCTTTTTGTTGCAATTCATGGGGATACCAATTATACTTAGACATATACATGGACTTATAGAAATCGTCCTGTATCTTGAGACTGCTGAGTATGTGCTGAACCATTGATATAATTTATGAAACCATCTAATCTGAACTGCCTGAATGAGAAATTTGGATATCTCACTTGGCTATTATCTGATATTCAGAAAGTCTCAATAGAATATATTTAAAAAGATGTGAATATTTGACTAGTATTAAACTGCAATAAACTAGAATAAGGGTCTTTGAGAAATTGGAGTCAAGCTAGCAGTTTAATAAGACATTTACTTTTCTGAAAGCCAACTTTATACTGAGTCTGATTTAAACCTTTGGATCCCTCCAAGAGCAGTGCTTCAAGTTCAGTCTCTTTTATCTAATCTTATTTTGCCTGTGACTGCTGCTTTTACATCTGAGAATCCCTTATTATGAGTCTTAGAAATAGAACATTCGATTATGAGTCACTAGTGGAGTTTAGGGCCCTCAAGGGAGTAGACAGTCTTGGATTTTGAGGTACAGAAGCAAAGCATGGTCCAGAAAGCTTCTGTACTAATCATAGGGCATGTTGTAGGATACTCTAATACTGGTGTAAAATAAAAGAAAAGGAGAAATAAAATCCATAGTAAAAGTGCCTCTGAAACAAAGCATGAATGATGACCATGCATTTTGGCCACTGTGGAAAAAGCAGGATGTTTGACAAGCCTTTTTTCCACCCTCCTTATTTTTATTTCCTTTTCCTTCTTTTCTCCTCCACCTCCCCTGCTTCCTGCTCCTCTTCATTCTTCATCTTTGTCTTCTTCTCCTTTGAATTAAGGGGAGGAAGGGGGTTTTCTATGCTTTGTACAGTGGGTCACTTTGGAATGCTCCTAAATGAGAAATTTGTCTTTCATTTTTTCTTTGCAAGCTGCTTATGCTATTGTGTCTAGACGCTAGATCATACTGCCAGTGAGAGCCAATTAAGAACATCTATGTTAATATCAAGGCCACCAAGTGCACGATTATCAGACTGTGCTTATGCTTTAGCCATACACAGAACTCTACCAACAGTGGCGGGCTGGTCAGACAAGCCCCTGGGGCTGGGGGTGAGGCTTCTGATTTAAAGTATGTGCTGATTTCTGTGGTTTAAAGTACTCTCCCAGTAGCTGATTTCAAGATATCAGCATGATGAATTGAATTTAGAGTTAGGGAAGAGAGCCACTTTGCACTCTGCTTGTTTTGTGAATCAGCTGTATCTTTTCTAAAGCCCAGAGTGAACTACTAGGTGATTGATGTGGGACAATTTAAGTTTAAATGTAAAGAGCATGTGTCACTATAGGAAAGAAAAGGGAAATTCTAATGTAAAAATTGCTTGGGAAGCTTTTTATGAGAGTTAACTGAAACTAGGGGAGCTATAATAAGCTCCCTACTGAAAGAGCAGGGAAACTGGACTCAAATTTCCTGGGACTGTTATTTCTGGTCTCCAAGATTAGGCACTATCAGTGCCTTCTATTAACCAGTGTTCCTTTATGTATAACCAGTAGTTACCTGCTACATCATTTACTGTAGACTATTTTGCCGCCTTCTTTCTTCATGTTAAGGATTTATCTAGCTTTGGATGCCATCTGACTTATTGAGGAATAAATAGGGAGCTCTCCAGGTAATACATCAGTACCCAGATGTTCAGAGAGTTCATATCCATCTGGAAATATTTCAATGCTCAGCTCAGTAAAAGTTGCCTAAGATTTTCCAAGCCCAGTAGCTGTCTATTTTCTCTACATTATACCAGACTTGAAGGGGCTACAGCTTCTAAAGTGGGACAGGGGAATGGGAAGCGTTCCCATTAGAATTAGAATCACAAAAATTTGGTCAAACTCATTTGTGATCACAAGTTAGGTTTTCTATTTAAGAAGTTGATAACATTGATTATTTAGTCATAAACTCTTTTATATGAATATCCATTAGATGGATACCTTCATGAGAGCTAAAAGTAAGTTTTTTTCACCTAAACTTATGCTGCCCCTTATCACTGTTTCCCCTAGATATGATTCATTATATCATAGGACAATGGAAAATAGAATGCAATACCTCTTAACTATTTAAATGTGTCATGAGACCAAAAGCATATCTTAGGTGATTTGAAGTAGATTCATAATCTGAACAAAATAAATTAGTGCTGTGTTGATTTTAGTATCAGAAATCTTTTGGTTCAATGATGTTTCTAATTACTCAGCCATAAAAAGCAACGAAGTTGAACTATTTGTAGTGAGGTGGATAGATCTAGAGTCTGTCATACAGAGTGAAGTAAGTAAGAAAGAGAAAAGCAAATACCGTATGCTAACACATATATATGGAATAAAAAAAATGGTTCTGATGAACCTAGGGGCAGGACAGGAATAAAGATGCAGAGGTAGAGAATGGACTTGAGGACATGGGGAGGGGAAAGGGTAAGCTGGGATGAAGTGAGAGAGTAGCACTGACATATATACACTATCAAATGTAAAATAGATAACTAGTGGGAAGCAGCTGCGTCGCAAGGGGAGATCAGCTCGGTGCTTTGTCACCACCTAGAGGGGTGGGATAGGGAGGTGGGAGGGAGACGCAAGAGGGAGGTGATATGGGCATATTTGTATACGTATAGCTGATTCACTTTGTTATATAGCAGAAACTAACCCACCATTGTAAAGCAATTATACTCCAATAAAGATGTTAAAAAAAAAAGCCTGTATAGTAACATGAAAATATGTGTGTTAGAATATTATAAAAAATTATAAGAATCCAAATTATATGTAATTATTCACAGACCTATGCATAGACTGTAGAAAATACACTGTATTATTAATATATAGCAAAACTATTGATAGTTAATATTATTTTTTATTTTCTAAATTGTACATAATAGCAGTACATTACATAAAAATTTTAAAATAAATTTATAAATAATCACTCAGTTCATAATTAAAACAATTACCAAAAGAAAATCAAAATCTTTAAAAATTTTGGCTTTATCTCTATATGGGAAGAATATCTTAATTTCTTTTTATGCTCGTTAACTTTCAAATCCTAGATCAAGAATTTAAAGCCTGCCTTTAAAATTTCTCACAAAAAAAGATTTATAGAGTTTTAGAAGTGAACAGACACTACTCCCTGTGATTTTTATTCATCTTCCAAATAGAAACCTTCCAAACCTTTTTCGTCCGTGAGTCAAAGTTTCTAATGACTTAATTTTTCAGGAAAAGTAGGGCAAAGTTTGATGGTCGAAGGACATCTTCAGAAATCAAGTGAGGTCAGAGATCACTGAGCAGATCCATACCATCTGGGAGGTCAGAGCCAACAGAGACGGTTAAATCTTGAAAACGCAATTTACCAGAGGCTTTGAAAGTTCTCTGAGGGTCTCTTATTGCTTTAGGCATTTCAATTTTAATTTTATCCCAGGTTAAATGAAGTTATTGTTATTTTAAATTATAAAATATGTGCTTGTTTTGGAGGATACAAAATATGGGAAGAGAGAAAGATGAATAAAGACAACATTCTTGCCCCATGAAGGCAAAAATGGCTAACATTTGGTTGTGTTTCCTTTCAGTATTTTTCCATGAATATTTTTGCTCACAGGTAATATAAAAATATTACTGTATGCACAATTTAAGTTCCTATTTGGCTTCTTAACAGCCTAACATAAGAATTGTTCCACATTACTTCTGGAAACACTAAATAAGTTTAAATTGTTGGATCAAAAATAGGAAATTACACAGTAGAGTAAGGTGGGGACTGAGAGTCATGGGGTTCAATCCCCAACATGTCCGTGTTTGGAAGTACAAATATGGTACCAGTTTCTGTGGCTGGCAGGGAGGATGGAATAGGTGGACCAGAATGAGTTGGTGCAAACAAATCACCTAATAAGGGTGTTAAAATACAGGTTTCCTAACTCTAGATACAAATATTCTGATTCAGCAACCTTAAGGTAAGACTCAGGGTCCGCATTTTTAATAAGGACCTTGGGTGATTGTATTGCAGGAGATTCTGGGACCACCCATTGAAAATCAATGGATTAGATCACATTTTGTTTTCAAAAATTGTTATGGAGGAGTTGGAAAAGTCCATAGACAATAGAGGACATGCAGGAAAAATACTAAAGTTACCAGCACTGCCTCTCTTGAGTCCAGGAAACCCAGAATAAGTAGCTCCCTAGGCGTAGCTGGTCAAAGGGCTACAGCCACACTCCTCAAGGCCCACAGTCTTTTCCAAGCTGTGTCAAGCATTCTTTACTGTCATAGCATCCTTGCTTTTCCTGTCTCTTCCCTTCATGAATGCTTCCCGTGACCTTTCAAGTCTCAAGTTTAGTTAATGTAGAGTTCATACTGGAATGTAGGTCTCTTGACTCTTTTCCAGGGATGTTACTGCTTGCACCATCCTTCAAATCCTAAATTTCAGGGTTCCCAAGCAATATCTCTTTCAGGAAGCCTTTCCCAGTTCTTCAGTCTTTTCTGTGTTTCTACAGTAACTCCCCACACTCCTGTGAGCTTACTTCTTTCATTATGTTTATAGTACAATTAGTTCACTTACCATCCTTCCCTACTAGACTGAGTTATCCTAGTGCCAAGCATAGTCCTTGGCACAGAATATATACACAATAATGTTTAATTAATTAACAAATTTTAAGGCATTTATGGTTAAAAGGACATAGCAAATCTACATGGTATGTTTTCCTCTCCTTGGTTAAGCTCTGTGTTTTTTCAGTTGCCAATATTTTGAAGTTTCATCTCTTGTTTAGGCAGCATTTATAGTAATTCATCTTTTCTGAAATAGCAGGAGTGTATCATTTCACTCTATTGTACATACATCTTGAGGTAGGATTTCTTTTTAAATTTATTGATTTCAATTGGTTGGCCCGATTTCCATCAGAGGTTTCATTTTAAGTTGTTATTTTATCCTCTGATCAGAATTACTACTCTGTAAAGGAAAGGAATAAAGTGTTCAAAGAAGATAGTTATGTCTATTGGCACTATATTAAAATGCAAATGCAAAGCAAACTGGAAGAAGTCAAGCTGCCAAATAATCTGGATCATTTCTGAGTCCAGGAGAAAAATTCAAATTACTCCTTTTGTCTATAGCAAGCCATTGCAAGCCTCTACATGCTTATTCTTTGAAAGAAAAACAAAACTAACTACAGAAGTGAACCGGAGGATATTCATTCTTCATGCTAGGTTACCCAATAAGAGCACCCACTGACACTTTCTAACATATTTTCAAAAATAAACTTTTATTTGAAAATATATTTATAATGCAAATTATTTCTGAATCATTTTGGGTTTCAAGGAAACCCCAGCCCCACCTTCTTAGCCCCCAAACTGACTCCAGATACCTTTCACACCTGTCAATAGACCTAAATATTGACCCTGTTTTGTTTACCTGTTGGCAGTCATTACCTTTGGGGATTCCCTTCACCTAAGACTCTCTGAGAGTTGTACAGAATCCGTCCAGCTCCTTGCTTTCTTGTAAAACTTGGACATAAGGCTGCATAATTGAAGAATTTCCTTGCTAACCCTCATCTCAATATGTTTTCTGACTCTCTGTTACCTTTCTAATTTTATCCCTTCCATTCTGCCTTTGCCTTACTCTGTTCTAGCTTCTTTGATCTCCTTGCTGGTCCAAAGCCACCGAACACTCCTGACCCAGGGCCATCATCCTGTCATCTTTGCTCGCAATGCTACTCCTTTTCCCCAGAACTCAGCTTAGCCTACCTCCTCACTTCCTTTGGGGTCTTTATTCAAATGTCAGCTAAGCAAAGAGGCTGCATTCTCTATTTCTTCACTCTGCTTCATTATTTTTTTTCCACAGCATTTATCACTCATTGACACATTAGGCTGTTTAAAGTCAGTTACTGTGAACCTGACTATGCTAACATGAGAACAATGACTGTTTTCTTTATGGCTCATGCACCAGCACCTAAAAAAGTGCCTGGCACATAATAGGTGCTTAAAAATATTTATTAAATAAATGAGTGATTACTATGGGGAAATAGTGAGGCAATTTTTGAAAAGGATAAGTGACAAAAGTTCTGAGGTTTTAAAAGAGCATTTAAAATAAAGTTCCTGATCTTTATACCTTAACTCCTTTGGAGATAGTTATTAGAACTAGTGATATTTATAGACTCAGTTTTCATTTCTGAGAGGAATCCCATCGTTGCTGTCTCCTTTTTCACACCCTTGACTTTAAAACAGAACTCCATTTTCTGTAGGAATGCAGGTTTGTGTCAAAAAATTATATATAAAAATGGCATCATAAGTACATTCTGTTCGTTTTTTTTTTTTTTAAGGTCTAGAATTTATTCCTTGTCCTTGTTTTCTCCAATCTTATAAATCTCTTTTCTTGGTTGTCATAAACTATCATATTTTACAATAAAAGTAAATATATGAAATTTAAAAGTAGTACATTACAAACTATTTGGAAAATTGGAAAGAGAAGAAAAATCCCTCTTAATTCTACTGTACCACAACAGCCATTGGTTATATTTTGATGATCTAGACTTTTTTCTACCCATATATATTTTTTTGAATTTTATTTATTTTTTATATAGCAGGTTCTTATTAGTTATCCATTTTATGCATATTAGCGTATTTATGTCAATCCCAATCTCCCACTTCATCATACCACCACCGCCCCACCACTTTTCCCCACATTCTGTTTTATAACTTCATGTTACATAAGACTAATACAAGAGTACCCATTTCTGTCAAAAAATAACCTTCACAGTGTAGCTTTGAAGGATAAAACAATTCTCTTGATAAATCCCCAATAATGAGACATTTAAGTTATGTCTAATTATTTTTTAGCTTCCTAAACTATACTGAGATGTTCATTTGTGTAGAGAAATCTGTAAATTCATCCATAGATACTTCTATTGGCTAACTTCTAGATGTAGAATTGTAATCTCAGAAAGCATGGCTATTTTTAAAGCTTTAGAAGTACACTCACAAATTCCCTTCCAGAAAGACTGTAGCAATTCACCAGCAGTGCAAGAGAGTGACTGTTTATGGTGTCTGTGTTAGTTAGGGTTCTCCAGAGAAACAGAGCTAATAGGATATAAAAGGAGATTTATTATGAGGAATTGACTCGCACAATTATGGAGACTGAGAAGTCCCACAACCTGCCACGTATAAACTGGAAACCCAGGAAAGCCGGTGATGGGATTCCCTCTGAAACGAAGGCCTGAGAATGCGGGGAGCTCATGACATAAATCCCAGTTTGAGGGCAGAAAAAGAGATGAAATATCCCATCACAAACAATAGGCAGAAAAGGGGGCAAATTCTTCCTTCTTCAGCCTTTTTGTTCTATTCAGGCCCTCACCGAATTAGGTGACGCCCACCCACATTAGGTAGGGCAATCTACTAAGTCAACGATTCAGATGCTAATTTTATCCAGAAACACTCTCACAGACACATCCAAATATAATGTTTAATCAAATATCTTGGCATCCCCTGATCCAGACAGGTTGACATATAAACTTAACTATCACAGATCCACCCCTTGTCAACTTGGCACTCATATCCATCTCTTTAAGCCATACTTAATTTCCATATAAAAACAGTAACAAGGTTATAATTCCGCCTAACATGGTACAACTTGCATGCAACCGAAAGCCTAACCCTTTTGCCAGAAGAGGAGCTCTTGAAAAAGAACACGCTCATTAACCTAGACTTTTCCACAGAATTCAAGGAAGCCAAATTGAGGTGAGGCAGAATTGTCCCTTTGGACCTCGTGATTAAGGTGTTTACATGCGCACACAACCCCTACCAGTTAGTTGCATGTCTTTAAAACCTACTATAACTCTAAAGGCCTTTGTGTCTTGTGTCCCAGTAGTAACAATCCCTTCTTGGACTTCCCAGACACGTACGTGAGTCAGGTGCAGCTTGTGGACCTGGCCAGCACCAGGATGCTGCCAGTGGACATCCCCGTACAGGAAGGTATCTGGAGCTGCACTGCTCTCGACCTGTAGGGGAAAAGAATTGCAATCTGAAAAGGGGACTCATGAGAATATTTGCTGCTTCTATCGGGGCATTGAATCCAGGAACTATGAAGAACATCTCAAGCAGTAAATATTTATCATAGCATGCTTCCCTCATCTGTGTATCTAGTGACCATGGCACAGTGTACATTTTTGCTGCCAAAGATCCAAAAGAATAAACAGTTTAGTTTGGCATCAGCCAGTTTCCTTCCAAAATACTTCATTTCCAAATGGAGTTTTCCCAAATTTCAGGTTCCCTCAGCTGATCACCCCATTGAAGTGCTGGGTGTGTCTCTCAGACCCCTCTGGGGCTAACGCTGGCACACTGTGGACCTGTGGGTAAAAGGCAGGAAGGGATTGCCCCAATGACCTTTGGCCTCAAAGCCATATGAAGTCTTTTCCTTTCCTAAGGAAGGCTTTCCATTTATTAAGAGAATAATTACCAGGGCATAAGTAGATACTTAAGTGGCTTTGAACAACTTGTACCTGACTGTTGGTTTGTTATCTTATCACAGTTCAGCTGTGAAATTTAGCTCTAGCAGTTCCACTGCATCCTTTACATTTAAAATTTGAGGGGACTCCATATAAACTTAGGAGCTGGGTTGAGAAAAGGGTGAACAAATTGAAATTTGTTTTTGGCAACAGATTCCCTCCTTTTTACTGGGCCTACAGTGAAGAAATGAGCAAATTGACAAATGTTAGTTCTTACAGTGTAACAAGATTTAAATAGGATAATAATACCAGCAGTTCACCTTAGAAATGGAGAAAAATTCTTTCTCCAGTCTGAACATGAAGAAAAGAGACACATTATGCTAGAAAACACAATGTGAACATTTCCCCTTGTGTAAATTGAATGTTGGGATTTTTCCGTGCCTGTAACATTGTTTGGTTATGTGTGCACACGTGCTGCATGCCACCGTCCCCTGTTTCTGTGTTGGAGTTGTTAGAATCGATGCGAAACACCAGACCCCCTGCAGTGAGAGTCCAAGCGTGTTGTAGTGTCACTGTGGGGAGTAGCCATCCTTCCTAGGGGTCTTGACTGGGTCTCTTAAACAGGAAGAGTCAGCTTTATTCAGGGTTAAGACTCAATTCTCTGTTATGTGTAGGGATCAAAGCAATGCATAGACTTTAAAAATTAGTCATTTAATTTAGAGTATGTGAAGGAAAATATTCTACACCTCTTTCAACAAAGTGATACAGGAGAAAGTGTCCTCTGGTGATTTCTGTCGGTGTTGAGAATAATGCTTTAGTCTGTCATTTCTACTTATGTTTCCCGACATCTTTTTCTCTCCCCAACGTTTATAAGAGCTACACACTAATATTTTGAAAATGAAAGGCACATGACTTTTTTTTAACATTGGGTAACTACAATAAGTTATGGGCTCTATATTGTTAAGTACTATTTGAAGCATATATTTAGTTTTCTTAAATTCTTGATAAAGAAATTTAATTTTGTGTTTTTGATTTCAGGTTGCAAATATTTAGAATCAGTATAGCAGCAAATTCTCAGTTTTGCAACAAACATGACAAAGAGACTAAAAAGACTAAAGCGTGAACATAATATGGTAATTATGCACTTCGTGGTCTTGATCTTAACCCAGGTGTCCTTAATAGGCTCCCACTGGCAGCATGATATAGAGTCCAGATCAACAGCTTAACCAGCTTGCTAAAAAAAAAAAAAAAAAAGAAAGCCCAAACTCCCCCATTAGGGGCATTCCTGAGCATCCTAAAGCATCTATAATACAAAGAAAATTCCCTTCCTCCCTTAATTCAAAAGAAGGAAATTGGGCTTCCCTGGTGGCGCAGTGGTTGAGAGTCCGCCTGCCGATGCAGGGAACACGGGTTCGTGCCCCGGTCCGGGAAGATCCCACATGCCGCGGAGCGGCTGGGCCCGTGAGCCATGGCCGCTGAGCTTGCGCGTCCAGAGCCTGTGCCCCGCAAAGCAATTCACAGAATATGGTTGTCCAATAAGTATTATGAAACAAGCCTCACTTCACATATAATAAGGAAAAATAATTATTAATTATATATTATGTTTTGCCTGTCAAGCTGTGCACTTCTTAGTGCAACTACAAATTAGTAAAAACTGCGCAAAAAGTAGTTTGGCAATAAGTGGCAAAAACTTTAAAAGTGTAACTTATACTTTGATCCAACATTTCTATTCTAAGATTCTGCCCTTAGAAAGTCACCAGAGCTGTGGAGATGTGAAAAGTGATTCATGTACAAGAATGAACATTGCAGAGTTCTTAAACTATAGAAAATTAGAAGCAATGTTAATGCCCACTTGTAAGTTAATAGTTGCATAATTTATGAAATAACCTTATAGTGCAATATTATACAGCTATTAAAATATTGTTTTCAGAGGACATTGAATATTATAGGAAAACACTTATGGCATAATTTAAATGAATAGAAATAAGTGATAAATATATAATATTATATATGTGTGTATGAAAGGAGTGTGTGAAATATTTATGATAGTTATTTCTAGGTCTTACCTTTATGAATAATTTTTATTTTCTCCTTTATACTTTATCAGTGTTTTACTATAAACATACAATCCATTTTTAACAGAAAAGCACTGTTTTATTTTAACACCTAATAACTTCAAGGGAAAAAAATCTGTGAAACACTATTAATGCATTTCACTTCCAAAATATATTTCATTTTGATAAAGTTTTTGTTTTGTTTTCGATTCCAAACTTGTGCTTTAAATTTACCTTTGTGGAATAAAACTCTCAGTTTTAGGAAGTGACATTTTAGCACTTGTTATTCTATTGGAAAATTTTACCAAACTAACCCTCAGTTCAAACTAGTAGTGATTGATGGGTACATATGTTGAGTAACGCACACGGAGTTTTCACAGGAACAGAAACATTTGTAGAGATTGATAGAGCAATTCTTTTCAGACAATATACACTTTACTTTTCTAGACATTCACACTAAAACAAAAAAAAGCAGTTTTCTTAGTTTGATCTTTTCACTTCTTCATTTGTTTTGTGGAGGCATGTCTTCTGAACTTTTTTTTTTTTTTTTTTTGCGGTACGCGGGCCTCTCACTGTGGGGGCCTCTCCCGTTGCGGAGCACAGGCTCCGGACGCGCAGGCTCAGTGGCCATGGCTCACGGGCCCAGACGCTCTGCGGCATGGGGGATCTTCCCGGACCGGGGCACGATCCCGTGTCCCCTGCGTCGGCAGGCGGACTCTCCACCACTGCACCACCAGGGAAGCCCTCTTCTGAACTTTTGTGTCTGTAAAATAGTGCTCTGGATGGGAATGGTGTGTTTCCCATTGCTGGATGTGTTCAAGTCCAGTGCTGGAACCAAAGGATGAGGCAGGCTATAGTAGGAACCCAGCCTTGGGTGGGTGGTTTACCTTGATGACTGTGAGTCCCCTTTTAGTTCTAAGCATATGGAATTCCCATGCCCAACTCACCATTCTCAGTGGGGAAGGGGAAGGAGAAAATTGGGGCTAGGGGCTGGGCAGAGGGTGAAGTTCCTAGTAGCAGTATATCTTTTCCAATTTTAATCAGCACGGTTAATAAATACATTCCTTTCTCCTCACCATTTTTTGAGATCCCAGGGCTCTGATAAATGAAAAGCAGCTCTCCTGACTATAAAACATTTGAGGAGACTGCTGGGCTGATAATAACTAATGTTATTAAGCATTTGCTATGTGCCAGGCATTCTTCTAAGTGCTTTACATATACTAATGCACTTAATCCTCACAATAACTCCGTGAGTGAGGTATCATTAGTGTAGATGAGGAAAGGCAGGCATAGCTCATAAACCTTGCTTAAATATATATTATGAGTAAGTGGCATAGCTATGATTCACACCCAGACAATATGATCCAGGTCCCTACAGCTTTCTGCCAGCCACGGTCAAGGGTACATTGTCCTCAGAACTATTGCCACCTTCTCCAATTGTTAGCCTCTTAACACTTAGTTATGGGGCTCAAGGTAGCACTACCAGAACATGGCTGTTTTCTGAAGTAGTTACCTTCAAAGTCCAGGAAA
The DNA here is from genome assembly GCF_949987515.2 of Delphinus delphis. NCBI lineage: Eukaryota > Metazoa > Chordata > Mammalia > Artiodactyla > Delphinidae > Delphinus > Delphinus delphis. The sequence goes on from NC_082688.1 coordinate 28,372,730, forward strand.
CAGCTTACCAAGTTCATGTCGCCTTGTTACCCTCTGCTCCTCTCATTCTTCTTACTCTTCTTACTCTCGTTACTCCACTTTTCTTTCCTTCACTCCCATTTACACACTGTAGCCAATTGATCTGAAAATATACAAATATGATCATGTTACTCCCCAGCAAAACAGTCCTTCAGTATCACCCACTGCTTTGGGGATGATGTCCAAACAGCTGAGCATAAAATGCAGAGCTTGGGGCTTCCCTGGTGGCACAGTGGTTAAGAATCCGCCTGCCAATGCAGGGGACACGGGTTGGAGCCCTGGTGCGGGAAGGTCCGACATGCTGTGGAGCAACTAAACCCGTGCGCCACAACTACTGAGCCTGCGCTCTAGAGCCCGCGAGCCACAACTACTGAACCCGCACACCACAACTACTGAGCCCACGCGCCTAGAGCCCACGGTCCACAACAAGAGAAACCACTGCAATGAGAGGCCCGCGCACCGCAACGAAGAGTAGCCCCCCCACTCGCCACAGCTAGAGAAAGCCCGCAGGCAACAATGAATACCCAACACAGCCAAAAATAAATAAATAAAATTAAAAGAAAAAAAAAGCCTTGCATGAGGTGGTCCCACTGTGCTAGTGTCAGAGCTGTGCTTGGTAGAAGCCAGAAGCAAAGTAGGGGATTAGGCCTTAAGGAGACCCTAAGGGCAGCTTCAAGATGTGAGGCTCAGCACATATATATGCCCTAAATGCCCCAGAACTTCTCCAAATCCACGGGGTTCTCTCACACATTACATATGTTGTTCCCTCCCTGACCTTTGCTCCTCTTCCAGATGAATTTGTATTTACTCTAAAGTACTGAGTAAGGCCAGACCACAAAAGGCTGGTCCAGGCTGAAGGAGTAACTGCTGAGACTTGGCTTAATTTGTTTCACGGGATTGGGCAGAGGAAGAAGTTAAACTGAGATGCAGTTGCAGCAAAGGCCTTAGCTGATGCCATGCTGTATACTTTTCCCGTGGTCACTGTAACAAATTACCATAAAATGGGTGGCTTAAAACAAAGCACATATTTTCTCTCCCATTCTGGAAGCCACAGACCTTAAATCGGTATCACTGAGCCAAAATCAAGGCGTCTGCAGGGCCACGCTCCTTCTGGAGGCTCTAGGGGAAAATCCACCCCTTGCCTCTTCACGTGGCTGCTGGCATTCTTTGGCTTGCAGCCGCATCACTCCAACTTCTGCCTCTGTCTTCACATCACCTTCTCCTCACGTGATTACATTTAGGGCCCACCCTGCTAATGCAAGATCCTCTCTCAATCATTAAACCCTCTGGTTAACCACATCTGTGAAGACCTGGTTTCCATACAAAATAATATTTCCGGGTTCCAGGGATTAGGACTTGATATCTTTGTGGGGCTGTTTTTCAGCCTACCACATATGGAGATCTCTGGAACTCAGATTACCCACCAGAATTACCCTCCGTCAGAGGCAATGCAGTTAAACGTTTGCATACTTGAAATGATAAATCAGGCTGCCCCCGGCAATGGAGGCATTGGGACCCCTTTGGAGGAAGGTGATTTCCAGGGGACAAAACAGCTTTGAGCCTTCAACAGATAACACTGCTGGCAGCTAGGGTTGAGGGCTTTGGTCCTCAAGGGGTGATCTGGGTGGTGCATCACTACACCTCTTCAACCTACTACCTTTTTATGGCCTGTGACTGTGCCACTGTTGCTGATTTCTGGGATTTATTCCTTACTGTGTCATGAAGCTTTCTACTGCACTGGCCATGGCCTACCACAAGGGTATAATTTAAATAACACTTTGTCTGTAAACCTTCCTGTATCTTGCCTTTCTCCACCTTCTCCTCCTCTGCAGAATTAGTCTGTCTCTTTTCTGTGTTGCCATGTTACTTTATTCATACCTCTTCTGGTACTTATACCCATTGTGTAATGATTAATATTCACCAGTACATCTTCCCTTACTAGACTGTTAGCACCTTAAGGGTGGGGTACCTGATTTGTTCCTGTTTGTAATCGTCTCAGTATCTGGCAGACAGTAGGTGCTCATAAATGTCGAATGAATGAACCATTAAATGTAGCTTAAAGCAGCCTCTCTCTGTCTCTTCATCAGTTGGTGGAGCAGACAGAACAGCCAACTATGTGAACGAAAGCCATCAAGCATGTCTAATCCAAGTGATTGAGTGCATGTCGGGAGGCAGTAAAGTAAACAATATCTCAAGGGTCACAGCTGTTTCACTCTGCCTTTCAGCCAAGAAATGCCATGATTTACTTTCTGCTCTTGCCAAGGATGAAGAAATAAAGTCATAAACAAAGAGTGAAAGAGTGAGGAATTACTCAGTTTGGATGGACAGGTCAATCTGCTTGCCCACCTGTGGCCAAGCGAGCATGATCAAAGAATAATATACTTTCACCTTCTATCCCACTTCACAGTCTTTATTCTTTAACAAAAAGGAAGGGATATTCAATGAGAAATGTAGTTCCAATCCTGATAACGCTAACAAAGTTGGTTTTATACACAGATGACAGTGGGTATCCCCAACATTGTAGGGACTGTTCCAAAATTTCTGCCTCAGATATACCCCTTCTTGCCTCAGGTTGCTAAATTCTAAAAGCATCCCTATGTGTATCTATTTCACAGGGGCATTAGGAGGATTTAACAGATTAGGAATTAATGAATGTAGAAACTCCTACGATAGTACACATGGTGTGTACCTAATAAATGTGTTTCTTTTCTTTATTTTCCTGAAACAGTTTAAGTTCAACAAGTCATTTATTAATGTGGAAGGTTTGGAGGAACAAGGTCAATGTGGCAGTTAATATGTGTTTTATTTTGAAATTTTACATTTTTTGAAGTAACATAGGTACATAGTAAAAGTTCAAACAGTATTAAGCAATATTAAATGAAAAAATTTTTTTCTGTCCTCCTCCCCACAAACCTTTTGTTAGCGCATTTATTCTAAACAATATGCTGAAATCTATTTTTCTCAATATATCAGTTTTAAATAGTAGCTATAAACTTTGCCTATGAAAGATTAGGAATTTAATTTATTTATACTACTTCTTCCCTACTAATTTTATTTGTATTGCTACTTAGTTCTTCAATTGGTTTCACTTATAGCTCTAAGTAATATATATAGAGAGATTTACATATAAATCTGTTTCTATTCTTGTCATCATGTAGATTGCTCCTTGATACCTACCATTTAAGTAATAAAATTATAAATTTGCAGAACCTCATACCCCATGGTTTACAGGTAAACTGACTGGTGGGGGAAGGAAGGCTGATTTGTAGCATTTTCCTATTTCTGTGACTGATTTCAAGCTACCAACCTGACTTTACATTCCCTTTTGTAATTATAATCATTTTCAATACTTCTTCTATGGCTTGACTTTTTAACAAAATCAATAAGGTGCACTTGCAAAATTATGATAATGGAAATGTTATTCAATATACAATCAAATACTGTGTTTTCCCATAGAGAAAGAAAAGTAATCTTGATAGGAAATAAGTAGATAATCAAATAAACTAGAATTTCCAAGTTCCAATTGTATTTTAGAAAATAATTAAAACCCTCACTCTGAAGGAGAACATGGCTCTTCCAAAATTCAAAAAGAAAATACAAGGTTGCAGGAATAATAGATAACAGAAAATGGGTGCTAACATAGTTTTAATCACAGGAGCATGCTGTTTTGCAACACAATTGGAAGGATATCCAGCAGTTTTAGCATTATTAAGGGTTACCACCGAAAAGAGGACAGAGACAGAAAGTTATTTCCTAATCACATCAAATGACCCCAGAAAGGAAACAAGCAGGAATATGGACCTAGATTCCTAGCAGGGCTTTGAGTGATGTGAAACAAAGGGGAGATAGGTTTGTGATGTTTTATAAACATGTAAAATCACGCCTTCCTTCCTGAGAAATTATTAGCCACTGCAGACCTGTTGCTTCTCCAAATACATGTAAATACTGAGATGCAAAATTGCCTATCTTCTTTGACTCATTTTACCTGCTGGTCTCCATCATTTGTTGGAACAATAGAAGTTTCTGTGATGATTAAAATTTTTTATTTCTTCACTGCTCTGTTTCATTCATTCAGAAGTAGTCACTAGTTACGTGTGGCTGTTGAGCACTTGAAATGTGACTAGTACAACTAGAAAAGGAATACTTAACTTTATGTAATTTTAATTCCATGTAAAGCTAAAAGCCACATGTGGCTGGTGACCATACTGGTAGTACAATTCTTAAAGAAGCCATGGACTAAGGAAAGACAAAGATTTCTCCATTTCTCCACTGGAGAAATAGTTTGGCCTGGGAGTGAAATAATCTGCTCAGTTACTGCTCAGAAAGTTCTTCTTGCCCTGGAGGGTCTGGGTCACACAGTGAGGAAGAAATAAGAGTCAGCAATTTGATGACATTAAAACAGTGCTACTGGAGGCTAAATATTCTAAGCATAAAAATCAAATAGAGTCTTTCATTTCATTCTCTTCATTGCTCAAAATCACGATACATTTTTTGGTTCATATTTGGACTATGATGTTTTTGCATGTATTTCCGTAGTTATTTCTGGAGATTCTTAATGTTTTTGTTTTACCTGGTGGGCAGAAGAACTATATGCCTTCAAAAGCTTCCAATTGCTTTTTTAACGTTACATGTTTAATGGAATCCACTTTTCACAAAGACACTGTTCCCAGACCTTGTGAATTCCTCCACTAATTTAGGCCTCTTGCTTTCTTTACCTGCTGAGCAGCTAGCTGGCATCTTGAGTTTTCTTGTCATATTACTAAGTTAGTTCATTTATACATTCAATAAATATTTACTGAACACCTACTAAATGCCAGATACTGTCATAAACACTGGGAAATCAGCAGTGAACAAAACCAAATCTCTGAACTCATAAAGTTTATATTTCAATAGGGGAAGAGAGCAGGTAAACAAATAAAACTAATATTCCAGGCAGTTAGTATAAAGAAGAGTAAGGGGGATAAAGGATGACATGAGTGGAGACAGTTATGTGACTATTTTACACAGGTTGGTCATGGAAGCTTTTACAATAAGATGGCAGTCAGAACAAAGGTCTAAAAGAAGAAAGAGCAAAGTTGTGTGAATATTAGTTAAAGAACGTACCAAGCAGTGGGAACAGCAAATGCAAATGTTCCCAGGTGTGGCTGCTCTTTGTTCATGGACAGGGTTTGTTAATCTGTCCTAATTTGTGGGAATGGGAAAGCACAGACGGAACACCTTAAAGAAGGTTCAGCTCTGGGGCAGGAACACCTTTATTAGAGATTCTAGGTTTTGCCTTTGTTTGGTTGAGATAGAAGATCATGACTGCAGCCTGATTCCGTGTGTGTGTGTGTGTGTGTGTATGTGTGTGTGTCTGTGTGTTAGGAATGGAGGTGTAAGACAACTCACCTGGCTATTGGGACAACAGATCCCTAATTGCTTAGACTTCTTCATCATGGCCCAATTGAGTTCTCTGTCCACAACTTCTTCAACTGCAGATTTTCTTTATTTGTGTTGTGGACTATTTTCTTTCTCTGTTCTGATTTATCAAACAATCCAAACTTCTTACCATATTATAAAAATTCCTCAATATCTCTTATCACTGATGGCTCCATTCTCAGGCTGGGGCTGTATATACATTATTCTTTACTTACTAACATTTTAATAGAATTTTGGAAGGAAAGTAAATCCATGTGCTTCCTTAAGCTTGAAGTCAGAATTCTGAGCTGATATGGCTGGAGCATGAGGGAGAGCAGCCTGTATGGGACAGTCCTGAGTGGGCCACCACAGTGAGGAGAATACTGGAGAATCAACTTTTTACTGCTATGTTCTGAGAGCCCTAGTGTATGAAGATTACAGTGACTAGACTATTACAGTTTTGTTATATACTGTATGCTAAAAATCGATGTTGTAAGACTGCAAGTCAAGGGCCTCACAGACTGAGTGACTTAGGAAGGTGAGGTGGGTGGGATATAGTTATATATATATAGGAGGGTGAGATATAGTTAAGGTCGGGGATGTAGACATCAGTATCAGTAATTCAGTGACATCAATATCAGCATGAAATGTATATGTCCCTTGAAATATATCTCAAATGAGAGAACAAGTTCTAAAGAGTCTTGGGTATGTCATTTTAAAAGATTATGTTTTAAAGTCTTCTATTCATTCTTCCAAAAATGGGAAAATCTTGAGGAGGGCTAGCCTAGTGGTTAAAATACAGACTCCAGAACCAGATTTGGGGGTGGGGGGGTGGTTGAAATCTATCTGTTAAATGCAACAACTTGTTAAATAGGCAGTAGCCTGCAAGCCTGGAAGACTGGGAGCCAGAAGTGGTACTCAGGGATTGCAGCTCAATTAAATGAATGTGTCCTGATCATCATTAGATGGCAGTCCCAGTGCTGGTCCCTGAGACCAGAGAGACAGTAAATGTATTTTTCCTGTGTATAGGGAGCTTACAGCTAAATAGGGAGATGGCATAAAGACATGATTATTCTTGTCTAACTTTTCTAGATTAAATTCAAAATTAAAGATGTAATATTAAAAATCGCATCTTATAAATATAAGCTCACCATTAGAATATGAACTCTTTTATAGGTACATTAAACTGTGTTTTAAAATCACATCAGAAGCTATGTATCTCAGCAAGATGCTAGCACATAGTAGAAACTAAATGGAACTGGATTGAAATGCAGGAAACTATCAAAAAAATTACTAACAAATTTGATAATAATGTGTAATGAAAATATTCTAAACACTAAAAGAGAGGACGAAATTTAGATACTTTCTAGTCTATCCTCCACACTTTTTATAAATAAAGAAACTGTGACCTGGAGACTTATCTGGGAAAGACCTAGAATTTAAGGCCAGATGCAAACTTTCAGTCAGAAGTTCTTTTTCACTGAAGTTACAAGATAAAAATCTCAGATAAGGCTCACACGGCCCACACAAAGGCACAGAAATCAATTCTATTATGTTACAGCACCCACCATAATAGCCAGTTATGCTTCTCTTGCCTTCTTTCACTTAAACAATTATTCATTCATTCAAAAATATAAAGAGAAGTATCAATTCCAGACTGTTCTAAATGCTGGAGATACAGCCCTTGCCTTCATGGAGTTCATGATCTAGTAGGGAACACAGATAAAAACAATATAATATTATTGTTATATATAACAGTTATATTAGTATTACAATCATATGTAATATGTATAAATATATACAATTATGTACATATAAAATAATGATAGTTCTTTTTCAGGAGAGAAATGGAATGGAAGGCATGATCTCAGTTACAAGCTCACTTGAAACTAAAATTTTCCTGCTGTGGTAAACTTAGGCCTATTCAAAACTAGAGTGTGATTATTTCTGAAGACAGAGAAGGGAGCATTTCATTTTAAAATGAGTATTGATTTTTTTCTTACTAGAACAGAACATACACATTGTGAACAATACAGAAAATTATAAAGAAGAAAGCAAAAATACCTAGTAATCCCATCTCCCCACGTTAGTTACATAGATAACACTGTGGAATATTCCCTTAAAGTCTTTCTCCTAATTATATGACATTATTTTTGGAAGATAAAATAATTTAAACCACTTGACATATTGCAGTATTTTAATAGAATACAGTTCTAATATTCAAAATCTTTCTTATACATTCTATTTCACATGAATAAATTACCTATGCTTCTTTGGACTTGCTAAACAATAACCAGAAGCTACTTACTTTCTCTTTCGAGTGCACTTCTGTCACTATTTTCCAACCACCTTTCTTCCCTTTTTCTCTCCCCTCTGAGACTGTGATGATCACATTATTCTGCATCTTTCAGTCTTCAGCTTCCATGTTACCTCAGCTGAGTTGAAATTCTCTCCTAGTAGAAGGTTTATTCATAAAACAGTATTAAGAATAAAATAAATAATTGATATTTGAACTTGACCCAGTTGGTCTCTCCTCAGAATATTAAAACAATTAATGAGAACAAGGATGTAAAGAACTTTTAAATCTCAATTCTACAGAGATATAAAGCACCAATTATTTAAATCTGGGATAAACTTATAATTTTTTTTCAAAGGACACGTGAATATTCAGATCTACCTCAGTGGGATACTATCTTATGAAGAAATCCAGGTAGAAAAGGAAAAATATCAAGGACTTGGAAATTCTGATGTACACATAATAGGAGAATTCCAGGAAAGCTGCAATGCTTCAAATAAAAAGTTCTCATTAACTGAGTAAAACATTATTCATGATGTTGTGATTAGGATAACCTTAAGTGTAGCACTCCTTAGAGAACTTATCTTTAACAAAATCATAATGCAGCGTTGTTGTTAGCTAAAATCATATTCTTTATTTCTGTATGGGCCGTGTTTTTAGAACAGTGCTTAACAAAGTGTGTGTTCAACAAAGATTTGTTGAACAAATGGCAGATAAGTGAATGAATATGGATTGGTCTTGGAAATGTTGGATTGTAAAATTTAATCTGTTGGAGGCAGAATTATACTGGGCAGTGAAGTTCAGTTACAGGTTTTAGCAATAAGGTGACCCTGATTGTCATTTAAAAGCATGGGAACAAAAGTCAGGAGCAATACTAAATGGTAAACTAAAATTGGGTGACCAGGATTCTGGGAGCAGGAGTAGAGCCAACTTCTGGGGAAAAATAAGACTGTAGGCTCCACGATGTTGAGGGCCACATCAAGTGGTTACACTGTTGCATTTCTAGCAGAGCACAATGCCAGGAACAGAGTAGCAGCTCAGAAATAATATTTGTGAGATGGTTGAATAATGAACTCTAACCCAGAAGAGTTGGCAAGCAGGCACATAAGAGTGTATGAATGTGTTGGTATTTGCTCAGAAACATCAGTCACAAGACAGCAAGGAACAATTTTATATACCTAATGAGTAATTGTTGTTCCACCCATTTTCATAGGTTTAGTCATACATTCAACAGATTTCACCCCGGGGTATCTCAAATGGCCCACATATCTTCTCACAGAAGCTGACAGAATTGATTCTGGTTACTTGGGGAATATGGATAGATTTCACACAAAAGCAGAAATGGTGTATGGTCTATTTCTTAGCATAGTTTCACCTTCTAAAAGTTCAAGATTTAGGAAGGAAATGAGAGGACCTTCAAGATGCCAGAGGAGTAAGACATAGAGATCACCTTACTCCCCACAAATACGTAAAAAATACGTCTACATGTGGAACAACTCCTACAGAACACCTAATGAACGCTGGCAGAAGACTTCAGACTTCCTAAGAGGGTCTTGGTGCTCCGGCCGGATTTCAGGCCTGAGCCTCTGAGGTGGGAGAGCCGAGTTCAGGACACTACACCACCAGAGACCTCCCAGGCCCATGTAATATCAGTCGGCGAGAGCTGTCCCAGAGATCTCCGTCTCAACGCTAAGACTCAACTCCACTCAACGACCAGAAAACTCCAGTGCTGGACACCCGATGCCAAACAGCTAGCAAGACAGGAACACAACCCCACCCATTAGCGGAGAGGCTGCCTAAAATCATACTAAGTTCACAGACACCCCAAAAGACACCACTGAACGCGGTCCTGCCCACCAGAAAGGCAAGATCCAGCCTCATCCACCAGAACACAGGCACCAGTCCCCTCCACCAAGAAGCCTATACAACCCACTGAACCAACCTTACCCACTGGGGGCAGAAACCAAAAACAATGGGAACTATGAACCTGCAGCCAGCAAAAAGGAGACCCCAAACACAGTAAGTTAAGCAAAATGAGAAAACAGAGAAATACACAGCAGTTGAAGGAACAAAGTAAAAACCCACCAGACCAAACAAAGGAAGAGGAAATAGGCAGTCTACCTGAAAAAGAATTGAGAGTAATGATAGTAAAGATGATCCAAAATCTTAGAAATAGAATGGAGAAGATACTAGAAATGTTGAACAAGGACCTAGAAGAACTAAAGAGCAAACAATGATGAACAGCACAATAAATGAAATTGAAAATTCTCTGGAAGGAATCAATAGCAGAATAACTGAGGCAGAAGAATGGATAAGTGACCTGGAAGATAAAATAGTGGAAATAACTACCACAGAGCAGAATAAAAAAAAAAGAATGAAGAGAATTGAGGACTGTCTCAGAGACCTCTGGGACAACATTAAATGCACCAACATTCAAATTATAGGGGTCCCAGAAGAAGAAGAGAAAAAGGGACTGAAAAAATATTTGAAAAGATTATAGTTGAAGACTTCCCTAATGTGGGAAAGGAAATAGTCAATCAAGTACAAGAAGCACAGAGTCCCATACGGATAAATCCAAAGAGAAACACGCCGAGACACATATTAATCAGACTATCAAAAATTAAATACAAAGAAAAAATATTAAAAGCAGCAAGGGAAAAACAACAAATAACATACAAGGGAAACCCCATAAGGTTAAGAGCTGATGTTTCAGCAGAAACTCTGCAAGGCAGAAGGGAGTGGCAGGACATAATTTAAGTGATGAAAGGGAAAAACACTACAACCAAGATTATTCTACCCAGCAAGGATCTCATTCAGATTTGATGGAGAAATTAAAACCTTTACAGACAGGCAAAAGCTAAGAGAATTCAGCACCATCAAACCAGCTTTACAACAAATGCTATAGGAACTTCTCTAGGCAGGAAACACAAGAGAAGGAGAAGACCTACAAAAACAAACCCAAAACAATTAAGAAAATGGTAACAGGAACATACATATTAATAATTACCTTAAGTGTAAATGGATTAAATGCTCCAACCAAAAGACATAGACTGGCTAAATGGATACAAAAACAAGACCTGTATATACGCTGTCTACAAGAGACCCACTTCAGACCTAGGGACGCAAACAGACTGAAAGTGAGGGGATGGTAAAAGATATTCCATGCAAATGGAAATCAAAAGAAAGCTGGAGAAGCAATTCTCGTATCAGACAAAATAGACTTTAAAATAAAAAGTATTACAAGAGGCAAAGAATGACACTACATACTGATCAAGGGATCAATCCAGGAAGAAGATATAACAATTGTAAATTTATGCACCTAACATAGGAGCACCTCAAAACATAAGGCAAATGCTAACAGACATAAAAGGGGAAATCAACAGTAACACAGTCGTAGTACGGGACTTTAACACCCCACTTTCACCAATGGACAGATCATCCAAAATAAAAATAAATAAATGTAAGCTTTAAATGATACATTAAACAAGATGGACTTAATTGATATTTATAGGACATTCCATCCAAAAACAACAGAATACACTTTCTTCTGAAATGCTCATGGAACATTCTCCAGGATAGATCATATTTTGGGTCACAAATCAAGCCCTGGTAGATTTAAGAAAATTGAAATCATATCAAGTATCTTTTCTGACCACAGTGCTATGAGACTAGATATCAATTACAGGAAAAAAACTGTAAAAAATACGAACGCATGGAGGCTAAACAATACACTACTAAGTAACGAAGAGATCACTGAAGAAATCAAAGAGGAAATCAAAAAATACCTGGAAACAAATGACAATGAAAACACGACGACCCAAAACCTATGGGATGCAGCAAGAGCAGTTCTAAGAGGGAAGTTTATAGCAATACCATTCTACCTCAAGAAAAAAGAAACATCTCAAACAACCTAACTTTACACGTAAAGCTATTAGAGAAAGAAGAACAAAAAAAACCCTAAGTTAGCAGAAGGAAAGAAATCTTAAAGATCAGATCAGAAATAAATGAAGGAAACAATAGCAAAGATCAATAAAACTAAAAGCTGGTTCTTTGAGAAGATAAAAGCAAAATTGATAAACCATTAGCCAGACTCATCAAGAAGAAAAGGGAGAAGACTCAAGTCAGCAGAATTAGAAATGAAAAAGGAGAAGTAACAACTGACATTGCAGATATACAAAGGTTCATGAGAGATTACTACAAGCAACTTTATGCCAATAAAATGGACCACCTGGAAGAAATGGACAAATTCTTAGAAATGCACAACCTTCTGTGACTGAACCAGGAATAAATAGAAAATATAAACAGACCAATCACAAGCACTGAAATTGAAACTGTGATTAAAAATCTTCCAAAAAAAAAAAAAAATAGCCCAGGACCAGATGGCTTCACAGGCGAATTCTATCAAACATTTAGAGAAGAGCTAACACCTATCCTTCTCAAACTCTTCCAAAATATAACAGAGGGAAGAACACTCCCAAACTCATTCTATAAGGCCATCATCACCCTGATACCAAAACCAGACAAAGATGTCACAAAAAAAGAAAACTACAGACCAATATGACTGATGAACATAGGTGCAAAAATCCTCAACAAAATACTGGCAAACAGAATCCAACAACACATTAAAAGGATCATACACCATGATCAAGTGGGGTTTGTCCCAAGGATAAATGCAAGGATTCTTCAATATGCACAAATCAATCAATGTGATAAACCATATGAACAAACTGATGGAGGAAAACCACATGATCATCACAATAGATGCAGAAAAACCTTGACAAAATTCAACGCCCATTTATGATAAAAAACCCTCCAGAAAGCAGGCATAGAGGGAACTTACCTCACCATAATAAAGGCCATATGTGACAAACACACAGCCAACATCATTCTCAATAGTGAAAAACTAAAACCATTTCCACTAAGTTCAGGGACAAGACAAGGTTGCCCACTCTCACCACTCTTATTCAACATAGTTTTGGAAGTTTTAGCCACAGCAATCAGAGAAGAAAAGGAAATAAAAGGAATCCAAATCAGAAAAGAAGAAGTAAAGCTGTGACTGTTTGCAGATGACATGATACTATACATAGAGAATCCTAAAGATGCTACCAGAAAACTACTAGAGCTAATCAATGAATTTGGTAAAGTAGCAGAATACAAAATTAATGCACAGAAATCTCTTACATTCTTATACACTAATGACGAGAAATCTGAAAGATAACTTAAGGAAATACTCCCATTTACCATTGCAATAAAAAGAATAAAATACCTGGGAATAAACCTACCTAAGGAGACAAAAGACCTGTATGCATAAAACTATAAGACACTGATGAAAGAAATTAAAGACAATACAAACAGATGGAGAGATATACCATGTCCTTGGATTCGAAGAATCAACATTGTGAAAATGATTGAACTACCCAAAGCAATCTACAAATTCAATGCAATCCCCTTCAAACTACCACTGGCATTTTTCACAGAACTAGAACAAAAAATTTCACAATTTGTATGGAAACAGAAAAGACCCCGAATAGCCAAAGCAATCTTGAGAAAGAAAAACAGAGCTGTAGGAATCAGGCTCCCTGACTTCAGACTATTCTACAAAGCTACAGTAATCAAGACAGTATGGTACTGGCACAAAAACAGAAATATAGATCAATGGAACAGGATAGAAAGCCCAGAGATAAACCCATGCACATTGGTCACTTTATCTTTGATAACCGAGGCAGGAATGTACAGTGGAGAAAGGACAGCCTCTTCAATAAGTGGTGCTGCGAAAACTGGACAGCTACATGTAAAAGAATGCAATTAGAACACTAACACCATACACAAAAATAAACTCAAAATGGATTAAAGGCCTAAATGTAAGGCCAGACACTATCAAACTCCTAGAGGAAAAGATAGGCAGAACACTCTATGACATAAATCACAGCAAGATCCTTTTGACCCAGCTCCTAGAGAAATGGAAATAAAAACAAAAATAAACAAATGAGATCTAATGAAACTTAAAAGCTTTTGCACAGCAAAGGAAACCATAAAGAAGAGGAAAAGACAACCCTCATCATGGGAGAAAATATTTGCAAATGAAGCAACTGACAAAGGGTTAATCTCCAAAATTTACAAGCAGGTCATACAGCTCAATATCAAAAAAACAAACAACCCAATCCAAAAATGGGCAGAAGACCTAAATAGACATTTCTCCAAAGAAGATATACAGATTGCCAACAAACACATGAAAGGATGCTCAACATCACTAATCATTAGAGAAGTGCAAATCAAAACTACAATGAGGTATCACCTCACACCAGTCAGAATGGCCATCTCCCAAAAATGTAGAAACAGTAAATGATGGAGAGGGTGTGGAGAAAAGGGAACCCTTTTGCACTGTTGGTGAGAATGTAAATTGATAAAGCCACTATGGAGAACAGTATGGAGATTCCTTAAAAAACTAAAAATAGAACTACCATATGACCCATCAATCCCACTACTAGGCGTATACCCTGAGAAAACCATAATTCAAAAAGAGTCATGTAACACAATGTTCATTGCCGCTCTGTTTACAATAACCAGGACATGGAAGAAACCTGTGTCCATCGACAGATGAATGGATAAAGAAGATGTGGCACATATATACAATGGAATATTATTCGGCCATAAAAAGAAGTGAAATTGAGTTATTTGTAGTGAGCTGGATGGACCTAGAGTCTGTTATACAGAGTGAAGTAAGTCAGAAAGAGAAAAACAAATGCCATATGCTAACACATATATATGGAATCTAAAAAAAAAAGAAACATGGTTCTAATGAACCTAGAGGCAGGAGAGGAATAAAGTTGCAGACGTAGAGAATGGACTTGAGGACACAGGGAAGTGGAAGGGCAAGGTGGGACGAAGTCAGAGAGTAGCATTGACATATATACACTACCAAATGTAAAATAGATAGCTAGTGGGAAGCAGCTGCATAGCACAGGAAGATCAGCTCTGTGCTGTGTGAGCACCTAGACGGGTGGGATAGGGAGGGCGGGAGGAAGATGCAAGATGGAGGGGAGATGGGGATATATGTATACATATAGCTGATTCACTTTGTTATACAACAGAAACTGACACAATATTGTAAAGCAATTATACTCCAATAAAGATGTTAAAAATTTTTTAAATAAAAAATTTTTAAAATTTAAAAATTAAAAATAAATGAATAAAAAAAGAAGGTAATGGTATAAGAAGTATTTGGTTTTTCCCTTTTTATTTTCTCTTACCTCTGTAGCATTGTTCAATGGGTTCCAGGGATACTACAAATTGGTATTACTTTCACTTTATTAATTAGTTTTAACAAAAATCTATTTGGTGTTACATCCCATTTGTTAGTTGGGAAAAGTAGAATTTAATTTATTAAGTCCATGCTTTTCAAAGTTTATGTGCCTTAGAATCAAAAAATCTTGTTAAAATGCAGATTCTAGTTCAGCAGGCTGTTGGTGGGGCCTTGGAGTATGCATTCCTAACAAGCTCCCAGGTGGTGCTTTGCAGCTGGTCCACCTACCTTCCTTTAAGAAACAAATAATTAAGAGACACAATCAAGGTCACAAAGCTAAAAATGGTGGGACCAAGATTTGAACTAAGCTCTTCTTACTGTAAATCTGAGACCAGGGAGAATCGAGTTAGTACTTTATTTTCCCCAAAGATAAGAGAGCAAAGATTAGTGAGAATCTATCACTTTCTAGACAGTGTCTCACACGCTGTGGGTAGGAGAGAGAATCCTAATTACTCTGATAGGAATCAGGAGACTGTAATAGGAAACCTACTCTTCTCCCCTTGAGATGGCTTCCAGTAGAACTCCTCCTGGATTTCACTTTCTGTTATCAATAACCCGCTCTTGCCAAAGTTGGCAGTGATCTCCTTGATTATAAAAACACAGGACATTTTTACAAACTTAACAGCTCAGAAGTATTTGACACTGAGAACCATTCCTTTCTCCTCTGTCTTGCTGTCCATTCTAGTGCTTCATTTGTGTTCTACCTCTTTGGTGGCCTCTTCCCATCCTCCTATGTGGGCTCCTTTCTTCTGCTACTCCTTCATTCTTGCATCTCCTGAATATTGGTTCTTGGACCCAGCCCCCATTTCATTTTGCCCTCTTTCCCTATGTGATCAATGTTTAACCCTCTTAGGGAATTCAGCTTTCACCTGCAAGTTTTAACCTCCAGATTATATCTTTATCTTAGATGTCTATACTCTTCATGTCATATACAAGTACTTATTAAATATCTCTACTTTTGTAACACATAGACATCTCAAATTCCAAAACCAAACTGAATTAACTCATCATTTTTCCTTAAATTATTTTTTTTCCATTGGGTCATATATTTGGTAAATCCATCCACCTGGCTTCCCTCCCACATTTAATCTATCTAAACTTACAGACTGACCCTCCTAAATGGCTCTCAAAATAACTCTCATCTCTCCACCCTCACTGCCTCTGCCTTATTTCAGCTTCCTGATATTTCTCTCCTTGATCACTGACAAACCCTCCTAACTCCCTGCCTTAATTCCTTCTAATCAATTTCCCATCAATAACCATTCTAGAATACTAATATGACTGTGTCACTGTCTTGCTTAAACAACTCCCCTTGTTTTCAGTATAGTTGGTAAGTTCCCAAAGTAACATAAAAGATTCAGGATTCCCTTTTCTACCTTTCCTGCATCATGGTCCATCACTGATCTCCTTCTTCTTATGAGCAAGGCTGTAAGCATCCTGGCCTACTTTTCCTTTCTCCATATGGCATGCTTTGTCATAGATCTGTGCCTTTCTACTATCAATCTTTTCAGAGCTCCTAGAACACCAAATGGCATTTGCCAAGCTAACTTCTACACTTCCTCTAAGGTATCGCCCCTTCAAGGAAAGCTTCCATAATTCTTTCAGGCTGGGTATCTATCTCTTGTATGTACTAACACAGCACCTATGTTTATATCTTAGCACTGGCAACACTGTATTATTTATTTATCTGAGTCCTTTTAGATTATGAGCCATTTGAGGACAGTGAATGTCTTAACGTCTGAATTACCAGCACCATGGACAGTGCCTAGGAAAGCCTGGAAACTCAGTCAGCAATTGCTGATGAGTGTTGTTAGGGAAGGGCCACTTTCTTTTTTTATATATATATTTTAATTTTATTTATTTATTTATTTATTTTAACATCTTTATTGGAGTATAACTGCTTTACAATGGTGTGTTCGTTTCTGCTTTATATCAAAGTGAATCAGTTATACATGTACATATATACCATGTCTCTTCCCTCTTGTGTCTCCCTCCCTCCCATCCTCCCTATCCCACCCCTCTAGGTGGTCACAAAGCACCGAACTGATCTCCCTGTGCTATGTGGCTGCTTCCCACTAGCTAGCTATTTTACTTTTGGTGGTGTATGTATGTCCATGGGGAAGGGCCACTTTCTTGATGAATTAGTCAAGGGTGTCCTTTCAATGTCCCTGCCATTTTATAGTAACCATAGATTATAAATCCATAGATTATGGATTTAATTTCTGTGAACAGTGCATAACCAGACACATCTGTTAAGAACATTCTATAGTTAAATACCTTCGTCCTAGCAAATATCATTTCATCATTTACCAAGAGGTCTAATTGTCATGCTGACAAGGAGATTAGACTGGGTCACCTGTCATCTTTGCTTTCACCCAGTAGCATACTGTTGGTAAAGGGAGTGAATGGATCTCAGACCAGTTGCTTTAACTCTTTTCTCTCTAACTTTATGTCAAGATGGGGTGATTCTCTACTCATAATAGAAAGACAAAATTAAATGCCTTAAATGGAGACATAAATGGAGGTGGTGTTCCTGTGAATTGGTGCTTATTCTTATTTTCCAGAATCTTTTTGGTTAATGTATTTTTACTTTTTGTAACATAAGCAAAATAGTTCAAATTATAAAATTATCACCTGATCATCTTAAAAGATTCAAGCAATATAAAACATTCAGAGGAGCAATATCACAAATTACATACTCCCACATTCCAGTGATAAAGAATTAAAATTTTGATGTATACCTTTCCAAAATAAATGAGATCACATTATGTATGCTATTATGTAATTTTCTTTTTTGAAATTAATTATATCATTCATTTATTTTATAACATGTATCCAAACATGTTGTCAAAATCAAAATTATTGTCATGAAAAAATGTTTTATTTCTCTCCAAGAGATTTCAAAGTGCACAGTGGTAGAGTAGAATACTAATTACTAAAATCTGTTATTTTAAGGCATTATCAAAATTTGGAAATCACCAACCTTATGTTTTTCATATTTTTAGAACAAAACATTTTAATTATGTGAAGAGTTTTGTAGAAAATAAATGTGTTGTTCAGGATGCTAGCCATTTGCCACACATGTGGCTACTTAAATTTAAATTAATTAAAATGATATAAAATTAATAATTGAGTTCCGCAGTTGCACTAGCCATGTTTCAAGTGTCAGTAGCCACATATTGCTAATGGCTATAGCATTAGACAGCATGGGCATAAAACATTTCCATCATCACAGAAATTTCTGTTGGGGAGTGTTTGTGTAGAGTTCTAATAAATGTGTCACAGTTTAACAAACAATTTGTTGAGCACCAAGTATGTGTCAGATGTTATGTTAGGCACTTTTCACTTTTCCCGTATGTTATTTAATACTCAAAAAAAGGCTGTGGGAAAGATATTGTTATCCAACTTTTCAGGTCCGCCCCCCTGCCAAAAAAAGGAGTCTCATGGAAGGCAACTGATTTGATTGAAAGGGTTGGAAATCAGTTGTAATCTGTCTAACACCACAACATTAGTAGCTGGTCAGTTGGGGCATTGATACATAGGCTGATGATTTCCCCTGTCAGAATAGCAAGGAAACCCAGCCCTTTGCATTCCATGTTGTGAATCAGGAATTTGAGGACATGCATGTCCATCAACTTCATTCTTCTCTGTGGCCACATCCCCTCTAATTGACCTGGACTGTTGGCCTGTGATCCTCAACCACTTCCTTAAGGTCTTAAAATGCAAGCTTCTTGACATTACTTAAAAAACCCATCACAATCTTTTCTGAACCTAACTCTCCTGCATTATCTTTTCCCACTCTCTACTTCCCAGCCTGGGTGACAGCCATGGCAATTAATAATTCCCAAAGGGTCATGTTGCCCATGTCTTCACATATATTGTTCACTTGGCCCAAAAGCCTCTTTTACTCTTTTCAACCTGTTTAACCATTGATGATACTTATTACTCAGTGCAAGTCCTGCCTCTCCCAGGATGCTTTACCTTAACCATGGACTATAACTCAGGAGTCCGCCAACATGTTCGTAAGTGCCCTGTTCTTAGCTCTTCATAAATCACACTTACCACAGTATAATCATTGGTTAACTGTGTGTTTCTCCATTGACTATAATCTCCTTAAGAGCTAGCCCATTTCTTTTCTTTTTTTTCTTTTTTTTTCCTTTTTTTTTGTGGTACACAGGCCTCTCACTGTTGTGGCCTCTCCGCTGCGGAGCACAGGCTCTGGATGCGCAGGCTCAGCGGCCATGGCTCACGGGCCCAGCCGATCCGCGGCACGTGGGATCCTCCTGGACCGGAGCACGAACCCGCGTCCCCTGCATCGGCAGGCGGACTCTCAACCACTGCGCCACCAGGGAAGCCCTAGCCCATTTCTTAATCTGCCACAATACCAGATATTAAGTATAAATGTTTAACTCCAACTAATGGGACAACTTGTTTTCCAGATAAAAGAATATATTATCCAAAGATAGGGAAGTAGAAGGAGAGAGAATTCTCTCTCAGCAAAATTGACTTCAAAGGATCTGTGTCTCCATCTTTTATTCACATCCCATCTTCTCCAAAAACAGGTCAGGAGAGTCACCTGTCTTTGATGGCCCTGATACCAAATGGCCTCTAGGAATACCTTGGCTGCTTGCTTCAGATTATGAGGAGAAAGAGGACAGGCCCCATAAAGAAGAGCCTGTGGCTACCCCATATGGGGGCAGCACACTTGTCTGATAACTTTGTCCCCCTCTAAGGCTGGAAGTGAACCTCTTTTCATGTGCTTGCAAGGGAGGCTTCTTCCTCCCATCTCCCAACTCCCAGCCACACTGTGTGAATCATCCGAGATGATCGCCTCCCGACTCCTTCATTAACTCTCCTCTTTGCCAAACAGAGCTGGCTTGCTGTGGCACCTGCCATAATGTGTCACAAGCTGACAGGCAGTCACTTCGTGGAGGGTACTGCTCTGCTACAGAGCACACATCAGACTGACACACTGCCTCTCCTTGATGGGGAAGAGCAATTTTACATCCTTAGGTAGAAGAAACTGGTATAAAATGTCAGGCTCCCGTAGCAATATGACCTGCGTAGGGACATTATAAACACAGGAGTTTTTATAACTGTTATTCACCCTCCTGGCCTTGGGATGTGTGACACATGGTTATGACAATCACTTGCCCTCAGCTCAAGCATATGGATTCATTTATCTCTGCATTTATTCATTCACGTATTCAACAAATTTAGGGGATACTTTCTAAGATCCAGGTACTTGCAGGAGGTGCCAAAGGGACCCAGGGGTAAACAAAACATGGTCCCTGCCATTAAGAACATCTCATTTAAGTAGGAGACACAGGCATATAAACGAGATTCAAATGCACTGAGAAGAGGGCTTGTAAGAGAGTCAGACATGATGTATGTCAGGCAGAGCACGATGGAAGGAGCCATTCATGAAGCCCAAGGGAATCAGGAAAGGTTTCACAGGGGAAACAAAATAGGAACTGATTGTTGAAGGACAGTGACATTCTCATGGCCTGGGTAGGGACGAACTGGCAACAGCATGTGCAGAGGAGGTAAGTGTAAAGGGGCACGGGCCTCACTGCCCTGTAGCTGGAGCATGAGCTAAGCAAGTGAGAGTCACAGGAGATGGCATTAAGCAGGAGAGCATAGTGTGCAAGCCTCTGACTTTCTCAGGTTGGCAATGTACAGTCGTCAGCTATTTAGGCAGGGCTGGGCACAATCAGAGATTTTAAGGTGTGTGCTTCCCAACACTGTGAAATCAGGAGCAATAATAAACTTTTGTATCTTCCCCTTGTATGTTTTTATCTTCCTCTGTCTGTGTTTTCATAATGGCTAAAACACACATGAAAAGGCCTGATGGTTTATGTTTGTGGGTAGCATGGAAAGAAGGGATCCTGGGAGACTGAGTCTCACTCTGCAGGGTGAAGCAGCATAATAAAAAAAGGAAGGAAAGCTGAGAATCTTGGGGTAAGTAGAGTAAGGAAAAGAGAGGGACCAGAGACACAAATCTGGGACAGAGAAGTGGTCAAGTGGCCTTGGAGCTAATTGTCTGATCCCTCTCCCGGGGAGGGTTGATCTGGTGTCAAGGGACTATTGCAGGACAAGGGTCCGGAGGGCACGCACACATAGAGAAAAGTAGAAAACATCCTGAATAGCAGAATTATCTGTGCAGGTGGAGGTTGGTGCTTTGCTGATTGTGCATTTGCTTAGACATGTATGTCCAGTGAAATTTGTTTATGGGGATATAGAGGCAGATGAGAAAGATATTTAGCAATAAGCTGGTCACGTGGGTCTTCCTTTTATCCTCCAAAGGATATGACTAACCCTAAAAGGCAAGGATACTGACTAAGATTACACCAGGTACTCAGCAGAAAAGGCGTTGAGATTAGACATGAACTAAGTTTAAATCTTAGCTCGACTGCCATGTCTCTGTCTCCCAATTTTTAAAATAGGCATGAAAATACCTTTCAGCATGATTGAAAGGACTAGCTGAAATAATGTACGTAGAATGCTCAGCCTGCTGCCAGGCATTCAAAAATGAAGCTATTCCTTTACACAGTTAGTATATTGTCTATGTAGCATAGTACTGGGCACTCAAGAAACTTAAAAATATCCCTTGGCATGACTTCTCTTGGTTTGCAAGTGCACTGGAAGTTTAATCTTTTGCAAGTAGAAGGCACATTAAGAGTTACCACCGGTTAGTATTGAAGGAGATAGTCATTTGTCAGTCATATTGACCCAAGGAAAACCAGTCAGGTGTAAAGAAGCATCACTTTGAAATAATGTGACAAATGAGTCTCCATCATTTGAATGAGGAGACAGTAATTGGGTCAGTGGATCTTGTGGGACCGCTCTGACACATAGTTAATAGTCACGACAGTCCTAATAAGCAGGGCTCCTTCGTCGTCCGTAGGAGCTAGGGGCTGGGAGTGTGGGTCCATAGTAAGAGTGGAGGTGAATGATTTGTGTGCCTCGGCATCAAAACCTGAGGTAGAAGGACTACTTGAGAAATAAATGTAAAGATTTGAAAAATGCAGTAAATAGGTGTCAGTGTCCCAACAAAAATATTAGTACATTTTTGAATATTTCTTTGAATATGTGTGTCACTCATTTGTTAGAATTATTCACTGATAAGCCTTAAATGTTCATCTCTGAAGGCCAGCAAAATTTATTTAAATTTAACCAAGAGCAGGCGAAATGTTGACATGCTTCTATTCTTCCTTTGGCATTCAAGCTTATGTTTAATTCAGTGTTTCATAATTTGCAATGAAATAAACTTCATGCTCTGAAAGATTTAACAAATATGAAGCAAAGGGAGTATATGTTAAGTATATAATAACATCATGAGCTGCTTAAAAAATTGTTGATGTGTCATGAACTTACACTTGTGTATTAAAAAGGGAGATAGAACTGAATATTAATATTAGATGCTATAAGAAACAAAAATTTGTATTCAATTTCCAGATCACCATATACAAATTGGAGTTTCTCTGCCTGCCCAACATTGTTCTAGAGACTGTGTGGATGGCACAACCTCCAATCTACTGGTTTCCCTGCTTCCAGCCTTTCTCACCTGTAATCCCTCCAAAGTTATATGAGAATTGCCTTTCGGAGTATGTAATTTCAACCTTCAACTTTAGTTTCTATGGTCCCCCTTTATCTCTCCCTCCCTCCCTCCCTCCCTCCCTCCCTCCCTCCCTCCTTCCCTCCTTCCTTCCTTCCTTCCTTCCTTCCTTCCTTCCTTCCTTCTCTCTCTCTCTTTAGTTTCTATGGTCTTTTTAGTTTTAGTTCTGGTTTGAGTTTGAGTTTTTTATGGTCCTTTAGTTGCTATAGTTTTTAGTTTTTATGATCTCTTTAGTTTCTATGCTCCCCCTTTATCTCTCCCTCCTCTTTAGTTTCTATGGTCTTTTTAGTTTTAGTTCTGGTTTGAGTTTGCGTTTTTTATGGTCCTTTAGTTGCTATCGTTTTTATGGTCTCTTTAGTTTCTATGCTCCCCCTTTATCCCTCCCTCCCTCCCTCCATCCCTCTTCTTTCTCTCTCTCTCCCCCCTCCTCTTTCCCTCCTCTCTCCTCTCCTCCCCCCTCCCCTGGGGCAGCAGGAAGCTATGAACTCTCTGAGAAGCAGTTGCCATAGCTGTGGTGGCCTCCACCACCCCCACTAGGGATTTGTTAACACATCTCCTCTCTGCTTCTCACAGTCCTAGGAACTTCCTGTAGTTCCTAACCTCTGTATTATCTCATGTTCCTTTTTTCTTTCTCAACTCTTCAAACACTTCTGAAACAAGTACCCTTCAGTAAAGTACATCTATTCAAAATAAATGGTGTAATTGGACCCAGTTTTTCTCATTGGACCCTGATTGACTCAAGGTGCTGCTAACCCCTTGAGTATAGGTGGGGTCAGAGTAACAGTAGCAACACAAAATTTGTTCTTCCCATCATCTCCTCACACAGAGCTGAGCCAGCTGCAACATTCCTCTCCCTCAAGTATAATGAAGGATCCATAGGAAGCGCTCCCGTGTGCCAATTCGGTTGAGCAGAGCCTCTGCGTTGCCAAGGTTCTTGGGCGTCTGCCATCTCCTATCATGCATCAGTCTCCATCATTGCTCTGCTACCTTCCTGGGCACTGCCACTGGTGCCAAAGCACTGCCGCATGCTCCTCTCCACACTTCATCTTACCTTTCCACCTGGGACCCAAAGCAGCATTATTTGTGTCAGTGGAAATCAGACTCCTCATAAAAATAACTCCATCAACTCTGCTCTAAAAGCCCCATATGGTTTAGAAATAACAAAAAGATGCCAGCACATGGTGGCTTCAGCATGATAGAATTTTATTTCTGTTGATGTATATTCTTGAAGTGAGCAGCCCAGGACTCTGTTCCCTCCTGGTTGATGGACTAGCTCTGCCATCCTCAAAACACGGCTTCTCTCTCCGTTTCCAAGATGGCTACCCCATCACTGCCATTTCCCAGACAGAGGAAAAAGAAAGAGAATATACAGGACAAAGGATTTGCTTAAGGAGATGATTGGAAGTTGTTATAGACACCACTTCTGGATACATCCCAGTAGCTGGAACTAATTACAACAGAGGCTGGGAAATTTGTCTCCGATTAGATAGCCAAATGCCCAGTTAAAACTCTGGGGTTCAGGGTACCACATGCAGGTGTGTGGGTTGTGGTCTGAACAAGAGTGCCCTGCTGAGAGGTGAGGGGAGCTGATACACAACCCATGCTCTGCTTACCAAGCCATGAGCCCCAGTCCACCTTCGTTTCACAAAAGTTTCTCTGCTTGTCAAGCCATATGTCCACAGGGCTGTCCCTGCCCAATGGGGACCTTTTTCTGATTAGTACAGGGTGACAATTTTGACTATGGCAGTCCTGGGGATTCTTTATGAAATACGTAAGCAGTCTTACATATATATATATAGAAACAGTAGGGTTTATATCTAGCCAATGGGGCAGAGGAAGGTGAGAAGAAGTTAGGAATATACACCATCCTTTGGCCTTCAGTGTTTTCTCCCTCCTTATGAACACAGTACAAAAATCTTACTGCTTCAACCCAAAATAGAAGCTCTGATAAAAATTACCTCTTGCAAATTGACTACCCCTCATATTTCCCCACTATTTCATTTACTTCCTTTACCCTCAGAAGTCTAGGCATAGTTGTTATTATTTATATGTTACATATAAGGAAACTGGGGCTCAGAGATGTTAGGTAACTTGCCCAAGGTCACACAGCTAGTAAGCAATTAGATATGAATTTTGTCCCAGGTCTATCTGACTCCAAATCCATTGCTTATTTTATTGTATCACACTGCCTATTAAGTGACAAGCACTGGTACCTTGTGATAAAAAATGAACTATTTGTAATATGAAACTTTTTAATAGAGAAGTTCCAGGGAATAGGATATCACCAGGGCCACACTGTCATTGTGGTTTACACTTCCCATTAACTCTTTCCAATAAACATTTCATTTAAATTTAATAAAGTAGTTAATAAAGCCATAAAGGTTAATTACTAGTTAAGGGAAAATATGACTTCACATTGGTGAACATGTGAAAAATGAATCAACTTCGTTTAGCCATAACCCAGGATTATACAGGCAATAAAGCATGATTATGGATTTAACATGTTAATTCCCAGTGGATTTAATAGAGGTGCTATGAGATACATGACCAATCGCTAACCCATCTGACAAGGCTCAGACAGCACTAATCAAGATTAAATCACTTGACCCACATGTGGATGCAATATATCTTTCAAGATGAAATGACTGTAATTTTTCATCATGAAGTTATTATAAATGCCTGGGGATCGGACGAAGTGAAGAGAAGGGAAAAGTGGGGGACACAATCTGTGATCTCCAATCTGACACTTCATTTTGGTAGCTACTTTAGAAGAAAATAACCTTTTATTTTTTCATAAATTTAAGATCCTCTCCAGTTATTGCTGACTCTAATGACTCATGATTTATCTGTAATTTGTAGAACAAATCAATGCATCCACATCCCTTACATTTTTTTTAATGGAACCTTACATTTTTTTAACCTTTTTTTCCTTGCCTTTCCAAAAATAAGCTATTGGCAGCCAGCCCTTTGTGGCACTGATATTCTGTAGTTCAACAACTGTTTCATCAGTGAGAGTTTAATTCTTAAGAAACAGAATCCTGAATATTGATAACACTGTATTTTATTTATCATGGTTTGAACCACCTGGTAACCATAAAAGAAAAGTTCTTATTACTTGAAGAACAAGGATCTGAAAATGATGGACCGTGGGCTAAATCTGGCCCACCAACTATTTTTGTAAATAAAGTTTTATTGGTACATAGTCACACCCTTTCATGTATGTATCATCTTTGGCTGCTTTCATGCTACAGTGGCAGAGGTAACTAGTGACAGAGACCATGTTCTCATAAAGGCTAAACTATTTACTATCTGGCTGAGTACAGGAAAAGTTTGCTGGCTCTTAATCAAGACTTTCATTTTTTTCTGAATTCTAATTTAACTAAAACATGGTTATTTTTACAGCCTTCTATTTCTCCCATTCATATTATTCATTTTGGACTTTGATTTCCAATTTTCCAAAGTCTCACGTCAACACTGCTCCCTACCTCACCTCATAGTGATGAGAATTAAATATGGGAGTGTGTACTCTAATATACAATAGATACTCGAAATATGAATTCATTGCCCCTACTCCAAGATATTGTTGTTGCTGTTGTTTTAACAGGAGAAGGTACAGTGTGATGGTTAAAAGCATGGGCACTGGCTCCACCCTGCTTGGGGTAAGAGCCCAGCTTTGCCACTCTAACCCTTGGGCAAATGACCCTGGGCAAGTTTCTTAATTCCTCTATGCCTCGGTTTCTTTATCTGTAAAATGGGATCATAATAATATACCTGCCAAGAGTTCTTGGTAAGATTAAAAGAGGTAACACAAGCAGTATGTTGAGACCAGTGCTTGGCATGCAGCACACACTATACCTGTGTTAGCCGCTGCCACTGCCGTCATCATCTTCATCAAAAGAGCTTAGATCATATTGGAAAGAATCACCCCATTTCCTACTGGTTAAACAAATGGATTTACTTTAGGTAAGTGTGAGGTATAAACCAGCTAATATATATGAAGGCTGCTGGCATTGTCCCTGGCACATTGTATGTGCTCAATAATTGATCCTTTCCTCTGCCTCTCTGTTCCCTTTATGGTGGCGTGACCCCCCATATGTCTCCTATTTCACGATTATTCACACCCTAATCCCCAGTCATGCTCATCACATCACAACTGCTCATTTGCCTTCCTCTATTCTCGGCTTCTTCAATTCTTACTGTGGGCCAATTCTTGTGTCCAGACCAACCTGTGTCCTCTTAAATGCCAAGTCTTTTAGTAATAATGGTGATATTAAATAATAGTTACTTGCAAATATATACACATATATTTATATAGCTCTATGTGCCAGGCACTGTTTTAAGCATTTTACATATATTGTCTCCTTATAACAACCCTTTGAGGTGGTTACTATTATTATCCTCATTTAGAGATGAGGAAATTGAGGAATGGATGTTTTAAAGAACTTGCCATAGGTCATACAGCTAGTAAACATAGAACAAGGATTTGCATCCAGACAGCCTGATTCTGGAGGTTATGCTTTTTGCCACTATGCTGTACTGCTCCTTTAAATACTTTTAAAATTCTCTCATTAAATTTGTGTTTCCTAAAGCTTTCTATGTTTGACCTGAGCTTGATTCTAAAGGACTTCATAAACATACTCTGCTAATTCATTTCTGCCTGAGAATTTATGTTCATGTATGTTGTGTATGTAGAATGGTCTGTTTCTTACACATAATATGTAAAAGTTATATATTCCCTATGTATTTCCAAAGAGGAACTCATTCAAGTGATTATAAACAATGAATAATTACTTAAATTCATTAATTAGATTGTGTTTCCACTACCTCAATTTTTTTGCTTGACCTAAAATCTTGTTTATTATAGTTATAGCTGTTGACTAGTATATGATAGCATACTTGTATTGTAGATAACAATCATAATTTCTAGTTGGAGTTCAGTCCCACAATTGTTATTTTAAAGAAGTGTTTCTCAAAATAATGTGAATATGAATCACTGGGGTTAATATTAAGATTCAGATTCAGGTTGGAGCCTGAGATTCTGAATTTCTATCAAGCAGTAAGTGTCATTTTGATATAGTACATAGAAAATTTCAGATTAACACATCGGTGATTATCTAAGGGCATCCTTCAGAATCTTTTTGGGATTTACCTTGCTTGGGCACAGCCCACTGACTTTTAGGTTATAATACAGAAAAGTGTTTGGAATGGATTACATTGGATTTTGTGGCAGGGACCCTACTTGAATCCCTGTTTCCTCATGATGGCTCTCACAACTGATATTCTGTTCAACTTATATCTAAAACTTTGTCCTGTATCCTTCATCGTTCATTCATTCATTCAGCATTCAATAAGCACCTAGTATGTGCCAGCCTAGCCCTTGTCTTAAAGAAGCTCTCATTCTTGAGACCGGAGAAGGGGAGGGTAGACTCGGACATGTAAAATAAAAAGTCAGAATAAGTATTTTTGGTGTTACGACAGAAGTTTGTATGAGGGCACAAAGAAAGTAATTATTTGCTTCTAACAGCTCGACATTTGTGAAAATGTCAGGTAAGGTTTCAAAGACGTGTCCCTTGAATAGAGTCTAGAAAGAAGAGTTTTCTAAGCAACAGTGGAGAAAAGAACACTCCAAGCTAAGAAGTCAGCATGAAGATGGACAATGGCCTGGCCTGATTGAGGAACCAACCTTCTGCTGGTATCATTGCGTCATGGGTCTTTGGATCATTTGGGAGAAAAAAAGCAACGAACTTGCTGCAGTTGACAGTAGAGACTGAAAAAGCATTAAAGGGTTAAGCAAAGGAGTGATTGATCATTGCCTTGTATCAGCAGTTAAGCTGCTGCATCTGTTCCTTGCTTGTTTTAACATCCAGGCACTATATTTATGCTGAAGTATACAGCACCTTAGTCTTCTGAGTAACCTGATAAATAAGTGTATATGCAGAATCTTCATATTTCAAAATGTTGTTGTATAGTATTTGGTATGTAAAATAACATTTATAACATATTTGCTATGAAGTCTAACAAGAAAGGTACCTGCTAACTCCCTAAGCAGCTTTACAACTGAACATTACTGAAACTTTTGAAGCTACCTGTGGTTAGATATTTTATGACGTACATTAATACATGATGTATCAATGAGACAAAAGTGCACATGACAGTAATGCCAAACAATGTCCTAAAATTTTCTTTGAGTCACTTAATAATGTGATAAAATTTATCATTACGTAGCTATACAATACTTCTAGTAGTTCACTAGTCACTTTGAAGTGACTATTTAACTTAAGTAATAAACCTGAAATATGATACCAATAAACTTATTTACAAAACAGGAACAGACTCACAGACATAGAGAACAGAAGTGGTTGCCAAAATGGTGGAGGGTGGGGTGGGGGGAGGGGTGAATCAGGAGTTTGGGATTAGCAGATACAAACTATTATATATATATATATATGTATAACTGAATCACTTTGCTGTAAAGTAGAAATTAACAGAACATTGTAAGTCAACTGTACTTCAATAAGATAAATTTTTAAAAAATTAAATCCCAAAATCAAAGATTTATAGAATATTAGAAATTGAAAGAAATCTAAATACTCTAGCAGAGTGTTGCCAAATCCCAATTATATTATAGGCTAAGAAACAATTTAAAATCCACCGTAAATCCCAATAATATGGTTTTTAAAAGACTAGGTGAGTGTGAAGGATGAGTCCAGTCAAAACCACTGACATGAAGCACTATGAGAAGATTCAGATGTAAGGCAGTGCCATTGTTTTACAGAATATTAGATCAATGACTCAGAAGCGATTGCAACAATTTCATTTAACTGAGGTAAAAACTGAATTGCAGAGACATTAACTCACTTAGCCAAGATTATATAGTTCAATACTACTAGACCAATTAGACGAAATGCGTTTATTGAACAGCTACTATATGTATGGAAGACACTGAAGTAAGTGATGTGAAGGGAACCTATTTGTCTAAGGCAGGGAAGATACAGTCTGTTCTATGGGTAAGAAATGATGTATGCAGATATAAAGATGTATGTATGTATGTATGTATGTGTTTGTGTGTTTTGTCTTTCAGGACAAAAGGATATAGGAATGGATTGGGGCCAGAGGGTCCTTAAATATAAGAGTAGATAATTTGGACTTTATCCTCTATGCAATGGGGAACGAATGGAGAATTTTAGGCAGGGAAATTACTCAGATAAATTTGTATATTAGAAATATACAATATAAATAAATAATTGTATAAATAAAAATTGTATAAATAATATACAATTTTATAAAATATACAAATATACTGGGAAACCAGTTGGGAGGATATACTAATAGTTCCAGTGAGCATAGACAGAAGGCCTTTCCTAAGCAGTAGTTGTGGTTATTAATAAATATACATCAGCTAAAATATTCATGATAGAAAGCTATAAGCATTAATAACCCATTTTTTAAAAAACTATTCATATCTGACAATGACTCTCAAATATCTTCAGAAGCCTCATTTCTCCCTACCTGCCTCTCAGTGTCAGTCAAAAGAGCACTAGAGGGCTTCCCTGGTGGCGCAGTGGTTGAGAGTCCGCCTGCCGATGCAGGGGACACGGGTTCGTGTCCTGGTCCGGGAAGATCCCACATGCCGCGGAGCGGCTGGCCCCGTGAGCCATGGCCACTGAGCCTGCACGTCCGGAGCCTGTGATCCGCAACAGGAGAGGCCACAACAGTGAGAGGCCCGCATACCGCAAAAAAAAAAAAAAAAACCACTAGAGTCAAGGACAGAGAGAAAAACTGGCCCCAGGCTTCAGAGTTTCCGCTGACGCCCCTGCCATAGAAGATACTGGGTGAACTGAAGCATGTGTACTGAAAATCATTCAACTGCCTCCTCCCAGCTGGCTGAGATGAACCCCATTAGCATCAAAAGGAAGATTCAGGGTGATAGGCTCTTGGTCCTATAAGTAAGTAGAAATGACCCCTTAGTGCCTCACCCTGCGTGGTTGTATGAGTATTTCGCATTTTGAATGAATAAGGGCTCGCAGTAGCAGAGAAGACTAGGTGATTGAGGGCTGTAGGTACATTTGAGTTAGACTTGAAAAGCCCAGGCAACCATGACAAGCTATATAAACCCTAAGCATGGGCAGTTAGACCTACAGTTTGGCTCTCAGCTCTGTTCATTGTTATGATATAATCTCTTTGTAACTTGCTTTGCTCATTTGAAAACACAGGCATAATTAAACTAAATTTAGTCACTTATTGTTAAGGTAAAATGACAGTGTTGGTGAGTGTGTTCACTACAGGGTGTGAAAGATAGGTGATTGAAAAAGACAGCAACAATAAAATATTAAGCAAAAAAGTTAAGCAGTCTCAAGTTGGGTTTAAGATCAGTCACTCTGGAATTAGGGCTGTCTGGGTCTGAATTCAGACTGCAGTACTTACTGTCTTTGTGCTCTTTGGCAAGTAACATCATTAAGCCTCAGTTTCTTTCATCTTTTTTTTTAACATTTTTATTGGAGTATAATAGCTTTACAATGGTGTGTTAGTTTCTGCTTTATAACAAAGTGAATCAGTTATACATATACATATATCCCCATATCTCTTCCCTCTTACTTCTCCCTCCCTCCCACCCTCCCTATCTCACCCTTCTAGCTGCTCACAAAGCAGCGAGCTGATCTCCCTGTGCTATGCGACTACTTCGCACTAGCTATCTATTTAACATTTGGTAGTGTATATATGTCCATAAATACACTACCACTCTCTCACTTTGTCCCAGCTTACCCTTCCCCCTCCCCGTGTCCTCAAGTCCATTCTCTAGTAGGTCTGCGTCTTTATTCCCATCTTGCCTCTAGATTCTTCATGACCATTTTTTTTTTTTTTAGATTCTATATATATGTGTTAGCATACGGTATTTGTTTTTCTCTTTCTGACTTACTTCACTCTGTATGACAGACTCTAGGTCCATCCACCTCACTACAAATAACTCAATTTCATTTCTTTTTATGGCTGAGTAATATTCCATTGTATATATGTGCCACATCTTCTTTATCCATTCATCTATCGATAGACACTTAGGTTGCTTCCATGTCCTAGCTATTGTAAATAGAGCTGCAATGAACATTCTGGTACATGACTCTTTTGAATTATGGTTTTCTCAGTGTATACGCCCAGTAGTGGGATTGCTGGGTCATATGGTAGTTCTGTTTTTAGTTTTTTAAGAAACCTCCATACTGTTCTCCATAGTGGCTATATCAGTTTACATTCCCACCAACAGTGTATGAGGGTTCCCTTTTCTCCACACACTCTCCAGCATTTATTGTTTGTAGATTTTTTGATGATTGCCATTCTTACCAGTGTGAAATGATATCTTACTGTAGTTTTGATTTGCATTTGTCTAATGATTAATGATGTTGAGCATCCTTTCATGTGTTTGTTGGCAATCTGTATATCTTCTTTGGAGAAATGTCTATTTATGTCTTCTGCCCATTTATGGATTGGGTTGTTTGTTTTTTGATATTGAGCTGCATAAGCTACTTGTAAATTTTGGTGATTAATACTTTGTCAATTGCTTCATTTGCAAATATTTCCTACCATGATGAGGGCTGTCTTTTCGTCTTCTTTATGGTTTCCTTTGCTGTGCAAAAGCGTTGAAGTTTCATTAGGTCCCATTTGTTTATTTTTGTTTTATTTCCATTTCTCTAGGAGCTGGGTCAAAAAGGATCTTGCTGTGATTTATGTCATAGAGTGTTCTGCCTATGTTTTCCTCTAAGAGTTTGATAGTGTCTGGCCTTACATTTAGGTCTTTAATCCATTTTGAGTTTATTTTTGTGGATGGTGTTAGGGAGTGTTCTAATTTCATTCTTTTACAGGTAGCTGTCCAGTTTTCCCAGCACCACTTATTGAAGAGGCTGTCTTTTCTCCACTGTATATTCTTGCCTTCTTTATCAAAGATAAGGTGACCATACGTGCATGGGTTTATCTCTTGGAATTCTATCCTGTTCCATTGATCTATATTTCTCTTTTTGTGCCAGTACCATACTATCTTGATTACTGTAGCTTTGTAGTATAGTCTGAAGTCCAGGAGTCTGATTCCTCCAGTTCCGTTTTTCTTTCCCAAGATTGCTTTGGCTATTCGGGGTCTTCTGTGTTTCCATACAAATTGTGAACTTTTTTGTTCTAGTTCTGTCGAAAATGCCAGTGGTAGTTTGATAGGGATTTCATTAAATCTGTAGATTGCATTGGGTAGTACAGTCATTTTCACAATGTTGATTCTTCCAACGCAAGAACATGGTATATCTCTCCATCTATTTGTATCATCTTTAATTTCTTTCATCAGTGTCTATAATTTTCTGCATACAGGTCTTTTGTCTCCTTAGGTAGGTTTATTCCTAGGTATTTTATTCTTTTTGTTGCAGTGGTAAATGGGAGTGTTTTCTTAATTTCACTTTCGGATTTTTCATCATTAGTGTATAGGAATGCAAGAGATTTCTGTGCATTAATTTTGTATCCTGCTACTTTACCAAATTCCTTGATAAGCTCTAGTAGTTTTCTGGTAGCACCTTTAGGATTCTCTATGTATAGTATCATGTCATCTGCAAACAGTGACAGCTTTACTTCTTCTTTTCTGATTTGGATTCCTTTTATTTCCTTTTCTTCTCTGATTGCTGTGGCTAAAACTTCCAAAACTATGTTGAATAAGAGTGGTGAGAGTGGGCAACCTTGTCTTCTTCCTGATCTTAGTGGAAATGGTTTCAGTTTTTCACCATTGAGGAAGATGTTGGCTGTGTGTTTGTCACATATGGCCTTTATTATGGTGAGGTAAGTTCCCTCTATGCCTACTTTCTGGAGGGTTTTTGTCATAAATGGGTGTTGCATTGTGTCAAAAGCTTTCTCTGCATCTATTGAGATGATCATATGGTTTTCTCTTTCAATTTGTTAATATGATGTATCACATTGATTGATTTGCGTATACTGAAGAATCCTTGCATTTCTGGGATAAACCCCACTTGATCATGGTGTATATCCTTTTAATGTGCTGTTGGATTCTGTTTGCTACTATTTTGTTGAGGATTTTTGCATCTATGTTCATCAGTGATATTGGCCTGTAGTTTTCTTTTTTTTGTGCGACCTCTTTGTCTGGTTTTGGTATCAGGGTGATGAAGGCCTTATAGAAGAGTTTGGGAGTGTTCCTCCCTCTGTTATATTTTGGAAGAGTTTGAGAAGGATAGGTGTTAGCTCTTCTCTAAATGTTTGTTAGAATTTGACTGTGAAGCCATCTGGTCCTGGGCTTTTTTTTGTTGGAAGATTTTTAATCACAGTTTCAATTTCAGTGCTTGTGATTGGCCTGTTCATATTTTCTATTTCTTCCTGGATCAGTCTCAGAAGGTTGTGCCTTTCTAAGAATTTGTCCATTTCTTCCAGGTTGTTCACTTTATTGGCATATCGTTGCTTGTAGTAATCTCTCATGATCCTTTGTATTTTTGCAGTGTCAGTTGTTACTTCTTCTTTTTCATTTCTAATTGTATTGATTTGAGTCTTCTCCCTTTTTTTCTTGATGAGTCTGGCTAATGGTTTATCATTTTTGTTTATCTTCTCAAAGAACCACCTTTTAGTTTCATTGATCTTTGTTATCGTTTCCTTCATTTCTTTTTCATTTATTTCTGATCTGATCTTTATGATTTCTTTCCTTCTACTAACTTAGGGGTTTTTTCTTCTTCCTTCTCTAATTGCTTTAGGTGTAAGGTTAGGTTGTTCATTTGATATGTTTCTTGTTTCTTAAGGTAGGATTGTATTGCTGTAAACTTCCCTCTTAGAACTGCTTTTGCTGCATCCTATAGGTTTTGGGTCATTATGTTTTCACTTTCATTTGTTTCTAGGTATTTTTTAGTTTCCTCTTTGATTTCTTCAGTGATCACTTTGTTATTAAGTAGTGTATTGTTTAGCCTCCATGTGTTTGTATTTTTTACAGATTTTTTACTGTAATTGATATCTAGTCTCATAGTGTTGTGGTCAATAAAGATACTTTATATGATTTCAATTTTCTTAAATTTACTAAGGCTGATTTGTGACCCAAGATATGATCTATCCTGGAGAATGTTCCATGAGCACTTCAGAAGTAAGTGTATTCTGTTGTTTTTGGATGGAATGTCCTATAAGTATCAATAGGGAAGTTTTCAACTATAATCTCTTGAAATATTTTCTCAGTCCCTTTCTTTTTCTCTTCTTCTTCTGATACCCCTATAATTCGAATGTTGGTGCCTTTAATGTTTCCCCAGAGGTCTCTGAGACTGTCCTCAATTCTTTTCATTCTTTTTTCTTTATCCTGCTCTGCAGTAATTATTTCCACTATCTTCCAGGTCACTTATCCGTTCTTCTGCCTCAGTTATTCTGCTATTGATCCCTTCTAGAGAATTTTTAATTTCATTTATTGGGTTGTTCATGATTGTTTGTTTGCTCTTTGGTTCTTCTAGGTCCTTGTTAAACGTTTCTTGTATTTTCTCCATTCTATTTCCAAGATTTTGGATCATCTTTACTATCATTATTCTGAATTCTTTTTCAGGTAGACTGCCTATTTCCTCTTCGTTTTTTAGATCTGGTGGGTTTTTACCTTGCTCCCTCATCTGCTGTGTGTTTCTCTGTCTTCTCATTTTGCTTATCTTAACTGTGTTTGCGGTCTCCTTTTTGCAGGCTGCATGTTCGTAGTTCCCATTGTTTTTGGTGTCTGCCCCCAGTGGCTAAGGTTCGTTCCGTGGGTTGTGTAGGCTTCCTGGTGGAGGGGACTAGTGCCTGTGTTCTGGTGGAGGAGGCTGGATCTTGTCTTTCTGGTGGGCAGGTCCATGTCTGGTGGTATGTTTTGGGGTGTCTGTGACCTTATTATGATTTTAGGCAGCCTCTCTGCTAATGGATGGGGCTGTGTTCCTGTCTTACTAGTTGTTTGGCATAGGGTGTCCTGCACTGTAGCTTGCTGGTCGTTGAGTGGAGCTGGGTCTTGGCATTGAGATGGAGATCTCTGGGGGATTTTCGCCATTTGATATTACATGGAGCTGGGAGGTGTCTGGTGGACCAATGTCTTGAACTTGGCTCTCCCACCTCAGAGGCACAGCGCTGATGCCTGGCTGAGGACCAAGAGCCTGTCCTCCACATGGCTCAGAATAAAAGGGAGAAAAAAATGAGAAAGAAAGAAAAAGTTAAAATAAAATAAAATAAATTAAAGTTATTAAAATAAAAAACAAAAAATAATAATTAAAAAAATTTCTTAAGTTATTAAAAAAGAAGGAAATAAGAGAACAACTAAACCAAAAAACCAATCCACCAGTGATAACTAGTGCTGAGAAGTATACTAAAAAAAAAAAAAAAAAAAAAAAAACCAAACAAACAGGTAGACAGAACCCTAGGACAAATGGTAAAAAGCAAAACTATACAGACAAAATCACTCACAGAAGCATACGCATACACAGTCACAAAAAGAGGGGAAGAAATCTATTATCTGTATCTATATATCTATATGGATATATATATATATATCGTTGCTCCCAAAGTCTACCTCCTCAATTTGGGTACATAGCTTTCTTCTTCTGAGGGAAGAAACACTGAGTCTTCTTTGGTGTCATCCTCTGGCCTGGCGGAACAACACTGTGAAGGAAAGCACTGCACGCTGGGCGAAGGCATAGATTTCTTCCTTAGTCTTGAATGTAAAGATTCATTACTGCTCTTGTTGGAACAGGGATTCCAATTGGCCTCATTCTGTATACTCTCCAAACAGTTAGGACACTCACAGTCAGATGAGAAATCTAATTGCATTGCCCTGAACAGATTGTATTTCTCAGTTGTATGTGAGAAAAATCGGTTCAAATCAGTTCCTCATCTGGCATGAAAAATATCTATTAAAACCATTCCATGCATATTTCTGTAATATGTTTTGTCTCTATGGAATAAATTCTAGAATAAAGTTAGGAAGCAAACTATTCCCTCAAATTAATAAATAATGTTCTCAATAAAACCCAATGTAGACAAGACAATGAGGATTCAAGCACACTTATTTTCTTTCTGTCTCAAATTTGTTATTGCAAACTTGAAAAGCAAATTGGAAATAAACATCAAAATTTAAGTATCACATCCTTTAATCTAGCAATTCTAACTCTAGAGTTTTAATCTAGATATACAGATCTGCAAACATATATATATATATATATGTGGATTTTCTAATAACAAAAAAACCCTCAAAACAATCAATATCCACTAGTAGGGAACTTGTTAAATAAATGATGGTTTATCCATAGTATTTAACATTACATAGCCATTCCAAAAAAATAGGCAAATCTATACATACTAATAGGTAAAGATGGCTGAATATATTGTTAAATGAAAAAAATTATATAAAAGAATGAGAAACTATTATAAAAATCTTAGTAATCATTAATTTCTGGCAGTATTATGAACTAGACACCTTGAAAAATTGTCCCACTAGGAATAACAAAATAATGCTAGCTATAAGTAAATCTAGCTAATTGTAAATATATCTCAACTTAAACTGAGAGGTAGTGAGTAAAATTCTCAGAGGCCAAATCAATACATAAATAAAAGTAGGAATCTAGAGAGGGAAGTGAGCTCTGATACCACTAGTTGCCCGTATCTGGTATCCTTCATCTTCAGTTAGGAAAGAACTGAGAGCTGCAGATGATAGGAGACAAAGAATGGACTCTGCCCAAGTTCGACTGTCTAATGGGAAACCTCTGCATAAATCTGTGCACCCAAAAGTTTACATTCTTACTGAAAAAGTGAATTAGAAAAAAAAAATCACCCCACACAATAGTCAGCAGGAAATCTTAGCTGAGATTTTGTTACCAGAAACAATTAAGTATGCCTGCAGACTAAATTCAAACAATCAGTTTTCCTAAAAACCTCCAAAGGATCATTTATTTTGAGGTTGGTAGTGACCACAGGCAACTGGCAGAGGCAAACACACATTCTTCCTGGAGGACCATAACAAAGCCAGGTCTCATGACACATTTCCTCTAAATGAGTTCACAATCAGAAGTCACTAGCAAACAAGAAATAGCCATCATAAGCATGAGTCCACAAAAATAATGGAGAGCAAATTTGACTCCTAAGAGAATCAGAAAATAAAGTGAGTATGCTGGATGTGCATGAACTTCATCCCTTCTTTTATGGATGGTTTCAAGCTATTCTTTCCATAAGCGATGCTTTCACTAAGTCATCATTCATCTTGAAAAGCAAAAATGACAGAAACAAATTATGTTATTTAGCAAATTTACCTCCTAGAGGACCTGGAAGTGTCCACATGCATTTGAACCTTAGCCACTGGATTAATTTGTTGTAGGGGATCACTTCTGTTTTGTTTGCCTTAGAGGCAGAATTTAGAACACAAGGCAAGTTTTCCGTGAAACTTGGTATCTTGTTTCCCAATGGTGTCTCAGGTGACTTTAACCTGCAAGCCCTGATTAAGACAGAATTCACATCCATGACTTATAGGTTGCCAGAACTCTTTAATTTTCCAATAGACCAGTCAGAACCAACACTGTAACGTGTGGTCTGACTCAGAAGAGAGCAGGAGCATGAGGTGGAATATAGGTTTTCCTGATGAACGTACTCCTTAAAGAACAGTTGCTATTCTGATATTAATATTTGGATTTAAATTAGTCAGAAAATTGTCACTGTCTCTTTAAATGCAAAATCTGAATAAACCTGTTAGCATATGTGCAAAGTGGTTAATCAACATCTTGGTTGTCTCTGTACCAACTTTTTGGTTCAAAATTATTAAAAGTTGTGCTTTTTCAGAACCTTTATTCGTCCACAGCTAAATACCAGTCAATATAGACAACGCAATTAGGAAGTCATTCAAAATAAAATGTTTTCCTTTTTATTTTTATTATTTTTTTGGCTTTACTTTCTGTTATTCTCCTTTTAAGTTTAGTCATGCTTACCCAGGCTATTGGACCTCTCTCAGACCCAGGAGAAACCAGTTTAGCTCATGAGCTATTTTGGGGAATTAGATAAGCAACTTTGTGTCAGTGCTCAGCCCCTAACACAGTTTAATAGAATAGCCTTTTTAGTGTTATCTTGAGTAGGTTTCATTATGAATTCCCAAGACAGTGCATTACTTTAAAAAAAAAAGTGTTTTGTGTGATTTTATAATTCAAAATAGACACCATTTCTGACATACATGTAACCGTAAGATAATATAGAGCCACATTCCCCGTAACCTTCATACCTATGTCAGCTCTGTATGGAGGAAAGAACAGTACAGACATGAGTTCTCGTTCTACTGTTACCCTGGCCAAATTCACATATGCTCCCTGAGTCTCGGTTTACTTATCTGTAAAATAGGCTTATAGAAAGACTCAAATGAGATAACAGATGCAAAAAGTACTTTGTAAAATACAATGCTTATTAGTAATAAAGTGCTCCCAGGCGATGCTCTCATCTGTACACTGTGTCTAGCACTGTAAAAATACTTGATAAATATCTGTTGAAGAGTGAGGAGAACTAGAGGAAGGATGAGAGGGAAGAATGGAGAACATAAGAGAAGGCCATTCAGGTTTCTCTTCTGGATGCTTTGTATTTCAGTCTATCTCTCCATTTTTTTCTGCCATCAATTTCTTCCTTTCCTTTTCTTCTCATTTTTATTCCTTGATTCCTAAATACTCAAAATTCTGAAGAAGTTTAGGAAGGAAGAGGTTGTTGGGAAAGGGATGCACTGGCGTCCAAAGTGAGAGAACTTTAGACTTAGGAAGATCATAAATTGACAATGGCAGGATGATGCCGAACAAGTTATCTGATGATTAGTAGCCAAGAAATCAGATCCTGTATTTTCTTACCTGAGTTCTGAGCTAGCTACTTAGAAACCTTAATTTTATGTTTTTTGGGTTTTTTTTTTTCCCCCAAGTTCCATGGCTCTAGAGCAGAGTTTCTATCTAAGCACTATTAGGGCCAGATAATTCTTTGTTTTACTTTGTAGAATGTTAAGTACCATTCCTGGTCTCTAACCAATAGATGTCAATATCCCCCACCAAGTATGACAATCATAAATGTCTCAAGATATTGTTAAATCTCCTCTAGGGAGGCAAAATTGCCCCTCATGTTGAGAACCACTGCTGTACCATCTAAAATGATTGCATTTGAGATAGGGGTTTCCTCACTAGATCCAGAAGCAGTTCTCCTACCAAGAAGCTGGAGTATGTACATTCATGAGAAGAATCGAGTGTAAATTAGTTGAAAAAGCATGGGTTTTGAAGCCAGAAATTCTGAGTTTGAGTTTTGACTCTTTTCATATGGATTTGTCTTTCATAAACAACTTAGTTAACTTCTCTGAGGTTTATGTACTTAATCTATATATTAGAGCATGGAAGTTTTCTTCATAGCATTTACCATCACCTGCATATTATACATTTATATGTCTATTTCCTCTCTGACATTACTATAAGCTCCATGAGGAAAAAAGGATAAAATACTTCGTTTATATATTCCTGTTCCCTCATAACTTAGAATAAGTTTGGCATATAAGGAGGAGTCATATATATTTGCGGAATAAATTTTCTGTGCTCAACACAAAGTCCAGTGTCTAGGACTGGACTATATAGGTGTCAACAATTGTGCTTATAGACAATTCTCATTATTCAGGATAGGTATATTCTATAAAGTCATCACAATCACTGAATTGGTTAACTTTGAGCCAATGCTCCTAAGGGAAATACAGGGTTAGATTCTACTGAGCCTCTGGTCACATTTTTATTGATGGAATGACACATATAACCTTGTTTTACTTGTGTCTGTTTAAAGACATAATATTTAATATATATTATTGATTCATTAACATTGAGCTCTCAGCCAACAGCACTATAATTCCTGCCTGAATGAAGCTCATCTAACACATGTATTTTCTCCATAAGGCACATCACAGTTTCTTGCACTTAGGAAAACTAGCCAGCATTTCAGCATTACATGTGGAGGTCATGCTAAACATCAAAATCACCAAAAGAAGGGGGAGAAATGCAAAAATATAGCACTAAATAGGCCATGAAAAGAAAACTTGTTTTAGTATGAGAGCTGAAGCAGGAAGGCAGAGTGTCACTTTGTTTGACCTCCGCTGGTAATGTGTGGGTTGGGTGACTCAAATTTTTTGCCTTTCTGCCCATGTCCATGAATGACCATGAAAGCACCAGGAGCATTGACTTTGGGGTCTAAATAAAGTTTAGGGAGTAGGCAAAATAACAAATACAGAATCCACAAACGATGATTGACAAATTTGTGGACAAGGTCAACTTCTGCAAGGGGATACAAGAGAATTCTTACTAACTTAACTATCAGGCAGAGTAATGAGATCTCATCCCAACCTTTGTATCTCACTCTTTATACCTAACAAATGAATGGAGCTTCTCTTGCCAAGGTGACCCCTTCACAAACACACAAAGGAAAACATTGACTACAAATTCCAAGTACATGCTTGGTTCCAGTCTGTGTTCCTTATGGTCCTTCATCCTCCGTGTATTTGGAGATTTTCCAGCTACCTTTCTGTTATTGATTTCTAGTTTAATTCCACTGTGGTCTAACAGCATACTTTATATGCTTTCTGTGCTTTTAAATTTGTTAAGCTGTGTTTTATGAGCCAGAATGTGATCTACCCTGGTGAGTGTTCCATGTGAACTTGAGAAGAATGTGTATTCTGCTGCTGTTGGATGGAGTATTCTATAAATGTCAATTAGATCAAGTTGATTGATAGTGTGGTTCAGGTAAACTATAACTTACTGATTTTCTGCCTGTTTGATCTATCAATTACTAAAGGAGAGGTGGTATTGAAGTCTCTAACCATAATTGTGCATTTGTCTTTTTCTCCTTGCAGTTCTATCAGTTTTTGCTTCATGTCTTTTGATGCTCTGTTGTTAGGTGCATGTGGTGTTCTCAGAGAACTGACCCATTTTTCATTGTATAATGTCCCTCTTTATCTCTGAAAACTCCCTTTTCTCCTTTGTATGAAATTAATGTAGCTACTTCAGCTTTCTTTTGAATAATGTTAGCATGGTATATCATTCTCCATCCCTTTGTTTTTAATCTAAGTCTTTATATTTAAAGTGGATTTCTTGTAGACAACATATAGTTCAGTCTTGTTTTTATATCCACTCTGACAGTCTCTGTCTTTTACTGGTGTATTTAGACCTTTCACATGTAAAATGATTATTGATATCGTTGCTTTAATGTCTACCATGTTTTTAACTGTTTTCTTTTAGTTGCATTTGGTTTTTGTTTCTTTTTGGTACTTTATTTGATTCTCACAAACATGCCATGAGGGAGGTATCTCATGTTAATCCCATTTAGAAGTGCAACAAACAACACTACCTAAATTGACTTAACCAAAGTTACACAGAAAAAAAGTAACAGCCATAATTTGAAACTTGCTAATATTCTTTACTTGACTAAACATTATCTTCTGTATACACAGTGATTTCAGCTATAAAACTCTGATAAAGCCTCCAAACTAAGTAGAACCATGCCCTCAGAATCATTAAGATCTGCATGCCTCCTCAAGGCTTTCCTCTCTTCAAAACCAACCTGGGAAGGAGATATTAAGAACTTAGAATCTTTGCTCTAGTTAAACCAAAATGCCATGTATTAACCAACAGTTAATAACAAATTCTAATGAGGCTAGCATAAGAACAAAAGTAAAAGGGGGAAAAAAAAGCTTTGCTTCATTTATGAATAGACTAGAATTATCCGTGGAAATCAAGCCTATAGTTTCAGGGTGCCAGGTTTCTTAAAAAGCAAGAAAAAATTTAGCCGTATTCTCAAACCAGGCTGTTCAGTTTTATTTTCCCATTGGCTGAGGTCATTTAAAATGAATTGTTACAACCTGGCTCCTGAATCACCATCTATTTTCCTATAAAAGTGCCTCTCCCTGCTTCCATGGGGAAGAGAGGAAAGACAGAACTGGACTTGGGCCCAAACCATAATTTTAGTAATTACTAAACCAAGTGACTGCAGCCATAATTGAGTCATTCAAAGCCAAATGGTAGCACTAATTAGTTTGTCAAATTTGAATAAAAGAGCTTTTTTGGAGAGAACAAGTGGAATGGAGCTAAAGAGCCCCAAACTGTCAGCCATGGAGTGGGAGACCTTTTTCAAGCAGAGAGGGTCTTCCCAGCATCATGGTTCTCTTGTGTGACAGTGATAGATGTTCCTCATTACAGATTATGGCCTTGTCACACTTAAACTAATCTCTCTTCATGTCTTCAGGCCCTGCTCACTCCCCTGGGCAGCAGTTATCAATTTACATGGAAAGGCACCTAGAGAAACACAGAATCTATTTATCACACTTGCTCTGAGTATACTAACAGTGACTTCAACCCAAGCATGGACCCACATTTCAATCGGCTTCACCTCTGCAGCATCATAAATAGTGTCAAGGGGTGTGTTGTTAAGAAAATGGTTGGAAGGAGAATGAGAAATTCATGAAAAATATGCGAGTCAGTGAACTCCACCCTCGGATGACCACCTCAATATGTATAAGAATTCAGCACCGTTTAGACTTCTTAGACTAGACTTTAAAATTCCTACCCTTCCTTTTAACTTCCTGGAGTCACCTGCTTATTTGTGGATTGTGGCTTGCCACTTCAGCATGCTAGCTCCTGGAAGAGAAGCTACATTAGGTTAGGAATACAGAAGCCAGAGAGGCAGAGTTCATAACCGTAAACCCTCTTTCCTCCAACTCCCCCGCTATATCTGCATTCAATTATTTGTTTCGTTATAGACATTCTCTACTATCTCCGGCTAAATTCTATGTTCCACTGAGATTGGTCAGTGCTCTTTCTGCCCAAAGCTGAATTTGCCTCACTATTTCCAGGGAACGTACTTCCTTCTCAAAGTCATAAATTTCTCAAGCTTTGCTAACGATGCAAATGACATTGCTGGTATTCTTTCATGGTCAGAGAGTCAAGTGGGAAAGCAAATCTTTTAGTGTCGGTGGACTCCAGGTTCCAGAGTTCCATCAATTCAAAGGGTTGGAATTCCTCCTGGTTTCTGAATCTAATTTGAACATAATAAGCACCTGTTTATTTTAAATGATTCTGCATGTTTTTTTCCCTCAAAAATATTCTTCTGTTTTGTGGCTACACCAATCAATTTCACACAGTAGTCTAGAACATACTTAGTACTATTTATTTTCAATTATTTTGCATGCCTTTCGTTCATTAAAGATTCTTTTCTTTACGTTGACATTTCCTGTTGCTTTCACACAACGGTGAAATTTTGCTAGCAAATTTTGCTAGCAAATTTTCACTAGAATTGCCTAATAAACAGGCTGCATTTTAATAATTTTTAATAATAAAATGGGATGCATTTTAATAATCAAAAATGTCATGAATTCTGTCCAAGATGTCAACAAAGGATGGGAAAGGGAGAATCAGCCCATCATAACTAAAATCAAGAATTAAAGAAAAAAATTTCATGTATATATCTCACTAAGTTGATATTACTCATCAAACTAGTCACTCATGTATTAAAACTTAAAAGCTGTAGCCAAAGTTATGCTTAAAGACAAATTTTTATAAGCTTTAGTTGACAAGTCAGAAAAAAGTAAATAAACTAAGATTTTAATTTAAGAAATTAATGAAAAGAGCAATCATAGCACAGGGTTCAGCTCAGTGCTTTGTAATCACCTACAGGGGTGGGATAGGGAGGGTGGGAGGGAGGCGCAAGAGGGAGGGGATATGGCGATATATGTATACATATAGCTGATTCACTTTGTTATATAGCAAAAACTAACACAACATTGTAAAGCAATTGTACTCCAATAAAGATGTTAAAAAGAAAAATGAGTCACATACATGCACAGGCTTGTTTTCCTCACTTCCTTTTTTCTTCCAGTCTTTAAAAACCATTTTGATAAACTAAAAACGTTTCCAACACTAAATATCTTTAAAACTTTAAAGGCCAAAACAAAATATGATAGCACAATAAACAAAGGCAATGTTTAGTCCAAATAGATATATCCTACTTTTTAAAAATTAAAGTGGTTTTCATTGTGATCTGCATAAGTGGTTTAACTGCGTTTTCCAATATTTGTGCAGTCTGAATGTATATGCTGACTAAAGTTAATTCTGTTAAATGTTATTTTCCCAAAGTTTTCCTTT
Organism: Delphinus delphis; assembly: GCF_949987515.2. Classification (NCBI taxonomy): domain Eukaryota; kingdom Metazoa; phylum Chordata; class Mammalia; order Artiodactyla; family Delphinidae; genus Delphinus; species Delphinus delphis. The sequence goes on from NC_082688.1 coordinate 28,417,486, forward strand.
TGTAGTTTCTAATTTGGTTTAATTTGGAGAAAGAACATTCGCCATAGGTAAAATGACAATGAAAGATCATATTTTAGTAAAACTTGTATATATGCCACTTTATTTTATAATAATTGTTTCAGAAATTTCCAAAAAGAAAATACATAATGAGGTGAAATAAAGATGAAAACAAGCAATTCTGAAATAGAAACAAGAAAGATTGGTGAATCAATAAATAAACTGAAGAGATGATATTAAAAAATAATAATGATGAATGGGAGTATTTCCTTAATTTCTCTTTCAGATTTTTCATCATTAGTGTATAGGAATGCAAGAGATTTCTGTGCATTAATTTTGAATCCTGCTACTTTACCAAATTCATTGATTAGCTCTAGTAGTTTTCTGGTAGCATCTTTAGGATTCTGTATGTATAGTATCATGTCATCTGCAAACAGTGACAGTTTTACTTAGAATAAAATACCTAGGAATAAACCTACCTAAGGAGACAAAAGACCTGTATGCAGAAAACTATAAGACACTGATGAAAGAAATTAAAGACAATACAAACAGATGGAGAGATATACCGTGTTCGTGGATTGGAAGAATCAACATTGTGAAAATGACTATACTACCCAAAGCAATCTACAGATTCAAAGCAATCTACAGATTCAATGCAATCCCTATCAAACTACCAGTGGCATTTTTCACAGAACTAGAACAAAAAAATTTCACAATCTGTATGGAAACAAAAAAGACCCTGAATAGCCAAAGCAATCTTGAGAAAGAAAAACAGAGGTGGAGGAATCAGGCTCCCTGACTTCAGAATATACTACAAAGCTACAGTAAACAAGAGAGTATGGTACTGGCACAAAAACAGAAATACAGATCAATGGAACAGGATAGAAAGCCCAGAGATAAACCCAGGCATATATGGTTACCTTACCTTTGATAAAGGAGACAAGAATATACAATGGAGAAAAGACAGTCTCTTCAATAAGTGGTGCTGTGAAAACTGGACAGCTACATGTAAAAGAATGAAATTAGAACACTGCCTAACACCATCCACAAAAATAAACTCAAAATGGATTAAAGACCTAAATGTAAGGCCAGACACTATCAAACTCTTAGAGGAAAACATAGGCAGAACACTCTATGACATAAATCACAGCAAGATCCTTTTTGACCCACCTCCTAAAGAAATGGAAATAAAACAAAAAATAAACAAATGGGACCTAATGAAACTTCAAAGCTTTTGCACAGCAAAGGAAACCATAAACGAGAGGAAAAGACAGCTCTCATCATGGGAGAAAATATTTGCAAATGAAGCAAGTGATAAAGAATTAATCTCCAAAATTTACAAGCAGCTCATTCAGCTCAATATCAAAAAAAACAAACAACCCAAAAATGGGCAGAAGACCTAAGTAGACATTTCTCCAAAGAAGATATACAGATTGCCAACAAACACACGAACTGATGCTCAACATCACTAATCATTAGAGAAATGCAAATCAAAACTACAATGAGGTATCACCTCACACCAGTCAGAATGGCCATCATCAAAAAATCTACAAACAATAAGTGCTGGAGAGGGTATGGAGAAAAGGGAACCTCTTGCACTGTTGGTGGGAATGTAAACTGATACAGCCACTATGGAGAACAGTATGGAGGTCCTTAAAAAACTAAAAATAGAACTACCATATGACCCAGCAATCCCACTACTGGGCATATACCCTGAGAAAACCATATTCAAAAAGAGTCCTGTACCACAGTGTTCATTGCAGCACTATTTACAATAGCCAGGACATGGAAGCAACCTTAGTGTTCATTGACAGATGAATGGATAAAGAAGATGTGGCACAAATATACAATGGAATATTACTCAGCCATAAAGAGAAACGAAATAGAGTTATTTGTAGTGAGGTGGATGGACCTAGAGTCTGTCATACAGAGTGAAGTAAGTCAGAAAGAGAAAAACAAATGCCGTATGCTAACACATATATATGGAATCAAAAAAAAAAAAAAGGTTCTGAAGAAGCTAGGGGCAGGACAGGAATAAAGACGCAGACGTGGAGAATGGACTTGAGGATATGGGGAGGGGTAAGGGTAAGCTGGGATGAATTGAGAGAGTGGCATGGACATATATACACTACCAAATGTAAAATAGATAGCTAGTGGGAAGCAGCGCATAGCACAGGGAGATCAACTCAGTGCTTTGTGACCACCTAGAGGGGTGGGATAGGGAGGGTGGGAGGGAGACACAAGAGGGAGGGGATATGGGGATGTATGTATATGTATAGCTGCACTTTGTTGTACAGCAGAAGTTATCACAACATTGTGAAGCAATTATACTCCAGTAAAGATGTTAAAAAAATAATAATGAGAAGAGGATATCAAAACCAGGAAAGTTATGTAAAACATTAGAGAAAATATGAACTACATAGCACATTGCTTATATAATTCATTATCTTGGTAAAGTTTGCTGCAAGCCCATATGCCTGCAAATGAGGCCACCTCAGTAAAGCAACCCCCACTGAATGTAGACTGGATTTGCCTCATACACTTGCCTTTTTCACATCTGTCTCATCCTCTCCTATCGCTCTGGCTGAAATTGATGCAAAGACAGTGATTTCACACTGTCCTGAGGAAGTCCAGGTGCCTGAGCTTGGATTCCCCTCAGTACACAGATAGGAACGGTAGTGTTTCCTGTCCTCTCTATGCCAGGTAACTCAAATGGGAAAAACTGCTCCCTCGAAAATAGCAATATTAAGCTGTGTAAAATAATAAATCTTGTTTTGCTGCATGTGCAATTGGCTACCTAGCTGTGAAAAAAGGAACGTTTTCACAAAGTAATGCACTGTTTTGGACGTTTTTACTATTTCTGTTGGAATTTTTTAACTCTCTCCTTGATTACTTCTACTTTTATCACTCTGATCTATTTCTTGAATTTTAGATGTTTAGAGCTGAAATAAAGCTCAGCGTCTTATGATTGCTTGCATTTGTGCTTTTATGTAATCTGTTTCCTCAGATTAGAGTGATGTTACCTCCATTTCTTTGTTGGCAAACTCTCACTCGATTCTTCAGCATATGTTTCATGGCTCTTTTGAAAGTTCTTCCCTGACCATTCGAGGTCATTACATGTCACTGAGAAGCCCCTGGGGGTACTGGTTAAGAGGAATAAACTCTGGAGCCAAAATCCATGGGTTTGAATCTCAGCTCCACCACTTACCAGATGTGTGACCTCCACTTACAAGCACCACAGATTCGTCATCGGTGAAAAGGAGGTGATAATAGGCCAGAAGGATTCAAAGCGTTAATGTGTGTAAAGTGCTTAGAATAGCTCCTGACACCGAGTAAATGCTACAAGGGACTGATTATATTATGGTGAAAGAATAATTGCAAATTTATTTATCTTCTACTTGATATTGTGTGCTCTTTGAGAACAGAATATGCCATTCATTTGTTGAAAGAATAAATGAACACCTTTATCTTTTTAACAAACTTACTGAGATATTATTTACATGCCATAATATTCATCCATTTTAAGTATATAATCCAGTAACTTTTAGTAAATGTACCACGTTTCACACCTAACATCATGATCCAGTTTTAGAGCATTTCTGTCACCTTGTTAACTTATAGTTAATACCCATTCCTATCCCCATTTTATGACTGAGGAAACAGACACCCAGAGAAATTATTTGACGTTCTTAATGCCATAGAAATGATAAGTGTGAGAAACAGGTCTAGAACTTAATTCTCCTGACATACTCTAGTTCCCAACTCATTTCACTCTACCATACTCTCTGCCAGGATAATCTAACAATAATTAAATCTGAGAATCAGGCATGACACTTTTTCTTTGTCAACAACAATTTATTATCATCGTTGTTATTAGCATTTTCATCGTTATCATTGATGACGATTATGGTCTATAACACTCATAGTCTACCTATCCTGGTATTATACAACATAGATTACCTCCTTCAGAGTAGACACTATCACTCATGCCATGTGGCAACTCTAGCCATTCCCGAGTTTCAAACGTGCTCAAAGACTTTACTGTCAGGGCCATGCCATTTTCAATTTTAATGACTATTTGCCCAGCTGCCAACTCAGCAAACTCAATCTGGAATCCTAAAATCTATCAGTACAATGAGTGGTGAAAGCTGGAATATGAATTAGAAACCCTAATCCCTATGACAGGGTTGTCGTAGTGAAAATTTTGCTTAACAATAAAAGCATTTTGGAATAGACAAAGGGGAACAAAAGAAAAATCGATATGTTTGCAGTGAAGCCATAAGAAGCTTAGCTTCATTTTCTCTATTAGACTTGATTCTTGGTAGATGTAGCTGCTCTCTGCTAATCAAGAAACCTTTAGATATTAAAGTTCTATGAAGAGTGAAATTGCTTTAGTCCCAGAGCACCACCTTGATTTGCTATGCTGTTGTCAGAGCAATGCAAAAGTGGATTTTCCCGTAAATTCTCTGTGCACCAATAATGTTTTGGTTCATGCTTCAAGTAATGGACTAAATCAGCTCTCACTTGAGGCAGCTGTTCATAACTCACTAATCCAGGATGATTATTTTGTGAAAACAAGCACCTCTGAAAACACTTTAGCAGACATCTACTTAAAAAGAAGATAATGCTGGCAGATCAAAATGAAAATAAAAAGTTGATGTGTAGTCCTTACATTTAGCTAATTAACAGCTTGGCAGTTCTATCATTGAAAACATTGCATTATCACAGGCCAAGATACTGGCCATCAAATTTTTTGTAATGCAGCTGGCACTGAAAGCATCGTACAAATAACTTCCAGCAAAAGGCTAATGGAGACAGACACTAATGCCCCAGACCAGCTTGAAAATGGAAACTGGAACCCAAAGCAATTAGACTTTTCATTATGGAAAAAGTAACTGTGGCCATTCAAGGTGACATGGTTAAGATATCCAATTGCTTCTCAAAAATAAATTGCTATCATCTTTTATTCTGTTCTATACAAGGTTGAACCTTCGCCTTATCAAAAGTGTCTAAGGACGTGTATAATATTACACTCCTTCCAACAGTGGAGCAAGAGATGATCAGAATGCTCTACTCATAAGATGGCATTGCTGAAAACGATGTTTTGCCCTCTCATGTACACCCAGCGTCTTGTGCATACGTTCAGGGATCTCATGGATTCTCGTAACTCCATTCATGGAGGTCCCTATTGTAATGCCTTTGTGGGTATAAAATATGTAAGTAGGAAAACACTATTGCTCAGGAGTTTGTTTTGATGGAAAAATGACCAGAGTGAACACACACAGGCTAATTCAAAAATATATGTTGAGTCCCTAAAGTGGGTCAAATACTGTGCGAGGCGCTGGGATACATGGGTGAGGAAATCACTCTTTGCCCTTGAGGATTTCTTGTTTTAGTGTGGGAGACACATAGGTAGAAAGGGAGAGCCAATATAAACGTTAAATGTTAGGAGAGTGAAATGATCAGGTTATAATAGAGGATGAAAGAAGAACATGGAGAGCAAATCTGGAGGAAGGGATAGAGGGAGAGTTAATGAAGGCTTCATGGAGATCATGCTGGTTTTCCCTACTACAGCACATATGCATTTATTTCTGGAGCTTAAAATATGTCACTTTCCCCACGTTGTGAACTGTATAAACTACCTGTCTGTGAGGTCAGGTCCTGTTGCTGAGAAGTAGCTACTTGTTTTCTGTTCTGTGCTGTGTAGGCAGGTTATATGAACCATCTTCTTTACGATGTAAAGAGAAAATTTTCAGGGTTGAGTACTCTCTGGAAATGTCTTTCTTACTAAGAGAAGTTACTGAATACCACTGTGTTAGGCAGAACAATGCTACCTCCCAAAGGTGTCCATTCCTAATCTCCAGAACCTGTGAATATGTCTCCTCTCATGGCAGAAGGGGCTTTGCAGCTATAATCAAGTTAAGGATTTTGAAATGGGGAGAATAGCCTGGATTATCCAGGTGGATCCAATGTAATCAAAAGGGTCCTCATGAGTGAAAAAGGGAGGCAGAGGTCAGAGTCCAAGAGAGATTTGAAGATACTGTGTTGCTTGCTAGCTTTGAAGGTGGAGGACTATGCCATGTACAAGGGATGCAGGATGTCTCTAGAAGCTAGAAAAGGTAAGGAACCAGCGTCTCCCCTAGACTGTCCAAAAAGAATGAATCCTCACTAACACCTTAATTTTAAGCCCAGTGAAACCTATTTTGGACTTCTGACCTGCAGAACTCTAAGCAAATTAAGTTGTGTTGTTTTGAGCCACTAAATTCGTGTAATTTGTTAAAGCAGAAATGGGAAACAAATATAGGTACTGTCAGATGTCGCCGTTAGACATGGCAATCCTGAGTATGGCTCTTCCACTCCACAAGTTCATAGGTAATCTCATAACATGAAGTGAATTAAGGATACACATTACATTTTAGGCAAATGGCAGGTATATAAGGTTACTCAGCTATTTGTAGGAAACTAAGTTTCTACTTGCTGGCCTATTCTACTTCCATTCTTACGCTTAGGCTGAGGTCTCTCTTTCAGTTCTTTGAGTCCTACAGTAATCTTTTCTGGTCAGAATCCCAGTTTTTTTCACAAATGGTAGTTACTAAACACCTAGTAGTCAGCTGTTCTGCCTCAGGCTGTTTCCCTTGAAATATTCCCCCCTAGCCAGCTAGATCAGATTCGCGTAACCAGAGAATTGATTCTTACCTTCCTATATAGACCTTCCTTTCTTCCGTTCCCCCCACACCTCCATCCCACGAGCTCTTCCCTTTGTATTCCTCTGTATTTTTTTTGTCTGTACTTAAAAACATGAGTCTGAGGGCTTCCCTGGTGGCGCAGTGGTTGGGAGTCCGCCTGCCCATGCAGGGGACGCGGGTTCGTGCCCCGGTCTGGGAGGATCCCACGTGCCGCTGGGCCTGCGCACCCCGGAGCCTGTGCTCCGCGGCGGGAGGGGCCACGGCGGTGAGAGGCCCGCGTACCGCAAAAAAAAAACCAAAAAAAAACCCATGAGTCTGAGAACTCCATGGCCTTCACCAGACTGCACGAAAAGAGTTCCTGGCACAAAAATGGTTAAAAAAAACCCCAAATACTCAGCCCACGTTCTTTTATAACCCTGACCCACTCACAACCCGTGAAGTTGCTGAAGGAGACCCTAGTACTTCGTATGCTGGCTCAGTGTCTCCCACTTGACAGTAAGCAAACTACGTCACCCTGATGAATCTCATTTTTCTCATTTGTGGAATAGGAATAATAATAACACATTTAGAGAGTTAAGGTAAATAAATGAAGTAACAGAGGTGCCCATACATGCACACATAGTAGGTACTCAGTAAATGTTAGTTCCCTTTCAGTTTTATTTCCCATGAATTTAAATACCCTTTGACAGTTGATAGAGCAACCACATTTCTACTACTAATTCGTTTCTTTTGGGAAATACTGCATTTTCAGTTAGTCACTTACTTGACATTCATGTCAGCCTGGGAAATTCCTGTCTCATCTTCTCTTTCCACAAAGAAGACAATAATAAATTAGCATGCGGAGTGACCCAGACCAGGAGACAAGTTCTCCTCATTCCCAGCTATGTGACCTGAGCAATTAAACCATTGAGATTCTCAGTTTCTAAAAATTTCCTGAACTCTATTTTTTCCAGTCTTTCTATCATCAAAAACACATTCTATTATATTTTTCATGCAAAGTAATGTTTTTAAAAAGTTTTATTGCCAAAAGCACTATTTATTATAGAATTATTTGTTCATTTTCTTGAAGTTTATTACTCAAATACACATAAATCTGACAGTCAAAGCTTCTAGTCAGCATATGTTAATCAGTGTTACCACACAGAATTAGTATGATTTCAGGCAAAAATCAAAGAAAAGTAGAAATAGATTTTCATAGGTAAATGGAAAATCACTTCTTTTCCATCCCCATTCCCATTACTACATTTCAAATCCCTAAGTGACAGGAATCACCAGGGGACTAGATCATTTCTAAACTTCTTTGTTTCTGTATTCTATTAAAATTCACAAACAACCCCAGGTGCACTTTATCGAATCCATGTCTGCAATAGTTTTAAATTGCCCCTCAATTTTCAGTCATATTAGTGATGAGTGTTTTGTGTGTTTCGAGGTTGTTGAAGAAAGTTAAGAACATTTTGGTTCTCATGTATTGGGTTTTAGTTGTAATTGTGTTTGCTTTGCCTTTAGACCTTTAAACTGGTGTGTCAAGCAGCCAAATGACCTTAATTACTGTGCTTTGCAGGACTTTTTAGAGGCCTACCTAATGAGTATTATTAGGACTCATCGAGGAAAAGTTCTGCATTAAACCTGTGATTTTAAAAGACTTCTATGTTTTTCCAGGGTTGTTTTTTTTTTTAATGGATAGGATAACTATAGATGCATTTGATGTCTCCTTTTCCTCATCCAACTTTGCATTTGTGCTCAGAGAAAACCGCTCTCTGGAAGTGAATGTGTATCTTTTTAGGCCATGATCTTATAATATTATTGTTTAGAAAAGTCCATAAACCATATGTAATAATTTGTGTGCTTTAAAATTTTAAACAAATGGCATGCATCATACTTTTGTCCTTTTGCAACTTGCTTTTTTATGTTTGTGCTGTTGTGATGTATACCAAGAAATATGTTTGGTCTTTGTCGCAGTTCTGGCACAGAACTCCTAAAACCTTCAGAATTTTCTAGGTTCTGAGAGCAACAAGTGTCTTTTGTTATGTTAATGAGGCGGCTTTTGGATCCCACCTGGACTGCTTGCCAGAGGAACCAACCATGTGATCAGAGGGTTGGCACTTTCAGTCCCTTCCTCCTAACCTCTGGCGAGGGGAGGGGGCTGGAGGTTGAAAAAATTGCCAGGGTCAGTGATTTCATCAATCACGCCTAGGTAATGAAGCCTCTATAAAAACCCTAAAGGACAGGGTTCAGAGAGCTTAGGGAACTTGTGGAGACGCTGGGAGGACACCATGCTTGGAGAGGGCATGGCAGCTCTGCGTTCCTTCCCACATACCTTGCCCTATGTATCTCTTCATCTGGCTGTTGATTCATATCCTTTGATATCCTCTGTAATAAATTGGTAATCTAGTGAATAGATCGGTTTCTTGAGTTCTATAAGGCGCTCTAGCAATTTAATCCAACCCAAGGAAGGGGTCATGGGAACCTCTGATTTATAGTCAGTCAGTCAGAAGCATAGGTAATAACCTGGGCTTTCAACTGGCATCTGAAGCAGAGGGCAGTCTTGTGGGACTGAGCCCTCAACCTGTGAAATCCGATGCTATCTGCAGGCAGACACTGTCAGAATGGAGTTAAAATTGTAGGACACCCAGCTGGTGTCCCCACCATTGCTTGGTGGTATGTGGAGAATTAGGTCCAGGAACCCAAAATAATGTTCAACTTTGTATTTTTGACATTTATCCATATTGATATTTGTCATTTATTTTTGCTGGAATCACATTCTATCGCACAAATGTAGTAAATGTTATTCATTCTAATGGAAACCCGAGTGGCTCCTCATTCCCCGAGCAAATAGACTCCTGGTGGACTGGCCCTATCAGTCTGTAAAACAAAGCCAGACAGGTCTGGATTCTACTATGGACCGAAATAAAGCTCAAGCCAATAACTCCACTGTTCTTCTTACTGTTTTTCTTCTTACTATCTTATTGTCCACAGTTGTCTTATTATTATTTTTAGTTCTGTCTCAGCTCATAGAGGCAAGAAAATGAAATGTTTTATATGTATTTAATACGTAGAATGTTGCCAACATATTGAGTATATTCTGTTCTCTGTAAAGGGCAGGGCAGGGCAGGCCTCATTAGCTGTCTATCGAAGGAATGGGAGCCCAAGAAAACCATACACAAAAATCAACTCAACTGGATTAAATAGATTAAAGATTTGAACACAACACCTGAAACTATAAAACTCCTGGAAGAAAACACAGGGGGAAAGCTTCTTGACATTGGTCTTGGACTGTACACTAAAAACAAAGTCAACAAAAGCAAAACTTAAAAAGTGGAATTACATCAAACTAAAATCTTCCGCACAGCAAAGGAAACCATCAACAAAATAAAAGGACAGTTTATGGAATGGGAGAAAAAGTTTGCAAACCATATCTCTGAAAGGGGGTTAATGTCTAAAATATACAAGGAACCCATATAACTCAATAGCAAAAAAATAACCCATTTTTTTAAATGGGCAAAAGACCTGAATAAGCATACAAATGTCTAAATAAACAATAGGTAGGTGAAAAGGTACTCAATGTCACTAATCATCAAGGAAATATAAATCAAAACCACAATGAGATATCATCTGATACCTGTTAGTATGTTTATTATCTAAAAGACGAGAACAAATGTTGGTGAGGAATATAGATAAAAGGAAACCCTTGTACGCTGTTGGTGGGATTGTAAATTGGTGCAGCCACTATGGAAAACAGGATGGAGATTACTCAGCAAATTAGAACTATCATATGATCCAGCAATTCTACTTCTGGGTATATACCCAAAGGAAATGAAAACAGGCTATTGAAGAGATATTTACATTCATGTTCACTGCAGTATTATTCACAGTAGCCAAGATGTGAAAACCACCTAAGTGGTCATCAATGGTTAAAGATATGAAAGAAAGAAATCCTGTCATTTGTGACAACATGAATGAAACTGGAGGGCATTATGCTAAGTGAAATAAGCCAGGCAGAGAAAGACTAATACTGCATGGTATCACTTATACATGGAATCTCAAAGAAAAAAATCAAAGTCATAGAAACAGAGAGTAGAATGGTGGTTGCCAGGGGCTGGAGGTGGAGGAAATAAGGAAAGAATTGTAAGAATACAAATTTTATGAATACATGTGAATAACTTCTGAGGATCTAATGTGTAAGATGGTGACTATAATTAATAATACTGTATTATATAATTGAAATTTGCTAAGACAGTAGTACCAAAAAAAAAAAAAGGTATATGTGTGAGGTGATGGATGTGTTAATTAACTTGATGGAGGGAATCCTTTCATAAAATATTACATATATCCAATTATCACATTGTATACTTTATATATACACATTATGATTTTATTTCTCTTTTTTCTCTGTTTCTGCATAAGGTGATGCTGAAGCAGCAGCCAATGTTTGCATTGTTATGACTTCCAAAACTTATGTTTTGTAGTGCTATTTGGAGTGAGAAAGCCTTTCAAAACTCAGTATTCTCCTTAAAGAATCAGTGACCGTGGCCATGAAACTTAAGTATTTTGCGCCTTAGTACTCTCATCTGAAAATAGGATATGAGTAGTTACTTGACAGTTCTCAACATATATTATATTAGTTATTATTCCTATTAGAAAGAAATATAATCAATGAAGTAGAAGAAGTAACTGGAACTAGGTTAGGAGAAAAATAACATAGTGGAGGTCAACTTGTAACTTGTAGTAGACAGTCTGTTGATGGACATATAAGCTCCTTTTGGTGAATACCTGGAAATACTTATTGAAGTGTTATTGTGGTTGTTGTGTAAGGAGGTCTTGAATGTGGATTGGGATAAGAACAGCAAGTTTAAATTATTAATGTTTATATGACTTTGTTTATTCAGGCTAGTAATAGTTATTCATACTTGGCAAAAATAGTAATCAATGACATTCCTTCTCTATATGTGTTCCCTCCAGAGGTAGAGTTTGATGATGATGCACATCACTCTGGGGAGGCTCTCAACAGATGCTTATTTTGCCTTCTTGTAAGGTCAAACTGTTCATGGGAGACTTGTCTCAGCTGATAGAGATGAGAATCTATTTCATTCTCAATAAAACATCAATAAAATATTTCACCATGTATCAGGAAGGAATAGTTACATTCTAAAACTGAAATATCCATCGGATATCAGCAGAGAGCTGAAAATAACAACAAAACACTAGGTAGTAGAGCTATAGCTTATGCGTCTCTAAAATAGGATAACATGTGCTTCATCATAGGGCTCACATGAGGATTAAATGTTATGTTACATGTGAAGTAGCATATAGTAAAGATGAGCAAAAGGGCTTTGGGGGAGTAAACAAAAATTAATCCTCTGAATGGAAATGTTCTATTTGTTTGAAATGATAAGAAAGGATCAAATTATTTAATTTGGTGGAGTAGAAAAAAAATAGCAGAACCCTTACAGTTTTCATGTACCATTATAGACACACAATTTCAGCATGACATCATAGTTCCCCAAAATGTCAGAACCATCAGTGCCTTAGAGACCCTCCGTCTTAAAGAGTTTCCCTTTGGGCAATTACTTGATGCTTCTTTGCTTACAGGTAGAATTTTCCTCTCCTGGGAATGTCTTGTTCTCTTTATTTTCTTATAGAAGTCCTGTTTAATCTGTCAAGGGTCAGTTTCATGTCATTTCCTCTCTGAATTTTTCGTACACAAAAGCCACTGGATATATATGGTATCCATCAGAATTAACGAACCTTTCTCTAAAATCCCATATTACCTTGCTTTTCAATCATATTAGAGTGAAATTTCAACTTCTCGCCTGGCTGGACCCAAAGCCTCTCCTGATCTCACAGAAGCATTAATAACGAGGCCCCATGCCCTGGGAAGCCACCATTTCAGCTCATGTATTTTCCACTCTTATTTTCAGTTCCTCTTCTTTTCTGACAATTAGTGACCCACCCCCACTTTTTTCTTTTGAGCTCAGCTATTCAGCTCTTTGAAGTTACATTTTATCCAGCTTTTCTAAGTGTTGGTAGCAAGGTTTCTCATATTAGCTGAGTCCACTGTCTTGCCTGAACTGCTGTATTGTTCAAAGTATACACTTTATTAAAGTATCTGCTTTTCAACCACAGCAACATAACACTCATTTCTCAAAGGTGGCATTTTAGACTACCCTTAAAGAAACAGATGTTCATAATAGTATTTAGTTCACATTCTTAACATGCCATTTATCTAAACAGGCTGCACCTAGGTTGTGTCCAAAAGCTAACTGCTGATGTAGCCAGTATCTCTTGACATCACCCCTCTTCTGCCTCAACCCACAGATGATATTGTGCCCCTTTGCAAGATAATGTGTACAATTTGCAGATATTTTCCAAGGTGATAGAAGAATGAAGAGCTGTGTATACTCAGTTATGAAGAGCTATAACTTGCTCTATTTTGTAGCATATCTGGATTTGACTCACAATGATAATCAAAATCTCTTTGCTTTAGTTTGCAGACACAGATAATGAGTGTGCCTTTCTGCTGCTTCTTAGTAGAATTAAGGCACAGTCTTCCTCATTTGTGAAGGCAGGTTTACTAGAAGTAATTAATAATGGATAAAAACCAGCAATTAAATGCATTAAAATGAATTACAACTTTTGGGGGAAATTGAATTTGGTGTTAATTTGGTGATCAATGGGGCATTTGGAATTCTGTTTAGCTTTATAATTTAACTTTGCAGCTACCCTTCACACCTAAACCGATTTGTGAGAGACAATTGTTGGTACATGAAATATATAGCTGTTCTAGATATTATGAGTGTACTGTTTATCTTTTCAGATTCAGCAAGCTCTTGATTATGTTCCATAAATAGCCGCATTCAATTCATTTGTCTTTTATTCTCAGATTTATCCTGAATGTGTCATACAGATGTAACCTAATAAAAATCACAATATGGCCAACAGGGGAAAAAAATAGCACATGTTGTTAGGTGGGATGCTTACTCATGAAAAGATAGTATAGGTAAAATTCCATCAATATAACCCATTAGACAGAGCAGGATAGCATCAAATTTTCTCATTTTATAATACTGAAAATTTTTATTCACTCTCCCTGAATCCTTTTTGACCTTTGCTCTCTAGTTCCTTTTTCTTATAATGTCCCTTTTATAAGTGGATATTCAGATATCATGTGCATTTTATGAACTATAAATATTATTTGAAATTAACTTATTTGATATAAAATAGTTTATGTACTATCTCACATATGAAATAGAAATGTAGCATGGGCAAATTTTAAGGAGAAGGTATAAAAATGATTGCCAATAAAATCTATAGTAGTTATAATCTTTATTATGATGCAGCATTTTAAAATTTTATATTTACGATAAAAGGAAACAGAAGGAACATTAAGTAATTCAACTCCTAACTACCCAAGATCTTGGCCCAGCATGGGATGGGTAATGCAGTGGTTAGGGAAGGTGTTGGGCTTCCCTGAGACATATCCTGGGAAAGGGACCATCAACCTTTCAGAAAAGCCCTTCATCCCGTGGTAGACAATAAGGGCGGAGAGTTGTTTAGATTGTTAGGTGAGTTAGCATTATAAATTGCTCATAGACTGTATGAGGCAGGTAGAATATCCAAGAGGAAAATCCAAGCATCACCAGGGAGCTGCAGAAGTGCTGAGAAGCAGGTGGATCTGGAATCCTGTGGTTGAGATAATCAGGTGCAGCTATGTGGACCCTATAAACCAAAGCAAAGGCAGATCTGGGCACTGGTACTGGCACAGGCCCATATGCTAGGAATTGCCAGTTTTATTATCATCAAATGTGGTAGTAAAAAAGGCCAGTGCCAGAGATACAGAGGATGAGCCAAATCAACTAGCCCAGACAGAACAGAAACAAACACCTCCATCACTATACCTGTGGTCAGATCTCCCCCTTCCCTCCTAGATAGAAGTGGGAGTATCCATAGTAGAGTGTGTGTACTTTGAATTGACTCAATATTTACCCTCTTCACCAAGAAATAGAGATTGTTTAAACCTTAAATGCAGAAGTGCTTGATGGTGCTAAGGTCTTTTGTTGGTGAGATTCTTGCCTCCTACTGGGTCCTATACTCCGATCCTAAAGTTACCAGGATTAACAGTGGCTACAGTTAAAGATTAGTTAAGTTACAGAAAACAGATAAAAATACACTCTTTGGAACATTTGAGCTGAAGTGAGTAAATATCTGTGTTTACACACTGTATTTCAATATCTTATTCCTACCTTTTTTTTAATTAGAAGTATAGTTGATTTACAATGTTGTGTTAGTTTCTGGTGTACAGCAAAGTAATTCAGTTTTACATATAAAACTGTACAGTAGGTCCTTGTTGCTTATCTGTTTTATATATTGAAGTGTGTATCTGTTAATCCCAAACTCCTAATTTATTCCTCCCCCCGACTTTTCCCTTTGGTAACCATAGTTTGCTTTCTATGTCTGTGAGCTATTTCTGTTTTGTAAATAAGTTCGTTTGTACCATTATTTTTAGATTCCACATATAAGCGATATCCTATGATATTTGTCTTTCTCTGTCTGACTTACTTCACTTAGCAGGATAATCTCTAGGTCCATCTATGTTGCTGCAAATGGCATTATTTCATGCTTTCTTATGGCTGATTCCTATTCCATTCTGTATATATACCACATCTTCTTTATCCATTCATTTGTCAGTGACCACTTAGGCTGCTTCCATGTCTTGGCTATTGTAAATTGTGCTACTATGAACATTGGGGTGCATGTATCTTTTCAAAATAGAGTTTTCAACTTTTCTGGATATATGCCCAGGAGTAGGATTGCTGGATCACATGGTAACTTGATTTTCAGTTTTTTAAGGAAAAACTTATTCCTACCTATTTATATGAGAGTTTTAAGCAGTGTATAGGTGACACAGATTAAAAAAGAAATAATTTTATTTGGGCACTTTTCTTTGTGCATGCACATGTCACTCATCGTTGCCCAGATTTGTTTCAGGAAGGGGCACCTCCTCCTGCCAATGGTGGTTTAGGGCTGTGATCTGCAGGTCACATCATTAGAACTCCTAGGGGAAAATCATGTCAGTGATGTCTTCCTCCAATAGTTCCTGATGTTGCTAAGGTTTTCTATTGGTACAATTCCTGCTTCTTCTCGGGGTATTATACATCTTTTCTTTTAAGGCCAAATATGTGTTTAGGCCAAATCTCATAGTCCATACTTTAAAAATACATATCACAGACAATCTATCTAGAAATACCACTCTTTAAAAGAGGTTGTCTGTCACTCTGGAAAATTATGAATTCTACCAAACTTTAAATAAATTGATTTCTAAGTCCTCAACCAACTATAAGTACATTTTCTATTTCCCAAATAAAATGATAAAATGATTTACAATTTTGTAACATCAAGTCACTATGTTTCATAAAGCTATTATTCTCAATAACAGCCCAAGATAAAATTACATAGGAGTCATTTCTCCTAATAAATTTTACTGTTGTGAAATAATTCCTTTTTCTAGGAAATTTTTGGGTTATCAGGATTCAAAATTATATATATTTGAACACTCACATACATGTGTGTGTTCGTCCAAGTGAAATTTTTATTTTCATTGTTTTGGGTACCCTATATTTCTTCTACCCAAAATTTTTTGATAATTTGACATAAAACATGCCACTTTTGAAAATAAGTCAGTCTCTCTAATGAGAAATATAAGGATTCAAATTGGAGCAGGTAGACTTTAGTCAAGCAAACCTGGGTTGAATCCTGGTTCTGGATAGTGTGTAAGCTGAACAAGTTAGACAATTTCTTTGAGCCCTTTAATTTCTGGATCTGTAAACTATATGGCAGTGTATGGCAATAAAAATGTTAACCCTATATTGCTATTGTGAGGATTAAACAAGGTGTAATAAGGTACTTATCTCAGTGCCTGCCATAAAATAGATTCTCAATAGTCATTCGCTTTGAAGCTGAAGCTTCAGATTTCATATACCATTAAAGTGATGAGGTTTTGTTTCAGAATATTTCTCAGCTTTATGTTTTATCTCTGTGTTTTATTAACTTGTTCATCATTGGAGGCTGAACCTACATTTTACAGTACAGTTGACACTTGAACAACTCAGGGCAGGTGCCCACTCTGTGCAGTCAAAAATTTAAGTATAACTTTATAGCCGGCCACTGGTATTCGATTCCTGCATCCACAGATTCAACCAACCGTGGATCGTGCAGTACTGTAGTCCAGTCCATATTTATATTTTCTTAATATTTCTTTTTTTTTAATTTTTAAAAATTAATTAATTAATTAATCTATCTTTGGCTGCATTGAGTCTTCCTGCACATGGGCTTTCTCTACTTGCAGTGAGTGGGGGCTACTCTTCGTTGCGATGGGCAGACTTCTCATTGCTGTGGCTTCTCTTGCTGTGGAACCTGGGCTCTAGGCGCGTGGGCTTCAGTAGTTGTGGCACGTGGGCTCAGTAGTTGTGGCACACGGGATTAATTGCTCTGTGGCGTGTGGGATCTTCCCAGACTAGGGCTCGAACCCGTGTCTCCTGCACTGGCAGGCAGATTCTTAACCACTGCGCCACCAGGGAAGTCCCCAGTCCGTATTTAGTGAAAAAAAGTCTGTGTTTAAGTGGACCCACACAGTTCAAACCCAGGCTGTTCAAAGGGTCAACTGTATATCTTTTTATTATAGCCACTCTTTAAGTCTCCTCTTTTCTCATTTTGATTTAAGGTGTAGAGCTGAACCATTAATTCATCATTTAAGTTTTGCGTGTTTAAAAAATTATTCTTGAGAGCATTTGGAATTGAAATATTGTTAATTATAATAATTGGTACATGAACTTTTAGATGAAATTAGGAAATGCTAAGCACAACCCGGGCAGGAAGTATAATATATAGACTCATATAACAGATAGACTCATGGCTAATACTCAACATGTATTTATTGAATGAATGTTTTGGGAAGTTCTAAGATGTTCATGTTTCCATCCTGGGAGAAAAATCATCCTTTTTTCATAACAGTTATACTTACAACATCAAGTTGAAAAATATGATTCGTAAGCAACATTCCAAAAATAAAGAGCACCAGAAAGAACTAGAACTAAAATATTCACTGGCTCCTACACTAACCCACCTTGTGATCTCAGACAAGTTATATCTCATCCCCAGGTCTCAGTTCAAAAATGTGTAAAAGGAGGAGTTTGGACTCATGCCTTCTAAAGTTTTCCAATTTGTGCCCAGTTTCTTTACATATATTTCCTATGTGAAGCAAACCACACAAATTCACAACTATAACTAGCATAGTTTGTCACCCCACTTTATTTTTTTTAATTTTTTAAATTTTCCTTTATAACAGTGAGAGTTTTATTTATTTATATTTTTAAATAAATTTATTTATTTATGGCGGCGTTGGGTCTTCACTGCTGTGTGCAGGCTTTCTCCAGTTGCATCGAGCGGGGGCTACTCTTCGTTGCGGTGCATGGGCTTCTCATTGCGGTGGCTTCTCTTGTTGTAGAGCACAGGCTCTAGGCACATGGGCTTCAGTAGTTGTGGCTCACGGGTTCTAGAGCGCAGGCTCAGTAGTTGCAGTGCATGGGCTTGAACCCATGTCTCCTGCACTGGCAGGCGGATTCTTAACCACTGTGCCACCAGGGAAGTCCTGTCACCCCACTTTAAAAATTATCTTTAATATTCTATGGGCTTCAATAAATATGGAAGTAGACAGATTATATGGAAGAGGTAACAGGGCCATTGTACAAACCTTTATGGTAACTCTTATACCTACATTATATAGAGGCATCTAGCCCCTAGCTTCTGTATACCATGAACTCTGAGAGGGCAGGGACTACATCTGCTATATTCTAACTCATTGAATTCTCAACAACTTGTGCTTGGCACATGGTAGTTGATGAATAACGTTTGTTGAGTTAATGGTAAAATGTCTCCTACATGAATAAGGATATCTAGTTACAAGGAAGTTTTCACTGCAGTTTACTATTCATTATCTAAATAAAATGGAATACAATAGTATAAAAATATGTGCTAAACCTACTAACAGTCAAGGACAATGATTTTTCCTAGAGATATAGAATCCTAATCCTGAAAATTTGGGTGTGGCAAATGTGGTAGATTATTTCCACGTGATATGGTAAGATAGAAATAAGTAACAGAGAGATTTAGCCCAGCCTGGGAGGAGTTTCTGGCAAGGTGTTTTGAAGGATATGATCTCTGAAGTGAATCTTGGAGGACAAGTAGAATAAAGACAGATGAAGAAAGGGAGAAAGATATTCCAGGTTGAAGTAACATGCCATGCATTAAGGCATGCCATTATAAGACAGTTCTGGGGCTCTCCTAAGATTTCTAATTAAAGTAAACTATTTAGCAACTTGGAACATCTAATATATGGGTTCTGAGTTAGATAGATGTTAAGTTATTTAGTAATTAACTAGACTGTGGTAATAAATCTCAGAAGGAATCTTAATTGAGAATCCATTTAACTGACTAGCTCTTAAGAGGCTGGACTACAGCACAGCAATGACAGCGTTTGTATCAATGTTTCCAACAGGAAAGCACAATTATTAATTTTGGTTTGATTGGAATTGAGTTTTGTTTTTTTTAAAATTCCAGAACAAACTCATGATCAAGGAAAGCTGACCATAATAAATAAAAGGTGATTTTTTTTTTTTTTTTTACATTATCTGTCACTGGCCACAACAGTGTACCTGTAACACAGCAAGTACATGAAGTACACATTCTAGGAGTGTGTCTGGGGTTACAGGTAAACTCCTGGAATGTGTACTTTATGCAAAATTTTCTGAAAATGACAGTGCTGTTTTTGCTTTTTTCCTGTCCTGTCTTGATTTCCATTCCCTGGTTTCACTGTCATGCCAGAGATTCAGGTTAATTTGAGAATGTGACTGATAAAGATTTGTGTAAATGTCTAAACTACTCATTCAGGCATAGCCAAGTGAGGCACCCACAAGCATCCATATGTTGCTCTTAACTTATTCTGATTTCCTTTTTGTATTCCACACTAGACTACATCCTCCTAAAGAGGAGAGTCCGTATCTGTCACTGTTGTATCCTCTGTGCCTAACCCAGGCCTGACATACTGTAGATTCTCAGTGAGTTTGTAGAATGAGCTAATAAATGACTACAGTTGTGCTCTACATAACTACAGAGGAACACATGTTAGCACACAGGAGAAAATTCTAAGGACCAAATACACTATGCCACAATTTGCTTTGCCTCTCACAAGGCTTTCCTGCAAGAACATCTATTATCCTGCCATCTGCCTCACAACCTTTTTTGGTCCATTTTATGATTACCACTTTTAAAAGTTACTCCCAGGAATTCCCTGGAGGTCCAGTAATCAGGACTCCATGCTTCTACTTCAGGGGGCACAAGTTCGACCCCTGGTCAGGGAACTGAGATCCCGCAAGCCATGTTGCAAGGCCAAAAAAAAAAAAAATTACTCCCAACAGCAGAATCATTGTCTCCCTTGCTGTTGAGGTGGGCATCATTTTTTTTTATTTTTTACTTTTAAAAAAAATTTTTTACTTTTTAAAAAATATTTATTTTATATTGGAGTATAGTTGATTAACAATGTTGTGTTAGTTTCAGGTGTACAGCAGAGTGTTTCAGTTATACACATGCATGTATCTATTCTTTTTAAAATTATTTTCCCATTTAGGTTATTACAGAGTATTGAGAAGAGTTTCCTGTGCTATACAGTAGGTCCTTGTTGGTTAACCATTTTAAATATAGCAGTGTGTCCATGTCAATCCCAAACTCCCTGTTGAGGTGGGCATCATTTTAGACCACCTACTTCTCCACTTGCCCCTTCATAGCTTTCTTTGCTCTTCAGAGATGATGCCTTCCCAAAGCAAGACGTTCCCAGGCCAAAAGCTTTTCTTTCCTAACATAGTTTCCTTATATGATCCGCCAAAAACCAAATTCCTCACCGCACCAGGCTTATCTCCCCATTTCCCCAAGTGACTATTCCAAAATTTCAGTTCTCTCTTGTCCCACCATGCCCCTTTCCCATTCACCTTCAGGAGACAGCTTTGTTCTGGTCAAGAAAATAGATAAACCTCCCTGCTTACAACCTGCCATTGCAAATATTATGTCATTATCCCCTCTAGTTTTACAAACGTCTTTTTTCTCTTCAGATCAGCCCTTTCCTATGGCTCTTGACCACAGTCCCCTTGTGTTTACCGAGGTTGTTTGCTTTATCAATTGTAACACCTTTCCTACAGCTTCACTGTCTTCATTCCACTGATCATTCCTCTTGGAATATTTGTACCTCTCATCCGTAAAGAAAGGACTCCCTTGATTCCATATCTACCTCCAGATATGAATCAAGTTTTCTGTTCCCTTCTCAACCATCGTTTCACTTACATACTCATTCTTCAGTGCTTAATTCATAGTGATTTGGCTTGTACTCCTGCTGTTCCATGGAAACTGCCAGTAATCTCCATGTTAACACATCCAAAGAACCTCTTTGCCACAAACGATATAGTGGACTTTGCTTCTTAAATCTTTTAAAATTATTAGCTTCCATTATACTCTTCCCCCCATTTTTTCTATTACTTTTTAAAACCATTGATGCGCTATCTTCTTATTGTCTATTTCTCCCCAGTTCACATATTAAATATTGGTGTTTTCCCAATGATTCTGTACTTTGCCCTCTCCACTTCTCCTTCTACCAGTTTCTCTAGGTGACCTCATAAATTATCATGGTTTTACCTACCCCCTATACAATAATGACTTCAATATATTGTCACTACCTTTGGTCCCTCCTCTGGGCTTAAATATAACCAACTGTCTACTATAACAGCTGGACATCACCACATAGATGTTTCATACAAATCAAACCCAACATTTCAAAGCTGATTATTTTTGTTTACATACTAACTCCAGGTTTATTCCTCCCATGTATCCTCTATGACAATGCATTCTACATTATCACTGAATGACCCCAAACAGAAACCTGGTGAGTTTGTACACTCTTTCCACTCCATCACTCACTATACCTGTATCAGTGAAGATTTGATCAGAAGAATAGAACCACTAGGAATGATAGAAAATATGGATTTATATTAGAATTTGACCCTAGGAATTGTGGGAGCTATTTAAACAGTTTATGTATGGCAGTTCCTTCTGCATCTGATGCTGGGTCTGGCTTAGGAACAGCTGAAGGAAATCCAGTAGGAACTGGAGGGGCTGTGGGCACAGCAGCTGCTCAAGCCAGTAAATTGAGCCAGCTTATCAGTAATAGTGTATTTGAGCTGCAACTGTGCCCAGGGCCCCCACTGATATTCCCAGCATGAAAACAACATTACTACTGCTTCACATCTGCCTTCCGGATCTTACACAGAATGTTTCACATAGTTCATGCTAACCTGGAACTATTCAAGGAAGGGAATTATGCGACACATAGTTCCAGATTAGCTAAACTCACACACTAGAACCCCATTACAATATCCAATTAGTGAAATATTGCCCATTTCTAAAATCTCTCCCTTTATCCACACCTTTGCTGGTATAACCCAGTTCAATTTGTAATAATCTCCTTCTTAACGTAATAACCTCCTGTTCTCTTGCATCTAGACCACCTCACATCCATGAATCCATCCTTCATAGCATCACCACTCTGCTCGACCTATAAAAATCAAATCTGACTGTATTGACTCACATGTAGTTCCCATATTTCCCACAAAACTAAGTCCAAGCACTTTAGCCTGGTGTAAAAATCTTTAAGATATGAACCCTACCTACCCCTTCAAGCCTCATGTCCATTACTCCTTGCCTTGAACTTTAGCAATTCTGGATCATAATTAGTCTCTGCTCCCCAATCACGTAAATTTATGAACTTGTTTATGTTGCACCTTCTGTCACAACTACTCCCCCATCGAATCCTTACTCCATACAAAGTTAACTGGGCTAAATCATTCTTATCCAGCAATTTTAGATGAAATTTTATTTGGAAGATCTTTCACTGATCTCCATCCATTCTTCCTCTTGGGCTGGCTTATTTGGAATTAAATTTGGAATTAAACGGTCCCTCATTTAAGCTCTTTCACCAACCACATCTTGAGCATTTCACTTTCATAGCAAGTACCACATAATTTTGAAATTATCTATGTGTCTTCTTTACTCTTGGGCAAGAAATTCCTTTAGAATGAAAAACTAGGACTGGTTTATTTTCTTTTCTTCCCAGACCTAAGATCAAGTTTGAAGCATAAAATATGTTTGACAGTGTTTGCTGAACCAAACTGAAGTGGCAATACCTTCCTATCTTCCAAAAATTGTATCCTGGGACTTGGTCCTATGATATCAAGAAGGGAGAAAAAAGAGGGAAATACACTGCATTGTGTCTTATGTCTCGGAAGAAAAATTGCCTCATCTCTTTCTAAAATGTGCCTTCCAGTGCTTCTTTCTGAGAAGATTTGAATGAGATGAAAAAATTAAATTCTCATAAAATTATAAAGGAGACAATAATTTTTGTGAGGAGATAATAATTTCATGGAAATTTTCCATTTTGAAAATTTTTGCATTGAAATAGATTTGATCACTCAAGAAGATTAACTGAAAACTATATGATTTATAAGAATTCAGTCAAGTTGTCAGATACTCGGTAAATAGGTGACAATCTATAACTTTTCTTTAAACTAGCAACAAACAGAAAACATTGAAACAAGTAACCTTACTCCTCATATCAGAGAAAATACCAAGGAATAAACTGCACAAGAAACATACAGCAGTTTTACAAAGAAAACTACAAAGATTCACTGACGTGCATAAGGGAGATATGAATAAATGACCACGCTCCTACAATAAGAAGAGTGACTTTTTAAAGATAATGTCAGTTCTTTTTATTATGATTAATAGGTTTAATGCAATTCATTCGAAATATAAAGAAAACTTTTAAAAACCTTTACAAAACCATTTAAATGCTCATTTGGAAGTGTAAATGGGTAAGAATAGGTATGTAAAATTTAAAAAAGAAGGGTTGTTATAGGGACCCAATCTTCTCAGATATTTTGAAGTGTATTGTAGAGCTAAAATAATTAAAGCATTTTAGAAATGAATGAAAGGTTAATGGGGTAGAAAAAAATAGTTCTAAAACATAAACTAATATGCATAAGGAATAAAAGATAAAGGCAGTATTTTAAGTCACTGGAGAAGGAAGCATTGCTCAATAATCTGTGCTGGAACAGTGGCTTCTATATGCTGGAGAAAAATGAAATAAGCTTCTGCTTTCATTCCAAAATCTGAACTATATTCCAAATGTATGAAAGACTATACTTTTTTAATGGAGGAAAGTATCTAATTCAATGATTCTCAACTAGAGGTGATTTTGCCTCCCCCCCCCCCCCCCCCCCGGGACACTTGGCAATGTCTGGGGACATTTTTGGCTGTTACACCTTGGCGGGGGGAATGCTATTGTCATCTAGTGCCCCATCCAGCCAGGGAAGCTGCTAAACAAGCTACAGTGCACAGGGAAGCCCTTCATAATAAAAAATTATTGGTTCAAAATCCCAGTAATGCCAATGAGAAATCCTGATGTGATCAAAAAGGCAAAGATCATAGTGGTTAATGTTGACTGAAAAAAAAATGCACAACCTAAAAGTTGCAAGTTATGTCTTATTTGGGGACCTTACTGAGGACTATAGCCTGGGAGACAGCCTCTCAGAGAGCCCTGAGGAGCTGTTTCAAAGAGGAGAGGGAGGAGCCAGGATATATAGGAGTTTTTGTTGGAAAAAAACAAACAAACATGCAGTTGAACATCAAAAGATTACTGCTAATCACAGAAAAGACAGACATCTCAAGTTAATGATTTTAGTGCTTTTCTAGTATGGAAAGATGCAAGAGTCTGGGCTCATTGAAATTATTCCTTTGAGATGCATCTTAACTATCTAGGACCAGTATCCTGTTTTTCTCCATCCTGATTTCCTCCCAGGGTGCACCTTTCAGGGTGGCCACAGTGGCTGATGGCTTGATGATGGCAATATTCGTTGTTTACTGAAATGGCAGGCAGCATTTTTTTGCTGCATTAATGATTTATAATATTAGCATAAATAACAATATTAGGAACCAAAATGTCAAAATGGTTTAAAAAAAAGGTAATTGATTTTTTAAAGTGTGAGAAATACGACCTTTAGGGTGGCTTCAACTAGAATTGGGAATGGGGTATATCAGTTAGTGTCTTCAAGAGACAGAAGACATCCAGTGATTTGAACAGGAAATAATTTTTTTAATTATGTATAATTGGGATTGTAACAATGAGGGATTGGCCTGTAACAAGTAAAGAAAACTCTAAGGAATCTGGAGATAACAGTTATTAGGAGCAGTCCCTATCCCTACAGCTGAAATAGCACCCAAAGAAGAGGTCCCCCCAAGTACTGAGGCAGATTTGTTGGAGAGGGCACAGCTCACTGGATGGCAGAGAAGTGGCTATGGTTCAGTGCCAGCACCACTTGCTAAAAATCCATCTCCCAGATTTCAGTGGTTAGGGGGTGTATATCAGCTGATCTTCAATTACAGTGGTAGAATTTTCTCTCTCCACATGTCCTGACCAGTTGCAAAGGCTAGAAAGAGGCTATGATAGACTGTACTCCCTGATGGACTTCCCTATTAACATTTAAAATCTATTCTCTCTGGCCGGTTCCTGGTTCCAGACCTTTGTGATACTTAGGTGAATTTTTGCTGTTGAGTTGTAAGAGATACTTCTGTGTTCTTATGATGCAATCTCCTTTTTGCAAGGGGCGGGTGGGGGGCGTGATACAGAAAGGTGAACGGGAGAGAGGTACAAGAAAAACAAGCAATGACATGAATCAAAATTAAAGAAGAAAAATTCAAATGGCTAATTAGTATGAAAAACTGTTCAACCTTCCCAGTCTCTAATTTATAATTGTATAATAGTTTTAAGTATTAAAGAAGGTTTTGAAAAGTAATGTAGAGCGACAATGTTTTCTCACCTTTTTTAGTACCTTATTCTTTCATCTCTTATAGATCATGATTTTAATTGTGAGTTGGTGTTGGATAAATTATTCTCATATGTGTAATTTTAAGTTCATTACACCATTCGGTAGTCCAGATGAAAGAAAACGTAGAGTAATGGCAAGCACTTAAAAACAGGAAGTCACCAGGGAGCATAAAAATTGAAAAATGCAAAATAAATATCTTGTCTGCCTGAATTAATTGATCTAATCAAGAAGCATGTTGCTGTTGATGCCATGATTACTGTGCTGTACCCACATGGGAAGCTGAAGCCTTTGTTTGTACTTGTGCTAAATGCTATCACAGGATTTATTATCAGAGAACTGACACATTTTCAAAACACTTCATTGACATTAACTAAAAACTGTAGCCAGGGAATTGAGAAATAAAGACCAAATATTCAACATACCAAACAGTTTTAATTATCTCAAGATGAGAACGCCACCATAATAAATAAGAGCTGCTAAAATTTTTTGAGAACTTACTAGATGCTAGGCAAAAAGACTAGCTCATTATCTCATTTTATCAACTTATGAGGTTGGTGCTATTAATATCCCCATTTTAGAGATGAGAAAACTAAGACCAAAGAGGTAAAGTTAGGGGTAGTACTTGGATTCAAACTCTGATCTATCTGACCACAAAATACATGCTTATTAGATGAAATATGGATATCCTTATACCCATTAATTTTGAGTTATGTAATTTATTCTGATTTAAAAAATAAAACTTGTTCCTTTTTGGAAAAAAATTAAATTTTAAAAGTAAGCAGAAAAGAAAAAAATCATTAACATAGTCTCATATTTCCTTCTAGCAGTTTTTGTATGCAAGTATATGCTTTTTACCCCAAATTAAGGTCATACTACATATCGTAGAATCTGTTTTGTTTTCCCTAACTGTATGTCATAAGCAATTTCTCACACTGGTAAATGTTTTTCTAAAACATTTCTAAAATTTTAATGATTATAATACATTAAAATATAGCTACATAATGAACTTTTAATCACTTCTGTAGTGTTAGCATTCAGTTAATTTGTAATTTTTCAAATTTATATATACTTATGTATAACATAATATTTATATAAAAACACTTATAAACTTCATTTCTATAAATTAATAGAAATACTTCTACATGGAAGAAATCATAAAAAATTAACCTCCAGAAAAATTGTAGCAGTTTCTAGAAGTTTGTGAGTACATTTTCTTGTCCTCTTGATCATAATTACTCCTGGCTATTATTTAATTTTAACATTTATAGAGAAAGTAGTGTCTTCTTGCCTTACTTTTAATTTTTCCTTATTTTCTATATTAGATTTATTTCATTCCAATCATCCTACATAGGTCCTGGTTAACTCAAACAAAAAGGGATTTTTTAGAAAGAATACTGGGTAGCTTGCAACACTGAAAATACAATGGAACACTCTGGTCTCAGTTGAAACTGGGTAATACTGGAAGCATGAACTAATGGAGTTTCTTGAAGGTACTGCTGTTTGAACAACTCAGCCTTGATTTTTCTCTGGAAAGAATGTCAATTGACCTAGTTTGTGTGAAGAGGGGCACAGTTGGTGCAGGACCCTGTGGAGTAGAGGAGGCATGTTTCCCCAAAAGGAAACAATAGACAGAAAACAATAGGCAACCCCACTAGTGTAGAAAAACATATCCCCATATATATATTGGCTATTGGTTCCTCTCCTTTTAGTGAATTGCTCCTCTACATGCTCTTGACTTTCTCAACCACTATGTTTGTCCTTTTCTTATCGTTATAATGTCTTCCCATATTTTCGTATCTATTGTAAATCTTTTTCTTCCTAGTTTAATTTTGCATTAAAATTTTGAATATAACATGGGAACTTATTTGCAAAAGTTTTAAAATTTTCAATAGTAAGTCAGTAGGTTATGTGATCATTTCTGCCCTCACTGTTGTGTTTAGGATGTTATTCCCAGCCCAATAATCTATTTAAATTTATTATCATAGCTACTGTCTTTGGGGCTTTATCTTTTTACTTGTATATATATTCTTGTGCTTTGTTTATTACTTTCTGCTCCTTTTTTTTCCCTATGGTTTACTCTTTGCGGCCAGTTCTTCCCATATCTTATATTCTAATTTCACCCACTGGGCTCTTGCCAGTTCCTGTGTTCATAAACTGCCCCTTCACGCCCAAATGCCAATAATCACAACATGGATGCTTTATTTCTCAGTATTTAGATACTTGTTCGACATCTTGACAGACCTCCCAAATCCTCTGAGATATCCCATGAACAAAATATTCGATTAGAAATGCCAGCACCATCCTTGTCACTGCTGTCTACTAGCTGATTTTCATTCTGTTCTCTTCCCATGAGGGTCTGACCCCACCTCTGCCCTCCTCCTTGTCAGGAGTTGGGGGACAACAATGAAGCAGCCCACACCCTGGAGAAAAGTTATCCTCTCAGAGTAACACAAGTGAGAGTCAACACCGTACTTGGCACAAAGTAGCATGCCACAACTACACATTGTCTAAATATCAAACGGGATTTAAATAGTTAAAAACACTAAACACATCCTGAACACCGAGTCTTAAAGTAACTTATTTTTTTAACCTCTTATTAAGGAAATCTTCAAATATATCCCAAAGTAGAGAAAACATTTTACTGAACCCCTCTTGTGTTCAACTACCAGCAAGATATTTGGAGCACTTCTTAAAGGAGATTAGCATGTCAAAATGGAGTAACTGACAATTAAGATTTCTCTCAGTAGTGTTCACAGCAATATACTTCTGAAAGACCTCAATGGCTGCTGTAAGTCTCATACAGCTAACAGAGTCAAGTTCATTCCTCCCATAATTCATCAATATCTATTCACTGTTGTGGGAGATAAAGAGTTAAATGAGATATTCATGCATCCGGAATCCACAGGGATACTTGAGCAGTGCAAAGGAGTGTAATGGAAGTTTAAAATAGAAATGGTTTCAAATTTCCAATAATAATGTCCTTGAGCATGTTAATGTGGTAGTGTTTTCTTCCTTAAAAAATCTGAAAATTAATAATACCTATTTCTTAAGGTTTTATTTTCTTTGGGATCAAATGAGATTTTATAATTCTTTGCTTAATACAATACCTTCATTATGATATTTAGTAAATTAAGTCTCCCCATCCCAAAAAACTTTAGATTTCTAGAATTCACCTGTTCATTATGAACGTCTAGTTAACCATGTAAAATAATTTAGACCAAATTTTTTAAACAATTTTCCTCTTTTTTTTTTTAAATCTAGAGGCCGAGGCCAAGTTTAGGGTGTAAATTGTCAAATCAAAGCTGAAGCAGGAGGCTGCTGAAGACAATGGTCTGGAGATACCCAGCCAACAAAGATTTTATGTAGAAGAATCAAACAGGTGTCAGGTTCCAAACTAGACAGACAGAAGAGGGCAACTGAAGCATGGTTTTCACACAGCAAACTGGGGAGAGCTTCTCAGGCTTAGTTCTAAAGAAAACACTGCAGTTTTTTACTATATTTTAAAAAATGACAAGAACCTGAAGTTTATATCCATCTGTTGGAATATCTGCAACATTTAATATTGTGGTTTTAAAGACTCCACAGCAACATTTAAATGAAAAGATTTGTATGATGCATATTAAAATTTAAAAAGCAGAACACAAAGCGGTATACACACACTGTAGTTCCAACTATACAATATGTTGATTTATGAGGATAAGGAGTAAGCAAGACCAGAAAAAAAATGAAATAGCTAGTACGTTAAGATGGTAGAATAGTTTTCTTTTTGCCTTTTTCAATTTTTTTTTTATGTTATAAAATTGGGCAATAAATAGAAAGTTAAGAAATAAGAGTCTATAGGGCTGAAGGGAGGCTGAGTGAGATCCCAGTCTATCAGAGGGTACAAGCCTGAGTAAGAGTCTGGGTGAAGACAGAGTCTCCAGGAAATAAGCACAGTGTTACTGAGCTAGCCTTCCTTATTCTTGATGTGCCAGAGGCAGGGAGAGAAATCAGAACTTTGAGAAGAAAGTTCTGGGGTGGGTAGAGGGAGTTGAGAGATCATTGTAGGAGACAGACCAGTGGTGGTGTTTGGTAACAACTTTATTGAATCCATGAGTAGGAAACCCACTGTCAACCACGATTTGACCTTTGTCGAACTCACCCAGCTGTTGTTCAGATCTTTTATTTCTCGGCTTCACACACTCCTAGAGTCAGGACTTAGAACTTCTTCCATTACCAACAGAAACAGTAGTCAGCAATAGATATTGCCGAAACTTCCATAGGAAAGGAAAAGATGCATTTCCCCATCACACATTCAATAGCACACTATTTACAAGTCTTCTTTTTCAGATTCTTAGCTTTTCTAATAGCTAGGGGATTTTCTGTCTTCACTTTTTCTCCACTAAATATTGAACCTGTCCAGCCTTTCTTTTCTTTGTTTCCAGATCTTTTCCCCATCTCTGTATAATTTCCTGTTCTTATTCAGGAAAAGTTAGCCTGGTTGCTGCTCAAATAAGCAAACCTGCATACCCGCAGGCATCACTTCACTCAGCAAATACAAGGCCCTCCAGTTACTAGAATCCACTCTTCTAGGAAAACATTGGAGAGTTGAATAATATATATTTTTTTCTTTTCTCACTGGCATTGGATACTCTGTATATGTACTTATAATCAATCAATATGAGGTTTTTAGTTTTTAATTTCCAATATTTATTAGAGACAGAAAAGCTTAATTTGAAGACATTGCATTTCATAGATGTAAAATTACCATTCCGCTTTTATTTTGGAAATGAAAATGTGAAAGAACTTTAAAGTTAAAAAACACTGTGTAGTTTGATATTTTTAATATGCCTGTGCTATTTCTATAGCCATATGCTTCATCCAGGAACATGGCACAATGGTCAGAAAGCGAAGTGGCATTAATCAAGAATGGCACCTTAGTAAATTTTAAAAAAATGTTAAGGAGAGAAAACTGTGATTTGCACATTTCTAATGAATTTGGGCATTATACAAATAAAGCACAGTAGTTCTAGCTTCTGATTTCTAACAAATGAATTCTGTACCCTGGTGGAATAGTTATTGCTTTTGGGTATGCCGCAATTCATTTTTCATTGCCCAAAATTCTGTAGCCTAAAATGAGAAGGAAAGGACATCTTTCCTCATGAGGGATCGTGACAATTTCTTAATTATAATTGAGGAGCTCTCTGAAAATGAGTAAGTGGTATATAAGTTATTTAACTCTATAGTACTTTCAGGGTAAGGAAAAAGTGGGCTCTTTTAGTTCTCCTTATACACTATTTTCAGATAAATGCTAGACTATCTGCTATAGCAAACAACTCCATTCTTTCAGAGGCTTAATTAAAGATTTATTTCTCACTTATAACCTAGAGCACATCAGATGGAGAATTCTATTCTCTGTGGTCATTTAGGTCCTCAGGCAAGTATGTTCTCCGTCTTCTAGGACCTCGATGTCCTTTATTGGCTCCCAATATATGATCAAGAGACAAAGAGTGTGTGTGTGTGTGTGTGTGTGTGTGCCCTCACGCATGCATCTGAAAAACAGAGAGAGAGAAAGGGAAGCATTCGAGGTTTAGAAACGGCCACCAGGACTGGAAGTGGTACCTCACATATGTTCATCTACATTTCCTTGGCCAGAATTCAGTTGCAAAGGCTCGTTAACTGCCAGGGGGCTGGGAAAGATACTCTGTCCGTGTGTTCAGAAACACAAATATTGGTGAGCAACACTTTTCTATGCCACAAGGTCACTGTCAAGACACATGAAAGACTCCCCTCAACATTTCCTGGGATACTTGGCAGTGCTAAATCCGTACAAAACAAGATGTGGAGAGGTTTGGTAGTCATTTAGTTTATCACCACCACCCTACAATTTTTTAGCTACCAGAAAAAGAAGAAAGGGATATTGAGATTAAAAAGCCAGTTAGTGGTAGAGTTGCAACAGTAACCCACGTCTCTTGACTCCTAGTTCGGTGTTCTTTCCACCATACATACCATGAATCTTCACAAAAATTAAAGTATTGGCATGTGGTCTAGAGATTTGATTTAGAATGGTATAACTCTGGAAGACAAAATGAGAGCCTAGTGGCTGAAGTGAAAGATAAATGATTTATGCTCAATCTATAATATATAGTTGGTCCAAGGGAGAATGGGCTGCCTAGTAAAATAATAAATTTACCATGAATGGGGTATTAAGTAAAAACTATAATAACATTGTCTGTTTTCATTTTCCTTTTGTGGTCAGAAGTATAAATATTTTATGGTTATGTCTATAAGAAAAATGTTCCATCCTAATAAAAAAGATCTTTCATGACAATTGCCTGTCTGTTTGATTTTTAAGAAGTCCTTGGTCTATTCATTCTCTCTCATACACACACACACACACACACACACACACACACACACACACACACACGTTAAAACTTTATCTGAAGTGACCAAAATCAAAGTCAAAGATGGCCACATTACTCGAGTTGCAGGGAAGATAAATGGGTAAAAGCCTCAGTTCTGCCCCAACTCCGTGTTGGTCCTGACCAGCGCTGGACATTTTGCAGGTATTTGGTGCCATCAGCCTCACCAATAATGGGCACTGAGAGAAAAGAATTAACAAGGGTTTTAATTCTTCCCATCCCTCCTCTGGAACATGAAGGCATTATGGTTCTTACCCAGTATCCTTGTAAACACTCTGATGAGATCCACTAGCAAGAAGATAAGTTCTTACCTAAGAATCTTTTTGCAAAATATACCTGATCTCTCTGGATAGCTTATTTTAATTAAGCCTAGAATTTTACGGATTTATGGAATGCGGATACAGAGGCTCTCTACCAACCTAACAGAATATAGAAGCTAAAAAACCCCAAACTTGAATGGCCCTCCTCTGTGTCAGTCTGAACTACATGCTGTTGGTGCTCATCCCTCTGAACCAGAGCACGTCTTGGTGTAGGAAAGGGGACTTCACAGAGCCTTGTCTGGTAGATTCAGGACCTTCTAGAGCCTCCTATTAAGTTTGTGGCTTCTTTGTGCTTATATTTTTTGCTTATGTTTAGTAAGTTTTGATGCAGTTATGATCTGTGATTTGTGTGAATTTGCTTTGAGAATTCAACCTTGTTTCTTTTAAATTTCAAGCAATAAAAGACAAATTTGATTCCAAGATACAAAAAGTGAGTCTCTCAAATTGTAAAGATAATACACTAGATGCCTAAAATGGTATATTCCTCCTACTTTGTTCCTTAATAGAGTCGTATAAATGAGATGTCACTCTTTTTATCATCTCATTAAGGAAACGTCACATATTCATGAATTCATAGAGTAACAAAGAAATAACAAGACTTGGAAATTTCGATCAATGATTAATAGGCTGCATGAAACAGTGAGCCTGTCTACCATCTGGAGCTACCCATCCCATACAACAGCCACAGAAGGCTAAGGAGCATTTAAGATGTGGCTGGTCTGAACTGAGAGATGCAGTAAGTGTAAAATACACACTGGGAGTTTTAAGACAGCACACAAAAAAAATGAATGTAAAATATCACTGATGATTTTTATGTTGGTCATTTGTTGGGATGATAATATTTTGAATAGATTGGTTTAAATAAAGGACATTAGTAAAATTAATTTACCTTTTTCTGAACTTTCTTTAGTGAGTCTACCAGAAAATTTAAATTATATATGAGGCTCACATTATATATGAGGTTAGCATTACAAAGCATAAGTTACATGGTCAAGCTTCTGGATTAACGGAATAGCCCTACTCGTATAAAGTTGCTACCACCTAAAGAATAGGTGGTAGAGTATAGTGATTAAGAGATTATTCTCTGGCATGGTTCATTGCTCAGCTGTATCACTTATTAGCTGTATGACCTTGGGCAAGTTACTTAAATTTTCTGCGCTTCATGTCTCTCCTCAGCTAAATAAGGATAATAATAGTACTTATGCCATTGTGTTTCAGTGGCTGGCACGGTGTAGGTAGTCAATAAATGCTATTCCTTATTATTATTACCCCTATACCGGTTCTGCATAACAACAACTCACAAATGATACTCAGACCTTGACACAGCAGATGCTTATCTCTCTGTCATTTAGAGTAGAAGACAACCTAATATCAACAGTAGGGAAATATTACACATATTATGATTTATTAAGATGCAACAATTAACATAATTATAAATTCTAATAAGTATCCCATTTATGGAAAATTGCTCTTAGAAGTATGACCCCAATCAAATTACTTTGCTTCTTTGTGATTCACTTTCTTCATCTTCGAAAATTTAATAATTAAACAAGACATTTTATTTAAAACATTAAAAATATTGTCTAGCACTAAGGCAGACTAAACATATGTTAGCTGTTAGTATATAGTTACAAGGAAATGAAATGTAACATTATTAGAGCATATTTGAAAAAATGGGGGAAAATCACTCATTATTACATCTTCCTAAACATTTTTGCTATTTTCTCAGGCTTGTCCATGTATACTTAGATTGTTAACATCATTCTAATTGTGCTTATGAAAGAGTGTGCTTATGAACCACTTTGTAAAGACAACTACAAAGTGAGTCTATGCTACAATCTTTACATTTAAAATGTATATACATAGTTCCAAAACATGAAGGAAACAGGTAAACTGCCTGAGTTATTGGGCTACAGGGGTTATTGAATGATTTTCTTCCTTTCTAATTTGGGTTGATGTTGTTAGTGCAATAAGGAGAAAAAGTTAATTCTTAAAACTGATACTGCTAGAAAAGCATTGACTCGTGAAGAATCCCAAAGGACAAAACATGATTTCCTCTACACTTCCTACCATCTTATTACCTATCTACTTGTGAGTGAAGGTGGTTAAGAAATCATTTCTTTTCTGATAACACATTTCATGTCAGACTTTCAGAACAGAACTACTGTATATGAACAACAGTAAATTTGAAAAGCAATTTCAAGGAGACCGTTCATTGGAGCAAGGACATGTTTTCCCATAATATTCTAATCTGCCGTCATGATTGTTTGTCCATCAAAAGCAAATTAATAAATATCTTAATCCACCTGGCAGCCGTTGATTTCATCAACAGAATGACCTCCATTACAAGTGTAGCTAAAGTGACAGGGCTCTCGTCATGGATAACAGTAGCTGTGTGTAATGACAGATATTGATAATATCTTTTTAAATCATATTCCCCAATCCATTGTAAGCTATCCTTTCTTGATTCCACTTAGCAGGTGCATTTATTATTAAGTCTGTGCTCTCTAAATGGGAAAGGAAATATCCCATAGTGCCCTGCACTGCTTACGTGCACTATATTTATTATATCATTTAGCTTTAACAATAGCCGTTGAGATAATTATTTGCTTTTTATAGATGAAGACATGAAGGTTAAGCTGACATAGACAGTAAGCAATATAACCAAGGTATTAAAACAGATGTGATGGCTCCAAGGATCCATTATTTTTTCAACAAAAAGATCAATAAGCATTGTTACTTGTGAAATTGCATGATCACATCATTAGGTGTGAATTTCATAGTAAAAATACTACTTTAGAACTTTTAGGTTCACATAGAATAATGGCAGTCATCTTAATCTGGATCTTTCCATATTCTCAAAAAAACATACAGATCAACAAGAACAAATAAAACTACCCATGGCCTACATGTACAGCTTAACTAAGAAAGAATTGTATAAAAATACAATTTGTATGTAGGTATATAAACACGCATTTGAAAATTTCAGGGCCTTCTTCATAGTTCATCTTGAAGCTGAGAGAAAGGAGAATACTGGCAAGAAAAAAAGACAGGTGAATCCCACCCAGAAATACTGAGAATACACTCAAGACCTCAAATCAGATAAGACTGGAGACAGCAGTCTTGGGAAAACACCACTTCCAGGGGAAAGAGCAATTCTTGGAGGCCAAGTGGTAGAGGGAAAGAACTAAGCAAGCATTACAAATTACGGGTCCTACAGAAAGAAATGTGTATCAAAATCCAGAAGCATCAACCCTTCCAGTGCACAAAAAGGCATCCAACTAGAAAAAAGAAAAAAACAAAACATTTCACTGTACCAAAAGAAGAGGAATCTCCTGAACAAAGAAAGCAAGGAAACCATCCAAATGCTACACCTCTTTTTTTTTTTTTGCCTTTGTTATTTTTTTAACATCTTTATTGGAATATAATTGTTTTACAATGGTGTGTTAGTTTCTGCCTTATAACAAAGTGATTCAGCTGTACATATACATATATCCCTGTATCTCCTCCCTCTTGTCTCTCCCTTCTACCCTCCCTACCCCACCCCTCTAGGTGATCACAGAGCACCGAGCTGATCTCCCTGTGCTATGCAGCTACTTCCCACTAGCTATCTATTTTACATTTGGTAGTGTATATATGTCCATGCCACTCTCTCACTTCGTCCCAGCTTACCCTTCCCCCTCCCCATGTCCTCAAGTCCATTCTCTACATCTGCATCGTTATTCCTATCTTGCACCTAGGTTCTTCAGAAACTTTTTTTCTTTTTTTAAAATTCTATATATATGTGTTAGCATATGGTATTTGTTTTTCTCTTTCTGACTCACTTCACTCTGTATGACAGACTCTAGGTCATCCACCTCACTACAAATAACTCAAATTCATTTCTCTTTATGGCTGAGTAATATTCCATTTTATATATGTGCCACATCTTTTTTATCCATTCATCTGTCAATGGACACTTAGGTTGCTTCCATGTCTTGGCTATTGTAAATAGAACGGCAGTGAACATTGTGGTACGTGACTCTTTTTGAATTATGGTTTTCTCAGGGTATATGCCCAGTAGTGGGATTGCTTGGTCTTATGGTAGTTCTATTTTTAGTTTTTTAAGGAACCTCCATACTGTTCCCCCTAGTGGCTGTATCAATTGACATTCCCACCAACAGTGCAGGTTGAGAAAAGGTTCCCTTTTCTCCACACCCTCTCCAGCATTTATTGTTTGTAGATTTTTTGATGATGGCCATTCTGACTGGTGTGAGGTGATACCTCATTGTAGTTTTGATTTGCATTTCTCTAATGATTAGTGATGTAGAGCATCCTTTCATGTGTTTGTTGGCAATCTGCATATCTTCTTTGGAGAAGTGTCTATCTAGGTCTTCTGCCCATTTTTGGATTGGGTTGCTTGTTTTTTGTTATTGAGCTGCATGGCCTACTTGTAAATTTTGGAGATTAATCCTGTGTCAGTTGCTTCATTTGCAAATATTTTCTCCCATGCTGAGGGTTGTCTTTTCCTCTTCTTTATGGTTTCCTTTGCTGTGCAAAAGCTTTGAAATTTCATTAGGTCCCATTTGTTTGTTTTTATTTCCATTTCTCTAGGAGGTGGGTCAAAAAGGATCTTGCTGTGATTTATGTCATAGAGTGTTCTGCCTATGTTTTCCTCTAAGAGTTTTATAGTGTCCAGCCTTACATTTAGGTCTTTAATCCATTTTGAGTTTATTTTTGTGTATGGTGTTAGGGAGTGTTCTAATGTCATTCTTTTACATGTAGCTGCCCAGTTTTCCCAGCACCCCTTCCCTTATTGAAGAGACTGGCTTTTCTCCAATGTATATTCTTGCCTCCTTTATCAAAATAAGTGACATATGTGCATGGGTTTATCTCTGGGCTTTCTATCCTCTTCCATTGATCTACATTTCTGTTTTTGTGCCAGTACCATACTGTCTTGATTACTGTAGCTTTGTAGTATAGTCTGAAGTCTGGGAGCCTGATTCCTCCAGTTTCGTTTTTCTTTCTCAAGATTGCTTTGGCTATTCAGGGTCTTTTGTGTTTCCATACTAATTGTGAAATGCCTTGCTCTACTTCTGTGAAAAATGCCATTGGTAGTTTGATAGGGATTGCATTGAATCTTTAGATTACTTTGGGTAGTATAGTCATTTTTACAATGTTGATTCTTTATTTTGAAGTCTATTTTATCTGATATGAATATTGCTACTCCAGCTTTCTTTTGATTTCCATTTGCATGGGATATCTTTTTCCATCCCCTCACTTTCAGTCTGTATGTGTCCCTAAGTCTGAAGTGGGTCTCTTGTAGACAGCATATATATGGATCTTATTTTTGTATCCATTCAGCAAGCCTATGTCTTTTGGCTAGAGCATTTAATCCATTCACATTTAAGGTAATTATCGATATGTATGTTCCTATTACCATTT
This sequence comes from Delphinus delphis, assembly GCF_949987515.2. Taxonomy (NCBI): domain Eukaryota; kingdom Metazoa; phylum Chordata; class Mammalia; order Artiodactyla; family Delphinidae; genus Delphinus; species Delphinus delphis. Next base: position 28,455,294 of record NC_082688.1, read on the forward strand.
TCTTAATTGTTATGGGTTTGTTTTTGTAGGTCTTTTCCTTCTCGTGTTTCCTGCCTAGAGAAGTTCCTTTAGCATTTGTTGTAAAGATGGTTTGATGGTGCTGAATTCTCTTAGCTTTGGCTTGTCTGTAAAGGTTTTAATTTCTCCATCGAATCTGAATGAGATCCTTGCTGGGTAGAGTAATCTTGGTTGTAGTTTTTTCCCTTTCATCACCTTAAATATGTCCTGCCATTCTCATCCGGCTTGCAGAGTTTCTGCTGAAAGATCAGCTGTTAACCTTATGGGGATTCCCTTGTATGTTATTTGTTGTTTTTCCCTTGCTGCTTTTAATATTTTTTCTTTGTATTTATTTTTTGATAGTTTGATTAATATGTGTCTTGGCGTGTTTCTCTTTGGATTTATCCTGTATGGGACTCTCTGCATTTCCTGGACTTGATTGACTATTTCCTTTCCAATATTAGGGAAGTTTTCAAATATAATCTCTTCAAATATTTTCTCAGACCCTTTCTTTTTCTCTTCTTCTTCTGGGACCCCTATAATTTGAATGTTGGTGCATTTAATGTTGTCCCAGAGGTCTCTGAGACTGTCCTCAATTCTTTTCATTCTTTTTTTTTTCTTTATTCTGCTCTGCAGTAGTTATTTCCACTATTTTATCTTCTAGGTTACTTATCCGTTCTTCTGCCTCAGTTATTCTGCTATTGATCCCTTCTAGAGAATTTTTAATTTCAAATTTTGGGTTGTTCATTATTGTTTGTTTGCTCTTTAACTCTTCTAGGTCCTTGTTAAATGTTTCTTGTATTTTCTCTGTTCTACTTCCAAGATTTTGAATCATTTTTACTATCATTATTCTGAATTCTTTTTCAGGTAGACTGCCTATTTCCTCTTCATTTGTTTAGTCTGGTGGGTTTTTACCTTGCTCCTTCATCTGCTGTGTGTTTCTGTGTCTTTTCATTTTGCTTAACTTACTGTGTTTGGGGTCTCCTTTTCTCAGCCTGCAGGTTTGTTGTTCCCATTGTTTTTGGTTTCTGCCCCAATGGATATGGTTGGTGCCCCAGTGGATATGGTTGGTTCAGTGGATTGTGTAGGCTTCCTGGTGGAGGGGACTGGTGCCTGTGTTCTGGTGGATGAGGCTGGATCTTGTCTTTCTGGTAGGGCAGGTCTGCATCTGATGGTGTGTTTTGGGGTGTCTGCGACATTATTATGATTTTAGGCAGCCTCTCTGCTAATGGGTGGGTTGTGTTCCTGTCTTGCTAGTTGTTTGGCATAGGGTGTCCAGTACTGTAGCTTTCTGGTTATTGAGTGGAGCTGGGTCTTAGCATTGAGATGGAGAGCTCTGGGAGAGCTTTTGCCTTTTGACATTATGTGGAGCCGGGAGGTCTCTGGTGGGTCAATGTCCTGAACTCAGCTCTCCCACCTCAGAGACACAGGCCTAACTCCCAGCTGGAGCACCAAGACCCTGTCAGCCACATGGCTCAGAAGAAAATGGAGAAAGAAAGAAAGAAAGAGAGAGAGAGAGAGAGAGAGAGAGAGAGAGAGGGAGGGAGGGAGGGAGGAAGGAAGAAAAGAGGGAAGAGAGGGAGAGAGAGAGGGAGGGATGGAGGAGGGAGGGAGGGAGGGAGGGAGGGAGGTCCCGTCCCTATTCTTTTGTCTCTGTTTTTTCTTTTGCCCTACCCAGGTACCTGGGGAGTTTCTTGCCTTTTGGGAAGTCTGAGGTCTTCTGCCAGCGTTCAATAGGTGTTCTGTAAGAGTTGTTCCGCATGTAAATGTATTTTTGATGTATTTGTGGGGAGGAAGGTGATCTCCACATCTTACTCCTCTGCCATCTTGAAAGTCTCCTCTCTACACCTCTTATCTACATACACATGACACTTCTGGGGAATATAAGTTATTTAAAAATTAGCAGAAAATAGCAGAGTACATACATATAAAGTTAACATAAGGAGAAAAAAATTCAAATCAAAACATTTAAGCTAATGAAAATTCTTCCCAAAATACTGACCACAAATCAGAGAAAGGCATGATATTTCAACTAAATTGAACATTCTGAAACAAAATTATGTGCAAATAAGAAGAAATGCATAACCAAAAAATTTACAGAAAATAACAGAAAAGAGCAGAAAGAAAGGTTTGTTGAATGCCTTAAAAAATTTAAGAAAAAGAAAATTAATCTCTAAGAAATTAAGAATAAATTACAAGGTGTACTAGAGAGAGTAGATTTTATTAAACATACAATGAGGAGATTTCAGAGACGAAATAAAATAGAGGATAGTAATAAAAGATGGAAGAATAAGTTCCAACATATTTAAAATTGAATCCTTGAAGAAAAATGAAACAACACAATAAAACTAATGTTTAAATCTGTAGTCCAAGAAAATATTCCAAAAATAAAGGAAAATCTGAATCTCTATACATACACAGCCCAGTGTGTAATCTGAGAAAATTTACCAGGAACAGTTAACTCTAACGCATCCTGCTAAAAATGTGGATCTTAAAGTTAAGAGAACAAAATCATCATAGAAAGCAAACAGTTTGGAACTGGACTTACAAACAGCAACATACAAAACAAAGCAAAGCTGAAATTTTATTTTTAAAAAACTCTCAGCAAGAAATTGTGAGCCAATTATCTTATACCTAGCCAAACTGTTCTTCAAGTGTTAAGATTTAGAAAAATATTTTAAATATACAAGCACTCAGAGAAAAACACTCATGAACCTTTATAAGGAAAGAGCTACATCCAACCAAAAAACAAAACAAAACAAAAAAACTGGGAAAACTATCAAACGGGCTTATTGTCAGATTGTCAGCTTTGAATATATATATTTTTAGACCCAAGACAAATACAAGATGTAAGACCAAGAGAAGAAGAATATTATGTGACTGTTATAAGTTTGGATGATGAGGAAATAACAACTTAAAAACTGGAGAAGGAGGGGAGAAAGGAGAAGGTATAATAAAATCATTAACTATAGCATCCAAAATATATAGAAGTCAAAGGATACCACTTATGCACCAAAAAACAGAGCCTTGGAATAATGAAGCAAAACTGAAAGACTAAATAGACAAATCTACAGTTGTAACCAGGGAGTTCAATAATTCATAGAATAAGCAAAGGTAAGATCAGTAAGGATATAAAAGATTTGAATAGTATCAATCAATTTTACCTAATACAAAATTATAGAACAGTCCATTCATTAATAACAGAATACACGTTCTTCTCAAGTGCATGCAGAATATGTACCAAAATTGATTATATTCTGAAAGATCTCAAATTAATGATCTGAGAGGCCACCTTAAGAATCTAGAAAAACAACAGGATATGAAACCCAATGTAAGAAGAACCAACATGTCAACTTGTACAAAACATTCTATTGGGAATTTTGTTGTGATTGCATCCAAGCTGCAGATCAATTGGGAGAGAGTTACATCTTAATACTGAATCTTCCAATCCACAAACATGACCCATATCTCCATTTATTTAGATAATCTTTACTTTTTTTCAGCAATGTGTTAGTATTTTTTGATAAAGGATTCTTAAATATTGTATGATATTTGGAATTTGAGTTTTTGATGCTGTTGTGAATTAAATTATATTTTTATTACTTTTCCAAATATTTGTTATTAGTATCTAGAAACACAATTGACTTTTATGTTGACCTTGTATCAGTGACCTTGATAAATTCACCTGCTAATTTTGGATTGGTGGGGTTTTATTTACAAATTTTTTTCGTATCTGCAAATTATAAATATTTTTGCATATATCATGTATTTCAGAATAGACATTTTAAGACTGCCAAAATATTTCCAGAATGCAAACATATGAAAGTCTAACCTTTTCATTAACTTATTATAAATCCATACTATTATGTTTCTCTTAAATATAATGCATTTGAAAATACATTATCCCACAAATTGAACTAAATACTGCACTCCCAGGTGAGACTTTAATCTGAGTTCCAGTTTAAACTCTTGTTATGTTTGGAACATTAACAGAATAGGGAATAGTTATTATCTTTTGTATTTTGTGGGAAGTATTTTAGTAATATTATTTAAGATATTTGACCATATCCAAAGATTAATGATATCTACAAATTTCCATCACCCCCAAGAGTTACATAGGGATTAGAAAGTGTTCAACAGTAGACGATTGAATGAAGAGCAAAAAGGAATCATTACTGAGTAATAAATTCGTTAATAGCCTTAGACTAAAGACAATGAAAAAATGATTACCAATGGTGATATTTCCTCCAGTTAAACTATTATTTTTCCTATTTTCCTATTTCAAAATTTATTTCTAATGAGAAGAGTTGGATTCACTTAGAATCTGCTAAGTATCATAAAAAAGAATATGAGCCCGCTGGCCTGAGTACAGGGCATAAGATTGACACATAATACTATTGCTTAAATGCCAATTCTTAAGTGCAGCACTGGAAGAATGGTTTCAAATACCTCTCAGTTAGCTTTGTGCTCACTCCATCAGCCTCCCCTCCCTGTCCACACCTTTTTTATCCCCTTACTTTCTTCTCTCATTAAAGTAGTCCCTCAGATTTCCTCATCTAGACATTACACATCTTTCTTACTGTTTCTAGATTCTCACCCAATCAATCCACCTTGAAAGAGTCTGAAACACAAGTTGGCCATGCCAGTAACGCCCTTACCTACAATCCAAACTCCGTAGGCTAGCAAATCTGGTCATAGTGATCTGATTACTGCCCATCTCTACAGTTTCTCCTCCTTTCACTACTTATACACAGACCTCAGAAGATATATCCAAGTGCACAGTTATCCCACAAGAGATGGGTAGTAGAATTGTCATATTTCTTTTTTCTGTTTTGATCAAGAAATGTGATTTTTCTCCCTTTTGAGAATGAATAGAAAAATGATGTTTCAAAATATATGACAATGACTTTGCATATGTCTGTCAATTTTTTCACTTTCGTCCTTAGAGTTACAATTTTTTCCCTCTAAGATTTTTGTGCATGTTATGGTTAGGAATTTCCTATTGCCTCTCTAAGGGTATACTTGTCTGTCCTAGTTTCTTCCTCAAGAGCTAATCCTTCCCTCAGGAGTGTGGCATTGCCCATAAGCTACAACTATTATCTCAGAGTAAAACAGAAATCATAAACTTGTATAACAGAAAATGCATGCCACAATAATGTGTAGTTAGAGGTTGACGGGGAACTGGTAGACATTGTATTTCTTTGGAGTTACTTGGTGGTGTTTCTGAAAAGAATTGGGTTCACATTTGACCTGCTCAAAGTAATTCAGTCTGCTTAAGAACAATTATTTCAATATACACGAAGCATCCTTGTATATTTTATGATTTCACAGAGATACTCAGAAGAACTGCAGAAATTTAATCACATGCATCATCACACTCTTCCAGAGTAAAGGAACTCTAAGCAGTTTCAAATTAGCAACTTCAAGAACACAAAGCCATTCCTTTCTTTTGAAATTGAAAAATAGTTGATTTACAGTATTATAGTAGTTTCAGGTGTAAAACAGTTATTCAATATTTTTATAGGTTATACACCATATAAAGTTATTTTTAAGAATTGGCTTATTCCCTGTGCTGTACATTACATCCTTGTTACTTATTTATTTTATTCCTAGTAGTTTGTACCTCTTAATCCCTTTCACCTTTCACCCTTGACCTCCACCCACTCCTTTCCCTCAGGTAAACGCTAGTTTGTTCTCTGTATCTATGAGTCTGTTTCTGTTATATCTGTTGATTTGTTTCATTTTTCAGATTCCACATATAAGGGAAAACATTACAGTATTTGTCTTTCTCTGTCTGACTTATTTCACTAAGCATAATACCCATCCATGTTTTCACAAACGGCAAAATTTCATTCTTTGTTATGGCTGAGTTTTATGTATATTCTTTAGCCATTCATCTGTTGATGGACACTTAGGTTGATTCCATATCTTCGCTATTTTAAATAATGCTGCTATGAACATTGGGGTGCATATATCATTTCAAATTAGCGTGTTTGTTTTCTTTGGTTATATACCCAGGAGTGGAATTGCTGGATCAAACGATAGTTCTATTTTTAATTTTTTGAGGAACATTCATTCTGTTTTCCATAGTGGCTGTAACTATTCACATTTCCATCAACAATGTACTAGAGTTACCTTTTCTCCACATCCTTGCCAACACTTGTTATTTCTTGTCTTTTTGATGACAGCCATTCTGACAGGTGTGAGGTGATATCTCATTGTGGTTTTGATTTGCATTTCCCTCGTGATATGCAAATATCACGAGGGAAATGTGATATTTGTTAAGTATATCTTAAGTGTTGTTAAGCATCTTTTCAAGTATCTGTTGAGCATCTGCATGTCTTCTTTGGAAAATGTCTATTCAGGTCTTCTGCCTTTTATTTTTTCTTTTAATGGTCTGGGAGGCCTTTTTATTTTATTATTTTTTTTAATTTATTTTATTTAATTTTGGCTGCATTGGGTCTTCATTGCTGCACACACGGGCTTTTCTAGTTGCGGTGAGTCGGGGCTACTCTTCATTGTGGCGTTCAGGCTTCTCATCTTGGTGGCTTCTCTTGTTGCCGAGCACGGGCTCTAGAGCGCAGCCTCAGTAGTTGTGGTGCACGAGCTTAGTCACTCGGCGGTATGTGGGATCTTCCCTGACCAGGGCTCAAACCCGTGTTCCCTGCGGTGGCCGGATTCTTTTTTTTTTTTAACACCTTTATTGGAGTATAATTGCTTGAATATTAACCTTTTATCAGATATATTATTTGCAAATATCTTCTCCTGGTCAGTAGGTTGTCTTTTCATTTTGTTGATGGTTTCCTTCACTGTGCAAAAGATTTTAAGTTTGACTAGGTCCCATTTGTTTATTTTTGCTTTTGTTTCCCTTGCCTGAGGAGACAGATCCAAAACACTATTGCTAAGACTGATGTCAGAGAATGTATTGCCTATGTGTTTTCTTCTAGGAGTTTTATAGTTTCAGCTCTTACCTTTAATTCTTAAATCCATTTTGAGTTTACTTTTGTGTATGGTGTGAGGAAATGTTCTAAAGCCATTCCTTACATGTACAGTTTCTGTCTTGCAGCTTTGGATTCCTGAAGAAAAATAACATAAACAGGTTTAGATGTGTTTATTTCTGTCCATTAGTGGTATATTTCACACTCATAGAATGCTGAAGAGTCCTGTGGAAATTTTGAATTATGTACTCCTTAGATCACCTTTGTATATTCTTTAGGAACTTCTGGCATTGTCCTTTTATATTGATTACATGCTGTATTAGGCTCCTTGGGAAGCTGCAAGTTGCATCACTAAAAAGTTTTAATGCTTATCCAGATCAGTCCATCTTAATGTTGATCTCATAAAGGACTTTTCAAAGTTCATTACAATGATTGTTTACATGTATATCTTTTAACTGTTGAACTTTTTGTTTAGCAGAATGGCTAGCAAAGTAGAAGTCCCTAAAATACTTGTTTATTGTGAAATGAAATAAATTACCCTGAGAACTTAGACATAAAATCACCCTCTGAAAGAGTTTACTAAGAATCAACAACAAATTGGATAAGAGAGGCAGGAACAGAAGTGATCAAGCCTAAAAGTAGGTTTATAGATGTGTTTCTAAGAGAAGCTTGGGAAACACTCAGAGCCAATCATGGAAACTGGGATGTGTGCTTAAATTTGGACTATAACTAAATAAAGCCTGGGATAAAGATTGTCCATGTGCTTCTTCACCAAAACTGAGGGCTGAATGTCTCTAGCAGCAGTCCTTCCTCCCAGGGGTCCTGCTGAAGCTGCATTGTCTATTTGCATCCGTACTAGTTTGCTATCACAAGCAAAGGCTGAATCTGGCAGAGCAATTACCTAGAGAAACCAGAAGCCAACTGAGCTTAAAGGGTACAAATTATCATGTTTAGGGATGAAAACAAAGTCAGAGACACCATCTCAGCTATCAAACCGAGTATGGGGTTGAATACACAAAGGGAAGTAGGCAGCCTAGAGCCATAAAGGCACGGGACAGAAAGTGAAATTGAAGAATTGAAGGAGGGATTGGAAGAGGCACACGAAGATTCTTAACTTTACCTATGGTAAGGGAAAGAGTTTCCCAGATCATTCTCCTCCTGGGTATTGGGTCTGCTGTGCTTAGGTCAGTTGGCCTGAGTTAAATACTTAGTTGTGAGATGAATACTGAGAGCCTATCCTAGCCATCCTACATAATTTATAATTAACCAAACTTGTCAAACCAAGCTTTAAGACAAGGAGTATTACCTGAAATAAACAGGGTATTTAATAAGGATAGTGGGGTCAGTTCATCAGGAACACATCAAAATAATAAATGTGCAATGAAAGTGTTCTGTATTTTAATTGAAATGATAATTAGGTGGGTATACACATTTATTTATATTCATCATATTTTACAGTTAAGATCTGTGAATTTCATTTTATATCAAGTTTACCTCAATAAAAGTTTTACAAAATGGACCAATTTTCAGCTATAATAATCCTAACAGTTTAGCATATGCCATGAAATAGATATGGATGTGTTAAAGGCAGAGGGAAAAGAGAACTATTTTAGTCCTACCTGGAGAGGTCCCTCTGACTCCACCCCCAGACTTTAAGAAACGTGAAGTCAAAGAATTTATGAATCCAGTTTATTCCTATATATCTAATGCCTAGCACAGGGTCTGATGCATAACCAATCAATAAGTATAGAGTATATACTGACTGATCAGTGTGTTCACCTATCTGCCTAATTTCTTAGGGATAACTTTCTTCAGATTCTTGAAGATACATTCTGTGCTTATCCTGTGTCAGTGGTCAGGTGGACGTGAGTCCTGCTGTTTGCTCTTTCTGAAATTAGATGCTCACCCTTCATTGTCTTTAAAACGTAGCAGGTTTTTGCACACCCATGTTCACTGCAACATTATTCACAATAGCCAAAATTTGGAAGCAAACCAGATGTCCATTAATGGATGAATGGATAAAGAAAAAGTGGTATATACATACAATGGAATATCATCGAGGCTTAAAAAAGAAGATTCTGCCACATGCTACGACATGGATGAAACTTGAGGACATTATGCTAAGTGAAATAAGCCATTCACAAAAAGACAAATACTGTAACATTCCACTTTTATGAGGTACCTAAAGTAGTCAAACTCATAGAAACAAAGAGTAGAATGGTAGGTTGGGGGAGGGGGAAATAGGGAGTTACTGTTCAATAGGTGTAGAGTTTTAGTTTTGCAACATAAAAAAGTTAGTTCTAGAGATCTGCCGCAAACCTATTTGTAGGGCAGGAATAGAGACATAGATGTAGGGAATGGACATGTGGACACAGTGGGAGAAGGGGAGGATGGGGCAAATAGGGAGATTAGGTTTGACATAAATACACTACCACATGTAAAATAGAGAGCTAGTGGGAACCTGCTGTATAGCACAGGGAGCTCGGCCCGGTGCTCTGTGATGACCTAGATATGGGGGAAAGAGGGAGAGGGAGGTCCAAGAGGGAGGGGATATAGGTATACATATAGCTGATTCACTTCATCATACAGCAGAAACTGACACAACATTGTAAAGCAATTATACTCCAATTAAAAAAAAATGTGGACATACTTAACTCTATTGAACTATACACTTAAGAATGAGTAAGGTGTTAAATTTTGTTATGTGATTTTTAAATCACAATTAAACTTTTTTTAAATGTAGCTAGCTCTTTCATGTCTCATGTTACAGAGAATGTAAAAGCAAGTTGCCAGCAAAGACATCTGCCTCAGATATTTACTTTAGGATAACTTCCTTTACCCACTGAACTTGACCCTCTGTGTTCTTGGTGTCATATTTCTATGATTCTTTGTCTCTGTCCTCCAATTCTCAATGTATGATCCTGGCCCTTTCCCATGTTTTTGTGTCTTTTCTGACTTACTGCTTGTTAGCTGGATCCCCACCATTGCTTGTCCTTTGTGGACTCAGCATACTCCTTTGACGCTAGGAGCACCAGAGACCTGAGTAAGAGACACTGCCTCTATGTGGCAAGGCCTGTGAAATCCCCACTGCCTTGGTTACCCATCCCATCCCTCCAAAGGGAGGTTGATAGAGGATTTTGTATCTGGAAGCAAAATGGGCCCAACGCAGACATGTGATCTTAAATCCTTGTAACAACTGTGTAAGCATCCTTCAACAGAGAACGTTCAGATTGACCAGAGACCTATGCTCAGAGACACCTAACAAGGGTATAGTTCTTGCTGTAGAAGAGGACACAGCATGTCAAATGTTCAGTTTTGGAGTCAGAGAGCTCTGAGTTCAAATCCCAGCTCTGCACTTACTTAGAAAACTCTAACCAATGTCTAAGTCTTTCATTTTCACCACCAGCAGGGATGTTATGAAGCCAAGCAGACAGGAATGTGATGAAAATAAAATAACATTATATGAAATATGCACTTAGTAGTCATTGTAACATGGTAGATACTCAATATTTTTTCTTAAATTTTCCTTTTAATTTATAGGGAAGTAAGATCAGGTTTGGGAAACTAAGGTACCTAGGTCAGAGCAGAATCAACAGCAAGCAGTCTCAGCACAGAGATGCAAACATTAGACCAATCTCCTCCAGCCTCCCCCTTCCATTTGACTAAAGTCATTTCTGAGTCCAGTCAATGAGAGAACCTGATTCTGGGATAATCTGGGCATTTAAAATTGCTTAGCATTTATGAAATTCATTGTGTCACATTTTGAGTTTGTAAGTGTTAAGGTTAATTCCATATGCCTCACAGCCAGGAGGTTACAGGTCATTATTCAGCACTTACTATGCCATCATATAATTTTTATCACATCATCATCACATGATCACAGGTGGTGAGTGAGGTTTCTAACAACCTGACTAAAGGGTTTGTTTCATGGATGAACATCACTGGGGTCATCTAAGGGTTCTCTGCAAGAGTTAATTCCGTCAACCTGTGCCCCAGCCTGGCCATATGGTCCCAGAATCTCTGGGAGGATCTTCCCCAGGCAAATGGCACAGGGTCAATTCACAAAACCAGTATCTTTAGCACCTGGAGATATAGAATGTAGCTGATTCATTAGACTAGTGGTGTCAGGAGCAAAAAGAAACCTCTAGCAAATCATAGATAATGAAATGACTTTGACACTTCCATGCAGGCATTTTATAGAGATTTAAGGCAGGTACAAAAAACAAAGAGAAAATGAAGGAGTCTTTGTCTCCTTACCTCCTCCAAGTCTTGACCAGCTCCCAAAAATGACATGTAACAAAACAAAACAAGCCAACGGACAATCAGAAAAGTCATAGGACCTGTAAAGTGCTATTATAATACTGCAAATTAATAAAGGAAGCACAAGTATTGTGAATTGGTAAAGAAAGAGATAAATAAAAGAAATAGGGACTAGCCTAGCAAGAATATAATTCACAAAACTTAATGTGTGAGGCCCTTGCTGCTGCTTTGACAAAGACATGTATTTGGAAGGTATTTTCTTCTTTGGTTTTAGAAGAAATTAAAGAAATGTTAGGGGGAAATAAGCCACAATTGCCCTCCCTAAATAATCTGTTCGTCATATTTTACCACCCAGTGTTTATCTTCATACACCATACTTTAGAGTTGTAATCAGTGTAAATGACATTTTACACTGACAATTCAATTACTGTGCTAACATAGCAATTTTTCCATATGACTAAGTAGTTTTAAAAGTTATTTTCTCCTTTTCTTAGTACTTTTATTTATTCTTACTTTAATCTCTCCAGCGAATAGGAGATAGTCCTACAAATATTCAATGGCTTGCCACATCTGAAAAAATGTAGGGCAGTTGTCAGGGGGACAGGGGGACACCTCTTCCATAAGTAAAAACAAATGATGACATGGTGCATCTTCTCCCACAAAGGAGGAAGCCCAATGCCTGGCAAGACACTTTGGGTTCTGGAAGTAGCATTTTGATACCTAAGAATACTACTCAGGCCCACATACTATAAATGTAAAAACAAAAACAAAAAAACTACCATCTTTCAGTTGGCCCAGAATAGGAAAATCTGCAACAGAACCAGATGGTGGTTCATGAAGTCCTGCCATGAAGGCAGTAAAATCTGCCAGACTCTATGGTAGGCCACAAAGATGCTGTGTGGAGTTTGTGGCAAATTCCAGTGGAAGAATCACAGTGAAGTCACCTTGGGAGCAAAGACACCTAAGCTAAGAATAAGAAAGTTAATTAATTAGAATTAATTATCTCCACTAAATTGTATGAATCATAGCTTTTAATATGAAATTTTGTCATAAGATTTTTGTAAAGCCCCAGTAATTGCCTTACTGGACCCTCAATCTACATGTCTATTTATTCCTCTGACTCCTACTTATTTCTCAGATATAAATTGAAATTTCATTTAATCATAGAAGACTTTTCTGACCCTGCCAATTTAAATGATCTCATCTCCTCCTCATCCAGAGTTATTCTCTCTCTCATAGACCCTATTATTTTCCTTCATAATAACAATCACACTTGGTAATTATATTTGTGTGTGTGTGTTTTATATCTATACCCTTCTATATCTGTGTCTATATATAAGCATCACGAAAGCCGTAATTATCAAGTCTGTTTTATTCACTGCCATATACTCAGTGCCTAGCACAGTGCCTGGAAATAAATAAATATTGAATGAATGAAAGCTCAAAGACTTTTCTCTTTCGTATGAAGCTTTCTTGTAAATAAATATGATAAAGTTCACCAATTTAATGGAAATGGAATATGAACTTGTTATAATTCTGGCTCTCATGGAGCTTTCATTCTAGTCATGGAGGCTTTTTGAGAATGTAACGTCTAAACTAATTATTATCTAATTATTAGGTAGAGGCCTATCCTGAAAAAGGGAAGTGGTGGAAGAGAGCATATTATATAGAGAGATGTTAGCAAAGGCAAAATTCTTTGGTGGGATCACATTTGGCAAATGTGATGAACAGAGTGGTCCAATGGGTTTAAAGAACATAGTAAGTAGATAATTATAGAAGATGAGGCTGGGAAGGTAGGCAGAAACAAGATCATGTAGGATCTTCTGAGTTTTGGTAAGATGCTTTTACTTTATTGTAAGTGAAGTAGAAGATCATAGCAAGTTTTAAGCAGAGCAACAATACCTAATTCAAATCTTTACAATGCTATTCTTCCTTTATGGAAAATAGGTCGGGATAAAAGTGGATGGAAGGGGCTTCCCTGGTGGCGTAGTGGTTGGGAGTCCGCCTGCCGATGCAGGGGACGTGGGTTCATGCCCCGGTCCGGGAGGATCCCACGTGCCGCGGAGCGGCTGGGCCCGTGGGCCGTGGCCGCTGGGCCTGCGCGTCTGGAGCCTGTGCTCTGCAACGGGAGAGGCCACAGCGGTGAGAGGCCCGCATACCGCAAAAAAAAAAAAAAAAAAAAGTGGATGGAAGGAGTGGAAACAAGGGCACCAATTAATAGACTGTTGTTTCAGTGTAGGAGAAATACGATGGCTTCAACTAAAGTGACAGTTTGGAGGCAGAGAGTCAAGAGAGGACTTAGTATATGTTTTCAATTCTAACATGAATTGAAGGTGGGTTGGTTGTGAGACAATGAGGGAAAGTAAAGAATCAAAGATGATTCCTACATTTTCGGTTCAAGAAATTAGGTGGAGGGTGGTGTCTTTTGTTGGGAATAAGGGTAGTTTTGGTTGGAGGCAGAGTCAGAAATCAGAAGTTTTCTTTAGGGCATATGTTAAATTTGAAATGCTTATTAGAAATCTAGCTGGAGATGTCAAGTAGAAGCTGGGTAGCTGAGTTTAGAATACAGGAAAGAGATCAGAGCTGTAAAGATACATAAGGAAGTACTCAGTATGTAGTTGAAATCAAGGAGGTATGAGAAGAGAAAAATAGGGGAAAGAGCCAAGGTTGGTTGCCAAGCCCACTAGTATTTACAGATTCATTGGAAGAGGAGACGCCAACAAAGGAGACTGAGAGCAAAACCAGGAAAACATTGCATCATAGAAACAAAGAAAATAATTTCAGGAAAGAAAGAGCCATTTAGTTGTCAAAAACTATTAAACACTTGAAGTAAAATAAGGACCATTGGATCTGGCAAACTGGAGACCATTGGTAATCATGGCAGAAATAGTTTCAATGGAATAGAAAGAATGATAGCTCTATTAGAGTAGACTGAAGGAGATAACACCTTAATAATATTGGCAATATCACTACTCCACTCTAATACCTATTCAGCAGATTAGATATTTAGTCAGTAAATTCACCATTCATTTATGCAGTCATTTAACAGTTCTCCCTAGCAAGAAGCTAAGATTTCCAGGTAATTAAGGGATGGTCCCTGTCCTGAAGATATTATCTTTCAGATACCTCATAACTCTCAGGAATATATCATTAAGTTCTGGAAATTTTTCTAATATAGTTGTTCAATTTTGTATCTGCCAAAAGATGATTTAAAATTTTACCTCCCTGATGCTTTATTCAGGAAAAAATGAAGCTAAAGCTTGATTTAGTCATACACCTTTTCAAATTCTTCAGCCTGGCAGAGTGTTTTCATTCATTTTATAATGTCTTTCCATGTTTAATATATTAAAAAATCTTTTTATGAGTTTAAATGAAGTAGAGGATAGCTATTCATACTCATAACTTCTTTAACAAGTTTTCTTTATTTGCCCCATATTCTAGTCCTAAATGACTTGACAGTTTGGGGTCAATAACTGACTAAGAATAGATTCTCTTCTTAAATTCACTAGCTCTTCAATAACAGTAGAGGATTCATTACAATGAATGAGTTTCTTAGTGCAGTAATTAGAGAGTTTGATATTGATTTCCCATGCTGTGACAATTGCTGGCATTTCTGTGACAAAAATAACCATTATATTTAGAGAATCCTTTAAATACTTAATAGAAATAGAAGTTTGAGGCACAGATACATCCATTATTATATCAGAAGTAGTTAAAAAAATTTTTTTCCCTTTACCACAATCCAAAGATACAGTACTGACTTGAGATACAGGTTAGAATGCTCTTTCATGCTATTTTACTTTCAAAATGGAAGATGTTTATCATTATCACTGATACAGGGTTAGGGTTTTGGTTTTTTTTTTAATGTCTATCATACAGAAATTTTAAAAGTGAAAGAAACCCATCTGGTGATCCCACCATCCAGAAATAATTGCTGTTAATATTTTTATATATAATCCCTTGTAAATACTTTTCTATGCTTATGTCTTTAAATTTAATGCCTGAGAATAGATCTGGCTGTTACAACAACACTTCTTCATGCTTTTCAGGGACTACTTCGTTAAATTGATTTTCCTGTTTTCAAAGAAAATACTAGTTTTTGTAGAAAATTTAAGTGCTACAGAGTAAAAAGAAACCCCCTCGCCATCACTACCACTAATCTCATCACCCAGCTGTAAGAAGAGCCAGTATCAACATTTGGGTGGTTATCCTTCCAGAATGCATTTTACATTTGTAGTTAGCTTACATTAGTAGAGATTTTACTGTGGATAATTTCATATAGATTAAATCATATCATGCATACTATTTTGCAGCTTGCTTTATTTAAAAAAAAGTCATGATATCTTTTTTTTTTTTTTTTTTTGCAGTACGCGGGCCTCTCACTATTGTGGCCTCTCCCATTGCGGAGCACAGGCTCCAGACGCGCAGGCTCAGCGGCCATGGCTCACGGGCCCAGCCGCTCCGCGGCATGTGGGATCCCCCCGGACCGGGGCACGAACCCGTGTCCCCTGCATTGGCAGGCGGACTCTCAACCACTGCACCACCAGGGAAGCCCTATGATATCTTTTAATAGAAATGAATGCAGAGTATGTCCTTCTGTGGCTGTAAGTTATTTAATCAGTCATTTATTAATGAGCACTTAAATTCTTTTCAGTTACTTTTTTTGCTATTTCAAGTTGCAATGAACATTCTTGTACCTTCGCATTTGCACTCTTGTCAGTTTATCTCCTTTTCTCCCTTTAATCTCAAAGTAGTTTTCTCTTAAAATATGAGTCAGGTGTTCTTGCCATTTAAATGATATGGCTATAAATACATAGGGTGTTAATGGTCTGTCTCGGGATGTTCTGGACCCCTATATCTCCCCTTGGTTTTCTTTTCTGAGGAAGTCAGTGGGGTCAGATGGGGTCACAAAGTATCATCTAAATGAGTAAGAAGGAAAATAGGGCATTACAACCCCATCCTGTGAGACAAGTGGGTACACAATGAATAATTCCATTTATATGAAATTCTAGAAAATGCAAACAAATCTATAGAGACAGAAAGCCAATCATCAGTTGCTGGTAACGGTAGAAGGTGGGAAGAGCAGGGCAGAGGGATTATGAAGGAGATGAGGAAGCTTTTGGAGGCGATGGATATGTTCATACTCTTGATTGTAATGACAGTTTCATAGGATTATGCATATGCCAAAACTTAGTAAATTGGACACCTTAAAAATGTGCAGTTAAAAAAAATGTGCAGTTATTGCATGGCAATTATAATGACAAATTATTGATAAATCTGTTAAAATATGACAAAAGGAATATTAATGAACACTGAGAGCTTTCAAATATACACAGTTGCTAAATTATCAACTAATATTACATATTTACATTTTGCTTTTAAATTTACAAAGAACTTTAATTGCATTTTCCCATTTGATCCTCACAACAGTTTTGTTGAGTACACTGGACAGGCATTCTAATCCCATTTTACAGATGAGAAAACTGAGACTCAGAAAAGTTAACTTGCCCAAGATCAAAAAGCTACAAAGAATTGGGTCTAGACTTTTACCTATGCTGTGCTGACCTTCCATTCTGTGCAACTTTTTTTTTTTTTTTTTTTTTTTTTGCGGTACACGGGCCTCTCACTGTTGTGGCCTCTCCTGTTGCGGAGCACAGGCTCCGGACGCGCAGGCTCAGTGGCCATGGCTCACGGGCCCAGCCGCTCCACGGCATGTGGGATCTTCCTGGACCGGGGCACGAACCCGCGTCCCCTGTATCGGCAGGCGGACTCTCAACCACTGCGCCACCAGGGAAGCCCTGTGCAGCTTTTATGATATCACATTGTCTCCCCCTCACCAGTTACACCTTTGATCCCTCATTTTCAGGATCTCTAACTTGATACTGCAGTAGGCAGTATACCGATTTGGAGCTATCATTATAGAAAAATCAATACCAAAACATACACAGTTTTTACCCCCAAAGAATTTACAGCAGGGACTCAAAGATATATTTGTACACCGACGTTCATAGCAGCACTATTTATAATAGTCAAAAGATAGAAGAGGGCTTCCCTGGTGGCGCAGTGGTTGAGAGTCCGCCTGACAATGCAGGGGACACGGGTTCGTGCCCTGGTCCGGGAAGATCCCACATGCCGCAGAGCGGCTGGGCCCGTGAGCCATGGCCGCTGAGCCTGTGCGTCCAGAGCCTGTGCTCTGCAACGGGAGAAGCCACAACAGTGAGAGGCCCGCGTACCGCAAAAAAAAAAAAAAAAAAAAAAAGATAGAAGCAACACAGATGTCCATCGATGGATGAACGGATAAAGAGAAAGTGGTATCTACATGCAATAGAATATTATTCAACCTCCAAAATGAAGGAAATTCTGACACGTGCTATATCATGGATGACCCTTAAGGACATTATGCTAAGTGAAATAAGCCAGTCCACAAAGGGAAAACTGTTGTATAATTTCATTTATATTAGGTACCTAGAATAGTCAAATTCATAGAGACAGAAGGTAGAATGCGCTTCCCAGAGATTTCAGGGAGAGAAGAATAGAGACATTGTTTAATGGGAACAGAGTTTCAGCTTTGTAAGATGAAGAGAGTTCGGGAGATGGATGTTGTGATAGTTGCACAACAATGTGAATGTACCTGGTGCCACTGAACTGCACCCTTAACAATGGTTAGGTGATAAATTTAAGGTTATGTGTATTTTACTACGGTTTAAACAAAATTTTAAGGTGAGGTTTTTAACATACTCTTTATATTTATTTGGAAACTCAGAGACCTAGAAAGCATGTGTGGGCTTATTACCAAAAAAATCCCAAAGCGTCAGTTATTTACTTTGTCGCTGTTCTCAAAATGCACTTCTGCGACATACCATAACCTGTTAGCAAAATCAGGCTACAGAGAGCCTATCTCCATACAGAGAGGGAATGAAATATAGCATATGAAATGTTCTCTGCCTCATGCCTGCACTCTGACTGGAAATCCCATAATTTGGAGCCTAGCTGAATTGGAAAAGTCAACTACTGTAGTTGGTCAGTTCTACCACAATTTTTAGCTGTAGTCACCCTTCCTGTTTTCCCCTCTTGACTCCATCTAGTTCATTCTCTACATAGTAGCCAAAGAGCTTTAAAAATACATTATGGCATTATGCTAAGTGAAGTAAATCAGATTAAGACAAAGACTGTATAATTTCACTCATACATGGAATCTAAAAAAGCTAAACACATAGAGAGTAGAAGGGTAGTGGCCAGGGGCTGGGGGTGGTCAAAATGGGGAGATTGGTCAAGTGGGAAAAAAAATTTAACATAAGATTAATAAGTTCTGGGGATATAATGTAAAGCATAGTGACTATGGTTAACAATACTATATTATATACTTGAAATTTGCTAAGAGAGTAGCCCGTAAATGTTCTCACCCCTCCCCCCCACACACAATATGGTAACTAACTAACCTTATTGTGGTAACCATTTTGTAATATATATGTGTATTAAATCATAATATTGTACACCTTAGACTTATATAATGTTATATGTCAATTACATCTCAATAAAGCTGAAGGAAATACATAATTTTATGTAAAGTCACTGCCTCATGGCTTCGTATTTTGTGTAGAATAAAATCTAATCATCTTACTGTGGCATATAAGGTGCTGCACCATCTGGTCCTCACTATCTGGTCCCTTTGGAGCAGCTTGTAGCACTCTCTGCCTCTCTAGCATCCCCTAGACCACTGACATTCTTTCTTTTTTTTAAACACGTCAGGGTCCTGCCACAGGGCATTTGCACATGCTATCGCCTTGCTTGAAAGGCTCGTTTCTTCACTTTTCAAATGTATTCTTCCTTGTCCTTTGGATCTCAAATATTACTTCTTCACAGAAGTCTCTCCTGAATACCTTATTTAACATGGGCCCACCCATTATTCTCTATCTCTGTTCCCTCTTTGTTAATTTCATGACATTTAACACAATTTGTAATTATGTCATTAGTTGTTGACTCTTTTTCTGTTTCCCCTGACTTGAATCTAAGCTCTTGAAGGGCTGGGACTATATTTGTTTTGTTCACTATTAGCCAGAGCTCCTAGAAGAAATTTGGCACATAAGAGCAAATCAATAAAAATTTGTTGAATGATTGAGTGAATAAAAACAAAAAGTAAATACAACCTAAATACCCATCAATAGAGGAATAGGTTTTCTATAAAATACCATTCTATTTAAAAGAATGAGAGATATTCCTACATAGTATTGTTAAATGAAAAAAGCAGGTTATATAACAGTGCATTCATTGCAGTAATATTTTTAATAAAAATGTGTATTTATATGTGAGTATATATACACCTATATGTATATACGTGTGTGTATGTGTGTGTAATTCAGAACACCTACAGAGGAAACTATTAACAATAGCCAAAGAAGGAAATAATACTGTAGAAGGGTGGGAACTGGATGATGAGAGACTTTAGTTTTTTTTTTCCTTTAATTTTGCTAGAGTGAATTTTTACTTCTGTGAGTACATTCATGTTTTTTTGTATAATTTAAAAATTATTATATTTTTGTTTTCTGATACCTTTATTTAATATGTTCAATTTAATTTGGGAAATTGGATAATCAATAGGTGTGAAAAGTTACCAGAATCAATATATGGTGCAAATGGGATGCTACATGTAGAGATTAAGTAATTTCAAGCCCCTGAACTAAAATTGTTAGGTAAGAATAAATTTTCAATGTTGGAAACACTAGGGGTAAAATAATTACACATTTTTGCTCATTCAAGAAGATAAGTTATGTGCTATTGTCATGAGATTTCAGGCCTGAAATATTGATTTTTTATACCAATAATGAATTAATATATTTGAGAGTCTTACATTTTATTCAGCAGTGCTGCTATTGATAATGAAAACAGAGACAAGACATCAGAAGATTTTACAACCAAGAAGAGTTGTGTCCATTCATTCGTACACTTGAGCAGCTCTGTCACATTTACTCAACTTCCAAAAAATAAGCAAACAAAAAAAAAGAGCTTTGTCTATTTTTATAGTCTGTTGGATCAATGTGGGAAGAATGCATATATCCTTTATATAACTGCCAATTCAAACAGAATTGCAGAAATGCAATTCATGATTGATTCCTGGAAGAATTATCACAAAATATAGGTCAGAGGGAACCTCAAGGATTCCATCCCACTTCCAGCATTTGGAAACGTGCACTTTCTCGCCCAGAGGAGGCACAAGTGCAAGACAGCTTCAGGCTCTCAAGGATAAGCATCAGACAGCCTTGTAGACTTTGCAGTTTTGGGCTTGAGGCCACTTCTTTTTCCAAGTTCTGCCTTCAACTTCTTTGCCTCAGGAATTAGAGTCTTTTCCTGCATCACTGTCACCTTTAACATTGTCATCACCAACAGATATACTTCTTTTCCTAGCCTGGCTACAGAGTGGAACACGGTCTCCCAAGAACCTACTTTCCTTGATATTCTGAAAAGAGTGTAGTCTCTGTACCCTTGGGCATGAAATAGCTCAGCAACAATGCCTCAGAGTCACAGGCAGAGCAGGAGTGGTGGAGGAGAGCATCCTATGGTGTACAGGAAAGATGGTGGTATAAAACCATGATATACAATTTTAAGTCTCCATCGGTTCCAATGGGCAATTTCCAGCTCAGTCTGGATGGCCACCAACTCATTAGTGTTGAGTTCCATGAACATAGATTTCCAAAAGGCATTTTCTTATTGAGACAATTTGAATATTAAAAGTATTTTCCCTCAATTCCTGATTATAGGAAGAACAATCTTCTTCCTCACTCCATGATCCCTGCATCTGACCATGAAATAAAGACTATTATTCTCTTGAAAGTATTAGGAGAAACTATTCCGTCCTCCCCACCTCACTCATGCTCCCCACAGAAGGAAGGCCTTAACTGAATGGGAGAAGGTCACCAGGGTCACTGGCTTCTGTAAGGAACATAAAGGTTATGTTCATATATTCATTACCTTCTCCTCTCCTGGCCCCTCCCTGCAGTAAACCTAGTAGCTGATTATTTACCAAAAATAGAGCTGATGTTTTGATCCTTCCAAACTCTATTTCCTAATATGAGGAGAAAGGTCTCCATAGAAATGTTCATTGCCTTCATGGCTTAAGTCTCAGATTGACGGATGTCTGTCTCAGATCCACAAACCACCAAGTAATGTGGATGTTTGAGACTGAATGAGGTAACAATACATTTAAGTAATGTTTATTGAACTTAGCACAGAAAAGACACTTAACCAAACAAAACTAACAAAAAAATGAATGAAGATAGCTCATATTTATTTAGTGAGCATAAACTAAGTGTAAGATGCACACACAATTGGTAACATACCACATCAATCAAGGTCCTTTCCAGAAACGAAATTCCACTCAGATGGTTTCAACTCAAGCGTCTTTAATAAAGGGACTATTTACAGAGGACTGGGCAAAGTTAAGAGAACTAACCATGGATGCTGAAGCACCCAGGAGTAGAAATAGGCAAAAGCCATTCATTATGATACTTAGGTCTGAAGGACACAGGAAGAATAGTGTTGCAATGGCCCAGTAAGAGCTGGCACCCTGGAGGAGGGGCCGTGGGACAGAAGAAGGAAGGTCAGATCTATTGCCATAATTTGCCAGAACCAGGACACTTAGGCAGAGAGAAAGCAAAGAAGAAAGACCAACTGCTTCTCCTTTTCTCCTGTCTCCTTTCAGTGTGTTGCATTGACCAGAAACAACCAGAAACAAGCCAGTCAGGGAGTCTGGGTGATGCAATGTGTAAGGATCAGCCTTAGGGCACAGAAGGGGGTAGAAAAGGATAGAGAATGGGTCAGTCAGAGCAAAGAGGGGAAACAAAATGGAAAGCAGTCAACACAAATGTGTAATAAGAATTATCTTAATTTTCAAAACTATCTTGTGAGATAAATACAGTTATTCTCATTGTAAACGTTAAAAAATGTGAGATTTAGAGATGGTAAATAAATTGTTCAATTCCTGAGCCCACAGGCTTAATAACTAAACTATTCTAGATGCAGAGTATATGCCCCAAAATGCTTGCTTCAATAATTAATTGATTAAGTAGGAGCTATATTGGATGTAATTAGGCATGCATTGTCTTTATAAATATAAGCTAATTAAGCATAGTAATTATTGGTCTGTATAAAAAAGTGAGATTTAGAGATGGTAAATAAATTGTTCAATTCCTGAGTCCACAGGCTTAATAACTAAACTATTCTAGATACAGAGTATATGTCCCAAAATGTTTGCTTCAATAATTAATTGATTAAGTAGGAGCTATATTTGATGTAATTAGGCATGCATTGTCTTTATAAATATAAGCTAATTAACCATAGTAATTATTGGTCTGTAAAAGAGAGATGACTTTTCTCCCCTGAGATACCAAATGCCACTTAATTAGAATTAGGAAACAACTGAAGGAACATTCAGGATTAGAGTTGAAAGGCAGAGGAAACGGAGATTCACTAGAAACGAACTCTGAAAGGCAGGTTTTTCTTAGCAGCCAACAGAGCATAAGTCCTCACTTATGCTGAGTTCCCACAAGCATCTTTCCTCCTCATACCTCCGGTGTGATTTAGGCAAAGGGTGTTAATCTAGTGCCTGAGCACACAGTTCATGCCCCGACTCTGAGCTCTTCTATGTGCTATTCCCTGGGCCTGAAATACCTTTCTTCCCTTTCTCTTCCTAATCTTATTTTTCAAACTTATTTTTCAACTTATTTTTCAAAGCCATGTTCAAAGCCATCTCCTCTGTGAAGTCCTCCTGAAGGCTGGGGATGTGTCTTGCACTCCTGTGTACTCCTCATGCCTTACAAATAGCCTGAAACATATAAGACACTCCATGAATGTATTTAAATTAATTAAACTAAGGAGAAAATAAGAATTGGGTTCTGAAGATTGCAGACTTTGGGGGGAAGCAATATAGAGAGACACAGGACTGAAATGGGGTAGATATTAGAGGTAGATCAAATTGATATACAGAGCCATCAATAAAGGTAATTTCCTATACAGCACAGAGCTGGACTCTGTTCCCTTGAAACTGCCCACAGCACCATGTGGCTGTCTGCTCATGTCTGCCACCCAAGGTCTCCCTGTATATCTCTTTGTTACTTACTGTTTGAAGAATTATGCACATATGTTTCTTTACCTTTCTCATCTTTACATTTTACCTTTTCTCTTATAATTTACAGCTAAAGTTGCATTGAATCAGTGTGATCACAAATATACATTATTCCTTCCCTAACAGAATGGCTACATTTTACTTTTATTTTTAAAAATTTTAAAGATCTTACTGGCTTTATTCAATGATTCATGAATCAGGCAGCATCCAACCTAACAGATGGAAAGGAGCTCCAAGGAGAGTATAGGCGGAAGGGAGCACGAACAAGGATGTTCTACTAGCAAAAAGTAGATTGGCAGCAATGTCACTTTCCTTTAAGGGATGGGGTCTATCGGGCAGGTTACTTAACTAGAGCTGATTACGTGATTCCTGATTGACTGGTTTAAGATTGCATTTCTGCGAGAGCCAAAACTGTAATTAAGTCTCAGTTTGGTGAGGTGGGGCTTAGCATAAGTGACTCCATTTGGGGCCTGTTATCTTGTTTTTATCAATCCCCACCCCCCCCCCTTTTTTTTTGGCCACACCATGTGGCTTGCGGGGTCTTAGTTCCCCAGCCAGGGATCAAACCCATGACCCCTGCATTTGGAGCACAGAGTCTTAAACCCTGAACCGCCAGGGAAGTCCCTCAATTCCCCCTTTTTGATGAGACTCTCAGTCTGAGATGTGATCAAAATTTGGCATTGGCATTACTCCCAGTTACTGCTCTAAAGTTCTCTTAAGCTTTTGCTGAATCTCTGTGGCGTTTACAGGTCGCTACACTGGGTTCACGTTCTTTAAGTCAGTCATTCTCTTCATTCCTTTTCTGATGTTCTAGTTTTAGGGAAACCTTTTGCTTGCTGGTTAGTGGTTGCAAACATGCATTTGAAGATTTTGAGAAAATACCAAGCCCCAGGGAAACTACTGTGATTATCATAAGTGGGATAATTCCTAATATCTGGCATGTACTTTGGAGCAGAATGGCTACCTTTTAATATAACCTTTTTATGAGTCATTATTCATCTCAAATTTGACATTATTAAAAGCTTCTTTTGCTCCCAACTCCACTCACCTCTCCCCACACCCAGATTTATATGGAGTTGATTGCTATGTTAGCTAAGGCATCAGACAAGGCATGGAAGAGGCTATGATGATGAATAAGATATGGTTTCTGACACTAGGAAGTTTGGGCCGTAGCAGGAAGAGTAAGAAAAGATGTGCAATAATTGATCTAAAGAATATAATTTTTGAGGTGCAGAAATAATTGCTAGGGTATAAAGAGATGAGATAACTCACTTCTGATAAGGAGAATAGGAAGGGCTACACGAAGAATACAACATCTTTTTATTTTTATCCAGTTTTGAAATTGCCATAGACCTTAAGTTTATGAACCAAGGAGCAGATAGGAGAATGATGGGTTTTTTCCTACCTCTTTTAAAGGGATTAGAAAAGGAATGGCATTCAAATTTAGGGTGACACTGGAAGAAAGGGGGACACAATGCATGCCATAGAGGGATGATTTATAAAGTTATTCAATTCAAGGGAAGCAGATGCTCAGAGCCTAACATGACTCAGGAAAGTCATAAATCTCTCCCCTTTTCACCCTGGGCCACCATATTGCACATCAAGAGACGCCATACACGTTATATTCTATGTACATGTAAAACAGTCAGGAGCCTCCAGGAGTCTTTTTCCTTATTGCTTTCTCATGAAATTTTAATATCACAGATACGCTGTGTGTCTTTTATGTACTCTACGTATATCTGTGCTTCATACCTAAAAGAGTAAGATTTTTTGTTCCTTCCCTTACCTGCCCCCCATCAAAAAGAACAAATTTTCACCCTCTTGGGAGTGATATCATCTGTGTTGAGAATGCTTGATGGGAAAGCATTGTCTATTCATGTTACAGGGGACATCTTTGTAGACCATAATATGAATGGTTCTGCTGGAGGGGAGAAACCCAGATCCCCCATACCACTTCGAATCTCCGGAGAGATTAGACAATAATTAAGTGATCCTATGACAGGCAAATCTGATTTTGAGACATTTTAATTTCAATCTCAAATATTAGGTTATCTTAGTTGACATCTAAGTCACACCACAGGTACTGAGAAGAATTCCCACATCTTCACAAGGCTGATGAAACTTCCCTGAAAGACTGTAGATCATCCATCCCACGGGCTTTTGAATGTGTAGCAGACTCTCATGAAGGATTAAGGCTGCTGCTCGTCCTCAGACATTCCCACTTAGGACAGCCCCCCTCACTTCCTGATTCTGCATCTCAAGTACCTTCATGAAGATTCAGTAGTGTCATTATTCTGAACTGGCAAAGACTTTGCCATATCACTTTCATTCTTACTTTTCCTACGAAACTTTTTCATAGAAGAGATAAGTACAGAGATTTCTTTTTGTTTCTTTTTTTTTTATTTTAACAGTTTTTAATGAAAGTTGTATACAAGATTACTTCATTCCTGCATCTTCTCAATTGTTTCTTCCTTATATTTGCCCTTTTCCTTTCCTACTTGGCGAGATTTGACTTTACGTTCGAGGATCTTTTTGCGGTCTCTGTCCAGTTTTAGTCTGGTGATAACCACCTTGCTGGGTTGAATGCCCACATGTTGTGCCATTAGCCTTCTCCCGCTGCATTCGTTCAATGTAGATGGCGTACTTCTTCCTGTAAACTTGGACTACTTTGCCAATTTGCTGCCCTTTGTAGTGCCCTCGTACAACCTGAACTTCATCATCCTTCCGGATGGGCATGGATCGGACATTGTACTTCTGTCTCAGCTCTTTAGAAAGATGGGAAGACATAATCTTCCTGCGAATGTGGGAAGGTGCATTGAAATGCCTTTTCTGGTTCTTGCTTCGGTCAGAAGTCACAAAGGGATTGAACTTCATTTTGGCCGCTAGCGCTTCAGTGATGGCCACAAAAGGGCGAGATTTATTTTCTTGCTGATGTGAATTGTCTCCCAAATACACAGAGATTAAAATGTGAGAGTGGTTATTGTTCATTACAGTTTTATTTATTTTATTTCTTTTAATTAAAAAAACTTCTTATTGTAGTGAAGCATATAACATAAAATTTTCCATTTTATCCATTTTAAGTGTACAAATCAGTGGCATTAATTGCATTCACAATGTTATGCAACCAATCATCACTATTTCCAAAATTTTTTCATCACCCCTAGCAAAAACTCTGACCATTAGGCAATAACTCCCCATTCCTCCCTCTTCCCGTCTTTAATAATCTCTATTCTACTTTCTGTGTCAATTAATTTGCCTATTCTAGACATTTCATATAAGTGGAATCATACAATATTTGCCCTGTTATGTCTGGCTTATTTCACTTTGAACAATGTTTTTAAGTTTTATCCACGTAGCAATATGTACAAGAACTTCATTCCTTTTTATAGCTGAATAATATTCCATTGTATATATATCCTGCATTTTGTTTATCCATGCATCTGCTGATGGACACTTGGGTTGTTTTCATCTTTTGGCTACTGTGAACAATGTTGCAGTAAGCATTGACATACAAATACCTGAGTCCTGTTTTAAATTCTTTGACATATATACCTACAAATGCAATTGTTGAGTCAGGTGGTAATTCTACGTTCAGGTTTTGAGAACTGTTTTCCACCATTTTATATTCCCACCAGCAATGTACCAGGATACCAATTTCTCTACATTCTCACTAATACTGTACTCTCCTTTTTTTTTTTTTATAACTATTCTACTGGTTGTGAAGTGATATCTCATTGTGGTTTTGATTTATATTTTTTCTGATGATTAATGATTTTGAGCATCTTTTTAAAAATTATGGTAAAAAACACATAACATGAGATATCCCCTCTTAACAAATTTTTAAGTGTACAGCATTAATGTTGTACATAAGCATAAGCACAAAGTTGTACAGCAGAGCTCTAGAACTTTTTCATCCTGTGTGACTGATACTCTGTATCCATTGAACAGCAGCTTATTTCCTCTTTATAGTTTTAAATAACATTTTTTTCCATTACGGGGAGTCATGTATCATTATAGATATTTTAGTTAAAAATTGAAGAGGTTCTGTTTGGGATTGCTAGCCAGATTCTCTGTTTTGTTTTTTCTTCCCATTTTTCAGGTATTGTTCTTTGTAATGCCAAACAACAGCAAAACACTTTCATTTTTCTTTAATCGAATGATCTGTCTTGAGAATAAATTGGTTTTCCAAGAGCCTCTTCAAACATTAAGACTCAGTGGTCACATTCAAGTTTATTAAATATAAAGAAAATTCTCACATAGAACACAAATCTAGACTCTGAAACCTCTAAACCTCTGACCCTTGGAAGATGTCAGTGGACCAGGTTCAGGTGATAATCTAGAACCATGGCTGATATTTTCACCAGCCATTTGCCTCTTCGATATTAGCCAGAGACCTGGTCTACACCATACCCATCAATCTCCTTTCTTGCCTCGATTTTTGTGACATTTGATTACTATAAGGTTGGGAGATTTTATTGCATAAAGTTTAAAGGACGTGTCCACATTGGAAAGGAACACAAAAGTACCCAAGAAACTCTCCACTTTAAAACATCCAGCATTTCGTAGAGTGTAATTCCTTCCTTATCCCCTAAAGACAGTTCTGATTCTATCGTGCCAGGCCTTCAGTAACTTCAAACTGCTGTCAGCAAAAAGTAAAAATTCCGGGCTTCCCTGGTGGCGCAGTGGTTGGGAGTCCACTTGCCGATGCAGGGGATGCGCGTTTGTGCCCCGGTCCGGGAGGATCCCACATGCCGCGGAGCGGCTGGGCACGTGGGCTGTGCCCGCTGGGCTTGCGCGTCCGGAGCCCGCGGCGGGAGAGGCCACAGCGGTGAAAGGCCCGCGTACCGCAAAAAAAAAGTAAAAATTCCTTAGCATGACATACAAAGTCATCTCAGCCTCATCCTATCTACATTTATGAACTCATTCCAAGCAAGCCTTTCTCTTACTTCTCCTATGTTACTGGGCTTTTCTAAACTAGACCTTTTTTTTTTCATTTCTCTGCCTGCTTGTCATTCCTTCTGTCTAGAAATTACTTCTCATGTTGACCACCAACAATTAACACCTGACACCTCCCTTAACAAGTGTTTACATAACTAATCACCCTTCTCTAATGCCCTCATGCTTTGCATGTATCTCCTTCACAGATCTTCTCCAATTTAATTGCAGTTATTTGTATGCAGGCTCGCTCCTGCTAACAGGCAGTCTCTTTTTAAGGGAATGGACAGTGCTAACTCGGTAAAGTGCTTGTGACAGTATGCATTTATTTATTTATTAGGCTGAACTATATAAAACTGCTGATATTTAACCATTTTGACCTACAAAAATGACAATACTTATATTAATAATGACCTACCTCATTCTAAAAATACCTCTCAAAATCCTGTCGAAAATACACTGAGACAGACAGTGTGCTCACCAAACATTGCATTTGAACCTCTATATTTCCTGGCTCCCTTGCTACTGGTTAGGGCCTTACAGCCAGGCCTGGTCAATAAAGCAACAAAAAGGTGAACAGAAGTGTGTCCCTTGGTGGCTGAAACAGTGAAAATAGCATGTGCATCTTTCCAGGTGCTCTTCTCTTGCTGCAATAACCAAAGTGACTGCATGTTCCAGACAGTGCAGCTACAGATGGTAAAACTTTTTACCTTGGGCTGGTAACTGACACATGGCACAAAGCCCTACACCAACCTATAATGTACATAAGCAAGAAATAAACCATGGTTGTGTTAGGTCACTGGGATTTCACTTTAATTTCTGGCTAATCTTACATACAAACAAATGAAACAAAATAGACAAGGAAATGAGGGAAAGGGACATAAAGGTAGAGAAATAAAGACAGGACAAGATTAAACCCAAAGTTTAATAGAGGGATAGACTGGGAGTTTGGGATTGACATGTACACACTGCTATGTTTAAAATAGATAACCAACAAGGACCTACTGTATAGCACAGCAAACTAAAAAAAAAAAGATTAAACCGGAAGTGTCAGCCATTACCTGCAAGAGGTATGATACGTATTTGATTTGAGCTTCCTTGTGGTCCCCAAAAAAGAAGAAACACCATCTCTTGCAAAGTTCAATGTCTCCAAAAAATGAAAACTAACTTATAACAGTGCTTTAAATTCTGGATAGATATTGAATGAATGAACTTCTTACTATCGTTATTTATGTGTATACTATATATCAGGAAAATAGCAATAGAGAATAGCAACATTAGCTCTGGAACAATGAAAAGAGTCTTTATCAGAGTGGGGCAGAGAAGCCTCTCAACTGTGCTGAGCCTCGCCTAACACTAGATCAATTACTTTTCTGTCTCCAGAGGTATTAACTTTGAATTGCCAATTAGCAAATGATTCTAAACAAAAGGATGCTGATGTTTCGATAAACCACTCACTTTGTGCATGCATCTTTAATATGTTCTTTTTAAAAATACCATTTTAGACAATGTTCAACTGCATGTTAACAAATCCACAACAAAGGATTTTACATTAAAAAATTCTTAGCTCAGAGGTGAGAATAACACCTCCAATAACTTTGTGAGAATCATAGGTCACAGAGACTGACAGTAAGATATTACTAACTTTATTCTGCAAACTTTTGCTGAAACTAAGACAGTAATTATCTGAGTTGTTATCTCTTCAGTTACACATTTCCAAATTAAGATATAAAGGCAAAATAGTTATGCACTAACAGTATGTGTTTGTATAAGCATTTGAACTAAAAGGCTTGTGAGATTATGGATCATTTTCATTATCTTCTTTATACTTTGCTTTTCTCAAAATATTTAGTAATAAGCTACATTATTTTTATAATCAGAGAAATGCATTTTTAAATATATAAAATTAAAACATTTTGGTGTTTTGATCCAGCCTGTTCTCAGTGCTATCTACCCACCTCTCTTCCTCATTCACAGCCTTGAACTTTAAAGACAGGGATTATAACACACTTGCCACTTATTACCCCCTTTACTACCTCTATCTTTCAAAGCTTGAGGACAGAAACTCTTGTTATAAATAAGCTGGATAGGTCTATAAAATACAAACACCTCTGCATTCCCACTGGCAAAGTTCTTAGAGGAGACCACTCCTAGTTTACTTGTAGATACTCCTGCTTCAGCTAACGTGCCCCAGCCTCATCCTCAGCAATGCAATGTCCCTGTCTGTTTAATACAATCTGTTATCTCTTTGCTCAAAGCCAAAATCATTCAAACTCTCTCTATGCCCTTTTTATCCATTACTGAAGCTACACTATTCATTTCCAGAAATGCACCTCCAATTCTGTTACCCTCTTCAAAGCACATGGCATCTCTGCATGGCAGTCAACTTCTCATACAATGCTTTAACAAAGCAGAGAGAAGAATATGAGTCCTTTTTCATATTAGTTGATATAACATCTGGAACACCCATATTTTCATTTGGTGTTCAATAAGCAATTATAAAATCAGTCTATCAATAAATTATACCATATTACAATAATCTCTTGCTCTATCAGAAACTTAGGAAAATAAAAGGAACATCTCTGTTCAAACCATTAGACCCTCCATGTTTTGGGTAGACAACATTTGTGTGCATTTCACACACACACACACACACACACACACACACACACACACACAAAATCCTCCAGGTAGGGCTGAGTAGCTCACCAAACAGTCCTCATTTTGTCCTCCTGAATCTCCAGTCTCAGTTTCTCCTGAAGTGTAGTATCATAAGTAATTTGTCTCTGATCCAAAATAAAGTCTCTTTACTTCCAAAGTTCAGGCCCTTTTGTTTCCATTACTCCTGAGAGCCAATTTATCGCTGCTACAAAGGAGCTACCTGGCTTTTCCCAGAAGAAATGCAAAAGACTACATCGTTAATACTTTGATAGAAAGAGCTGGCAGTATATTTAGTTCACACAACCTTCTGGAGGGCAGTTTTGTGATAAATACGATGTGTTAAACTTCTGCATAAACTATGACCACCAAATTTTACTTCTAGTAATTTATCCTAAAGAAATAATAGTGGATGTGTGCAAAGTTTGCTTAAAAAATGTTTATTATAAAATTATGATGTTTCTAGAAGAAAATATTAACAGCTTTTATTTCAAGATTAACAGCTTTTATTTCAAGGTAATATGCTTATGTCTTTTATTTTCTTCTTGATAGGTTTTAAAAATATATATGAATGTTCCTATAATAAAACTGTAATCAGACATAAGAATTCCGTTTTCTGATCTGAAGATAGGCCTTGTCCACAGGCAATCAGCAGGACTGAGTGACTGATTCAAATAATTTCACCTTTCATGTAAGAGTTTTCCCTCCAGAATCAGAAGAAGGGTGTTGTCAACCCAAAATTCATTTAAGAAGTATTCTAAAGTAAAAGAAGGCCACTAACCCACACTGCTGTAACAAGCAGGTTTTTTTAGAAAGTCACTTCCCACTTGAACTGTCTGCATTGGGAACTAATTGGGTTTGATTTACTACGTGTCTCAACAGCCCTTCCAGCTCACAGGCTAAGCTGTTAGGTTTGCCTTGAAGTCAGTAAACCTTGGGTCCCTCTAGTTCTCAGTCTGGGCCTTGGGCATCATACAAGCATCATTTACCTTGATTGCCTCAGTCAGCGGCCTCTCCCTTTAACTCACTAGAGCTTCTGGGATATTTTATTTTTATTCTCCACAATAAAATATCTTTCACAATTGAGATCTCAGAGCCTCAGATAAGAAACCAGTTAAGGTACCTTAGGCCATTTTTCTGTACCTTGAAAAGATATTATTGCTATGATCTATTGTTTTCTTTCAACAAAATTTCCTCTCTGAGATCCCTGTGTATCTCTTGGTGCCTCTGATTATTCCCGATTTTGAATAGCAGCATTATAAATTTAATACAATAGATATATACTGAGAGTTTATGCCACTATTGCTTTGGAGACCATGTGTGTAAATTGAACTGGTACCCCAAATTTATAAAATGTCACCTTCTAAATATGAGGCCAATATTTTACTTTCAATATTTATTTTACATTAGAATTGCTACAATTCACTTAAGAGGCAACTTGGTAAGGAGGAAATAACGTATTAAACATTTAAGTCATAGGTTGGATCCTGGGTCTGTGGGTTCTAGCGAGTCCCCATAGAAGAACCCCTAGATGAACCATGTAACAGCTTGAAACGTCTCATTTCTGGGAAGGTTGCATGCTATGTATTTTAAGAGAAAAACATGCAAGACAGTAGTAGAACTACCACTTGAGGAACAGGCACCTGAGAATATCATAAGACATCACTTCTGAAAGTGCTCTCCAGCCATCCTTGGAGGCAAAGCCCTTGCTAGCTAACAAAGTGCTTTATGAATGCCAGAATGTTCAGCAAGACTGATGGCTCCCTGGAAGTAACTGAGGTTGTAGCAATGGTTAGGACAACTTTGGAGCCTTGGGCTATAGCAACAAAGGTATTACGTGCAGGCCTTCATGGAAGACATACCTATGTGGTTGTTGACTGAGGTTCCCACAGACACTGAACAGAGTTCAGGGAGGCTGTAAAATCGTGGAGGTGCTATCACAGAGTTCGGCACACAGTAAGAAATCAGCATTCATTTTCCTTCCCTTCTCATTCTGAGATTACTTTATGTCTAATATTTACTGTATAATCTACCAATAGCTTTTCTCTCTGAAGCCCCCAAGAAAAATATACTGCATCTTTCTCTAGAGTTATCAAAAAATCTTCTCTCAGCTGGATACCCTGTTATGTTTTGGGCTAAGAAGTGGGAAAAAATGGCCTTTGGAGTCAGAATACCTGAATTTTTCCTCTTTTACTGTTCTCTAAGTTGTAATGAATATCTGTGTTAGAGTATTTTTCTCTTATATGAAGAGAACATTGATTATACCAAAGCTCCTGAAACTTGCTCCATCCAAAATATAATGAGAGTAGCTACCGTGTGATTATTGCTGCCATTCTCATTTTTCAGATGAGGAAAATTTGGCTGTTAAAGGTAAAATACAACTGGACCAAGGTCACGTAGCTAATAGGCAACAGAGTTGGAACGTAAACTTCTGATTCTGAAGCTTATGCTCATATCCACTATGCCATACAGCTCCTCAGCAAAGATGGAAACTTATTCTCTTAGGGAACTATCAAATAATAAAAATCGACTGAACCAAAAGTCACCTTGCTCATTAAGAAGTACACACAATATAAAAATGATAAATCAGTTAACTTTTTTTTACAACCTCAGTGTTCCATGAGAAAACTAAACTCATCAATCTTCCTCCCAACTAATCTTTTCAACATTAATAATTTCCTAAAGTAAATTATGAACTGGGAATTAATTTAATGAGCTTTTCTTCCTAATGACATAAGCCTCATATCATCGTAGTTTCCAAAGCAAATTGCCATTTAAGTTATCAAAAGATGTGGACTGCAGCCCTCTATGGAACTCGGAGTTAAAAACAGAATTTAATAATTAGAATTTATCATTGAAGTGGACACTTTTCATTCTCCAAAAAAAGAAAAAAATTAAGTATGTTAACATAGCCAGCAGCCTCATTTCCTTAGCAATTTAAGGATGTTTGTTTCTTGTAGTGTGTTACCTGCACCACAAAACACATGCTGTCAATATAAAATATGGCTTGTATACATTTTTAAATACACAATTATAATTTTCAATGAGCCCTGTACAAGAGGTATACTGCTTCATGTCATTTGCATAAAATGTCAGTCAAACTGACAGCTAGCTCACCCTTTTGCTGTCCTTGATGCAGAGCACAGAATGCTAAATCCCACACTGCCATTAGTGATGACAATCAGAATAAAAATCAGTCACCCACTTTTAACTAAAAGAAGGGAAAAATTTAATTACCTCTGATTTGTCAAATCATTTCACAGAGTAACGATACCATTAATAAACTATATTAGGCCCACAAAGGGACCAGAATTCCTACCATAACATTTATGGGCGAGCCATTATATTTGAGGAAGAGGAGGATTAAATAAAAAGGTTTGGATACTTTTTAAGTATATTAGTACTTGAAAAGGATTGAATAACTTGAAGTATCATCTTTCCTGTACTATTTGTTCATTTGTATTTTAATACCCACTCTGGACAAGATGTTTTGATAATGGGAATGAGCGAACAGTTTAAAAAATTGAGTTCTCTCTATGCTTAGGGATGAGCAATTTACCAAAAGTTTATAGGAGAGGTGGAACTATGATGGTGAGGGATCTTGAAACATATGAGGAATGGTTGAGGAAACTGGATTTATTTAGCGTCAAGAAGATTCAGCAGAGGACATGCTAGATGCTTTCATTTATTTAAAACTGTCATGTGGAAGTGGATTAATAAACAAAACAAAGGCAAATTGTTAGAAGACACAAGGAGGAGACTTCGTAAACATCAGAGTGGTGCATGACTGTCTGCTCAGGATACCGCTGGAAATATCCAAACATGAGTCGAGGCTGAGAACACTATGGGGGGAAAAGTATTGTACACAAGAAAAGACTAGGTAGATGGCCAGTAATGTTTCTTTCATTTCTTTCAAAACTAGGTAGATGGCCAGTAATGTTTCTTTCTTTCTCTCTGTTCTAGAGCTTAAAAAGACACAGACATGAAACTACCCAAGAATAATTTTAGAAGAATATGACAGAAATTAACAAATGCAAAAGAGAAAAATTCACACTGAGTGTGAAGTATTGTCACAGGCTGGGTTTCTCCAGAAGGGGACTGTAAGACTGAGTTTAGTTTGCTGAATGCTTATCAAGGAGCTTTCCTGGGGACAATCCCTGTAGAAGGGACGAAAAGGAAATAGGATTGAGCAGAGAGAAAGGTCAAGCTAAGAATTAGGACCAGTGACAACCTTCACCTACTCCAAAAGTTTCTCCGGAGCTCGAATACCGCTTAAGAGTTGTCCTGAGTTTGGCCAAGATGGCCAGGCCTCCATACAATTTTATCAGTCATTCACTGGATGTGATTCCCAAACCTTGAGCAAGGTCACTCCCTGCAGCTGCGGTCAACCCTGAAAGAGCGGACAGCTGAAGCCTGTCAGCCAGCAGCACTTCCAACAATTGAGGCCATAGTCCTGCACTGAAGGGAGATCCGAGGGACATATCATAGTGTCCGCCAAATCCACCCTTTGTGCAAATAGCATCCAATTTCTCGATAAACAATCTGCAAGCAACTTGCATAGGATTCTAGCAGACCTCTCTTCTTAAATGAACTTTATAGCGGAGGAAAGTTAGTGGGACAAACTACAGCCCCTGCAGCGGATCTCAGAGCCACAGCTGGTACTCATTGTCTCCCTCACAGCAGACCAGCACTCTCCATTCTAGAGGCACCATCGGTAGCAATATTAGCTCACTCAGCAGTGGTAAGTAAAAATCCATATTCTTGGGCACAAGCACGTACCCCTTTGCACTGTGTGCCTCTTGTGGTCAGGTCCTGTGACACAGAAGAGTCAGGGATGCGGGGCTGCCGAGGCCGAGGGCACCCAGGTGTTTCTCATCCCAGGGCTCCCATGCCGACCCTCAGCCCCCACTCTATCCCCGAGATCCTGCAAAACTGGGCTTCCTCTAGGAAGAGTGGTCGTGGCGGCAGCACCTCGGGCCCGATTCTGCCCTTCTCCGAGCCTCCCTGACACCTAGCGCGTCCCAGCGCGTCCTCTCCCTGCCTCTCCAGCAGGGCCCCTACTTACTCCCCGCTAAGCTACAAAGCGCACCCTGAGGGCTCCTGTTTGCCTTCCTGGGAAGCGCCACACTCCACCGCATTGCCCCCACCAGGCCCTGGGCCCGGCCCTCAGGTGCCACTCGGGTTATTCATAAGAGGGGAACGTTTGCTGACGGGGAGGCTTGGGTGAAGGAGCCTGCTGCCCCATCGCGGGGTGCCGGCGGTAGGGCTGAGTCAAAAGGAAGAGCGGTGCTCAGACGCCATTCTGGGGAAGGCTCGAGGAGCAGGCAGCGACGGTCTCCTGGGACGAACTCAAGACCCCTCGCAGCTGCTGGGAGGAGAAGCTGCCCCGAGGATGCTCTAAGCCCGTGCTGTTGGATTGCTGCGGCGGCGTTTGACCCTGCTAGAGGTAAGCCTGTGCCGCCGCCGGTACCCTGGGGCTTTGGCCCCCGGCGCACTGGGCAGCCTGGAAGGGGATGGGCTCCCGTGCTTGCCTGTGCTGGTCTGTGCCGTGACCAGGTCTCAGAGGTTCCTGCCTTCGCACTCCCATGGGGACCAAGCCTTGTCCCTCTCACTTTGCCGGGCCCATGGGACGGCTGCCGTCGCAGTGTGACTCTGACCGTTGGGTCAGGGGGAGTTTGTTGTGGGGAAATCCCTTTGCCATGGTCTTCTGAGATTGCGCAGGTATGGGCGAGGGCAGGAGGGAGAGGCTCTGTGTAACACTGGTGGACTACGTGCGGCGTGTGCAACAGCGGGCTAGCTCATGAGGGACCCATGCTTGATTCTTGATAGAGCATTTTTATCTTAAAAAGGACTGTTACAGGGCCCACCTGACTTCAGGCGAGTCTGAGAGAACTGAGGTGATGATGTGCAGTTACGGCTGTAGGGTCACTTGGTACCCCGTGGTCAGGTACTCCATCTCAGCAAGGGCGCACAGGGAGTTGTTTTTCTGAAGATATTAAAGTCTCTGCTGCAGGTGGTATGGCCTCGCTCTATGGTTCTGGGTTGTGAGTATCTCATTGGGAGGTTGTCATAAATTCCACATGGTCTCATTTCCCACAGCTGGTAATGCCACAGGGCCTGCCTGGTTTGTTTTAAGTAGCAAGGCTGCTTCCATTGTAGCCTGGCCTCGCTACAGAGCTTTTCCTCTTTGGGTCCCACTCAAAGCTTCCATGTCCTTTGGTGTACATGTCAGTACAGTGTTCCCGGTTATTGAATGCCCTTGGAATCTGAAGAGCCCTACCAGTCATCGTGCCTGTTTCTTTGTATTGGGAGGTGCAAGATGCAATAATTTATCTTTTACTTTGCAATGTCCTGGAATGCCCGTGCCCACTACAGATTCACTGATGTGACCTACCCCTGAACTGTTAGGGTTTATCTCCCACTCTCTGGAGCACAGGTATCTTAACAAGGTCTCTGATATGCTAGCCACTTCTCACTCATCTCGCCCGAATAGCATGCGGTCGTTGATATAGTGGATCAACATGGTATTTTGCAAGAAGTTAGACTAAACTCTAAATTTATACTGTTGCCTGTTATCTGAATTCAAACTATTTCTGATCCCCTATTCCGATAGTTATGGGAAAGCGTGCATTTGATAAATCAGTGGCTATATTCTGTGTACCTGGGGCTATTTTAATCTGCTCAAGCTAAGATATCCCACCTGGCATGGTAGTTGTAATTAGGGCTATTCCTTGGTTGAGTTTGCCATAGTCTAATGCAATTTTCTAGAATCCATCTGGTTATTGCAGGGGCCAGACTAGTGAAGAAAGTGTAAAACTGGCTGGAAACACCAACTCTGTATTCTGTAGATTGTTGAGTGGCGTGCATCTCCATCAGTCAAATGGGATGTAGTATTAATTTTTTTTTTTTTTTTTTTTTGCGGTACGCGGGCCTCTCACTGTTGCGGCCTCTCCCGCTGTGGAGCACAGGCTCCAGACGCGCAGGCTCAGCAGCCATGGCTCACCGGCCCAGCCGCTCCGTGGCATGTGGGATCTTCCTGGACCGGGGCACGAACCCGTGTCCCCTGCATCGGCAGGCGGACTCTCAACCACTGCGCCACCAGGGAAGCCCTGTAGTATTAATTTTGACTTGCTGTGTTGGAAGGGAGTTTTACAGTATCAGAAGCTTCCCTTTAGAATTTCACACCGTAACACCTTTTACCCCACAGACCAAGCATCCATTGTAGGTGTTGTGCCATTACCAAGGATGCCTATTCTGACTACATTTGGGACCGAGAAAATGACCACTGGTGGGTTCAAGCACCCAGTGAATCCTTTGAGCCAGTTTTCATTTATTACCCGGCCTCTATATGCACCCACTTTGACAGATCATGATGACACTTTAAACTTCCAGGCATCAATTTAATTCAGACTCTTTACCCATCATTCCATAAAATGTTTGGCTATTTACCTTCCCCTAGGACACAATTTTCCTAGCACATAAGTGGGTCTTCTTTGTTAATTTAGTCTGAAAATATTTGTCTTTTGGTGTGTTTATACTATTTTCATTCAATGTAATTATTGATATATTTGGGTTTTGGCTCACCATTTTCTTATTCTCTTCATCTTTTTTTTTTTCTGTTTCTTGCCTGATTTGTGGATTATTTGAATATGTTTTAGTATTCCATTTTAATTTATGTGGCTTTTTGATTGTATGCCTTTATTTAGTTTTCATTAGTGATTGCTGTAGGGATTACACCTAATTTTTCAGTCTACTTAAAGTTAATATTTTACCTCTTCAAGTGAAATGTAGAATGCTTATGGCTATATAGATGTCCTTACCCTACCTGCTTTATCTTGCAGTTGTCATGCATTATACATGACAGGAAGTTGTGGGGAGGGAATAGGACATGAACAAGAAAGTAAGAAACTAAAGAAGAAAGACTAGGCAAGAAGGAGCAGTGAAAAAGTACCTAGCTTCTTAATGTTGATAAGTTCTACTAACAGAAAGACAAATTCAATTCTTAGGGATTTTTTTTGGAGAAGTTTTAAATGAAATTAAAGCTCGTGTTTTCATTCCTCCTATCAAATGTAAAATATCTACACTAAACGGGCTCCTTATTTCATTCATCAGTATGCTGCTTTTCAATTTTGGCCATGGCTAAGAAAGGCTTGGAGGCTGACAAGTTGGGATGGGGGTGGTGCTTTGGAGAAGATACATATGCTTAAGATCAGAAGACCCATCAAAAACCCCATCAGACAATTTTATAATTTTTGCTTCCAATAGTCATACGTTTGAAAGAACTAAGGAAGTTTATTTTGTATACTTATTTACTGTTTCTGTGTTTCTTCTTAAGTTCCAAGTTTCCCTCTAATGTCATCCTTCTGCCTACATAACTTCTTTCTTTTAGAAAAGGTCTCCTGGAGACAAATTCTCTTTGTTTTATTTCATCTTAAGATGTCCTTATTTGTCCTTTATTTCTGAAGGCTATTTTATCTGGATATAGAATTCTGGGAAGATAAATTTTTCTCTTTGAACTTCAAAGACATTTTCCCACTGTTTTACACCCCTCATGGTCTCTGGTGAGAAATCTGAGGTCATTCAAGTTGGCATTCCCCTATATGTGATATGTTGCTTTCCTCTGGCTAATTTCAAGATTCTTTTCCTCATTTTTAGTTTTTGTAGTGTGATTATGATGTATTGGGATGTAGTTTTCTTTGCATTTATCCTGGTTAGATGTCATCAAATTTCTTGTACCTGTTTAATTATATCTTTAACCAAATTTTGGAAATTTTAAGCCATTGTTTCTTAAATTTTCTGCATTGATTTTTCTCTTCTGTCTTTCTGGGATTCCACTGATGTATATGTTAACTTTCCAATCTGAAAAAGTTTCAGTTTGGAAAATTTCAATTGTTCTGTCTTCCAGTTAATTCTTTCCTCTGTCATATCCATTATGCAAGTAAGCTATAATTGCTTTTTGTTAATTCCATTATTGTATTTTTCAGTTCTAAAATTTCCATTTTTTTCCTTCTTTATAGTTTCTACTTCTTTTTTGAGAACTTCTATCTTCCCATTCATTTCAAGAATATTTTCCCTTCATGAGGCATGGTTATAATTTCTGCTTTAAATTGTTTGATAACTCCAGCATCTGAGTCATCTCAGGGTTAGCATCTGTGAATTTTCTAGCATCTGTGAGTTTTATTAAGATTTTACAGGTACTTGTATATCAAGTACTTTTCAATTGTGTCCAGATCTTTTTGAATATCATTGTTAAATTCTTCAGAGAATGTTGTTGGCATTTTGTTTTAGCAGCAACCAACCTCATTAGTTTCAGATGCAAGTCTTAACCTGTATCTTGTGGGCTATAGTTTACATTTCAATGTAGTTTTCAAAGATTATACAGTGCTATTTGTGCCAGTCTGGGAACTCATCAGTGGTTTAAACTCTAGTGTAACAGCACATCTCAAGTTAATTCCATGCTTATGCAGTTTAGAGGATAAGCCTGCAGCTTTATACACAGATTTAGGGATCCCTTACTACAGATCCTTCCTCTCTGTGATTTCCCCCATACCCTCTGACTTCAGGAGATCCTTTTTGCTGACCCTTTAGCCACGGGGCTGAAGTTTTAGTGTTCTGTTCTGTTATTCACTTCCTTTTATTGGGTCTACCTCAGCAGCAAACTGGTGAGAGAAGAAAGAGAGAGAAAGATAACCTGAATTTCCCCCCACTCTTTGGAGGAACTTCTTTTCTGAGTTCTTTTTATCAGAAAGAAGAATTTCATCTCATAGTTTCAGGTGCCTGAGTGGCCACAACTCCTATACTTGCTATGCAAGTGCAGCCTCCTGACTGGGGCTTGCATAGGGCTGGGCTGGGTGAGTTTTTTTAAAACTGGAGTTTCCTATGCAAATCAAAACCACAATGAGATATCACCTCACACTCCTAGGAATGCTGTTATTAAAAAGGCAAGAAATAACAAGTATTGGTGAGGATGTGGAGAAAAGGGAACCCTCATATACAGTTGGTGGGAAGGTAAATTGATGCAGTCACTGGGGAAAACAGTATGGGGTTTCCTCAAAAGAATTAAGAATAGAACTACCATACAATCTAGCAATTCCACTTCTGGGTATTTATTCGAAGAAAATGAAAACACTAATTCAAAAAGATATATGCACCCCTATGTTTATCACAGTGTTATTTACAATAGCCAAGATATGGGAAAAACCTAAGTGCCCATCAATGGATATGAACGGATAAGGAAGATATGGTATACGTTTATATGGTGGAACACTACTCAGCCATAGAAAGATAAAATCTTGCTATTTGCAGCAATATGGATGGATCTTGAGGGTATTATATGAGTGAAATAAGTCATAGAGAGAAGGATAGATACTGTATGATTTTGCTCATATGTGGAATATAAACA
This sequence comes from Delphinus delphis, assembly GCF_949987515.2. Classification (NCBI taxonomy): domain Eukaryota; kingdom Metazoa; phylum Chordata; class Mammalia; order Artiodactyla; family Delphinidae; genus Delphinus; species Delphinus delphis. Next base: position 28,496,602 of record NC_082688.1, read on the forward strand.
AATAAACAAAAAAACAAAAGTAAATAAAACATAACAAAAACAAACACATAGATACAGAGAACCGAGTACTAGTTCCCAGGGGTAGGGGCTGAGAGGAGAACGAAATGGGTAAAGGGGGAAAACTGTATGTTGACAGATGGCAACTTACTTTTGGATGGTGAGCATGCTAGTGTATCCAGAAGTCAAAATATAATGTCGTACACATGAAACTTATATAATGCTATAAACCAAAATTATCTCAATAAAAACAAACCCACCTCCCCACCTCCACCCCCAAAAAATTAAATTTCCTGTACAGCTATTCTATAGGGCTCCCTTTCCTCATTCTCTGGACAGAAAAAGAGAGAATTTCTTGGTGATTTTTCTCACAGATTTGGGATGTCTTAAAACCTAAGATCATGGGAGTCACGGGAGAAGAAAAAAACAAAACAGGTGACTCAAAGCTGTATTAGTTATTCTTCATGTTTTTTATTTACCTCCCAAATCTGCTTGCTGTTATTTACTTTTGAGAGTTCTCAGTTAGTGCCTTTATGCATTTTGATGAGTGTTTTTAGTTTTGGTAAGTTTGGGAGAAATAGGGTGGATTGTGTTTACTCCGTCTTGATGAGAATTCAAACCTCAAAAAACTGAAGTTTGAAAAATTTAGAAATAGATTAATGTGAACCTCACAAAAGAATGTTACGTATTACTAAGTCATTACTATTCTGATAAATTAGGGTCATGATATTTAAGAAACCTAAAAAATAACTGTAAGGAATATTCAATAGTTTTTCTTCTTGTTAGGCCCTTTTTACTTGGCTGGATTTGAATTATCCTGTAGTTTCTCTTCTTCTCATGCATTAAATGATTTCATCACTCCTTGACATAATAAGGACTGGAAGTGGTTCGTTTGACAAATGATTCATTTGACCTACTTATGAATAAATGGAATTGTTTGACATTTCTACTACAAAGAGTAAAGGTCCTTTAATTTTTCTGTATTATTTTTCTTCTTCAGTGAAATGACTTCTTAAATGATAAGAATTTTAGTCATTCTTGAGAATAAATTGCTTTATAGCAAAAATGGTTTTAACATCTACATATCATAGTAAATTACATAATAGCATCTACATGCTCTATGCACAACTTTAAAAATTTTAAATGCATTATAACAAGAAAGAACATTGGCTGTAAAACTACCCCTTGATGATGCACTAAATTCTAAATTGAATACTTTTCATAATAGAAAGGAACAATTTAATTTTTAATCATGGCCACACCTCCTATAATTTATACATTTTCAAATTAACATGAATATTTTAATCTTGATAATGAAATTTAAATTAAAAAAAATCTTTCTCTATTCCATCTCTTACTAACAATCATTCTAAGCAAGTTACTTCATCTGTTGTTGCTGCAGCTTCTCTGCTATAAAATTGGAATAGCACCCACCACTTTACATGATTGTTGCTAGGATTCAATGAGGATACAATATCTGTGAAATTGACAGGCATAGTAATTTGTAGTTACTAATGGTTATAATGCGTTATTGCTTCTCCATACTACCACCATATCTTCTCATTATCAAACTCACCCACTGTCAATAGATGACATTTGTGCTATTCTTGGTGTCCCCAGCTGGACCAAGTATAACCCCTCTGATCCCATCATGTGGGTGCTCTTAGTAGAATCCTTGTGTGTTCTCCATTTAGAAGAATGTACTGGGTGAAAACGTTACTGTCAGTTTCTTAGTGACCAGTTGTTTTTAGGAAGGCTATCACGACAAGCTTGGTAATGGTGACATTACCAAGCTGAAATGAGCCAAAGGGACAACTGAATTATTTTCAGGAGTGCAAAGGGAATCATGCATTCAACATGTATTTCCTGAACTCCAGCTGTATACCAAGAACTGGGCTGAGATCTAGAAATTAAAATGCAGAAAAAATTAAAATATGCAGAAAAAATATGGAAAAATTAGAAATCCCTAAACTAGATTATAAGTCCTTTCAGGATAGGGATCTTGTTTCATTCATCTTAGTGCTCTCAGCATTTAGCAGACTTTCTGACATATGATAAAGTAGTAAGTTAAATTTTTGAGTTAACTTTCATGGCTAATTTTTATTTTTAGGTAGCATCATCTTTAGCATACCCTGCACCACCCTTCTGATCTAAATTGAGTCCCCAGAGTCCCCAGGTATTCCTGTCACAACTTTCTGACAGGAAAGGAATGACAATGGAAATCTCTCCTTTCCTATTTCTATTTCTTTATTGGTACACTAAGACAGGAGACAGACAGACACACAGTGGGGTTAAACACTATAGAAACCTCTTCTAAAGTAGTGCTTTACTTTTTAAAATCTATTTGTATATTTTTAGGGTCACACCCTTTCCACAAAATATAATCCCAATAGTAAAAACTGAAACTGTTTTGATAGACTCAGGACAGGATATCAAAGCCTCTTGACTTCTCTCAACCCCATGGCAGTATATCTAAGGAACCCTGTGGAACCCAATTTGAAAACCATCCTTCAAAAGAGGTACCACTACTTGTCATATCAGATGCGAAGAGTGTCCCGTTGAACGGCGTCTGCACAATCTAGCTTTTCTTAAGTGCCTCCCATGTTCTTTTATGCAAAAATCTTGTCAGAACAACATATGATCATTACCCTGAGCAAAAATCACAAATTCTATTCTTTGTTACATTTTCATTAAAATAGTAAGAGTCAGAGGCCTGCCGTATAACAAAGGAGTTCGTGATCCTATCTGTCCTGAAAGCAAACGTATTCCTAGCAGCTCCTACCAACTCTTGTGGATTATAGGGAGGGTCACAGCTCTGTGGAAGATTTGCTTAAGCCTCCCTCTTGATTATGGTTTCTCTAAGTATGTTTCAGTGAGATATGGTAAATCCTATTCTCTCTCCACTTCCTCGTTTTAATCCATACAGCTCAGAGTTCTCATCTCGAAGGGCTCCATAGGAACAAGTACGAATAGAGGGAGCAGATTAAGCCCATTGTCTGAGGGAGTAGTGGGAAATAATTGAGTTTGAAATAAGAATGTGGATTAAAATATATTGCATATTCAAAGGGTTTTAAACTGCTGAGTAGAGCCTCCACTCTGCCCAACCAGGAAGCCTGGTCAGAGAGCCCAGGCAGACGAGGAGTCCATCTGACAGCCCTGCCCCTGCTGGAGACGCCAGAAGCCCTGCCCGGCCGTGGAGCATGAACCCGGCTGCACCTAAGCAGGGAGCCTGAACAGGCAGCCTTAGAGCCCAGCCTATGGTACCCCTTCAATGAGCATTTCTTCCACCACCACCAACCAATTAACTCACTTCTCTATGGACACTGACCTAATGTCCCACAGATTTAACTCAATTCTGACACTATCTACCTGGAGATAGCATTAGATTCCGCAGGTGAAGGACTCAGTCCCAGATGACTGCCCCCACTTCAGATGCCAATCACAGGTTCAAGTCATTACCGCTACTTCTGACTGGCTGGTTATAAATCAGAGGTCCCCACGACCCCCTCCATGGGTTTGATTAATTTGCCAGAGCAGCTCACAGAACTCAGGAAACCAGTGTACTTACTAGATTACTGGTTTATTACAAGAGATATTAAAGGGTACAAATGAACAGCCAGATGAAGAGATACATAAGGTCAGGTATAGGGAAAGGGTCACAGAGCTCACGTGCTCCTGAGCTCTCCCAGCACCTCCACCTGTTCACCAGCCTGGATGCTCTCCCACACACATCCTTTTGGGTTTTTATGGAGGCTTCATTACATCGGCATGATTGATTGGTTATTGAACTCAGTCTCCAGCACCTCTCCCCTTCCCAGAAGGGAGGTTCCAACACTCTAATCACAAGATTGGTTCCCCTGGAACCAGTCCTTCATCCTTTGGTTACCTAGGGACTTTCTAAAAGTCACTTCATTAACATAACAAAAACCTATTTAGGGTTCTCATCATTTAGCAGAAAGGGGTTTAGGAGCTGTGTGCCAGGAACGGGGACAAAGCCCAAATACATATTTCCTATTATAAATCACAGTATTACAAATGCCCAACCATGGGGGAGCCCAGCCTACAGCTTCATCCAGCAGCCAAGCCCAGGCTAAGGCCTTGCAAATGCAGAGCAAAGCCTCACCCAGGCAGGCAGCCCAGCCAGTGAGCCCACCAGGCCACAGTGCACAGCCTCCAGCCCTACCCAACCGCAGGGTGCAGCTGGAGGCCCTGCCAGATCAGGGAGCCCAGCAGGTTACCTGAGGCCCCGCCCAACGACAGGGTGCAGCCCCTGCGTGATCTCCAAGCACAGCCTCAGGCGCTGTCTAGTCATGAAGCCCTACCCACAGCCACACCTGAACATGGAGCACAGCCAATGGCACCACCCTTTAGGGGAGCACAGCCGGCGGCTCCCACCCAAGGAGTGATTCTGGAGACAGGAGTGCAACCCCACCCAATTACGCTGTCCAGCCCAGGGCACCTCCATGCCAGGGAACACAGTCTGTGACTCTGCTCAATCAAGGGTGAGTGTAGACCAGCTAGGGGCCCCGGCTGACTGCAGAGCATAGCCAGCGGGCCCACCTGACCATGGAGCCCAGCAAGTGGCCATCCCCCCACCCCATCTCAGAGCACAGGCAGCAGCCTTGCCCAGCTAGAGCCCTGCCTGTGTGTGAATGCTCCCAGCTGACCCATCCAGCATCCCAAGCTGAACTGACTGGTGAAGGTCTTGCCCTGCTGAAGCAAACTTGTAAAACTGGAAGAGGAGACTGCTTCCCCAAATGTGATGAGATGTTGTTCAAAGAGTACAAATTTCCAGTTATAAGATGAATAAGTTCTGGGGATGTAATATATTACATGATGGCAATAGCTACCTGGCTACCTGGTACTTTTCTGATGAGAAGCTTCCATACTACTCTTGTGACTCCAGGGGGTTCTGTCACATCTGGATTTCCCTTGCTGTGCCCATAACTGCCTAATGGGCATCTGCAGGTGACAGAATAAGGGCTGTGCACCCTAGTGCCTTCTCAAAAATCAGCCTGTTTCAGGGTCAGTCTTTCTAGGCCCTGCCCCACTTCCTGTGCCCTCCTGAACACCTATCTTGTACTGACCCCAGTATGCCAAAACCAGCAGCATTTTATAGCCATGTCAAATGTTTTCACACATAATATAAATGTTTCTGCTCTCTGATGTTGAGCAGGCCATAAAACATATTCAGCACTGTTATTTAAAGTTCAACTTGACCTGAGTCCCAGGTAGGCTGGGGTGAGAAAATTCAGAGCATGAAAAGGTTACTAGTAATTTTTATGGATCAGCAAAGCTCATTTAAGTGATAAATCTGGAGGACAAGAGTAAAAACTATCTATAGATAAGTTATATCATGACAAGACAGTGCACTGAATAACCCTGATCTACATAAACTATGCTACTGTGGAAAATTTTTATTCTTTTTCCCTTAGGACACTCTGAGGTTATTATGAGCCATATTTCTGAAATATTGTGGGATTTCATTTGTTTGTTTATGGGCTTATCCCCTATTCACACAAAGAGGAGTACAGAGTTTGAGCAAAGGAGGCCACATTTTTAATTCATTTTATTTGAGACTAGAGATAGGTGAGCTATAGGTAGGTATTCGTGGTGTCTTGTTTATCTTTGCCAAAAATGGACTTCGTAAACACCAAAGTCTAATGACTAACAGCTCTAATCTTTAAAGTGTAATAGTATTTAATTGCTCTGTTAAAAAGTTAGGTTCTAAAAATGTTTAGAAGTATGTGAAGCATTGTAGTTACTTTCTTTATTCTAAACCCATACTAAAGAAAATGGATTACTCACAAATTGTACTAGGGTGCTAGGAAAACATAGATGAAAATATTATTCTTGAACTCAAGTAGCTTATGGTCTAATTTTGGGATTTAGAAATATAAATAAATACAGTTCAGAGTCAAAAGGGCTATACTAGAAGAATGTTCAAAATCCTAGAAGCACGAAGAAAATCATGACAAAGCAAGTCATGCGTAAGTTGGGCTTCGAAGAATGAGAGTTCATCAGGAAGAAGCGCTGCATGAGGGCTGGGGCATGAATGAACATGTGTATCACGTTATGGCTGCAGCGAAGGACCTGGGAGTGAAGGAGGTGTGTGGTGGAGACCGAACCTGAAGCAGAGACCACAGTTACAATATCACGGTGCTTGGATACTTAGTTTGTGGATAATAGGGAATACATATAGTTTTAAAAGAAATACGTAATTGGACCATCCTTCATTTTAGAAGAATACTGGAAGTAGTGTGAGCAATGGACTCATGAAGAAATAGACAAAGGACAGAGACATGTTGCAAGGCCATAGCAAAAATCTAAGTAGTAAAATTTACTGTCACATTTAACATATTTTCAGTGTTGGAAAGGTCTTATCAAAGGCAGAATTATATGTTTGCAGTTAAATTTATAAATGCTTTGAAAGTTATTTAACAAACATTTACTAGATACCTGCGTCATGTAACAGGCATTGAAACAACAGAAATATATACGGATGTGTGCAAATAGTTAACTATAATGATGTTCATCACAAGGTTACTTACAGCAAGATCTGGAAACAAAGACCCACAATTATTAGATTGGCTAAAAATATCTATTTTTCTATTTTATACACACAAACATATACATATATATATAGTATATGTATACAATTTATTTTTTTAAAGGCACATGATTTTTGTACATTTTCTTCCCTTTTACAAAATATCATGAACAATTTCCACATTTGCCATCTGAATGTAAATGCATTCCATCATAGTTATAGCATATATGTATACATGTAACACACATGTAAGTATTGAGATATCATATAAAAACATGTACTATAATTATGAATGCATTAAGTAATATACATAATTTAACATTTTATAGTAAAAGAACATGAAAACATCTGCAAACAATATGTTGTTCAAGAAAAAAAGTTGTAAAAATATGCACCTTTTTAAAAAAAAGTATATATTCCATACTTACAGAAAGAAATACCAAAAGTATATACATGACAATGTGAATTGGTTATAACTGGGTAATAACATTGTGAGTGATTTTTATTGTCTTATATGTGTTTTCAATAGTGAACTACATATTTTTATAAAGAGAAAATAGTTTTGACTGGATATAGTCAAAACTTGTCCATCTCTTTATGAAGTTGCAAAGGCCAATAAAACTCACACAGACTATTCTATGACCTATGAATGCAAGGTGAAATGTGAATATGTTTGCCTGGCTATACATGATGGTTACTTATAAACTCTTAGCTATCAATATCTGAATCTTACCTCTGTCCACACTATTCCTGCATTTCTGAATGTTACCTTAGCAATACACCAGAGTTGTTTATGTCAGGCTAAGTCAGCGTGTCCCCAAATTCTTGGCATAGAAATGTTGATCCTAAATCCAGATTGCACCAATCTGAACACCATGCACTTAATGTTTAAATGCACACATAGAGTTAATTTGGCCTGTGGAGCTGACTTCTTCTTCAATAGTATGTCAGTAAATTTGGAGCTAGATTATTTCTAATTTCAATTTAATATTTCTAATAAAATTTAGAGCCCCAATAAATTTAAGGTACCATAATTATAATAAACTAATATTATAAAGAAATTTTATTTTGCATGAAATACAGATTTGTGACCACTTAAAAATTAGAATGTAGACTTCTAGTGGAAATGTACGTAGTAAACATTACTGTGCTGTGTAACTTCTTTGTTTTATGGAACTCAGCTGCGCTTTGTAAGCCTAACCTAATTTGAATTCTTTTCAGGTAGTTTGTCAAACAAAAAAATTAGAAAGAAGGAAAAGCATTTAAGTTAGGCACCACTGGAATACAATTTGGACTATATGCAATTTTAATTGCTTTCTCAAATGGTTATCAATTTGACTGAATGTAGGATTCATCTGTTACAACTTTTTTCCATGTAGATTCTATTTAAGTATCTTTTGATATATAATATTGTTAAGGAGATATCAAGGCCAGTCGGAGATTTTTCCTTCATAAGACATTTTTGCCAAAATGCTAATGAAATTCTTTATTTACACTTAAAAAAATACATATGTTTATACATTACTTACTTACATTTAATTTATATATTATTTATAGATACATTAAACATTAAACACTCAGTGAAACCTTTTAAGCTCAAGCCTTTCTTCACTTCAGGAAAATATTCTTCCCTTACATCTTTATTTTCTAGGAAATTTGTTCCTGACACTTCTTTAGGAAGAGTATTAGGCCCCTTTTGGCTAAACTCTGTTATTTTCAATTACTTATTTTTCTCTTTTTATGTCCTTTTTTTTTTTTGCGGTACGCGGGCCTCTCACTGTTGTGGCCTCTCCCGTCGCGGAGCACAGGCTCTGGACGCGCAGGCTCAGCGGCCATGGCTCACGGGCCCAGCCGCTCCGCGGCATGTGGGATCTTCCCAGACCGGGGCACGAACCCGTGTCCCCTGCATCGGCAGAAGGACTCTCAACCACTGCGCCACCAGGGAAACCCTTATGTCCTTTTTTTTTTTTTTAGTAACTAAAAGAGTACATTTGTTTTCCATAATATTGATCTGGTTTTTCAGACTGAGCTTAACAGTTTCTAATGTAAATTTTTATTTTATTTGCTTTTTAGGATCATTATATTTTTTCTTATCTCATGCAGTTTATTTTTATTTGTTTGCTTCTCAGCACAATTTTATTCCAGGCTCTTCTTTCATTTAATCATATCTTTCTTATTTCGTAAAGTTTATTTTGTTTCATAAATATTGAGAGAAGAGGAAGCACCTAATTCCTGATTTTCTTGATTTATTGCTTTAAAAGTTTTAAAGTGTATTTTCTCTACATTTAAAGTACTTTATTCTTTGTATTTTATGTTGCAGAATCATGTTATACTATATACTATATACTAACAGTATACTATATACTGTTAAGTGATTTTGGGGGGGGTAATTTATTTACTTTACCTATTAGAAGTGTTTGACAGCCTAGTGCTTACACATATATAGGTGGTTATTTCTTGGACATCCTCACTATACGCTTTCATTACTCTTAGAATCTTACTTTTATTTTTAGATGGATGGCTAATAAATTGATATAAATGTGTATGATCAGCTCAGATATGGCTGACTGGGAAACAAAATAGAGTCATGGATAATTGAAGCAGGAAGTTACACATTATTCACTAGGCTTCTTCTGAGTTGAATCAATTTTCTTTACATAACTTCCTTTGTGTCCCAGCACCCAGGTCAGATATAAACTATGGTGGTTTCTAGTTTCTTAACAATGTTATCCACATAAACATTATTTTTAAAACATGAAGTATACTACATAACAATATATATACTTATCAATAATATGGATGAATTATTTGAATATAAAAAACACTCATAAATACCACCATCCTCTGTGATTTCATGTTTTGCACAATACCTTCCAAATCTTTTATGTAATCTTTCAAAATGTTATATAGGAAGAAAGAAAGTAAACATGTAGTATTCTCCTAGAAGCAATCATAAATAAGGAAAAATGCACATTTGTGTTTCGACCAAGAAAGCCTTTCTAAGACGGCTGGGACCTAGAGAGTTGTGTTCCTCCCTCAGGATATAATTTTCTTTCTACCCAGAGGGCAGTGAGGCAGGTCAGTGGACCATGGCAAAATTGATTCAATATTGTCTAAACAGAGTTCAAAGTAAACAGAAGCTATGCTATTCATTGTTGAACCTTAAATAACTAGATGTATGGAAAGCAGCAGAAAACTTGATATAAAACACTGCCTTGAATTCTTTTGTAAAAATAATTGAATGGCCTCAGAGACAAACTAATGTTCTATGTTTACAATAAGAGTGACATAAAAGAATATCACCAATGAGAGAAAAACAAGTGTGAACCAGTATTATATCATTCAGTTGAGTCTTGTCATAGGCTAAAGTTGATTTGCCTTGTCTAGCTTGTGAGAAGTCTACTATACAACAATGATAGGTGGATTACAATATTTAATTGAGGATGCAAATAAGTAGAATGCATGATGGAATTTCTTCTTAAACTAATTAAATAGAAAGGTCACTTCCGTACCTTGTAGATCAAAAAGAAACCTGCTGAAATAAAACCTTGAAACTTTATGATACTGACACAATGGAAAGGGAATTGCTAATATTATTTAGGAAAGAAAGACTGAAACAGAAGTGGTCCAAAGGCATTATTCTAGAAATAGGAGTGTGGGTGGGGAGGGGGGAGGACTAATTTTCTTTTTAATGTTTAGATATAAAATATAAATGGAGTTTCTTCTGCCCTGCACATCCATTTTTCTTATAATTTAGAATAAATAAAAAATAGTTGCAAGACGGCGGAGTAGAAGGATTTGCACTCACTCCCTCTTGCAAGAGCACCGGAATCACAGCTAACTGCTGAACAGTCATCTACAGGAAGACACTGGAACTCACCAAGAAAGATACTCCACATCCAAAGACAAAGGAGAAGCCACAATGAGATGGTAGGAGGGGCACAATCACAATAAAAATCAAATCCCACAACTGCTGGGTGGGTGACTCACAAACTGGGGAACAGTTATACCACAGAAGTCCATCCAGTGGAGTGAAGGTTCTGAGCCCCATGTCAGGCTTCCCAACCTGCGGATCTGGCAATGGGAGGAGGAATTCCCAGAGAATCAGACTTTGAAGGCTAGTGGATTTGATTGCAGGACTTTGACAAGACTGGGGGAAACAGAGACTCCACTCTTGAAGGACACACACAAAGTAGTGTGCTCATCAGGACCCAGGGGAAAGAGCAGTAACCCCATAAGAGACTGAACCAGACCTACCTGCTAGTGTTGCAGGGTCTCCTGCATAGGCAGGGGGCAGCTGTGGCTCACCACAGGGACAAGGACACTGGCAGCACAAGTTCTGGGAAGTACTCCTTGGTGTGAGCCCTCCTGGTGTCCACCATTAGCCCCACCAAAGAGGCTGCAGACTTCAGTGCTGGGTCACCTCAGGCCAAACAACCAACAGGAAGGGAACTCAGCTCCACCCAGCAGCAGATAAGCTGATTAAAGTTTTACTGAGCTCTGCACACCAGAGCAACACCCAACTCTACCCACCACCAGTCCCTCTCATCAGGAAGCTTGCACAAGCCTCTTAGATAGCCTCATCCACCAGAGGGCAGACAGCAGCAGCAAGAAGAACTACAATCCTGCACGAGCCTGTGGAACAAAAACTACATACACAGAAAGATAGACAAAATGAAAAGGCAGAGAACCATGTACCAGATAAAGGAACAAGATAAAACTCCAGAAAACCAACTAAATGAAGTGGAGATAGGCAACCTTCTAGAAAAAGAATTCAGAATAATGATAGTGAAAACGATCCAGTACCTCAGAAAAAGAATGGAGGCAAGGACTTCCCTGGTGGTGCAGTGGTTGAGAGTCTGCCTGCCGATGCAGGGGACGCGGGTTCGTGCCCCGGACTGGGAAGATCCCACATGCCGTGGAGTGGCTGGGCCCATGAGCCATGGCCGCTGAGCCTGCACTTCTGGAGCCTGTGCTTCACAATGGGAGAGGCCACAACAGTGAGAGGCCCGCATACCGCAAAAAAAAAAAACAAAAAAAAACTAAAAAAGAACGGAGGCAAAGACTGAGAAGATGCAAGCAATGTTTAACAAAGACCTAGAAGATTTAAAGAACAAACACCTAGAAGAATTAAAGAACAAATAGTTGTTCAGAGGTGAACAATACAATAATTGAAATGAAAAATACACTACAAGGAATCAATAGCAGAATAACTGAGGCAGAAGAATGGATAAATGACCTGGAGACAGAATGGTGGAATTCACTGCTGCAGAACAGAATAAAGAAAAAAGAATGAAAAGAAATGAAGACAGCCTAAGAAACCTCTGGGACAACATGAAATGCAACAACATTCGCATTTTAGGGGTCCCAGAAGGAGAAGAGAGAGAGAGAAAGGACCTGAGAAAATATTTGAAGAGATTATAGTTGAAAACTTCCCTAACATAGGAAAGGAAATAGCCACCCAAGTCCAGGAAGTGCAGAGAGTCCCAGGCAGGAAAAACCCAAGGACAAACACGCCGAGACACATAGTAATCAAATTGACAAAAATTAAAGAAAAAGAAAAATTATTAAAAGCAACAAAGGAAAAACACCAAATAATGTACAAGGGAACTCCCATAAGGTTAGCAGCTGATTACTCAGCAGAAACTCTACAAGCCAGAAGGGAGTGGCATGATATACTTAAAGTGATGAAAGGGAAGAACCTACAACCAAAATTACTCTACCCGGTAAGGATCTCATTCAGATTCAACAGAGAAATCAAAAGCTTTAGAGACAAGCAAAAGCTAAGAGAATTCAACACCAACAAACCAGCTGTACAACAAATGCTAAAGGAACTTCTCTAAATGTGGAACACAGGAGAAGAAAAGGACTTACAAAAACAAACCCAAAACAATTAAGAAAGTTGTAATAGGAACATATATATCTATAATAACCTTAAATGTGAATGGATTAAATGCTCCAACCAAAAGACAAAGGCTCGCTGAATGGATATAAAAACAAGAGCCATATGTATGCTGTCTACAAGAGACCCATTTCAGACCTAGGGACACATACAGACTGAAAGTGAGGGGATGGAGAAAGATATTCCATGCAAATGGAAATCAAAAGAAAGCTGGAGTAGCAATACTCATATCAGATAAAATAACTTTAAAATAAAGAATGTTACAAGAGACAAGGAAGGACACTACATAATGATCAAGGGATTAATATGAGAAGAAGATATAACAGTTATAAATATATATGCACCCAACATAGGAGCACCTCAATATACAAGGCAAATGCTACCAGCTATAAAAGAGGAAATCAACAGTAACACAATAATAGTGGGGGTCTTTAACACCTCACTTACACCAATGGACAGATCATTCAGACAGAAAATTAAGGAAACACAAGCTTTAAATGACACAATAGACCAGATAGTTTTAATTGATATTTATAGGACATTCCATCTGAAAAAAGCAGATTTCACTTTCTTCTCAAGTGCACATGGAACATTCTCCAGGATAGATCACATCTTGGGTCACAAATCAAGCCTTGGTAGATTTAAGAAAACTGAAATCATATCAAGCATCTTTTCTGACTACAACACTATGAGATTAGAAATAAATTACAAGGAAGAAACTGTAAAAAATGCAAACACATGAAGGCTAAACAGTACATGACTAAATAACCAAGAGATCACTGAATAAATCAAAGAGGAAATAAAAAAATACCTAGAGACAAATGACAATGAAAACACGATGATCCAAAACCTATGGGATGCAGCAAAAGCAGCTCTAAGAGGGAGGTTTACAGCTATACAGTCCTACTTCAAGAAACAAGAAAAATCTCAAATAAATAATCTAACCTTACACCTAAAGGAACTAGAGAAAGAAGAACAAACAACATCCAAAGTTGATAGAAGGAAAGAAATCATAAAGATCAGAGAAGAAATAAATGAAAAAGAAACAAAGAAACAATAGCAAAGATCAATACAACTAAAACCTGGTTCTTTGAGAGATAAACAAAATTGATAAACTTTTAGCCAGACTCATCAAGAAAAAGAGGGAGAGGATTCAAATCAATAAAATTAGAAGTGAAAAAGGAGAAGTTATAACAGACACCGCAGAAATACAAAACATCCTAAGAGACTACTACAAGCAACTCTATGTCAATAAAATGTACAACCTGGAAGAAATGGACAAATTCTTAGAAACGTATAACCTTCCAAGGTTGAGCCAGGAAGAAATAGAAAATATGAACAGACCAATCACAAGTAATGACATTGAAACTGTGATTAAAAATCTTCCAACAAACAAAAGTCCAGGACTAGATGGCTTCACAGGTGAATTCTATCAAACATTTAGAGAAGAGCTACACCCATCCTTCTCAAACTCTTCCAAAAAATGACAGAGGAAGGAACACTCCCAAACTCATTCTACGAGGCCACCATCATACTGATACCAGTACCAGACAGAGATACTACAAAAAAGAAAATTACAGACCAATATCACTGATGAATATAGATGCAAAAATCCTCAACAAAATACTAGCAAACAGAATCCAACAACACATTAAAAGGATCATACACCATGATCAAGTGGGATTTATCCCAGGGATGCAAGCATTCTTCAATATATGCAAATCAATCAATGTGATACACCATATAAACAAATTGAAGAATAAAAACCGTATGATCATCTCAATAGATGCAGAAAAAGCTTTTGACAAAATTCAACACCCATTTATGATAAAAACTCTCCAGAAAGTGGGCATAGAGGGAACCTACCTCAAATGCCATATATGACAAACCCACAACAAACGTCATTCTCAATGGTGAAAAACTGAAAGTATTTCCTCTAAGATCAGGAACAAGACAAGGATGTCCACTCTTGCCACTGTTATTCATCATAGTTTTGGAAGTCCTAGCCACGGCAATCAGAGAAGAAAAAGAAATAAAAGGAATATAAATTGGAAAAGAAGAAGTAAAATTGTCACTGTTTGCAGATGACATGATACTATACATAGATAATCCTAAATACACCACCAGAAAACTACTAGAGCTAATCAATGAATTTGGTAAATTTGCATGATACAAAATTAATGCAAGATTTCTCTTGCATTCCTATACCTTAACAACAGAAGATCAGAAAGAGAAATTAAGGAAACAATCCCATTCACGATTGCAACAAAAAGAATAAAATACCAAGGAATAAACCTACCTAAGGAAGCAAAGGACCTGTACTCAGGAAACTGTAATATACTCATGAAAGAAATAAAAGATGACACAAACAGATGAAGAGATATACCATGTTCTTGGATTGGAAGAATCAATATTGTGAAAATGATTGAACTACCCAAAGCAATCTACAGATTCAATGCAATCCCTGTCAAATTACCAAAGGCATTTTTTACAGAACTAGAACAAAAAATCTTAAAATTTGTATGGAGACACGAAAGACCCCAAATAGCCAAAGAATTCTTGAGGGGAAAAAATGGAGCTGGACGAATCAGGCTCCCTACTTCAGACTATACTACAAAGCTACAGTAATCAAGACAATATGGTATAGGCACAGAAACAGAAATATAGATCAATGGAACATGATAGAAAGCCCAGAGATAAACCCACACACTTATGGTCAACTAATCTATGACAAAGGAGGCAAGGATATACAATGGAGAAGAGACAGTCTCTTCAATAGTGGTGCTGGGAAAACTGGACAGCTACATGTAAAAGAATGAAATTAGAACACTCCCTAACACCACACAGAAAAATAAACTCAAAATGGATTAAAGACCTAAATGTAATACCAGACACTATAAAACTCTTAGAGGAAAAGATAGGAAGAACACTCTTTGTCATAAATCACAGCAAGATCTTTTTGACTCACCTCCTAGAGTAATGGAAATAAAAACAAAAGTGAACAAATGGGACCTAATGAAACTTAAAAGCTTTTGCGCAGCAAAGGAAAGTATAAACAAGAGGAAAAGACAACCCTCAGAAATGGGAGAAAATATTTGCAAATGAATCAATGGACAAAGGATTAATCTCCAAAATATATAAACAGCTCCTTCAACTCAATACTAAAAAAACAAACAACCCAATCAAAAAGTGGGTAGAAGACCTAAATAGACATTTCTCCAAAGAAGACATACAGATGGCCAAGAGGCACGTGAAAAGATGCTCAACATCACTAATTATTAGAGAAATGCAAATCAAAACTACAATGAGGTATCACCTCCCATCGGTTAAACATCTGAAAATCTACAAACAACAAATGCTGGAGAGGGTGTGGAGAAAAGGGAACCCTCTTGCACTGTTGGTGGGAATGTAAATTGATACAGCCACTATGGAGAACAGTATGGAGGTTCCTTAAAACACTAAAAATAGAACTACCATATGACCCAGCAATCCCACTACTGGGCATATACCCTGAGAAAACCATAATTCATAAAGACACATGCAGTCCAATGTTCACTGCAGCACTATTTACAATAGCCAAGTCATGGAAGCAACCTAAACATCCACTGGCAGTCAAATGGATAAAGAAGATGTGGTACATATATACAATAGAATATTACTCAGCCATAAAAAGGAATGAAATTTGGTCATTTGCAGGTATGTGGATGGACCTAGAGACTGTCATACAGAGTGAAGTAAGTCAGAAAGAGAAAAACAAATATCATACATTAAGGCATATATGTGGAATCTAGAAAAATGGTACAGATGAACCAGTTTGCAAGGCAGAAATAGAGACACAGATGTGGAGGACAAACATATGGACACCAAGAGGGGCAAGCTGGGGGTGGGGAGGTGGTGGTGGGATGAATTGGGAGATTGGGATTGACATATATACACTAATATGTATAAAATAGATAACTAATAACCTGCTGTATAAAAATAAATAAAATTCAAAAAACACATAAAGAATAGTTTAAATAAGTTTAATGATGTAATTTAAAGTTTGAAAATGAGAGAATATCCAAGTGTAATTCTAAAAGTCCTGCACTACTGTTAGTACTTTCTAATTTTGTTTCATATGCGTGTAGAATGGAAAAGCTATATGTGGTTTGGGGCATTTTTTGCTTTCTTGGGAAATGGCAAATAGCAGAAGTGTTCAACATATAACTTACCCCACCATGTTTTCTAAGAAAAGTGATCTACGAACTGATGCCTCTCCCTCTCCCAATAATTGCTGCCTTCTCACTGTATTTTCTGAGTCATACCAACCAAAAAGATGGTGCGGGTTTTAATAAGCTCACTTTGAAACATTTTAATATTAAACAATATATACATGCTGTAAGAAAACACCAGTTGAAATGGAGTGCTTTCAGGTGCAAACAGGAATTTGTATTAAGAATGATAATTTGGGTGAGAAGCTAAAACTAGAACTGAAATATCTCTGAGCATGTGTTCACAGGAAAAAAAAATGTAAAAACATGAAGACTGCTAATTGCAATTTCAGTGGAATCTGTCACAACCTGCACAAGGATAGAACAGGTCTTTGCACCAGCACGTTAATTTGTTGTGGTCACCTGAAAGATTCAGTGCTAAGTTCCTCCATTGTGGTAGTTGCTACGTTTATAAACTTAATGTGTGACAAGCCTTCTTATCTGGATTATTTGATAATGTTCCCTGTGACATGTTGGAGAACATCATTGCTTTAAGAGATTCTGCAATAACTAGATTAGTTGGCATTATTCTCCCAAAGTTTGGATGTTCTTTTAGAGAAAGAAAGCATTTATGAGTCGAATTCCTCATTAGAATATTTTTACTTAAAAATATTTTTACTTAAAAATATTCTAAAGGTCCAAATTTCCTTCCCAGACAAGCAGAGGATGCAAGGCTTAGCCTGGGCTGTAGTTCTAGAGACAGCCTGGACCTGAAAGTGAGGTAGGAACAGGGCTTTGGGAAAAAAAAAAAAGACAGTATTGGGGAAAAAATGTCCTGTAGAAATACTGGCAAAGGATCTACCTACAAGAGCATGCCATTAAACATCAAAAGGCCAGGCAAAAGTGGGAGAATCAGGTTTGTCAGCAAGACTTGAGCAGATAGGTTCAAGAGGGAAGAAAAGGAGTTGCCTGAGGCAGGCGTGAAAGGATGAGAGGCTCCTGAAAGTGACTTGTTGATTCTGATGCTCTGTTACCCAGACTCTCTCTAAGGCTTAAGAACCTAAGCGGAACCTTATTTCCATCCCGGGTTACTGAGTTAGGTTTGTTGTCATTGTCTGTAGTTTAGACAGAGCAGGAGGCACCAAAAAGTGTAGTCTATTTAATGTGCCTGGAGTTAAAAAGTTAGTAAATTGACAATTTTCACACCATGAATTCAAGTTTGAATTTATCAGACTTCCAGTTTAGTTAGAGATGGTGCCTTTGTAATAAAAAGCAAATCAGAAGGCCTAGATAGCTTTAGGTGTGGTTCCTTTTCCAACAATTTTGCCTAAAATGCAGGAACATCTTTTACCTGCCTTTATAGTATTTTTTTCCCATTCAGGAACATTTTAATTATGTCTTTGGTTATTGCTCTTGTTAGAATTGTGCTAAATTTTCTAATTTCTAAATGGGGCTACAGCCACATTTGAAAAATTTTTGTCCGTTTTCCTTTTATATTTTTGGAGGGAGTTTCAGTTTTATTCTCCCGATATCTGATTAGATTTTCTAGCATCAATTTTCCATTCAAATTAATTTGTTAAAGAGGACAGTTGAAAGTCAAATAGACTTTTCTCAATCCAGTCCTAGACTGCCTTTCCAGCTTTCTTAAAAATTGAGGTGAAACTGACATATAACATTACATTAGTTTCAGGTATACAATATTTGTATATATTGCAAAATGATCACAGTAAGCTTAGTTAACATCCATTGCCATAGTTATAAAAATTTTTTATGAGAACCTTTAAGATCTCTTATCAAATTTCAAATTACAATATAGTATTAACTATAACCACCATGCTGTACGTTACATCCCCATTATTTATTTTATAAATGAAAGTTTTTACCTTTCGACCCTCTTCACCCATTTCGCCCATCCCCCCACCCCTGGGAACCACCAATCTGTTCTCTGTGAGTTTAGGGTTTTTTTGTTTTGTTTTAGATTCCACATGTAAGTGAGATCATATGGTATTTGTCTTTCTTTGTCTCACTTATTTCACTTAGTATAATGTCCTCAGAGTCCATCCATGTTGTTGCAAATGGCAAGATATCCTTCTTTTTCATGGTTGAATAATATTCCAGTGTGTGTGTGTGTGTGTGTGTGTGTGTGTGTGTGTGTGTGTATCACATTTTCTTTATCCATTCATCCATCAATGGACACTTAGGTTGTTTCCATACCTTGTCTCCATATGCTAGTGGGAATAGGGTTTAACATGTTTTCTGTACCTTATATGTTTCAAGAAAGGGCAAACATGTACCATTGTCTAATTTAATTTTTCTATCCTATTAGTTTGATATTATCAATTTCACATTATGAAAGAGGCATAATAAATAGGTTGCATTACATTTGACATTTTTACAGGACTTTGTGAAATTAAAAATTAGACCCAAAATGGGAGAGCTATTCCAGCTAGCTTTCCTTAGTCCCAAAATAACAGGCAGGAAGGGTGTTCTGAAGCTGTCACCTTTCAGGAAGGTGGAGAAGCTTTATCCTACATAAAGCAGAGATGTGAAATACTAGTAAAAATGCTGTGAAAAGAACCTTGCCTTTGTTAGAGAATAATGATCCTCTATACAAATTATGTAAGTATATCTTTGATATACTATAGTGCAATCTTTTTCAAGCTGCAATTTGAGGATCTCTGGGGAGCAATCTCAGGATACATTTTCAGGTCTGTAATGCTGTCAGTTAAATTTTTGTGCTTTTAATTTTGGTAAGTTTAAAAATACATACATATTTGGGGCTCATCTCAACAGCTTGCATATTAAGCACTGCATGGTGATTTCATCTATACTTCTATAAACAATCTCTTTAGCATGAAGTAGAGGTATTTTAATAGGCTATGAAATAAAAGAAACGAGGTGTTCTTAATCTGTACATCCAGCAGGTGATGAGAAAATGACATTATAGCGTGCCGTACAAGGTTTTATAGTGAAGAGTGAGAAAAGTGGTGGGAAAATGATTCATTACAAGATTCACATTAACATGCTGCTCTTCAGAGTCTCGCTCTAAGCATTAACTGTTTCACCTTTACCTGCATAATTAGATGTTATTGAGCTAAACTTTGTTTTTGTGGTTTGTATTTTTTGTTATTTTACAGTTTTATGAGAATGGAAGGCAAAAGGAGTTCATTTCGAAGTTATACATATTTAAGTAAATCTTGTGTGTAAAGGTTTTTTTCCTTTAAATACTTTTTACATTTTAAAATAATATTTTAGAAACAGTTGTGTAGTTGAAAGATCATGAACCTTGGCGTCAGACATATTCAAATTCTGATTTTGCTGCACCTTAACTGAGGAGGTAAAGTAACTTCTCTTAGCCTCTGTTTTCTCATCTATGAGAATGATCACAGCAACTTTGTTGTTAAAGTCACGTAACAGGTGAAACTACATGCAATGTATGCTTGTCTTCTTCCTTTCTTTCTCTCTTTATCCTGAATCTACATTTTGCCTTCTCACGTTTTCAATAGCAACCCACCAGGGAAGAGCGTAGGCCGTGGACTGGCAGCACAGTGCAGTTTTGGTTCATGTAGCCCTGGTGGAAATTACTTGAGAGAGGGAGTGGAAGATAAAGCTAATGTATTGGAGTTATTTATAAAAGTAAATTATTCATGCTCTTTCTGGTCCCCAAAAGCAGGGGTAGTCAGGGTATGTTTAACACCTGCCTCCTTATGCTGAGCTGGAAGCACTCTCAGGATAAAAGTATTTTTTAGATTTTTCTTTTTCTTTTCTTCAAATTAACATCTGCTGTGGATTTTTAATCCTAAGTAATTAACAATGAAGCAAACTTCTATACCTAAGTTACTAAGGGATTTAAAATTATGTCTTGGATTAAAGTTGATGTGAAATAAAAACCTTTCAACTTTGGAATACAATAGTTTAGACAATTTATATACTTTTCACACCTACAAAAATATCAGTAGAATAGGAAATAACAGATAATAACATATAAAAGGGCTGATACCATCAATTCTTTTAATTCTCTGGAGGAAAAAATCTCTAGCATGAAATCCTGGCTTATAAAATTTTACTGCGACACTTCATTTTGCAAGCATGGTTACGTGACAAAATCCTACTAGTAACTTTTCAGAGTGAATATGGGTTCATCTATCTCATTCTAGTTAGTTTGATAATCCATACAGTGTGGTAATGGTCTATTCCATCTTTAACTTTTATGATTCCTTATACTCATTTACTAAGCAAATAATCTTTGAGATCAAGGCACTACTAGGTTACGAGCTCTAAAGAGATGCACTCAGCAGTTTATAATCTACTAGAAGAACTAAGATGTGTTCAGTTACTACAACTTTGGACTATTTTTTGATGCCATTTGAAGAGGATGGGAATAGAGAAGTATCCATAGAAGTGGCGACTTTTGAGCAGAATCTTGTGGGTACACTGTCGGTAGGATGGTACAGAGTAACTTCCACGTGGAGAGAAGAGCATGCGCAAAAACGTAGAGATAGAGAAGAAAGCTGTGTTCAGGAGGGGCAACTGTTGCAGATTGGGTGGGGTAGGGCTCCTTCATAAAGACAGTTTAAGATAGGCTGTGATTAGAGGGCTTAGAATGCCAAAATGTCTAAATAGGGCAGAAGTGTGCACTAGGACCAATATGCAGAATGGAGCAAGAGTGAGCCTTGAGATTTAAAAGAACTTTAGATGCTTAATGACCATCAGGTAACAGAGCTCATCCTAGAACCCGGGTAAGTGGTAAAGGATAATATGTGAAGCCTCAGGCCATTGAAGAAAACTCTGGTCCTTAACTGGTGGCAAGAAAAGGGACCGTTTATGCCTACCATTCTGTCATACCTTTAGGGATTAGTAGCCATACTATCTCACTAAACCCTTAGGACTAATCTGCAATCTTTGTTCTCTGCAATGGATTTAAATATATCACTCCTTGCTCCCACCCATGCATGACATGTGACATAAGAATCTCACCTATGCAAAATAATGTGAATGTTCTCTCAGCTCCAGGTACAAAGCAAGGAGTATACCTAACTTACAGTTTGTTATACCATAATGGCTAGGAGTATGGCTCTTCAGCTAGACAGTCTGAGTTTAAATCCTGCCTCCACCCCTTTCTACTTATACAACTTATTCAAGTTTCCTGTCTAGAGTTGAGAATAAATACATAGTTGGGAAGGGGAGGAGTATTAGATAATGTAGATATTCTTTCTTTATACTAACAACAAAATGCAACAAGTGACAGCTTCTTAAGCCAGTTGCTATGTGGAATCTGAAACTGTATCAAAAGTTCTCCTACCAGGCTTCCCTGGTGGCGCAGTGGTTGAGAGTCCGCCTGCCGATGCAGGGGACACAGGTTCGTGCCCGGTCCGGGAAGATCCCACATGCCGCGGAGCAGCTAGGCCCGTGAGCCACGGCCGCTGAGCCTGCGCATCCGGATCCTCTGCTCCGCAACGGGAGAGGCCACAACAGTGAGAGGCCCGCGTGGCGCAAAAAAAAAAAAAAAAAAAAGTTCCCCTACCTTCTAACACTAGAATCACTGGTCTTTCCTGTAATTAGAATGGCTATTTTACCCATCCACGATTTTGTAACGTCACACATTGGTCACTGGAAAATACCATTCACTGAGTTATGCAGATCTTCAAAATGTTAACACATTTCATAATATCTAAAACAAATCCCATGTGTTAATATTACTACCAGTGTTATCAGAAAAGTCTTCAGTATTGAGAAGACGTCAAGTCCACAATGAGGAATACAAGGTTGCCAAAATTCTAATTTTCATTTGAGAGCTACAATTTTATTATTTGCAACAAAAATGTCAGGTTCTTATGACAGGCTCTCTTTGTTCATTTTTGACAAATGTCTACCAAATACCATAGACTTAATAACTATAGTTTGTCTTAGTCTATCTGTTCAAGTACAAATGGAATTCCATGAAAAGGGTTACTTCAGCCCCCAACTGAAATAACTGCATTTCTGAAAAAAAAACATGTTTTGATATGTGCTTTATACATAATTCTCATTTTATCACTCACATTATTGAAGACATGTGCTCCAGATGTTGAGATGTAACTTTTACAGCTTCATTAAATATACTCAAGTGAAACTGCCATTTTTAAAAAATTCAAATAAATGGCAGTGAAGAATGCAATCAGTACTACTTGTACAGTGTGTGGCACTGCCTTGATTTATGCCAAGTGACAGCAGTTTTACCTACCATTGCTTTTGCACCATTCATGCAAATATCCAATGTTAGTTATAAGTTCTTTATACATCTTGTACTCAATTCTGTCAACTCTGTACACTGAAAATAATTTTTCCTAGTCTGTGGTCTTTTTGTTATCTTTTGAAGAGATTTTCAATTCAATTTTAATGTTCCATTTGTCTTTTTTTTTTTTATAGTTTGTTTTTTGTCCTAGGAAATCTTTGCCTAATCTAAGGCCACCAAAATGGTCTTCTAGAAGTGTTTTAACTACTTTTGGGTCTATGACTCATTTTTAGTTACTCTTCCTGTATGTTTCTTTTTCCAAATAAATATGTCAGTACCATCTTTTGAAAAACTTGAAAATGGCTTAACTTTTATAGATGTTGTTAGATTTGGCTTGCTAATATTTTCAGGATTTTTGTTCCTATGTTCATGAGGACCACTGTCCTGTTATTTTCTTGTTTTGTAATGTCTTTGTCAAGTTCTAGTATCAGACAACACTGGCGTCATAAAATAAGTTGGAAGTATTCCCTCCCCCTCTACTTTCTGAAAAACTTTGTATAATTATGCTTGGTGTTATTTCTTCGTTGAATGGAAAAATTTATAAGAGGAACTAAATGGGATTGGAGTTTTCTTTGTGGGAAGATATTTCATAATAATTTCAGTTGTATTCATAGATGTGAGGCTATTCAGGTTTTGTCTCTTCTTGTGTCAGTTTTGGTGAGTTTTATTTTCCTAATTGTTCTATCTTGTCTTAAGTTGTCAAATTTACTGGCATAAAAATGGTCATAATTTTGCATCCTTTTAAGTAAGGTAAGATCCACAGTGTCAACTCTTCCTTCATTCCTGGTATTTGTGATTTGTAATTTCTCTGGTTTACCTGATTGGTCTAATTAGAGATCTACTGATTTTGTTGCTCTTTTGAGAAACAGATGTTGGTTTCATTGATTTTCTCCATTGTTCTTCTGTCTTATACATTGTTGATTTTTACACTTTATTATTTCTATTTATTTAATTTGGGTTTATTCTTATCTAGAAAAAAGATTAAGAGAACTTTAGACCACTGAATTTGTATCTTTTTAAATTTTCTAATAGAAGTTCTTAAATCTATCATTTTCTAACAATTTTTTTAAAAATTGAAATGATACAAAGTATGAGCCCTGACCATAACAAAATTAAACTAGAAATCAGTAAAATAAAGCTCCCTGGAAAATCTCTAAATATTTGGATATTAAGAAAAACACTCCAAAAAAAATTCAATAGTCAAAATGTAAATTAGAAAATCTTTGAAGACAATATAATTGACAAATCTCCAGCAAGACTGACAAAGATAAAAAGAGAAAAGACACAAATTACCATTACCAGGAATAAAACAAGGGATATCAATTTAGAATTTGTAGACATCAGAAGGATAATGAGGAAATGCCATAACCTCTATACACTAATTTGATAGTTTAGATGAAACAATTCCTAAAAAATACAAGTCACCCAATATGAAATAGATAATTTAAATAGCCCAATAACTATTAAAGAAACTGTACTCATTTTACCACCCCCCTCCCCAATCTCTAGGCCCAGATGGTTTCGCAGGAAAATTCTACAAAATAAAGAATTCACACCAATTCTATACAACCCTCCAGAAAACAAAAGAGGAAACATTTCCAAATTCATTTTATAAAGCTAGTATTACCCTGAAACCAAAAAGTAGAAGAAAAAAAAACCAAAAAAACCCTAGAGAACAATGCCCCTCATGAATATTCACAAAAATCATGATCAAACTATTAGCAAACAGAATCCAGCAACAGCTAAAAAGAAATATACATCATGACCTAGTGGGGTTTATTCCAAGGATACAAGGCTTGTTTAATATTCAAAAATTAAGCAATGTAAATTTATAACATTAACAGGTGTAAAGAAGTCATCTGGTCATATCAATGCAGAAAAAGCATTTGAGAAAATTCAACACCCATCCATGACAAAATTATGATCAAACTTGGAATAGAAGGGAACTTCTTTAACTTGATAAAGAGTATCTACCAAAGGCCTAGAGCTAACATTATATCCAGTGGTGAAAGATTGAATGCTCCTAATTTGGGGGAAAAGGCAAATATGCCAGCTCTCATCACTCTTATTTGCAAATGACATGACTGTGGGAGTATTGGCCTGTTAGATTACTCCACCATATGGAAGAGGGATTCTCAAGTCTTTGCTTTTGCATTTGCTGTTAGCATACGTGAAATACCAAAACAAAAATACAAGGAATCCTTTCTTCAAATGTTGGTGGTTCTTCCTAAAGATAATTTTCACATGTTGTGCATACTAGTCATCCAGACCTCTTTTAAATTTACTATGTACAATAAATGCAGATGTTTGAGCTGTCAGAGAGGTAGTGTATAATAGGTTCTGGAGACCAACTACTAAGATTTGTATCTTGGCTCTGCTATTCACTACCTGTATGAACACTGTGGGCAAGTTTCTTAACTTCTCTGCTCAATTCAATTTCGTCAGTTATATAGTGCTGATGACAACAGTTACTTACCTCACTGGATTATTACTAGGATTACTAGGATTAAGTGTGAAAAGGTGTGCAAATGAAAATAGTGTCTGATGTATAGAAAAAGCTCAATAAATATTACTCATATTATTGCAGATGTTTGAAACAAATGTTCCCATTCCCCTTAATGTGTTCCCTCTAATCAAAGAATAATGACATTACAAAAATTTAATGTTTGGGGATTTCCATTAGAAAGCAAACAAACAAATAGAAAATTTGTTAGCAGAGGAAACAAAATTAGTACATATGCAAAATATTCAATCCCACAAGTTACTTATAAAATGATAATTCAAATAGCAATTAAATATTTTATAACTAGTAAATTAGAAATATTAAAATTAACAGCCAGGTCTGACTAGGTTTTAGTCAACAGGCATACTGTATTGGTGACAGTGTGAACTGATGTAATTCTTTTTGGCAAATGATTTGCAAAACATATATTTGAAAAGAAGTATACTTACGTCTGTTGCATGTGACACTGGACTTCCTGTAACTCAGCATTTTCAGCTTTGTCTCCTTCTCCTCCCACAGTGGACAGAACTAATTCCATATTCAGTCTTTCCAATGTGCCCCACAGTATCAGTTACCTGGGTGTTATCTGACATGCTCAGATATGATATGAGGATGAAGGATGAGAAGTATTAAACCCAGGCCAAGAAGTATGAGCGTACATTAGGAAAAGGATACCACAAAGGAACTGAGACTCAAGTATTAAGAAATGTGGGGCCAAAATAACAAACCCAAGGTCAGACTAGATCGTGTCAGAACTTTCAAGATTTGGAGTTCAGAACACATGGTTCTAGGGACATATTAAGAGATACTAAGAACCATATATAGTATTCTTACAGTGTTTATTAGTGCCATCTTTTGAAATCTTAAAGGAAATTCATGGTTTTAAGCTTGAAAGCAGAGGACACTAAGAAATATAATAATCATCAAATTTTGAGTCCTTTTGGTAGAACAGATGGATCTATTTATTTATATATATTGGCTCCTATATTCTCACTCACCAAGATTGTTATTGACTGGATTATGAAAAGGCTGACAAAACTCTTTGAAAATATTAGGAGACTTCAGATAAACTTGCAACAGAGAGCAGCATGCAACATACCTTTCTCCCAAGCTTTTATTAAAATACTCATAAAGATTTTTAAAAAGACAAGACTGCACAGACCAATTACTAAGCATACAGAAACATGATATTCAAACGTCATTAAAATGACAGAAATCTTTTAAGATCTGCTTCCCATCTGAGTCTAAATCAAGGATCTGGCATTGTCCTCAAGGAACTAACCACAAATAACTCAGTGCATGCCTAATAGCTTTCTTTGTGTTCCCTTTGTTGGTCCAGCTACTTGCTTTATAATTCTTCCTTACCTGAATGACATTATTAGCAATAGAAAACACACAAATATTACCGTAGGAATTAGCTAATTATTAAAAGCTGATTATCAGCTATATTTATCCTATAATTTAATTTCATCTGTTTCTTTGTAGTTTTGCTTTTACATACAAAACATACCACCAAATATGTATCTCTGGCTTCCTAATATATAAAAGACTTGTGTAAGAAAAAACATTTGATGACATACATAAAATCACAATCACAGTAATTGGACCACAGTTTACACTAATTCAGAACAGAGGAATTTATGCTCATTTATAAGTGATTATATAAAGGAAGAGAAAATGGGTTAGGTAACAAAATGATTAAATTTTTTATATGAAAAAATTACATGAATCCCAAGTTCTTAAAAAGTTTATGTTTAAAAAACAAGTCAAGGTGAAAGAATAAATTTGTACTTTTAACTTCCGTATGTGATCATTTGGGTCCTTTTGCCTTGGATTTGGTTTCCTTTGGAACTTTTCCATTTTGACACTGAGTAAATCTGGCTACTGTAGAAACACCATCCACAAACTTGGTTTTGAAAAGGACGTTTGCATTGTTGAACATACCTTCCTTTAGGGACACCACAATGAACTTAAGGGAGAAAGAAAAACAGCATAAAGTACTTTTTGCAGTATCCTTGAAGAAGTTCACTCTTTTTATACTGAGGTTAAGAATCATTTGGCGATACTTTGTTATTGCTTTAAATGCTTGGCTCCATGCATATGCACATCCTCAAATGCAAGTAACAAATAGTTATTATTAGGCACCTCAATGAATTCTTTCCATATGCAGTTTTAGGAGTCTCTTAATTTTACTCTGAATACTTCATTACCCAAGTTACTATCTTCTGCTGGTTGGCTGCTTGTTGCTATCTTCTCCAGTTAGTATCACTGTCTTGTTGCTAGCTCTAAATGCCACTGTTAGCTGCTAAAAAAACTGCCACAATAAATACACAGTCTATGATAACTACGGTAAGTGAAGCCCCCCAGAATTGTTCAATGCATTATCTATATAATCATATTTAGTAGCCTTAGTTCCTGCAGCAACAGTTCAATAAAAACAAACTGTTTTTTAGCTTCAAGGGTTTTTTAAATCACTTTCTAGGAGGAATGAAGAGTACCCCATCAAGTGCCACATGATTTTCTGATATATTTTTCAGGTGTATCCTTGAAACAGTCTTGTTTTGATTGTGTATCTTCTGGCAGCTAGCTAGAGAAAATAATTACCCTAAAAAATTCCAAATTACAAAAAAATTAGATTCTCCCTCATGTTACAACCTATAATTTATAATTCCAGGCTCTTTTCTTTAATAAGAGATAAAACCCTCTTTTCTTCTATACCCATTTGAATAGAAATATATTTAAAGAGATACATAACACCTTAGTATTCCTCAATCCTGAATATCTTATTTATACTGACCATTACTAAAAAGTAGTTTTAGAAAACAAACTAGAACTATTCTGAGACTTTTTTTGGTTCTTACCTGAGAATGTGTGAAATGAGTACGTAGCATCTGTCCAATATTCTGAGTATGAGAAAGATCCAAGGCTGCATCTACCTCATCCAGGATGTAAATTGGGGCAGGTTTGAAGAGGAGCATGGACAGTATTAATGACAAAGCCACTAAAGACCTAAGAAAAGAAGGCCGAAAGAAAAGCTGTCAGAACTTGATTTTACCACTTTTTACCAAAGCACTGAAGCAAATCTGCTGTCCTGTTACTATTATGAATAGTGCCAATTTGGCTGAAAGATAGAGAAAAAAGAATCTTAAGTTTCAAACTTGAAAACTTTTGTTTCATTAAAATGTTTTTTACTTTAGCTTTCCATTTTTCCCTCTCTTCAACAAGTTTTATTTTGAATAAAACAGGTATATGTTCTTCTTTCCTGTCAGATAATTAGGATGTTATATTTGGCACCTAACCTTAAGAAAAGATCATATTAGTGTTAATAGTTTTCTCTTTCTCTCCCTAAAACTCTTTTTCAGTTCTTTTCTATATCCCCTTTAACTACAGCTGTTTTTGTTCTAGTCTGGAATGAAGAAATATAACAATTCTTATATTTTTCTTAAATATTTCATTAAAAAGCCTTGTTTATTGTAATACAAATGTTTAGAATTATTTAAAAATAGTATTAAAATTACAGTAACATCTGTAGCACACTTAATTCTGTAACTTCAAATATCTCCTGACATGCAGCACTGGAGTAAATAGTCTAATGCTTACTGTATTCCAATAGGGTATTTATTAAGAAACATGTAAGTGGGGAAAAAAAATTGTGTGTATAAGTAGAGGGGTCTAGGAAGGTGAAACCAAAATTTCTAGCAAAGGAAATGAATGAAACAGTACAATAAAAACCAAACAAATTGATCTTTACTGCTATAGAGGGTAGCGAGGGTAGCTGAGGTCACTCAAGAAACCTAAAATTACTTTTCAGTGTCTTTCTCTGTACCAAATATTTAAGGCACTGAGCTTAAAAACAATTCATCAACACTTAAACTACTATGCTGGATTATGGTATAATCCATAATAATCCGAAAATAAGTTTATATCATCTTAATTATGGAAATAATTTTTAGGTTCCAGTAAGAAAATAAGCATACATTCTCTGTTTTCCTCAAAAAATTTTCTAGGACTTTGGCAAAAACAATTAAAGATGCTGTGATCTAAACTGTGGAATTCAACTTTGATTGACAGGCAGCAGAAGCTGTCTTTTTTGACTTAAAATATTTTGGAATTTTATCAGTAATGAAAAATAAAGAGTGGACTTCTATTCATAAAAATGACAAAAGATTTCATAAGAGAAATTAACAGGTCTTAGTATTTTCTACATCCATAAGAGAAGAGTTACATGATGGCATAGAGCACATGAGAACAATTCAAGAACTGTGGACTGTACATCCTGCAGGGGAAAAAATACAAAATTAATAAACATCTTCAATTATATTGATATTCACAATTTTCTCTCAGGAGGTTTTAATTATTTGGCTCTCTGCAATTAAGAAGTTAGGCCAAATGACCTTCTAAGTTTCTCTCGATATACTGATTGTCTAAATCACTGCATAACACAAGGCTGGGAGAAACTTCCCTGAAGCCCAGAACATGCTATTTCCAGTACTCTTCTTTCATTTATGTAGATCCAAGTTTCCATTTGGTATCATTTTCCTTTCACCAGAGAACTTCCTTTAACTTGTACAGTTCTGCTGGAATCAAATTCTTCCACCTTTTGTTTTTCTGAAAAAATATATTGCCTTCAATATGAAGAATATTTCTACTAGATACAGAATTCTAGGTTGACACATTTTTCTTTTAGCGCTTTATAGATGTTGTTCCAGACTTCTGGCTTGCATAGGTTTTTGTTTTGTTTTTTTTTAACATCTTTATTGGAGTATAATTGCTCTACAATGGTGTGTTAGTTTCTGCTTTATAATGGCTTGCATAGTTTTTAACAAGAAGGCTAAAGTCATTCTTCTTTGTTCCTTGGCACTTAATATGCCTTTTTACCTCTGACTGCTTTTAAGATTTTTCTCCTAATCACTGGTTTTCAGCAACTTTATATGACATGCCTTGCTGTGTTACTGTATGCGCAGGAAGCGAGTGTACGCTTTTATCTTCCCTGGGGTTCACAGAAATCAAGTATGTGGGTTTACAGAAGTCATCAAATCTGGAAAATCTGGGTCCATTATTTTTTTTGTTTTTTTCTGTTTTCCTCTCCCTTTGAAACTCCAATTACATGTATGTTAGATCTCTCAATATTGTCCCACAGGTCACTGAAGCTCTTTTTGTTTTTACAGTTTCGTGTTTCTAAGCTTGACTTGAATAGATTCTATTGATATGTCTTCAAATTGAGTCATCTTTCTTTTATTCTGTCGAATCTGTTGTTAATCTTATGCAGTAAACTCTTCCTTTCAGGTATATTTTTTATCTCTAGAAGTTCCACTGGATTCTTCGTTGATAGCTTCTATGTCTCTCATCACATTCTTTTTTTCTTGTAAATAGTTAATGTAACTCTTTAACCTCCTTGTCTGCTAGTTTCATCACCTGTCATTTCTGGGTCTGTTTTTCCTCTAGGTTATGAATCATATTTTCTCAATTTCTGTCTAGAATCATATTTTCTCGATTTCTGTCTAGTAATTTTTATTAGATGCTGAACACTGTGATTATGTTGTTTACAGTCTCAACGTTGTTGTCTGTCTTTAAAGCATGTTGGGCCTGCAATGAACCTTTGCTAAGGGGTGTCTAAAATAGCCTTCACTTTAGGGGTAGTGCAAATGTAATGCTAATGTGTAGCTCTCTGGGGCTTCCCCAAATTCTAATCTGTTTCCTTCATTTTTTAGTCAGACTACTGGACTTTGTGTGGGTTTCCCTCCCTGCATCTGCAGTCAAAAAATTGCTCCTAGGGAGAAAGCTAGGGTAAACAGTGGACTCAGCATTTTTGTTTCATTTCTCTCAGGTATCTCCTGGGTTATCCATTTTCCAATGTCTGAAAGTAATTGTTTCTCATGTATTTTGTCTAGTTTTCTAGTTGCTAATCCTTATTTCTACTTTGTTGCCTACTATGTTAATCAAATGTCCTAACTAAAATTTGTAGTCTCACATATTAGGCTCCTTAAATTCTACATGCAAAGATAGCAAAGCAAATCTGAAATAAAATTGGGAGGCAATGAGATGTTGGACTATAATAAAGTAAGAGGATTATTGCAAAGGGATTACTCACTCACCTCTGACCACCACTAAGTTCAGTTAGGTTTTCTTTCCAAGTATTTCCTAAGGCAACCTTAAACTCCAGACCATCCAATACATTTTGCCCTTCTGGTGGTGCAAGCATAGCATTAGCACCGGGCAAAAGAGTGGAAAAAATAGATCCAAAGTCCTTGTTCACCTGGATAAAAAAAAGATTAAAATATCAGAGAAGGTTTTCCAAGAAGAATCAAATGATGTGTATATATGCAAACCAGCAGGAGCATTTTGTTGTCTGTTACCCTAGCTCTGAGGTTGGCAAGTTATGGTCCATGTGGCAAATCTGGCCATGCCCATTCACTTATGTATTGTCTATGGCTGCCAGCAATATAGTCTAGTGGTTGCAACACAGACTACATGGCTCTGAAATACTTATCTGTCCCTTTACAGAAAGAGTTTACTGAGCTTTGCTCTAACTTCCAGGGGAAACTAGAGGCTATACCTCTAACTCTACCATGAAGTTTTGATACAACAAAAGGCCATGGTTGCCAGAATCCTCAGAGACACACAACTGGATAATATAGGAGATTGAACTTTCAGCTGGAGAAGAAAAACAAAAACTCTTTTTGGCATAAAATGTTCTCTTAAAAAATGTGTTTTCTGTTGACTGGTAATGGTAAGGCCTGTGGTTATCAGCTAACTTTAAGAAGCCTAAGATCAGGGTGAAGTCTAGGAGAAAAAGAGGCATGAAATCAAACCAGATCTGTTAAAGGTGTTCAGTGGTTCTTTTCTATGCTTCTTCTCAAAGCCAAAGAAGTTAAGGTATCAAGGGACAGGAACAGGATTGAGCCCCAAAAGAAAAAGGCTAAAGAAGCTATTTGGCCTATTTCCATAAAGGCTCAGCAGAAGATTACACAGAGATTTAGGACCAATATTCTAGACTGTAACTGAGTAATTTTTGTGCATACACACTTGATCAATGCCTTGAGAATTCAGCCATCTGTCTTCAAAGACATGACTAAGAATCTTAGAGAGTTCAGCAGACAAAATTGAGAATGTATACATGCATGCACACATGTGCACACACACACGAGGATTTGACATCCATGTTCTCTAGGGAAATCTCCACCTTCAAGTATAAAATTCAAGTGCAAATACACTTTTTATGAATATTTGTAGTAATAAGGAAATCTCCTAGACATAAACAGTCTCCTAAATATAAATTTACTAAGGAACACATATCTTAAGAACAACTGTACACATGCTAATATCCTACACAGAGAAAGTAGATTCTAGTTTTATCTGGGATAGATTTCCAGAGCTAGGCAAGGTTCATCACAATGAGGAGAGGACTGCTGTCTTTTCTAGGAGAATGACAGAAGATAGCATTGTATTTATAAACACCTTTTCTTTTAAAAAATTTTTTGACCAGGCAGGAGAGAGGCAGCTCAAAACTAAGACTACTAAATGCTACTAAATCCCAAAGATGACCATGGATCCTGGATCCCATGTGGAAATTCCTCCAAAAGGGAAAAGACAAACTTTCAGTTAATGGGTAGAGAAGAATATAGATAGGGAATAAACTGAATTTTGAAATTCCAATAAGGCTAGAAGGAAACAAAAAAGCAAAAAACACAACCAGTGCCTAAAATACTCTGGCTTTGTCAATCAACTATACTTGAAGCCATAAGGAAATAATGTAATGCTGATAATAATAGTACCTACTTCATTAGTTTACTTTGAGAATTAAGTGGGAAAATTAATAGTATAGTGCCTGACATATATCATAAGCACTCAATAAATTTACTTGCTTTGGGAGAACTTTAGAGACTGGGGAAAAATCAGTTTAAAAGATAAATTTGTACTCACACTAAATCCAGGAACCATGGGGAAAACAAAAGACAGAATCTCTCAGATCTAGTGTTAAATCCACATATTGTGCAAGAATAATGGGGCCAACTTTTTGCAAGCATTTTTAAAAAGACAAATACTACAGGGAGACTGAACACTGAAAATAAGTTGTAGAGCAGGAAAAACAATGCAATTGAAAGACACAATTGTTCTGCCATTACCAAAAATAAAGTTCCTGAAGAATTAAAAAGAGAAAAAGAGGTAAGGTGCCAGTTAAATCCCCGAGGCCCAGGCCTGTTAAAGTACCAAACAGCATAGTAACTATGGAATCTTTTGAGGAGGGGTCTTTTTCTATGGTAGGTATAGGAAAACTTCACAGAAGAGGCTAAGGAATTATCCTAAAGGAGATAAATCTATGCAGCCAGGGAAGTAGAAATCATAGTAAAGAACCTTGAAATCTGCCAAAGTTGTCATAAAACGAAACAAAAATGGTAACTGGGATTCTGTTGCATAGGAATCCTGGAAATGAATACTGAACTTCCTTGTTTATTACCCAGTTCTACTTCTTAAAAAGCAACAAAAGGCAATTTTAACTTTAGTTCTAATTAGGAAAAGAGAATTCCACTTTTTCTACCTTTTGACTGTTATGATATTAGGCTATTTCACCTTTCTAAGCTTGTTTCCTCATTTGTAAAATAGAGATAATAATTATCAAAGTTACGGAATTAAGATAATTCATGTAAAATGACAGAACTGCTCTTAACTATAATATAATTATATAAAATTAGTATTACTTTATAATTATGTAATTATTAATCTAACATGTATAAAAATCCTTTGCTAAAAATCTAAGAATGCCTAATACTTATGAATTCTGAAATGCAATTAATTTATAAGTGGTTAGGAATACACAGTCTTGCTATAGAAACATTCTTAGAACTAGTATTTGACCTCTGTGAGTCTGGGCAAGAGAAACTGAAGAGCTAAGAACTGAAGAAGTCCTTTGGAGAGGTTTTCCAACAGTTAGAGAGAGCTTCCCCAATGTGAAACAGATAATGCTTCCAGTTTTAAGCAGAGGATGAGTGGGACTATAGCAGATATTTGGAAGATACCTTAGATACTGTCCAATATTAGAACCTATGATCTCATAAGAAGGAAAGAGGGTAAACAGTAACCCAGACCCGGCAAACGATGTAAGAAGGAAACATGTAGAAATCTAGAAAATTAGAAATTTAATATAGCTTAGGAACCAGAGAAGTAGACTATGAGAGCATGATGGAATGACACAACTTATCTTTGCAAATCAGTAGTAAAGTCCAGAAGGACAAAATGCTTTAAAAAGCCTACAAGGTTTTAATTAAGGTCTGAGCTGTGCCTCAAACAAAAATTAGCTATTTCAAATTCATCTTAGAGTACAACCCTATTAACTTTATCTTTCATCCTTTCCTCATACAGAATAAATTATACAATTTTTGGTTCAAATACCTTTTGCCAAGCAATATTTAGGGCTTGGTTTTTCTTCTGGTCAAGGTCTTCTATAGTTGCAAGGATTTTGGATTTGTCATTTTCTACAATTCTCTTCTTCTTCATCAAGTCATTATACTAGTAAGATAAAAGGCATACTTAATTGGGAAAACAACATTTTCTTTATATTCTAGAATTCAGTCAAGAATAAAGAGATTTCATTATTCTTATATGCAATATATACAACTCCTATTTACCAAAAAGATATACTACATTGAATTATAATGTAAGCCAAATTAACGAAAGTAAATATATCATCTATATGTAAAATCCAATTACTATAACTGAGAATTTATAGGACAAGCTGTTGAAATATTTTGACTCCACTAGTATTCCCTTATCTTCCTAGCAGCCAAGGCAAAAAGGAAAATTTGTCATATGTAAACTCAAAAGTAGCCCTGCATGCTTAAGAAGCAAGGTCAGTCTTAGCAGTGACACAAATAAAATTTTAATTCTTCACCATGGTGTATAAAGTCCTACATAAATTGGATCTTATTTATCTCTGAATTTCTGGCATCACACTCCTCCCCAGGCTTCAGCCATATGGTCACTTTTTTTCAGTTTCGTGAACATAATAAGCTCACTGTAGCTTTATGGACCCTGCATTGTTCTTCCTCTATTTCTAACATAACAGGTGCCTCAAGTTTCCACTCAAACATCACATCTTCAAAGTAGCCTTCCCTGGTTAAGGTAGAAATTTACTGGAAAAAATTTTGAGGGAGGCAACAGAGGGAGAATAAACCATGAGCAGCAGCAGAACTTTCTAAAAATCCTTTTAACTTATTTCTCCTCAAAGCCTCACATTTCAAGGAGCTTCAAATTCTCCCTGAAAAACTCCAGCCAGTCTTGCTAGTTTCCTTGCCATCCCTCTCCTTTGTGGAGAGGAGGTTTTAGGAGCTTGGCCATATTTTTATCCTATTCCTTGCTAATTCCATATAGTTTCTTATATGTGGTGACACAAAATATAACAACAAAAGGCCAGCTGCTGATTAACAATAGAGCCTTCCTCTCTGGTAAGGAGATGGGAGTTGGTAAATTCTTTTAAAAAATATTAGCCCCAGTTATCATTATCTAATGAAGCAAACAAGTAAAAGTAAACAAGTTTCATGATGTTAAGCAGCTCAAATTCAGACAAAATATTTCCTTTCCAAAAAGATGCCATATATTGCAAAGGTTTAATGGAGAAATGTAAACCAGCAGGAACATTTTATAGAGATCACAGCAGGTGCATTATTAGACTGTTCAGCATCTAACATAGATTCTCTGTAGACACTAATGTCAATAACGGTTTACAAAAACTTGTTACCAAAAAATTTGTTAAAAGTGCTTGAGCTCATAAGTATTTCCATTTTTACAGAGCTCTCATTAACTCTGCTATACAAATTCAAACAGAATTTTACAGAATTAAAGAAGGTATAATATAAAATTACTCAGATTGCTATTTCCTATGGAGCCATCAATAGGAACTGCTTTCTCTTTTGGGTTTTTCTAGGGACATGCAGACTATAAAAGGTAGGGGAGATGGATAACATTATCAAGTAACTGAGAGCATTAAAACAGAAGACACTGCTGCATTTACAGATTAGTAAAACAGTGTTTATGTATATAACAATCTTAGCCATTAACTTATGTGATGGCTCCAGCATATACTGGAGTCAAAGGAAGACAGGAGTTATGGAGTGGCTGACCGTGAGGAGGGAGACAGCAGGACACAGGTGTCCCCCACTTTTCAGAAGTTTGCTTTACATCACTACTTTTACAAGAAAAGGTAAAAAGCACAAATAGTGTTCAACATGTGTTTTGCAGTGAGCCCTTAGAGAAGCAGCACACACCCCGAGCAGGGAGAGTGGCACCATCAAGCTCCTCACAGGGAACAACACTAAGCATCTCAGCATTAAGCCGCCAGAGCTTTGAACTGTGTCGATGAGCATCTGTGCTTTATCTCAGTTTATTTCATGCATCTGTTAGCAAGATGTGCCCTAAGGTAATTGCTTCTTTGCTTTATACCCTTTCACAGGAATAGTTTCACAGGATTGGTGCTACTTTTGGACAGTGGGGGAAACCTGTACTCTATTTTTCAAAATCTTTCAAAAAGGCAAGTGAAAGAAATGATAGAAATGTGAAGAGCTAACATGATCAAAAATGTTGTTTTTATTTACACCAAAAATAAGAAAGGAGTTGGAAAAGTCATTCAAGGTAAAACAGAATATATAACTGATGATGCAAAAAGAATGAAATAAGAAAAGAAATAACTGGAAAGGGAGAAAGGGAAAATGCAAAGAAAACAAGTTCTCAAAAGCATCAAGTAAAAGATTGACTCTAATAATCGCCTCAGGGGTCATATGAAGCCCTCAATGCTACTCATATTCTGAAGTGGCCAAACAGTCATAGCAAAGTGACTTACCCGCTCTTCAGCTTCTGTCAGTACATTCATAGCTCTCATATTGACATTTCTTCCTAGTTTCTCCTTCATTTCTTGCAACTTCTGAAGTCTCTGACCAGCTTCTTTTGGGTTGTTAGTTTTGAAATCATAGGTGCTATTGGGTTGCCCAAAGAGGTGTTTCTCTGCATTAATCCAGTCATAATCTTTCAACATTTTGGACACCTAGCCACATGTGATAATGATAATAGAATGATATCATTGCTTACAAACCTTTATTTAAAAATTAGTTTCTTAAATATTTACTAATTTTAAACCACACATTTTGGGAAAAAATCCCACAATGACACATTTGGAAAAAATGAGATTCACTGTTGACAGTGGACCTATATAATAAGTAAGAATATTTTTACCTGGAGGATAGGTAAGAAACTTGAGACTATATAGAAAAAGATTTTCCTATTACTCAAGCATGAGAGTAAGAGCCAACTCAAGAGAAACAGTTACAAAGTGTGTGTGTGTGTGTGTGTGTGTGTGTGTGTGTGTGTATGCACACACATATATAGAACATCTCCATTATAATGAAATATAAGTCAGATGAGGCTCCAGATTTTACCAAATTCAATCAATTGCTTCAAAAAAACAACTTGTGAAAGTTAAAAGTCTTATAAGAATACTTAAGTCACAGAGTTGGTAAATCATGGAAGCCTAATCCTGAGTGATATCTAATAATTCTTCTGGAAATTATAATCTAAGTAAAAAACTGTCCTGAATATTGACTCTATCCCCTTGCCACCCTCTTTTGACAAGGCACAGTAAAATACTTCTTCATATAATATAACCAATTAAAGTTTTTTAATTATAGTGCTTAAGGAAGACTTTCTTCTACTAGAATTGTTCAAGGTTGGTTCTGACTGGTAGAATCTAATCCTCTTCAATCATCCTTATTAGTTCCATAGGTACAGTCTCACCACTAGAATCCAAAGTAAAATAATCATTTCTTTCCTGCTGATCTGTAAGCTCTATGAACACATTCTGTGTTCATTCTTATCTCTTTAGTGCCTGGCATAGTATGCTATAAATATTTGACAAACTATGTATTTCAAAGAATCCTTGACTTTTTAGCAGTTCCACTTACAAGTCCTTCTTTCTACCCCCTTCCCTAACTGTAAATAAAATCCCCTAGCAATCACCAATACTAGCATTTTCAATTATAAAAAAACCATCAACAGTAATATTAGCATTGGTAATAATTCAGTGAATCCACTAATAGGAGGCTACTAGGAAAGCAATACTAATAAAATACTAGGATATTATGACGTGGCCATAAAAAAATGTTTTTTAAACCAAGTAATGAACCTGAACAGATACTCATGGCTCTTTCAGAGAGGGTGGAAAACTGTTCTGTATGTTAAATCTCTTGTATTTTTATGATGTTAAGATTTAAAAGGCACCAAACTGTTACACACCAGTAAGAAAACATGCTGAGTGAATTACTAAGACCACATAAATGCAATCTCTTAACTAAACAACGAATTTCTACAAAACCATGTATTTTCTCTAAAGTACTTAAGGCACTGTGACACATGAAAGAAAGAAACTTCAAGAGTAACCAAAAAACTGTGGGATAACTTCAAAAAGATAACTGCTTAGCAAAACATCAGATTTCAAATGCGGCTGCTAAAACTGACTATAACCGATCCTCATAAGGACATCCAGAAACCATTTAAGACGTTATTTTAGAAGTTGCCTGTGTATATTTCTCTGTGAGCTCCCTAAATTCAATTTGCAATAAGGTAAAGAATACATATTATTACTACTAACACATTAATAACTAGTTCTATGAGCAACTGGGGATAAAAACCAGTCATTTCCATAGGAGACCACTCAATATTTGGTTAAAAACATCTTGGAGATGGAATAAACTCCTGAAATTAAATTTAAAAATAAAACATTTTTGCCTCTTGGTGATTGCTGAGGAGCAGTTAACATAGTTGTAAGCCTCAAAGTTATGTTACACAGTAGTTCTGCCATTTATAGTAAGGTCTTCATTGAGCAGTTTACCAGAATATTTCAACACAGAGGCAAAAATTTGATCAAGGGTAAAAACGAACAACACAAACGTGCCTTTGCAGCAGCATCTTCAGCTTCCCGTTTATGTTTGCTGATGTTGTGGTCCAGTTCCTTAATTTTAAGCTGAGATTCATTGTTTTGCTCCTTATGTTTTGCTACTTCTGCATACTTAGCTTTAACTATGCTGTCTTGGGCTGTTATCACTTCTTTTTGCTTGGTCACCTCTTCTTGAGCTTTATTTACTAACTCCTGAAACAGATCATTAGAAGACAACATATAGCAAGGTAAGATGGAGACATTTTTAGTTTACTGAAAGATCATCTAACAGACTTCTGGGCAAGATGGCAATGTGATTACAGACAGGTAGTCATCTAACCCTCTACATTTTATATCCCCATTAAAATGACTAATGAATTTACAGATAAGTGAAAACTTGTATGACCACTAGAAAAAAAAAAAGGATGGGATGTACTGTTCATGCTGAAAGCAACAATGTTTCTGCAAGATACAGTGTAACTGGGATCAC
Organism: Delphinus delphis; assembly: GCF_949987515.2. Lineage (NCBI taxonomy): Eukaryota > Metazoa > Chordata > Mammalia > Artiodactyla > Delphinidae > Delphinus > Delphinus delphis. The sequence continues at coordinate 28,536,426 of NC_082688.1, forward strand.
CTTGGGGAGGAGGGACTACTGGAATCTGACCTGTGAGGTCTCTCAAAAAAGTGGCATTTTGGGGAGTTTACAAGATAATATGACAGACTCCCAAATGACATTTATTAGGAGGGGCAAAGAACAGGGGTGGAAGCAGGTAAGCTGGCATTTGTTCCTTTCCCTTCTATAGAAGTAAGCCATAGGGACTTTACCAGTGGCAGTAGAAAGTCAGTGTTTGGTTCTAGCAGAGGGATCAAAACGGAGATATGGAAGAGGAAGAGAAACTTTTTTGAAGAAATGGATCTGTGGCACAAAGAAAAACTTCTTGCTTTGACTTTTACTATCCCCTACCTCCCGAGGTTGAAGTTATTCAACCTCCAAAGTGATAATTACAGCTGGGATTTAGTCTATCAACTCTCACCTCCTCCCCCTCAAACCTCTTTGCTAGATCTTAAAAGTCCTTCTGGTAAAAAGATATGGTCACAGACTCACACAAATGTCTGAAAACAAAAAAACCTAGCTCAACTCAGATTTAGGTAGAGGGAAAACAGATTAAGTAGAACAACCTGCTAAAAGACTGAGGAAGCATAGATCTCTGTAAGTGATGAAAAGCACCAGTAAAAATTTAGGAATTTTTTAGGCATGCTCATTAGAAAACAAGATCATTTTGAGCAGTAAACAATACTTGACATTATGGTTAGGTTATGAATGTGCCATAAATGCTTTAATTTCCTTATAATGTTTTATAATGTTTAATTTGTCTCACTTAAGGTCCTTTGCAGGAGGAAGATAAATCACAGCATTCAGCTAAAAAACCCAAAACAAAAACCCATGACAAAATCGTGTTTATGAAGAAGATTCCCTCATGCCTAGAGGTTGTAGATTGCATCGCAGGTATGACTGTTTCAATCTTTACAATGGTAAGAAAAAAACAAGGAAATCTATCACTTAAGATTGAGCAAAAATAAAATTTTACTTTTGTTTGAACCTAATTAGTTAGTAGGCAATTTCTCTTCTTAGCTCCCTGAGAGTGTCCTTAGTTACTATTATCAGCAAATGGAAACAATTTAGAATGTAAAGCCTGAAAAAACAACCTTTACAAACTAAGTGATCCACTTTATAGTTTTCCATAAAGAGAAATGGATGCCCTCTTTTATAGAAATATGTACATGTTTTGATTTTATCTTTATTTAGATTAAGGAAGAAGTGGCTTATTTTACTTCCACATTTCTCTTTAGAAACATGACATCTAATTTTTTAAAATCCCACAACATGATGTCCATGAAAGATGGTAGAAAATATGGAGGAATGAGATGAAAAATGAGATTAAAAGACAAGTCAGAAGGCAGAAAAGAAACTGTAGAAAATGTAATCAGAAACACAAAGCTGAAAAGCATTTCTATTCCTTATCTTCAAAAAGAGTAAATAATTGTTATTCTGCTATTGGTTTGATAAATAATGTGTTAAAAAAAAAAAACAAAACTTGAATTTAACCACAAACAGAATGAAGAGGAAGGAACTACTTTCTAAAACACTGCATGCTACAACAATTAAAACAATCATCTCAAGGGAAAAACAACAGAAAATGTAAAAGCTGATGACAAAAGGCAAAAGCACACTTTACTATAATGTACGTAAAATGGATGGAACTCCCCTGTTAAAAGCTGTTATATTTTAGTTAACATGAAGATCAATGATATATTACTTACAAAAAGAGTATCTATATAGCCACACAGCAGAAAACTTAAAAATGAAAGTTATATTGAAAAAACAAAAGTGGGTACACTTTGTAAAGCATAGTGACAATATTTAATAACACTACCGTATATTTGAAAGTTGCTAAGAGTACATCTTGAAGTTCTCATCACAAGAAAAAAAATTCTGTAATTATGTATGGTTACTAGACTTATTGTGGTGATAGTTTCACAATGTATGCAAATATTGAATCATTACGTTGTACACAGGAAACTAATATAAATGTTATGCTAATTATATCTCAGTTTTAAAAAGTAGGAGTAGAAATAATACGAAATAAAACAAGTTCAGAATTTAAAAACAGGGTTAAGAGGGTATCCAATATTCATGAGGGACCATTTCTAATATTTGTAGATAATAGAAATGTCTTCATAACATTTGAAAGCCCCTCAGTCCCAAATCCACCCTTTACTTCCTGCTTCTGAGATGGGGACATTTCTCCCTTGCCAGGTGCAACAGTATGAAGCCTCATCAGTAAAGGATGCTATAGGGTCACTGTAGAAGGAAGGGGCTTTACTTCTTTGGTCCAATGTGCTTTTCTCAAAGGCAGGCTTGTCATGTGCAGGGGCTAGCAGCTTTCATGGCTTCCCCTGGCATCCCAGCAAGTCTGCAGGCTGGGCACCTCTCCATGGCACCCTGGAAAGCTATTTCCCAGCAAGTGCCCCTGTGTAGCACTTTCCTATGCATGATTTCCCCTAGTACTCCACCAAACTCCACCACCAGTGGGCCACAGTTATCTTCTACAAGTAGATGTGGTTCTCAGCCCTGCAGGTAAAATGGGGCTCCTTTCCAGATTTGTTTCTTCCAAGGGTGCACTGCCTCAGCCTTATGGGTAACGCTGTTCCCTGTATCTGCTGTTCGTATGGTCTTTAGAGTTTTCTTTATCTCTTAGCAATCAATGCTGCATCATTACAAACTCCTGTTATAGTTAATAATTTTTATTTAAACTTTGCCTGGTCAAATTACTGTGTAGTTTTTGTCTTCTGAATAGACCTGGACCAAAACAGTCAGTAATATTATTTCAGGTCTCTTTCTGGATTGGTACTCATAATTTTAACTCATCATGACAGGAGTGAAGAGACCATAAAGTCTCTAAAGACCTCTAAAGTCAAACATCTTCAAGCCACCATTTCAGAATTAGATTAACATTTGTAATTTCTCTAATATGGTTAGTAAATCTTACCTTATTTTTAGCCACCTCAGCTGCCATTACTGCAATCTGACCTTCATAGGATTTGATAGCTTCATTTACAGCTTCAAGCTGTTGTTCATTGGATGCATGCTCTCTCTTGAGCTCTTCTAGCTCCAGGGTGATAGCTTCAACTTCCTATAAGAAACACAGCATCTGGGCATTCAACAGGTTATTAACTACTGAAAAATAAATACATGCATGTCAACAAAATTAGTAAGATTCTCAAGCAAGTAAGACCCATAGCTTAGTTACTCAACTACCAAAACATGTAAGCTACTTCTAAAGAAAAAAGGGGAAATTTATTTTTCTATATTAAAAAAAAAGACAAATGTACATACAGTTTTTAAGGGTTCAAAGAACTTTGTATAAACTATATCCTTTATCCTTTTATTCCTATAGGGATAAACGATGTACAGTTCTACACAGCAGATAAATTAACAGAGGTAAAGCCTTTTTAAACAATTATTCAGTGACAAAAAATTAGTTTCTTAATTTTCTTCTTTCCCATTATAGCCTTTAGTTCTTTAGAAAATACTGTGCAAGCTATGAAAGAATCATAAGGTGGGTTAAAAAAAACAAACAAAAAAAAACTATGAACAAAAGTTAGACTTAAGTGAAATTGTACAGAACAGTGATTGAGCACAGCCTCTGCAGACAGAAAAACGCAGGTCAAATTCCAGCCTTGGCACTATCCAAAAGATATAATCAGATATCACCAGTCCATGATCGAATAGCACTTTGTAAATATAACATGCCTGGTCTTACATCATTCTTTCACAGTTTATGTATGTTCACGAAGATGATCAAACAGAAATGTCAACAGTGAATCTCTGATACGACACAGCTCTGCGTACATGATATGAGCTTTGGTCCACTCTTGAATGAAACATTTACCAAAAGGCAACTTTGCTCTTTCTCCAAAATTAGCAAGCCAATGCAACCCCTACTCAAAATTACATAACACTTAATTCCAGGGTTTCAGAGTAAAGCATATTTTAATTTGACTCATAAGATGTGTAATGTGTCTCCTAAAGAAGTACATCTCACTTTTGGATTTTGTGATAAATACCGATGAATAAGGCCAAGGCCAACCAATGGTGCTCTACCACCTTCAGTTCTATTCTGATGTTCAAAGATTACTTCCATTTCAAAACAAAGTTATTACCTGTTGTTTTTCTTTCATTTTCTTGGTAGAAGCATCTGCTTTAGTTTTGGCACAATCTAGTTTTTTCTGTGCATCCTTCAGTTCTCTCTCTCTCTCAGCTTCTGCGTTTTTCATTTTATTCTCCAATACTTCATATTTTTCTTCTGCTTTTTTTTGAATTTCTTTGGTGTTTTTTAAGGTCTCCTCACTTTCCTCTGCATCATAAAGCAGGTAAATATGCCTATGTGAGGTCTTCCAACAACTATTAACAGGTATAGATATTAATGGCTTACAAATTCAACTTTTAATAGAAGAAAAGGTATGGAAAGTTGGAGCCAAGAGTTTTAAAAAAAAATCAACTGTTCTAACCTTATTCTAGAAATGGTATATTGAAACACAGATCATGCCTAAGAGCCATACTTGAATTATCTAATGATCTGTAAAGAAATTATTTCCAATCACATGAAATTGAGTAACATAAACTTTACCTACAACTTAACTTATAAAAAGATCACAGACCATCTATTTTGGGCTTCCCTGGTGGCGCAGTGGTTGGGAATCTGCCTGCTAATGCAGGGGACACGGGTTCGAGCCCTGGTCTGGGAAGATCCCACATGCCGTGGAGCAACTGGGCCTGTGAGACACAACTATTGAGCCTGCGCGTCTGGAGCCTGTGCTCCGCAACAAGAGAGGCCGTGATAGTGAGAGGCCTGCGCACCGTGATGAAGAGTGGCCCCAACTTGCCACAAGTAGAGAAAGCCCTTGCACAGAAATGAAGACCCAACACAGCAAAAATAAATAAAATAAATTAATAAACTCCTACCCCCAACATCTAAAAAAATATATATATATCACAGACCATCTTTTAGACCATCTTTTTATATGACTGTATGCTTCCTAACATCAGAACTGAGTAACTATGGTATTTTCTTTTTATTTTAGTTATAAGAAAGCTTACAATTTACTTCATAAGCAAGCTTACTTAGTGTTCCTTGCTCCTTTATTTTTATTCAAGGAATCTTTTATTAAAGTAGAGAAGCACTGTGAGAACATGCCTAGGATGAAGCATAGGAAACATATTACCTCTAAATTTATAAATTTAAAAATAAAAAAGTAAGACAGAATGAGCATGTGATGGTCACAACTGACATACACTGTTAAGCGTTAGGACCTAGGTACAAATATAACCCTAAAAGCCATGATTAGACAATTTCCTATACTACTTTTCATTGTAGGAATGTCATTCCAAGAAATCAAAAGAGAAATAAAAAAATACTTCGTCACAAATGAAAATGGAAATACAACATACCAAAACTTACATCATATGTAGCAAAATCAGTTCTAGCTATGAGTGAAGTTCATAGCAAAGTTCATAGCAATAAATGCCTACCTAAAGAAACAAGAAAAATCTCAAACAGCTTTATACCAAAAATCTGTTGTATTTCTATACACTAAATAATCCCATTTACAACTGCATCAAAAAGAAGAACAAAGCCCAAAGTTAGTAGAAGGAAGAAAATAACAAAGATCAGTGTGGAAATAAATGAAATTGAGACTAAAAAGAAATAGAAAAAAAAATTAATGAAACTAAGAGCTGGTTCTTTAAAATTGCCAAACTTTTAGCTAGACCTAAGGAAAAAAAGAGACTCAAAGTCAGAAATAAAAGATGAGATGTTACAACTGATACCACAGAAATATAAAGAATCATAAAAGGTTACTATTAACAATTTTACACCAACAAACCAGAAAACCTAGAAAAAATAAATTACTAGAAAATACAACCTATCAAGATTGAATCATGATGAAAGAAAATCTGAAAAGAGATTATTAGGAGATTTAGTAAGTAATCAAAAACCTCCCAACAAACAAAAGTCCAGGACTAGACGGCTTTACTGGTGAATTCTAACAAACATTCAAAGAAGAATTAATACCAATCCTTCCTTCTCAAATTCTTCCAAAAAGCAGACAAGGAAGAAATTGTTCCAAACTCATTTTGTGAGGCCAACATCATCCTGATATCAAAACCAGACAAGGGGGCTTCCCTGGTGGCGCAGTGGTTGGGAGTCTGCCTGCTGATGCAGGGGACACGGGTTTGTGCCCCGGTCCGGGAAGATCCCACATGCTGCAGAGCAGCTGGGCCCGTGAGCCATGGCCACTGAGCCTGTGCGTCCGGAGCCTGTGCTCCGCAATGGGAGAGGCTGCAACAGTGAGAGGCCCGCATACCACAAAAAAAAACACAACAGACAAGGACGCCACAAGAAAAGAAAATTACAGGCTATTATTCCTGATGAACACAAATGCAAAAATTCTCAACAACCTTAGCAAACTGTATTCAACAATACATTAAAAGGATCATACACCATGACCGAGTAGGATTTATTCCAGGGATACAAGTATGGTTCAACATCTGCAAATCAGTCAGTGTGATACATAATATTAACAAATGAAGGATAAAGTCATGGTCATCTGAAGAGCAGAAAAAGCATCTGAGAAAATTCAACATCTATTTATGATAAAAACTCACAATAAAGTGAGTACAGAGAGAACATACCTTAACATGATAAAGGCTATACATGACAAGCTCACAGCTAACATCACACTCAACAGTAAAAAGCTGAAGGCTTTTCCTCTAAGATCAGGAAGAAGATAAGGATCCTTGCCTACTCTCCACTTTCATTTGACATAGTGTTGGAAGTCCTATAGCAATTGGGAAAGAAAAAAAATGCATCTAAACTGGAAAGGAAGAAGTAAAACTGTCACTATTTGCAGATGACGTATTATAAATAGAAAACCCTAAAGACTCCATCAAAAAACTGTTAGAAATAATGAGCAAATTCAGCAAAGTTGTAGTATAAAAAATCTGTTGTGTTTCTATACAATCCCATTTACAATTGCATCAAAAAGAAAATACCTAAAAATAAATTTAACTAAGGAGGTGAAGGACATGTACACTGAAAACTAGGAAACACTGATGAAAGAAATTGAAGACAGAAATAAATGGAAAGATATTCTGTGCTCACGGATTAGAAGAATATTGTTAAAATGTCCATACTACCCAAGGCAAGCTACAGATTCAAGTCAATTCCGGTCAAAATTTCAATGGCATTTTCCACAGAAATAGAATAAACAATCCTAAAATTTGTATGGAACCACAAAAGACCCTAAACAGCCAAAGCAATCTTGAAAAAGAACAACAAAGCTGGAGGAATCATACTCCCTGTTTTCAAACTTTATTACAAAGCTAGAGTAATCAAAACAGTATAGTATTGATATTAAAAACAGACAGATCAATGGAACTACTGAATAGAGAACCCAAAAATAAACCAACACATACATGGTCGATTAATTTATGACAGAGGAGTCAAGAATATACAGTGGGGAAAAGACAGTCTCTTTTATAAATGGTGGAAGGAAACTGGACTTGCAAAAGAATGAAACTGGACCACTAAGACCATACATAAAAATTAACTCAAAATGGATTAAAGACTTGAACATAAGACCTGAAACCATGAAACTCCTAGAAGAAAACACAGGTGGTAAGCTCCTTGACATAGGTTTTGAGGATTTTTTTGGATTTGACACCAAAAGCAAAAATGAACAAGTGGGACTACATATCAAACTAAAAAGCCTCTGCACAGCAAAGGAAACCATCAACAAAATTAAAAGGCAAACTACCGAATAGGAGAAAATATTTGTAAATTATATATCTGATAACAGGTTAATATCTAAAATATATTAACTCATACAACTCAATAGAAAAAAACAACCAAATCCAAAAATAGGCAGAGGACCTGAATACACATTTTCCACAGAAGACATACAGACGGTCAACAGGTACATGAAAAGATGTTCAACACTAATCACCAGGGAAATGCTAATCAAAACCACAATGAGATATCACTTTGACCATTAGAATGGCTATTATCAAAAAGACAAGAAGGGTTTCCCTGGTGGCGCAGTGGTTGAGAGTCCGCCTGCCGATGCAGGGGACACGGGTTTGTGCCCCGGTCTGGGAAGATCCCACATGCCGCGGAGCGGCTTGGCCCGTGAGCCATGGCCGCTGAGCCTGTGCATCCGGAGCCTGTGCTCCGCAACGGGAGAGGCCACAACAGTGAGAGGCCCGCGTACCGCAAAAAAAAAAAAAAAAAGGGCAAATTAATAGAAAATTATTAAAATATTTAAATTGAAAAAGTTTTTAAATTAAAATATTTAAAATAATTAATGCAGATAAATATATAATAAACACAAAAGCTGCTAAATACCTAAAGTAAGGTTATCAGTAGAAACAGATTAGCACCGAATGTTTTTGTCTTACCAATGATTTTTTTAAGAGCGTCTAATTCTTCCTGTTGCTTGTGATATGAGCTTTGCTGAAGCTTGGTTTGTAATAAATCTGCCTCCTCAGTTTTCATCTCCCATTGCTGTTTTAGTTGGCGATACCTTAAGAAAGAGAAGTTTATAATAAATGACAACAGTTTTTCTGATGTTAGAGACATGCTTTTAAATAACAGGCTCTTACCCAAAACAAACTCATACAACATAATATAAGATGCCACTGGTTACAAGACTTGTTTTGATAACTTCCGCATTTCTGAGGCATCAATTAAACTCAAGTTTGACTTGGTTACTGAAGGTAAACAACCCTAAATGACCAAGACCAATAGTAACTATCCAGAGAAATATTCTTAATTTTAGAAAATACCAATAATCTTTGAATAAATAGGTTTCCTTAAAAATAACTCCTCCCACTGATCCTTATCAAAAAGAAAAACTCCATAACAGCTCCCCATCACAAAAATAGAATACATAACAATTATATAAAATTTCAAAAATTTTGTAATCTATTAATCCCTAGTTTCAAATGTTAAAAAAATAATGTTCCCTACATTTTGTAAGGAGACTGGTAGTTTAAAATGGCACAGTACTGAACTTAAACATTTGCAAAGCACTTTTTTTGCAAACCCTATAATTCTCCCCCAGTTCTGGATGCTTCAAGTTATTACTTTGGAAGGTATTTCGCTAATTCAGCTGCAGTGAAATTTTAAATTACAGTAAATTCACAGGTTGCTTGTCACTAGAAATTCATGAGGTTTGAGGAAAAAGTAAGGAAGCAACTTATAAAACATAAATACTCCCTTGAGTATTCTTGTCTGAGACTGCTTGACAGCATAATTTTAACGAGTCATTTTCCAACTCATTTAAAAATGTAAAGTGTAGAAATGTGCAAAAAGATATAAGCTATTTTCCTGATATGATATATGAAAGAATGGCTTTAGTTGACCCTTCCACTCTCATTTTTCAAAATCTATTTCTCTTCCTTAACCTCTGGGCCACAATTAGTCTACAAGACATCTCTGCAGAATAATGATCCAGTATTGCTCAACAAAGTTAACAGTTCCAAGCCAAATGTGACCACAAACTCATTGCCTTGACAGAGCTTCCATATAGCAGAGAAATCTTCTTGTATCTTTCTCACAGAAAAAGTTCATTCACTTTATGGTTAATGTATGTTAATGAAGGTAAAAGGCAAGCTTTACATGTATATAGTGTTTGAAAGTGGGCATTTTGATACAGTTTACATCTTCAAATGGCCACTTTGACTTACTGTAGCAATCTTTTCCATATAATACTGTGTCCCAAAGAAGTCTTGGTACCATTCTAAGTTTTGATGATTTCAGAAGATGAATGCCAAAAGTTAACCAAAAAAAAAAAAAAATCACTTCAAGTTTTTTAAAATTTATTTATTTATTTTTGGCTGCGTTGGGTCTTCATTGCTGCACATGGGTTTTCTCTAGTTGAGACGAGCGGGGGCTACTCCTCATTGCAATGCATGCGCTTCTCATTGCGGTGGCTTCTCTTGTTACGGAGCACGGGCTCTAGGTATGTAGGCTTCAGTAGTTGTGGCTCCGGGGCTCTAAAGCACAGGCTCAGTAGTTGTGGCGCACTGGCTTAGTTGCTCTGCGGCATGCGGGATCTTCCCAGACCAGGGCTCGAACCAGGAAAGTCTCTCATTTCAAGGTTTTTATCTCTCTCTCTCTCTTTTTTAAAGCTTTATTCAGTATTGTGAATTCTAAATAAAATGTTTGATTTTTTTTTTGTGTGCGGTACATGGGCCTCTCACTGTTGTGGCCTCTCCTGTTGCGGAGCACAGGCTCCGGACGTGCAGGCTCAGAGGCCATGGCTCACGGGCCCAGCCGCTCTGTGGCATATGGGATCTTCCCAGACAGGGGCACGAACCCGCGTCCCCTGCATCGGCAGGCGGACTCTCAACCACTGCACCACCAGGGAAGCCCTGATTTTAATTTTATCTCAGTTCCCATTTGCCATCTTCAGAGTGACTAGAAAAAAATTACAATTAAGCTCTCAAATATTGTACTTAGTAAGTTTGTGGCATTTATACTCCTGAAGCTTTTACAGCAAGTAAGGACTGTTCTCCTGGATAACCACACGGCGAGTTCACTCACATCATTCTGGTATTTATTCAACAGTCTTCTCAGTAAGGCTTTCCCTGCCCACCCCATATAAAATTTCAACACCTCTTTCTTTGCCCTGGATAGTTCATATCTCCTTTACTATTTTACTTTTTTCTTCTTAGAACTTAGCATTATCTAACATACATTTTACCAGTTTACCTTTTTATATTGTCTGTTGCCCAGCTACACATATCAAAACAAGATGAAGAGGTTTATCTGTTTGACTCCCTGCTATATTCCCAGCTCCTCGAAGAGTACTTGGCATGAGGCACACAACAGTAAATAACGTTAAGTGACAAAAAAGGTTACATTAAATAGCATAGTACCAATTTTGAAAAAAAAATGGCATACACATATTGTGTCATACACAAAATATGTATCATACACAAGCAGAAGTAATGTTGAAAGGTACGCATACTTATATCCACACCCACACAGAAAATACACTGTAAGTAAACACTTTAAGTCTAGCAGTGACTTTTGACATGAACTTGTTTAACTTCTCCATAGGAAACTTAGTGATCTTCAACATCTACAGGACAGCCATAATGCTGCAAAACTTAGTGCAGACACCCAATCGACGCTATAATATTACATCATTTCAAATCAAGGACTCAAGTATCCTCTGGCATCAACCTCTAGAGTATCTATGGATTTCCTCACTAATCCCAGCAGAATGTTAACAGAGTGTATCTCAGCAGAAAAAGGGGAATATTTGGCTGATTTTTCTTTCCTTCTTTTAATTAGCTTTCCCCAATTTCTTAAAACAAAGACACTATTTATATTAAGAAAAACTGATGTTATCAACTCACAACTTATTCAATAATACCACGGTTATTATTAAAAAAGTCAGAAGTATTTCTTTTTTGTTTTGTTTTGTTTTTGTTTTTGCGGTACGCGGGCCTCTCACTGTTGTGGCCTCTCCCATTGCGGAGCACAGGCTCCAGATGCACAGGCTCAGTGGCCATGGCTCACGGGCCCAGCCGCTCTGCGGCATGTGGGATCTTCGCGGACCGGGGCACGAACCCGTGTCCCCTGCATCGGCAGGTGGACTCTCAACCACTGTGCCACCAGGGAAGCCCAGAAGTATTTCTTTAAATAAAATGTTCTTTCATCTTCTACCATCCAAATCTTTGACCAAGAAAATTTTTAAATACAGCTTAATCCAACCAAAGTCTTACTTTTCAGCAGTGTTTTTAAGGCCTGCTAATTCCTCTTCTAGAGCCTGTAGCTCATTCTCCTTGATTCTCAGCTCATCTTGAACATCTTTGAGTTCTTGAAACTTGGTTAAAATAGAAGCTGCCTGGGATCGAGCACCTGACAGAGGCAAATTGAAACAGGCCTTTGACACCAAGTTACCATGTATTTAGTAAGCAATAAAAACTTTTCTGAGAGAATTATACTTGAAATAATTCAACAGCCAATCTTTAGTAAGTTTATGAAGCTACAGAATTCACTTCATCATTTGAATCTTAGGGCATACATACTTGATAACAAATACTTCTAAGTAGATGTGGTGGATTATTTATTCAAAATAATCATTGCCCTTGCCTACTGGGCCCATCCCTCCCAGGTCCATTTCCCTCTCTACTGTCATCAGGCTTAGCCATGTGCTTTGCTCTAGCCAACCAGTGGGAAATGTACCTCTTCTGAAAGGAAGCTTTAAGAGGCAGCACATAACTTACCATGTTTTCCCCTTCCCTTCCCATGAGAAAAGTATGTTCACAAAAGGGACTTACTTCTCGGTCAGCCTGGGTCCCATAATGAGAATAACATGGAGCAGAGACAAGTGACCCACAGTTAATGTAGCATAATTATGGAATAAACTTGTAAGCTACTGAGATTTGGGAGCTGTTTATTACCACATCATAATGTGGTCTAAACTCGATGTAGCAGCGTAAACTGGTTTCACCTTACGTGCACTATAACTGTCTGGCAGTAACAGGCTGAGGTGTTAGGTTGGCAAGAAAACTCTAGGTATGATGGGAGGATGCAAAGGTCAATTAGCAATGCTATTGTGAGCACTTTGTTTATATGATATGGGGTTACATATTTGCCATCTCTTAAGCAGGAATTGTAAGAACCTCCAATTCAATGAAATCTAAAATGTTTCTTCTATTTTAGATATTTAAAAATATTTGGTCTCTATCTTCCAATTGCAGATGCTAGTCATCTTGTACACTGGGGAACTTGATACTATATCATGGAATTCATTATATTGGCTGTTTTCTTGGCCTAGAAAGAAATTAAGACACTTGATATCTCAAGAGGCATCCAAGTCTCTTGGTTTGGTTAAAAGCACAAACTCTGTAATCAGACCACCTGAGTTCAAATTCTGAGCTCTGCCACTTACCAGCAAGTTACTTAATCAGTCTATACCTTAGTTTCTACAACTGTATAATGGAGATGATAGTAATGTCTACCTTATGGTTGCTATAAGGATTAAATAAGCTAATCATTTAAAGTCCTTAGAATAGGGCTTTATAGAATGATAGAAATGTTCTATATTTGCACTGTCCAATTACCCACTAACCACTTGTGGTTACTGAGCCCTTGAAATATGACTAGTGCAATTAAGGAAATTATTTTAATTTTATTTAATTTTAATTATCTTATTTTGGTGTAAAGAGCCACATGTGGCTAGTAGCTACTGTTTTGGACAGTACAGTCTTACAACACTGCCCAGTACACAATAAGTACTATTTAGTGTTTGTTATTTATTACATGGTCACTTGACACGGATCTGGAAACTCAGTGTTGCAAATATTAGAACAAGAAATATATGGTCATTATCTCAGAATTCCTTACTTAAGGCATTCAGGCAGATTTAATTTTTTGTTTTACTTTTGACAGGAGCAGTAACATACACACAAATTAGAAGTTAACGTGTTTCCTAAACGAGAAGTGGGTTAGTTAAGCTACAAATGTACTGACTAAAAAGACTTCATATCCTAGTGACAAGAATATCTTAATAAGACAAAAAGCAAGAGAAAATAAATGGGAATAGACTTAAGATGAATAAGAAAAGCTATAGGACTGATTACTAGCCTATGAGTTCCTTCAGGACAATGACAGTGTAGAATTTCTCAATTAATATTAAGCACCTGTCACAAAGTAGGTATTCAAAAGAAAACAATCCTTTGATTAGGAATAAAACACTGGATTAACTCATTCCAAGCCCAATATTTCCTGTTTAAAAAAAAACAAAAACCCATCCTATCTACCACGCAGAATTGTGAGGACAAAATGATATAAAACCTACCTCCACTCAATGTCCCGTGAGGATCAAATACATCACCTCCTAGAGTTACGGTTCTAGTCATTATCCTTTTATCGAAAGCTACCTTTTTTGCATTATCCATATTGTCACAAACAAATGTTGTTCCAAAGACAAATTCCATTGCTTTCTGAAGTTCTGGTTTGTATTCAACCAGGGAAAGAGCCACATGAACATTATTAGGGCCAACCTGGGGGAAAACAGTTATGTCGTGATACATATTACTCCTTTCGTTTCAAATATTATTTTATAAAATAGTAAGAACTGCCACAACAGAAACTGAATACCTATCCAGCACTACAACTCCTTTTGAATTTTCTAAAATGCTGTAGAAAACAACACTTTTAGAAAAAAACAATTCCAAGTTTAAACACTGAAAAATCTAAGTAAAACATTTAGCTAGAATACCAGTCATTATGAGAGTTTCGATCAAGCAGAAGCCACTACCAAGTTTCTAAATTCAAAGTGGATTATTTGAACAAACTTTTTTTTTTAACATCTTTATTGGAGTATAATTGCTTTACAATGGTGTTAGTTTCTGCTTTATAACAAAGTGAATCAGTTATACATATACATATGTCCCCATATCTCTTCCCTCTTGTGTCTCCCTCCCTCCCACCCTCCCTATCCCACCCCTCTATTGAACATCCTTTCTTAATTAAAGTACATCAATTTCTGGATCAACACAATTACATAAAATGTTTTGCTTCAATTATTAACTTGGTTGTTCCAAAGTGAATACTTTTTCATTCAAATAAAACATGCTAAGGCAACCACCTGCCAGTTACAGAAATAAAAACAATTGAGTAAAAAAAATCTTTTAAAATCCTTCAATCTTTTATTTTGATCCAACTGTCTTTTCAACCTTTGTTTATAATGTCTACCTCTGCCCACATTTTTAGAACAACTTAGCATACTTTATGGAGCTTAGTAGTAGCAGAAATCATAATGAAGGCAGCTCTATGTAACATATGTTCAGCAGTGTCCTCTGACATAGCAGTTACCATTAAATGGGTCTGGCTGAGGGATCTGGGTAGAAGTGCTTTTGTTGTTACTTAAAACCCCAATTGACTTCTAACACTGGAACTTGACATAGGACTAAAATAACTTCCAAAACCTTCTAGACTCTAAGGTGATTTTTCTAAGTAAAGGATGTAAATACTAACCAAAATTACCACCTTTCAATTACTCTGTACTCATCTTTCTTCTTCTGATAGTAAACAATTTTCATTGAAGGCGTCTCAATTTCAAGAAATATACTATCCATTTAGTATCTTAATTATACATGCATTTTCAGGTTTCATAGAATTTTCTTTTCAACTCATGCACTTGGAATGCCTGCTCAATAACTGATATCACTGCTGAATGTTATGATTGGCTTCATGTTTTTACCAAATATTATGCAACCACAACAGCCTTTTAAATGTATTTCCTTGTACTCATCTGTTTACTAGTAACCACACCACTTTAGATCTATCTCAGCAGCTGACTGTATATACTGGTTACCTGCTTTGTATGTTCATAGGTTGGTAAGCAATCTAGAAAAGCTCTAACAGAGAAGCATCTCTGCAAGATGGATGGATACCTTCCATAACGGTTGTCACTGTAGTCAGTTTAAGTGTGCCTGGCATGAAAAAACCTGAAGAATTCTTGTATTTATCTATAAGCTCTATAATTCAATTTGGAAATCAAAACTTTTAACATTTAATGCCACCTGATAGTCATGTGACTTAGGTTTAAAGACATTCTAGAAGATGGCAGAGTAGGGTGACGTGGAACACACCTCCCCACAAATATATCAAGAATACATCTACAAATGGAACAATTCTCACAGAGCACCTTCTGAATACTAGCAGAGGACCTTAGACACCTGAAAGGACAAGAAAGATCCCCATGTAACCAGGTAGGATGAAAGAAATAAAAAAGAAAAGAGGAAGTGGGATGGGACATGTACCCCTTGGAAGGGAGCTGAAGGAGAGGAGAGGTTCCCACATCTGGGGAGATATCCTCACCAGTGGGGAGATCAGATGGGACAGGAAGGGAGCTTCGAGGGCTCAGAGGGAAGTACAGCAACCAGTCTGTGACAGGCAGGACAGAGTGAGACCTACACGGACAGTCCGTGCCACAGTCGTGCGAGCCCCAGCCTGAGACATGTGTGGTGGTACGGACAGGGGCTAGGCGCTGGAATGTGGGGTTTGGAGAGCTGACCTGGGGAGAGGACCACGTCTGTCTGCATGGAGTCAGCCTGAAGGGATAGGAGCAACCAGGAATGTTCGTGGAAGAAGACCCAGCTACCACAGAAGCAAAGCGCTGTTGTTGAGCGGTGTGCGAAGGACACAGCCGCCACTGCAGCCTCTTTCCCCACGCACTGGCACCTGCCGCTGCAGGCACTACGAGGGGCTCCCGCCTGGGCAGCCCGCACAACCTGACCACTGCCCTGGCCCCCTCCCACCTGGGCGGACCCGAGCATCTTGACCGCCGCCCTGGCCCCCTCTTGCCTGAGTGGCCTCACAAGCACCAGTCACCACTCCGGCCCCCTCCTGCCTGGGCAGGCTCATGTGCTCAGGGGCAGCCTCAGGAGCAGAGGCTGGTAGGTCTGAGCCCCAGGGGCCGTGTGACTAAGGAAGAAGAGCTGACGTCTCTCCTCGCAGCTTTGTCAACCATGGATTTACACCTCTGCTGCCAGCTTTGTAAATTTACCACCTACGGAATATCCAAACAGACAACGAGTGCTCCTGCAGCTGAGACAGGTCTGCCTTTAGCAGCTGTGGGCTTTGTGTGGGTTGAACCAGGCCAGGGTCTGAGCTGCCTCCACAGGTCCCACAGCAACTCCATGTGCATGACTTCTGCAGTCCTGGCACCTGACTTCAGTGGATGTGCATTGGTGACCTGGTGAAAACAATGCTTTAGAGACACCAGGGCCAACTGCCAGCATACCCACAGTTAAGGGGATGAGAGCAGGGCCAACAACAGTGTACTTTGTGAGCCAGCACAATGGGTGGAAGGTGACACAGTAGAGCACAATCACAGGTGAACAACTCCAGAGGAGGAATACTCAGTGGTTTCTCTCCCAGTGGGAGAGAAATCCTGCCTACCTCACACCGCAGATCAGAAACACAGCTCAGAAACAGATCTGGGGGCTTCTACTCCAACAACTAGGAAGCAGACCCTGCCCCTGATGGCAGTGACAACCACAGAGGAAAGTGGAGGCCCTGCTCAATATCTAGTGCAGGCTCTGGTCACCACAACACTGGCCACTGCCACCGAATGAAGAAAAAAGAATGAGAAAAAATGAGGACAGTCTCAGAGACCTCTGGGACAACATTAACTGCAACAGCATTCACATTATAGGGGTCCCAGAAGGAGAAAAGAGAGAAAGGGTCTGAGAAAACATTTAGAGAGATGTAGCCGAAAACTTCCCTAAAATGAGAAAGGAAACACTCACTCAACTACAGGAAGCAAGGAGAATCAAATACAGGATGAACCAAAGAAGGAACACACCAAGACACATGTTAACCAAACTGACAAAAATTAAATACAAAGATAAACATTAAAAGTAAAAAGGGAAAAGCAACAAATAACATAGAAGGGAACCCCCATAAGGTTATCAGCTGATTTTTTGCAGAAATTCTGCAGGCCACAGGGAGTGGCATGATATATTCGAAGTGATGAGAGGGAAAAACCTACAACCAAGAATACTCTACCCAGCAGGCCTCTCATTCAGATTCAACAGAGATCAAAAGCTTTATAGACTTTCTGCAGGGTTTTTATCATAAATGGGTGTTGAATTTTGTCAAAGTTTTCTCTGCATCTATTGAGATGATCATATGGTTTTTCTCCCTCAATTTGTTAATATGGTGTATCACGTTGATTGATTTGCATATATTGAAGAATCCTTGCATTCCTGGAATAAAACCTACTTGATTATGGTGTATGATCCTTTTAATGTGCTGTTGGATTCTGTTTGTTAGTATTTTGTTGAGGATTTTTGCATCTATGTTCATCAGTGATATTGGCCTGTAGTTTTCTTTGTGACATCCTTGTCTGGTTTTGGTATCAGGGTGATAGTGGCCTCGCAGGCATACAGGGAACTTCCCTCAACATAATAAAGGCCATATATGACAAACCCACAGCCAACATCATCCTCACTGGTGAAAAATTGAAACCATTCCCAATAAGATCAGGAACAAGACAAGGTTGCCCACTCTACCACTCTTATTCAACATAGTTTTGGAAGTTTTAGCCACAGCAATCAGAGAAGAAAAGGAAATAAAAGGAATCCAAATCAGAAAAGAAGAAGTAAAGCTGTCACTGTTTGCAGATGACATGATACTATACATAGAGAATCCTAAAGATGCTACCAGAAAACTACTAGAGCTAATCAATGAATTTGGTAAAGTAGCAGGATACAAAATTAATGCACAGAAATCTCTTGCATTCCTATACACTAATGATGAAAAATCCGAAAGTGAAATTAAGAAAACACTCCCATTTACCACTGCAACAAAAAGAATAAAATATCTAGGAGTAAACCTACCTAAGGAGACAAAAGACCTGTAGGCAGAAAATTATAAGACACTGATGAAAGAAATTAAAGATGATACAAATAGATGGAGAGATATACCGTGTTCTTGGATTGGAAGAATCAACATTGTGAAAATGACTCTACTACCCAAAGCAATCTACAGATTCAACGCAATCCCTATCAAACTACCAATGGCATTTTTCACAGAACTAGAACAAAAGATTTCACAATTTGTATGGAAATACAAAAGACCCCGAATAGCCAAAGCAATCTTGAGAACGAAAAAAGGAGCTGGAGGAATCAGGCTACCTGACTTCAGACTATACTACAAAGCTACAGTAATCAAGACAGTACGGTACTGGCACAAAAACAGAAATATAGATCAATGGAACAGGATAGAAAGCCCAGAGATAAACCCATGCACATATGGTGACCTTATCTTTGATAAAGGAGGCAGGAATGTACAGTGGAGAAAGGAAAGCCTCTTCAATAAATGGTGCTGGGAAAACTGGACAGGTACATGTAAAAGTATGAGATTAGAACACTCCCTAACACCATAAACAAAAATAAGCTCAAAATGGATTAAAGACCTAAATGTAAGGCCAGAAACTGTCAAACTCTTAGAGGAAAACATAGGTAGAACACTCTATGACATAAATCACAGCAAGATCCTTTTTGACCCACCTCCTAGAGAAACGGAAATAAAAACAAAAATAAAAAAAATGGGACCTAATGAAACTTCAAAGCTTTTGCACAGCAAAGGAAACCATAGGGCTTCCCTGGTGGCACAGTGGTTGAGAGTCCGCCTGCCGATGCAGGGGACATGGGTTCATGCCCCGGTCCGGGAAGATCCCACATGCCGCGGAGCTGGTGGGCCCATGAGCCATGGCCGCTGAGCCTGCGTGCCCAGGGCCTGTGCTCCGCAACGGGAGAGGCCACAACAGTGAGAGGCCCGCGTACGGCAAAAAAAAAAAAAAAAGGAAACCATAAACAAGACCAAAAGACAACCCTCAGAATGGGAGAAAATATTTGCAAATGAAGCAACTGACAAAGGATTAATCTCCAAAATTTACAAGCAGCTCATACAGCTCAATAACAAAAAAACAAACAACCCAATCCTAAAATGGGCAGAAGACCTAAATAGTCATTTCTCCAAAGAAGATATACAGATTGCCAACAAACACATGAATGAATGCTCAACATCATTAATCATTAGAGAAATGCAAATTAAAACTATAATGAGATATCATCTCACACCAGTCAGAATGGCCATCATCAAAAAATCTATAAACAATAAATGCTGGAGAGGGTGTGGAGAAAAGGGAACGCTCTTGCACTGCTGGTGGGAATGTGAATTGGTACAGCCACTATGGAGAACACTATGGAGGTTCCTTAAAAAACTACAAATAGAACTACCATATGACCCAGGAATCCCACTACTGGGCATATACCCTGAGAAAACCATAATTCAAAAAGAGTCATGTACCACAATGTTCATTGCAGCTCTATTTACAATAGCCAGGAGATGGAAGCAAACTAAGTGTCCATCATCGGATGAATGGATAAAGAAGATGAGGCACATATATACAATGGAATATTACTCAGCCATAAAAAGAAACAAAATTGAGTTATTTGTAGTGAGGTGGATGGACCTAGAGTTTGTCATACAGAGTGAAGTAAGTCAGAAAGAGAAAGACAAATACCATATGCTAACACATATATATGGAATCTAAGAAAAAAAAAATGTCGTGAAGAACCTAGGGGTAAGACAGGAATAAAGACACAGACCTACTAGAGAATGGACTTGAGGCTATGGGGAGGGGGAAGGGTAAGCTGTGACAAAGTGAGAGAGTGGCATGGACATATATACACTACCAAACAGAGAATAGATAGCTAGTGGGAAGCAGCCGCATAGCACAGGGAGATCAGCTCGGTGCTTTGTGACCACCTAGAGGGGTGGGATAGGGAGGGTGGGAGGGAGGGAGACGTAAGAGGGAAGAGATATGGGAACATATGTATATGTATAACTGATTCTCTTTGTTATAAAGCAGAAACTAACACACCATTGTAAAGCAATTATACTCCAATAAAGATGTAAAAAACAAAAACAACAAAAAAAGCTTTACAGACAAGCAAAAGCTAAGAGAATTTAACAGCACCAAACCAGCTTTACAACAAATTCAAAAGGAACTTCTCTAGGCAGGAAAAAAAGCCAAAAAGGAGTCCACAACTAGAAGCAAGAAAATCACAAATGGGAAAGCTCACCAAGAAAGATAAACATAAAGTAAAAGTTGGAAATCATCCAGACACAAATACAGTATCAAAACCAGCAACTGTGAGAAGAGAAGAGTGCAAATGCCAAGAAATGGGAAATGCATTTGAAGTTAAGAGACCAGCAACAGAAACACTCATAGATGTCAAAATCAAACTTATGGTTACCAAAGGGGAAACGTGAGGGAAAGTGATAAATTAGGAGGTTGGGATTAACATATACACACTACTATAAATAAAACAGATAACTAACAAGGATCTACTGTATAGCACAGGGAACTCTACTCAATATTCCATAATAACCTATATGGGAAAATAATCTGAAAAATAATGGATATATATATATATATATATATATATATATAACTGAATCACGTAGATGTACACCTAAAACTAACACAACATTGTAAATCAACTATACTCCAATAAAAATTTAAAAAATAAAATAAGGACATTTAATACTACAACTTTAAAATATCAAAGGGTATTTTAGTCTTCCAACATTTCTATTCTCTCTCCATCTAATTTCACAAAAGCCAACTTATTCTCTTTGGTATCTTAACTTTTTTAAGCATGGTATCACAACAAAATTTTGTGCTTTGATATATGATTTAAATCCGAATTTACTTCAAAGGACAAAGCTAATGTCCTGTAATTAAAAAAAAAAGTGAGATGCAGATAAAGCATATAAAAAAGACTTACAAGATTCTGAGCAACCCTCAGAGTTTCTGGAGCAATACGTCTGGCTGAAATTTTATTCAGTGGAATTATAGTGTATCTACGCTTCAATTCCCCCTTTTCTAGTAGCTTTTTTCCAGTAACCTAAAACGTTGTGCATTAGAAATGAAAAAAATATTAATGACAGAGAACATTTAAATGGAATGAGTGCAAGTTTAGGAATCCATAATCAAATAAATGCTGAATGCCTACTATCCTGAACGATCAAAATTCTAAGATCGATAATATGCATTCTGGGCTCCTGAGTTAGCATTACTCAGCCATAATAAAGAACGGAATACAGTTAATCAAATACAATCAATAACATAATTAAAAAGTCATTAACTCTATAGTTTTACCCTGTAAAGATAAGCATCCAGCCTTAGGAGAAGCTTAAAACATCAAGAAAGTACCCAGTTCTACTAGGAACACATGATTTTTCAAGCTAAACAGCAATTATAGCTTTTCTTTCATGAAAATCAATTTACCTCTGTGTCTACCACAACATTGTAGAGTCGGTCCCCAGCCACCAATTCTAAAGCTGTGGTTGCAGAAGTATCTTTCACACTAAACAGTGAAGCTACAAGTCCTTTCACACAATTTCTATTCCAGTTCTTCTCTGGATCCCTAAAACAGAAAAGTGGACAAAAATTAATCTTAGATAAGAAAATAGAAAAAGTTGTACTTTAGTAGTCAAGAGCTCTTTCTGACAATAAAGTAATAGCACAAGAATCATATAGTTTTAATGGAACAAAAATTTTCAAATGTCTCAGATGACTAGCCAGCTACAG
The DNA here is from genome assembly GCF_949987515.2 of Delphinus delphis. Taxonomy (NCBI): domain Eukaryota; kingdom Metazoa; phylum Chordata; class Mammalia; order Artiodactyla; family Delphinidae; genus Delphinus; species Delphinus delphis. The sequence continues at coordinate 28,558,550 of NC_082688.1, forward strand.
GCATACCTTTTATTGTGTTTCACAAATACTGCTGTTTTTTGTTTTGTTTTGCTTTTTACAAATTGAAGGTTTATGGCAACCCTGCACTGTCAGCTGATAGTATTTTTTAGTAATAAAGCCTTTTTTAATTAAGGTAGGTACATTGGTTTCTTTACACAGTATGCTACTATACACTTGACTATTGTTTTAAAATCAATTGAAAGATCTTTCAGTATATATTTTTTCAATGTAACAAAAATAACTTTGATGTTCTAATCTTTGTAATACATATATTAAGTATTCATAAAAAAAGAACCATAGAGTAAAACAAACTGTAAAATGTTAATGTTTACAGTTACTTGATATTAATGATATAATAACTTTAAAGGAACTTTCCAACTGAGATTAAATTCCCCTCATTTTGGTTTTAAGATTAGTGGCATTAGTAGCCTTAAATTTCACAAGAATTTCCCCTGCCTACAAATCTGAAACATTCAATAAACACATTTAAGGAAAATGTATCAATTAAGGAAAAGCAGCTTACAATAATTTTCATACAAAAATATATCCTGGTTATTACCATGATGTTAGAATTCAATGTTTAGCTCTCTTACCTGTAGGCAAATCGAAGATTGGGAAATCTGGCCAAGAGAGCTTCATATGTTTCTTTCAATCTACTGATATCACGAGATAGCTGCCTGTGCCTTTCCAGAAGGCATTCCTCCTTGTTTTCTGAACAATAAGTCATAAGTAGATTGAAACCAAGTTTTAAAAACTCAAATATTCTACTGCTTTAAGGAAAATATTAGTAACCTCTATTTCCAAAGCATTTCTAAAAGCAAAATACAAACTTCTGGTAAGTATTAAATAAAAGCATGCTTGACATTCAGATTTCCATCAAGTGTCAAGTAGACATATTTCCAACACATAACACCATTTTCATGCCAAGAAACAACATATGACTTGGATACCTACTAATGTAGAAACATATAAATAACATTTTTGAGTTTTCAAGTGGCACTTCAGAGTGACTGAAGCAGGAAATTCTCAGCATTGAGCTTTCAAAAATTCAAAGGGTTGATTTATACTTATTTTTTGTGACTATATTTATAAATAATTCCTATACTAATACCCATTAATATTAATGGGATAAAATATTTCCTACTTGCTATTTCCTTTATTTAAGGAAGTTTCTATCAATAATCACTACTTCCTAATGATTTAACATCTTTAAAGGCCAACCTTCATAATTTAGCTTTTTCATTTCGGCTTCAAGTTTTTCTCTAAGTTTCTTCACAGCTTCTAAAGCTTCTTGATCCTTCCTATAGCCACCATCCATCTTCTTAATTTCTGTTTGTTTAGTCTTTAATTCTTGTTGGGCATGTTTCAACTTCATCTGAGCCTATAACAGAAAAATGTAACAGACTATATGAGGCAAACAGTGCTAGTGGTAAAATGGCCACAGACTCAGATTGCTTTAAGAGACATCAGCCTTAAAAATGTAACTGTTTGGTCACTTGGATCAACATCTCAATAGATCATTTCCCAATGTTTTCACCTCAAAACACTACTCAGAATATAAATGAATAAAAGCTCCAATCATTAAATAATTTGCAATTTAAGTCCATATTTTTAATATTTATAAAACTGATATCAATGAGCTCAAAAATTATATCAAAGAATAACTATCATTAGCTGGTTAAATTAAAAACAAAATAGAAAGCTATTTCTATCACTTTCTTCCCTCCTTTTCCACTTAGATATGCATGTTTGTATTTATGTATATTTGTGTTGTATAATTAACTGTACAACTGTATTGAACAATGAGAAATAAAATTATACAGGAAAAGGAAGCTAAACTGACAGAAAAATTTAAAAGCTATAAGTCTGATATTTAAATGCTAGTTTATATAATTGAGCACTATTCCTTAAAACCATGAACTAGTATTCTAAGATCTAAATGACTGTATACTTCCTTTAAAACTGAATGGTGGACTTTTCCCAATATAAAATAAGTTAACAAAAAAAAACTGACCATCACCTTTTTTGTGACCATAATCTTCGAATGAAAAAGTTGCAAATATATAATAGAAAACCTTGAATGGGATTAATACACACACATCTGTGTATATTTTTAAAGATGAGTCCTCCATTAAAAAACAAATAAAAGAATGTGCGTGTGTATATATACATTTTTTCTTTCTGCCATCAAAACTCCTGCGTTCATAGCACTTCTAAGCTGCACAACTATCTAAACAAATATGAAAACCATTTTATAGATCGAAAAGCCATTGAAGATTATGAAATCAGAGTAGGGAAACCAAAGACTGGAATGGGGGTAAATGGGAGGTAGAGATACTTCCAAGGAGGATACTACAAAGTTTCAGAAACAAAGTTTTAAAGAACTAAGTGTGGTAGACATAGAAATGAAGACATTTTTGTTTTCCTGTTAAAGCTTAAAACTTCAATTTTATGTCAATAAAATAGCAAAAAGATGAAAACAAACTAACCTCAAATATTCCATACAATGCTGAAAGCAGAACAGAGCATTTATGGCACTTATAATTTCAATTAATCTATAAAGGTATTTTACGTTTTATAACATCTTAAACTAACATTGTCAACAGTTAGCAATCAACATATTTGAATTTCATTGTTTTAGGTGCTAAAGAGTGACAGAATATAGTAAACAATAAAAAGTTCCTTGATATTGATCTGATTATTTTCAACATTTTATAACAACTGCCAAAGCATAATGTGAAGGAGCTTCTCAAAAAAAAATGAAAATAAAAAAATTTTAAAAAACTGCAATCACATAGTGCTTACTGTCTATACTTACCTGTTTGGCTTCTGTCTGAACTTTACTTATGTCATTTTTACAGGCCATCATTTGACCAGCAAGAGTTGCTTCTGCTCCATCTTCATTACTGGACAGGCCAGCGGAAACAGCATTGAAGTGCTGCTGTGCAGCAGCCAAAGCTTCAGCATCTTTATTACTTGCTTCTTGAAGGGCACTCAGCCCATCTGTCATCTTTTTAACCTCTTTTTCCTTTGCTGCTAAAGTTTTAGAATCCTTTAGGAAGAGTTTCAGATTGGAAAGTATTATATTTTAGAAAACCATCCATTTTCTTAAACACATATACCTTTATGTCATCAAATTTCACAGCAATTTGAAGTGAACATGGTAATTTAACCATCATAACTTTATACTTTATTCCCATTTTGAAATTCAGCCTTTCTCAGTTTTTAGGATAAATGTACCTCTTATCCTAATAATACTTTCATTCCATATGTTATAGTCAAATCTGGGAGACAGTGAACTAAAACATCATTGCAAATTTAAACAAACCACTTGAAAAAACTAAAAATCAAGTTCTAAACCTATAAAATTGAAATAATAACCACCCTACCCAAAGCTTCAAAGTAGAGATTTTAGGATTAAGAGCATGAATAGGAAAATATAAGCTATTAAAGGCCATAAATTTAAGTGTTAAATAATTATGGAAACAGCATTACTAACACTTAATACCTTTTAAGTTCTAGTAACCAGGTATCTAATGCTATGTAAGATACCAGCACTGAAAGGAAAAAAAAAGAAAAAAAAAATCTAGTCATATTTACATGAAAGTGACCAGAAATTTTGGCTCACTTAATTCATGATTCATTGGATATTTATTAGATATGTACCAGGCATTATTCTAGACATTAAAGACATAGGGTCCTCAGGGAGTCTACATTTCTAAGGTGGAAGACATAGTAAACAAATAACTAAAGCAAGGTAAAGGGACAAGAAATGATGGGACTACTGTTTTAAGAATGATGAAGGAAGGCCTTTTGTGATGATATTTTGAGCAGAAACCTAAATGAAACAAAAGGAGTGATCATGCTAATACTAGGGGGACAGCATACTTGGCAAGCTCTGAGGAATATGCTTGGGTGTTAGAGGAACTGTGGTTGGAGCACAGTGAGCAAGTGAAAGCAAGGTAACTATTAAGGACACTACTGAGTATCCCTCCTGGGAGGTGATGGGTTCAACCAGGTTAGCAGTGAAGGAGGTGTGAAAAGTGGCTGTATTCTGGATATACTTTTAGAGTCAACAGAATTTGTTGATGAACTAGATACCATAGAGTTTGAGAGAAAAGGGAAAATTCAGGAGGACTCCAGGTTCTGGAGTGAACAGCTAGGTTAATAGTGGTATCATTTACTTACATGAGAAAAATTCAGTAACTCAGGCAGGTTTGGGTAGGTAGGGAAAATTTAAGAGTTCTATTTTGGTTATGTTAAGTTTTAGACTTCTAAAGTCATCCATATAAAAATGTCAATTAAATAGCTTGACAAATGAGTCCTTCAAAGAAGGAGTCAAGGCTAATTACTGATTTGAAAGGCATCAATATATAGACGGTATTTAGGGCTATAGGGCTGGACAGGATCACCTAAGAAATGAGTGTATATAAAAGAAGTCTGAGCACTAGCCCTGGGGCATGCCAGCATATGTATTTTGATTTGTATTTTCAACCTGGATTCAAGGTTCATATATTCAACTATCAAACCAACATCTCTACTTAGATGTCTAACTGGCTCCTCAAGCCTATTATCCTCTACTCAACAAATGGTAACCATATTTCACACTGTCAAAGACAAATCTCTGGAGTTATCCTTCAGTCCTTTTTCACAGTCAAAAACCAATCTGCTGGCACTACTTACAACAGCCAAGACATGAAAACAACTTAAATGTCCATGGACAGAGGAATGGATAAAGATGTAGTGTGTATGTACACACCCACACACACACCCCCACACACAATGCAATATTACTCAGCCATTAAAAAGAATGAAATAATGCCATTTGCAGCAACATGGATGGACCTAGAGATTATCATACTGAGCAAAGTAAGTCAGAAAGAGAAAGACAAATAACCATATGATACCATTTATACGTGGAATCTGAAACATGACACAAATGAACACATCTACGAAACAGGAAGACTCACAGACATAAAAAACAGACTTGTCGTTGCCAAGGGGGAGGTGGGTGGGGAAGGGATGGGTTGGCAGTTTGGGACTAGCAGATGAAAACTATTATATATAGGATGGATAAACAACAAGGTCCTACTGTATGGCACAAGGAACTATATTCAATGTCCTGTGATAAACCATAATGGGAAAGAATATGAAAAAGTATATATATATAACTGAGTCACTTTGCTGTATAGCAGAAATTAACACAACATTGTAAATCAACTATACTTCAATTAAAAAAAAAATCTACTGGGTCTGTCTGCTGGACCTATCCTTAAAATACACATAAATTCCCACAACTTCTCTAATATCCCAACTTCTATAGCATTTATCCAAGGGCTATCACCTGGACACCTACTACCTGGATTCCCTGCTTCTTCCATTTATCTTTAGTTTATCCTCAAAACAGCAATAGTCCTATTAAAATATTAAAACGTCATGCTTCTGCTCAGCCAACTCCAGCAGCTTCCCATGCCACTCAGAATAAAGGTCAAAGTCCTTCACATGTTTTGCAAAATCACATGTGATCCTACACCCCATTACCTTTCTGCATTTCTACTACTTAGTGATAACCAGCTACACTTATCTCTTTACTTTTCCAGTACCTTAGGCACTTGGGGCAATTGCTGTTCTTTTGCCTGGAACATCTTTCCCGACAGCCTCCCAATTTATCTACATTGTTCTCTGACCTCCTACAGGTCTTTAATGAAATACAGCCCTGCCAATGAGACCTTCGATGGCTACCCAATTTAAAATCCCAAACTACACCCCCGTCCCCTATACTACAACCCTCTCCACTGCTTTATTTTCTCTCCACATCAGTTATCACTATATAACATATGATATTTTTCACTTATTTATCATCTTTATCATCATTTCCCTCACTGGAACAAAGACCCACAAGGTGTTTTGTCCATTGCTACATCCTACCCCAAACAATTACCCTTGATCCATAGCAGACACTCAATAAATATTAACAGAATGGATAAATGTATACTACTAGAATTAAATTACACTTCTCGTTTGCTTACCTCTACCATATTTTTTTCCAGCTCTTTGCGTTTGTTCTCTTCACTTGCCAGATTTTTCTTCTTGAAATCAAAGGCACTCTGAGATTTAGTATTAACTCGCTGAGCTTCTGCAAGAGCATCTTCTAAAGATCGGAGTATACCTCCAATTTCCTATAATCAAATGCACCCAGTTCAATCAATGTACTTAAAAATTTGTTCACGATGCCCTTTTCTTGTATAATTTCTATATAAATTATTGACTTTTTATAAGCTATTTCATTATTATACTTTAAGAAATCGATACAGAAGACAATGCCCAGTAAATCCTAAATAGTTATTGTATAATATATAATTTAATATCTTTTTCAGTGTATATTCTATTCTTACATATATGCCTGACCTTATCTTTTCTTTTTTCCAACTCTTCTATTTCATGACTAAGTGCTTTTATTTTTTTATCATTTTCAGACAATTCTTCTTGAAGCTTCACAATTTTATCCTGCATTTCTTTTAACTCCTCAGCTGAGCGTTCTTTGGTATCTTCAGCCAGCAAAAACTGATAAGCAATATATAAACGACTCAAGTGTTCTATTTCTCTCATTAACTTTTGATACTCCAAGTAGGAAGATCTTTCCTGAAAGAGAAATCACCAGTAAAGTATAACTCAAAATTCATATTTTTAAACAAATTTGGAAAGAATCAAAATACAGCAACATGTATACAATTTCCCATTACATGATATAATGGATTTTGTCTTAAACTGAGTGATCATGGATTATAAATTTTAGAAAGCTTTAAATAACATTAGAACTACGGTTAGATAGCATAATACCATCTCTAGTGAATGTGGTTATTTCTTCTCAAATATAATCAGGCAGTTGGGATTAACAAAGAAATGCAGACATAAGATTCACAGACTGGCAGTAATAAGAAGTCTATATAAATACAACCTACACAACCATGAATGATGCACTATTAGATGTACTTTGTAGTAGTATTACCAAGATGCCCACCCAACATTCATTCATGTAACTATTTATAAGTATTTGCTCACACATTACTAAACTTGATTCCCGTTAGGACCTACTGGGACAAAGTAACAAAATAACAAAAAGTTCCTAACTTGAAGAAACAAATTCAGGGTGATTAAATGACCACTCCATATTTTTAGATTTAGAAAGAACTTGTCAAAATCAAACATGACATCTAGGTTTAAACTCGTGATCTAGTGTTTTCTACTAAATCATACATACAAAAGGCAGAACCTTCAAGATCACAATTTTTCAGTTTTTCCAATAATGTCTATGCTACTATATGGATTCAGAAGAGAGCTTGAGAAATATCAAACTTTAATGAACATTTAATAAATTCCTAAATACATAATTTAAAACCAATGTGCTATAAACACATTCTTTCACTGAAACACTAATTACAATGTCAGAAGCTGCAAAGATTATAGAGAAAACAGTCATCTGTTTCAATACCTTTCGTTTACCAATTGCCTTGACAGCAGCAATTATAATGA